>NC_136069.1:1207486483-1208980894 GCF_964261635.1 Lissotriton helveticus | reverse complement strand
TCAGTGCATTCCTCTCCATTCAGATAAACTTCTTGATCATCTTTGAAACATCTGTATGTGTATGGAAGCGACCAGACCTCATGAAGAAAAGCACTACCTAAAGGTTCATAACGACCTATTGGTATATATTTCATACAATTTGAAAACTTATATAAAGCAAAAGGCAGCGTTATTAAACCGTGGATAAGGCACGTTGCCAAAAAACCCGCAATCCTCTGCTGATGATGTCACTGAGCATGTCATGAATGATGTAATATGTGACATCATCAGCAGTGGATTACGGGTAATAGTATCTCTAGTTTACTCCCCTATAGCTGTCTTTCTTTTAACATAAGTGTCTGTTTCCTTCCCTTATACTTACTGTTTTTGGTTCGCTTCCGGTTCGCGTACCGGCGAGCGAACTGGGAAGCGAACTAAGAGAAATAGAGGTTGGCACAGTTCCAAATATTGTACCAATTTTTTAATAACGGGGAGGTAGTTCTGAAAAGAACTTTTTTTTTTATTGTTTTTGTTGTTTTATATTTTTTTTATTATTTTTCGGAACATTTTTTTACTTTTTTTGAATTTTTCTGAACAGTTTTATATTTTTTGGGGTTTTTCTTGGAGGGGGCAATGAAAACGATTCATTGTAAAGGGCTCAACAGGAGCAACAAAACAAAAAAAGAAGTATTTATTATTTTGGGCGTTTCGTACAAACTTGCATATGATAGTCAATAGCTCTGTTGATCAGAGTGATGCTTCTTTCTCCGTAGCAAATGAATCCATCGCAAAATACGCAGATGTGTTTTACTTCACCAAATCTCATTTGTATATTTGGCACCATCTCCCTGCCCTCTGGTCCCGTTACTTCCGGTACAACAGATCTTCTGGCCATAATAGGGAGATTATCTAGGTCGTTCCGAAACTGTGCAGCACTGTAGTTGTTAGGATGCCACCTAGTCATATGGCGATGCATTGTGTAGTTTCCGAAACTGTATTTTTTCTCGGTTCCTCTGGACAGTCTATCTTGACTTATAAGGCAAGTTACGTATCTTGCATTTACTTTTTTCTGACCTTTGGGAATTTTAAAAAATTGCCAAATGAAGTTTTCTTTCCGGTGAGACGTCCTGGGCTGCTCAGGCAAAAACTGCCTCTCTTCGTGCTCGTCGTCCTGTTCCTCTTCTTCCTCTTCTTGTTGAATTATAACTTGAGCAGGTGGTCCACTCTTCCTTGGATGTGGTGGAGGTGGTGGGGAAGCACCAGCTGAAGCTACTAAAGAAGCCATTGCTCAGTGATCACAAAGGGTCTTTCTCTCACAATGATGAAAGTCAGAGTGAGGAAAGAAGGAGGGATTTTCATCATTTGTGAAAAACAAGAGTTCTCAACCAATCAAAAGTGTTCATTTTAGATTATATGACCTAGTCTTACATCATTAGGAAACCAAAAGTGAAATGAACCAATCAAAAGTGTTATTACCAAGTCACATGACTTGCTGTGTTTACGTTAAGCGCTTTGCAGGGCCTCCCGGTTTGCTTCCAGAAACCTGCGCTTTGCGACTCGCTTCGCGTACCAGTTCGCTAACGTAGCACGTCATATGACGTATCACGCGAGAACGTGAAACGTCATGCGGACGGGAGGCGTCACGATGTTGTTTTCTAATGCGGCACTTGCGGTAAAGAAACGTTTACCGGCTCGCGGTCTATTTCGCGGCATCAAGGTCAGCTAACGGGAAGCTTCCCGATTCGCGAAGCGGGAACGAAGAAAAAAAAATATTTAAAAAAAAAATTATTCATAAACATATAAAATATATTTTTGGATTTAAAGAAGAATACATTTTACAGCTACAGATATTAGCTGTTAAAAAACCAATGAAATTCACAGAAAAAAACATAGGTTATAGACCATATATAGTTAGGAATTAGCATTTACAAAACCTTGAAAATTCACTGAAAAAACCATAGGTTATAGACCATATATAGTTAGGAATTAGCATTTAGAAAACCTTATTTTACTCACACAAAACCATTGAAATTCCATATATAGTTAGTTGCACTAACTATATATCGCGCACCCGCAATCCACTGCTGATGATGTCACATATTACATCATTCATGACATGGTCAGTGACATCACTGATGACATCACTGATGACATCTCAAATGACATCACTGATGACATCATCTAGTGTCTGTGTGTTTTTGTAAAGTTTAAATACGTTTTACATATTGAAGAATGAGTGGATGTATGGAAGACTGAGTGTGTGTGTGGCTGGCTGGGAGGTGTGTGACTCTGTGCATATCAATGTGTACTTGTATCAGTGATTGTATAAGAGAGTAAGTATGTGTTAGTATATGTGTGAAAAGTATGGTGTTCTGTGTTTAACTATAGATGAGGAAATCGAAGTGTGATTGATTCTTCACAGGACTGACTAGGTGTATGAGTGCATATGATAGTGTTCTAATAATAACTGACTGTATGTATGAGTAATTGTATGGGTGAATGAGTGAATGTGTGTGTAGACGTACGAATCAGTGAGTGCGTATGTAGTAACTGGTATTGGTGTGTCATGATGTCATCAGTGATGTCATTTGAGATGTCATCAGTGATGTCATTTCAGATGTCATTAGTGATGTCATCAGTGATGTCACTGAAGTATGGTGTTCCGTGTTTAACTGTATAGATGAAGAAATGGAAGTGTGATTGATTCTTTACAGGACTGACTTGGTGTGTGAGTAACTCCATGGATGAGTGGCAGTGTGTGACTGTCTGCATAGGTGTATGAGTGCATATGATAGTGTTGTAATAATGAGTGACTGTATGTATGAGTGATTGTATGGGTGAATGAGTGAATGTGTGTGTAGACGTAGGAATCAGTGAGTGCGTATGTAGTAACTGGTATTGGTGTGTCATGATGTCATCAGTGATGTCATTTGAGATGTCATCAGTGATGTCATCAGTGATGTCATTTGAGATGTCATCAGTGATGTCATCAGTGATGTCACTGACCATGTCATGAATGATGTAATATGTGACATCATCAGCAGTGGATTGCGGGTGCGCGATATATAGTTAGTGCAACTAACTATATATGTAATTTCAATGGTTTTGTGTGAGTAAAATAAGGTTTTCTAAATGCTAATTCCTAACTATATATGGTCTATAACCTATGGTTTCTTCAGTGAATATATATATATATATATATATATATATATATATATATATATATATATATATTCACTGAAAAAACCATAGGTTTCAGGAGTTATATAGTTAGGAATTAGTTTTTAAACAACCTTTGAAATTCACTCAAAAAACTATCAGTTTTAGTGGTGTTATAGTTAGCTGGACATTTTACTCATACAAAACCAATGAAATTGGTCCTATATAGTTAGTTGTACTAACTATATTTCGTGCACCCGAAATCCACTGCTGATGATGTCACATATTAGATCATTCATGACATGGTCAGTGACATCACTGATGACATCTCAAAAGACATCACTGATGACATCATCCAGTGAATGTGGTTTGCTTCGTTATTTAAATATGCATTATATATATAGCAATTTACATTGAAGAATGAGTGGATATATATAAATAAATATTTGGATGGGGGATTTAGTAGCAGTGTAATTGACTGTTTACTTGACCAATTTATAATGTCTCACAAAATATAGTGGATAGTGACTAAACTGTGTGAATATCTGTATCACTTTGTCAGTTTTTGTGTAAACTGATTCTACAGTTGGTTACTAGCTATGTGAAAGTCTATATTAGTTATTGATTAGTTAACTGAGTATTTGTATGGGAGAGTGAAAGTGTGTGTGGTTCAGTGGGGGGTGTGTGACTGTCCAAAGATGTGTGAATAGTTGATTCAGTAGATATATGAAGTTAAAACTACATGTTCTAACAGTTGTTTGGGTGAGTGAATATCTTTATGGGTGTGGTGATGAGCAAATATATTTCTCAATGGTACATGTCCAACAAACTAGAAAAATAAAAGGCAGTGTATGTGTCAGTTGTTGTATATAAATAAGTATACATAAGACTTAATGATTGTGTGAGTGACTATATGGATAACTGTATACTTGTAATAATGATTTTATAATACACTAAGTATGACTTACTATGAAGTGGTGTTTGTATAAGTGTGTAGCTAAGTAAGTATGTAAGTATGATCCATTGTTTGCATAAGCGAGTAGGATAACTTCATTTGTGAATAGGTTGTGTGCTGGTGATAAAATGTCGATATAGGTATATAAGTATTTTTGATAGTGTTCTATTGTTCATTGACAGCATGTATGAGTGAATCTACAGGTAAGTGATTAGATGTATGTATACATCTAGGAATCACTGAGTGGGTTTTAGATACTTGTATTGCTGTGTCAATGGATTCAAATATAATACTCTGTATTTTACAAAGAGTGATGAAAGATTTTACTAGTGTATAAAAAGGTGAATGTGATTGTCACGTGGATGATGTCATCAGTGATGTAATCAGTGATGTCATTTGAGATGTCATCAGTGATGTCACTGACCATGTCATGAATGATGTAATATGTGACATCATCAGCAGTGGATTGCGGGTGCGCGAAATATAGTTAGTACAACTAACTATATAGGAGCACTTTCAATGGTTTTGTATGAGTGAAATGTCCAGCTAACTATAACACCCCAAAAACTTATAGTTTTTTGAGTGAATTTCATAGTTTTTTTAAATGCAAATTCCTAACTATATAAGGCCTCAAACCTATGGTTTTTTCAGTGAATTTCAAAGCTTTTTTAAATGCTAATTCCTAACTATATAAGGCCTAAAACCTATGGTTTTTTCAGTGATATATATATATATATATACTTACATATATAAACATATATAATCTGCATATCTATATAAATGCATGTATACATATACATATATGCCTGTTATTTACATGAAAGTTTGAAAAACACTAATAAAAGCAAAGCTAAAAAGCTACCTCATTAAAAACAGATTGGCTTTAACTTAAACGTGGGCGAGATCTATTGCATTTTCAATGCTTGTTTACTTTGGTTCCATCAAGAAGGCATTCAGGGAGGAGGAGCTACGCTAGCAACCAAGATGGCCTCATAAGCTCACGGCTCCGCCGACCTCCGCCGACCTCCGCCGAAAGCTCATACATCCTGGCTTTTATCCTGACTTCCCGCCGAACTCCCGTGCAGATGAAGTGCGCCTGACTCTAAAGGTGCAATCCCCGAATTTCTGGCTGCTCAAATGAGGGAGTTACGCCGTGCGCCATTCTCGGCCTAACCCGGAGTTGAAGCCGGGGCCTCGAGTTCTAACCCAGCCGGGTTGAAGTTGAACAACATCGGCCGCGGGACTTGGGTGGCTCCGTTCTCCCGAAGTGGCTTTTTTTCCTTTCCGTTTTGGATGGTGTCCGGTGGCAGCTTTATCCTATCACTATGGCGGCTCGCTTTAACAACTGTTTTGGTTGAGGATCCGCTGCCCGGAGGCCCGTTGAGCTCCCGGGGTCGATGGGCTTGGTTCCTCGCTGGAGGCGACGGTGCTGAGATTGTGCTTTCGCAGAGCTAACAGTTGTCATCTGTATTGCCTTTGCCTGGGGCCCCGGAGCAGTCGGCCTCCGGGGTTCGGATACCCGCCCGGTCGCTCACTGAGGGGCGATGGAGCGGGCTGAAAGTACACCGTCGCTACGCACAGTAATGGCCGCCATTTGGGAGCTCCACGACCGCGTCACCGCCACCGTCCAAGAGTTGGGGGTACCGGTTGATCATAATTGCCGGAGACCGGACTCTGACCGTTTGTTGGTTGTGAGCCAAGATGCCTCACCCGCGGAGCAAGTTCCGATCGCTACCGAGGGCCCTGTGTTGGAATCGGACCTGGAAATTTTTCGCGACCCCAAGATGGCGGCGAGCGAGTTTGAAAGTTCTGGCTGTGTGGTTTCCCCCGTGTCGATATCGCCCGAACTGGATGTGACTGTTTCTGTATTTCAGTGTGACTTCTCTAGTGAATGTCGGATCAATGCCTCGCCTCTTTTCTTTCTGAGGGATCAAAAACGCTTTGCTGACTTATCGCTGGTGGGCAGTGAACTTGGTTTGACATTTCGACTTTGTGACTATCTATCCTGGTATCACTCCTATCGTGTTGACTTTGACATTATTCTATTTTTGGATATTCTTTCTATGATGGCGGTTCGACTGGCCAGGGCTCGCATGAAGAATCGTAGCGGCCCGGTTATAATGGGTGGGGTCTGTGTAATGGATCGTGTGGGCCAGGGCTGAATTTGACTTTAATTCGGTGCACTGACTTCTTTTGGCTCTGCTGGGTTGTGTCTGTGGGTGCGAGGGCCAGATGGGATTCTGATTGTCTGGGTTTGGTGTTACTTCCGTGCTGAAAAGGGATTTGCTGCCTCTGTAGTACCGGGGGCCGGGCGGGATGTTCCTTTTCTCCTGTCTGTGGCTCCCCTATCGATTTGCTTATTGATCTGTGCTAATCTGCCTAATACTACGGTAGGGGATGTCTGCTTTTGGCGGGGGTAAGGGAGTCCGGGAGCCCGTATCGTTTTGTAATATATCTCCTCCTCCAGCTTTTCCCTTCCTTGGGTGTAGTTTAGGGGGCGACAGGCACGCTGCTAGTGGGGTTAGGTCGTAGCCATATGCAGGGGTGCAGGGTGGGGGGTTGCGTTTTTTTTTTTTTCCTTTATTTTGTTCTATGACCTTCTATTCCCTTTTCCTTCTTCACAAGAGATGTGGCGTCTTCTCCTGATCCTTTTTGTTCCTCATATCTGGGTGTCGAGTGTCTAATTTGCATATCCTTTATTCCTGGTGGGCGGGTACTGATGGGGTTTGCTTATGGTCATCTGTATTGTATTGTTTTGCCTCTGCCCTAAGCTGATATCGATATCTCGCTGATGATTTTGGCCGTAATGTGTTTCCTCATCTGTCTGCCCGTCCACGGATGTAATCTATTTTGTCAATTGTCACCCGATATGTACATTTTACTCTTGTGTTAAAATTAATAAAAATATATATAATTTTTTTTTTTTTTTTAAAAGAAGGCATTCAGATGTGTCACACATTTGCCATAAATTCTGAATGTTAGCACTCTAGTTGCTCATTAGATCACTGTAGTAAAGCTACTGCTCACCAGGGAAGTCTGCTGCTGGTATTCAAAGTGCATGTTTCAGTCTGCATGTCAGATTTTTTTTATGAAATAGAAGAGGATTTGAGAAGTCAAAATGCACCCTAATTTTTCTTTCTTCAGCACTAATCATAATTTCTATGGCAAAATGAACCCCCTCATTTTGTTCCTTTGCAAATTAAATGTTTTAAGTGTTACCACTTTATTCCAATCAAGATGACTTCAGGTGTGCCATACTTTTGTCATAAGTAAGACTCTTAGCGCTCTAGTTGTTCTTTAAAACACTCTGGGACATTCTGTCATTGGGCTATACTTGGGCTACATCTGGGGGATATTTGTACTACATTAGGGCTCTTTTGTCTCTGGTGGCCATCTTGGGAGACTTATTTGTTATGAAGTTTCCTAATTTCCTCAATTACTACAGTCTCCTCGGTAGGAAATACTTTCAGTTTTATACTTTGATTCCATCAAGAAGGCATTCAGATGTGACATTCATTTGCCATTAATTCAGAATGTTAGCAGGCTAGTTGCTTATTAGATCACTGTAGTAAAGCTACTGCCACCAGGGAAGTCTGCTGCTGGTATTGAAAGTACATGTTTCAGTCTGCATGTCAGAATTATTTAATGAAATAGAAGAGGATTTGAGAAGTCACTCAAAATGTGCCCTAATTTTTCTTTCTGAAGCACTAATCATACTTTCTATGGCAAAATGAACCCCCAGATTTTGTTCCTTTTTAAATTAAATGTTTTCAGACTTAACACTTCATTCCAATCAAGATGGCTTCTGGTGTGCCATACTTTTGTCGTAAGAAAGACTGTTAGCGCTCTAGTTGTTCTTTAGAACACTCTGGGACATTCTGTCATTGGGCTATACTTGGGCTACATCTGGGTGATATTTGGGCTACATTTGGGCTCTTTTGTCTCTGGTGGCCATCTTGGGAGACTGCATGTCAGAATTGTTTTAATGAAATAGAAGAGGATTTGATAAGTCACTCAAAATGTGCCCTAATGTTTCTTTCTGCAGCACTAATCATAATTTCTGTGGCAAAATATACCCCCTCATTTTGTTCCTTTTTAAATTAAATGTTTTAAGAGTTACCACTTAATTCCAATCAAGATGGCTTCTGGTGTGCCATACTTTAGTCATTAGTAAGACTGTTAGCGCTCTAGTTGTTCTTTAGAACACACTGGGACGTTCTGTCATTGGGCTATACTTGGGCTACATCTGGGTGATATTTGGGCTACATTTGGGCTCTTTTGTCTCTGGTGGCCATCTTGGGAGACTGCATGTCAGAATTTTTTTATGAAATAGAAGAGGATTTTAGAAGTCACTCAAAATGTGCCCTAATTTTTCTTTCTGCAGCACTAATCATACTTTCTGTGGCAAAATATACCCCCTCATTACGTTCCTTTTTAAATTACATGTTTTAAGAGTTACCACTTTATTCCAATCAAGATGGCTTCAGGTGTGCCATACCTTTGTAATAGGTAGGACTGTTAGCGCTCTAGTTGTTCTTTAGAACACTCTGGGAAGCTGCAGTAGAACACAAAGGAATCAACTGACAGTCTCTGTCCTTGTTGGATGTACATGTTTTACTGAGAATGTCAGACTTCATTCTCACATGACTGAGAAAGATAACGTGAATTTACAGAAAATATGCTTTCAGCTTAGCTTATAGATCCCCTTCCAAACCACTGTGGGAAAAGCATGAGATAATAGCTTTCTTTCAAACATGATTCATGATATCCCAGCAGAAGGCTTTTTCACATGGTAAAATCACCTTAGAACACACCACAATTCTTAAAATTAGTATGGTACTATCAACAAATGATTTATAATGTAACTAAAGTCTTAAAACCTTCTATTAACTGCAATGCTTTTTAATGAGGTGCTATCATGTATATTGGTCCCAATATGGCTGCCAACAGTTTCTGGTTTGGAGTGTTGACAGACAGTTGACAGCCAATCAGCATGCAGCTCGTGCTCGGAGAGGTAAGCTTACAGTAAGCTGCTATAGATATATATATTTTTCTCTTTTGATTTTCTCAGGAACTACTGGAGGGATTTTCACCAAATATAGAAAAGGCACTTCTGCATACCAGTCCCTACCATTTTGCCAAGTTCGGTGTAATTCCGTTCAGCCGTTCGGGCTCTAGCCGTGTCTAATCGTCCTATGGAAATTAACATGGGGAAAACACGTTTTTGGGACCCCCCTTTTTTCTCGGCCCCCGCTTGACAAATACCCCCAAAACTTTCAGGGAAGGAGAGGAACTGAGCTGGCCAAAATTGTGGAAAATTGCACACAATTTCCTCAATCGACGCCAAAGTTATTCTCAATAGAATGTTGCGGATTTCCTATGGTAACTAAGTCCTAACTATATATACCTACTGGCGACCGCCAGTAGGTAATATATATATATATATATATATATATTACACCTACTGGTGGTCGCCAGAAGGTAGGTATAGTTAGGATCTCGCTTCTATTGAAAAAGCGTTTTTTCGGGGGCGTGGCTTGGATGGCAAGGAGGCAGGATACCTAAGTCCGGAGCTCCCGACCCCCAAGTCGAACGAGCGGCGCGCAACGAAGGCTAACGCGAAGAAACGTGACCGAAAGCTACGAGGGCATGTAGGAACCTAAGCGGCACCCCATTCGAGGCTTAAAAGACCAAAAGAGTAAAGAACGAGCAACGGCGAAGAAGAAGGCGAACGGGGCAGGGAGAGGAAGGAGCGACCACAAGATGGCGGCGTGACTCCGGAGGGAGAAAAGAGAACGCGGGAGGCGATAGGCAGAACCAAAACCAACGCCGGCCGCAGTCAGGAGGCGATATCCAAGTAAGCGCTCCCCTGGCGAAAGGCAGATCAAAGCCAAACGCGAACCGCAGAGCTAGCAACTAAGCCTGCAAACCCTCCGATTGCAGGAACAGCCATCTTGGCAAAGGCAAAGAAGCAAGGGGTGGCCATCTTGTCACAGCGTAAGCATAAGGCCGATAGAGAGGCGAGCCGACAACGCAGCGGACATCTTGGCAAAGGGAGAGAGGTACGGGGCGGCCATCTCTAAGCAGCGGTGAGCGAGACGGGGGCCAGTCAGGCGAGATATAAGACAGAGGAAGCACTGACAGAGACAAGCGCAGCGGCGCTTAGATAAGGCGTACAGTAGGAACTGGCGAAGCGGCACACACAAGCCTCAAGCAGACAAACAGCCGCGGTGCAGACCGATATCACAGCGACCATCTTGGAAAAGAAAAGGAAGCATGTGGTGGCCATCTTAGTGCAGCAGTAAACGATACAGTGGAGAAATAGCAAAATAGACAAAGGGCGTGCAGAGACAGGCACGCAACGGCCCAAGAGAAAGAACAGCACAGGGGAGGGGCGCACAGACAATAAGCGGGCCGAGACGAACCGGTCTGGATGCCAGCCAACACACTAAGCACACACACCCTCAGCGCGTGGAGACCGCGCAGTGGGAAAAAGAAACAGAGGCGAACCAAGAGAAATCGCTAAGCAAGCGCGAGAGCTGCAGAGGAGTGCAGGCGACACGAGGTGCAGCAGGGGCACCCAAAACGCAGGAGGCTGGCGGGGGCGAAGACCAGAACCCGCGTCATTAAGTGGCCGTGCAGGTTCAGAGAAGACACCCTGCCCCTACCCAGCAACCAAACCACCAGAGCAGCAAGAGATCCAAGGGTGAAACCAAATAAACAGCAACAGAAAGAAGGCAGACTTCTAACGCATCAGGTCAGAAGAGGTTTCGATACCATGGCAGGGAAGGACGACAAGAAGATCACAAACGACCCCAAAAAGAGCAAGAATGGCATTCCGGACTCACCAGCAAAAAAACAAAACAGCCAAGGAAACGAAACGATAACGCTGGACACACTACTGAAGAAAATCACGGAAGGCAACGACCTAACAAAGGCCACAAAAAAACCGTGGACAGTATCCAAATGGAGCTGATAGCAATAAGAGCAGAGCAAAGCAGAGCCAACGGAAGGATAGATGAAGCGGAGAAAAGAGTGAGCTATCTTGAAGACCGCACAGAGTCAATGCACAAAGACCTGGGCTTAGTGATAAGGAGAACCTCAACACTACAAAAAGCAATGGCGGAACTGGAGGACAGAAGCCGCAAAGGTAACGTCAGACTGCTGGGAGTCCCCGAAGAGGAAGAAGACACCCCCGACGCGTGCGCCCTGATGCTGGAGACCATAATTCCGAAGCTTATCGGCCTTAGCCTCGACAGGGCATTCGAGATCGAAAAAGCCTACCGCATCCCAGCTAAGAAACCGGCAAACAGCAACATCCCGAGACCAATAATCTGCAAGCCCTTACAAGCCAACCATACGGACGCCATATTCGCTGTAGCTAGGAAAGGCCAGCCAATGTTGATCAATGGCAAGAAGGTGACAATCACTCAAGACTTTTCAAAAATCACAGTTGAAGTAAGGAAAGGGTTCCTAGCCCTACGAGATTAACTGCGCAGAAACAACATCACCTTCACCTTCGCTGGCCCGTCCAGAATGAGGATAACGGACAGACATGGAAGCAAACTCTTTGAGGACCCCAGCGACCTACGGAGATACTTAAAAGGCCCGGAACCAGAGGAAATGGAGCTACTAAGCCCAGGAGCAAAGCGAAGAGCATCATCGGACGGAGCTGAGGGAGGAGCTGAGGGAGGAGGGGAGTGAAACAAGGGCAAAGAAAAATACAACACGGGCAAAACCTGCGTAACCTTGTGAGACCATGCCCCCGACCTAAAGCCGCAACAGAGACTACTTGCACGCACTGACAATCAAGAGAACTTAAGTGGAGCAAACGCTCGAGCCAAGCTAGGCGCGACACTAACTAAACTACCTCAGACAACGCACATTGGTGCACGCACATAGACACAACTGCATCTACCTCCACAGGGAAAGGGGAGCAGCTGCGGCCTACCAAGAAGAAGACAACCAGCTATATCCTTTTCAAAACCCTGTAACCCAGACCGATTCAGAATAACAAATAAGAGACACTAACCGAACTAAGTGTGCCAACACCATGCAAAGACACAAGGGCAAGAGCGCTACACCTTCCCAACAGACAGAGACTTGGGGGGGAGAGAGCGGGAGGACCTTTGCTGTCGCACACCCACAATTCCACAGGCGGAGGGTGGGGGGGAGGGAGGGAGGGGGGAGGACAAGGGAGAAGGAGGGGACAGGTAGACCGGAAAGCGAATGGTACAGTACGTAAATGTATAACTAGACTATCTTTTTCTTCATATATCTTTTTCCCACCTATCACCCCACACCCAACAAAACATTCAGCAATGCATCTAGTGAAGAACACGGAAGACAGCGATAACACCAGAGCACCATGAATAACACACCAAAAGCCAAACTAACAACAAACCTCAAGGTGGTATCCATGAACGTAAAAGGCCTCAACCACCCAATCAAACGGAGGAAAAAACTAGACCACCTAGCCAAACTGAAAGGCGACATCTACACACTGCAAGAAACCAAGCTCACAGAAGAAGAAGAAAAGCTTTTGAAAGCAAGGTGGATCGGGGAAGTCTTCTGCTCGCCGGCAAAGGGGAAGAGACGAGGTGTAATCACCATACTGAGCAAGAAAGCTAACCTGACCCTGAAAAACTCAAGCGCAGATGAGGAAGGGCGAGTACTAATAACGTGCCTACTGAGAGGAGAAGAACAAATACATATAGCCAACATTTATGGGCCAAACTCCGAGGATAAGAAATTCTGTCAGGAAGTGGAAACGATGCTCTCCAACATTCCTCAAGAAGACCTCTTGCTGGTAGCAGGTGACATGAACAGGGTAATGGACCAGGCAACGGACAGACACCCACATAGAATAAGCCACGAATCTCAAAACACCAACACCCTGAAGGACCTGTGCACCAAACTACACCTTGCTGACCCATGGAGGCAACAAAATCCAAGTGCACGTGAATACACCTTTTACTCGCATCCACATAATTCCTACAGTAGGATAGACTACATACTGATGTCTAATACCCACACACACCTAATCGACCACACGGAAATCGTGCCAATAACCATCTCTGACCATGCACACATCACACTAGCACTACATGGAAGACACAACGAGAGACCAACGAGAAGATGGCGGCTAAATGACGACATCCTGCAGAACAAAGACAACGTGAAGGAAATCGAAGACGCAATAAACGAATACCTAGAATACAATGACAACGGTGAAGTAGGGAAGAGCTCCATCTGGGACGCCCTCAAAGCTACGCTAAGAGGGAAAATTATCAACATCAAAGCAAGAATGAACCGTGGCAGGAACAAGAAGATCAGCGAACTGGAGGAGGTAATAACACAACTGGAGAGAGGGCACTGTGCCAACATAATGGACAAGAATACCCTAACCACACTAACAAAGAAGAAATACGAGCTGAACAAAATTCTAAGTGAAAGAGCCGGCACGTGGCTGAATAAGTTCAAATCCATAAACTTATGTGCCGCCAACAAGGCGGGGAAACAACTGGCATCATACCTAAAAGCAAAACAGAGGCAACACACAATCGCAGCCATAACAGACAAAACGAATAGGTCCCAAACAACGAACAAAGGTATACTCGAGGTATTTAGGCAGTTCTACCAGGAACTATACACCGAAGACAAGAACCTAAAAGCAGACGGCGGCACAGCCATGCTTAACGATACCACCCTGCCAGAACTCACTCCAGACGAAAGAACAGCACTAGAAGCGGACATAGCAGACACAGAAATCGAAATAGCCATCAACCAGCTCAAACCGAACAAGGCACCAGGTCCGGACGGGTACACGGCAAAGTTCTACAAGATTTTCAGCCAACAACTAAAACCACTAATGGCGGAAACATACACTCACTGCATTCAAAGAGGCAAGACGACTGAGTCCATGAGCGAAGCGAACATCACAATAATCCCCAAGGAGGGGAAGGACCCACAATACCCGCAGAACTACAGACCGATCTCGCTCATAAATGTTGACTGTAAGATATACACGAGATACTGGCCAATAGACTGAACAAGGTTCTGCCAAACCTGATACACAACTCGCAAGTAGGATACATCAAAAACAGACTATCGCAAGACAACACAAGACTGCTGTGCCATCTCATCAACCACACCACACACAGCAACAAACAGGCGGTGATGATAGCACTAGACGCGGAAAAAGCGTTTGACAGAGTCTCCTGGCCATTCCTAAACAACTGCATGAGCAGGTTCGGGCTAGGGACCAAATACAGATCGATGGTGATGGCCCTGTACAACGAACCAAAGGCAAAAGTGGTAGTAAATGGAAGCACATCGGAAACACTCACACTGGGTAGAGGCACCAGGCAAGGCTGCCCCCTCTCACCGGGCCTCTTCCTTCTAGCACTAGAACCTCTACTAGCCAGAATAAGACACAATAACGAAATAGCAGGCGTCAAAATCAAAGAAACAAACGTCAAACTGGCAGCATACGCGGACGACATCCTCATCACAACTACTAACCCGTCAACGTCAATAACAGCACTCATGGACACAATAGGAGAATACGCTGAAGCCTCGGGGTACAAGCTCAACAAAGACAAATCAGAATGTAAGCCAATGAACATCCACACCACCAGAGAGGTGCTTGGTGACTCAGGACTGACATGGCAGATGAAACCACTCAAATACCTTGGCCTGCTTCTCGGGAGAGACCTAACATCCACATTAGAACACAACGAGGAGTCAACCCTGAAGAAGATAAAAGAAAGACTAGACCTGTGGTCACCCAAATACATAAGCTGGTGGGGCAGGATCGAAACAATAAAGATGATGGTAACGCCAGCCGTCAACTATGCGCTTAGCATGCTACCGCTCCTGATGACAGACACATTCCACAGAAAACTGGACAAACTCATAAACAACTTAATATGGAGAAGCAAGAAACCTAGAATCAACCTACAGAAGTTAAGATTAACGAAAGACCTTGGAGGACTCAACCTAGCGAATTTTAAAAATTTCCAAACATCCTGCCTAGCGAGGCAAGGAAGCATCTGGCTAGACAACACCCAAAGCTACGAACCTGTTTGGTTAGAGGTGGAAAGGAACATTCTAGAGGGGCTAAACCCCGTAGCGCTTCTAACCGCGAACAAGCACCCCCAAAGACTGAACCCGATACTGAGACACACAAAGGAGGCACTGATGAAAATAGACAAACGTATGGCACGGAAACTGAAAGGCACGACATGGGAATCGATCTGGTTCAACACAAAGATAACCTACCAAGGAGCAACAATGCACAATGATACATGGATAGAGAAAGGAATAAGCCTCCCAAGCCAGCTAGAAACTAAACAGTCACCATTAACATTCCAAAACCTGCAACAACTACACGGGCTCCCGAACCGGGAACTTTACACCTTCCTGAAGATCAAAACAGCCATAACGAAAGCGAACCTAAGCAAGGTAGAACCAACCATCATCAAATACTTGCAAACTCTAAACTCGGCAGGCCACCAAACGGCAAAGATATACAAGCTCCTCAACCCAACCGCATTGTCACTGAACAAGAAAACAACTAACACGTGGGAACAGCTCCTGGGAAGGCGGCTAAACGACAGCGAACGAGGCAAAATGTGGCACTCGGCATCGACAAACAAAATAACCCCACAACTAGCCCAGACAAAATTCTGGCTACTCCACAGAGCCTACTGGACACCGTCAAGACTCCACAAAATAGGCATCACAGAATCAGGCGACTGCTGGAACTGCCGGAAGGAGGAAGGAACTCTAGAACACCTGATCTTCAGCTGCACTAAAGTCAGGAAGTTCTGGATGAAAGTGAACAGCTTCCTGAACGATGTATTCAACAAAGACTTAACAATCAGCTTTGTAAGTCTGGCCACAGAACACATGACAGCAGACCTAAACAGCAAAGAAAAAAGAGACCTACTAGACTTACTGATCACAGCAGCCCTAAAAATAATCCTGACGAACTGGAAAAACACAGCTAAAGCCAGTTTTAAAGCATGGATGAACTGGGTCATCTTTCTCAGAGGAGCAGACAACATAACGGGGAATTTCTCAAAGGAACACAACGCAAAAGAAGAGATGTGGGAGCTCCTAGATGCACAGCTGGCGAGACCCCAGCCAAGGACATACAACTAGCCCCCCCTCTCTCTTTCTTCCTTTTTCTTTTTCTTTTTTTCTCCTCTCTTTCTCGGAGAACACGAAGGCAAAGCATACCACATTTTGTACTGTATATCAGAAAGCCAGATGTATATTCTACGTTTTTATATTTTAATAAAAAGATTTTTTTAAATAAAAAAAAAAGAAAAAGCGTTTTTTCTTTTGCCAATATCTTTGGTGCCAGTTGACAAATCATTGCGAAATTTTCAAAACCAGTGGGCCTTTTGGTCAGCTCATGGCTTGAAAGTTTTGGGGTGATTCGTCAAGCAGAGGCCGAGAAAAAAGAGGGTCCCAAAACACATGCTCCCTATGTTAATTTCCATAGGAAACTTTAGACAAAGCTACAGCCCGTACAGCTGAACAGAATTACACCAAATTTGGCAAAAAGTTTAGTCGTTCCAGAGAAATTAGAAAAAGAAAAATATTGATATCCGAGCACCGAGGAGGGTTTGTGAACGCTCCCAGGCACGAGCTCCAATCTGATTGGCTGCCTTCACTCCAAACCAGGAAGTGTTGGCAGCCCTCTTGTGACTCGGTAACCGGGTCACAAGAAAAGAGTGAAAACAAAATTGAAAAAAAAGCAAAGGGGTCAGTGTAGAAACAACCTGACCCCCTAGGCCTGCTCAGGGCCAGATAAAGCATTTTCTTTTTAATGGCTGAATTTGCGCTGGGGTCACAAGTCCAGGTGAGAACATTTTAAAAAACTAAGTGCAGGCGTCCGCATTTTGTTAAATATAAGCTCCTGGGTGGGCCAGGTCCCGGGGGCATGCTAAATTATGTGGCATGCTAAATTATGTGGCGTGTGGCGTGGGCCCGCTGGGGCCCCTGCATCCCCGGGGAGCGCCACCTCTCCAGGGCTTTATTTATTATATGCGGGGGGCATGCGGGCCCCCTGCATCTCCAGGAACTGCCTACTACATAACATGAAAAAGGGTGTCCCCACGATAAAAATAGGACAAGAGTTCCAAAATATAAAGTCACACGCCCACAGAACAGCTAGTTAGTTTTCATTATTTATTTTTATTTTTTATCATTCTCTTTTTTATAGGATATGAAAAAAGAAGAATATAAAACAGATCATTTTGATAAATTCATAACATGTAAAATTTCATAAGGCATTTAAGGAAACAAAGAAACAACAGCCCAACAACAAGATATACAATTGAATATAAATAACAGTTCACACTATCTCATTCCAACAACCATCAACCCACTCACACAAAATACACACACTCGATTCAAAAATATATGAAAAAACATAGGACGTAACAGACAAAACACAACCTAGTCATGCACAGAAGAAAAGCGCCGACGCGCGTTTCGGAAAATACCAAAACCACAGGGAGACAGTTCAGGAACATAAGTCATCTATTCGGAATTACCGTATGGGGGCACCACTAGTTGCTCACTGGAGAATTTTAAACATTCGATTGAAGACCTTAAACGGCTCATCCTTGAACATATTAGCTGTCCCAAGGATGGAAATGTTGATGCCCTTAGAGGCAAAAGGGAGGTGTTCTGTATCTTCACCCTTCAGACGGCCGTCTCGGGCTTGAATGAATGCCTACTGTGGGAGAATGCTATTATCTAATAATTTTGTGATTTTGCTCTGACGTCTTTATCTCTTGAGCTTGTGATTTCGCATTCTACCTTTTACTCTGTATTCCTCTATGAATGTGCTCCAGAAATTTTGTTTTGTATTGGTCTTATTGTTTTTTGGAACATTTTAGATAGTCTTTTTCTTCTTTCCCCCCCTCTCCCTTTTTTCTTTCAATAAAAAACTCTTTCTATTTCTCGTAATTGTACGTGGTGTGGTCCTCTTATCTTCACTCATATATAATTGAGTGCAATGGGCCCCCAGGGGGACTGGGCATGAGCCGATGTCCCCCTGGGGTATTTCGCGCGAGGGACGACCTCACGCAGCCTGATTGGAAGATCGGGAGGGTGGGAGGGGCTGTTTCAGGCGCGGGGAGGGAGAGGGAGGGCGACGTCACTCTGAGCGAGTGAAGCGGTGGTGTCGTTTTGACAAGCAGCTGAGAGGAATTCCTGTCAGCATGTCAAATATTGGTATCGAGCTCTTTTTTGACGGTGTTTGCTTTCTTCAGTCGTGTCATGGCGGCAGATGAAATTGCCAGAGAAGCAATTCGAGCCCTGGTGGCGGTGGGGCGTAGTGATTTATTACGCCCTGGAGCTATTGTGGAAACTTCTGTCGAAGTTAAGCGTCCTCGTTGCCTGGCAGCAGAAGGAGTTGTTCATGCTGTGGCCGCCTGCAGGTCTGTGGCAGGTAATTTCCCTGAGGCTGTGTGTGGTGAGAAGGTGCCTGCTGTTCGTGCGAGGAGAGCGCGATCGGTGAGCAGGGGAAGCCGAGGGAAGAAGCCCCCACCTCTGTGTTCAGCGTATGCCCCATGTGTGGTGAAGGGAGGTCGAATGGTATTGACACCACAAGCCAAGAAGTGAGCTGGCAGGCGTGGAGGCAGAGTCTGTGGTACTTTTGACACGCGTGTGTCGCATATTCAATTGAATGAAAGGGCGGCTGGCAGTGGTTTAGATGAAGAAATGGACATCGCGTCACAGGCGACAGAGGTGAAGGTTTCGAATTGTTTCCGGACTCTAGGCCTCCGCCTAGGCATCCACAGGCGGATTTTGACTCAGGGGCTGAGCCACAGCAGGGCCAATGGGTTTGGGTAGAACATGCTGAGATGCCAAAGAAGCAGGGGCTGGGTACCGCAGCACATCAAGTAACAGGTAGGTATGGAGCGGTTCCTCGCTGGAGCGGCGGGAACTTTATGGCGCCATCAGGTTCTACTCCTGAGGTTCAGAGTGTTTTTTCTCACACAGCGAAGCAAAGTGCGGCTTTGGGAGTGGGGGTAGTTTCTAGAAGCGGATCTGGTGCGGATTTTAGGCCTGCGACTAGGCGCTTTCCACGGAGGCCTGAGTCTGAGGTACCTTATCAGGATGTCACTGTGGCGTCTGGCGCTAGGCCAGGTACAAGTTTTGAAATTGCTGAATTTAGAAATGTGCATGAGTATGATGAGGAAGATGGTGATAAGGAAAATGACATGTATCCCAGAATTGGGGTGTCTTCAGAGGTGGCGGGTGGTTTGGGCAGACAGACGTCTAGAGGGAGGGGGATAGGCCAATTAACCTCTGCCAGTGTACTTCAGAGACCTGGAGCGGTTCTCTCACCGGCACCTGGGCATCATGGCGGACATCATCAGCGTGATGGTCTTGAAGAATTTGATCAACGAGCTTTGCAGCTACCAGCAGGTAAGCCAGACTGGTGGGCTGTGTGGACACGGCCGTTGGCAAGTGGATCAGGTGTTGCGCCTGTGGAGGGTGGAAATGGGGTATTGGCAAAAGGTCAGGAGTTGGGTGCAAGGGCAGTGGAGAGGCCGCAACCCACTTCAGGGCCTGGGGAGCAGAAGGACAAAGTAGGAGGAGGGAGCCCTGTGTCATCAGTAGCTAGTTGAGTGCACAGTGAAAATCCGAGAATTAGCCGTACACAATTGCCATATATGGGGGTGGCTATGCCCTTGGGTATCCATTTGTCTCAGAGAACTAGGCAGAGAATTTGGAGCCACGATTATGTGGATATTTTTTGCCTTTTGCATAGAGATTTACAAGCCAGGGAAGGATCTAAGGAGGAGGAGTTGGAGTTGTCTCGCCGCCCCAAAGTGCCAAAAACAATTGAGAATTGAACGGCTGCATTCCTTATTTTTGCCAGTGTTTATTGTGAGCGTTACCCTGAAAGGGCGGTTTCACTGTTTAAATACATTGATATCATCAGAAGGGCGCATTTACAGGCGGAAGGATATGCTTGGTTGAATTACGACGAGGAGTTTCGGGCGAGGGTGAGTCTATTTAATGATAAACCGTGGGGAGAAGTTGATCAAGAGTTGTGGTTGCAATGGTTGTCAGGACATTCGGCTTCTAACACGATTCATACGGCCAGTGGTTTACCAATAACTTATCGGCCCTTTTCACAGCGTCCCGCCACAATGGGGGCGGGTGGTATGGGAAGGGGTCAGTTGCCTACCACGGGAGCGTGTTGGGGTTTCAATAGAGGTTCCTGTGTGCGACAATATTTTAAGTTCAAACACGAATGCGCACAGTGTGGGGGTAGACATGCCATCTTCCAGTGCTTTCCTAACCAGCAATTCGGAGATCATGGGAGGGGACAGAGGGGGCGTGGGGCATTGCCGCCTCTTATTCCAAAAGGCTCCTACCCCATTAAGTTGCAAGCGATGATGCGATACTTGGAGATGTACACGGATGCTGAGGCGGCAGTTAAATTGATTTGGGGTTTTCGGCTGGGCTTTCGAATTGGCTATCAAGGTACTAGAGTGTTGCGCTGGGCGGATAACCTCAAATCTGCGAAAGAATTGCCTGAGGTGGTACGGAGCGAATTGCAAAAGGAGTTGGACCTAGGTAGAATAGTTGGACCTTTTTCACACTGCCCCTTGCCAAATTTGATGGTGTCACCTCTTGGAGTTATTCCAAAGAAGGCCCAAGGTTAGTTTCGGCTTATTCATCATCTGTCTTGGCCGGAAGGGCAGTCAGTAAATGACTTTATTTCGACGAATGACTCGGCTGTGTCATATTCGTCAGTTGACGATGCTTTGCAGATGGTTCGCAAGGCTGGGACAGGAGCAGATCTAGCAAAATGCGATATTCAGGCAGCTTTTCGTCTTTTACCTATACATCCAGTGGATTTCGAATTACTGGGTATGTACTTTGAGGACGCGTACTATGTGGACCGGGTGTTACCAATGCGTTGTGCTATTTCCTGCTCCCTATTTGAAACGTTTAGCACATTTTTGGAGTGGTGTGTCATTCGTCGCTCTGGGCATGCAGCAGTCTGCCATTATTTAGATGATTTTTTGTTTGTTGGAGAAGCTGGTACTGACCAATGTTCTAAGGTTTTGGCCTGTTTCCAGGATATGGCAGGCGAATTTGGAGTACCATTGGCGGAGGACAAGACGGAAGGTCCAACAACAACATTGGTCTTTTTGGGTATAGAGATTGATACCACAGCAATGGTGGCTCGCTTGCCTTTGGCTAAAGTGCAAGAGATTAGGTTTTTTCTACAGGAAATGATTGGTGCTAAGAAAGTACAACTGCGTCAGGTCCAGAGGCTTCTGGGTTACTTGACTTTTGCATGCAGGATGGTTAGAGCAGGTAGGACCTTTTGCAGGCGCTTGGGTTTTGCAATGGCGGGGGCTGTATTGCCACATCATCATATACGCTTGACAAACAAAATAAAAGAGGATTTGCTTATATGGTTGAGATTTTTGGAGGACTTCAATGGAGTGTCTGTCAATTTTGTGGATGACGACACGGTATGGCAAGTGCAGATTTTCTCAGATGCCTCTGGAGCCATGGGTTTTGAGTTGTTCTGGGATGGAAGATGGTGTACGGAGCTTTGGCCGCCACAGTGGTTGGAACAAGGTCGTAGTATCGCCTTTTTAGAATTCTTTCCACTTTTGGTTGCTCTGCATGTTTGGGGTGAAGAATTTAAGGACCGCTGCATGTTGTTTCATATAGATAACATGGCAGTGGTGAGTCTGGTCAATGGACAACGGGCAAAGGATGTGAGGGTTCTACAGTTGTTGAGGGCGTTCATGTTGCGCGTCCTTCCATTGAATATTGTTTTTAAGGCAAAGCATATTCCTGGGGTGAACAACTCAATTGCCGACGCTTTATCTCGTTGCCAGTGGCAGAGGTTTCGGGAGTTGGCACCCAGAGCAGACAGACACAAGACATCGATCCCTTCGAGCATGTGGGACCTGGGGGACTGAGGATTGCAGAGCTGGTTGAGCAGTCATTAGCGGACTCCACGAGACGCAGTTACCAGCTGGCATGGTCTGGCTTTCTAGTCTATGCGTTGCAGCGCGGGATGGACTGTACAGCGGTGCAAAATGAACAGTTTATTTTGGAGTTTGTGTTATATTTGATGGATAAGGGTTTGTCCCATACGACGATTTCAGGCAAGTTGGCGGGTATTTAATTTTACAGCCAGATGTTGTTGGGGCACGAGGTTCGGATGGGTTTCCTGTTGAGAAAAATGTTGAAAGGCTTTGGGAAAACCACTTGGCATGCTAAACAGATGAGGGATCCCATTACTTTTGATTTGTTACAAAGAATTTTAGGTGTCCTGCCCGTTTGTTGTTATAATGAATGGGAATTGTTTCGTTTTAGGTTATGTATGGTATGGTTGTTCTTTGGAGCTTTTCGCATCTTGGAGTTACTTGGGTTGCGTAATCAGGTGGGGATCCAGACATCGGATATTCAAGTACTGGGAGGGGGAATTCAGCAGATTAAGTTGAGGCAGTCAAAGACAGACCAAAAGGGGAGTGGGATGTTGGTGAGACTGGGAAGGAGTGGGGTGGGGGGTTGTTGCCCTGTGGGGGAGTGGGAATCATTTTTTCAGTCTGCAGTGTTTCAGGAAGGAACGATATTTTGCCATAAGAAGAAAGACCAGTTGACTTGTTTTCAATTTTTGGCAGTTCTGAGAAAAACTTTGGCATTGGTGGGGGAAAACCCGAAAAGTTTTGGTACGCACTCTTTTAGAATAGGTGCGGCTACAGAAGCTGCTAGGTTGGGTTGGGGGATGGAAGATTTGCAACACATAGGGAGATGGAAATCTAATTGTTGCTATAGATATGTCAGATTATAAGGTCAGAAGTCTCTGTGTATAGTATTAATGTTAGTTTTTGTATCACAGGTCGAGTTGCGGATTTCCCTCGCAAAACGAGGACTTGGATTGTTGGTCATTCCATAGTTAAATGGGCAGCAATTTTTGCTGAACAGCAGCTTTGCGGACGAGGTCTAGGTTTGTATAGCAATGACCATGAGGTGATATGGAAAGGTGTGGGGGGGATGAAATGGAAGGAGTTATTTCCTTCGCTCTCCAAACTAGCTGCGGCTTGGGGTATTCCAGATTTGTTAATACTGCACTTGGGTGAAAACGATCTGGTGGACTTGTCTGGATTAACGCTCATTAAGCAAATGAAACTGGATTTAGCAGTAATTAAAGACATGTGGGTGGGTACTCGGGTAGTTTGGACAGAATTTTTGTACAGAAGTCAATGGAGAGGTGACCGGGTACATGCGGCTGTTGAACGAGCTCGCCGCAAAGTGAATAGAGCATTAAAAACTTAAGCGATGGGTATCACGGTGCTGGCTCATGAGCATTTTAACAGCGAAATGCTGCATTTGTTGCGAAGTGATGGTGTACACCTCTCACAGATGGGCCAATCATACTATCTCATGGAACTACGAGATGCATTGGCTAACTAGTGGTGCGTGGATTTATGGTGCTCACAGAAAGACACATTAAAAAAAATATATATATATGAGAAGAGAGCTTCGGGCACCTGAGGTGAAATGGCAGCACGAGTGGGGGTCACTTGGGTTGGGATGAAGTTTGGGTGGGGCAAGAAAACTCTGGAGGTTTTCCTGGGTGGCGTGTTTTAAGGGATAGGATAATCTAGAGCGGATTCATCCTTTCTCTAGGGGGAGGGGTTGGGAGGGTAGGTGGGAAAGAAAAGGAAAGATGGAAATAATACTGCTGGTTATGGAAAACAAGTTATGAATTGTTGCGAAGAATAAAGCTTTGGGGAAAGGAAATGTATACAATGGAAAAAGTTTTTTGGGGAAAAATAATACAAGGAATTGTTGGTAATAAAGTTAATGTCACGGGGTCTGTCTTTGGCTGTTCTTGTAATAAAGGTGTCCTTTTATGCTAATAAGCAGAGCTGTATGAGAGTCCTTATTTGCGCGATGAGCCCCCAGGGGGACTGGGCTTGAGCCGATGTCCCCCTGGGGTATTTCGCGTGAGGGACGACCTCACGCAGCCTGATTGGAAGATCGGGAGGGTGGGAGGGGCTGTTTCAGGCGCGTGGAGGGAGAGGGAGGGCGACGTCACTCTGAGCGAGTGAAGGAGCGGTGGTGTCGTTTTGACCCACCCACCCACCCTGGTTTTGAAAGAAGTCGGGGAAGGTGTTTTTGTTCTATGTTGACATGTATGTGGTCTTGTTGGAAGTTTATAAAATAAAAAAAAAAAGATGTCACTGTAGGGCACTAGAGGCAGACTCCTTGTTCTGTGTTGTTGGTGTGTTTTAAGGGATAGGATAATCTAGAGCGGATTCATCCTTTCTCTAGGGGGAGGGGTTGGGAGGGTAGGTGGGAAAGAAAAGGAAAGATGGAAATAATACTGCTGGTTATGGAAAACAAGTTATGGATTGTTGCGAAGAATAAAGCATTGGGGAAAGGAAATGTATACAATGGAAAAAGGTTTTTGGGGAAAAATAATACAAGGAATTGTTGGTAATAAAGTTAATGTTGCGCGGTCTGTCTTTGGCTGTCCTAGCAATAAAGGTGACCTTTTATGCTAATAAGCAGAGTTGTGTGAGAGTCCTTATTTGCGCGATGGTTGTAATGCTCTGAACCTTGCTAAGATGGCCGACATCTTTTCTGTTTCACCGGCACTAGTCTGTTATTTATGTTTATAGCGTTTGTGTCACCTCTCCTGCCTTATCTTTAAATGGTGGTAGCTTTACTTATGCCCTTGCGGGCTTTTAATTTTGGCCACATCATCGTATTTAATTCATCTTTGTAAGGAGTGTGTTCTTGTTGTGGATACGAGGTAGCCTATGATAGGACAGACCACAACTAGTACAAATGGCGTCCTTAGTGTTCCTTAGCTATGTTCCTGGTAGCGGTCTAGCTCCAGCCCATGCTGGCTCAGGTGTAGCGTTTTACCGAACTTAATTGGATTTCGGCAGTATTTAAAAGAAGGATCGCTTACCTGGGCTTTTCATGACCTATCGCATTTGACGAGGGCATTGCGGTATGGATACCGGCTAAGAAACTAGTTTTTCCAGGTAGGCAGGAATGAAGGTTTTTAGGGAGGTCCTGTCTATTATTCCCCCGTCTGGCACCCTGATCTTAATCTAGCCTATGTAATGTTCTCTACTTGTTTGGGACCCGGCTTACCGTGGAGGGAAGCAGTGCGACTAACCGGCCCCTCTTCCTATTAAAATTCAGAACAAAACAATTGAAAAGACGCACTTCGGTAATCCATTCTCGAGGGATCCAGGCTTTTGATTCTTGTGTTTTGCCAGTAACTTCCGGAAATATGTACTGTTTAGCCCTTTATGGGTGAAGATTAGTCTCTTTTTCACTTAGTGTTTGACATTATTTCTCATCTAGGAGTTGCTACCCCGACTTTGCACGAAACAAATGGTGACTCTTCCTTGTTCTCCCGGCCGCAATACTGTATAAAATAGATCCTGCGTGTACTCTCCGGTTTCAGGTGTTATTTAGGTGAGCATACTACCATCTTTATGCTATTGTGATCTAACCTCCGCCTAGAATAGGATGTTTCTCGACCCTCTTGTTTCCGGAATTTGGAGGCATGGATAGTATTTTTGTAAATGTTTGTTTTAAATTCTGCTCGTGTTTCCAACCGCACTACTATTGACTGGTTGTTTAAATGAGACTTATTATTTTTGACTTTTTAGCCTCGTATATTGTCTGGCTTCATTCTTCTTATAGCTGCTGCTCGTCGTAGGATTTTGAATCAATATACTCCGGATAATTTACGAGAGCCTGGTTCTTTTGCTCGAAGGTTGGTACTAGAATGTTTCTAAACCAAGTGAATGCCTTGTGCACTGGGGTATGTTTTTTTCTTTTTTCTTTTTAGAGGGTTATAAGGTGTCATAAATGGTGATGTATGAATCAGTTATTTTTTATATGTAATCAGTATGTAACAGTTTTTCTTTGTGACTGTCTTGCTCAATGTTTGACCTGGACTTTTTTTTGCTCTTTTGAATATGGTTATTATATTATGATCCTTTTTCGCCCACAGATATGCTTCTTCAGTTCTGATGCTCACACTGGTTTATATCGCAATCTTATGATGACAGAATTCTGGGTCACTAAAGATTTATGAAATGTAATATGTGCGCCCTGATGAAGGAATTTTTAATGGTTTTGGTATTTTCCGAAACGCACGTCTGCGCTTTTCTTCAGTGTATGACTAGGTTGTTTTTTGTCTAATGTTACGTCCTATGTTTTTTCATATATTTTTTAATCGAGTGTGTGTATTTTGTGTGAGTGGGTTGATGGTTGTTGGAATGAGATAGTGTGAACAGTTATTTATATTCAATTGTATATCTTGTTGTTGGGCTGTTGTTTCTTTGTTTCCTTAAATTCCTTATGAAATTGTATATGTTATGAATTTATCAAAATGATCTGTTTTATATTCTTCTTTTTTCTTATCCTATAAAAAAGAGAATGATAAAAAATAAAAATAAATAATGAAAACTAGCTGTTCTGTGGGCGTTTGGCTTTATATTTTGGAACTCTTGTCCTATTTTTATCGTGGGGACACCCTTTTTCATGTTATGTAGTATACTTTTTCCCCTGGCGGGCTGTTCCCCTTGAATTAGCTTTTTTCAGGGTCCCTCTTCTGTTTATTGGCTCCAGGAACTGCCACCTCGCCGGGGCAATATGCCAAATGTTTGGGAGGCCTCACAGCCCCCCGCAGCTCCATGGCCCACCACCCCTGGGGCTTTTTTATAATTAAGTTGGGGGGACTCGAGGGCCGACCAAGCCCCAGAGACCAACACCTCACCGGTGCTCTATTGTAAAAAAAAAGGCGTGGGGGGGCTCAAGCACCCCACATGCCCAGTGGGCATTACCTTCCCGGTGCACTAAATAATGAAATTGGGGGTTTGTTACGGACCCCCAAGCCCGGGGGACCACCACCTCCGGAAAATGGAGGGAGGGGGCCATGCGGCCCCCCTCCCGGAGCCCTCAATGTCCTGGGGACTGCCACCCCCAGGGCCAACTCCTGCAATGTCCCGGGTGCCCACCCCAGGACATTGCTGTTTGTTATGAAAGGGTGGGAGAACAGCTCACACCCTGCTTTAGCAAACTCTGCTTTGCTTCATTGAAGCAAGAGCAGGGAAATCTACTCTCACTTCAATAAAGCAAAGCAAAATTGCTTTTGAGCAAGGGGAGCTGCATGTCAGCAGCTCCCCTTGCTCAAAAGCAATGTCGGCTTCCGCTGGAGGCGGGGAGATGGCGGGACCGTGGGGGTATTAGGGCTCCCCCCACGGTCCCAATCACAGAGGCCAGGCCCCGGGGATGGGACCACTGGGACCAAAAGTGGCCCGGATGTGGGCCACGCCCCCATCCCCTCTAATAAAAAATAAATCATAATATTAAAAAATGAAAAGGCAGGCCCAGGTGGTCCCCAGGGCCAAAATTGGCTTTGGGAAGGGGCCCCCTTCCCATTTTTTTAATGAATAGGGGTCAGACCCTGGGGGGATAGGGTCCCCATGGCCCAAAAAATGTAAAAGAAGGGGGGGCCACACAGCCCCTTTGTAAAACAAAATAATTTTTTTTAAAACCGGCATCTTGCCGGAGACCAAGTCCCCTTTTTGCACCACTCTGCAAACATGCTACCTTGCCTCAGACCACCTCTCTGCAATCCAGCTCTGTGGCACATATTGGAGGTACCTGGTTGGCTAGTTGGCCCCCAGGGACCCCCAGTGTTCAAGGAAAATTAATTCCCCAACTAACAACACACCAGGGGTGAATTTTCAGAGTGGTGGAGAAAGGGTGTGTGGCCTTTGTCTACCGTTCAGCAATCCCACTGTGTAGGGTTTCTGGAGGTAAAAGGTTGGCTAGTTGCCCCTAAAGGACCCCCAGCAGAGAAGGAGACTTCAATCCCCATCCAAGAGCACGCCATGGAGCGCGTTTGTAGAGTGGTGGGAAAAGGGGGCATGGCCTGGTCCAAGTACTTACCAATACTGCTGTGTGGGACTTACTGGAAGTATTAGGAGGGGAAGTTGGCCCCAACGATGTCCTTGGGGCCAACTACCCCTCTTGTTACCTCCAGTAAGTCCCACACAGTAGGACTGCTAAGACGTCTTCGGAGGCCATGCCCCCCTTTCTCCACCACTCTGCAAACGCACCTCTTGGCAGACTACGGGATGGGGGATGAAGTCCAATTTAGTTTTGAGGGAGTTTAGGGGTCAAGAAGCCCTCCTGGTACCTCCTGTAAGTCCTATCCAGCGTAATTCCTGAGCGCTGGTCGGAGGCCCAGCAACCTTTCTCACCACTCTGCAAACATGACTACTACTTAAAGAAGCATCTTTTGGCCAATTTTTTTTTTTAATGCTTTTTTGAGGCCCCCTGAGCAGGTCTAGGGGTCAGGGTGTTCCTACCCTGCCCCCTTTTCTTTTTTTTTTCCGTTTCTTATTCTGATTTCTTGTGACTCGGTTCTACCAAGTCACAAGATGGTTGCCAAGTGGTTTAGAGTGTTGACAGCCAATTAGAATAAAGCTTGTCATTGGGAGGGTGCACGGATCCTCCGTGCCTCTAAATATCGAAACTTTTATTTTTGCTTTTCTCAGCAACTACTGAACGGATTTACACCATTTAAAAAAAGGATGCTTTCCGAAGCAAGCAGTACCTTTTTGCCAAATTTAGTGTAATTCCATTCAGCAGATCCAGCTGTAGCCGTGTCTAAGGTTTCCTATGGGAAATTGATTTTCTGACCTCTATTTTTTTAATTTCTCAGGAACTACTGAACTGATTTACACCATTTAAAAAAGGTCTCTTTCGGAACCAAGTGTTACCTTTTTGCCAAATTTGGTGTAATTCCGTTCAGCAGTTCGGGCTGCAGCCGTGTCTAAAGTTTCTGATGGAAATTTACATGGAGAAAACACGTTTTGGTACCCCCCTTTTATCTCGGCCCCTGCTTGCCGAATCTGACTGGAGCACCCTGCTTGCCAAATCTGACTGGAGCGCCCCACTAGTTTTGAAAATTACGCAAAGATTCTTTAATGGGCGCCAAAGTTATTGGGAAAAGAAAAAATGCTTTTTGAATAAAAACAAGGTCCTAATTATAACTACCTACTGGTGACTGCCAGTAGGTAATATATATATATATATATATATATATATATATATATATATATATATATATATATATATTCAAAACCAAATAGCCCAAAGGAGAGCGCTATTTAACACAGCGGGTGCCGGTGCAGAGGACGGGCTTGTCCTCCTCGATATTTCCACATCAAAGGTTCCTTACAAAAGGAAAACATCGCACTCCAGCAGAGTTTACTTCTCTTAAAGGTTTATTACGTGCAGATAAACACCATAGACCACCACCAACGCGTTTCAACTGACTCGCAGTCTTGCTCACTGTGTGTGAGTCCTTCATCACTTTCACATTTTAAAGGTTCCCATGTATGCCATTTAGGAGGCATTGTGGGAAACGTAGTCCAACATAAATGTTACCATTTTCAAAAAAGAAAACATGAGTGATTATTTACATATTTTTGCTATTACTGCAGATCAATGTTCATTATCAGCTAATTCCATTTGGAAAGATGTTAGTTATAGATTGGACAAATTAAAACAATTTATCAGATTTTTCACAAACAAGAAGTCTCTTTTTTGGAGCGATATATGGCAATTTTTTAAACATAAACATTTCTTGTCATGTTTGATCTTTATCTGTGAGTAATTCAGAGCTCAGTGCTCCTTTAACCATTTATTGCTCTCCTATTTGCTAATGGAACGTCCAGTGTTTACAATATTTACATTCCAAATAGTTCCTTTTTTTAGTATGCTAAGTGCATTTTGATTGTTTATTCCCATATCTGATTTCTGTTAAAGGGTATTCAATATACTTCATTGTCCTGTGTTCTTCAAATTGGAATTGTTGTTATATACAGTATTTGCATGTATGAGTGCCCCCTCTGGTATTTCTACAGATGGCTGTGTAGTTCCTCGTCCACAATAATCCCAAATGGGGTCTTTGTCTTGAATCTTATAATCATATGTGATTCCAGTCTCCGTAGTTTCAGAGTTCTATTGCCTCCTCTCTCATTTTTTGGTACAGTTATCAAGCCAAAGTACTTGATGTCCCTCCTGTTTTTGTCTTTTTCATGCGTTTTCAGATGTTTGAAAATTGCATAATTTGTATCCTCATTTTGAATTGCACACAGGTGTTCCAATATTCTCTTTTTAAGAGGACAGATGGTACTGCCAATGTACCAAAGCCCGCAGTTGCACATGATTACATAAACTACATATGTCGATTCACACGTTATCCTTTCTGTGATTTTAAATGTTCTTCCCATGTGATCTTTGACTTCTTTAATATGCATCCCATTCTTGCATGATTTGCATTTATTGCAATATACGAATCCAGTTTGCTGGTTTGCTAACCAATTAGATTTTTCTGGTTTAGTTGATGTTAGGTGGCTATTAACCAGTTTGTCTTGAAGAGGCGGCGCTTTTCTGTAGGAGATACTAGGTTGTTCACCTATTTTTTTTCCAATATCCGGATCTTTTCTTAGGACACTCCAGTGTTTTTTTAGGATCTTTATTATTCCATAGTTTTCCTTACTGTATGTGAAAACCATGCGGATTGTTTCATCATTCAATCTTTTCTCCTTTCTTTCCAGAGTTTTCATTCTCGGTACAGATCTCGCTCTGTCTTCTCCCAATTTAATGTCTTTCTCTTTATAGCCCTGGACTGAAACCGATTTCTCGTTTCCACAATGGTTTTCTCTAGTTGATCATCATCCGAGCAATTCCGTCTCATCCGAAGAAACTCCGCGTATGGGATGCTTTTCTTCAGTTGTGGAGGATGAAAACTGAATCCGTGTAGGATACTATTTGTTGAAGTCGAAAGTATACAGAAAACCAACTTCAACAGATAGTATCCTACACAGCAGGTTATGTGGCACAGTGCCAAGTTTGGGGACACCACTGGGTGTTTTGGACTCACCCCATCACTGTATGAGGGTTTCACGATGAACTACTTGATCCAGCATGCAGTCTGCCTGGAGGCGCCTCGTGAGGAGGTACATACCTCTAATTAGGAGGAGGAGCCAAGAGACTGCTACACAGGGAGTGGTCTTAGAAATGCTTTAGGAGCTCCAGGTGAATCAACCATACCTGGGATACCGGCACTTATGAAAGCCTCTCCGGCTAGAAACGCATCTGCCACAGCGTTTCACTGACTTTTTCCATGCTTGAATTTACTCAGGATACGCCTTCCGTTATTGGGGCTCCCCGTGGCTGAGCGAGCCGCTTTACACGATAATATCAAGGTTGCCCTGGTGGGGAGCCAAACACCTATGGACACACAGCATTCTCGCAGGCGGTAGTGCAGTCAGCTAACACCTCGCATTCCAAATTGCCATACGCGTTTCGAGCGCAAGCTCTTGATCACTGGCATGAAAAGTTAGGAAACAGGTTTGCATAGAACAGTGATTTATTTGAATATATTAAGTCCCGTCCCAGTGGGCGTGTTAAAGGGCATGCTGGTTAAGGTAGTCCAAAAAATATTGCCCATGACTTTCCAAACTACTCTGACCAAGTGGCCTCTCTACTGCCCCTCATTGAAATAATGTTCCTTGTCAGGCGAAATGCTGAAGGCGCCCTGCTGCTCCGCATCACCAATGTCTCCAAGAGTGAGGCTCCATAGGTCCTAAGAGTGCCGATAGTGCCAGCATTGCTGGGATATCCCCATCCCAACTTTCCCACTTTTCATGAAAACACTGGTGTCTGTACACACTTTTATGCGCTCACCAAATAAGTCCCATTCACGTACAGCACACTTTGCACCCTTAATCCATACCTCCATCATCAGTAGTAGACCGCAAGATATTTGTCTCCAAATTGTAAGGGTATTGTTATGAACGAATAACAATAAGATCCCCTTTTCCCCACCGCTATCTATATAGCTTACAAGGGTATTAAATAATGTAATGTTGCTCCGACAAATGCTACGAATATGCCGAGATAATGCATTTTGGTATGCATGTTATATAATATGAGATCAATGCGGCAATGTATTAGCAACACAGGCATTAAATATATGTGATGCGCAGTTCTGGATGCAATACCAATAATAAAGCATTACATGGTTGAATTGTAAAAAACTCGGGGTAGATGACGTAAGAGAGATAACTCACGGGCAGTAACTCTTCTATTACTATTGGCGATTGGGCTGAATTGTTTGTTACAAACAATAAATTCATTGAAGTGTATGTAATAAATTATCGATTGATTGAGTAATGATTTCTGAATTGAATTCACCGTTATTATGATTTAGATAGTATATATATATATATATATATATATATATATATATATATATATATATATGAAATTGTTTGGATGCTTTGAAATGTCCTTTAATGATAGTCATAAGATTTCTTCTTTGTCCATTAGCCATTAAGTCTATTTGTCTATTTCTAAGGGTGATGGAAGTATGGGAATTGACTTGACAAAGGCAAATGCCGAAACGCGTCGTCCTTAAAGGTTTTTGGTGCACAATAAATCTGTTATGCAGTTTCCTGGTTTGCCGCCTCTTGATTTTACCATCTGGGAGTGAATTAAGAAAAACGACGATAAAGGAAGTGGCCACTGCTGCCACTGGCTGGCACCAACGTTGTGGGAGGGGAACCGCTCCAGCAGCGATTTGATGAGGATAAATGTATATATGTTATTATGTCACCAGCTATAGTTGATATTTGATGTTATTGACAGTTTGTCTTCTACAAATCAAATTTAGACGAGTTGGGAGTTTTTTTACCTGAATACAAGTTAGCGCATTAAGCGGCAATATTAACTTATTGGTAAAAATGAACAATAACATTGTCTTTCTAACATTCGATACATTTTATCTAATATTTATAAATGTATGGCTGCTCAATGTTGCAATTATAATGACAATTAAGTTAGGAACCTATAGGTTGCAAGCAAAAACATCGTAAGTCTGTTTTGTAGCTTGACTACTATTGAACAGATCATGTGATTTGGGCGGGATTTTAAGCAGCATTTAAAAATGGCAATATTTCAGTCAGTCTTTATGTGATCAAGGGTGCTTGGGCCCGAAACGCGTCATCTACCAATGCTGCATTGGATGTGAAAGGTTGAAATAAATTCATCTTGCCTACAGAGTGGTCCGTTTCTCTATCTTCGCCACCACGCTGGTGGAAGTAGCTGGATTTGCTGTTTTTGGATTGCATTCACGGAAGTCTGGCTTGCTCCCGTCCACGGACCCTCTCACCCGGAAGTGGTAGAAGCCCTCAAGCCGAATCAATCCCAAAGTTCGTGGTGAAACTACGGCGGCTGCCCCCTCTTGCTGCCGAGAGACGCTAACACTCAGGAAGAATTGGTCCGCCTCGTAATCGGAGGATTCGTCGTATACTAATCCCCTGGGTGAGTGAAAAACGGCATTTGCGTAGAGGTGGGGAGATTAAAGGCTTTGTTATAACCTATAGCTGTGAGATCAACATACAGCTATTCAGTAACCTAAGATACACATCCGGCAGCATGTCAGAGGAGACTGTACGTCAGCGGGAAGCAGCAGCTGGCGAGTTATTTTGCAGCAGACCGGCAAGTGCATCCAACACTTTGTCTGCTTCGCGGACTAACATAACTACAAAGAATAATGAGAAGGTGCTATTGAAAAACCTGGAGAAGAATATGATGCTCGAAATCACCAAATGGTGGGAGCACAAGCCTTTAACCAAGTATGTCGAGGTGGGCCGGGTGCCACGGGGCTTGCGTATCCTCTTGGCGCTGAGTTTTGATAAACCAAACCCCTCCATGCTCAAAGAATGGGTACAACGTAATTTAGATTCTTCAATGAATTTAGTCCACATCCTCATCAAATATGCAGACATTGATCGCTTGGAAATCCTCAAGGAAATTGACAAAATTGAGGAGGAGTTAAAAAAATCGCCTGAGGTAGATTTGATTAAATCTTCAAGAATTGGAATCAATGAAAGACTGCGGAAACATGAGGATAAAATGAAGAAACGGAAAGCACATAAATTTACCCTTGATGAAATGGATTACAATAACGGGCAAATTTTCACCTTCGCACGCAAATATAACAATGAGAATCGTAAAAAGTTTGGCGAAAAAGACAAAGGTATTCCTGCACAAATTCAGAGAACTGGCAGTGGGGCTGGTATTAATGAGGAAACCCCAAGCAATGATTCCATGTCTTTTACAAGCGGATCTAGTGTTGATGGAGATGTAAGTCAACCATCGGTCACCATTCTGAATATGGAAGAAGAATTGAATTTTTTAGTAGAGGAGAGACTTCGTACTCTGAGACCGAGGCAAAACAAAAAACGCAAGAAAAAAATCAAGCGAAGAAAAGAAAGGAGACAAAAATGTAAACAAAGGGCCAAACAACAAGAAGAAAAATATGTGGCAACGGAAGAAATAGATTTGGAGAAATCTATTGTGAATCTCTCCAAGGTTCATCTAACAACAGCGGAAAAGCAGTTATTATCACTAGGTCTAAATTATTGCCCTGGTCAACCTTTCAATTATGCCTCTACAAGAATTGACATCTTTCGCTTTGTCAGAAAGTTGAAATTGAAAAAATATTTTGTTTTGAAAAAAGACAAAGATAAAACCACCTGTGTTCAAACGGAAGCATCCATGGAACAAGATCTATCTATCGCAGCTGCTGATATACCTGCACCTTTAACCTTGCACAATTTAAACACAAGCAACCCTCAACTAGATGATTCTGACATTGACAAATCCACCCAAATCAGACTCAAAAGGATCCACCTATTACAGAAAGGGGCTGGGATCAGTCTCTTCAAGAAAAAATCTAATTTCATTCCCATGATGCCGAAAGATGCGGTGGATATCTTCCATGACTGTGTAGTAGAAGACATTAAGAAATTGTATTTACAAGTCAAGTCCAGAAAAACAAAAAGGAAAAAACATATACAACAAATGAAACGTGACTATGCTAACTTGATGAAAAAATTGGGAGACAATAATGAGATTATCATTAAAAAATCAGACAAGGGAGGTAATCTCGTCATTTGGCCTAAAGAAGACTACATCAGAGAGGCAAAACGACAGCTAAATGATGTTGCTTGCTATGAAATCACCAACTATAAAACCTTTAATAAAGCAACTGAAACTCTAAAAAAACTGCTAATGTAATGGCGCAGGTAGGGACTCATCTCACAGGACGAATTTAAATTCATGAATAATGACAATCCTGTTTTACCTGTCTTGTATTTAATACCAAAAATGCATAAAGCTGCTTCTCCCATTCCAGGTCGCCCTATTATTTCAGCCATACATAGTGTGGCAGAACAAGTTGGCCATTACATTGATTTTTCTCTCCAAGATTTGGTTAAGTTGTTGCCTAGTTACATCAAAGATACCGGAGATTTTTTGGTTAAAACCAAGAATCTTCCGTGGTCTGAGGGCATGTTACTCATAGCACTAGATATAGAATCGTTATACACGAGTATCAACCATAGTGCGGGTCTTAATGTAGTCAAATTCTTTTTAGGCCAAAGACCCAGTGAGTTTTACAATCACAACAAAGCCATCATTAGTTTAATGGACTGGTGTCTAAATAACAATTTCTTTCTCTCGGCAAAGATCTTTTCAGGCAGCTTAGAGGCGTGGCGACGGGCGCCTGTTTCTCCCCCAGATACGCGTGCTTGCACGTGGGCAAGTGGGAGGAATAGATGTTGGAAAAAGACCATAAAACATTCTTTGATAATAACATCAAATGCTTCCTCAGATACATTGACGACATCTTTATGGTATGGGATGGAAGTAGAAAAGAAGCATTAGACTTCATTAACAAGATCAATACAAACAATCTCAATCTCCATTTCACATCCCATATAGATGAATCCAACATCGAATTCTTGGATGTCAAATTATACATTAAGAACAACAAAGTAGATACTTTATTTAGGAAGCCGACATCTGGGAATGTCACGCTCCACGCCTCTAGCTCGAATACTAAGCATCTGATTGCGAGCATTCCCTACGGTGAGCTTTTATGCCTGAAAAGAAGTGTAGATAGGGACTTTGATGTATGTGCAGCAGAATTGCTGCGGAGACTCAAGGTCCATGGCTACACTGATAAGATGCTAAAAACTGCCATGTCCAAAGCCACTACTAGATCGAGGGAAAGTCCACTACCGATAGTAAAGGAAGTTGGTGCCGAGTCGCCCGAGCCTCCTATGACTGATGCTGTCTCTTCAGTTGACCAATGCCCCAGGTTAATAACCACCTACAGTGAAAATGAACGTAAGATCAGGTCCATAGTTAATAGAAACTGGGCCATTGTATTGACAGATCCTGTTCTAAGGATGAGTTTACCACCTACACCCACTATAACTTTTAGCAGAGGCAAAAACATGGGTTAAATTCTGGACCAATCTAGTCCAGAAGTTAAAACAAATTCGAACTGGTTGAAACCTACTCCTGGCTTCCACAAATCTTCCTCTTGCAGAGCATGCAAATTTGGGGTAAACAAGAAAGAGTACTACACACCCTTTGGCTCTGCGGCGAACAAAATAGTTGGAAGTTTCAACTGCAAAACAGAATTCGCAGTATACGTCCTCACGTGCTCCTGTGGCCTGAATTACATCGGGAGTACCAGGCTACAGGCGCACGTGAGGATTCTGCAACACCTACTTGCAATTCTACATAGTGACCCGACTTATCCAGTGGCACGTCACTTCAAACAGGTGCACGACAATAACATAAACTGTTTGCAGTATTACGTGGTTGCCTCGGTGCCTAAACAACGCAGAGGAGGCAACCGAGATTTGTCGTTAAGGAGACTAGAAACCAAATTCATCCTCGAATTTGACAGAAAATGTCAGAACGGACTGAATAACTCTGAGGACATGTATACTTTCCTCTGATAGTCCGGTTCCAAGATGATGTATTTAAAGTCGACACGTTTTATGTCAATCTGGTCCCATCATTGTTTCTATCTTTGCATTTACCTTGATTCTGCTACACTCTGTATAGATAATTGATGTGTTGGAGGCACTTGTTGTAAGCTGCATCATAATTTCTCGTCAGTTAATACATAAAAATCATGCTATTTTGATCTAAACGATTTTTTTAAAAAAAGATCAGAAAACAGATGTTCATATTTAAATCATATTTTGGCATTCTTAAAAATTCTCTATACTTGAGATCTTAATTAGCACGTTTTGTACACGCTTTCATTGCTACTATGCATAGTTTTGCACATCCTGCTTATACTTCAATATCATGTATCTAGTAGTCTTGCTGTAAGCACATTTTATCATGTTTTTTGTCAACGGATTTAACCGGTTATTATGTCACCAGCTATAGTTGATATTTGATGTTATTGACAGTTTGTCTTCTACAAATCAAATTTAGATGAGTTGGGAGTTTTTTTTACCTGAATACAAGTTAGCGCATTATGCGGCAATATTAACTTATTGGTAAAAATGAACAATAACATTGTCTTTCTAACATTCGATACATTTTATCTAATATTTATAAATGTATGGCTGCTCAATGTTGCAATTATAATGACAATTAAGTTTGGAACGTATAGGTTGCAAGCAAAAACATTGTAAGTCTGTTTTCTAGCTTGACTCCTATTGAACAGATCATGTGATTTGGGCGGGATTTTAAGCAACATTTAAAAATGGCAATATTTCAGTCAGTCTTTATGTGATCAAGGGCTCTTGGGCCCGAAAAGGCGTCATCTGCCGATGCTGCATTGGATGTGAAAGGTTGAAATAAAATCATCTTGCCTACAGAAGTGGTCCGTTTCTCTATCTTCGCCACCGCGCTGGTGGAAGTAGCTGGAGTTGCTGTTTTTGGAGATATATATATATATTCACTGAAAAAACCATAGGTTATAGACCATATATAGTTAGGAATTAGCATTTACAAAACATTGAAAATTCACTGAGAAAACCATAGGTTATAGACCATATATAGTTAGGAATTAGCATTTACAAAACCTTATTTTACTCACACAAAACCATTGAAATTCGCATATATAGTTAGTTGCACTAACTATATATCGCGCACCCGCAATCCACTGCTGATCATGTCACATATTACATCATTCATGACATGGTCAGTGACATCACTGATGACATCACTGATGACATCTCAAATGACATCACTGATGACATCACTGATGACATCTCAAATGACATCACTGATGAGATCACTGATGACATCTCAAATGACATCACTGATGACATCACTGATGACATCTCAAATGACATCACTGATGACATCACTGATGACATCACTGATGACATCTCAAATGACATCACTGATGACATCTCATTTGACATCACTGATGACATCACTGATGACATCTCATTTGACATTACAGATCACATCACTGATGACATAATTCATGTGATAATACGATGAACCTCTTCAGACTCTAATATAACCTTAGATACACTCAGTGTAAACAGACACTCACAGACTGTCACTCATCCATGGAGTTACTCACACACCTAGTCAGTCATGCAAAGAATCAATCACACCTCCATTTCCTCAACTATACAGTTATACACACCTTACTTATTCAAACATATACTAACACGTATTTACTCTCTTATACAATCCCTGATACAAGTTCACAATGATCCATACAGCCACTCACACATTCACTGGCTCTTATGCACAGTTATTTATATATGTCAACTCTCAAATGTACTGTGTTTTACATATGTACTTACTTTGACATGTAGCACTGAGATATCCATTCACTCACCAATACACTCATGCACACAGTCAACCGCCCATACAGCTGTTTCCACATGCACTTTTGAACCCATACATCTAGTGAATCAACTGCTCACACATCTATGCACAGAGTCATACACCTCCCAGCCACCCACACACACACTCAGTCTCCCATACAAATACTTGGGCAACCAATCAATAACCCATATAGTTACTCATATAGCTACTGATCAACACATGCAGCAGTTTACAGAACAACAGACATAATGATGCACAAATTAAGATAGTTTAGTCACTAACCGATGCACTTAGTGAGACACATTTAATCACTCACTCATACAGTCAGTCATGCACCTACTAAATCCTTCATCCAGACACTTATACATCCACTCATTCTTTAATATGTAAGACATATTTTAACTTTACAGAAACATACAGTCACTGGATGTTGTCATCAGTGATGCCATTTGAGATGTCATCAGTGATGTCATCAGTGATGTCACTGACCATGTCATGAATGATGTAATATGTGACATGATCAGCAGTGGATTGCGGGTGCGCGATATATAGTTAGTGCAACTAACTATATATGCGAATTTCAATGGTTTTGTGTGAGTAAAATAAGGTTTTGTGAATGCTAATTCCTAACTATATATGGTCTATAACCTATGGTTTTTTCAGTGAATTTTCAAGGTTTTGTAAATGCTAATTCCTAACTATATATGGTCTATAACCTATGGTTTTTTCAGTGAATTTCAATGGTTTTTAATAGCAAATATCAAAAGCTGTAAAATGCATTCTTCTTTTAAAGGAAAAATATATTTTATATGTATTTAATATAATTTTTTTATGTATATAAATTTTTTGAGGGAACGAATTTATCAACTATCATGCTGAAGAAGAGTGTGGGGAAAAAAAACAAAGAGGAGGACTAAGAGGAAAGAACAATCAGTTCAAAAATACAATTGCTTTAAAGCATGAAGTGCTTTTCCACACATTTACATTTAAATAACCCATATTAGAACATACAAAATATCTACAGAGGAGACGGTGTACATTGAATTTTAGACTCTTCATTGGTACCTACATGTTGGTACTTACATCATCCACACAACACAACAGCTCTATTCAGAGCTACCCTACCTCAAAGCAATCTAAAATATTATTTTAATATTTCCCTTGGTTTTCCCCTTTTTTTTTCACATATATGGGCCTCCTCAGCCACCCTCAGAAAACCTAGGGGGTCAGGATATGTCTCCCGTGCCCCCTTATACCCATTCCCAACATTGTTTATCCTCCATCTTGTGACTAAATTCGTCCGAAACACAAGATGGCGGACTCCCGTTACGCTACCGGTGAGCTACCCGGTTCGCGTACCGGGTAGCGCTTCCACCGCGAAAAATCGAAGAAAAAAAGTATTTTATTTTTTTGCCCCTCGGGGCCCTTTAATAGCCCCCACATCAATCCTAGGGTGTCAGGAGGGGTCTACCTTGCCCCCTTTCATTAATTTCCCCCTTCGTTTATTTCCACATCTTGTCTCTCGATCCTACCGAGAGACAAGATGGCGGCCGCTCCGGACTGTTTAGAATGTTGACAGCCACCGGAGAGCCAATCCGCTTCTCCTCATGAAGTTCCGTTACGTGTCTGGTACGCGAACCGGGGCGCTAACCGGGACGCTGTCACAGATATATATATTTTTTTGAACGTTAATTTCTCAAAATCCACTGGAGCACATATCTTGAGACCTAGCAAAGGCACATCGGGCAAACAGTCTCTACAATTTTGCCAAGTTTCATAGAAATCCATTCAGCCGTTCGAGCTAAAAGTGAGTCCAACCGCCCTATGGAAAACTCAATCTTAAAAACACGTTTTGGGACCCCCCTTTTTTCTCGGCCCCCACTTGACGAAACCCCCCCCAACCTTTCAGGGGACGCTCAGAAACAAAATGTGCAATTTTCCTGAAAATTTCAGCCAATTCCGTCCATCAACGCCAAAGTTATTCAACATAGAATTTTCAGAAATCCCTATTCAAAAAAATCCTAACAATATATACCTACTGGCGACCGCCAGTAGGTAATATATATATATATATATATATATATATATACATATACACATGTATATATGTATATAGATATACTCACTGAAACAAAATGTCATAGTTATCTCAAGTAACTATAACTTGTGTCCTCTAATAACTATAACTTACGCCCCCACCATGCACAGTAATGTGATCAATGATGTAATATCAGATCTTTTAGTATTATTATGAATGAATGAATGAATGAATGAATGAATGAGAAGTATTTATAAAGCGCACAGCTACTCAGAAAGAGTGTTCCGGGACTAGAGAATCTCAAATTTGGCTGCTGCTGTCCTTAGAGGGTGGGGGAAATGTAAGCTAAGTGTGGGAACAGCAAGGTTTTAAGCATGTTCCTAATGGTAAGTAAGTCTGCCAACTATCTGTGTGTCACCTGCAGGAGGTTCCAGGTGCATGCGACCTGCACTTGGAAATACCGACCTCCTGTACGGCTGCGGCATATCTTGCGGACAGCAGCCATATGCAATGAAAATGACCTCAAGGTTCTGCGGGGGGCGTAGTGTATGACTCTCCTTCTGAGGTAATGTGCACCAGTGCCTTAAAGGTCAGGACCAAGGCTTTAAAGCAAAATCTATTGCTCACAGGAAACCAATGCAAGGCTTTCAGTTGAGGTGAGATCTGGGTTCTAGGTTTAAGCAGGAGGACTGCCCGGGTGGCCACATTCTGGTCCACCTGCAATCTATTCAGTAGGTATTCCAGGAGGCATAAATATAGGACATTAACATAGTCCGGTCTAGAAACAATAAGGGCTTGGACAATGGTCTACCGGTGGTTAAGAGGCAGTAGGGGAAGACATTTTCAGAGCATTCGCAGGAGGCCAAAACAGGATCCTGCGACTGACTGGATCTGGGCGTTCATACACAGAGTGTCATTCAACTTGATACCCAGGTTCTTGACTGTGCTAACGGAAGAGAGGGGTGTCAGCATACCTAATGGCTACCATTGTTTCCACTCATCCATAGGTGGAGAGCCGGAGACAATTACCTCAGATTTCTATGAGTTGCATTTGAGCTGGTTCTTCCTAACATTCAAAGACCCTAGTCAGGCATTGGTTGATCTTTTCACCTGCAAAGTCCTCACCAGTGTAACAGGTGAACAGAAGCTGTGTGTCATCAGCATAGGAGATTATTTTAGCACCACAAGCTTCTGCCAAGGGAGAAGGGAACACATATAAAGGTTGAACAGTATGGGGCTCACAATTGAGCCCTGAGGGATTCCCACCTTCATGGAAGGAATGGGAGTGGCAAAAGGGGGAGACCAGACCTCTTGGTATCTATCTTCCAGAAAGGAGGAGAACTACTCCAGAACAGTACCACCCAGACCGCACTCCCGCAATCTGTGCAGGAGTCGGTCATATGGCACGGTGTCAAAAGCCAAAGAGAGGTCCAGCAGAATTAACATACCTATACCCCCTTAATCCAGCTTCTCCATGATGGACTCTGAGATTTCAAGCAGAGCCGTCTTTGTGCTAAAATTGGATCTGAAACCCGACTGGCTCTGAAGGAGGAGGTTATTCCTTTCCACATATTCAGAAATGACTGAATTAACATATTTCTGTAGAGTCTTAGAGAAAAACGGGAACAGTGAAATAGGTCTATAATTAATTACTACCAAGGGATCAGCTAAGGGCTTTTTTGGCAATGGCAGGATGTTGGCGCTTTTCCATCTGCCAGGCACAGCGAGGACTTAAGGACTTGGTAAACAACCTTTACAACGCAACTTTTACATCGCAGAGCCTTTACAGCGCAACCATTACAACGCAAACGATTACAACGCATTGCTCTGGGGGGGCGCTATAGGATAGGGAATAGGTTAATTTACTATCCAATAACCTTCCCTAGTGTCCACGGGGACTGGAGTTGGAATAGTAAATTAAACTATTCACTATCCAGCACCCCAAAGCACTATGCGTTGTAATGGACTGCGTTGTAATACTTGCGTTGTAAAGGCATGCGATGTAAAAGCATGCGTTGTAATGTCATACATCCTAAGGACTTGATTAGCCGCTGGATTATTGACCTCGGCCACCGAGCAAAGTTGCTGGGCAGGTGTCCGAGGGGGAGCCAGACTTAATGCTTTTCATCTCCAAGGAAATCTCCAATTGAAGAGGAAAAAACTTTATTAGCGATGGGCCCTCTTCAGGGGCTAAAGGTGTCAGAAATTTGGAGTACATTCCCTCTACCGGAGGTTCTCAGCGAACGAGTCTTGGATGACTCTGATCTTATCATGAAAAAAGGCAGAAAGTTGGCTTGTCCATTCCATAGAGGATGGAAAAGGCCTGGCAACTGAAAGTGGGGAGAAGAAAGCTTTTACAATTTTAAAAATGTCCTTACTGATGGATGACTCAATTTTGGCAGCAAAATATCATTTTTGGCCTCGCAAAGTTTTAGTGTGGTGGACTTCCAAGGCCTGCTTATGACTAGCTTTGTCCTCTAAATGAAAGTATTTGCAGCATACCCTTTCCAGGCGCTTGCAGGAGCATTTAATCTGCCTGAGGACTTCATTAAACCACAGGACGGAAATTCTGGTTGACTTGGAAGAGCAGGTGGGCATAGGAGGAAGAGCGTGGGTGCGTTGCAGGCAATTCTCAAGGCAAAGAGCATCACTCCCTGGATTGCCACTTAATGAGAGCGGGTGATGTTCCAATCAGTGATCTTATAGCATGCCATGAGTGATGTTGTGAGGAAACCGGGCTATTAGTGTAAACATTTCGGTGACATAGCACACTTACCGTCACTTTGGCTGCTGCACTTCTGCGGGCCCACACACACTCTCTTTTTAAAAGTGGCTGCACAAAAGCTGTCCTGGGGCCACCACAAGCAGCAGAAATCTTTCTTGGTCCATTGCAGCCCCTGTTGGGCATAATGGGGAGGTCCCTCACAAAAGTGTGCATGCATAATGAGCGTCTCCATTCATGACTTTGTTTCCATTGTGCCGGCATCCCTGTGTTTTCTTTTTGTTGCCCTTTATCTTTTTTATTGGGGGTTGTCTGATCCCGGGGGGTACCCCGTTGGGTGCTTATGTTGGGGAAAGCAAGGGGAACCCACCACCGGCTGCCCTACCAGTACTTTATTGCTGGCTCAGGATTTCTGCCCATCCTGCTCCATGTGGGCAGGGTGTACAAAGTTGGAGGCTTCCCCCTGACACTGGCATGTGGTGGGAGAGCGATTCCGCTCCCACGTCTTTTCCATCATTGGGGGCCAGAGATGGGGCCAGCCCCCTTCCTTCCTTCTTGGTGGGGTGATGGTGTTCCTCCCTTGCCTTGCTTGAATGGGGCTCAGTGGTGGGGTCCTGGCACCCTTTTTCATGAACTGGTAGCTCTTTGTTCACCCCCAGGCACTGCCCACCCTGGGGATTTTTGCTAGTGTTCCAGCAGAGTTCACACACTCCGTTTTCTCTGCTGAGGGTCGTTTTGCATAATTATAATCTTATTTTTCTCTTGGTGGCATGCCCTGGCCACTTGGAGCCTTTTCCACAGGCCTCCTGGCCTCTAAGTTGCCACAGTTTGCAAGGATATTATTCCACCAGCTCACTACACCAGCCTATTGCCTTTTTCTTCCCCTCTGGTGCTTCTCTCCTCCTGTTTGTGCACAAAAATCTAGTTCTTCCCCCTTCCTTATGAGGTTTAAAGGGACCACCTTCCCTGGTCCTGGAGAGTCATACTGTCCTGAGGACAACTTTTGGTAGAGTCCTTAGTCCATTAGGACATCAAGGGCTTATCTTTCCAGTTGTTTATGCGGCTGCCACGGTCCAGTCCCAGTCTCCAACTCCAACAACTACTTTCCCGTTGTGCAAGAGTTTTAAATGGGGTGGAAAGTTCTTGAAGCCAAGCCTTCATGGCCAATCCGAGGGTGTCACAAAACCCCTCCACACCTGTCACAGGCCTCCTTCACAGCATGCTGGGACAATTCAAAATGGCGCCATCAAGAAGTCACTGCTAACATCTACTCAGGGATCCTCAGCTCCACCCCTAGCCGACATCATTGCTAGGGCCTTTCCCCCAAAAACTTCAAAGAGGAGAGGCCCTTCCTCTGATGGCTCAAGAGGTCTAGGCGTCATCCTTTGTTCAGTGGGCCTGGGTTGTCCCAATCCTGGCACAGTTTGACAGCTAACTAACAGGTGCATATTTTCTTTTCCATCCCTCACTCCTCAGCCAATTAAGTGAACCACTGCTAATTGCTCCCTTCATGTAGAAGGCCTTTATTCCTTCTACTGGGATGCATGGTAATTAACTTGGCCCAGCAGGGTGACAAAAGGACTGGGCTCTGATTCAGAGCTGATCCAGGGAAATATAACATTTCTGGATAACCCATGAGGTGTAAATGTATCAGCTTGGGACTTGCATATTTAAAATGGGTGCACACCTTTCACCCCAGATTGATACTTTGCTGGACTTCGTTGACCAAAGGGAAGCAAAACTTCACTCTAAGGCAGGTTTTCCCCTATGTGCATAATGATGTGTCGCTGCAGACAAAACCATAGACCATTTTGACTTTACCTATAAGTGCCCACTAATATAATAAGGCCTCCCCCAGTTTAATATCAAACTCTGCAGAGTCCCCTCTGTGCCTGTGTGCCTGTATGCCAGGTTACCTGTGCGCAGTTACCAAGTTACCAAGTAGCACACAACGGTTGTCCTACATGTGCAGCCATCACACGTGTGCACAAGTGTTCACGTGTATGCAGCAAATTGCCCCTTACCCTTTCTGCATTGCAGCGGCTTTGTCCTAATAGGCAGGCACTGGCGGTAAACATTCGCAGTCTGTTAACCATGTAATTACTATGGGTGAAACAGCTGTTGTGAGTCTTACCTACAGGAACAAGTCCAAGTCCAGGTGATTCAAAAACAAAAAATCTGGGAGGGCTAAATGGGCAGAATCCATTTAGCTACAGATGTAATACGGGAGATAATTACCAGTGCAGGGTGAAGGCTTGATCTATGCCCAGACAGTTTATATACTATTACGCAATGAGCCACATTACGCCGCATAATATGTCTTTCCTTGCTGCTTCTTTTAGTCAACCTATTGCATAATTTGGCCCTCCCCATTGCATAATTCCGTTGGCCCTGGACTGTATGCTTTTTGCAGATATGCACGCTAAAATTATATGTACATACAGTGAGATGGAGAATGAGTTTGTTGGTTCATGCTCTTCAGGAATTAAATGGTACCTACCACAATATGATAGCCTGTCTTGCCTTGCGGTTGCACAGTTAGCCCCAGTTGTTGGAACCTCCATGATATTTCCATAGCATCCCGATCCTGCGGTGACATCTATAGAGGGTGAACAAAACAGACATTGCCTTACCCTGTTTACAAAATTCTGAATGTGTGCATGCTCATGAGCTGGAATATCTAACTCCTTTTTAACGCATTTAAATTATACTGTAACCTGTTTAGTACTATTACTATCAAATCTTCTGGGAACCTAGCACAAGCTGGGGTGAGTAACTGGAAACGTTGCCTTCGCGGCTTACAAATGTGTGTGACCAAATCATGCAGTGTGTTCCCCTGCGCTACTCCACCCGGTCTCTACAGGTTCCAAGACAATGTTCTCTTTCCTTCCACCTTCATTAGCTTGGCTAAATGTCTTCTGTTTTGTTCAGCCTATACCCTGACAAGGCGGTTGTGATGAGGACTTCATTTTCAACTTTCATGTCTTGGAAGCACAACTTTATGGACGCAGGTGCGTGGAAGTAGTAAACTCACTGTTTGACCATTGTGAGGTCTTCATTGGTGATAAGGCATTGACTCTCTGTCGACTATTGAAGGACAAAAACAATCTATTCAATCTTGCATAAAATATAAATGATAGCTTAGTGCGTAGTACGTTATACTTTTATGGGATACACAGGCAGGGCAGTTTATGGCTATAGTAAGGGCAGGGACTGCTCCACAAGAGTTTATTCACTGGAAAAAAGAAATTATAAATTTTCTCCCAAAGATCCTCCTTCTTTTCAGTCTCTTTTAACTGATTTGAGAAGAAATAGGAGATTCTGCCTACATCGGTATTTCAAGTAATGCAGTAATTTCATGTGCCATTTCAGCACGTTTTGATGAATCAAACACAGTGGAATTAATCCCTGAAATTTTGACGCAGAAATTGTGAAAAACATGCTAAATTTGGTGTGGTAGCAATGATTAATAGTGTTATATCTCATTCCGTAGGGGATCTATATGGGATTGTTCCAGATGCCCAGGACTCAAATACTCACATGCACATATATTTCTGCAGTCGAAAGGCATTAGCTATGACGCAAAGTCCTACTAAGTAAGCCTGAAAAAGTGTTTTAAATGTTTCAGTATGGAGAAACTCATGCAGTCTATTTATCGCTTTCAATTTTCAGGGTGCTCTCTTCCCGTTCCGATTAAAAAACGCATTTACTCTCATCCTACCGTGACTGAATTACATTTTTAGGTTTTTACAGTGTGGGAAACAACCTGCAATCCAAACATTTTGGAATTTGTGAGTGTTCAAAAACGTCTTATGGACCTTACAAGGAATGCTAGTGACCAGTCTATTACGACATTTGCTTGCACAGAATTTTCATCAAACAAGTGAAATTTCTGTCTCATCACATGGCATTTTAAATAGAATTTACAAAGGCATATGCAAAGGTGAATTTCCAACATTCCTGATTCTTTTAATGAAGATTTGGATTTCGTTTTTATCTATGACATTCTTTGCACATCTTAGTTGTAATTAGGTGTGTTAATAAAATCTGAATTTAGCTCTTCATAATTACATTGAAGAACCCCGTGCTTATTGTATTCTCAAGACACTGCAGTCATGTCCGTCATTTAGGGGTCGCCAGGGGTCACAGTTGCGACCCCTAAGTTGCCACTTGCTACTTTCGGCCTTGCCTTTGTGGCCCTGGCCTCAGAGGTGATGAAATCAGTGCCAAGGACACTCTTGTCTTGCATTATCAGAATCAGGGTCTAACCTCTTTCGGCTCATTTTTATTATATTAATATTGAATAATAGTTAAATATTCACTATTAGCATAATAACAAGTGGATCAGTAAGATCATTCACTGGCATCTTAGATAAAATGGTTTTAATGTTTGTTGTGTGCGAGCATGTGGATGAGAGTGAGTTTTGGTGAAAGAGAGTGTATATGTGTGAGCATGTATGTTTCTATATGGGATTGTGGATGTGTGTCAAAATGAGTATGTATCGGTGAGTCAGAGTGAGAGTGAGTGAGAGAGTGTGAATGAGGGATTGAGGGTGAGAGTGAATGCACAAGAGTAGGTGAAAATGAATGAGTGCAAGTCAGTGCTAATGATATGAGTGTGAATAAGTGAATGTAAGTAAGCATGTGTTGTTATGCTTGCAGATCCTCTGTTGGACCTCGTATGCTCTTGGCTTATAGAAGCACCCTTGACAAAATGTTGGCAATTAAATACAGGAGGCAATACTTGCAAATGGGATACCCTTGGCAAAATGCTACTGCTGGCGCTCTGTAGGTACATTTTGGCAAGGAGCACCTATGAAAAAATTCCAGCGCAGGCATCCTGGAGAAGAATCTTGGCATAGTTGGCACCTGTGGCAAATTGCTTGTGATGGCACATTGGAGGAAATTCTTGGAATATGGGAAGACAACTGTGGAAAGATCATGGGTCATTCATGAAAACGTTTGGTCCCTGACATATTAGACATAACCGTTGACAAAAGAGACCACCATAGTGCAAGAGAAGCAGTTTTACGAAAAGAAAAATCCTGGCACTGGCATATTGTATGTAATGTATGGGCAAAATGTTGGTCCTAGCTATGGAGGTAATTTTTGACATAAGGGGGCACCTATAGGACATTTAAAAAACCTAACTGGGTGAACTCATGAGGAGTCAGATTTCAGTAGCTTGGCACACCATGAAAGAACTTGAATATTTAGTGAGTGTTTTTAGAGCCTATGGCTTTTTAGCAGATGTGAAAATTGTGCATTAAAATGCACTATTAAAGCTCATATTTTCAAACCTTTCTCAGAAAAGAGAACCCCCCACCCTTTGTTCTGCCCTAGAAAAATATATAACATTTGTTGTGCCAATATGTGACTTCAGTAATGCCAATTATAGTGATATCATCAGGATTAAGGTTATGTGACATCACTCCTTGGGATGATGCACTTGCAAAAGTCATATGATGTAACTTTCTGTGCCATCGTTAAGGTCAAAGGGTAAAGATGTCACTTCTGCTACCTTTGGCATTTTGGTGAATAAACTTCAATGACTGTAGTTTGTATAAAATATCATAGGATGCATTCACAGCACCAACAGCAATAATTTCAGATTTTGCTAGCACTTGCATAGTGTAAGGTAAAGAATAGTCCCAAAATTAGTTTCTCTAAGGCATAAAGTCAGCCGTATTCCTAGACAATAATGTACAAAATGTACTTAATTCTTCTTTACTGGGAATTTATGGGTATTAGACCCAAATAAAAACCATGAATAACAACTTCCTTCTGAGATTTATAAATTGTCATTTAGTCACTGTCCCATTTTGAAAAGGGGAGACCAGTTAAACATAAGTGTGACGTTGAAGAGGATTTTAAAGTGTTAAATGAGTGCTCACTAACTGCTTATTCACAGCAAGATGAACATCACCTAAAGCCATTGAAATCCTCAAACTAGTTGTGTACTCAGATTTGAGCACTTTTTTAAACCAATGCTTAACTAAACACCTAATGGGCATCTTGAATCCGTAAATAACATTACTAACTATGAAGCTTTTCTTGGTAAGTGTAGTTGAGCTTTGTACTGTTTACAAACATTAGAATGATTAGAAGGTCAGGCACAATTAATGCAGTGCTGATCAGGCTTGTAAGAAATTAGTAGTGTTTAATAAATTAAACAAGACCAAACCAACAAAAATCCAACCAGTAGAACAAGAGTTATTTAATTGGTTTTGTTTTAGAGAAAATAGAACCAAAAGGCGTAAATCTCCAACTGTGGTTAATCTGATTGTGCTGGACCGGGAAAAAAATCACAAGTTCAGGTCGACTCCGATGGAGCATGGACCGGTACCTGAGATCCAGTTAGGCCTGCTGGACAGAGTACCTTAAACCCTGGTTGGTTGAGCATTGCGTGGATGCACGTCGAAGATGAGTTGCACAGCCGAAGCGCCTTCCGAGGGGACAAGACTTGAGTGGTACCACTTGGCAAGGTATACTCACAGATGGCAGAGTCCAGGAGCATTTCCAAGGTTGTCAGAAGCACGATATGTCAAAGAGGCTTCATATCAGGAGGCCAGCCAACTATCCCTTGGAGCAAAGCTGGAGTCAAGCAGAGTGGCAGCTCTCCAGCAGCACAGCAGTACTTCTTCCTGGCAGAGTATCCACAGGTCCAGGAGTGTACTGAAGAGTTAGTGTCTGAGGTCATTCTTCTTTACACAATTGTGCATTTAAAGGTGGCAGAAGCTTCTAAAGGCATGCCTTTGAAGTGCACAGTTACCCTGCCGTTCCTGCCTCCACGATAACTACAGGGGGTATGCAGGCCTTTCAGTGGAGAGAGGGCACAGCCTATTTAAGTGTAGGTGGTTCTGTGCCTAACTTCTCCCTTCCATCCTGCCAGTGGTGGCCCATCCAGTCACACCTAAGCTCCCATTGTGTGTGGCTGTCTGGGAGTAATACACAAAGCCCAACAGCCAACTACACCCAGTCATGTGATCAGAGACACAATGCAGGCACCAAATGACTAAAGCAAGAAAATGCCAACTTTCTAAAAGTGGCATATTCAGAATTGTAATGTAAAATCCGACCTCACCAAAAGTTAGGATTTTAAATTAGGATTCCAGAGACACAAAACACAAACTGGTAATCTCTTTGCATTGGCAAATTACACTTAAAAAATGTAATAAGGCAACTTAAATGTCATCCTATGGGAGAGATATGACTTGTAGTAGTGACAACAAATGTTTTGAGTTTTTCACTACCAGGACACATAAAACGTAAAGGTACAGGTCCTACTTTTTAAAGACATTGCACCATGCCATCTGGGCAGCCCAGGGCCTACCCTAGTGTTGACTTATATTTATTAAAAGGAAGGGTTTGGCTTGGCAAAAGGTTTATTTTGTCAGGTTGAAATGACAGTTTAAACTGCACACATAGGCTCAGCATTTTGAAAGTGTTGCATAAGTGGAAGGCACAACTAGTGCTGCAGGCCCAATAGAAGCATTTAATGCACATGCCCTGGCTACGTGTAGTGCCACTTTATTAATTGGGTATAAACCAATGTTATATCAATACACCAAGACCTGTTCATCAAAGGCCCCTCTTTTGAGGATAATTAAATAGGTGGAGGTAGGGGTTGTATAACTCTTTCTCCATGTACTCCCCTCACTTGCAATCAGAGGTAGTGACCTTCCACTTTATTGCCTCTAAATGTGTAAAATGTGTATTTTACAGATGTCAGTCACTAAAATGCCCCTCTCAAACATAAAAGAGTGTATCTGTGAATAATGTGTCAGAAACAGATCACATCAATATATGTGTGAACCATGAAAAATAGTGAGGGGGCAAGATGGCACCTTATGTGCGCACCATTAATAGAGCTTGCTGATTGGTACTCACCAGCTATACCCACTTGTTTCATCATTGGTAGCCATCTTGCCTTAAAGAATAAGAAAGTGTCCAGAACAAACAAAAATGGTGCTGACAAAACGTGAAGAGTTTGTTCCAGCTTTTGTCGCTTGCCCTATCGGTGATGCTTGCCCTGCCAATTGTTGCTTGTGATGCCCCTTCCCAAATTGATGTTTGTCCTGTCCCACTTTATCCCTTTATACCTCCTGTGTTGTTGATGGTCCCCTCTAATCCATCTCCCACCAGAAAAAAAGCATGGGCAAAGTCATTAGGTCTGGCCTACTCAAGAGCTATTGTTGTTGTCACTGTTTTTTAGCCATGTTGGGTGCAGCGTGTCTACTGTGCAGCATGGCTGAAAGTAAAAATGACATTTGCAGTGGGAAAAAATATATATATTTGTCCTCAAACCCAGTTATGCTAGTGATAAGTATGTTAGCTTGGAGTATTGATGTAAGTAGGGAAGTGGATTATTACAGACAAAATGGCTGAAGAAAGGCTAAAGTTTTTGTCGTGGAATGTTAATGGCCTGCGGTGCAGTAGAAGACAGAGCCTGATCATGAAATATCTTGAGCAGTCAACCGCCCAGATATTCCTTATTCAGGAAACCCACCTAAGCTATGTAGAAACCAAAGAAGTCTTTGGTAGATATAAATGGATAGAGCATACTATCTGCTCCCAAAATATGACACATAACAAGGGGGTGGCAGTACTAATAAGGAATGGAGCCATAAATATTATCAAAAGTTTATCAACTGACGCCTCCGGTAGGTGGATCTTGGTGCAGGTATATCTGGGGGGAATGAGATCGCCATGGTATCCTATTATGGTCCAAATATAGACGACCCTGGTTGTCTTCTTAAAGTTCAGGCCATACTAACAGAAGTCACAACCTCAATCATAATAGGGGCGATTACAATGTTCTTCTAGACCCCGTTAGGGATAGGTCTAATCATAGTAAATATGTTGTTGCACCACGCACTCGGAGAACAATGATCAATATGATCTACGATCTTGGCCTGGTGGACTTGTGGGAAGCCAAGGGGGGAACAGGATTAAGGTTCACCTACTTTAGTAAAAAACACGCCCATTCCTCTAGATTAGATTACATTTTAACGGATGCAGTAGGAGTAGAAAATATAGAGGATATTCTTGTTCAGCCATCTATTCTTTCGGATCATGCACTCATAACTTTTACATATGTAGGTAGTAAAGCTAAATCTCCCACCCGATGGACGTTAAACAGAGGTATATTGGTAGACCCAGAGTTAATCATTAACATTAAGGAATCAACAACCAAATTCTTTTTAGACAATGTAGGGTCTACAACCCCTGATGTGGTATGGGAGGCTTTTAAGCCCTATATTCGAGGGGAATTTCATAGCTTTAAAAACAAGAAGAATAGGCTAGAATTCCATAAAATGGAATTAGAGATATTCAGATTAGAGAACATAAGGCTCCACTGTCAACTTGAGATCCTCCCTTCTACCCTAAAAGACCTAGAATGAATCCGCTCAGATTACAGAGCTAAGTTGGAGGAAAAAGTGAAAACCAAATGGAATGTTCACAGAATGGAGCATTATGAATACGGGGCGAGAGCAAGCGCCACACTAGCCTGGAAGCTAAAAGCTGACAGGGTTAAAAACAACATTAATAAATTAATAATAGATGAAGTAGGCACAACATCATGCAAGCATGAAGATATGCAGTGATGCCTGGTAAATCTGTTTTCGGAGCTATATAAAGAGGAGGTAGCTCCTGACATTGATAGCATTCAAACATGGCTTTATAATAAAGATCTGCCGAGATTGACCAATGACAGTCAAGAACTACTTGAAAGACCTATAACAGAGGAAGAGATTAAACAGCATATTGCCAAGATCAAAAACAACAAGGCAGCGGGGACAGATGCACTTCCAGGGGAAGTCTATAAAACTCTTGATGATGTTATCACATCTAGACTCCTAGAGCTATTTAATTATATCTACATAGAGGGGGGGAAGGTACCCCCGTCTTGGAAGGAAGCAACAATTGTTCTTATACTGAAACCCGGTAAGAGCCCACTGAAGGCAGACTCCTATAGGCCAATCTCCCTGCTAAATGCAGATTATAAGATCTTTACTAGTGTTTTGGCAGGGAGATTGGTCAAGGTGATACCACAGGTGATAGGGGATGAGCAGAAGGGGTTTACTCCGGGTGGGTTTATACAGGAACAGACATTACAACTGATTGGCTGTATAGATCTAGTGGTAGCAAGGGCCGAACTGCTTGCAGTGGCAGCGTATGATGCCGCTAAAGCGTTCAACCGCGTTAGCTGGATTTTCCTCTGAGATATGGGATTTGGTCCTCTGCTCATACGATCATTAGTAAAATGCTATGATGGCGCATATGCTACTATTCTCCTAAACGGTAAATTAACCCCTAGGTTCGAAATAAGGAGAGGCACCCGACAGGGGTACCCTATCTCACCCTTACTATTTAACATTTACATGGAACCATTGGCGCTAATGCTCAGGTTAGATCCCCAAATAACACCTTTTCGGATTCAAGATCTAAATATCAAACTCGCTCTTTACGCGGACGATCTGCTAGTCTATACTAGTAACCCTATCAAGGTCTTCCCAAAGGTCGAGCACTCTTTAAGCGAGTTTGGAAGATTTTCTGGCTACTCAGTGAACACTCTTAAGACTGAGATAATGTGCTGGGGAGTTGAAGGCTGGGAAAGTCAAGGGAGACATGGATTTAAATACTTGGGAATTAGTATAGAGCAAGAATTGTTGAACATCCCCTTGACTAACTTAAATAGAGTAATAAAGGAACTTGACCATCTTTTCCTTAGATGGAGAAACATCCAACTTACAATGTACGGCCGAATAAATATAGTTAAGATGGTAATCTTACCCAAGCTAACATACCTCTTTAGCGCCATTCCCCTTGAATTCCCCTCTAAGCTTATTGGGAAAATTCAGAGCAAGATAGGTAGTTTTATATGGGCCAATAAGAACTCCAGATTATCCTTGCACTTGTTTTGCACTGGAAAGGCACCTTAAAGTAATGCAAAGAAGCACAAAGTGCTGCTTTGCATTACTTAGCTTCAAGGCGATGTTCCATGGATGGTACATGGATGTTCCCATGCTACCACCCATGCTTTTTGATGCAAAACCCTATCTACTAACATTAGTAGATAGGATTTTGTACCATAAAATAATGCTGCTTTGAAGCAGGCGTTAAATAGGAGAAATGATTCATTTCTCCTAATACTTGTCACTTTGCATGTGTGCTGCACTATACAGAACAGATTTAAAGTGGGAACACTTTTACATTTTGTCCAGCTGCAGTATTTTGTACTGGAATTCTACTGTTCCAGTACAAAACCTATGCTAGACTCACACACACAGCCTTGCACTATGGCAAAAAGGTGCATGGTGCTCGGCAGCCTTATTGTGAGCCGGTATGAGGTAGGGGGAGGACAGTGCCATATCTCTATAGATATTGTGCTGTCCTTCTCTCGCTCTATCACACAAAGCAGCTGAGCATTTTTGGGTGCTGTGCTGTCTTTTGTTCTGTAAATCTGTGCCCTCGATTCTCCATGAGGGCTCATTTGGGAGTGTTATATTCATGTGCAACTCTAGCTATTCGATCATGGAACTTTGGGTGGTAGAACTCTGGAAATAAGATTCCAGAGCTGGGACAGAGGAGAGCTGGTGGTCCATATTCCTGGAAGCTGAATAAAAAAAACTTCAACCAACTTACCTGTGGTATGACGGATGAATGAACATGACAATGGTGACAAGTTTTCTTCGACTACCAGTCTTGTGATCCAACTTTTCTACAATAAGCCTCCAATGTAATCTTCATGCTCCTCACAGTGATTCATGTTGAAGATTCCACTGCTGGTTTTAAAGGAAGGGCTGTAGAACTTTATGGTTGCAGTAGTGTCAATGGTGCAGATGGGTGTGACTGTGCTGAGAGCTAACCGGTAAGAGAAGCTGTTTTCAGATCTTTCAACAGTCGCTGGAGGCAGTTGGTTGCCATGTCAAATAGAAGCATTGCCTAAACCACGTATCATGATGTAAAACATGCACATTAGTCTTAATCGAACAACATGGTTGTATTAACAAACATTTTTAGTTGGGCAGGAACATTATATCCAGTGTCAGTCCTAATGGAAGTATTTAGTTGCATTATCGGTCATTTCAATTGGACAGGACAAATTATGCCTGGAAATGTGGTGCAGGTTCTTACATTTTACAGCAAAGAGCACATGTTGGCAGGATTATTTTTCAGTGGCGGAGCTATCCCTGTGGGTGCCTGTGGTGGCCTCTGTATTTTCTGCCCTACGGAGCTCGCAGTAAAGAGCGGGGGTGGCAAGTATTTCCTCTGTTTGCTGCCCTCACACGGCCAACGCATTGAGGAGCGGGGGGGACTGTGGCTGCCACAAGATGGCAGGTGATAATGGGGGGAGGCCACCACCCCCAAAACTCAAGCCACCCGGAGCGGACCGCTCCCGCCCCCTTCTAGTTCATCACTGGATGTTTTCACTCCTTTACGGCATAGTCTGGAAGTTTTTAGTAACCGTTTTGAATGCATTATTGTGACAAATATTGTTCTGTTACCTCTCAATTTTCTGCCCCAGTATTGCACATTAGCTTGTAAATACTTGTTCTCTGGTACTGAAGAACAAAAGAAACCCTGGCTTAACTATGTCAGTCAGTCAAAAGGTAACTTTATTTGGTTTTTTATAACCATAAAGCATATAAAAAGGCACAATCTATTACATGAAAAATTAAAAGCGAAGCGTATTTTCAGTCTACTTTAAAATATTTACAATTTCTATAAAAAGGTCCTTTTCTGACCCCCAACCATTTAATCTTTTCCAGCTTTCGAGAGTAAGTTTTCTACTAGTATCATAAATTTTACCCCCGACATATTAAAATATTTGATGAGGCGCCCATTCAACTTGTTACCGCGTGTCTGCAAGTACGGATATTTAAATCTATTAAGACTGTTTTCAACAGGTTCCTTCTTTCTAGTTTTACTGATTCACAGACGCACATTAAGTGGCATAAAGTTTCTGTATGGTACCCACATAAACGACATGTCTTTGTTTGCTGTTTATTTTTCCAGGTGTGAACCAAGTCCTTCGAGCAGTGATCGCCAAATCTAAATGCCATGAACCTCCTTTTTAATGATAGTCGGAAATGGGCTGCTAGGTAGGGTTGTGGTTTTAGGCTTATGCATGAATTTATTACCACCCATGCGTGACGGCGTTTGGCCAATCTCCTTTTATCTTCCACAAAGGATAGTGCCTTTGCCCTGGTATTACACACTTTGTTGAATGATGACCTTTCCAATTTGCTATTCCATGCTTCTTCGATCTCTAGTTCCTCCAGGGCAATACACAGATGGTCGCCCCAAGTGTTTGGGTTTCTTTGATCGTATTGTAGTTTTATTTCTGTCCAGCATAGATTGTTCAATGTTCCCATTACTGCGGCTCTGAGTTTCCAGCATAGTTTTGCAAAAATGTCCTTTCCTTTGATATTCTTGGTTCTGGAGACCAAATTCCAAACGTATTTGTGCTGGCGAGGAACCTTTAAAGAGGGTAAATACTGCTTTATAAACTTTAATCTGTAGTTGATTTAGGATGTTAATTTCTTGGCCGTGCCATATTTCCAATCCGTTTGATGAGGTTGGGAGCAATTGTGATGCCATGATTTTTAGGAGGTGCCCATGTGAAGGGCATTCCAATTTTTATAAAGCTGTTTATAGGCAAAGGTTAATGAATGGGCTTTTGCTGTAATCTCCCTTGTCTGATCCGCCCAGGACAAATTTCTTGCCAATTTGATACCCAAGTATTCATATGCGCTTATTTCCTCTATTTGTGAGTTCTTTGCATACCATTTGTATTTTCCTGGCCTCGGGCCCGCAAGTCTTACCACCTTGATTTTTGATTTATTTAATTCTAGAACTTGTGAATCCAGGTAGACTGTTAGTTTGTTTATGGCCCTTTGCAGCCCTATCGGGGTTTGGCTCACCACCACAATGTCGTCTGCGTATTGCAGAAATTCAATTGGCTCGTTTGCCAATTTTGACGGATGTCCATTTACATGTAGCAAGTGGTTATTTAAGTCTGTTAAATATAAGTTGAATAAACATGGTGAGAGTACACAGCCTTGTTTTAGTCCGTCGGTTATGGTTATTTTTGATGATATTCTTCTTCGGTCTCCTAGCTTTATGGTGGCCCATGTTTCACTGTATAACGATGTTATTGCGTCTGTCAGTATCTGTGGGAGTCCCCATGCTTTCAGTTTCTTCCACAGGCGATCGTGTGGCACTCTGTCAAAAGCAGATTTCAAGTCGATGTAACAAGCCAATAGTACTCCCTTTTTCCTTTCTGCTTTTTCCGTCAAGATCGTCAATGCTGTTAGGTTTGAGATGGTACCCATGCCGTGTCTGAAGCCCGTTTTAAACTTTGGGATAATGTTATTTTCCTCTGTCCACTCTTGTAGATGTCGCAAAATACACAAGGCAAAAAGTTTAGCCTCGACAACGATAAGGGCAATCAGCCTGTAGTTCCCATGTTCTGTTCTGCTGCCATTCTTGTGGATTGGGTGGAGAAGATTAACGCTCCAAGACCGTGGCATCTTGTTGTCACAAAACAATTGGTTAAAAAGGGGTGTGAGGTATTTAGCCCAAACTTCGGGATCTCATTTGAACAGGGCATTTGGCAGTCCGTTTGGTCTTGCGGCGCCTTCAGCTTTCAATTTTATATCAAAAGTTTTGTGTATTTTACTGTCAATGATGTTAGATCGTTACCTTCCCAGCTGATTAGGTCTGTTTCTCCCTCCCTTTTAGGAACAGTTGCCTCTGGTTCTGGTGCTTTTCCTTTTACATTGTCTATACTTTCCACTCCGCACATATGTGGTCTTGCTTTGGGGTTGTACAATTTATCAATGTATTGCAGCCACCTTGTTTTGCTTATTCCTGCGTTCTGTAGAGTTCTATTTCCTTTCGTTAGCTTATTGATTAAGCCCAAAATTTGCTGCAGTTCGCTAATTTACTTGCCCACAGCAGATCTTCCCATATCTATTCTGTGTATTTCCTTTTTGGATTTCTGCACTCTTCCTTGAATTCTTTTTTCATTTTTTGAATCTTACAATTGTCACCGTCTTTTCCCGTTCTGTTTGCTACAGCTTTTTGTCCTACCTCCTTGGCGATGTTTCTTTTTTTATCTCTCAGCTGTATACTGTACCATGGCTCTTTATTGGGTCCATACGTGCCTTTACTTCCTGGTTTTGTTGGAAATTTGTCTAGTAAGGACGTGTGTAACTTCTCCCAATCTTTTGCCAATAAGTGCGCTGCTGGGTCCTCTGCGTTCTCTATATGCTTTTTCACCGTGTCCATTCTCTTCAATTATTGTTCCTCTCCATTTGAGTTTCCTTAAGTTATATATTTCTGGTAATGTGACTAGCGATACAGCACACTCTCCTTGCCATATGTTTAGGTGTAGGGCTGTTTCTTGGGGGAAATGGTCGCTCTCCGGTCATGTTATAATGCAGAAGTAATCCACCAAGGGTGTAAGGTCCTTACTGATTATTGTATAATTTATAATTGAATGTTTGTTTCCACAAGAAAAGGTGATACCTGCTGGTTGATCTCCCTTAGTGTTTCCATTTAGTGTAACAAAACCTAGTGCTTCCAGCTCGTTCCATGTTTTTTTAAATTCTATTCTTGTTATCGTTACCCCCTATCAGTTTGCAATTAAAATCGCCTGAGATTATCATCTCATAATTTTGATGTGTGACTTGTAATGTTTTTATTATGTTTATCAAGTTTAACAGTTTTTTAATTTTCTTATTCTTTTCGGGATGAATGTATATATTTAAGACAAGTAACTTCCTCCCACTCCGTGTGTGGGGTGATTACATTTCCAGTTTTATGACTTGAATCCAGTTTTCTCCGGAATCTATTTCCTCTATTTTCCAGTCGTATTCTATCGTTGTATATATGGATAAACCCCCTCTTGGGTGTCCATACTTGGCGATTTTTTCTGCCATTATATGAAATTCTTCATATCCTGCTATATGCCTTGGTGTTACGTTCCACATTTCTTGTAGCAGGATTAAGTTAAATTTACTCAGAAAGGAGATGGTCTATTGGTCTTGTTCCATTTCTTTGAAACCATGGACGTTACAGGAGCAGATTGTTATTTTCCTCTCATATTGCTTAATGACCTTATTGTTTTGCTCCCCTCTGGCTATGTTGTTTTCATCAGGATCGATGTAAGTTCAGCGTATGAGGTATCCAGGACCAATCTAGATTTCCCTCTGGCTGGTGGGTTGATTGTCTGAGGGTTGTACTTTTTGGGCAGGGGTCCCTGCTTATTTGCTGGGTTGTAGACATACTTCTCGCTCCCTTTAGGACGGAGGTTGTCTTTCCATTTATGTTTGATAACAGGGCCACCTCGTTGTTCAATAGCGGGTATGGGTATTTTATTAGTGTTGGGTATAGTGTTATGCCCCAAGCTGCAAAAACCGCTCTTGTAGAGAAAATCAGCTCCGTTGTCTCTTTTGATGCCCATGTTGTTCTGCTTACTTCCAATTCTCTCTCTTTGTTTATTTGGACGAATTCTACCGCCAAGAGTTCCGCCGATGGTATTTCCCTTAATTTGGGAATTTCTCTAATTAGCCGCATTAGGTTTCCCCTGTTTAGTGGATCCCTTTTTCCTTTTGTTTGGTATTCTGGCCTTAAGATTCATTTTCAGCCTGTCTCTACTAGATCCGTTTGTGGTTCCTGGTTTTGGTTTTGTTCGTCTTTTTCCTTGGTGGTTTCCCAGGCATACTTTTTGCTCAAGGGCTCTACGAAGGGCCTTTCTTTTAAGCGCGGTTTTGCTGTAGTGTCTATATCGTCAATTTTTCCTATTTCGGCCTCCGTTGTTCTTTGACTTGTGGCTGGCCTGGCGTTTACCTTGTAGGTATTTCCAGATGATACATCGCAAGTCCTGCCTTTTTTATCCAAGGTAATTAGTAGTTGGGTATCGGTACTCAAGAGATGTTCCACCTGTGGTCCAGGGCTTTTTTCCCTTTTGGACAAGTCAGGTTTCTTTTCATCAGTTATCCTTATGGTTGTTTTTACCTGGTCCAAGTTTTTTGCACAATCTTGGGTTTTTGCTTCAGGTACGTATTCCAACCATTTTGATTCACTTTCCTGTTTTTCTGTTACAGGTTTGTTTCTCAACATTGTTAGCATTTTTTCTGTTTCGTCCTCTATATTAATTATTTTATCTTTTGCTTTTTCTTCTAGGGTCTGACCTCTTTTTGTTTTGTATTGGGCGTTTTCTGGTGACCACTGCTTACTTTGCCTGGAAATGTAAAGAGACCCTGGGTTATCTGATGTGTTTATTTCTTGGAGTTTTAATTCTGCTTTTGGGGTGTCCTCTGCCCGCTCGATAACGCTTTTATTGCCCTTTTGTGAAAATATGGCGTAATTTTGTCTTTTTTCCTGCTTGGTTTTTAAGGTGGCGTTCTTCCTTGCTTTCCGCTCTCGTTTGCGTTGTCTTTTAGTTTGGTTCTCCAGTACGCTTGCTGAGGCAGAGGTGTTGTTTTCACTGTGCCTGTTTCCCTTATTGTTTGTTATGTTTACTTCCGTTGTATTTGTAATGTCAACAGGTTCAATGCTTCACCTCGTGTTCCTTTGATTTTCAGTCCTTATGTTTTTGCCTTTGTTTTCTTGGACCAATGTTTCTTCCATTTGTCTTGTTGTTTGCGCAACTCGTAGTATTTCGGTCAATATTTCTGGTAGGGACACCAGTTTATCTATTATTTTACCGCATCCGCAGCTGTGATCCAATGATTTACTTCTGATTTGGATGTGTTTATTTATTCCTTTGGTTATTTGGTCTGCAATTTTATCCAGTTTTGTATTGATTCCTGCTATGTGCTATGGGGATACTCTCTTGATTGCAGCGGGTTCGGAAAAGCAGTTACCTTGTGTTACCAGCGGTCAGCAACTCGTCAGCAACTCACCGCACCCGCTTCACGGGTGCCGCTTCGCGGGTGCCGCTTCGCTCTCCTGACCAGCGGGAGCATCTCTCCTTTTTTTGGACCTCGACCTGTGGGGGCAGACTATCCTGTGAGGAACTGTGGCTGTGTGGGGGCTGCGATTGGCGTGGGCAGGGACTCGATCTCCCAGGAGTCCCCGCACGACTAGCACCACCTGGTCCCGCCTTCCTTGCTGGCCCCGCCCACAGGCCCCTTTGTGGATATAGTCAGCCTGTCCCCCCTCACCTGCGGGCTACTCTCTTGATTGCAGCGGGTTCGGAAAAGCAGTTACCTTGTGTTACCAGCGGTCAGCGGACTTCGGCAGCAACTCGCCGCACCTGCTTTGTGAATGCCGCTTCGCTCTCCTGACCAGCGGGAGCATCTCTCTTTGTTTTGGACATCAACTTGTGGGAGCAGACTATCCTGTGAGGAACTGTGGCTGTGTGGGGGCTGCGATTGGCGTGGGAAGGAACTCGATCTCCCAGGAGTCCCTGCACCACTAGCACCACCTGGTCCGCCGTCCTTGCCGGCCCCGCCCACAGGCCCCTGTGTGGATATAGTCAGCCTGTCCCCCCTCACCTGAGGGCTACTCTCTTGATTGCAGCGGGTACGGAAAAGCAGTTACCTTTTCTTACCAGCGGTCAGCAGACTTTGTCAACAACTTGCCGCACCCGCTTCGCGGCTGCCGCTTCGCTCTCTTGACCAGCAGAAGCATCTCTCCTTGTTTTGGACCTCGACCTGTGGGGGCAGACTATCCTGTGAGGAACTTTGGCTGTGTGGGGGCTGGGATTGGCGTGGGCAGGGGCTCGATCTCCCAGGAGTCCCTGCACGACTAGCACCACCTGGTCCAGCCTTCCTTGCCGGCCCCACCCACAGGCCCCTGTGTGCCCTATTTACAGGATCTTCCCTTCTGCTGCGTGGGAGCGTCCCGGGAGAAGCCCGGGACAAGGGCGGGACCGTCTGTGGCCGTCCGGGGATGAGAGGGGCTGGGCTGGGCCATCCCCCTAGGACCTTTACCCCGGTGACTTTGGGTATGTGGACTGTTACCTCTATAAACTTTGTGTAGCACTAGTGGTTGAGCAAGTATATATACTTACATCTACTTGTAGGTCTCTTTCCTTATGTCGATGTTGACACGCTCTGGTAAGACCCTGAGGGGGGGGGGTGGATGCGTGAGTGGAACTATGGATCAGTTCATCCCTCACGCAGACACGCTCGTAGAGAATGAGATTGCCTTGACGGAACGTTGCCTCTCTCGTGAATCTCTTGCCCACAAACGTTCCTCCCTGGGGCCTTTGGCCCTTATTCCCTCCACTGTGCATGTTGCTGTTCCTTTGCTCAATGTTCCTATAGGCTCTGACGCCCTACGGGATAGTGCTATTAGGGCTAGCTTGGATAGGTTATACTCTATAGCTCAGGGTGGGGCCAGAACCACCTTGCCAGTCCCAGGGCTTGTTGAGCCTCCTGCTCCTGCTCCCCTAGTTGATTTGTCTTCCCCCCTTAGCCATGAGGCTCCCACTTCACAGCCTGTGCTAGCATTGCCGGTAGTAGACGGAGTTGTACCCATCAAAAGGGAAACGCATTGTCAGTCCACGCAAGGGTAGTAGTTCCAAACCTTATAAAAAATCGAGGAAGAACTATAGTAGTAGGGGGGGGGCTACAAGGGTATGGGGGCCGGAGTTAAACAACCACGTGGACCTCCAGGAGGAGAGACTCCTGGTGCCTCGTGTGGGCAGTCGAATGTAGATCTGCAAATTGCTCCTATTGTAGGCCCCCTTGTTGAAACCTCATTGATTGCCCAGATCGAACAATTAATGAGATCCTTGATCCTCCTAGTATTAGAGAGAATAAAATGGTTGACTGAGCGGCTGGATAGATTCGAGCAAGTCTCCCTAGACAACTTTTTCTCCTTGAAATCTTTAATTAAATTACATGCAAAAATAAGGGAGGATGGGACTGTAGGGAACCCAGACCCTAGGGTATCAGCCCCTGAAGCTATCTCTCCCCCCAACCCAGCAGGGACAGTACAAGCGGTTACTGAGCCAAACGCATCCATCGTGTACTTGGTGGTCTCCTCTGGGGCTCTGCCAGTCACAAGTACGGATGCTGTAGATGTTTTAGTGCATTCGGAAGCCCCTAGGAAAAACAGCAAAGCTGCCAAGAAGGCTAAAGAGCCCACTCACATTGCTGCCGGGCGTGCAGCCAAGAATAAGATTCCTGTTATGAGTAAAATAGACAAATTGACTGGGTCTGGCAACCCGACCCCAGCTCCAAAAGGTCAGCAAGATGGTGAGAAGGGATCCAATCCTGCCCACCACGTTAATTTACCACCTGATTGCCAGCCTTTTGTAGTTGTTCTAACTGGGGTACCTCCGCTCCCATCAGGCAAACAGGAGTCTTATACTGAACTTAAAAACAAACAATATTCTGGGGGACCATAGCACCTGACACCAGGGTGTTGGTGAGAGGCGGACAGACTCACCTTGCACACGCCGCTGCTGGGGCCCATACGCTGATTGTTCCTCCCGCCGCCATTGCCATCCACCTGCACGGCCGCCGGGGAGGTGAAATACAGCTCCCAGCAGGCCGAGCGCACACTTCCGGTTTCTGCGCGACCTGAGGCGCTGAAAGAGAGGAGGCTCCCTCCGCGGGACGCGCGCGGGACCGCGCCGGGCTAAGCCCGGGCAAAGGGCGGGCCCTCTTAGGCCCTCGGAGGACATTAGAGGTCGGGCGGGCCACCCCGCTAAGACTTGCTATACGAGGTGAGCTCGGTAAAAGTTATTATGGGGAAACGTAATATCAGTCCCACTATGCTTGTTACCGTAGATCCCCCTGCCTTGCCTCCCTCCTTTGAAAGCTTACTGGAGAACGCCCTCAATATGGTCACAAATGAAATTATTAATACTGAAAGGAGGATGTCATTGGGCTGCACCACCAGCCACTTGCATTCTTCACAAGTAAGCCCCATTAATACTTTACCGCTTTCACCGGTGATTACTGTTTTGAAGCCTACTGCCCAGGCTGTTCCGTTGGAAGCACTGCCTGGGGACAGCAGCCCAGGTATTTTTATTGACTCCCAGCCTGACTCTGCTGTACAGACTGTCATTGCCTCCCCGCCTCCATGCAACAAGACTGTCGATGGAAAAAGGAAAAGCGGCCCCTTGAAATCTACAGTAAATAAGAGGAAGCAACCTTCCTGTAATAAGAACCAACCCCCAGAGTATGTGGACCAGAAGGAAGCACCAACAATCTGGGGGCGACACAGTCAATACGGAAAACTTGCAACTTGTAGATGTGGCCGCTCCCCCAACTGTCTTAATAGAAGACCATAATTCAGTAGGCACACAGACTTAGTTTTTAACTGAAAGTATCATCCAATCTAAGCCTAACGGGAATCTGATTGATACAATTGTTGATACTATTTTTAAACAACTGGAAAGTCAATTGATCAAACAATTCAATACTGTTTTTAAAAGACTTGATAAATTAGAAAATCTCGTAAAAAAGGAAGATGCAAAAAGCAAAGGGGTGATTAGTCTTGATCAAATGAGGGGTGACCGTCTTTTGAAAGATTTAGAGTCTGTTAGTAAGGCTATTACGTGTGATGGGCCTAATACCAGCAGGAATTTAACATCTAAAGGTGGGCCCAAAACTACTAGCAGCACACCAACACCTGACACTACACCCATACGCGATACTGTAGTGCAAATTCAGCCTGCCACAAAGGCCAAGCTCACTCCTTCAGTAGTAGCTGGCCCTTCCCACACCACTACTATAGTTAGCAATAAACAGAAGGATGGCCCTACCATAACTACTGCGAAACCTGTGGCCCCGAGCAGCAGCAACTGCAGTAAGGGTCAATCGGTTGTTAGCAAACCTATAAAATATCAGGAACCCGCCCTTCATTTACCCCCTGACGCCTGCTCATATGTTTTAGTACTGGCAGGCGCTCCACCGCTTAGAGATGGACAAGGTGAGTCCCGGGTTCAGCTAAACAACAAGTGTATCGACTGACTGACCAAACATAAAGGGGTAGGGCATGACATCTCAAATGAAATTTTATCTGCCCGTCGGGTGGGCTGGGTTGGCCCCTCATGTAAACAATTTAACGGGGACTGTATTGTTATCAATTTTAGGCACCCTGGCACTGCTAAATTTATACTTAACAACAACAATATTTACCCGGGTCCTTCTACTGTTGTTACTCCATTGCCTTTGAGTTACTTCTATAGGCCCCCACAAAGACCATTCCGCCCAGCCCCACCGCCTTTCCCACTTTACAATAGATACACTGCACTAGCTGAAATGGGCGGTCTGGACTGTCCATCAGCTATTACATCTGACACTGCAGTCAGTGATTCCACTAATACGCATGACTCAGTAGGAAATCCGTTGATCTGTCCTATTGCAATATTACCCAATTCAGCCAGAAGGCCCCGGGCATCATCTGATCCTATAACAGATGTTCAGGATTTCACCCCCCCCCCATACTGTCAGATGATCTGTCTATCTTGAGCTGGAATATTGCAGGTCTCAACGCGAAAATGAAAATTAAGGCATGGTCTGAATGGGTAACCAATTTCGATGTCCTAATGTTGCAGGAAACCTGGTGCACGAGTTCTCTACTTAGTGAAGGATACAGTTGCCATAACCTGATTGCACCTTCCCCGCCTATGGGTCGTCCCAGCGGGGGTTTATCCATTTGGGTTAAAATCACTGCTGCAGCTAAAATTCAACCATTGCAGACAAACAACAACAATTTCATGGCTTTGACATATACCAGCAGGATAAAGTTATGCCTTATCAACTTTTATAATAACGATTTCACGACTCACCACCACATCAACTTTTTAAGATTGTTTAATTTTATCGATGAAGTTGTGGATGGACACAAATATGGTTGGTTTGATGGCATTTGCATAGGAGGTGATTTCAATGCACATATCCACCCCAGAACTCCCCCCTGTAAAAGAGGAGACAAATTACTCGATCTGCTAGCCACACGTGATCTAGTCGATGTAATGGAGAATATTGTTATTGGCGTGGACAACGTACCTGTTCCCACCTACATTGGACGTGGGATCTCAACCACCATAGACTATATATTAATTTCTTCCCTTCTTGTGGATCTTTTATTAAAATCAGAGGTTGTCAGAACTGCATATAGCGACCACTGTCCAATTCTAATTTGTCTCAAATCAATTAAAAAACATAGGAAGACAGGAGAAATTGGGGCAAAAACATAATGGCATCGACAGATAGGCTAAGGGTGGTCTGGAAGGGGATAGACAACCAGGGCTTTTTAACTCGAGTTATTAAAAAACAACCCACACTAGCCCTGGTTTGCCTATCAACTGACAGTTCTGGGCTTGATATTGTTAAATCATTTTGTTAACTATGTATGGCCATAAAAAAGGAAATTTCCAAACCCATACGAACTCACAAAAATGTTGATCCAAGGTGGTTCCACACCTCGTGCTCCAAAGCCAATCAGGAACTTAGGGCCGCTCTCACAGCTGAACCGCGCGATGTGTCCCTGATAAGGACTCTGAGATCTAGATACAAATATACCTTAAGAATCAGATCTGAAGAGCTAATAAAAGATCACTGGGGCTCTCTTGTTCGTACAGCAGCTTTAAAAGATGTAGCCGGTTTTTGGAGAGAGGTTAAAAACCTGAGATCATTGGGCTCTAACATCACCCCTATAAATTGTACATAACAGGGGATGTGTGGGTTGCCCATTTTTCTAAAATCTACGATGCTTTCGGCAACCACGCAGAAACCGTTTTTCCAGCTAGGCCCTTGATCATTACGTTGTTGGAGGTGGAGGATGCTATTCGAGAAAGCGCTGGGAACAAAGCACCGGGACCCGATGGTGTATCCATCGACCAAATCAAATCTGAACCAGACTTTTGGGCACCCCTGCTATGCAATGTTTTTAACAATCTATCCTATACCCCTGTCCCGGCAACATGGTCTAGCAGCACCATTGTGCCAATTTTCAAAAAAGGCGACAGACTGGACCCTGGTTGCTACCGCCCAATATCTTTAATTGATAACACACTAAAGGTCCTAGGCAGGGTCCTTTTTAACAGAATCAGAACCTGGGCGGAGGAAAATACCATTTTACATCCATGCCAGCTAGGTTTCAGAAGTAAAGTTGGTACGGTGGAACAATGCCTACATTTAAACCTGCTTATGGCTAAATACACAATTGCTAAAAAAATCCCCTTTATATTTTGGGTTTATGGATTTAAGTTCTGCTTTTGATTTTGTAAATCGCTCCCGTTTATGGTCAGTCCTTTTGAATTATGGTTTAGGTGAATCCTTAGTTTATTTTTTAGCCCATCTTCATAGCAATTTGAAAGCCCGCGTTCACATTAACATTGAAGGCAAAGTTTCTAATTATATTTTAATTGGCAGGGGGGTCAGACAGGGTTGTGTCCTGGCCCCCCTGCTTTTTATCTTGTACATAAATGAATTGAGTAATTCTCTGAGCAATTTAACTAATGATGTTCCACAAGTAAATGGTAAACCCGTTCCCGCACTTCTTTATGCGGATGATGCGGTCCTTATGGGCCGCACACCAAATGCATTACGTATTTTAATTTCTGGCTTTGTCACCTTTAAGGCAGACTTGGGCCTATGTACTAACTTCAAGAAATCATTCATAATGACATATGGCCCAAAAAGTTATAAAATAACCCAGATTTTATCAGGGGATAACATCTTAAAAAGCACTTGCACTTTTCCCTACCTTGGCCTGTTGTTCTCCAATACCGGATCCTGGCAGCCTCATGTTGCTCAGGGAAGGAATAAATTGGGTAGAGCTATAAACTCTAGAATCTCCCTCCGCCAACCCATCCAGGCAGACGTGATCACATCATTGTTACAAATTTATAGAACACAATGTTTACCCACAGGAACCTATGGTGCCTAGGCGTGGGGCTATTCGAATTGCACTCAACTACAGACTGAAGAAAATAGATTCTGTCGGAAGGTTTTGGTGGGGTAATTACAGCCCGACCTACGTGTGTCACAGGGAATTAAACCTCCATTATATAGAGGATTTTATAAGATCCAGACCCGCCCTTTTTGGATAAAAATTTGGAGGAACTCTGCTGCCTCTTTGTCCCGTGACATAATTTCAGATTGTTTAAAATGCGAGAGGGCCAATTTTATACCAAGGCTTAAGGCTGTGGAACAAAGCTTATTAAGCGTGGGGCAGGGGCACCTTTTTACCTCCCCCCAATTGATTGATTGTACGCATAAGAATTCAATAAAAAGGGCTTTGTATGATTTTTATCGTAAAGAGAGGGAAAAGTGCGATTTTGCAAAAACATCTACAATAAGGTATGTTTCCCTTATGGAGCCATGTGACAAGCCACATGCCTTGCCCCAGGGTTATCTCCGTAAAAAGTTAGGTAGGTGGAACAGGAGCCTGTTATTTCGGTTCAGGGATGGAAGCATTATAAACCTACTTTGCTTCCCGCTAGGCTTCAATAAACATGTGGAAAATCTAAGCTGTCCCTGTAACCTTGGTGGTAAACAAAGTCTGCTCCACTTTACCTTCTTTTGTGGTTTTTATAGAATGCATACTAGGCACTATTTAATACCGTACTGTAGAAAAAATGCTTTGGTGGATTTTAAATTAGCTTTTAAAGACTGATTGATGTTAAAGACCGATGAAGCAACATTTAGAGTGAGCTGCTTCCTCAAAGCCGTTGTCCGGTCCCGCGCTTCTTTGCTCATTGACTGAGAAATTTGCACTATGTGTTTTTTGCACATTGTACATATGCACTAGCGGTTGCTTCTTTGCACAGGTTAAAGCCATCCATTGCCATGAATTTGTACCATTGTAGGCTGTAATTGGTTTTTATTCTATTTTTAATGACTGTGTTATTATTTTTACTGTGTCTGTCATGTACTTTTATGGATGTTTCACAATCCGAATAAAGATCTTTCGACTTTTTAAAACAATATTCTGGCTCAGGGAAAATAGACCTATACCTAACCTCTTGGATGGCCGGGTTATGCATGTGAGAAGGGTGAGCTGGGTATGCATCAGGCCTAAAGATCTAAGGGGAGACTGTATTTTAGTTAATTTTAAAGACCCCAGAGTAGCCAGATTTATCTGCAGTCAGGAACATAGTGGTGGTCCCTCTGGCATTAGCACTCGCGACCTTAGTTACTTCAATCCGCGCCCAGTAACCCCCTTGGCCTAACGATCCGTTTTATGGGGAGGGAAGGAGAAGTAGGTACCCCCCCCATGATCCAGCCCCCTTTAGCTTGATGTGTCAGAACACAGGCACTAATTCGCATTGGCCATGGCGGGGGTGTTGACGTGATGGCCTTAAATTATCTAGATATCAACCTGCTGTTGCTAAAACACCCATGAGTTGCGGTATGAGACATCGTGTGGACATGGGCTCCTCTTGCCCACATGAGGCCCCTACTGCTCTCTCCCCTGGTTTTTCACATATGGCTGTACTTGATGATCCAAGTTTGATTGCCTCTAGTGCAGTGGTTGTGGCGGAGGCCGCAATTAAGGAGTTTGGCCTCGAGCCCAGGTTGATCATGCAACGACCCCTAGCTGAGCAATCAGCAATTGACAACGAGCTGAAGATTGTCAGTTGTAATATAGCGGGTCTTTCCCGCAACCCAGATATACCAGAGTGGAATACCTTCATCGAGTCATTTGGGATATGTATTTTCCAGGAGACTTGGTGTATGGAGCCATGCCATAAGGTCGGGTATATGACTCACTTTGTGCCTGCTATGGCTTCATCCTCAGGGAGGGGTCGCCCTTCTGGCGGACTGCTAACTTGGGTTAGCATCTCACTGGGCTGTCAGATTAGGCATATAGAAATCAAGTCCCCTGACCTACAGAGACTCTCAGTGAGAGGGCCCCATAATGGACTGTCGGTAGAGATTTTTAACATATATGTTAGAGGCCCCAACGGGGGTTTGGCATCTCCGACTCTAGTGGTCCTCGAGGATGAACTTAGAACATGCAGCCCCAATGCCCATTACCTGCTTGCCGGTGATTTCAACTGCTCTTATGAGCCTCTGGCAGTGGATGATATTCTGGGTTCTTTAGACGAGGATACTAGGAGAGGAATCCCACCTCTAACTGTAGCACCGATCAAGAGGTAGTGCAAACGGGCGGTGCAATTAAATGCCCTCACCTTGGAGTACGGGCTAAGGGCGACAAATGGGAGAACAGTCTCGGACCCCAATGGTGCCCACACGTTTAACCGGGTTGGCCATTCATTCAGAATTGATTACATCTTACTGGACTTTAAGCTTTGGGCCTACTTGATAGATATGGCAGTTTTACCATCTGCAGACAGCGACCACAACCCAATTACTTTGTCCCTGACCCCCTTATGGAAAGTGGACAAAGCCCCCCGGGTGCCTCATGTTTCGAGGTTGACAAGTGAAGTTTGCCCCTCGAATTGTGGAAGATGCCTGAAATGGGATAAGGTTACCATTGATGAGGGGAAGGTTTTAGAAATAAGGTTAACTATGTCTGAAACTGTATCCAGGCTGAAGCCTACTAGCATGAGCCCCCAGGGGGTATCTTCTCTTTTTTACCTTACTACCAAAACCTTAGGCGACCTCCTTATCATAGATAGTCGAGGTGGTAGAGTAGGTAAGCGAGGCCGTCCGAAGGGTAACCCAGGATGGTATTCTACCCCTTGCAGGAAGGCAAAAAGGGATCTAATTAACGCAGTCAAAACAAAGGAAATTGGGCTGATTGTTATTGCAAGGAAGAGGCACAGGGCAGCAATTAGTGAAGCTAGGAAGGTCTGGGAAAATCAGTTCTGGTGTGACCTGAAAGCGGCAAGTGCAGGGAGGGACTCTAGGGGCTTTTGGGATTTAGTGAGATCCAAGAATAGGCCTACAGACTCACTCATAACATGTAATATTTCCGAAGGGTCATGGTTCGAGCATTTCTCTCGCCTTTACACTACCACTGTGGAAGATGGGGTAGGCCCCTTCGAAATTCCACCGTTGGGTCCCCTAGAGCAGAGGGAGGGTATGGCATCCACTGCTAAGGAAGTGGAGAAAGCCGTCAAATCTCTTGTACCCAATAAAGCTGCAGGGCCGGACGGCCTTCCGGGGGATCTGCTTCGCCTCAACCCGACTGAATGGGGGACTCTCATTAACGCTTTGCTCAATGCAAGCTACCTTGATGTAACTCTCCCAGAATCCTGGATGGGTGCCGAAGTCGTCCCAATCTTCAAAAAAGGGGGACGGGATGACCCAGCAAACTACCGCCCTATAAGCTTAATTGATTCGTCACAGAAAGTCGCTGGGAAGGTAGTCCTAGGGAGGGTGCTCCAGTGGGCGGAAGAAAACAGGATCTTGTCCGACTACCAAGCAGGTTTTAGGTCAGGTATGGGGACCATTGAGCAGTCGTTCCGACTGCTGATGCTATATTGGAAGGTTGTTGTACTGGGCAAAGGCAGTCTGTACCTTGCATTCATTGATTTGCGGACTGCCTTCGATCTAGTGCCCCGGGGCTGCTTATGGAGGATATTATTCGACCGGGGAATTTTGCGCAGGTGCGGTGGGGCAACCAGGGCCAAAAGACTGCTCGGATAACAGTAAACAGAGGAGTCCGACAGGGGTGCATTCTTGCCCCCACTGTTCTCATTATATGTGAACGGAGTGGTGGAGCATCTCCTAAAAACTCCTGCTGACGCACCATCCCTGGCAGGGAGGAGAATACCCACTCTATTATTTGCCAATGATACCCTTTTGATTTCCAAATCCCCGGTTGGCCTACAGAGCCTACTCGACAACTTCCACTCTTTTTGTGAGATTAGAGGGCTAAAGATCAACACAGAAAAAACAAAATACCTGGTCCTGAACCCTCCTAAAAAACTAGGCTGGCCACCAGCACTGAATATGGTAACTTTGGACAGAGTCAAGGAGTTCAATTACCTTGGTATCCGCCTCTCCGACACCATGAGGTGGAATAGTCACACTCATAAAATGTTACTAAGCCACAAAAGGGTGGTGGGGGCTCTCCTTAAGGAACAGAGGTTATCCACCCTCAAACCAATTGCCCCGGTGCTAGAAATCTATATGGCAAGAGGCGTTAGTGCGGCGCTATACGGGGCAGAGCTCTGAGGAGCAGAGAATGTAGATCAGCTATCCTGTTCAGAAAATAAATTCCTGAAGGTATTGATGTGTCTCCCCAACAGCACCCCCACCCTCCCATTGCTCCTGGACATGGGCTGTCGTTCCATTAAAGACCTGGCTCGACTGAGACCTCTCCTCCTCTGGGCTCATATATGGAGGGTCCCTGAACTTGTAAGCTATGCAGAGGGGCTGAAGGGCATTCTATCCATGCCTGGTTGGCCAAAAACAAGGTGGTTAGTGAATGTAAAGCACCTGTTAGAAGAGTTGGGTCTTGGAGAGGCTTGGCACTCTAGGACCGCCCCACCCAAGGTAATTCTGAAAAGAGTGTATTGGAACTGGGTAATGAGTAGGAGAAACAACGACCCCAAATTATGTAAATCCTCCAGTGAATTTTTATTAGTGAAGGATGTAGCCCTCCGCGAACCCTATCTCAATTTTATTTCAAAACCTAGAGACAGGGCCCTATATTTTAAATTTAGAATAGGTGTGCTCCCTGTGGGAGAACTGATGTCACGCTGGAAGATTCCGGCACAAACTGTACCCTTCTGTTCTTTTTGTCATTCCAGGATTGAATCAGTGCCCCACCTTTTATTCGAATGCCCTGCTTATAAAGCTCCTCGCAACAGATGGCTAAAACCCTTGTGTAAAGAGTTGGGTACCAGACACTACATTGTGGCCTTGAGAATTCTAAGATCCGACACACGGCCCCTGTTTGTCTGTGGTATAGCGAAGTTTTTAAGCTGGGCATGGCAGATCAGATCAAAAAGGCTCTTGTATACTGTTTTATTTAGGTCATTCTGTAAGACCATTTTTAGATAATTTATTGCCACCATTCTAATTGTATTTGATTGACTGAACTTTTGGCTAGGCTTTTATCCTTTTATCATTGTTGTAACGTGTATGTATTGCTTTTTAAGATATTTTTATATCGAAATAAAGCCATTTTGACTGACTGGCTATGTGTGTTGCGATCAAATTCATTAGATCTACCTGGACGTCTAATTTATCCGATTGGAAATTTAAAACTGGCTTAACTATGGCTACATCTGAAATGTCAAAACCCCAACAAATTATATCTGAGATAGGTGTTCCAATGCTACCATGGACGCATTGGAAACAATTGTTTTATTAATATCCCCTGGCTATTAGAGGTCTTTTACATTGATGGGTTCCAATCCTTTTGTTTATCTGTTTTACCTTCCGCCTCAGGCAGATCTAAGGTGGTTTCAGGGGTCTTGATTTTCCTAAGGAATGGGTATCTAAAAGCTGAAGTGATATCATGTACCTTTTGTGCCCAAATTTAGCATTTGTTAATTTCAGGGACTTTGGTTGTTTTACTAATCAATTTTTATTTCAACAATGTTGTTAACTACTCTACTGATCTGATATGGGAACTGGATCAATCTGTAACTGATTATTTCACGAGAGACCCGAACAGGGTGGCCATACTCTGAATGGGAGACTTGAACATCTTCACCTTTCCCCTTGGAGGTGATGAGGTGTGTGGGGTCTCTGGCCACTCAGGGGATAAGCTGACACATTTTTTACACACTGCATACAGGGGCGTCTTAAATCAGAGTGTTATGAAGTTTGACCACCTCTTTAGCGCTGAGTTTAAAAAAAAAAAGGTGACCCTATTTTCCCAACCTTTAAAAGCAAAAGAAGAGGCTCTACAATTGTTTTCATTTTATTTTCTTCCCACATCATTGCGTTTAGACAGGACTTCCTCATTGTTCCGTCCACTTTAAATAACCATAACCCCTACATTTTAGTTTTATCATGCTCTCTTTTTAAAATGCAAAAGCACAGTTGCCCTCTGCTTTACAGTTCTATAAAAGGGTATCAATCTTACGTGGGAAAAGGTAGATCAAAGTACATTTTTGGAAAAGTAAATTTCTCAGCAATACGAGAATTTCCTGTCATGCTTGTCCGATGAGGCTTACTCCGCAGATGTCATGGGGAGTTTTCATGGCATCTGTAAATATGTCTCTAGCATGCTGGCTTTTCAATAGAAGTTAACGGAACCATGCAGTTTTAGATGGTTCAAATGCAGCCGCACAACAGCTTTAAAACAGTTGAATGAGGCCCTAAAACCGTCCCCCCATAATACGAGGCAAGGTAGACTGCTTAGGTCCTCATATAAAGCTATTAGAGAATTTAGGATAAAGGAGGTTAGGAAACACACTTGGGTCGATTTACAGGCAATCTCTGCTCTTAGGGATTCCAGGGCTTTCTGGGAAGTTATCAATAGGTCCTACTTCTCAGATGATAAACAGACCAAATTAGAATGTCACTTCTCCACTGATAAGTGGGTAGGTCACTTTTCAAAAATCTTTAGTGATTATGTGTCACCCTAATCTCCAGCAGAGGTTCCTCCCCTATCTATTGCTGAAACCCTTACGTAAGCAGTGCAATCAAAATTTCTGCTGCAACCAGAGCAAATTTAAAATCATCTGCCGAAAGAGCATCTGGTCCAGATGGGGTCCCAATTGGTGACTACAGAGAGAATCCCTCTTTTTGGGTGCCTCTGTTAAAAAAAATCTTCCATTGGTCAGTAGGAGGAGAGATACCCAACTCATGGAGGGCTTGATCCTGGTCCCCATTTTTAAAAAAGTCAACAGAAACCAGCCTTCTTGCTATAGAACCATTTCTCTCCTTGGCTCCTCCATTAAGATCTTAGGGCTGGTAATTCTCCAAGTACTGGAAGGCTGTGCTGCTGACAATAAGTTATTTTCGGAGGCCCAATACAGTTTCAGTCTGTGAGCCGGTACAGTTGAGCAAACAATGAACCTTCTTATGATCTTGCGGAAATACGTCCATGCAAGGGGCAGGGCATCTTATATGACCTTCACGGACCTTTCAACTGCATTCAATCTAGTGGATAAGGGCAAGCTTTAGTAAACGATGGGCAAAGCTGGGATTGACCCTGCACTAATAGATTTGCTAAAATGCCTGCATCGGGAACCAAGGCCAGATTCATTATGTTACAATTGGTGATTTTACCCCTTTCTTAAACTCAAATAAGGATGTAAAACAGTTTGTATTTTAGCTTGTTTTTATTTCTTTTTTACTGTAATGCTCTTGAGAAGGAGCTGGCAACTAGAGGAAAGACTTTTCCAGGATTGAGAAATGCGTTGTCCCCATATTACTGTACACAGACAACGCAGTTTCAATTACCAACACAACCAACAGTCTCCTGTTATCACTGCCCGCTGCTCCTGGGAATTTCCCGCTGCTCCTGGGAATTTCCCGCTGCCCGCTGCTGCTTGGAATTTCCCGCCGCTGCCTCCCTGCGGCCCCGCCCCCCTGTGATTCCATTCGCCGCCCCGCTCCCGCCACCCAGCTGCTCCTCCCTCCCGGCTCCTTACTTAAGGAGACCGTAGGGGACCACAGAGTGTGACCGCTCAGCCCTCCACAGGGCTTGGTCGCCCCACTCACTGCTGCCGCTCCTTCCTGCCTTTGCCGCCTCCTGCCTGCAGATTCCTTCGCTCGCTGCCCGCTGCTCCTGGGAATTTCCTGCTCCTCCTGGGAATTTCTTGCTGCCCCCTGCTTCTTGGAATTTCCCGCCGCTGCCTCCCTGCGGCCCCGCCCCCTGTGATTCCATTCACCGCCCCGCTCCCGCCACCCAGCTGCTCCTCCCTCCCGGCTCCTTACTTATGACGCCCCCAGAGCGACCGCGCAGCGGACGCGCGCAACGGGAGCGCCGATTGAGCGCCGAAGGTGCGCCAAAGGTAAGCCCGTCTGCGCCCGTACACGCCTGGCCCGCGCCCAACGCCAGGACCCCTGGCCCTCCCCGCCGAGACAAGACGACCCGACTTACCTACGACGCCGCCACTCTCAACGCACTCAATGCCGGCCGGACCCACGCCTGCTGCCGAGACGCACCCACGGACCTTTCACCTGCTGCACCTGCAAGTTCACCTGCCTCCGAACCTGGCCCGCACCCGCCAAGAGAAACACCAGCAGCAACCACCTCAAGTGCATCCTGATCAACACCCGCTCCGTCCACAGACACGCCGTGGAACTCTGGAACCTCCTCGACGCTACATCACCGGACGTTGCCTTCCTCACGGAAACCTGGATGAACCCCTCCTCTGCACCCGACATCGCCATCGCCATCCCGGACGGGTACAAGATCATCAGGAGGGACCGCATCAACCAGACCGGAGGTGGCATCGCCATCGTCCACAGGAACACCATCCGCATCACGACCGACGCCAACGACTCCTTCGCCGCAGCCGAACATCTCCACTTCCAGATTCACACCGACCCTAAGACGACCCTCAGAGGCACCCTCGTCTACGACCCCCGGGACCACGCACACAATTCAGCGAAGACATCACAGACTTCATCAGCCCGCACGCCCTCCCCTCCACTGACTACATTCTCCTCGGGGACCTCAACTTCCACCTGGAGAACAACAAGAACCGCAACACCACCGCCCTGCTGGAAAACCTCGCCAACCTCGGACTCAAGCAACTGGTCAACACCCCCACCCACTACGCCGGCCACACGCTTGATCCCGTCTTCTCTTCCAGCAAGCACATCACCTTCAGCCACGCCACCGGACTCCACTGGACCGACCACAGCTGCGTCCACTTCAGCTTCAAAAGATCCACGACCCACCACCACCCGCAACAGGTACCTCACAGGAATTGGAGCAAGATCACCGCAGACCATCTCACCACCTCCCTCAGCCAAAGCCCACCCGCCAACACAACAGACCCCAACGAAGCAGCCCGCAACTTCACACAGTGGCTGACCGCCTGCGCCGACGACCTCGCGCCACTAAAGAACCCTCCCAGCAGACCCAGAAGCAAGAAGGCATCCTGGTTCACCGACGACCTCAAGGACTCCAAGAAGACCTGCCGCACCCTCGAGAAAGCCTGGCTCCTCGACCGGACCACCGACAACATGACCGCCCTCAAACACGCTACCCGCAAGCACCACCAGCTCATCCGCACCACCAAGAAGAAATCCCTGAAGGAACGACTGGACAACAACGCCCACGACAGCAAAGAGCTCTTCACTATCGTCAAGGAGTTCTCCAACCCCAGCACCGGCACCAACGACATCACTCCGTCACAAGACCTCTGCGACTCCCTCGCCTCGTTCTTCCACCGCAAGATCGCCGACATCCACAACAGCTTCGGCGCCCCACCCACGCACCCAACCGTCGAACCAACGCCCCCCACCGCCACCCTTCGCACCTGGACCACGGTGACCACCGAAGACACAGCCCGCACGATGAACACCATCCACTCCGGATCACCGACCGAACCCCTGCCCACACCACGTCTTCAACAAGGCCGACTCCACCATCGCACCCCAACTCCGGAACATCATTAATGCCTCCTTCAACACCGCCACCTTCCCGGAGAGCTGGAAGCACGCCGAGATCAGCGCCCTCCTGAAGAAACCTACAGCGGACCCCACCGATCTCAAAAACTTCCGCCCCATCTCGCTCCTCCCTTTTCCTGCTAAAGTCATCGAGAAGATCCTCAACAGACAGCTGACCGCCTTCCTTGAGACGAACGGATCCCTCGACCCCTCGCAGTCCGGCTTCAGAGCCAACCACAGCACCGAGACCGCCCTCATCGCAGCCACCGATGACATCCGGACCCTGCTCGACAAGGGGGAAACAGTAGCCCTCATCGTCCTGGACCTCTCCGCTGCGTTCGACACGGTCTGCCACCGCACCCTAGTCCAGCGCCCCAGCAACATCGGTATCCAAGAGAAGGCACTGGAGTGGATCATCTCGTTCCTCGCCGGAAGAACACAAAGAGTCCGCCTCCCCCCGTTTCGCTCCGAGGCCACCGAAGTCATCTGCGGCGTCCCGCAAGGATCTTCACTCAGCCCCACCCTCTTCAACATCTACATGAAACCTCTCGCAGCCATCGCACGCCAGCACAACCTCAACATCATCTCTTACGCCGACGACACCCAGCTGATCCTCTCCCTCACCAGAGTCTCTGACACCGCCAGAACCTACCTACACGAAGGTATGAAAGACGTCGCCGAGTGGATGAAGGACAGCCGCCTGAAACTGAACTCGGACAAGACGGAAGTCCTCATCCTGGGATCTTCGCCCTCCGCCTGGGATGACTCCTGGTGGCCCCTAGCCCTGGGCACCGCACCCAAGCCAACCGACCATGCACGCAAGCTGGGCTTCATCCTGGACCCCTCCCTCTCGATGACCAGACAAGTCAACGCCGTCTCCTCATCGTGCTTCAACACCCTGCGTATGCTTTGCAAGATCTTCCGCTGGATCCCGACCGAGACCAGGAAGACTGTCACCCAGGCACTCGTCACCAGCCGACTGGACTACGGAAACGCCCTCTACGCCGGAACCACAGCCAAGCTACAGAAAAGACTCCAGCGCATCCAGAACGCCTCCGCCCGACTCATCCTGGATGTCCCCCGACGCAGCCACATCTCCAGCCACCTGAGGAACCTGCACTGGCTCCCCGTCGACAAGAGGATCACGTTCCGGCTCCTCACCCACGCACATAAGTCCCTCCACGACCTGGGCCCCAAGTACCTCAACGACCGCCTGACCTTCTACACGCCCACCCGCCAGCTACGGTCCACCAGCCTTGCCCTCGCAGCCGTACCACGCATCCGAAGAGCCACCGCCGGAGGAAGATCCTTCTCTTACCTGGCTGCCAAGACTTGGAACTACCTCCCCATCCACCTTCGTCTGACCCAGGACCATCTTGCCTTCAGGAAACAACTCAAGACTTGGCTGTTCGAGCAGTAGCATACCCCTCCCCCCAAGCGCCTTGAGACCCTCCCGGGTGAGTAGTGCGCTATACAAATGGCATGATTGATTGATTGATCAATATATTTAACAATTTTATGGGGAGCTGAATTTGAAAATTAACCACCAGAAATCCCACAATAATGATATGTAGCCCCAAAAAAACATGCTCCCGCCCTCATAACACAGCAGGCATCTCTATTATAAAAGCATAACATTTTAATGATCTGGGTTTTTTTTGTCAGGCAACCTGCTTTGGGACCATTTTTTGTGTCAGAGTGTCTGTAAACTGAGGAAGCAGGGGAGAGACAAACATTTTTGTGTACCCCTTGTAAAGTCATTCTCTCATAACTGTACACATTATTAATTGTGTGAAGCATGACAACTAACCAAGTGCACATAGAATAGACACAATATGTGGGAAAAACTAATTGCTGTTTTGCTAAAAATTAATTTGCTTACAAATAAAAGTGTCATATTAATATAAAGCTGTGGTATTGTAGATATGATCTTATAAACGTGTGTATTTGTGCTTATGGTAGAAGTTTTGTGGCAAAAAGAATGCAGATGATAAGTAAATTACGCATATTTGTGTGCCTTTTGCTAGGTACCTACTAACATTGAAAATTAAAATGGTAGGAGGTAAACAGAAGGGCTAAATTACTATATCTAATGTCTGTTGTGTTTGTTTTCATATTAGTTCCCATTGAGGCCTGCGCGGCCTAGTCTGAAAATGGCTGTGTAACCAAAACAATAAAAGATGACACCAAAATGATGGCCCCCACGCATGCATGGAGTATGAGAGAAATGAGTGAGTGGCCTGTGTTCGAAGCGAGAAGTGTCAAGGCCAGCTTGGCCTATAAACTGGATATGTGCTAAAGTATGCTTGGATTTAAAGGCCTGGGAAAGGAAGAAAGATGTAATTATATTATGGACAAAAGATACAAGGAATGAATGACAAGTACAAATGTGAATAACAAGCATGAGAAAAATCCTTGGGAATGACAGGGCAAAATTTGAACTGGTTTGGACAAGGAGGACCTGAGGTGATCATCACCACCCCTCTATAGGACCAATGAGAAATGAGTGCGGACCCTAAAAGTTTCAATTTTGGGTTAGATAGTTAGTGAAAAAGGGTCTAAAAGAACTTGTTCGAATAAGGGAAAAAGTTGCTTCTGTGGAATTTATTTCACACAACGACGCGCTGTTGGTTTGAACAATTTTATGGTGCAAAGACTTATTTTTGGTCTCTAAATTTTGATGGGGCAAAGAGATTGATTGCAGAGATCCATGTCAGGAGGGAAACATCAAGGATTTAGAACGACAGTCAGCTTGGGAACCTGTTCTATGCAGTTCTGTCATCTTCCTATGGCAGATTGGTAATATGCTTTCTATATTTCACTTCTTGAATGGAATTAATTAATGCTAAAAAATTTTGTCTGTCTAAAGAAAATGCTATTTTCCTTTCCTAATGAATTTAGATAAATTCTTTAAAATATAAACTTGAGTCTGTTTTTATTTAGAGTAAAAGTAATGACAAATTAAATATTGAAGTTATGGGAATATTGTGATTGAGCTGGTCTTAATGCCATCAACTGACTTCTACTAGTTGGTCCGTCAACCTAATAGAGAAGTACCTTGATGTTGATTTCCTTATGTCTGTTGAGGAACATTGAAATGTATTTATATGTATATAATGTATAAAATATAGAATTTAGGTTAATAAGGTACCCCGCAATCCAGCAGCTCGCCTTCTTTTTCACTGATTCAGGAGCAGTGTGGTGTGTGGATGTGTGACTCGCGGTGCTATGGGCCCCACCCATGAGTAAAATAAGTTAGCTCCTGGGTTAAGTGGGATGAATTTTGAGAGTTGTGTGGGAGCCGCGTTGCAATAGAAGACAATTCAAGTTGCCCCGCTGCTACTGTGGCTTAAGATTTGGCTCTCACCTTCCACCTCTTTCACCCAAATGATTATTGAAGACTGCTTAAGACAGGACCAAATGGCCTCCATTCCTTGGTTATCATATGTTCATAAGGCTTATTTGGGACCTTGCCAAAATGTTTCCTTTCTCCAAACAAAATTACCAATTGCACAAAAAATATGGTGAAATCCCTTTTACTATCTCACACAAATCAAGTTAGATTTGCTAAATGTGAATCTATGACTATTGCTATTATTGGCTAAAAAGGGTCATTATGCTTGTGTATGTCATGGGGGTATTTAGTACAATTTTATGAGAGGTTTGATTAGTATATGGCGCTCACTTATGTAAGAGTAGCATCCCGCACTAATCAAGACAACCTTTATGTTGATTTTAGTGGTCTTAGAAAAGTGGTAGATGTGGGGAACAGCCTTCACACTTAGTCCAGAATGAGTGTAAAGCTGCTTGTTTTACCAATACTTAATCTTATTGTATAGGTTTAGTGAACAATAATCACACAGTGTAGGTATAAAAGCATGTATTTTATCACAAACACTCATTAACACATTGTATTATCCCCTACCCGGAAATACAAACCCAATACACACAATACTTAGGAAATAAAGCACCTAAGTAGCATAAATACAAAGTGGTCTCCAGGGGAAGACTAAACCATATACTGAAATTGTGGAATGCAAACATGACTCAAGACAAGAGTGGACCCAGGAGATGAAGAAGTGTCTGGGCCCAAGAAACCACTCACAGTGAGTATCAAGGAACCCCAATGAGGTTGTGTGCAGAGTGGGAACACTACTGCGTACTCAATATAAGTTGCATTTGCAGTTTTAAAGAAAAAGGACCCTTCCCAGCAGACCCTGCAGACACCCAATTGAAGTTGGAAGGTTAGAGAGTCACCCCACCCATGGATACCCCAGTAACCAGGACAAGTGATGTTGTAAACCTCCATAGACCACAATGGAAAACTTCAGGAAAGTTGCTGCTGGAAAAGAAGACAAAGGGGTCAAAGGGAACCCAAAGGTAGATTCAAGTTGAGAAGAGCCTGCAAGTGGAGTTGAAGGAGTCTATTCCACTCAGGAGTGACCAGGAGGCATGGAAGACGAATGTCCACTGATGTCAGAGATGCAGGACCTTGCCCTTTGAAGTTGCAGCTGTGTAGACCAGGCAACACTGTGGAAGACCAGGAGCTGTTCACAAGCTGTCCCACTTTGGATGTCGAGAGCCATGGGGTCAGTGTCTGGCAGGAGCACCAACTAGCCTTGGCAGTGGCAAACAACTTAGTTGATTAAAAAGGTGCATTGTCTGGACCAGCTAGGTCCAAGTGGTTCACCACAAGCAGGTAAGTCAGAGCAGGCCCAGAGCAAGCAGGGGAGTACAGTAGAGTCAAAGAAGACCCTCAAGAGAACCCACGGGCCGGAGGCACAGGAATCCCAAGAGGACCTTGAGCAGCTGCCCAAAGGATGAAGGCCCATGGATCAAAGGATGCGATGCAGGCAAAGATCTTGCCTGCTGTAGATGCTTGAGGTTGGGGCTTCTTGATGCCTGAAGCTCTCTGGAGAAGAGAGTCAACCAGCCTTGGCAATGGCAAGTTGACACCGCATAGGGGTTCTGTTCCAGCGGCTTTGATGAGGGACACTGGCCTCAGACTCAGACTCAGACTCAGTGAGAAGACAGTGCAGGCCTTGAAGGAGTTGCAGAACCACCACCTGTGTTGCTAGGCCTACTGAAGTCCGTTAGAGCCCATAATGAGCAGACCTGTCAGCTGCATTGCTGTGCATGTGGATGCAGGGGAGTGACTCCTTTACTCCAGGGGAGATTCCTTTGGATGTCCTGTGACGAACCTGTATGGAGCACAGGTACAGATGTTGCAGAAGACTTGTGGGACGAGGAGACTAGTAGCAGCAGGAGTCTTTTCAGTTGCAGTCTTGGTTCCCAATGTGAACTCCAGCGTGGTCTAGTTGTAGTTAAAGTTGTATGTTATCTGAATCTTGTACCATGATGAATCTAGGGACCCACCCACAGGTAAGCCCTTAAGGACCTTTAGAAAAGGGTTTCAGACAATTCAGGGGCCCCTCCCAGAGGAGGGGCTGGACAGTGTGGAGGATACTCCCATGTCAATTGTCTAGTTTCACACCGAAGTGGGAGCCAACAACTTCCTGAACTGGTTGGAACTGGAGTATGCAAGGAGGGCATCAAATGTGCCCTTCCAGCAGTCTCAGTGGCGCTGGCAAATGCCCCCACCCTGGCCCAATGCACTAAACCTTGTCAGGAATGTGGTCACACCTCCTTGAGGCAGGATCTCTGTTGTTTTGCCTTCCTCTGCTCGAGCTTGGCTCAGCAGCAAGAGGGCAGAAACATGTCTCTGGCCTGCAGCAGCCCTAGCTCAATGTCTGGGTCTGAGCACTGAGAGCCTTCCGGATAATATTTACAGTGCATGAAATCATACCTCCCACACCATTTATGGTGGGGGTATTATTCCAACATGTTTGATACCATACATGACAGAGGGCTAGCTGCACAATCACCCAAAGTGCGAGTGACAAATTGAGTCGTAATTGAGAGTTGCAGTTTGCGAGTTGCAAATTGGGATGTACAACAGTGACCCCATTGAGAATGGCAGGCCTGCCCAGGTTCGGTGGTCTGCTGGGCTCAGCAGGCCACCAAAGCAGTGTTTTTTCTGGATGCAGCCTGCTTTCCTTAAAGAAAAACAAGATGCATATTTAAAAAAAAAAATGAAACTTTTCGTTTAATTTTTTGAGAACAAGTATTGGTCCCTGGGACCACTGCCTGCCCTTAAAAAATATTTTCAGAGCCAGTAACAAAGGGGAAGGGGCATTTGCGACTCTATTACCACCCTCTTGAAGAGGGTGGTCATTTGCAAGTGTTTTGCAACTGCAATTGCGGTGCAAAACATTGGTACATGGCATTGCGGTCGCTATTAGGAAGAGAAAGCCCCTTCCTGAAAGCGAGTCGCAAAACATTTTTAGCGAGTCGCAAATAAATTGCCACTCACTAAATAGGTTTTGTACATATCCCATGAGGTTTTTGCATGTGCAAACGGCTCGTAAAACCGTGTGCGCAAGCAAAAACGGGTTATACATCTGGTCCAGGGTTCGTTACAACCAGTTTAGGGATGGTCATCATGTAATGACTTATGGCCACTCTATGTATCATAATGGCTGATGGACTTACAACTCGGGAGAATAAGCTTGATAGTTTGTGGGGGTGCCCTGCCTTCAGGATTGAAAGGCCACCCTAAGGGGTGTCTTATAGGTTTTAAGTTCAATTACCTCAGATATAAGCAAACGTATATCTATCATAAGTGGTACTAGCACCATCTTACACAGGCTGCAATTGCAGGCCTGTAGTCACAATTTAAGTGGTCCCTCATGGGTGTCATAAAGCACGCTTCAGCCCATGGATGACTCCTGGTGTACCTATGCCCTGGGTACCTTAGTATCATATAATAGGGACTTACCAAGGTCTACCAGTAACCAATCTGGGGTGAACCTAAGTACTCACCATGTCCAATTTCTGGGAGAAATACAGGGACTGGGGTCCTGATTAGCATGAATCCATATGAGACTAGTCAGAAAAACATATTGACAAAAGCAAAACATGCAGGTGACCATGAAAGCATATCCTACTTACTTACAAATACCAACTGTGGATTACATGGATGAAGATAAGAACTTTCTGTTCATTATCATAGATGATGAGGTAGTTAATGGGGGACCATTGAATATGCCTGAATGTGAAGTCAGGATGGGGTAAAAATGTGATGCTACTGGCAGATTCTGGGTAGCCATTCACTTTGATTGGTGATAAGAATTAGGACAGTATATTTGGTGAACATATCAAAGAATTGTCTCCTCCAGACATTACCCCTGTAGGCTATGGAGCTAGGAAGATAGATGTTCTTGGTTTTTCAGTGAGGAACTGTAAGAAAAATGAATTGTAGCCAGACGTGGTGATTACTTACTGGGATGGAGACATCAGGGTAACATGGGGATTGCAATCTTATTTCACCTGAATGTGTGAGGCTTTTGTCAAAAGGGGAAATGCCATGTGATACTATAGCTAAGTTTCCAGATGTGTTTACTAAACAATTGGGTAAATTCAGAAATGTTCAACATACGTTTTTTGTTTTTTTTAAACAGAGTGACAAATCCTTGTGTGTATGAATTGAGGAAAGTTCCAAATATGATGTTTGAACTATTTAGAGTGGAACTAGAGGTGTGATTGAGGGAACTGAAGTATCAGAATTGCTGGCTCCAGTAGTTCTTGCACCAAAGGATGAGGGCAAGAGAATTAGGATGTGTGTGGACCTTAGTGGGGCTTAATAAACACATCTGGGTGGATCCCCTGTCATTGCATACCATTTCTGCAACTTTGGCATTTATAAAGGATGCAACGATTTTCTGTGTAATGGATTCATCATCTGCATACCAGAGTCTAAACATCTCACTTCTTTTGTCACTCCTCTAGGGCTATACAGGTTTGTGCACATGCCGTTTGGTTTAGCTTTGGCCACTTAAAGTTTTCTGAGGATAATGCAGACAGTTTTGGAAGGTGTTCCCAGAGTGCTATTCTTCCAATATGTCATCTTGGTGCAAGAGTAGGATCAGGAAGAGCATGATATGACTCTTTGATTTTAGGTAAATTGCAGGATGCTGGTCTTGCGTTTAAAAACGAAAAATGCTAATTTGAAGTGAGAATAGCAAAATTTTTGGGTCACATGGTATCGAGTGAAGGTGAGAGTCCCAAACTGGATTTGGCGAATAGATTTGTGCAAGCACCTTCACCTGTCAACAAGTACAGTCATTTTCAGGCTCATCTGCATTTTGCTCTAAAGTCATGGCTCATTTTGCAAGTCTGTTCTTACCTTTAAGGTCTTCACTTAAGAAAAGTGCTCAGTTTGATTGAACAAGTGATTGTGAGTCAGCATTCAAGTATATCAAAAAGAGAATTGGTGCTTTGCTTACTTTAGGTCATTTTTTTCTATACAAAAAGACTGTTTTGTGTGTGTTGGGTGCAGTATTGTCACAATTTGATAAAGGTGAAAGAGGGTAGAAGCCTTTACTTTGAACTCTCCGAAAGGTTTGGGAGAGTATTACTAAGTGTGGGCTGAAAGTTCGTTCCACTCGCAGAATTTGCGATTTTTTGTCAATTTCGTGGTCCGCGAATCACGTGAAATTGTCAAAGAATCCGCAAGCTGGGGGATTTTTTTGCTTGGTCGGGCTTCAAAAATACAATCTCGCGCACGCGGCGTTGACTTACCGTGATTCTGAGTTTGCCAAGTTGTATTCCTCCCGGTTTGTGTGTGCTGCGCCATTTTGGGATCTGGCTGCGTGATTGCGCAATACTTTTCGACCGTGAGTACGTCATCGCGGCCTGCCATCTTGCACTGCAAGAGTTTCAGAATGCGACCACGTCATAAGGGCCCACGATCATGCAACACGAGAGTAAACATTTGCAAACACGTAGATGCAACGCGCAGCTGACTTCTGGTGGGAGATTTGAACAGCTCGCTTTCCCGAACTTGCAAAAATTGCAATTCTGCACAAGGAATCCAGCGCAGGCAGCATAAACCTTCTGAAAATGATAATTTGGATCGGAATAACACCTCAGATTGACATTTGGCTCCACTTTTTTGTGTAAGGAGTCCATTTCTGGGGGGGTGGAGGGAAGGATGTGCCCCAGAGTTTCCAACTTCCTGTTCCTGTCCAGCAGGCTCCTCCCAGTGCTTTGTCCATGGCCTGGTCACTTTTCATTTGGATCTGGAGCTGGAAGGATTACTTTTTGTGACTGCTGCTGGATATTTGTTTATGAGGACTTTTTGTTTGGATCACTGTTGGATTTGAGATTTTACAAGTAAGTTGGTGTTGTTGTTTGGGGCATTGCAGTTGCTGCAACTACAATTTTTAAACTTTTTAACAACTTTAAAAAATATATATTGTGGGTAGGCACAGTATCCAGTAGGCCCAGGGTTAGTCATGGGTGCATGATACAACTGTTTCTGTGAGTTGTTTTGTTGAACTTAAATCTCATTTATGTCATGGAATTGAATAGCATACTGTTATATGTGGATTTTTTTTTTTTGGGTGCGCGTAAAGCCACACTAGCCAGTAGGCCCAGGCCTGGGGTAGTGAGTGGTGCATGGACCAAGGCTTTCTGTGGAGTCTCTTGAATTTAAACATCATTTAGGGCATGGATGGCATTGGATTGTGGTGATTTTGTGTATGTTTTTCGATTTTTTGGGGTGTTGTTGGGGCGTGGCCATGTGGGTGGGGTCCATTTTGAGACCTGGTCCAGGCAGGGCCTGGGCATGTGGGTGGGGGTCTAGGGGCCACTTTCAAGCCAGGCAGTGTGCTTTGTGCGATAGGCCTGCACGCAGTCTGCCTTGCTTTCATCTATTACGACCAGGGGTACTGAGTGGTGCATGGCTAAGGCTTTCTGTGGGGTATATTGAATTTAAATATCATTTAGGGCATGGATGGCATTGGATTGTGGTGATTTTTTGTGTATTTTTCGATTTTTTGGGGTGTTGTAGGGGCATGCCCATGTGGGTGGGGGCCATTTTGAAGCCTGGTCAAGGCAGGGCCTGGCCATGTGGGTGGAGGTCAAGGGGCCATTTTGAAGCCAGGCAGTGTGCTGTGTGCCATAGGCCTGCACCCAGTCTGCCTTGCTTTCATCCATTATGTAAGTCAGATAAAGTGTCCCCTTTGGATAAGTTATAGAACAAATTCTAAATGTGCAACCTCATCATTACAATTAAACTAACTTCAGTACATACAACCTAACAGGAGTAAAGAGTAAAAATGATGCAGATGATTGATGTTAAAAGTGTGTACAATTTATTATAAATTTTATACAGAAAGAAAATAAAGTAAAATGGTTATACATATATCCTACCACAGTAAAATAAATACATAAAAATTCTATCACAGTGGGAATAGTACATAGAAGATAGTTCTAATTAAAAAATAGGAAAGGACACAATAGTCAAACAAAATTAAATCAAACTCCAAATTGTACATGTATCTTGAATGGAGAAGTTATTTGATCCAATGACTTAGTCTGTCACAATTCAAAGTAGCATCGACGCGTTTCGGTTTTGGCAACTTGATTTAAAAGCCAGCACCTTCCTCAGGATTAAAATATAGATTCCCACAAAGTACAATATCTCACTCGGGGCATCAAAGGCCCTCCAAAGTATTCCAATACTGTGTCCACCCTTCTTGATAGATAGGCTACATTGATCGGAGCCGTCTATTACGTATTCTTTTATCCTCGTCTCCGGGTAGACAAACAACAGTAAAACACGATTGTATGGTGGTGTCCGTGCCTCCATAAAAAAGTGCATGATTTTTATCGAGGCACGGACACCACCATACGCCGCCACGCAATATTTGTAAACAGACTGCGGGCGGTCTAACTTTCATGGAATAGATGTTTCTCCATCTCGAGCAAAATCGGGTGTAAGAGGCAGCGGCAACGCTTTTCTACGTGCGTCGCATATTGGATTTTTTATTTAGAAACACAAGAGATCGTGTTTTACTGTTTTTGTCTAACCGGAGACGAGGATAAAAGAATACGTAATAGATGGCTCCGATCAATGTAGCCTATCTATCAAGAAGGGTGGACACAGTATTGGAATACTTTGCAGGGCCTTTGATGCCCCGAGTGAGATATTGTACTTTGTGGGAATCTATATTTTAATCCTGAGGAAGGTGCTGGCTTTTAAATCAAGTTGCCAAAACCGAAACGCGTCGATGCTACTTTGAATTGTGACACACTAAGTCATTGAATCAAATAACTTCTCCATTCAAGATACATGTACAATTTGGAGTTTGATTTAATTTTGTTTGACTATTGTGTCCTTTCCTATTTTTTAATTGGAACTATCTTCTATGTACTATTCCCACTGTGTTAGAATTTTTATGTATTTATTTTACTGTGGTAGGATGTATGTATAACCATTTTACTTTATTTTCTTTCTGTATAAAATTTATAATAAATTGTACACGCTTTTAACATCAATCATCTGCATCATTTTTACTCTTTACGTCTGTTAGGTTGTATGTACTGAATTTAGTTTAATTGTAATGATGAGGTTGCACATTTAGAACTTGTTCTATAACTTATCCAAAGGGGACACTTTATCTGACTTACAGTTTTTTGGAACCCTACCCCTTTGGTTGTTGGGGTCCCTCTCTTTTGTTATAGATTTTATCCATTATGCCCAGGGGTACTGAGTGGTGCATGGACCAAGGCTTTCTGTGGGGTCTCTTAAATGTAAACATCATTTAGGGCATGGATGGCATTGGAGTGTGGTGATTTGTTGTGTGTTTTTCAATTTTTTGGGGTGTTGTTGGGGCCTGGCCTAATTCCTCAGCAATACTACATCATGCAAACCTCAGTAGTTATTCGCCACAGCCCCACTTTTTGTCACATCGTACCCTTTAACTTCTTGTTCTCACAAACTTCACTTCATCCTTTCATCCCTTTACAGCAACACATCTTTAGCCACCCTGCCCTTTTATTTTGGGTGATAAGTATTGATTGGCAAATGTGACATTGGTAGTGAGAGTCAGTAGTATTGTACAAGACTGATGGTGTGAAAATGGTGTGAGAAATTGCTTATTGCATGGATTTATATTAATGTGAGCATATGGGTGAGTGGCCTTTCTGAATGTAGCAGTAATTAATTAACTAAAATCCTGGAGAAAGAGAGAGCGAGAGAGAGAAAGAGAGAGAGCGATGGAGGAAGAGAGAGAGAGTGAGATAGAGAGCAAACTTTCTCTGCACTAGAGTAAACTAGAAGCCAGTTAAAAGAGATAGGGAGTAGGACCACCAAAACATGCAGCACCTACTTCAGTGGCAGTGCACTGTGGGACAACCTAGTATATACTTTGTAGACATCTGGGATAGACAAGCCACTAACATGGGCCAATGGTTGAAGCACATGCTGCAGCGATCTGTGTGCAATCTGCAAGTCACAATTTAGAATATCTACAGTGCAGGCATAGTCATCTGTTCTTGCACGTTTAATTGGATGAGAACAATTACATTGTCCATTAGCCTGAGGATAGACCCCCAGTGCCCCCTTTTGTCTTGCTATTCACACTGCTGCTGTAGTGCTGTCCCTGATATGTGTGCGTGTCAGTGAAACTCAACAGTACCTCTTCACTATACATGGCACAACATTTCTTTGTCCATGTTTGTTTTTGTCTCTACAACCTCATAATTGCCTGTCTTTTAACTCACAAATGTGATTCCCTGGTGATTATGGTTGCCACATGGCCAATATTTTAGCAGCCTACCTAGAATTTTTAGGACAAAGGCAATTTTAAAAAGGGAAAAACATTGAAATAAGGTGTTTTTTATCTTTGCAATATAAATCTAACACAGTAAACACATGAAGAAAGAACTGAAAATGATTTGAGTGCTTGCTGTCTCTTTATTGCTAAAAGATTATTAAGGAAAACATAGGGATAATTGTGACGTTATAAAGTACTGATTATTCTACACAAATTCTTTCTCAGCTTCCAGCTCCTGGCCCTTCCAGAATATAGAAGCTTAAACAAATGGCTGTTTTTTCATGAGAGAGTGGCAACACTTAAGGCATTAATGGAAGAAATTATAAAATCATGGTCGTAAAATACGAGGCCAGAACAATGCTTCCTGGTTGTGCTACCCTCATTGTGTTTAAACTACACAGTATTGTTTCCAACTATTTTTCCATGACAACTATTGACGATTTCATGTCTCCCTGTAAAACGAGTGCCCACTCTATTTCCACAGAGTTTTAAGATTGGCTACTAGTCCTATCATGGGTTAAGTTGAACATTTCAAAATTAATGTTAAACATTAGCAATGTCCTTATCTTCAGCCATGAGGGTTCGGCTCAGTGCAAAAAAATAATGTCTGTTTGTACATGTACACATGACAATAACAGTGAATAAGAGAAACTGTGGTGACAATGGATCTCATTATATGGCTATTTTTTTTAAACAGACTTTATAGTGATGAACAAGTCTGGACCATGGTCAAACTAAGTGATGGTTTCATATTGTTTAAAACACATGGATACTATTATTGAGATCGGTGGGAAACCATGTTTAATGTCAAGATCGAGTATTTATATGGGGGCATTAAGAAGTATAACTTTATGAACTTCCCATAAATAAGGACTGCAAAACTGTACCTTTGAAGTACAACTTTTAAATTGTGAATCTACAAATAATAATTGTTTTGGACTTTGCAATCAGAAGGTATGATTAATGTGACAATGCTTTTTGCATGAAGGTGGAACATTGCTCATTAAAATAAAATAAAGTTTATATACTTGCACTTGACGTTTTATATTCTTTGATGTTAAATTCACGCCAAAAGAAACTGTTTCAGATAGCAAATAGTACTACAATGTGTCCCATGTAAAAATGGTGAACAAATGACTTAACAAGCTACATACAGACCCAGTATACGCAGTCGAAAGATGGGCTATGTGCAATAAAGATGCCCTACAGTATTTGTTTGGGGGTAAGGTCAACCCTGGGCTTCCCCTCAGCTAGAATTGGGATGCAGTTGTGGTGGGAAACAGAGCTAAATATACAATGACACCAAAAAATCACAAGAGAATCCCCATTTTAGGATAGGTGTCCAGATGTCACAAGTGACCAGGTTGCAAGTATTTCTTGATTAGGATACCATTGGTATAAATGGACTAGGAGATGTTATGCCAGGGATCCATATGTGCTCCTTCAGTTCCCTACAGGAAATGATGTTTGGACAAAATATCAAGTTAAAAATATCAGGAGACAGAAATAGCCACAATTAAATATCATGACAAGTGTTGCTAACAAGAATATCATTGTGTGAGGTAAGTAATATTGTTTTAATTAATAATTATGTATTTAATATTGTTTTCATTGATATAGTGGTTAGAAATATCATGTTTCTATTATTTGTAAGTGTTTTAGTTGATATGTTAATTTTCTGTGTTACTGTTGTTTATATAAATGTTATGACCTGTAATTTAAAGTGTTTTCTATTTTAAATCTGATTATAAATAGTCATTTATAGTGTCATAGCTGGTTGTTGGGTTTGTAGGGGTTTAGGGTAGGATGTTAATAAGATAATAATTAATCTAGGAATATGTAATAAATTGTATTTAATTAAATGATTGCTGTTTAATATGTAAATTATATAATACTGATTTCTTTTTGTTACAAGTTAATTGTGAGCTGTTAAGTGTGTAGAGGTATTGGGGAAATGAATTACTTAACAAATTAATTACCCCAAACAATTATTTGTTAAGTAATTTTGAATTTATTTTCAAATGTGCTGTTTATGGAATACTTATTAACTTTATTAATATTTAGTTGCAAGATGCTAGGTTTATTGAGGTACAGCATGGGAAGTTAATTACGTAATAATTAACTTTTTATTATTTGAAAATTAATTATTTATTTTAATTGTTTAATATGTAAATTGTGGAATACTTGTTTATTTTTGTTTTATGTTAGTCATGGAATGCTAGGTTTGTAGTGGTATAGAGGGGTAAGTTAACAAAGTCATAATCAACAAAAAAAATGTAATTGTTATTTCATCATTTGATTTATTTTAATGATGTAATTTATGGAATGGTTATTTTTTATGTTATGTTTTAGGTGTGGGCTGTTAAATTTGTAGAGGTAAAGGGTGGGATTTAAACATTTAATTAATAATCGGAAAAAACGTATTAATTGATACAAGGCTGCGCAATGGGCTTCTCGTTCTCGCCCAACTATGCCAATCTCACCATGGAATGGGACCGCAACAGAATTCAAATAATACTTTGAAAAACTGAACAACGGCGTAGAAAAGTTGAAATTCACTTATGACTTGAGCTCAGACAGAGTGGTGTTCTTAGACACCGAAATCTACGTTGAAGAGAATTCCTTACAAACTACCCTGCATAGGAAAAAAACATCAACAAACTCAATCCTACACGGCACAAGCTTCCACACAGAGAAATTAAAGTGGAGCATTCCGTATGGGGAATTTCTACATTTAAAGAGGTATTGCTCTAAAGAACAGGATTTCAAGATCCAAAGTGAAAAAGCCAAAAAGAGATTAATTGCGAGAAAATATCCACTAGCTGTAGTGGACAACTGTCTAAGAAAGGCAGAAGCAAAGGCACGAAAGGATATCCTACATGGAGAGAAGAAGGATTCATCTGAAGAAAATACAATAAGATTGATCACAACACACAGTGCGGACGATAAACAAATCACAAAAATCATTTGCAGACACTGGGGTATTCTAAAATCAGATCAAACCCTAGCAAAAATAATAGGAGAACATCCAAGTATAACCTATCGAAGAGCAAGGAACATTGGTGATCAACCTATTTCACAGTCATTTCAGTGAACCGTTAAACAAAACATGGTTCCACAGACCGGGTTTTTGGCCATGTAAAAAATGCAAGGTTTGCAAAATAGCCAAACCAACAAAGGAAGTGGAAATATCAACAGGACGAACGTGGACCATACAACAGCATCTAACATGTAAAAGCACCTTTGTTGTCTACATAGTGGAATGCCCTTGTAATAGGAAATACATTGGGAGCACTATATTCGAGGTAAAAACGAGAATTCTCGAGCATACTAGAGCTACAACACATGCGGACCGTTCAAATGCAATTGCAAAGAACATGGAAAAATTCCATAGCAATAACTGGGAATCTCTACGCTTCTATGCCATCGATCAGATACCAATGTCAGAAAGAGGTGGAAACCGGAGAAAGTCACTCCGACAAAAAGAATCACACCACATCATCAACTTCAGAACACTGGACCCGAGGGGCCCGAATCAGAGTGAGGAATTGCACGTACATCTATAAATCTCATCAAACACAAATCTGAATCTGAAATTTGTTACCGCTATCTCACCAGAGAGAGTAATCATCTTGAATGAAATGACCATTGCTCAACTCACCAAAGAGTAAGAAATTTCACGTGTCAATAATTTCAAATTCAATAGTGAAAACCACCAGACCATCATCACCTCACACCAGTTGTTGAATGATGAAAGGACAACCATTGTGAATTAGTGGAATAACCCATAAGTGAGAATATATTCTTGTCACAACAAGACTCATCACTTAAGGATATTAATCGACAATACAGAAAAGCCCCCAAGAAAACTTTTGTTGTACACACTGGAGTGAAGGAACTCCATTAACCAGAATGCACCAGCGATAAACATCGTGGTGCCTTTAAGATAAAAAGAGACAATCGACTGAATACAACTACCCGTGAGCAAGCCTCAGGTAGAGGTGAAACGTGTCGGGCGTTTTGTTGGTTGCAATAAAGACGCTTTAATTTGAAACAAAATGTCTCGAGTGAGTGCATCTAAAAATCGCTAATTGAAGATTAGCCAAGCCTTTATATATATGGACTCGAGTCAGCCTTCAAAGTAGGCTGACATGGGGGAACTTTGTTACCGGCACTGATGGAATGTGCAGAGAAAGTGATTTTGGTCACAACGGGATAAGAATTGCACCGCCCACTGGAGGGTTGTAAATTACATGAACAGCCGTGTGAACATCAGGCCCCACAATGCAGTATTGGCAGGAAGTGATTCCCAAAGCTATGCCATCGGAGGAAGTGAAATCCAAAAGGACATAAAACATGGGTCTGAGAGACACACGACGTGTTTTTGGTGCAAGGCTCACCTTCGAGAAAGTTTCAAGCAGAAACGAAACGCGTCAGGAATAAGCCTTGTCCTGTTCCCACCCATCAAATAAATCGGTAAATTTCAAAGCTCCGAGTGCGGCTCAAATTCTTTCCAAGTGGGGAGAAATTGTTGGACATTGTTATCGGCTTGGTTCTGCCGAAGAGCACACCCACCACAAGAGCGCCAAGACTCTCCAACCTGGAACCATATTGTTGGAATCGGTAAAACGACTTCTGGAGAGCGGTGCCGCCGAGGACTGGACCTCGGTATTGGACTCGAGTCAGCCTTCAAAGTAGGCTGACATGGGGGAACTTTGTTACCGGCACTGATGGAATGTGCAGAGAAAGTGATTTTGGTCACAACGGGATAAGAATTGCACCGCCCACTGGAGGGTTGTAAATTACATGAACAGCCGTGTGAACATCAGGCCCCACAATGCAGTATTGGCAGGAAGTGATTCCCAAAGCTATGCCATCGGAGGAAATGAAATCCAAAAGGACATAAAACATGGGTCTGAGAGACACACAACGTGTTTTTGGTGCAAGGCTCACCTTCGAGAAAGTTTCAAGCAGAAACGAAACGCGTCAGGAATAAGCCTTGTCCTGTTCCCACCCATCAAATAAATCGGTAAATTTCAAAGCTCCGAGTGCGGCTCAAATTCTTTCCAAGTGGGGAGAAATTGTTGGACATTGTTATCGGCTTGGTTCTGCCGAAGAGCACGCCCACCACAAGAGCGCCAAGACTCTCCAACCTGGAACCATATTGTTGGAATCGGTAAAACGACTTCTGGAGAGCGGTGCCGCCGAGGACTGGACCTCGGTATTGGACTCGAGTCAGCCTTCAAAGTAGGCTGACATGGGGGAACTTTGTTACCGGCACTGATGGAATGTGCAGAGAAAGTGATTTTGGTCACAACGGGATAAGAATTGCACCGCCCACTGGAGGGTTGTAAATTACATGAACAGCCGTGTGAACATCAGGCCCCACAATGCAGTATTGGCAGGAAGTGATTCCCAAAGCTATGCCATCGGAGGAAGTGAAATCCAAAAGGACATAAAACATGGGTCTGAGAGACACACGACGTGTTTTTGGTGCAAGGCTCACCTTCGAGAAAGTTTCAAGCAGAAACGAAACGCGTCAGGAATAAGCCTTGTCCTGTTCCCACCCATCAAATAAATCGGTAAATTTCAAAGCTCCGAGTGCGGCTCAAATTCTTTCCAAGTGGGGAGAAATTGTTGGATATTGTTATCGGCTTGGTTCTGCCGAAGAGCACACCCACCACAAGAGCGCCAAGACTCTCCAACCTGGAACCATATTGTTGGAATCGGTAAAACGACTTCTGGAGAGCGGTGCCGCCGAGGACTGGACCTCGGTATTGGACTCGAGTCAGCCTTCAAAGTAGGCTGACATGGGGGAACTTTGTTACCGGCACTGATGGAATGTGCAGAGAAAGTGATTTTGGTCACAACGGGATAAGAATAGCACCGCCCACTGGAGGGTTGTAAATTACATGAACAGCCGTGTGAACATCAGGCCCCACAATGCAGTATTGGCAGGAAGTGATTCCCAAAGCTATGCCATCGGAGGAAATGAAATCCAAAAGGACATAAAACATGGGTCTGAGAGACACACGACGTGTTTTTGGTGCAAGGCTCACCTTCGAGAAAGTTTCAAGCAGAAACGAAACGCGTCAGGAATAAGCCTTGTCCTGTTCCCACCCATCAAATAAATCGGTAAATTTCAAAGCTCCGAGTGCGGCTCAAATTCTTTCCAAGTGGGGAGAAATTGTTGGACATTGTTATCGGCTTGGTTCTGCCGAAGAGCACGCCCACCACAAGAGCGCCAAGACTCTCCAACCTGGAACCATATTGTTGGAATCGGTAAAACGACTTCTGGAGAGCGGTGCCGCCGAGGACTGGACCTCGGTATTGGACTCGAGTCAGCCTTCAAAGTAGGCTGACATGGGGGAACTTTGTTACCGGCACTGATGGAATGTGCAGAGAAAGTGATTTTGGTCACAACGGGATAAGAATTGCACCGCCCACTGGAGGGTTGTAAATTACATGAACAGCCGTGTGAACATCAGGCCCCACAATGCAGTATTGGCAGGAAGTGATTCCCAAAGCTATGCCATCGGAGGAAGTGAAATCCAAAAGGACATAAAACATGGGTCTGAGAGACACACGACGTGTTTTTGGTGCAAGGCTCACCTTCGAGAAAGTTTCAAGCAGAAACGAAACGCGTCAGGAATAAGCCTTGTCCTGTTCCCACCCATCAAATAAATCGGTAAATTTCAAAGCTCCGAGTGCGGCTCAAATTCTTTCCAAGTGGGGAGAAATTGTTGGACATTGTTATCGGCTTGGTTCTGCCGAAGAGCACACCCACCACAAGAGCGCCAAGACTCTCCAACCTGGAACCATATTGTTGGAATCGGTAAAACGACTTCTGGAGAGCGGTGCCGCCGAGGACTGGACCTCGGTATTGGACTCGAGTCAGCCTTCAAAGTAGGCTGACATGGGGGAACTTTGTTACCGGCACTGATGGAATGTGCAGAGAAAGTGATTTTGGTCACAACTGGATAAGAATAGCACCGCCCACTGGAGGGTTGTAAATTACATGAACAGCCGTGTGAACATCAGGCCCCACAATGCAGTATTGGCAGGAAGTGATTCCCAAAGCTATGCCATCGGAGGAAATGAAATCCAAAAGGACATAAAACATGGGTCTGAGAGACACACGACGTGTTTTTGGTGCAAGGCTCACCTTCGAGAAAGTTTCAAGCAGAAACGAAACGCGTCAGGAATAAGCCTTGTCCTGTTCCCACCCATCAAATAAATCGGTAAATTTCAAAGCTCCGAGTGCGGCTCAAATTCTTTCCAAGTGGGGAGAAATTGTTGGACATTGTTATCGGCTTGGTTCTGCCGAAGAGCACGCCCACCACAAGAGCGCCAAGACTCTCCAACCTGGAACCATATTGTTGGAATCGGTAAAACGACTTCTGGAGAGCGGTGCCGCCGAGGACTGGACCTCGGTATTGGACTCGAGTCAGCCTTCAAAGTAGGCTGACATGGGGGAACTTTGTTACCGGCACTGATGGAATGTGCAGAGAAAGTGATTTTGGTCACAACGGGATAAGAATTGCACCGCCCACTGTCGGGCTGTAAATTACATGAACAGCCGTGTGAACATCAGGCCCCACAATGCAGTATTGGCAGGAAGTGATTCCCAAAGCTATGCCATCGGAGGAAGTGAAATCCAAAAGGACATAAAACATGGGTCTGAGAGACACACAACGTGTTTTTGGTGCAAGGCTCACCTTCGAGAAAGTTTCAAGCAGAAACGAAACGCGTCAGGAATAAGCCTTGTCCTGTTCCCACCCATCAAATAAATCGGTAAATTTCAAAGCTCCGAGTGCGGCTCAAATTCTTTCCAAGTGGGGAGAAATTGTGGGACATTGTTATCGGCTTGGTTCTGCCGAAGAGCACGCCCACCACAAGAGCGCCAAGACTCTCCAACCTGGAACCATATTGTTGGAATCGGTAAAACGACTTCTGGAGAGCGGTGCCGCCGAGGACTAGACCTCGGTATTGGACTCGAGTCAGCCTTCAAAGTAGGCTGACATGGGGGAACTTTGTTACCGGCACTGATGGAATGTGCAGAGAAAGTGATTTTGGTCACAACGGGATAAGAATTGCACCGCCCACTGGAGGGTTGTAAATTACATGAACAGCCGTGTGAACATCAGGCCCCACAATGCAGTATTGGCAGGAAGTGATTCCCAAAGCTATGCCATTGGAGGAAGTGAAATCCAAAAGGACATAATACATGGGTCTGAGAGACACACGACGTGTTTTTGGTGCAAGGCTCACCTTCGAGAAAGTTTCAAGCAGAAACGAAACGCGTCAGGAATAAGCCTTGTCCTGTTCCCACCCATCAAATAAATCGGTAAATTTCAAAGCTCCGAGTGCGGCTCAAATTCTTTCCAAGTGGGGAGAAATTGTTGGACATTGTTATCGGCTTGGTTCTGCCGAAGAGCACGCCCACCACAAGAGCGCCAAGACTCTCCAACCTGGAACCATATTGTTGGAATCGGTAAAACGACTTCTGGAGAGCGGTGCCGCCGAGGACTGGACCTCGGTATTGGACTCGAGTCAGCCTTCAAAGTAGGCTGACATGGGGGAACTTTGTTACCGGCACTGATGGAATGTGCAGAGAAAGTGATTTTGGTCACAACGGGATAAGAATTGCACCGCCCACTGGAGGGTTGTAAATTACATGAACAGCCGTGTGAACATCAGGACCCACAATGCAGAATTGGCAGGAAGTGAATCCCAAAGCTATGCCATCGGAGGAAGTGAAATCCAAAAGGACATAAAACATGGGTCTGAGAGACACACAACGTGTTTTTGGTGCAAGGCTCACCTTCGAGAAAGTTTCAAGCAGAAACGAAACGCGTCAGGAATAAGCCTTGTCCTGTTCCCACCCATCAAATAAATCGGTAAATTTCAAAGCTCCGAGTGCGGCTCAAATTCTTTCCAAGTGGGGAGAAATTGTTGGACATTGTTATCGGCTTGGTTCTGCCGAAGAGCACGCCCACCACAAGAGCGCCAAGACTCTCCAACCTGGAACCATATTGTTGGAATCGGTAAAACAACTTCTGGAGAGCGGTGCCGCCGAGGACTGGACCTCGGTATTGGACTCGAGTCAGCCTTCAAAGTAGGCTGACATGGGGGAACTTTGTTACCGGCACTGATGGAATGTGCAGAGAAAGTGATTTTGGTCACAACGGGATAAGAATTGCACCGCCCACTGGAGGGTTGTAAATTACATGAACAGCCGTGTGAACATCAGGCCCCACAATGCAGTATTGGCAGGAAGTGATTCCCAAAGCTATGCCATCAGAGGAAGTGAAATCCAAAAGGACATAAAACATGGGTCTGAGAGACACACGACGTGTTTTTGGTGCAAGGCTCACCTTCGAGAAAGTTTCAAGCAGAAACGAAACGCGTCAGGAATAAGCCTTGTCCTGTTCCCACCCATCAAATAAATCGGTAAATTTCAAAGCTCCGAGTGCGGCTCAAATTCTTTCCAAGTGGGGAGAAATTGTTGGACATTGTTATCGGCTTGGTTCTGCCGAAGAGCACGCCCACCACAAGAGCGCCAAGACTCTCCAACCTGGAACCATATTGTTGGAATCGGTAAAACGACTTCTGGAGAGCGGTGCCGCCGAGGACTGGACCTCGGTATTGGACTCGAGTCAGCCTTCAAAGTAGGCTGACATGGGGGAACTTTGTTACCGGCACTGATGGAATGTGCAGGGAAAGTGATTTTGGTCACAACGGGATAAGAATTGCACCGCCCACTGGAGGGTTGTAAATTACATGAACAGCCGTGTGAACATCAGGCCCCACAATGCAGTATTGGCAGGACGTGATTCCCAAAGCTATGCCATCGGAGGAAGTGAAATCCAAAAGGACATAAAACATGGGTCTGAGAGACACACGACGTGTTTTTGGTGCAAGGCTCACCTTCGAGAAAGTTTGAAGCAGAAACGAAACGCGTCAGGAATAAGCCTTGTCCTGTTCCCACCCATCAAATAAATCGGTAAATTTCAAAGCTCCGAGTGCGGCTCAAATTCTTTCCAAGTGGGGAGAAATTGTTGGACATTGTTATCGGCTTGGTTCTGCCGAAGAGCACGCCCACCACAAGAGCGCCAAGACTCTCCAACCTGGAACCATATTGTTGGAATCGGTAAAACGACTTCTGGAGAGCGGTGCCGCCGAGAACTGGACCTCGGTATTGGACTCGAGTCAGCCTTCAAAGTACGCTGACATGGGGGAACTTTGTTACCGGCACTGATGGAATGTGCAGAGAAAGTGATTTTGGTCACAACGGGATAAGAATTGCACCGCCCACTGGAGGGTTGTAAATTACATGAACAGCCGTGTGAACATCAGGCCCCACAATGCAGTATTGGCAGGAAGTGATTCCCAAAGCTATGCCATCGGAGGAAGTGAAATCCAAAAGGACATAAAACATGGGTCTGAGAGACACACGACGTGTTTTTGGTGCAAGGCTCACCTTCGAGAAAGTTTCAAGCAGAAACGAAACGCGTCAGGAATAAGCCTTGTCCTGTTCCCACCCATCAAATAAATCGGTAAATTTCAAAGCTCCGAGTGCGGCTCAAATTCTTTCCAAGTGGGGAGAAATTGTTGGACATTGTTATCGGCTTGGTTCTGCCGAAGAGCACGCCCACCACAAGAGCGCCAAGACTCTCCAACCTGGAACCATATTGTTGGAATCGGTAAAACGACTTCTGGAGAGCGGTGCCACCGAGGACTGGACCTCGGTATTGGACTCGAGTCAGCCTTCAAAGTAGGCTGACATGTGGGAACTTTGTTACCGGCACTGATGGAATGTGCAGAGAAAGTGATTTTGGTCATAACGGGATAAGAATTGCACCGCCCACTGGAGGGTTGTAAATTACATGAACAGCCGTGTGAACATCAGGCCCCACAATGCAGTATTGGCAGGAAGTGATTCCCAAAGCTATGCCATCGGAGGAAGTGAAATCCAAAAGGACATAAAACATGGGTCTGAGAGACACACGACGTGTTTTTGGTGCAAGGCTCACCTTCGAGAAAGTTTCAAGCAGAAACGAAAAGCGTCAGGAATAAGCCTTGTCCTGTTCCCACCCATCAAATAAATCGGTAAATTTCAAAGCTCCGAGTGCGGCTCAAATTCTTTCCAAGTGGGGAGAAATTGTTGGACATTGTTATCGGCTTGGTTCTGCCGAAGAGCACGCCCACCACAAGAGCGCCAAGACTCTCCAACCTGGAACCATATTGTTGGAATCGGTAAAACGACTTCTGGAGAGCGGTGCCGCCGAGGACTGGACCTCGGTATTGGACTCGAGTCAGCCTTCAAAGTAGGCTGACATGGGGGAACTTTGTTACCGGCACTGATGGAATGTGCAGAGAAAGTGATTTTGGTCACAACGGGATAAGAATTGCACCGCCCACTGGAGGGTTGTAAATTACATGAACAGCCGTGTGAACATCAGGCCCCACAATGCAGTATTGGCAGGAAGTGATTCCCAAAGCTATGCCATCGGAGGAAGTGAAATCCAAAAGGACATAAAACATGGGTCTGAGAGACACACGACGTGTTTTTGGTGCAAGGCTCACCTTCGAGAAAGTTTCAAGCAGAAACGAAACGCGTCAGGAATAAGCCTTGTCCTGTTCCTACCCATCAAATAAATCGGTAAATTTCAAAGCTCCGAGTGCGGCTCAAATTCTTTCCAAGTGGGGAGAAATTGTTGGACATTGTTATCGGCTTGGTTCTGCCGAAGAGCACGCCCACCACAAGAGCGCCAAGACTCTCCAACCTGGAACCATATTGTTGGAATCGGTAAAACGACTTCTGGAGAGCGGTGCCGCCGAGGACTGGACCTCGGTATTGGACTCGAGTCAGCCTTCAAAGTAGGCTGACATGGGGGAACTTTGTTACCGGCACTGATGGAATGTGCAGAGAAAGTGATTTTGGTCACAACGGGATAAGAATTGCACCGCCCACTGGAGGGTTGTAAATTACATGAACAGCCGTGTGAACATCAGGCCCCACAATGCAGTATTGGCAGGAAGTGATTCCCAAAGCTATGCCATCGGAGGAAGTGAAATCCAAAAGGACATAAAACATGGGTCTGAGAGACACACGACGTGTTTTTGGTGCAAGGCTCACCTTCGAGAAAGTTTTAAGCAGAAACTAAACGCGTCTGGAATAAGCCTTGTCCTGTTCCCACCCATCAAATAAATCGGTAAATTTCAAAGCTCCGAGTGCGGCTCAAATTCTTTCCAAGTGGGGAGAAATTGTTGGACATTGTTATCGGCTTGGTTCTGCCGAAGAGCACGCCCACCACAAGAGCGCCAAGACTCTCCAACCTGGAACCATATTGTTGGAATCGGTAAAAAGACTTCTGGAGAGCGGTGCCGCCGAGGACTGGACCTCGGTATTGGACTCGAGTCAGCCTTCAAAGTAGGCTGACATGGGGGAACTTTGTTACCGGCACTGATGGAATGTGCAGAGAAAGTGATTTTGGTCACAACGGGATAAGAATTGCACCGCCCACTGGAGGGTTGTAAATTACATGAACAGCCGTGTGAACATCAGGCCCCACAATGCAGTATTGGCAGGAAGTGATTCCCAAAGCTATGCCATCGGAGGAAGTGAAATCCAAAAGGACATAAAACATGGGTCTGAGAGACACACGACGTGTTTTTGGTGCAAGGCTCACCTTCGAGAAAGTTTCAAGCAGAAACGAAACGCGTCAGGAATAAGCCTTGTCCTGTTCCCACCCATCAAATAAATCGGTAAATTTCAAAGCTCCGAGTGCGGCTCAAATTCTTTCCAAGTGGGGAGAAATTGTTGGACATTGTTATCGGCTTGGTTCTGCCGAAGAGCACGCCCACCACAAGAGCGCCAAGACTCTCCAACCTGGAACCATATTGTTGGAATCGGTAAAACGACTTCTGGAGAGCGGTGCCGCCGAGGACTGGACCTCGGTATTGGACTCGAGTCAGCCTTCAAAGTAGGCTGACATGGGGGAACTTTGTTACCGGCACTGATGGAATGTGCAGAGAAAGTGATTTTGGTCACAACGGGATAAGAATTGCACCGCCCACTGGAGGGTTGTAAATTACATGAACAGCCATGTGAACATCAGGCCCCACAATGCAGTATTGGCAGGAAGTGATTCCCAAAGCTATGCCATCGGAGGAAGTGAAATCCAAAAGGACATAAAACATGGGTCTGAGAGACACACGACGTGTTTTTGGTGCAAGGCTCACCTTCGAGAAAGTTTCAAGCAGAAACGAAATGCGTCAGGAATAAGCCTTGTCCTGTTCCCACCCATCAAATAAATCGGTAAATTTCAAAGCTCCGAGTGCGGCTCAAATTCTTTCCAAGTGGGGAGAAATTGTTGGACATTGTTATCGGCTTGGTTCTGCCGAAGAGCACGGCCACCACAAGAGCGCCAAGACTCTCCAACCTGGAACCATATTGTTGGAATCGGTAAAACGACTTCTGGAGAGCGGTGCCGCCGAGGACTGGACCTCGGTATTGGACTCGAGTCAGCCTTCAAAGTAGGCTGACATGGGGGAACTTTGTTACCGGCACTGATGGAATGTGCAGAGAAAGTGATTTTGGTCACAACGGGATAAGAATTGCACCGCCCACTGGAGGGTTGTAAATTACATGAACAGCCGTGTGAACATCAGGCCCCACAATGCAGTATTGGCAGGAAGTGATTCCCAAAGCTATGCCATCGGAGGAAGTGAAATCCAAAAGGACATAAAACATGGGTCTGAGAGACACACAACGCGTTTTTGGTGCAAGGCTCACCTTCGAGAAAGTTTCAAGCAGAAACGAAACGCGTCAGGAATAAGCCTTGTCCTGTTCCCACCCATCAAATAAATCGGTAAATTTCAAAGCTCCGAGTGCGGCTCAAATTCTTTCCAAGTGGGGAGAAATTGTTGGACATATATATATATATATATATATATATATATATATATATATATATATTCACTGAAAAAACCATAGGTTATAGACCATATATAGTTAGGAATTAGCATTTACAAAACCTTGAAAATTCACTGAAAAAACCATAGGTTATAGACCATATATAGTTAGGAATTAGCATTTAAAAAACCTTATTTTACTCACACAAAACCATTGAAATTCCATATATAGTTAGTTGCACTAACTATATATCGCGCACCCGCAATCCACTGCTGATGATGTCACATATTACATCATTCATGACATGGTCAGTGACATCACTGATGACATCACTGATGACATCTCAAATGACATCACTGATGACATCTCACTTGACATCAATGATCACATCACTGATGATATCATTCATGTGATAATACAATGCATCTCCTCACACTCTAATATAACCTCCGTTACACCCAGTGTTAAATAGAGAGTATCATTTTTGAAACCATTGACACACCAATACTAGTTACTACATACGCACTCACTGATTCCTATGTCTACACACACATTCACTCATACAATCATTCATACATACAATCACTCATCTTTACAACACTATCATATGCACTCATACACCTATACAGACACTCACACTCTGCCACTCATCCATGGAGTTACTCACACACCTAGTCAGTCCTGAAAAGAATCAATCACACTTCCATTTTCTCATCTATACAGTTAAACACAGAACACCTTACATTTTTGAAACATATACTAACACATAGTTACTCTCTTATAGAATCACTGATACAAGTACACATTGATCTGCACAGAGTCACACACCTCCCAGCCAGCCATACACACACTCAGTCTCCCATACAAACACTTGTGCAACCAATCAATAACCCATATAGCTACTTATATAGCTACTGATCAACACATGCAGCAGCTTGCACAACAACAGACATACTGATGCACACTTTCAGACAGTTTAGTCACTAACCCGTGCATTCAGTAAGACGCATTTAATCACTCACTCATACAGTCAATCACGCACCTACTAAAACCTTCATTCAGACACTTATACATCCACTCATTCTTCAATATGTAAAACATATTTAAACTTTACAGAAACACATAATCACTGGATGTTGTCATCAGTGATGTCATCAGTGATGTCACTGACCATGTCATGAATGATGTAATATGTGACATCATCAGCAGTGGATTGCGGGTGCGCGATATATAGTTAGTGCAACTAACTATATATGGAATTTCAATGGTTTTGTGTGAGTAAAATAAGGTTTTTTAAATGCTAATTCCTAACTATATATGGTCTATAACCTATGGTTTTTTCAGTGAATTTTCAAGGTTTTTTAAATGCTAATTCCTAACTATATATGGTCTATAACCTATGGTTTTTTCAGTGAATTTCAATGGTTTTTTAATAGCAAATATCATAAGCTGTCGAATGTCAAGTACGTGGTAAGAATTTTTTTTTTCGTGTTTATGCACACTGATCTGCTTTGATTGCTGCCCCCCACCCCTCATTTCTATTAGGAGTACTCTCTCTTTGCAGATAGTGAAGGGTAGTTAACGCAGCCCTTTCCCCCTTTGTAATCCGTCGTGCCTGCTTCTCTCTCCATTTGATTGATTGTTCTCTTTGGTTCATTCTCTATTTACAAACAAGCACAGAGTCGCAATACTCTGTTTAGTCTTTGCAGATAGCGAAAAATCGTGTAAAAAAACAAAAGGAATCGAGCAAAATCAGTAGGCCACTAATGGGATCTCTTTTGACCTCGCTAAAATAGAAACATTAGGAACAACCTGTTGAAAATAGCAATGCGTATGTATATAAGCGGCGTTCATTTGTGTTCACAGTACCCCTTGTTGATTGTTTCAATCGAGCATTGAATTGTTCGAAGTTAATTCTCTTAACGATCTTCTCTACCTGCAAACGAGGAAGAATAGGAATATTCTATCTCCCTTTGCAGATAGTGAAGGGTAGGTAACGCAAGCCTTTAACACGTCGTACCTATTTCATTCCTCATTGATTGATTGATTGTCCGAACATTGACTGTTTGGGAATTAGTTCTTTTTGGAGGTATTCCCTGTTTGCAAATAAACGTAGGAAAATCTTTGCAAGTAGTGAAAGGGTACGTAATGCGGACCGTTCTCCCCCGTTGTAATCTGTCATGCCTATCTACTCCCCACTGATTGATGCACCTTTTTCACCCGGACCATTTACTAGAGATACGTCATCTGGCCCGACCAGAGAGCACCCCTAGTGAAAAGGACATATGCAATAATAACGAAGTGATCACTGTATCCTGTTAACAGAAACTTTACCATGAAACAACCTGGAAAGAAAAAAATAGGAAAACGAAAATCAGTAGGCCACTGATGAACATGAACTTTTATTAAACAACGAACAAAGAAACGATAACATAACGTAATGATAAAACCTATTAATGTCCTAGAAACAAGAAAACGTTAAAATATGCCAGTGGTGAGAGACCAGAAAAACAGTAAGAGAAACCAATTAACCCCTCGCTGTCCCACCGCCTGCCACGCCAAAAAAATCGATAGACTAGGGAAAATGCAAGTCAGTAGAACATCCACCCCCACTCTGGAAACTTCCAAGGTGGGGCAGGGTTCCGGCTACGCCCAGCCGGGAGCAGCCCATATAAGGCAGGTCCTGCTGCCACGCCTCGGCCAGGAGATCCTAACGTAGGGTGTAGCCGGAGGAGAGGCCGAGACCAGCGGGACCCGGCCAGGGGATTGCCTTTACAACGCTGAACAGTTGCAGGGGGGGGGAATGTCTCCTCGACCCTCCCCTCTCTCTCCCAGTCCGGCCGCGGTGGCCCTTGAGAGTTGCAGGTAGTCCCGCCACATGCTCTTCCGGTCCGACCACCAACGGTCGGGGGGCCGAGGCCGACGGGATCCGGCTGCAGCCGATAAACCAAGAAACCCGTTCATGGGGCCAGAGCCAGGGGCGTCCGGCCGACATCCACCGGAAGCCCGGCCCGAAGACGGACGGGACACTTCTTTCTTTTATAATGGCTGCGACAACACTGGAGGGGGATGTCTTGCACATGCCTCCGACCCCCCCCTCGTCCTCATCGCCTGGTCCGGCCATAACAAATCTCAAGCGAGACGCCGTGGGGTGCACTGGGAGGGAGAGACGGTGCGAACAGGCCTCTCCCGCCTCCCCAGGTGGAGGCTTCCCAGCTGCACCCTCAGCGCTCCAGGCGGTGCCATCCTAACAACTACAGTGCTGCACAGTTTCGGAACGACCTAGATAACGGTTCTTCCACTGTGGCCATGCTGCAACGTCTCGCCCGGCAGGGTGGAGCCCGTCCGCTCATGTGACCCCGCGATCGCCGGTAGCTGCCGAACTCTCAAAATGGCGGTCGACCTGGCAAGAGCGGGCCCAACATAAAGAAATGGCCCGGTCACTGGTTGACTCCACCACCGTAGTCCTCCACGACCTTGAAGATTCTAGAGGAGCCGCGGGAGTCTCCGACCCCCGATGGGGAATGACTGCCATGATCGCCCGTGGAGTGACGAAACTGTATCCGCGGGACGTCGGCGCTCCCATGCTGGCGCCAGCCTCACTTTGAATTACTACAATCCTGCAGACCTTACTTCCGGTGAAAGCACAGTGTGACCCGGTAGGAAAAATTATTGCACCCCCTCCCCTTTTTGACTGATAGTTCAAACCACCGATCCTTTCCTTTGCCCTTTTAACGGAACTTTGGACTGCCTCCCCCTCTTTTACATTTTCTAGAGAAAACAAAACATTAACCACTACATTAGCATAGCAGTTGACACCAGAACTGTTTTCAAATTGAAAACCAACAACATCTTCAACAGAATCCTTTTTGTTTCTGCTGTGACCCTGCTACAGCACAGGCATTGTCCCCAGCAGTAATTCTGCAATGCCGGTAAGAATAGCTGTGGTGCCTACTGGACTCACTCACCCCCGCGGCGCCCCACGCCGTTTTTTGCTGGGCGGCAACTTACTAGACATCACTTTCGTGCCATCTAGATTTCAGCGCGTTCTGCTGCCTTGGAACTATTCGCACAACAGACCGCTACTGACAAGAATATTTCATTATTGGTGCTGTCAATTTCAATAAATCTATTGGATAATTAAAAAGAAATTGCCACGGTCTCTTCGTTGTTTAAATGTTTTTACTGTTTTTGTTTTGTTGTATATATTTATATGTTATTAAAGTTTTATATTCCTACTACTTTGTTGGAGTGCTATATATTTTTAATGTGACACATAATTGTAAAAACTTTGATGTACAAAGAGTCATTCCTGGAATCTTCCGCTTCAGGCTCGGTCCCCTCCCCAATCACAATACAGGATGGTTTTCAGATAGTAGGAACGCGTGTGCTGTGACGGATCACATCGGGTGTGGGCCTTGATCTACTATAACTCCTTTGAAGAGGGGTGATTCTTTACAGCTGGGGCCATAAACTACATCTGCAGGGCTAGCTGATAGCCTAGGACCGGCCTGGACATTCGGACACAGAGGAAGAGGAGTGTCAGAGGGTGCGGTAGTGAATAGGGCGAAAGGGAGGTGTCGGGCGGGCACAGAGTGTGATTCTCAGGGAAGAGCAGCGCAGATGGGGGAAGGTTTATTGCCCATGCATAAGACAGAGAGCGGTGGTGACCAGTGCCTGGGGGAGATGCTTACGAGGGTGAGGAGCCATGCTACGAATCGACAGCGTGCAGAGAGTGGGTCTGGTCAAGACATCTAAAATGGCTGCCGTGCACGACAAAAGTGTGGCATTTCAAAAAAGGCAAGATGGCGCAGACAATGTTTTTCAACACTTCCTCATTTCCTTCGAATCGAACGTTAACAGACGTTGGGGCATATTACCAAAGTTAAGCGATATTTATCGCTAACGATGCTTACCAACCAATTTTTTACCACTAAGCATCGTCAGAAATTATCGAAGATAAACCTTACTATTATCAAGGTTTATCGCAAATGCGATAATAAACGGCCGCAATGCATGAATATCGCTAAAAAGTCAGCGATATTCATGCATTACCGAGCTAATACTCTTAGCCATGTTATCCACCTCCCATTGGATAACATGGCTAAGAACTGCTCAGGGCAGGTGTTACTTTTTGGAGATATTCGCGCTTAGCGCGAATATCTCCAAAAGTTGGTAATAGGAGATAGATATCTTGCATGTTGTAATGCAAGTTATTGTGGTATATGGAACTCATACCATAATCTCTCAGGAAAGCAGAAACTGATCCTTTTGGGACCGCCTAAAAAGGCCTAGGGGGTGAGGAGTACTCTACTTTGCCCCCTTTTCACGTTCCGAACTATTTTATTTTACTCTCTTCTGTAATTACACAAAATACCAGCGATAAGATGCATCGGAGACACACAGTGAGAGAAAGGAGGCCGGAGATGAAGAAGACATGTCAAATACACATTGGAGATAATATAGTGGCAGAAGGGAAGTAAATATGAGTAAACTTACCATGTAACATAAAAATGTTGCACTCTATACTATAAGTCTCATTTTATACTACAATCACTTCGCTACAACCTCATAAATTAAAAATAAAAATAAATAATGTCTCAAACAATTTTTGATTTCTAAATATAAATTTATTCTTCAGAATTTTCTAAATTTGAAACAACTAGTAACATGTCCTCATCAGTAATTTCCTCTTCAATCATCTCATCTGGAATCTCCTCATTAAAAGTCTGCAATGATGATTCTTGTAACTCTATGGTCTCCAAACACTCGATAAATTCGCCATCAAGAGATTGATCAAAAAAATCATTCAAGTCATCTCCTCCTTCTGACAATATTTCATTATTGGTGCTGTCCATTTCAATCAATGTAGTGGAATCATTCAAGTCATCTCCTCGTGACAATATTTCATTATTGGTGCTCTCAATTTCAATCAATGTAGTGGAATCATTCAAGTCATCTCCTCCTTGTGACAATATTTCATTATTGGTGCTGTCCATTTCAATCAATCTAATGGAATCATACAAGCCATCTCCTCCTTGTGACAATATTTCATTATTGGTGCTCTCAATTTCAATCAATGTAGTGGAATCATTCAAGTCATCTCCTTGTGACAATATTTCATTCTTGGTGCTGTCCATTTCAATCAATCTAATGGAATCATACAAGTCATGTCCTCCTTGTGACAATATTTCATTATTGGTGCTCTCAATTTCAATCAATGTAGTGGACAATTCAAAAGAAATTGCCACGGTCTCTTCATTGTGAGCCATTTTATTTTGAAATTGCTTGCTGTAAATTGCAGAAAAAAATAATCACTTTCATTTATCGTTTTTAGTAATACATAATATAAAACTAACTTCATCAAGTATTTAGTATAACAGAAGGACTGCAAATAAATAACAGAAAACATTTTTCAAATTATCTTCAAGTGTACAACATAGTTCCCCTTACAAATTAACAACTCACCTTTTTAAAAGTAGCAGAAGTGTTAGTACTGTGTAAATCAAACACCAGAAATTCACCACCAAAAATTCCTCACAAATGTACCTCAGACAGTAGTATCACAAAATGGCTGTGGTTTCCTCTCATTTGACATATATACATAACCAATTAACTTTCATCACACACAAATACAAAACCAAAGTAACATTTTAATTGGTTCTAAATTTCAACACTTTCAAATGTGTTTTCCCCATGCAATTTTCCATAGGACATTTACATACGTCTACAGCCTGAATGGCTGAACGGAATTACACCAAACTTGGCAAAATGGTACATCAAACCTAAGAGGTCAGGAATGATCTACTATGCCCCCTTATGGTCATTTCCCCCTTCGCTTTGGCCTCCTCTTGTCTCTCAATCCTACCGAGGGACAAGATGGCGGCCGCTACGGACTGTTTGGAATGTTGACAGACGCCGGAGAACCAATCAGCTTCGCAAAGCTCCGTAACGCGAAAAGTACGCGAAGCGGAGCGCTGTTACAGATATATATCTTTTTTTCAACGTTAATTTCTCAAAATCCACTGGAGCACATATATTGAGACCTAGCAAAGGCACATCGGGCTACCAGTCCCTAATATTTTGCCAAGTTTCGTGCAAATCCATTCAGCCGTTCGATTATTATTATTTTGTTTTTTTTTTGCCCCGCGGGGCCCTTTTAAAACCTCCACATCAAACCTAGGGGGTCAGCGAGGATCTACTATGCCCCCTTATAGTTATTTCCCCCTTTGTTTTGACCTCCTCTTGTCTCTCGATCCTACCGAGAGACAAGATGGCGGCCGCTACGGACTGTTTGGAATGTTGACAGACGCCGGAGAACCAATCAGCTTCGCTTCACAAAGCTCCGTTGCGCGAAAAGTCCGCGAACCAGAGCGCTAACCGGTCCGCTGTTACAGATATATATCTTTTTTTAAACGTTAATTTCTCAAAATCCACTGGAGCACATATATTGAGACCTACAAAAGGCACATCGGGCTACCAGTCCCTACAATTTTGCCAAGTTTCGTGCAAATCCATTCAGCCGTTCGGGCTAAAAGTGAGGCCAACCGCCCTATGGAAAACTCAATGTTAAAAACACGTTTTGGGACCCCCCTTTTTTCTCGGCCCCCACTGGACGAACCCCCCCCAAATTTTCAAGGGCTGCTCAGAAACAAAATGTGCCATTTTCCTGAAAATTTCAGCCGATTCCGTCCACAAACGCCAAAGTTATTAGACATAGAATTTTCAAAAAACCCATAGAGAAAAAATCCTAACTATATATACCTACTGGCGACCGCCAGTAGGTAATATATATATATATATATATATATATATATATATATATATATATATATATATATATATATATATATATATATATATCTCCAAAAACCACTACACCCAAAAGGAAAGCGCGGAGGCCAGAGGGGGAACCTTTGAAGAAACTTTATTTCCAAGCTGCGCAGGTAGGTGGCGGCAAATGCATTTCGGCTCGTATTGCCTTCCTCAGCGCCCTGCACCCACCAAAGTCTCGAATAAATGTCCAGTTTTCTGTGCTCCACCTATGTAGTGGTGATGTCACAGGTACTCCTCCCCAACGAATGGTCCGTTTACCTGCTGGATACCGCCCACCATGAAGCAGACTACAGCTCCCTGAATGCACCAAGGGACTGCATACGGGTCGGTAGTGTGGGGATCAGTGATGAGTGTCGCTGGTTCCTGCGACTTGAGCACAGCTGGTAAGACTCCTGTTGTCACTGCCCAGGTCCAAAATCCCTCCTCAGGTCCCCTCGGGCAGTGACGACCGTAAGGCAGTGTGATTAATGATGCAGGGGCAGCCATGAGGCTCACAGCACCCAATATATATATATATATATATATATTAATGTTATCCTTTTATTAAACAAATATTCCTAGTAATAATTTACAGCTTTTTTAAAGGTTAATTTAATCGAAAATAAATATTTGTATTCATCATATGATATATATATTAATTATAGTAACAAATTCAAAATATCAAAATGTGTTTAATGTAGAATGCATTTTTTTATTAATTGTGTTACAATATTAGACTGAGTCAAACTCCCTGAGTTTTCTGTTTTAATCTCTTTTAAGCATTTTAAGCATCTTTTAAGCCTTTTAAGTACCCAGCACAAAGCCAACAGTGCACTTTACCTGCTTTTCCCTGCCCGGTCTATCGCGGCTTTTGTTGTTTGTTCGGCGGGCGTGGCAGGCAATACCAGCACCAACAATTGACATAAAACAACCTAGGCAATCAATGGTTTGAACTTGTTTGAATGAAATATTAAAGGAGAAAGAGCTACCAATCAGATCAGTTTCTAATATTTATTAACATTTGCATTTAAAAACATCAATTACAAAGCAAAAAAAAGATTTATAGACAAATCAATTAATCACTGTACATTAAATGCAAATGGATACCAGCACCAACAGCACCTGACTTCCGGTTGAGGAGGTGGCGGAGTAGTTGCCATGCGCTCTCCCACTTAAGGCAGATGTGATAGCGGATGCGCAACGGATCACGGTGGGCTGCTGCCATCTGAATCAAACTCCCTGAGTTTTCTATTTTAATCACTTTTAAGCATTTCAAGCATCTTCAAGCATTTTAAATACCCAGCACATAGCCAACCACGCACTATACCTGCTTTTCCTTGCCCCGGTCTATCGCAGCTTTTGCCATTTGTTTGGCGGGCCTGGCAGGCAGCACAAACAGCACCGATATCAGGTTGAGAAGGGAGCAGAGTAGTTACAGTTGCAGTGTCCTCTCCCACTTAAGTCAGATGTGCCAGCGCACGTACATTGGGTGTGCTGCCTGGTGCGCCGAAAGCGTGTCTGAGGAAAGCCCACCTGCGCCCGTCCATGCCAGGCCGGGACCAGGGGCCAGAATCCCTGCCGGTTTGGAATCCCTGGCATAGAATTAAATATACGACTAATGAACTGTTGAGTTTGATGGTGCATATCAAGGATGCGTGTAAGCACAGCATTCATGGAGATTAGGAGACACTGGTGTGTGAAAACTGCAGCAAGGACTTTACACCAACAAAAACTAACCTGCAATAGGGGGTTACGCTGTCTTTCCTCCTGTTGAACTATTGGTCCCTGACTAAAAACAAATATGAGATCTATGAAGTATTGAAGGAACAAAAGCCCAACGCCATGTTTCTCACTGGAACATGGCTCAACGATAGCTCTACCCTAGATGTCCTGATGCACCACCAAGAGGGTATGGGATAGTTAAGCAGGACCGGGTTGGTCAAAGAGGGGGAAATCACAATAATTTATAAATTAACAATGAAATGCTGTATGAAGGAAGCCAAACTAGCAAAGTGTGAGGGTATCTTTTTTACTCTCTCAGTAGCAGATAATGACACTATAGCAGGTTCCCGGATTTATCGTCCACCTGGCCCTGAAATGCAGTTCATCATAACCAGCTTGGGGAAAAAAGTGATACATACAGCGATACGTCACAACAAACTCCTAGTTCTAGGTGACCTGAACATACACTTTGATGAAACTGAGAAAAAGGAGTTTCAAACAGTTTGTAAAGACCTTATGATGTTTAACTTAGCGCAAAAGGTTAAGGCTTCAACACACCTAGCGGGTCTTATTCAAGACCCAATTTTTACTAATATAACAGATATCGAAGGATGAGCATCTTGGCCAGTTGCCTGGTCAGACCACCATATAATCCCTTTCGTCATCCTGCTTCAGGGTCCATCAGTCATGAAGCTGAAACTGACAGTGACCTGCAGGAAGTGGGACATTTTTAATCCTAATTCATTTACACAGGCACTGCGTAAAAATTAGCCCACAATGGATAAGGATATAAATATAGCCAATAGACAAATGGGAACATGGATAACAGAAGCACTGAATGAAGTAACGCCATGGCCACAATAAATACCAAGAGGGCGAAGGCATCAGCACCTTGGTTCAATGAAAAATTAATAAAGGCCATACAAAAGTGTAAACAGTTGGAGTGCAGATGACTTAAGAACTACTGTATCAAAATTAAGGAGGAATATACACAAGAGCAAAAAATATACCACTTATTGATAAAAAAACTTGCTGCGCTTTCTGTACCGAAAGGATTAAAAGGGCAAAAAACTCTTCAAAAGAAATGTTCACCATACTAAAATCCCTACAGTCAACTAAAAAACTAGTGGAGCCCCCTTAGACCTCGGAGGAGTCCTGCAATAAAATTGCTGACTTCTTTGCAGGGAAAGTGGCAAAGATTTACGATACCTTCCCTACAGAAGCACGACAGGGCAGAAGCACCGAATACACTTCGAACACAGTTTTGGGGAGAAACCCTAGATTAATTTAAAGTGATAGAGCCAGATGAGATGAGAAAGCTAGCTAACGGAATTAAATCTGTCTCTCTGCGGGACCCAGCTTTCCCAGAAATCCTGTTGCAGGGAGATAATCGCATTATGCCATTCATCTTGGAGGTAATCTCCCGCTACTTCCAATTAGGAGATATCCCCTATGAATGTAAGCAGTCCATGGTTCTCCCACGAAGGAAGAAATCGCAAATAGACCATTCAGTGCTAGAGAACCTACGCCCCATCTCGCTTCTACTCTTTTCTTGCAAAAAATTGCAAAAAAGGTAGAAAACATACATCTTACCAATCATAGTGATAGAAATGCCCTACTTCACCCCTCACAATCAGGTTTCTGAGCTGTACATTCCACTGAGACAGCTCTTCTCCTGGCCACAGAAACCCTTGGACAATGGGAGGACGAAGGACATACAGCTGCAGTGATCCTGCTGGATCTCAGCGCAGCTCTTGACACCATCTCCCACGGCCTCCTTTTCTAAAGATTAGAAAAGTGTGGTGTGAGGGGCATGCTTCTCCGCTGGATGTTATCCTTCCTGGCGTCATTGGGTTTCCAGCTCACGCAAGACACATATACATCCAAAAGATCTCCCCTATTACAAGGAGTCCCTCAGGGCTCAATTCTGAGCCCCATGCTGTTTAACTTATGCTTGGGTCACTCACCAGCATAGTGGAAGGTCCTATGGTGTCTATTGTTTCATACGCTGATGACACTCAGCTAATTGTTGCACTGTCTCGAAACCCGGAATACACTGCCCACAAATTTTTCCAACGTATGGAGGAGGTAACACCATGGATGTCAAATCATTGCCTGACACTCAATAACAGTAAAACAGAGGTGATGATAGTGGGATGGGCTCCATCGGTCTGCACATCTGCATGGTGACCTGAGTCACTTGGCCAACTTCCAACCCCTAAAACAGAAGTCAAAAACCTTGGAGTGTGGCTTGACTCCAATCTGACTTTTGAGAGTCAAATCCGGAAAGTAACAGGTAAATACTTCGGGATGCTGAGAATCTTGAGAAAGGTCCTCGACCTTCTACCAGTCAATGCCATGAAAACTATGGTACATGCTGTAGTCACCTCTAAGATTGACTACGACAATGTACTATATTTAGGCGCATTAAAAAAACGCTATTGAAGCTGCAATCAATACAAAATGCAGCTGCCCGACTAGCGTTAAATCTCCCTAATAGAACATCTCCTACAAAGGCCTTAGCCAACCTGCATTGGCTACCTGTCGAGAAAAGAATATTGTTCAAGACAATGTGCTACTGTCACCGTACCCTGCAAAAAAAGGTCCACGGTACCTTCAGACAATGATAACTGTCTACACACCCACAAAAACCTGAGATTCCTCAGTCCAGGACGCCCCCTACAGCAAGTCAATGTAACAACTTGGTTTGTGATGTACTGTGAGGTAACATCGCGGTCGTTGTAACCTTGTTGTAATCGCACACATTTACAATGCATGCGATGTAAGGTTATATATTCATATATAAATATATATATATATCCAACCATCAAGTTGCCTGGTAAGGAAAACGCCACTTCATGGGTAAGTATTCGCCAAATAGGTTTATTGCTTGATGTAGCAGCGTGATCAATTCAGAGCTCACAAATGTCAGCAGCCAGTCCCAACGCATTTCGTTTTCAACTTCTTCAGGGGATCACCGCATTGAAGGCAACAGCAGAGCACTGATGGCGGCATTTTTGTATCTTCCGAACACCCCACCTCAGTGGGCATGGCCCTTGCAGGGCATGCTGGTGTTCGTAGTGCCTACTATTTTCCTCTTGTGAGTAGCGTGCTGTCGTCTTGAAAATATGCACAGTAAAATCACAGTGGATTGTGGCTTCCAAGCAAAGTTCACTGCCACTACGGGAAACACTTTCAATAAACGGCACCCATGTCCTGTTCAAAATCACCGTTTGACGACATCGCTGGAGCACTGGAACAGTGCCCAGGCGTCCTCCGCGGCTCAGGCTAGCCGCTAAAATCCAACCATCAAGTTGCCTGGTAAGGAAAACGCCACTTCATGGGTAAGTATTCGCCAAATAGGTTTATTGCTGGATGTAGCAGTGTGATCAATTCAGAGCTCACAAATGTCAGCAGCCAGTCCCAACGCGTTTCATTTGCAACTTCTTCAGGGGATCACGGCATTGAAGGCAACAGCAGAGCACTGATGGCGGCATCTTTGTATCTTCCGAACACCCCACCTCAGTGGGTGTGGCCCTTGCAGGGCATGCTGGTGTTCGTAGTGCCTACTATTTTCCTCTCATGAGTATATGTATATATATTTATACAGATATAATTTTTCAAAAATGAAAAAATGCCGTAACTTATGGTCATTGTGTGCGAGAAAGAATATGTATAAAGTTGCACACTTTTGACAGCATCTTGTTTCAAGTAAAGCATGGTTCTCAAAGTCTGTTTTCCATGTCTCTGTCTCAGGTCACATGACTTCCCAACACTCGATTGTTGTATGGTGTTTTAAATTTGTTGGGTCACATGTAGCGTCACTCCAGTGAGCAAGGCGACCGAGTTCGCAGAAACGCGTCTGGATTTTGGAGCACTTGCTGTTCACTTTTGCAATTTGGAAAAAATATAATACCTGCTTTTCCAATGAAGAAGAAAGTGTCTGTTTCTCCGTTTTTGCACAGCTGTGCATTTGGGAGTGTTGCTGACTTGATATTTATATATATATATATATATATATATATTACCTACTGGCGGTCGCCAGTAGGTATATATAGTTAGGATTTTTTCTCTATGGGTTTTTTGAAAATTCTATGTCTAATAACTTTGGCGTTTGTGGACGGAATTGGCTGAAATTTTCAGGAAAATGGCACATTTTGTTTCTGAGCAGCCCCTGGAAATTTGGGGGGGGGGTTCGTCAAGGGGGGGCCGAGAAAAAAGGGGGGTCCCAAAACGTGTTTTTAACATTGAGTTTTCCATAGGGCGGTTGGCCTCACTTTTAGCCCGAACGGCTGAATGGATTTGCACGAAACTTGGCAAAATTGTAGGGACTGGTAGCCCGATGTGCCTTTGCTAGGTCTCAATATATGTGCTCCAGTGGATTTTGAGAAATTGAAGTTAAAAAAAAGATATATATCTGTAACAGCGCTCCGCTTCGCGTACTTTTCGCGTTACGGAGCTTTGCGAAGCTGATTGGTTCTTCGGCGTCTGTAAACATTCCAAACAGTCCGTAGCGGCCGCCATCTTGTCTCTCGGTAGGATCGAGAGACAAGAGGAGGCCAAAGCGAAGGGGCAAATGACCATAAGGGGGCATAGTAGATCGTCCCTGACCCCCTAGGTTTGATGTGGAGGCTTTAAAAGGGTCTCGCAGGGCAAAAAAAAAATATATCGGTTTTTTAGTTTTTTTGCGTGGAGTGCACCCGGTTCGCGAACCGGGAAGCGTTCTGGGGAGCGTACTTTCTTGAAAATTGGTGAAAAAAGTTAGAGTAAAATAATAATTGTGAGTGATCAGATGTAGGGTAGCTCTGAGAAGAGCTTTTGGGTTTATGGTACATTTAGGTACTTATAAGTAGGTACCAATGCACAGTCTTAAATTCAGAATGAAAATTCTGTTGCCATCATCTGAGAAGTGAACTCCATCTCCTCTGTAGATATCTTGCATGTAGTAACGCAAGTTATTGTTGTACACGGAGCCCATTCCATGGTCTCTCATGTAAGCTGAAACAGATTTGTTTACATGCTTCCTCGATTTCTCAATTTGTGGACAAAATTGGTTCGACCACCTCCATTTTTGTCTTTGGCATATATTTGAATATACCAAGGCAGTCTGAGGAAAAAGTGCCATCAATTGCTCAAAGGTGTCCTTTAAAAGCATTTCCAGACCTACCCCAGTCAAAGTGCCCAAATCATTACCTCCACAGTGCACAATTAACAGGTCAGGTTTTGGCAAATGCATAAAGGTTTTCACCAATGGTATCAATTGGTGACATTTTAATCCTCTGTGGCCAAACCACTTAATTTCCACATCTTGTAAATTGAGGTTAGGTAAATTCCTGTTTTCAGCGTACCTCTGAGCCCAATAGATGTAACTATGTCCAACAATCCAGACAGAAAACATGGCGAGAGAAGGTTCTCCTGCAGTCAGATGAAGTGTGGCAATGAAATGGCAGTTGAAAAAATGAGAGTGTAAAATGAAAAAAACTGAGGAGTTTCTGTGTTAATGAAGCAGTAAGAGTGATTGGTGGATTTTGATTGCTGAAAACAGAAAGTTAGGGTGCATGGATGAGTTCGTTGAAAGATGTATTTTGAGTGGCGAAGAAAAAATCATTAAATGAAAGATTGCACTGGATATGCAGGTGCACTGAGAGTTTAGAGTTCAATTGCAACATTGTTGTGTGAACTTGGAAACACCAGAGGTCTTGCAAGAGGTGGTTGCTATGCAGAAAAAAGCAGAGAGGGGCAGAGGGGGGAAGGGTTTTGATTTGAAAAAAAGTGAGGGAAGAGTTTTGATTGGGTGACATGAGAGATATGTGTGAGGAATTACAGCATTTCTGTGCTTTTGATAGCTGCAGACTCTGGAGTGCATACCTTTTGCTCTGCTGAAGACAAATTGGTGTGTTTCTGAGACTGTTTTGAAACTCAAAGTATTTGCTTAGCTGAGAAAAGATTTCTTTAATTTAGATAGAGAATAGTGTGCTTTAAGGAGAAAATTATGAAGAAAGTTGTGTTTTTCAAATGTTGCTTTGTCTCAAGTGTTTTACAAATAGATTTTGTTTCTTTGAGAAATTGTAATTGGAGAAAATGTGAAGTATTAGTACTGACAGGGTTTTTATGTGCATAGGAGCTGTGGAGTGTTTTCAAATTATGACTTGTAAATCGTTTTTGAGAAAAAAGCAATGGTTTTAATATTGATGACAAGGACATAATGGTGTCTGCTTGTTTATAAGGTAATTGAGAGTCTCTGATGTTATTTTTCCCATTTCAATGTAAGAAGTTTGTCTGTGGAGCAAATTGCTTGTAAATATGCTGCCACCTGTGCATGGCAAATTTAGATTTTGAATGTTTGCGTTATATAGGCATGTTAAAGGTGACTGAAACATGCTGCAAAGGCAATCAAAAAACGCTTTTATGTGTCTTAAGGACATTTTAAGTCATTTCCCCATGTGCAGTTTTTTTCAAATTATGAGTTGAAAATCGTTTTTGAGGTAAAGGAATGTTTTCAAAATTTATGTGCGCCATATGCCCCCAAATATCTTTTTCAGGGGTGCAGGAGGGTGTTCTTGAGACACTCCTGCACCCTCGGAAAAATTCGTAATTTGCGATGAGGTAATTGCTAATCGCAAATTGCACCTTCATTCCTATGGGGCTCCTGCTGCATGGAAATGAATGGGTAATTTGTAATTAGCAAATAGCTCATCGCAAACTAGGAATGGTAAAGAATCGCTATTTATTCCTTAAAGTTCGCTATTTAGGAAATGCAAAAAACTTTGATGATACATATGGCGGTTCATCTCTAAGTAGATAAGAAGCATAGGGATAGATTTATGATGACTGGCGCATCACCAGGGATGTGTTAGTCATTCTGTGCCGCTGTTCCGTCACCTATGGTGTGCTGCATTTACAATGCGGCGCATCATGGGGCAAAAACAGCACAGATGCGTGACGTATCTGTGCCGTAAAGGTGGCGCATTGCTGGAGTTGTATTGCAAGTGTGATGAAGCTCCAGCAAGGCTCAGGGGTGCCCCTGTCGCAGGGTTTCTGTTCTCACACAGAACTGTGGACAGAGGATTGGAACCTCGGCGAATTAGGGTGCCCCAAAACTCACCTTAGTAATCAAAAACCCCTTAGCAAGCTAGGTACAGTGTGACATTGGATATAACAAACTCTCAATGTTTAGACAATCCAGAATATGAACTTATAGTACCTCAGGATACGTGGAACTCATGAACAGTCGGTCGTTATATATTTCTTAGAAACTAGAACATGGAGTTAAGAAGAACACATGTGTATTTGAAATGTTTATTTACTAATGCCGTCTTGTCAGGCGTAGTATCTTAGATAATACAAGTACACATATTATCAGTAGCAAAATTACCAGCATAGTTACTAGTACATAAAAAGCGAATGGTTACAGTATGTTAACATGCTGTAAATGAATAAGAGTTAGCAACACTTATAAGCAGCCGCGGGCCGTGGAGGGAGTTACGGTGGGGCAGGGAGGCGGGGAGGGGGAGGGGCAGGGTGGAGAGGGCTCCACCCTGCCCCTCCCCCTCCCCGCCTCCCTGCCCCACCGTAACTCCCTCCACGGCCCGCGGCTGCTTATATCTCACCCTCCCTAATACACATATTATATTATTTGCTAAGAAGGTCTCTTTGTGTTGGTTTAGGGCGTGCCCATACTTTAGTGTCTTAGATTTGAAGAAATCACATCAGCATACACCAGCTCTCTCTTCATGTGAACCGCATCAAGTGTTGTGTATGTGTGTTCGGCAAAGCAATATAAAACCCGCCTCATGCCCAGAATTGGCAGAAGCTGCACTTATGTTACGAGTATGATGTCGTGGAGATCAGACCTCATAACAATTCTGTATCGTGTTGTTCTTGAAACTTCAGCACTCGTTGTACAGATATAGTTTAACAAGTAAAGCAGATAGTAGAGCAATAACATATTATTCTCATGTAAATCACGATGAACTATTAGGTTGAAAGCTAAAGCAACAACTAAGTGTCGTGTGCAGAAGTTGCAAAAAAGGAAAAATGGCGTTTAGACCGGTAATGAGCCCATGCTAACTTAACACGGTGTAAAGATATCCAGGATCTACATGACACCTCCCCATGATCCGGAAACGAACTGAATAAGATAATAGAAGTGCCATCTCATGAGAGCAGATTGCAACTTTATATGTGGACGGTCCGCAAGGTAAAACATTAAAAACTAGGAAAATTTAATGCTAAAGAAAAATAAAACAGCCAACTACTTTATCGAGGCTTAAGTCAATAGGCAAGCTAAATAATAAAAACTTGACAAATAAGTCAATGAATTGTCAATGAAATGCTAGTACTCAGCATATCAAACATGAAAAAGGTCTATGACATAACTGTGTATGCAAAATAAGCTGCAACAGCCTCTAATAGGAAGTCACCGTCTTCATCCGAAAAGAGTTCAGCCATCCAATTTAAAAGCGGAAAAGAACATACGTGCTCTCCCAGCACCGGATCCTCTATCACCATCAGAGGACAGCTCGGTGGGTTTTCAAGAAAGCTCTGTTCCAAGAAAGACTGTGTTGCCGCCAGTAAATTCCAGGGACCAATTAGTCCATGCATCAATGCCACAGCCATAATCCTTTCGCCAGGACAAACCAACTCGTGAGTAATGATAGGACTCATCAGCTGATTAAAGTCGACGTCAGGAGAAACCGGTCCGCAGAGACACAAATCAATGGCCCAATCGAAATCACAGGTCAGGCAGTGAAATACAGGCTGGACACAGGTGAAGTAGGAGAATCGAAAAGACAATCCATATGCCGTGCTTAATATTGCCAACGGCATTGTGCCATAATATTCAAGCATGCGATTGCGGAACAGCGTCAGCAGCTGCAGGGCGGGAGCTTGCACAGGAGGGACATCCATATTTAAAAATGTAAAAAAGCACAAGAGCGTCCGCTGGTAATGCAAGTAAAAATGGGAATCCACCAAGCACAGTGGAAAAAATAGAATGAAAGAAAGCAGGGATGACTCCAAAGATTTTCTCAAATGAAGTCACGAGACCATTGGTAACAACTTTAAAAAAGTGCGCCAGGCCCTTTGTGGAGGACGCGTTAGAGATAGTCCGAACCATCTTGCTGAAATGGAAAGGCGAATCTGTATTTAAAAGGGTCTGCACCTCTGTACGGGTGTTCGCTATGTGAAGCACGAAAGTTTCACGGGCCGAACTCAAGGCCACCTCTCTCTGAGACAAAAGAGTTCTTATTCTTGCCATGCCGTTGAAATGTGCTCCCAAGGTTGGTATTTGTGGCCAGATTGAAAACTCCCTATGTTCATGTGTGGGAGGAAATAGAACATTTCTGCAGCAAATAACCCGTTCACTTACTGTTACGATAAAAGGAATACTTTTAATTAACCCAGAACAATCTTCATTATTGAGCATCAAATAACTACCATTTTCCAACAACTTGAACGTGGGGATGATAGCAGGAACTGGCGTGCTTTGCAACACGCAAGCCATATTTGGTCGGTGTTTGTTGCATGAACCGTGTAACTGTATGTGCCTACACATTAGTGAATGATCTGGCGTCTCAGTGCATTCCTCTCCATTCAGATAAACTTCTTGATCATCTTTGAAAATCTGTATGTGTATGGAAGCGACCAGACCTCATGAAGAAAACCACTACCTAAAGGTTAATAACGACCTATTGGTATATATTTTATACAATTTGGAAACTTATATAAAGCAAAAGGCAGCGTTATTAAACCGTGGATAAGGCACGTTGCCAAAGCAGTCAACCTTTTGGATTTATACTGGAAATGTTAAAGGAAGAATTACGGAGTAGGGCCTGTAAATCTTTAATGGACAACCGAGTAAAATTACTCCAACCATCATATTCCTGTAACTCCGGGATAGTAGGGGTGTTTAATTTTTTAGAAGTAGCCAATCCAAAGCATTTGGTCTGGGAAATTGTTTCATTCACAAACAACATATGATTTGGGATGAGACATGCACGGTGCAAAGCCTCAGTGCCTTGTACCTGCCAGGTTCGTGAACCCCAAACTGATGTAGATCCTGGATATCTTTACTCTGTGTTAAGTTAGCATGGGCTCATTACTGGTTTAAACGCCATTTTTCCTTTTTTGCAACTTCTGCACACGACACTTAGCTGTTGCTTTAGCTTTCAGCCTACCTGCGTCAAGATCTATGCCTGCTTCAAGCAGGCGCAGGGTTTTGATGTAGCTTTGTCCTATCTGATTGTAAATGCGGCACACCGTGGGTGGCAGAGCAGCGGTGCACGTTAACTGGTGCATACCTGGGGATGTGCTAGTTAATATAAATCTGCCCCTTTACATTTAATTATGTGCAGGGGACACAGAGTCGGTGAGGTTTATCCAAGGTTAAGAAGAGATGAGTCCTGTTCAGTGAAAAATTGGAGATAGGCTTCACCTCCTCTGCTCCTCAGCATCGTTGGACATGGTTAAATAATAGCTGCAAAATGTTACTCTTGTTAAACAATTTTACTATTATAATCTCTGAGATTTGTCTCTTACTGTGCAACATCTCATTGTTGTTATCTTTCTTTAAAGATAAAGACAACATCAACATGAGCGACAATCAGCAATCAGTTGATTTCGACCTCATCATTGAACTGGTAATAGAAACATCAGTGGATGTTGATCCCTTGGATGATTTCAATCCTGAGGATGAAGAAGAACGTGATGAGGATGCAGATTTGTCAGAATTGTATGACATAGGATGGGAAGCTGACTTGCTTGAGCCTATGGAACTATAAACATTTATTTTATAAATTTATAATAAATAAAAAGTAAATATGTAAACCGTTTAATTTAAAAATAAAGACACCTTCAAAAACAGGTTATGTGTAGTGTCTTCAATAAAATATTAAAATATGGTCATAAAATTAGATCAGATTCATATATAAAAGAGGACAGGTAAAATGAATATAAATTCCATTTCTTTTCTGCTATTTCTGTATTCTAAATTTGCCATGTACAAAAAATTCTTCTATGTAAAAATGTTAAGTAGTGTGTTAAGTTTTTGATGACTGTTATTAATTTACTGTTGGGTAATAGTGGTTAATAACATTTTTTATTATATTTTACCACAGATTCAACTGCAGATTATTTCAAGATTTTAGGATGCCAAGCAAAGAAAGAGTGAGAAAGGCTGCAAAACGTCAAAGACAGCAGGTGAATGAAAAAAAGCAGCAGTCCTCTAACAAAAAGATTTGTCAAGTCACCAAGAAAGCACCGGGTAAGAGTACAAAAACATTCATAAGAAATATTTCTAGTAAAAAAAATATTACTACAGAAAATGTTTCAGTCCAGAAAAGGAGAAGCAATTCAAACGGTAAGGAAAGGCCAATGAGAAATGTTACTGCTAGAGTAAGAGATAACTCTATGCATGAAAGTAGAAGGAAACAACAGTTTAGGGACATTCGTAAACGAATGTTCCGCAACAGGATAATTGGCAATTTGTTAAAAAATATTAAGAAAGGTCAACAGAAAGTGGTTTTTTATAAGAGAAAAAAAATAGTTGAGAAAGTTATTGATCAGGCATTTGAAATTAAACGTAAGTTATTTATTTTGACAATCAATAGAATTAGGAAGCTAAACAAGGCAATTTATGATTTCAAAAGAAATAGTAGATGGAAGAGAATAGTTAATCGTAGTAATTTTTGTGAAGTTTTTTCTGGAGAATGGATGCATAGTTCAAGCTCTGAGGCATTTTTTAATGAGGAGAGTTATTTCCAGGATAATGATTTGGTGCATGCAGTTGACACCAGTGGTCGAGCTTATGAAGTGAAAGATGGTTGTCCAGTTGAAAAAGAAAAACTTGTGACAACAGAGATAGAAGAGGTGTTAGGTAATGAGGTTTTAGGGAGACGTCCTAAGGGTCCTGTGTACACCTGGAAGTGTAGTAGTATTTGCAGTGTACGACAGGATTCCATCAATTTGCTTTGTGATTTTATACGGTCATTTAATAAGAAAAGTTTGTAGCAGAAAATGAAGTTGTTGCAAGAATTAGATCCTTGCAGAGTGAGAGAAGTGATAGGTTTGCATGGTCATTCACTGGCTTGTCTTTCCAGGAGAGTATGCCAGAGTGTTTGTCATCATTTCAGGATGCTAGCAGTGCATCATAGTAAAGTGAGGAAATTAGTTAGAATGTTGTATTATGCTAGGAGTCCAGCAATTATGCTTAAACAATTATGTGCTGCTCTTTTGCATGGTTCTGAAATAGATGTGAAGAATATATGTGAAGAAATTGAGTTTTGTTACTTTGGAAGTAAAGAGGAGAATGTTGAAATTGACCAAGAAGAAGAGAGTAATGTGGAAGATAGTGTACAGGTTTCCAGTACAGATAATTTCCAGAGGGAAATTGCGACGTTTGAGGTGAAATCAAGTGAGAGGCCAAATTTCACTTGTGTGTGTTGTCGACGCACTTATTATAAGAATCAGACTAAGTTAGTGGATTTATATGGAAAAAGTGAAAGGGAAAATAATAGTGAATGGAAGGATTTTACAACATACTTGATGGTAGAAAATTGTTTTGATTTGGGATTGGATCAACGTGTGTGTACTTATTGTTGTAACAAATTAAATCAAAACCAGATGCCTGCTAGAGCAGTTCATAATAATCTGGAATTGGTTGAGATTCCTTCTGAATTGAAGGATTTAAATACTTATGAATCTATTTTGATTCAAAGTATCCATCCCTTTCAGGCTATTGTAAGAATGGAGCCAAAGACAGGGAAATTGCCTCCATCAGATTTACAGAGAGGATTAAAGGGAAGAGTTGTTTATTTGCCTCTAGATTTGAAGAAAAACATTAACACAATTGGAGTAGAAAAAGTGGAAGAGGAACCTCTTGTTATCTTAGTTAATGGGGTTCCGACAAACAATAAGAAAATATGGCAAGATTTAGTAGATGTTAGGAAAGTCAAAAGGGCAACATTGTATTTGAAAAAATATAATAAATACTATAAAAATGTATATGTTGCAGAAGAGGAAGTAAGTGAGGAAGAGGATAGCGATTTGTGTGCTGGTCAAATTGAGAAAGTAGAACCCTGTACTAGTGAAGAAATATATGAACATTATAGTGTTCATCCTTTGCATTCCAAGGAAGTCATGGGGAATGCTATTGAGTTGTTTCAAATGAAACAAGCGAAAGGGAGTCCCAATAGTGTTTGGGAGGAAAGTTTGGAAGCTCGGTGTTTCCCACAGCTTTTTCCAACAGGTCAGGGAGGAAGATATGATGAGCGACCTCATCAAATTCCTGCTTCTGAATACCGGACTTTGCGATTGTATGCAGGAGATGCTAGGTTTCGACAATGCATTCCTTATTTGTTTCATCTCCTGTTTGAAAGCGATCTGTCTGGACTGTCATATGCAGTGAACCACATCTTGAAAAGTGGTATACACATGCAAAACATCTCGGCAAGTGACTTTATGGATAAAGTCAATGTCCAAGACAGTATTTTGGATTCTCACCTGATTAATCTCATGGCGTGTCAGCGTGGTACTAATGAGTACTGGTACCGTCGTCATGGTGATTTAAAATGTATGCTGAGGATCTTAGGAACTCCCACATGGTTCCTCACTTTGAGCTGTGCTGAGTATGGCTGGGAAGACTTACTTGAATTTCTACGAGAGGCAAATGCTAACGTAGAAAACATCGAATTCAAGACACCCGGAGAACTGTGCTCTTTGGATCCAGTCAATGTATGTAGGTACTTCAATCATAGATTTGAAGGTATGATGTCTTTCATCATGAATAAGAAGAATCCACCTCTTGGAGAGGTGTTGGATTTCTTCTGGAGGAAGGAGTACCAAGCAAGAGGTGCTCCTCATATACATATGTTGCTGTGGATCAAGGATGCACCTAAATTTGGAACGGATGCAGAAGACTCAGTGATGAGTTTCATAGAACAGTATTCTACGTGTGCTGTTCCAAACGCAAAGGAGAAAAAAAGCCTAAGAGAAAAAGTTCTACGTTTCCAAAGCCATCGTTGTGGAAAGTACTGTCGTCGTAAATTCCGGAACAAAGACAAGTTCTACACCAAATGTCGTTTCGGCTTTCCACGACCGGTGATTTCTAAAGGAAGAGTGAACAGTTTGACGTCTTCGCTGCGACATAATGTGATGAAGAAATCACCTAAAAACACATACAATTTGAAGAGGAACGAAGAGTCTAAGTACATCAACGACTACAACCCGGTGATTTTGTCCATGTGGAATGCTAACATGGATATACAGTTTGTGGCTGATAACTGTATGGCTGTGGCTTGGTATGTGACATCTTACATCACCAAAAAAGAGAAGACAGAATTGAAGGATATGTGGGAGGACATTTCCCATGAAAAGAGCCTCAGCAAGAAGTTGTACAGTTTCAGTCTGAAGATGTTGTCGCATCGAGAATTCGGAGCTTACGAATGTTCTGACCGGTTGTCTTCAGCAAGTCTCTATGCCAAGTCCAGGAGTATCGTTTGGGCGAGTGTTGGTCTTGCTGCAACGCGTAATCGAGTTCTGAAACCTGTGCGGGAAATTGAGTATTTGGCGGAAAAGGAGCCAAACAGTACCGACATTTTGAAGAGCAACATGTTGGATACATATTATCCAAATCAAAGCAGTCACCTCGAGAATGTTTGTCTGTATGAGGTTCTGCAAAATTACATATTCAAGAGGAACATCAAAGAAGATACTGAGAAAGGAGTGTATGCTGTAATAGGAAGTGAGGGATGTCTGGTCAAGCAAAGAAAAAGCCACTTGATAAACCATCGAAAATTGAGTGGCGAATCTCCTGAAAAAAAGGAGTTTTTCTATTTAGCACTTTTGCAACTTTTTAAGCCTTGGCGTGCAGAAGAGGAACTGCTTGGAGATTTCCTTTGTTACGAAGACTCATTCAATGCTGCCAAGGAGACCATAGAATGTCCTGCTTTTCCCAAATATGTAGAAATGTTGAATGTGGAAATTGAGCAGGAAGCAACGATTGCAGCCGAGATTGCCAGAGACAGTTCTCAGGACAGTCAGAGTTCTGCTTCATTGAGTCAGGATCCACTAGGAGGACCTCTTATCGAAAATGAAGCTGCCACTGCTATGAATGAAGTGGAAAGAGCCATGGCACATGCTCAGGAGGATGCGGTTAACTTGGAAGAGTTGGAAAGACAACTCAACGTTGAGCAGAGGAAAATATATGACGAGATTACCATGCAAATTGATCATGGATTAAGTCATGACAAGAAAGAGTGCTCATGTACGTCGTTGAAGCCTGTCCGACTGTACGTGAGTGGAGAAGCGGGAACTGGAAAAAGTTTCCTTATTAAAGCAATTTCATGTTATTTGCAGGAAAGGACAGAGTCATCGCTGTCTTGTGTTGTCACCGCTCCAACTGGACTGGCAGCACATAACATTAAAGGGATTACTTTACATCGTTTACTGATGCTGCCAGTGGAGCATGACAACAAATTAGAATATCACAAGCTATCTGGAGATGCTTGTTTTGAAGTTTCAAGAGTCTTGAGGAAAATGAAACTTCTTATCATTGACGAAGTAAGCATGGTTTCCAATGTCATGCTTGCCTTTGTGCATTTGAGAATGCAAGTAGTTCTCAAAACAGAGTATGATGTGTTATTTGGTGGCAAACACATCATTGTTTTCGGAGATCTTCTGCAGCTGACACCAGTGAAAGGGCAACCTGTGTTCAAAATGCTCACGCATGAAGATACCAGGAAGTGCTTAGGGAGCATTGGCAACGTCAATATATGGTTAAACTTCAATTATGCTGAACTGCATGAAAATATGCGTCAGGCAAAGGATGAAGTTTACAAGACTATTCTACAAGTTGTTAGAATTGGAAAAGTGACCGAGCATGGGAAAGAAGCTTTACATGCACGATTACTGACAAATTTATATCCAGACGAAGATGGTGTGCCTGAGAATATTTTTCAGAAAGTTACTGAGAAAAAATCTGGAATATGTTTGATGCCAACTCTTGCAGAATGTGCCAAATTCAACAACAAAATGTTGCATTTAGAAAAGCAAGAGATTGTGAAACTGGAAGCTATTGACAGAGTAGAGCATATGGGATCAACAATTATTTTGTCTGAGAATCTGAAAACAAAATTGGATTCATTAGAGAAGAGTATATCTAAAACTGCGGGTTTTGAAAAGACTCTGAATGTGTGCTTGAACTGCCGTATAATTTTAAGAAGGAATTTACATGTTGAAAGAGGTCTGGTAAATGGATCAATGGGTAATGTTGTTGATTTTGTGAAATACAGAAATAGAGATGGAATTGAATTTTTAAAAATTAAATTTGATGGCATTGAGGAAGTACAGCTAATTGCTCGTTGTTCTGCTAGATTTTTGCTTGTGAAAGACTTATATGTTCGTCGTAAGCAGTTTCCTGTTTGCTTGGCATATGCGGTGACAATCCATAAATCGCAAGGTTTAAGTGTAGACTGTGCATTGGTGAATATTGGCAGTTCTGTGTTCAAGGAGGGTATGGCATATGTGGCATTGTCACGAGTTAGAACTTTATCGGGATTGTACTTGATTGAGTGTGATGTCACAAACATTTGTGCGGATCTAGATTGTGTTAAGGAATACAATAGGTTAAGAAGAGAGTATGCGCCACATTTGCCTCAGTATCCTTTGTTTGAGAAACGTGTGGTAGGCCGGAAACGAAGAAATGTGACCAATACTGGGGAGGTTGTAGCAAAAAGACGAAAAGTTGATGAACCTGAAATTATAAGCAGAAACAAAAAGGATTCTGTTGAAGATGTTGTTGGTTTTCAATTTGAAAGCAGTTCTGGTGTCAACTGCTATGCTAATGTAGTGGTTAATGTTTTGTTTTCTCTAGAAAATGTAAAAGAAGAGATTGTGATCAATTCTGATCAAAGATTTTGCAGTTTGTTAAATTCTGTGTTAGAGAAATGTAGCACTGATAGAACAAACATAGAAAGTGTGTCTGAAATTCGAAATCTGTTAGACAGATGTTCAGGCCAAACACAATTCTCTCAAAATAGTCAGCAAGATTGTCAGGAGTTTTTAATGTATATGCTTGATGTATTGCATGATGAAGGTGTAGATGTAGATCACCTGTTTGGGCTTTCTTATCAATGGCAGCATGACTGCGAGAACTGTAGGGTATCAAGTACTACTAGTGTAGACTCAGAAAGATTTATATATTTAACTTTGCCAGACAGTAAATCAGTCTCTTTTAATAAGCTAGTAAAAGCAGCTGATCACAACATGGAGTGTAGCCAATGTAAATCTGAAATGATGTCCACATTATTTATACGAACATATGGCCAGTATGTCATTTTAATGTTCCAACGATGTAGGCCTGATGGAACAAAATTGACAACTTTAATTAAAAATGTTGTGGCTTCACAGTTGTCAATATCAGGAAGGACTTTTGTAACTGTAGCAATTATATATCATGATGGTCCTTCAATAACATCAGGACATTATACAGCTTATTTAAAGTGTAGAAATGGCTGGTCATTCTGCAATGATTCTGTTTTAATTTTCAATAAAAAATTGCCGTATGACCTTAAAAACTCTTACCTGGTGTTTTTAAAACCAAAATTTTAGGGAAAGAATCTCGGGATGTGCTCTGAGGAATTTCAAGAAGTTCTAATGGCTCCTACACGATTTGGCCTTGAGGATAAGTGTAGTTCAGAGACATAATTTCTAACCATAAGACTGGACATCATGGAGAAATAAGTGCACTTTGAATGAGTTCAGAAAAACTATTTCTTTTTATAAGCTAATTGAAGCAGCCAATCAAAACATAGAGTAGAGGGAATGTAAGTCTGCAATGCTGTCTACTGTTTTACATTGCTTTGTGATTAAAAGTGATGTAGAGAATTAAATAATTGTAGTAGTCATAGAGGTAGTGTAAGTCTGCTTCATAGTAAGCAGTATCAGTGTCATAGGAAATGTAGAACATGACTGAGGAAGAAGGGGAAGATATTACTAGTCCAGGATTGTGAAAATGATCTTCAACATTTTAATTCTGAAAGTTGCGGAAATGCCAAATGACGGGATTGGCTTACAAGAAATCCAAGAGTTCTAAATGGCTCTGACAAGATTTGGCCTTGTGGAAACTTGTGGTAGAGAGCAAGAAGTCATTTATTGTATGTAACATGTTTTTCAAAACGATGGAGGTTTTCTTTCAGAAAGTGGCGGGCTGAAAGTAATAACAGCACAACAGAGTGTAAGCTGTTCATAGGACATCCTTTGACGTCATGGAAAGTAAGTTAACTTTAAGGAGTTCTGAATTCTGATTTGTTATGTTGTATGGGTTTTTTAAACACAATCATTTTGATTGTGTTTTTTTTTCTCCGCTGTTATATGATGAATACCTTCAAGTCACTGTTTTTAGTGAAATTTGATACATTCTGAGAACAGCAAAAATAAACCATTTAACATGTATAATTAATTCTGTACTGTTTCCATTTATGATGTACATTTAGAACTGTGTAGGAGGCATGGAGAAGGAGAGGCTTCTGTAAGTGTCAAAGTTCTTGCATACAGTGCTCATATTCTACGTAGTCTTTTATATTTCATTACTTTAACTGTTTCTGACTGATCTAAAATTTTTTTTTTAAAAAGAACAGTAAGTATAAGGGAAGGAAACAGACAGTTATGTTAAAAGAAACACAGCTATAGGGAATAAACTAGGGATACTGTTACCCGCAATCCTCTGCTGATGATGTCACTGAGCATGTCATGAATGATGTAATATGTGACATCATCAGCAGTGGATTACGGGTAACAGTATCTCTAGTTTACTCCCCTATAGCTGTCTTTCTTTTAACATAACTGTCTGTTTCCTTCCCTTATACTTACTGTTCTTTTTTAAAAAAAAATGTTTTTGGTTCGCTTCTGGTTCGCGTACCGGGGAGCGAACTGGGAAGCGAACTAAGAGAAATAGAGGTTGGCACAGTTCCAAATATTGTACCAATTTTTTAATAACGGGGAGGTAGTTCTGAAAATAACTTTTTTTTTTATTGTTTTTGTTGTTTTATATTTTTTTTATTATTTTTCTGAACATTTTTTTACTTTTTTTGAATTTTTCTGAATAGTTTTATAGTTTTTTGTTTTTTTTTCGGAGGGGGCAACGAAAACGATTCATTGTAAAGGGCTCAACAGGAGCAACAAAACAAAAAAAAAGAATTTATTATTTGGGGCGTTTCGTACAAACTTGCATATGATAGTCAATAGCTCTGTTGATCAGAGTGATGCTACTTTCTCCGTAGCAAATGAATCCACTGCAATGTACGCAGACTTGTTTTACTTCACGAAATCTCGTTTGTATATTTGGCACCATCTCCCTGCCCTCTGGTCCCGTTACTTCCGGTACAACAGATCTTCTGGCCATAATAGGGAGATTATCTAGGTCGTTACGAAACTGTGCAGCACTGTAGTTGTTAGGATGCCACCTAGTCATATGGCGATGCATTGTGTAGTTTCCGAAACTGTATTTTTTGTCGGTCCCTCTGGACAGTCTATCTTGACATATAAGGCAAGTTACGTATCTTGCATTTACTTTTTTCTGACCTTTGGGAATTTAAAAAAATTGCCAAATGAAGTTTTCTTTCCGGTGAGACGTCCTGGGCTCCTCAGGCAAAAAGTGCCTCTCTTCGTGCTCGTCGTCCTGTTCCTCTTCTTCCTCTTCTTGCTGAATTATAACTTCAGCAGGTGGTCCACTCTTCCTTGGATGTGGTGGAGGTGGTGGGGAAGCACCAGCTGAAGCTACTAAAGAAGCCATTGCTCACTGGTAACAAAGGGTCTTTCTCTCACAATGATGAAAGTCAGAGTGAGGAAAGAAGGAGGGATTTTTGTCATTTGGGAAAAACAATAGTTCTCAACCAATGAAAAGTGTTCATTTTATATTATATGACCTAGTCTTACATCATTAGGAAACCAAAAGTGAAATGAACCAATGAAAAGTGTTATTAGCAAGTCACATGACCTGCTGTGTTTACGTTACGCGCTTTGCAGGGCCTCCCGGTTTGCTTCCAGAAACCTGTGCTTTGCGACTCGGTAAGCGTACCAGTTCGCTAACGTAGCACGTCATATGACGTATCACGCGACAACGCGAAACGTCATACGGACGGGAGGCGTGACGATGTTGTTTTCTAACGCGGCAGTTGCGGTAAAGAAACGTTTACCGGCTCGCGGTCTATTTCGCGGCCTCAAGGTCAGCTAACGGGAAGCTTCCCGATTCGCGAAGCGGGAACGAAGAAAAAAAATATTTTAAAAAAAAGTTATTAATAAACATATAAAATATATTTTTGGATTTAAAGAAGAATACATTTTACAGCTACAGATATTAGCTGTTAAAAACCAATGAAATTCACTGAAAAAACCATAGGTTATAGACCATATATAGTTAGGAATTAGCATTTACAAAACCTTGAAAATTCACTGAAAAAACCATAGGTTATAGACCATATATAGTTAGGAATTAGCATTTAGAAAACCTTATTTTACTCACACAAAACCATTTAAATTCCATATATAGTTAGTTGCACTAACTATATATCGCGTACCCGCAATCCACTGCTGATGATGTCACATATTACATCATTCATGACATGGTCAGTGACATCACTGATGACATCACTGATGACATCTCAAATGACATCACTGATGACATCACTGATGACATCTCAAATGACATCACTGATGACATCATGACACACCAATACCAGTTACTACATACGCACTCACTGATTCCTACGTCTACACACACATTCACTCATTCACCCATACAATCACTCATACATACAGTCACTCATTATTACAACACTATCATATGCACTCATAGACCTATGCAGACAGTCACACACTGCCACTCATCCATGGAGTTACTCACACACCAAGTCAGTCCTGTAAAGAATCAATCACACTTCCATTTCTTCATCTATACAGTTAAACACAGAACACCATACTTCAGTGACATCACTGATGATATCACTAATGACATCTGAAATGACATCACTGATGACATCTCAAATGACATCACTGATAACATCATGACACACCAATACCAGTTACTACATATGCACTCACTGATTTGTACGTCTACACACACATTCACTCATTCACCCATACAATTACTCATACATACAGTCACTTATTATTAGAACAATATCATATGCACTCATACACCTAGTCAGTCCTGTGAAGAATCAATCACACTTCGATTTCCTCATCTATAGTTAAACACAGAACACCATACTTTTCACACATATACTAACACATACTTACTCTCTTATACAATCACTGATACAAGTACACATTGATATGCACAGAGTCACACACCTCCCAGCCAGCCACACACATACTCAGTCTTCCATACATCCACTCATTCTTCAATATGTAAAACATATTTAAACTTTACAAAAACACATAGTCACTGGATGTTGTCATCAGTGATGTCATCAGTGATGTCATTTGAGATGTCATCAGTGATGTCATCAGTGATGTCACTGACCATGTCATGGATGATGTAATATGTGACATCATCAGCAGTGGATTGCGGGTACGCGATATATAGTTAGTGCAACTAACTATATATGGAATTTCAATGGTTTTGTGTGAGTAAAATAAGGTTTTCTAAATGCTAATTCCTAACTATATATGGTCTATAACCTATGGTTTTTTCAGTGAATTTTCAAGGTTTTGTAAATGCTAATTCCTAACTATATATGGTCTATAACCTATGGTTTTTTCAGTGAATATATATATATATATACACATTACCTACTGGCGGTCGCCAGTAGGTAGATATAGTTAGGACCTAGTTTCCATTGGAAATCCACAACATTCTATTTGGAATAACTTTGGCGCCGGTTGTTGAATCTTTGCGAATTTCTCAAAGAAGATGGCCCGCTCCGCTCCGCTCCTTCCCTGAAAGTTTTGGGGGGATTCGTCAAGTGGGGGCTGAGAAAAAAGGGGGTCCCAAAACGTGTTTCCCCCATGATATTTTCCATAGGACATTTAGAAACGGCTACAGCCCGAACGGCTGAATGAAATTACAAGAAATTTGGCAAAATGGTAGAGTCTGATTCGCAGGTCACGCTTTTGCTTAAATGGTGTATATCCCTCCAGTAGTTCCTGAGAAAATCAAAAGAGAAAAAATATATATCTATTAGCGCGCACGAGTACGGTACGCGTACGGTACGGGTACCCCGTGATTTTTCCCCAAAAATAAATTTTGAGGGGCCTTGGGGGTTCTTGGGGGTTCTTGTGGGACCCCCTGAGCAGGCCAAGGGGTCAGGGTGCTTCTACCCTGCCCCCTTTTCAAGTTCTACACGTTTGTTTTTCGGCTTTCTTGTGCCTCAGTCCACCGAGGCACAAGATGGCTGCCAACAATTTCTGTTTTGGAGTGTTGACAAACAGTGGCAGCCAAACAGCATGAGCTGCATGCTCATTAGCTTTCAACACTTCAAACCAGGAAGTGTTGGCAGCCATCTTGTGCTCGGGAGACCGAGGCACAAGAAATCAGAAAAACAAACGTGTAGAACACAAAAGGGGGCAGGGTAGAAACACCCTGACCCCCTAGGCCTGCACAAGTGGTCCCACAAGGACCCCCAAGGCCCAAAGACTGTTTTTTAAAAACCAGGTCTGTTTTTTTTCAAATTACCCCCCGGGGGACCAAATCTCGGGTGCATAGTGATAAAGAAGTATGGGGGGCCCCAATCCCCCCCACACTGCCCCGGGGACCGCCGTCCCCCGGGGCAAAGCAACACAGCCCCCTGGCACTTACTGGAGGCTCCTGGTGGGCTAGTTGGCCCCCAGGGACCCCCAGTATGCAAGGGGGATTAGTTCCCCCTCTGCAAACGCGCCAGGGGGCTGCGTTGCAGAGAGGTGTCAAAAGGGGCATAGCCTCATTACACCTCTCTGCAATGCAGCCCCCTGGCGTGTACTGGAGGTTCCAGGTGGGCTAGTTGGCCCCCAGGGACCCCTAGTATGCAAGGGGAATTAGTTCCCCCTCTGCAAACGTGCCCGGGGGCTGTGCTGCAGAGAGGTGTAAAAAAGGGTGTGGCCTCATTACACCTCTCTGCAATGCATCCCCCTGGGGAATACTGGAGGTTCCTGGTGGGCTAGTTGGCCATAAATTTTTTCAATTTATATTAAAAATATGTAATGTAATTTAAAAAATTAAATATCTAAAAATAAATAATTTAAAATAATGTAGTAAATCAGTATAAAAAATATAACAATTAATACATTTAAAGATTATCATTTACGAAACCATTGAAATTCACTGAAAAAACCATAGGTATCAGCCACGTTATAGTTAGGAATTACCATTTAAAAAACCTTTGTAATTCCCCCGTTATAGTTAGTTGTATTCACTATAACTCGCGCGCCCGCAATCCACTGTTGATGATGTCACATATTACATCATTCATGACATGGTCAGTGACATCACTGATGACATTACTGATGACATCTCAAATGACATCACTGATGAAAACATCCTTGTGAAAGAGTGGCAGACCTCTCAGCGTAACTAACCCTTGATACACACATTTAAAAATAGAAACAAAATTTAAAAAAAAATGGAGATACCAATTCCAGTTAGAACAACCTATTCAGTAATTCCAAAATCTACATACACATCCAGTCATTCACTAACAGTTCTATATGGGCACTCATACATATACTCACTCATCATATGTACTCATACACCTATACATCTTATTACACACGGACACTCATCTATAGAGTTACTCACACACAAACTGAGAAGAATCCTGTGGCTGCTGTTCTGCCATTTTGATATGAAAAAAGCTGGAATAAAGCAGAGATCCTTCTCTCAGGAAACCAAAAGAGATGGTGGGTGGGGTTTTTAAAGATTAAAGATTCTGGAAAAGAAACTACTTTAAACCAATCAAAAGTGTTGTTTTCATGTCACATGACTTTAAGTGAGCGCAACGTGTCCGCTCGCATGCGTGCATGTTGCTCGACCGTCGCATATAAATGGCGTTTTACCCGATTTTGGTACAAGCTTTTAAAAACGTGAAAAGGAGGCCGGGAAGAGACTACCAGGGGGACTTTTGCGAGCGCTGCTCGCTGGAACTTTGACTCACCTTGCCTCGCCTTGCATACTAGTCACGGGGGCTGCTCCATCTCACGCCTGGCTCCCTGCACTGCGACCGGTCCCTCTCCGCCGCCGTCAGCCTCCTGACATCAGGCACGGCCGCCGAGTGAGGGGGACTACAGGTCCCAGCAGTGCTTGCGGCAGGAAGCCGCCGATGCCCTGCCCGCGCCCGGAGGCGCTCTTAAACAGCGGGGCAGCCTGACAGAGCGGGGGGACTTTTGCGAGCGCTGCTTGCTGAAACTTTGACTCACCTTGCCTCGCCTTGCATACTGGTCACGGGGGCTGCTCCATCTCACGCCTGGCTCCCTGCACTGCGACCTGTCCCTCTCCACCGCCGTCAGCCTCCTGACATCAGGCACGGCCGCCGAGTGAGGGGGACTACAGGTCCCAGCAGTGCTTGCGGCAGGAAGCCGCCGACGCCCTGCCCGTGCCCGGAGGCGCTCTTAAACAGCGGGGGAGCGTGACAGAGCGGGGGGACTTTTGCGAGCGCTGCTCGCTGGAACTTTGACTCACCTTGCCTCGCCTTGCATGCTGGTCACGGGGCTGCTCCATCTCACGCCTGGCTCCCTGCACTGCGACCGGTCCCTCTCCGCTGCCTTCAGCCTCCTGACATCAGGCACGGCCGCCGAGTGAGGGGGACTACAGGTCCCAGCAGTGCTTGCGGCAGGAAGCCGCTGACGCCCTGCCCGCGCCCGGAGGCGCTCTTAAACAGCGGGGGAGCGTGACAGAGCGGGGGGACTTTTGCGAGCGCTGCTCGCTGGAACTTTGACTCACCTTGCCTCGCCTTGCATACTGGTCACAGGGGCTGCTCCATCTCACGCCTGGCTCCCTGCACAGCGACCGGTCCCTCTCCGCCGCCGTCAGCCTCCTGACATCAGGCACGGCCGCCGAGTGAGGGGGACTACAGGTACCAGCAGTGCTTGCGGCAGGAAGCCGCCGGCGCCCTGCCTGCGCCCGGAGGCGCTCTTAAACAGCGGGGGAGCGCGCATTGCGGGACGCGCGCGGGTGAAACCGGGCTAAGCCCGGGCAAAGGGCGGGCCCTCTGTGGCCCTCAGAGGCCTGAAGAGGCTGGACTGGGCCAGGGACTCTGGTCCAATTGAACTGACCCCCATTTTTCATTTTCATTTTAACCATCAAAAGTAAGACTTTTAATACTTGGCGTTTTTTTTATTTTTTTTATTTTGTTTGTGTTATTATTGCCATATAGAGATAGACCTAGGTCCTTTTAGAGACACAGGATGTCTAAATGCAAAAATGATAAAACAGTTTCTGGTCAAAGTGTCATTGATAACTATATGGTTAAAAAGTTTTCCCAGATCAACAGTGAACGTAGGGCTTCCCTAGGGAAAGGAAGCACAATACCTTGCTTGGCTGACCAGCCGCTGGCTACAGGGGATGTTGTGATGGCAGCTAATAATGATAGTTTAATTAGCATAGAGCTCCCAATACCCACTGTGGTCAGGGCAGAGGTACACTCAGAACATATAGAGCAACATGATATATCTACTGAAGAGAGGGATGAGGTTCCTCCCGCCACAAGGCCGGTAAGGTTGTGCAGGAAAATGTTGACAAAAAAAGGGGGGAAGCAGAATAGAACTGGAGGTGCCATTAATCCGAAATTTAATACTGGCCCAGGAACTAACCCCTTTGTGTTTACGGGGGATAAGGAAGGCAGCTCTAACTTAAGTATTAATATTGAACAGTTTACTACTCTTATTAAAAACTTGGAGTCCAAACTGGAGACAAAGTTATAGGAGGCACTTAGACCTCTGGTGGCCAGAATAGACACTTTGGTCAAAGAAGTGGACAGGCTTGGAGGCCTGGTCTCCCCCCAACAAAGGGCTAGGGCAGGTCTGAGGGCCCAACCGGAGGAAGTCCGGGAGATAGCGGTTTCACAGGGCAAAAAGCAGCAGAATACCAGTAAAGCTGATGTAGCATCTAGCATCGTGAGTAGTAGGCCTCAAATACCACCAGTTATTCAATCCCAGCCTAAAAACTCAAACTTGCAGTCGCAATCAAATCCAACTATAAGCAATAAAGTTGCTCTTAGATGCCATAGAAATAACCACTATCTCAATTTACCACCAGACTGCGCGCCTTTTGTGGTGGTTCTGACTAATGTCCCACCGGTTGGTACTCATCCTGCTTTACCATATGGAGAGTCACACACCTCACTTAAAAACAAAACAGTGTCGTGGTTAAATAAAAACTGTGGTTTTCCCATTGGGCTTTCAGATCAGGTAATGGCGGTCAGGAGGGTGAACTGGGTGGGTCCATCTAAAAAAGTGGGTAGTGGGGATTGTATCATGGTGAACTTTAAACACCCACAACATGTGGCCACTGTCCTCTTGAGAGCATCTTCTCTAATATATAATGAGGACAGCATATGTGTACGCCCACTAGGGTATTTTTATGCTCACTTGTGTAATAATCCCCCCCAACAAAGACTCATGACACCTCTGTACGATACCCAGACCCCATCTAATGACATGCGAGTTATGTACAATGTTGTTAATTCAGGTGGAGCGGGAAATGTTGTTAACCCGCATAATAGACTCAACGACAGTGGTCAACATCAGCAGGGCTTTAATGTCAACATACACAACAGATATGAGCTTTTATCTGGTCTGGAAATGTGTGATTGACATGAAATACCTGTGGGTCAGGGTATGACAATCATTGAAGATTTGATACCCACTATTAACTCACAGGATAGAAGTGGATATAGGAATGTTGTCTCATGGAATGTTGCGGGGCTGGCTGCAAAGATGGCAGACGAAAATTGGGTCACTTACATCAAGCAATTCAAGGTGATCTGTCTTCAAGAAACATGGGATGTAGAGTGTGACTTGTTTTTAAAAGGCTACAAGGCTTTTTATGTACCGGCCACACCATCAATTAGAGGCAGGCCAAAGGGTGGCCTGGTAAAATTTGTTTCCATTTTGGTCACTTCAAAAATCCATAGTATTGATGTATATCAAGCCTGTGTGCAGGGTGTAGTACTAAGGGGAAAGAACAATAGGGTTGGTCTGGTGAATTTTTACAATGCTATTAATGGTACCGCAGCATCTAATCACCTATCTGTACTTCATGTTTTTATTACCACTTCTATGAAGGAGTACAGTCACAATTTAATGATTATGGGAGATTTTAATGTGCATCTGTGTGGCGATCCGTTGAAGAAATGCATAGGGGACTTGCAATGTGAACGAATTAATGGCTTACACTTGGAACACACAGTAGATGGGGAATACCCTACTAGATAGTTTGGATCTCTTTATGGGTATCACAATCAGGGACCCGCAAAGAAGCTTTGAAATTCCTACATTCAAGGGGCATGGCAGGGGCACTTTCATTGACCATATGTTATTTTCACAGACCATGTTGCCCTTCCTAGAATCGTTTGATATTGATAACAGTGAGTTTAGTGACCACAACCCTCTCGTGATTCATCTAAGGGGATTTGGGATCACTGAAGGAAAGCAAACCCGTAATGAAGGAAGGCTGAGCACTACAGATGGGAGGAGGTGACTTAAATGGTCAATGGTAACCCCTGATCTTCTGTATAAGAACATTGAGGACAATTTTTCAGAAGACATTACTAATTGTATTAGGAAAGGAGCAGATCCACAGGAGGTGCTAACTGCCTATCAAGACCTGTCGGGGAAGGTGTCAGAGCTGTTGACGGTTCCAGTTAAAAACAGTGTGGAGAGATGTGGACCAAGGTGGTTTAACCACGATTGCTCCAAAGCGGCTCGTAATCTTAGGCTAGCTTTGTCAGCTTCTCCGAGAATTCAGGAGAATATTAGAGCTTGTCGAAAAAATGATAAGACTGTCCTTAAACCCCATAAGGACTTTTTGAGAGAAGAGGCATGGTGTCAGATATTAGATCCATCCACCCTTAACTGCAGCTCCAGATTTTGGGCGCTAGTCAAAAAACCATTTCTGGTAGAAGAACCAGGGGACGGGCTTGAGTGCTGTATAGCTAAAGAGGATTGGGAGCGGCATTTTAAAACTTTGTATTGTTCAGAGGATACCATAAGCGTGGGGCTAGCCACTGGTGAGAGTGGAGGAACTATTAAGTTTGACAACAGGGAGGTGATTGCGGCCATAGAAGGATTGACAGCAAACAAGGCACCAGGCCCGGATGGGATTCCCCCAGACCTGTTTAAGTCAAAGCCGATTTTTTGGGCACCAATTCTAGTTGCAGTCTTTAATGCTGCTGTCAGTGCAGGCTGTCCTGTGGCCTGGGGACTGTTGACCATTGTGCCGGTATTTAAAAAGGGAGATAGGGGTAGCCCCCATTGTTATCGGCCAATTTCTTTAATTGACTCGATGGTCAAAATCATGGGGAGAATTCTTCTGCAGAGAATTACATGCTGGGCGAATGACAACAACATCATGTCTATCACCCAGTATGGGTTCTGTGTGGGGCGTTCCACCACAACCCAGTGTCTTAATTTGTTTCTCATTCTTAGTAAATATACGGTGGCGCAGAAGGGAACGGTCCATCTCGCCTTCATGGATCTGTCATCAGCCTTCGACTGTGTCAACAGGGGAAGGCTGTGGCAGTACATGAGGGAGAGGGGAGTTGACACAGGGATTGTTGACTTCCTGGTGGACATGCACAATCACACCAGCGCTAACGTTAGATACTCTGCAAATGGTGACACCACTGATAAGTTTGCAATAAAGAAGGGAGTACGCCAGGGATGTATTCTTGCCCCTTTTCTTTTTAATTTCTACATAAATGAATTGGATGCTGCCTTACAGAAGGTACAGTCAGATTGTCCGAGAGTGGGCAGGCGGGGTATTCCTGTTCTTTTATACGCAGATGATGCGGTTTTAATTTCAAGGACGGAGAAGGGGCTTCAGTTGCTTTTAAATGCTTTTAATGCTTTTATGACCGACAGGGACCTACTGGTCAACAACTCTAAATCGTATATTATGCGTGTTGGCCGGCAGCCAAAAAGGAAATTTGTTTTTAAACTTGATGATGTGCCTATCCCGGTTACAGAAACCTTTTCGTATCTTGGTGTTTTATTTGACTCTAAACTCAGCTGGGGCCCTCATTTGGCTAAGAAAAAAGGGGAAATGTTGAGGATCAACGCATAAATTTTTAATCTTGCAACAAAACTGGGGAAGAAACCAGTTAGTGCAATGGTTAAATTGTACAACGCCAAATCAGTTGCTACTGCAGTGTATGGCAGCGAACTATGGGGCTATGTATCAGGAGAACAGTTACAGGTCTCTGAAAATACTTTCCTTAAACGTCTTCTATGTGCCCCCCCCAGTACCTCTAATTTTGCAGTTCATGAGGAACTAGGGATACAGTATTTATGTGACAACTTTGCTCTAAGTAGAACATGAATTGGATGGATGCACAGCTTACTGGAAAAATACTTATTGATGTGTGAGTCTCTGTGAGAGGTTTTTAGGTGCTCCGTCAGGTGGCGCCGAGGGCCCCACGGCGTCAGTAAATACTCAACAACGTGAAATTAGAGGATCTCTAGTTCCATCCCTGCGCAGGCACACTTGTTATTCGTCTTATTGAGTGAATGAAGACTTCCAAGAGAAAGGTTGTTTTAAACGTTGTTTTATAGTTCAAATCATTTTTGCTTTAAAGTTTCCAAGTATATAGTAAATTCAAATTAAAGATATACAATTTTTACTTCAGGCAAAGTCCATGTGAACGTATCCAATGCATTTCGGGCATTGTTATCATGCCCTTCATCAGGGAATAGACACTGTGAAAATAACATAAGTGGCTGTTAGTGAGAGTCCTAACCGTGTGGTTTATGCTTAATGTCAACAATATGGTTAAGCACACACTTGATGCATTGTAACAGTCATAATGGTAAATAATATGCTCCCAGGATTCAAATCAAAATGTGCATGAAATTCTGCTAATCAGAGAAAAGGTGGTAGCCTAACACTTACGTGCCTGTCTTGTGTGGAATAAGCGCGGTTCTGAAAGAAAGTGAATTAAGTGTTGTCAGTGCACGCTTCTGAAATATAGCGGTGAAACGGTCAAAAAATGTCAGCGGTCGAGGTCTAAAACTAACCTGAATGTCGGGAAAGCGAGGTTTAGGGTCGGGTTTGCATCTTCATGAAACGCCGGTGCAGCTGGTTCTGCCCGCGTTTGGAATTTTGAAAAAGCGCTGGTCCCGTGACATGTTTAAACATGATGGAAAGACTATGGCGGTGTGGCTCAAAAGTGCGGAAATCCTAGGGGAACGTGTGGGAATAACACGGAGGATGTTATGAATTATTCAAAGGCTCTGAAACAAGATAAACTTGCTAAAAATGAAAATGGAGTGGATATATTAATAAATGCGATGTCAGATAAAAAACTGAAAAAAGAGGCGGAGGGTGGGTTCGATCAAGGATAAAATGATGTCCAATAGGTGGAGTGTTTAGCGTGGTGAGCTAACTCTGAGTGTTGGTTGCTGGATAGCCAAAACTAGTGTATAAACAGGAGAATGTGAAGGTGTCTGAGTATAATAAGGAACAGATACAGTATTCACAAGATACAGGCTATCGAGCAATTAACTATAAATAACAAGACAATTCAATTCTTTCATTGAGTCCCATTGGTTTTTGTGTGGACAATTTTTGAATCCAAAAGTTCTCTCTTCTGAGAAGGTACTTATTATTGTCTCTGCCCTCCATCTTTTGTACAGTTTCCAGAACGATGTATTTAATTTGAGAAACATTGTGTTGCTCTTCAACGTAGTGACATGATAATGACGACTTCACGTTTTTGAGTCTGATGTTCGACTTGTGTTCGGTTAGACGCACTTTGATGCGTCGTTCAGTCTTTCCGATGTACATCTTGCCGCAAGGGCATTTGATCCCATAAATCAGATTGCTTGTGTCACAAGTAGCGTTCACTCTGAGTTTAATTGCGTTGCCTTTCATTGGATGATAGATGGTGTTCCCTCGAATTATACTGTTGCAATTCCCACAATTCAAACAGGGTTTAGTACCAGAGAATGTTGTGAATGGCGTTGGTTTTTGTTGTAAGATCTCACCCAAATTCTTGGCCCTCGTGAATGCAAATAGTGGTGGTTGCCTGAAGGATTGTTTGAAATCAGGTTCCATGTTGAGAATCGGCCAATGTTTTAGTATTGCATGTTTAAATTTATTGCTGGTTGTTGAATATTTTGAAACAGCCACAATTCTTGTTTGCTCTGGTTTTGTTTTTGGGGTCAAGAGTTCCTGTCTGTCGATGTGCATGACTCTTGTTTTTGTCTCTTCTAGGAGAGTTTGTGGATATCCCCTGTTTGAAAATTTATTGGACATATCCTTTAGGATTACGTTTAAGGTTGCAACCTCCGAGGTGATCCGTTTTACTCTGGCCATTTGTGAAAATGGTAGATTCCTGATCAGATTAGGTTCATGAAAGCTCGAGTGTAGGAGCATGTTGTTTCTGTCAGTTGGTTTAACGTGTAGTTCTGTTCTGAAACCTTGTGGAGTTACTGAGATTTTTACATCAAGGAAATTTACCGAGATGTCTGATATGTTCCAAGTCAATTGGATGCGTGGGTCAATTTCATTCAATTTTGTGAGTTCTGTGTACAATGATTCCTCAGAATTATTCCATATGATAAAGTAGTCATCGATATATCTAATTATCATTTTGGCATTGTTAGTCCATGCTGCTTGTGTGAGTATGTGTAGTTTCTCATACCCTTGCATGAAGATGTTGGCATACACAGGGGCGGCCGAATTGCCCATAGCCATCCCGGTGAGTTGTTGATACCACTTTTGTTTGATCTTGAAGTAGCTGTGGTGTAGGGTAAAGCACATTAACTCCATTAGGAATACCTGAAAGTCTTGATCCAGTTCAGTATTGAGAAGAGCTGCTTCCATTGCTTCAATCCCCATGTTATGGGGTATGCTTGTATATAGGCTACATACGTCTGCCGTACATAGGATCACTTTGTGTTCAGGATTCCATGGTACCTGTTGAAGTTTTAATAAGAATTGTGTGGTGTCTTTGATGTAAGTTTGCATGGCTTGTACAGATGGATGCAGGTATTTGTCGATCAGCTGTCCAATTGGTTCGTGCAAGCTGCCACGTGTGGATACTATTGGCCTCATAGGTGGGTCCATGATGTTCTTGTGGATTTTTGGCACCATTTGTAGTGATGGACTTCTTGGATTAGTAGTTGTGAGAAAAGTTTTCGTTCTTTCATTGATGATACCTTTATGATATGCTGTGTTGATGATGGTTTGTAGAGTTTTTGCATATTCCCCCGTTGGGTTATGGTCTAGTTCACAATATGTGTTTCCATCAGAAACGTGTTCCATCACTTTTTTGTCGTACATGGAGGTGTTCATAATTACCAATGCTCCACCCTTGTCAGCTTTGGTAAATGTGGTGTGTTCGTTGGCTGCCATCTTGCGTAATGTGTCATGATCCTTTTGTGTCATGTTTCGTCTTTTTGGTTTAGTGTATGCAAACTTGCTGATATCCTGTTTAACCATCGTTTCGAATAGGTCCAGGGTTTTGTGACTTATTGGAGCTTGAAAAGTACTATGAGGGCGTAGCCCCAATAGTTGGTCTTGGTCTTTTGTGGGTCGTTCAGGTATGACATTGTCAAAAAAATGTCTTAGACGAAGTTTGCGCATTAGCTTGAAGAAACTTACTTCTAGTTCTAGATGGTCAGTAGAGGTCGTGGGTACAAAAGAAGTGCCTTTCTGAAGTAATCCAAGTTCATAAGTGGTAAACGTCTGATCGCTGATGTTGATGACTAATTGTTCTGCAGATTCTTTTTGGGCCTCTTCTCCTTGTCTTTCTCCTTGTCCTTGATACTTGCGGTCATACTCCGAGTGCTCGGGGGGTCTCTTTCCTTTTCCTTTTCCCTTGCCTCTCCTGGGTCTCCTTTTTGGGCTTGGCCCTGTTCTAAAAAAGGAATTGGATCAGGTGTCTTACTGGTGGTGGGTACTTCTGCTGATGCCTGAACGTTGGATTTTGTCGGGGGTTGAGATTTGTAGGCTTTTTGTCTTGATTCACTGTCAGATGACGATGTATCTGTGTTGGAATTGTAGGGACGATTCCTACGTTTCTGGGCATAGATATCAGCCCATGTATAGACTTCCCCGAGTCTATAATCCAATGTGTCTCTCTTAAACTTCCTAATTTTTCGCTCGTTAATTTCTCTGGAGTGACGTTCTATTTGGTTTTTGATGTCTTCCAAGGTAGTGTCTAATTCTTCCTGTGACATCATTTTGGAAAGTTCTGTAGATGTTTCTTCAATTTCAGCAGTTAGTTCCTCCAATATGGTGGATAGTTCTTGAATAATTAAAAGGATCAGATCCAATGAGCACTTGTTGAGTATCTCATACCACCGTTCTTGAAATTTTTTTGAATGTTTACAAAGAGAAGGTTTGAGAGCAATCCTTAGGCCTCGTGGTATGCGTTGGCTGCGATGATATTTAATGAGAGTGCTAGCATGTAATTGCTGGTTGGTTTTCCTTTTAGAAAGATAAAGTAATTGTTTGATATTTTGCTCTTTAGACCGACTTGTGGTGTCCTGTGTGAGTTCCTCCCTGATAAGGGAATAGATTTGATCCACATCTTTTGCATCGAATGCGAAAGTGGAGGCTCTGGCCTCGGTACTCTTTGATATATCCTCGTAATTGCTCATTTTGTAGTTCTTAGTAAAGATTATCGTTGCGTGCTATCTATCCACAGGGCGCTAAGTGGGATAACTAGAACATGAATTGGATGGATGCACAGCTTACTGGAAAAATACTTATTGATGTGTGAGTCTCTGTGAGAGGTTTTTAGGTGCTCCGTCAGGTGGCGCCGAGGGCCCCACGGCGTCAGTAAATACTCAACAACGTGAAATTAGAGGATCTCTAGTTCCATCCCTACGCAGGCACACTTGTTATTCGTCTTATTGAGTGAATGAAGACTTCCAAGAGAAAGGTTGTTTTAAACGTTGTTTTATAGTTCAAATCATTTTTGCTTTAAAGTTTCCAAGTATATAGTAAATTCAATTTAAAGATATACAATTTTTACTTCAGGCAAAGTCCATGTGAACGTATCCAATGCATTTCGGGCATTGTTATCATGCCCTTCATCAGGGAATAGACACTGTGAAAATAACATAAGTGGCTGTTAGTGAGAGTCCTAACCGTGTGGTTTATGCTTAATGTCAACAATATGGTTAAGCACACACTTGATGCATTGTAACAGTCATAATGGTAAATAATATGCTCCCAGGATTCAAATCAAAATGTGCATGAAATTCTGCTAATCAAAGAAAAGGTGGTAGCCTAACACTTACGTGCCTGTCTTGTGTGGAATAAGCGCGGTTCTGAAAGAAAGTGAATTAAGTGTTGTCAGTGCACGCTTCTGAAATATAGCGGTGAAACGGTCAAAAAATGTCAGCGGTCGAGGTCTAAAACTAACCTGAATGTCGGGAAAGCGAGGTTTAGGGTCGGGTTTGCATCTTCATGAAACGCCGGTGCAGCTGGTTCTGCCCGCGTTTGGATATTTGAAAAAGCGCTGGTCCCGTGACATGTTTAAAGATGATGGAAAGACTATGGCGGTGTGGCTCAAAAGTGCGGAAATCCTAGGGGAACGTGTGGGAATAACACGGAGGATGTTATGAATTATTCAAAGGCTCTGAAACAAGATAAACTTGCTAAAAATGAAAATGGAGTGGATATAATAATAAATGCGATGTCAGATAAAAAACTGAAAAAAGAGGCGGAGGGTGGGTTCGATCAAGGATAAAACGATGTCCAATAGGTGGAGTGTTTAGCGTGGTGAGCTAACTCTGAGTGTTGGTTGCTGGGTAGCCAAAACTAGTGTATAAACAGGAGAATGTGAAGGTGTCTGAGTATAATAAGGAACAGATACAGTATTCACAAGATACAGGCTATCGAGCAATTAACTATAAATAACAAGACAATTCAATTCTTTCATTGAGTCCCATTGGTTTTTGTGTGGACAATTTTTGAATCCAAAAGTTCTCTCTTCTGAGAAGGTACTTATTATTGTCTCTGCCCTCCATCTTTTATACCGCTATATTTCAGAAGCGTGCACTGACAACACTTAATTCACTTTCTTTCAGAACCGCGCTTATTCCACACTAGACAGGCACGTAAGTGTTAGGCTACCACCTTTTCTCTGATTAGCAGAATTTCATGCACACTTTGATTTGAATCCTGGGAGCATATTATTTACCATTATGACTGTTACAATGCATCAAGTGTGTGCTTAACCATATTGTTGACATTAAGCATAAACCACACGGTTAGGACTCTCACTAACAGCCACTTATGTTATTTTCACAGTGTCTATTCCCTGATGAAGGGCATGATAACAATGCCCGAAATGCATTGGATACGTTCACATGGACTTTGCCTGAAGTAAAAATTGTATATCTTTAATTTGAATTTACTATATACTTGGAAACTTTAAAGCAAAAATGATTTGAACTATAAAACAACGTTTAAAACAACCTTTCTCTTGGAAGTCTTCATTCACTCAATAAGACGAATAACAAGTGTGCCTGCGCAGGGATGGAACTAGAGATCCTCTAATTTCACGTTGTTGAACTTTGCTCTAAGGCCACTGACTTGTTGAGTTAACCTGTGGTTAAATGAGGAAATACCTCTTACCCACCAGATTGTGAGAGATCTTGTATCTCAGGATAACTCTATGCGCATCCCCTGGTTAAAATACTTGAAATCCTGTTTTGAAAGGTTGGGGGTTTTAGATCTGTTTACTTGCCCCACCGGGATTGTAAAGGGGGATGTATCAGCAATTAAAACTGCATTTTGTATGTATCAGCTGGCCGATAGAGAAAGTGTGGAACTGTTGAAGTCAAGTGTTAGGAAATATGTTAAGTTAAAGACATGTGATAGCATAGAGCCCTACCTGGAAGGATCATTTAGTTCACATGAAAAATTTCTGTTGTCGAGGTTCAGATTCAACAACATTCATCATCTTTTACTCAGACCCAAGTCGGACATTTTTAGCAAATGTGCAGCTCCCTGTGGCTGCGACGGGAAGTCTCCACAGGATATGCTGCATTTTATGTTTTTATGTAGGTTTTATGAATATCCCCGCCGTCGTTATCTTGTTGCCTTACTAAGAAAACTTGATTTTAATCAAATCAGAACAGCTCTTATTTACCTACAGCTTCTGCATCAGGACAGTGTTCTCCAAGTAATATCATTTTTAAAACTAGCCGTCAGAATGAGAACCTGTTTGGATCAATGACCCTATAAACTTTATCTGTCTAACTGGCAAACTCATTGGACTTTTTTAATTACGCCTTTTGCATCCTATCAAGCACTGTTTGCACTTTATAACTATCCTGTCTGTATATCGATATTGGGACAAAGGAAACATGTATTGTATAATGATTTTATATATGGCAATAATGTGTGTAATGCTTTTAAACTGTTGTGTATATGTGTACTTTTATGGTTTGAAATATAACCGAAATAAAGTCTCTTTTGATTTGATTTGACTACCAGACCCCCTAGACCCTCTCATGGGGTCCCTGAAAGACCCCGAAGGGCAAAAAAACAATAAATAAAAATAAAAAACACGAGGTGCGCGCTTCTTGCTCACACCCTCGAGGCAGAACTGAGCCAAAAACAATAGTGAAGAACGTGAAAAGGGGGAAGGGTAGAGACTCCCTGACCCCCTAGGCCTTCTCAGGGGGGTCTCTGAAGGACCCCGAAGGGCAAAAAAAACATTTAAAAAAAAACAAAATCACGAGTTGCGCTCACGTTGCGCGCACGTTGAAAAAAAAAATTTAATTGACAAATGTGACTGTTTATATTTTGATTGAAGATGTAGACTATACTGTTTAACTTTATCCAAATCATAAAAACTAGCTGTGCCGTTGCATATTACAGGATACAGTCAATGTATTACAATATACAAAGGCAGTTTTTTGGAAAATAAATATATAAAAAATAAAAGAATTGATACAGAAATTAGCATTTTAAAAACATTGGAAATTCACTGAAAAAACCATAGGTTTCACACACGTTATATTTAGGAATTAGCACTTAAAAACTTTGTAAAATCACTGAAAAAACATAGATTTCACACACGTTATTGTTAGGAATTAGCATTGAAAAAAACCTCAGAAATTCACAAAAAAAACATAAGTTTCACACACATCATATTTAGGAATTAGCATTTAAAAAACCTTGCAAATTCACTGAAAAAAACATAGGTTTCAGGCCTGATATAGTTAGGAATTAGCATTTAAAAAACCTTAGAAATTCACTGAAAAAACTGTATATTTTAGGGGTGTTATAGTTAGCTGGACATTTCACTCATACAAAACCATTGAAATTCCTCCGATATAGTTAGTTGTACTAACTATATCTCGCGCGCCCGCAATCCACTGCTGATGATGCCACATAATACATCATTCATGACATGGTCAGTGACATCACTGACCACATGGGGAGCCAGCGGGACCGTGAGGGGATTGGGGACCCCTCTCATGGTCCCCAAAGGAGAAGGCCAGCCCTGGGGGATGGGGTTCCCGGGTTTTATTAGTGGCCCGGGAGGGGGTCCATGCAGCCCTTCTCCTCAAATTAAATATAGAAAAATAAAAAAAGCCAAAGACTGGCCCCTGGGGATGGGGTCCCTGGGGCCATAAGGAGGGGGGCAAGGCAGCCCCCCTCCTAAAAGATAATATATAAATAAAGGGCCATGGAGCTGCGTTGCAGAGTGTTGGTAAAAGGGACGTGGCCTCTGAACACCTCTCTGGAACGTAGCCTCCTGGCACATACTGGAGGTACCTGGTGGGCAAGTTGGCCCCCAGGGACCCACAGGATTGAGGATAAATTAATTCTCTAACTTAAAAAGCGCCACAGGGCATGTTTGCAGACATATCACCTCAGTGTTCGCCCCCTTCCTTCTCCACTGTGCAAACGCACCCCGTGTCGCGTTTTAAATTGGGTAATTATACTATCTTTCAATACTGAAAGTCCCTGCGGGCCAACTAGCCCAACAGGTACCTCCAGTATGCGCCAGGGAGCTATTTTGCAGACAGGCGTTCAGGGGCCACACCCCTTTCTACACCTCTCTGCAGTGCAGCTCTGTGCTCTTACTGGAGGTACCTAGTGAGTTAGTTTGACCCTAGGAACCCTTAAGATTGAAGGGGACTTAAACTCTCAACTTAGAACGGTGACGGGCGCGTTTACACAGTGGTGAAGGGAGGGGATGGGGCCTGACGTGATGTGTGCAAACACGCCCTGTGGCGCGTTTTAAGTTGGGTAAAAAATTCCACTTCAAACCTGAGGGACCACGGGGGCCAAGTAGACTACCAGGTGCTTCCAGGAAGCGCCACTGCGCTGCGTTGCAAAGAGGTGGTGCAGGCTGTGCCCCTTTTTACATCTCTCTGCTACGCAGTTCTGTGGCGCTTACTGGATGTACTACGAATTCCAATTTACTCACCTGTTATCAAGAGAGGACTCAGTGCTGCATCCTTGAGCCCAGTACTGATTCTGAAAAGTAATTCTAACCATACTTACCAGTAACTTGAATTTCCTTCCATAGGCTAACATTGACTGGTTTCACTTGGAAATTCTTCTAAGTGTGGAGTTTTGGAACTTTGAAATATTCACCTAAAATCATCCGAACAACGAATTTCGATTTACTCACCTGTTATCAGGAGAGAACCCAGGCTGCATCTTTGAGCCCAGCACTGACCCTGAAAAGTAATTCTAACCCTACTTACGAGTAACTAGTATTTTCTACAATAGAAATCCATTGTCTGGCTTTCACTAGCAAAGTTTTTAAGTGTCTATTTTCACAAACTAAAAATATTCTTTAAAAATCGCCAGTATGACTTCAACAAATTCTTTCAACTGTTTACAGGAGATGCACCCATGCTGGATCCAGGATCCACCAATGAGTAATAAAATGTAATGATAACACTACACACCTGTTAAGTGAATTTCCTACCATAGGATAACATTGGTGATTCTATGAGAAAAAAATTCGAAGTGTCAACTTTCAAAATACAATAATATTCCTTAAAAATCTCTACTGTAACCAAAACGCTTTTACTCAACTGTTTACAGGAGATGTCCCAGGACTGAATCTAGGATCTAGTCCTGTGGTTAGAAAAGTAATCCATAAAGTAATTAATTGCATTTAACAAGAAATTCACATTGAGCTCAATGTTGCATTGTGTTTGAAATTGAGTTGCCCATTGCAACAACTATAACTACTGTACTTAAAAGTCTATTGCCTGTTTGCAAAGTATTTAAACTAAAGTAATTCATTCTGAGAAATTATATTTTGTAATGTATAATGTAATTATAATGTAATTTAAAAAATAAAATATCTAAAAATAAATAGTTTAAAAAATTTAATAAATCAGTATCAAGAAAATAAATATGACAATTAATACATTTAAAAACCATTGAAATTCCTCCGTTATAGTTAGTTGCACTAACTATAACTCGCGTGCCCGCAATCCACTGCTGATGATTTCACATATTACATCATTCATGACATGGTCAGTGACATCACTGATGACATCACTGATGACATCTCAAATTACGTCACTGATGACATCATCCACGTGACTTTCTTATACACCTCATCATACAGTAGCATAACCTTTCAACACTCATTATACAATATGGAGTACCATGTTTAACACCATTGATACACCAATACAAGTTTCTAAAAACCCACTCAGTGATTCCTACATCTACACACACATCTAAACAGTTATCTATAGATTCACTCATACATGCTAACAAAGATCAGTAGAATACTACTAAATATACTTATACACCTACATCAACATTACACACCAGCACACCTCCTATTCACTTATGCAGTCATCCTACTAACTTATGCAAATAATTAGTCATACTTACATTTACTAAGCTACACAGTGATACAAACACCATTTTATTTATTTATATAGATAGTAACTCATACTTAGTGTGTTATAAAATGACTATTACAAATATACAGTTTTCAATACAGTCACTCATACAATCACTGAGTCTTATGTGTACTTATTTATATACAACAACTATCACATACACTGCCTTTTCTATTTCTACTTTGTTGGACATGTATCATTGACAAATATATTTACTCATCACCACACCCATAAAGAGATTCACTCACTCAAACAACTGTTTCCACATACAGTCTTAACCTCATATACCTACTAAATAAACTATTTACACATCTGTGGACAGTCACACACCTCCCACCCAACCACACACACATTCACTATCCCATAGAAATACTCACTTAACTAATCAATAACTAATATAGACTTTCCCATAGCAAGTAACCAACTTATGTAGTAGTTTACACAACAAGAGATAAAATGATACAGATATTCACAGTTTAATCACTATCCCATATATTTAGTGAGACACTTTAAATTAGTCACTTAGACAGTCAATCACAGTGCTGCTAAATCTTTAATCCAGATGCTTATACATCCCTTCAGTCTTCAATACAGATTCCTATATATATAATACTTTTTTAAATATAGAAGCAAACCACATTTTCTAGATGATGTCATCAGTGATGTCATCAGTGATGTCACTGACCATGTCATGAACAATGTAATATGTGACATTATCAGCAGTGGATTGCGGGCGCGCGAGTTATAGTTATAAAATATAACTATAAAGGAGGAATTTCAATGGTTTTGTACGAGTAAAATGTCCAGCTAACTATAACACCCCAAAACCTATGTATTTTTCAGTGAATTTCCAAGGTTTTTTAAATGCTAATTCCTAACTATAACCTGTCTGAAACCTCTGATTTTTTCAGTGAATATATATATATATATACATTACCTACTGGCGGTCGCCAGTAGGTATATATAGTTAGGATTTTTTCTCTATGGGATTTTTGAAAATTCTATGTCTAATAACTTTGGCGTTTGTGGACGGAATTGGCTGAAATTTTCAGGAAAATGGAACATTTTTTTTCTGAGCAGCCACTGAAAATTTGGGGGGGGTTTGTCAAGGGGGGGCTGAGAAAAAAGGGGGGGCCCAAAACGTGTTTTTCCCATGTTAATTTCCATAGGGTGGTTGGCCTCCCTTTTAGCCCGAACGGCTGAATGGATTTGCACGAAACTTGGCAAAATTGTAGGGACTGTTAGCCCGATGTGCCTTTGCTAGGTCTCAAGATATGTGCTCCAGTGGATTTTGAGAAATTAAGGTTCAAAAAAATATATATATCTGTAAGCGCGCTCCGGGCAGCGCCCCGGTTCGCGTACTTGACGCGTAACGGAACTTCGCGAAGCGAAGCTGATTGGCTCTCCGGTGTCTGTCAACATTCTAAACAGTCCGGAGCGGCCGCCATCTTGTCTCTCGGTAGGATCGAGAGACAAGAGGAGGCCAAAACAAAGGGGGAAATGACCATAAGGGGGCATAGTAGATCCTCCCTGACCCCCTAGGTTTGATGTGGAGGCTTTAAAAGGGCCCCGCGGGGCAAAAAAAGAAATACATTTTTTTTGTTTTTTTTGCGTGGGGAGCGCCCGGTTCGCGAACCGGGAAGCGGCCCGGGGAGCGTACTATAAGGAAAAAATAATGATAGACTTTTCAAATATTGTATGTTAATTGATTGTTTGTTTTGTGGATTTTTTTATTTATTTATTTTTTAAACAATTATTTATTATTGTGATTGTGTTTCAAAATTTAATAAAATGTCTACCATTTCACTGTCTGAAATGTCGTTATTTTCATTGAACATAGCTTGTAATGTTTGAGTGTGTAAAATGTCCTCATTTTCAAGGAGGACATCTACTGATTACACACATTGCAGTAGTTCTTGGTCCCAAGTTTCATCCATAAATTCAATATCATTTGGATCAATGATTTCTTGGTTGGTCTCTGCAAGGACAATTTCAAATGAGACTTTCTGTTCGCCTTCCATTTTGCCTGAAATTTGCATAAAAAAATATATATTAGTAGAGATAGGGCACTGTTGGGATTAATTTTAGATAGGCAGTTTTTAACAGTGAATTTATCTTTGGGCAGTGTATAGTATCGGAGTGGAAGTTGGAATATAAAAAAGTGTATGTGATTTAACGTAAGTAAATTCATAATTATAAAAGACAAGCCTAACTCCATCCATAACTATAACAGAGAAGTCTATCTAAATCTATAACTACTACAGAGGGATAGTATATAACTATCAGAAAAAGTTTACCATATTAACTTAAAGTGCACAATATACTTCAGTTTTTAAAATAACAACTTACCTTTACAAAGAAGTTGAAGTTATTAGTGAAAATCCTATTGAAATGTATACCAGGAAGTAGTAGTCAAAATGGCTGTGTTTCCTTCTCTTCCTTTATATTCAGGTACATAACCAATCAAATGTCAGGTAAAAAAAAATGGAAAAGAAAGTAACATTTTCATTGGTTGTCAATTCCAACACTTCAGATGTGTTTTGTGAAGTAATTTACCTCAGGGTATTTAGAGAGGTCTACAGGCTAAATGGCTAAATGTAATTCCAACCAAATTTCTGAAAATGGTAGGGATTGGTATGTAGTATGAGCAAATCTATATTTGGTGAAAGTGTCTCCAATGTTTCTTCTGTAAATTACTTTCCCACCTTTTTTGATGGAGCGCTTCCCGGGGAGCGCCCCGGTACGCGAACTTGCAGCGTAACGGGAGTCCACCATTTTGTGTTTCGTTCGAATTAAGATACAAGATGGAGGGCAAATAATGTTCAGAATGGGTAGAAGGGGACACGGTAGACGTATTTTGACCCCCTAGGTTTTCTGAGGATGGCTGAGGAGGCCCATATGTGCGAAAAAAAAACCATTTTTTTTAAAAATTTCGCGCGGTTAGCTTCAGGTTCGCGTACCGGGTAGCGCTCCGGGGAGCGTACTTTGTTGAAAATTAGTGAAAAAAGTTAGAGTAAAATAATAATTGTGAGTGATCAGATGTAGGGTAGCTCTGAGAAGAGCTTTTGGGTTTATGGTACATTTAGGTACTTATAAGTAGGTACCAATGCACAGTTTTAAATTCAGAATGAAAACTCTGTTCCCTTCATCTGAGAAGTGAACTCCATCTCCTCTGTAGATATCTTGCATGTAGTAACGCAAGTTATTGTTGTACATGGAGCCCATTCCATGGTCTCTCATGTAAGCTGAAACAGATTTGTTTACATGCTTCCTCAATTTCTCAATTTGTGGACAAAATTGGTTCGACCACCTCCATTTCTGTCTTTGGCATATATTTGAATATACCAAGGCAGTTTGAGGAAGAAGTGCCATCAATTGCTCAAAGGTTGTCCTTTAAAAGCATTTCCAGACCTACACCAGTCAAAGTGCCCAAGTCATTACCTCCACAGTGCAAAATTAACAGGTCAGGTTTAGGCAAATGCATAAAGGTTTTCACCAATGGTATCAATTGGTGACATTTTAATCCTCTGTGGCCAAACCACTTATTTCCACATCTTGTAAATTGAGGTTAGGTAAATTTCTGTTCTCAGCATACCTCTGAGCCCAGTAGATGTAACTATGTCCAACAATCCAGACAGAAAACATGGTGAGAGAAGGTTCTGCTGCAGTGAGATGAAGTGTGGCAATGAAATGGCAGTTGGAAAAATAAGAGTTTAAAATGAAAAAAACTGTGGAGTTTCTGTGTTAAGGAAGCAGTAGCAGTGATTGGTGGATTTTGATTGCTGAAAACAGAAAGTTAGGGTGCATGGATGAGTTCTTTGAAAGATGTAATTTGAATGGTCAAGAAAAAATCATTTAATGAAAGATTGCACTGGATATGCAGGTGCACTGAGAGTTCAGAGTTCAATTGAAAGATTGTTGTGTGAACTTGCAAACATCAGAGGTCTTTCAGGGTGGTTGCTATGCAAAAAAGGCAGAGAGGGCAGAGGGGGGAAGGGTGTTGATTTGAAAAAAGTGAGGGAAGAGTTTTGATTGTGTGACATGAGAGATATGTGTGATGAGTTACAGCATTTCTGTGCTTTTCATAGCTGCAGACTCTGGAGTGCATACCTTTTGCTCTGCTAAAGACAAATTGGTGTGTTTCTGAGACTGTTTTGAAACTCAAAGTATTTGCTAAGGTGAGAAAAGATTCATTTAATTTAGATAGACAATAGTATGCTTTAGGGAGAAAATTATGAAGAAAGTTCTGTATTTAAAATGTTGCTTTGTGTCAAGTGTTTTACAAATAGATTTTGTTTCTTTGTGTTACATAGCCATGTTAAAAGTGACCCTTAAAAAAACGCTTTCATGTGTCTTAGGGCATTGTAAGTCATTTCCCGATGAATGTAGGTATATAATTGATTTATATGATGTGTTTAAAATCGTTTTTTGAAAAATATTAGGTTTCTTGATATGTACTGCTAGAGCTTCATGGGTTGCTTGGGGCATATTTATAAGGCATTTGAGTCTCTCTGATGTTATTTTTCCCATTTTAATTTAAGACCTTTCCCCGTGGAGCAAGGTCCTTGTAAATATGCCCCCATCTGTGCTTGGCAAATTTAGATTTTAATTCTTTGACTAACATAGCCATGTTAAAAGTGACCCAGAAATGGTGCAAGGGCCTTAAAAAAATGCTTTCATGTGTCTTAGGCCATTTTAAGTCATTTCCCCTTGAATGTAGGTATATAATTGATTTATATGATGTGTTTACAATCGTTTTTTGAAAAATATTAGGTTTCTTGATATGTACTGCTAGAGCTTCATAGGTTGCTTGGGGCATATTTATAAGGCATTTGAGTCTCTCTGATGTTATTTTTCCCATTTTAATTTAAGACCTTTCCCCGTGGAGCAAGGTCCTTGTAAATATGCCCCCATCTGTGCTTGGCAAATTTAGATTTTAATTCTTTGACTAACATAGCCATGTTAAAAGTGACCCAGAAATGGTGCAAGGGCTTTAAAAAAACGCTTTCATGTGTCTTAGGCCATTTTAAGTCATTTCCCCTTGAATGTAGGTATATAATTGATTTAGATGATGTGTTTAAAAACTATTTTTGAAATCAATTAGTTTACTTGATATGTAGTGCTAGAGTTTCATAGGTTGCTTGGGGCATATTTATAAGGCATTTGAGTCTCTCTGATGTTATTTTTCCCATTTTAATTTAAGACCTTTCCCCGTGGAGCAAGGTCCTTGTAAAGATGCCCCCATCTGTGGTTGGCAAATTTAGATTTTAATTCTTTGACTAACATAGCCATGTTAAAAGTGACCCAGAAATGGTGCAAGGGCCTTAAAAAAACGCTTTCATGTGTCTTAGGCCATTTTAAGTCATTCCCCCTTGAATGTAGGTATATCATTGATTTAGATGATGTGTTTAAAAACGATTTTTGAAATCAATTAGTTTACTTGATATGTAGTGCTAGAGTTTCATAGGTTGCTTGGGGTATATTTAAAAGGCATTTGAGTCTCTCTGATGTTATTTTTCTCATTTTAATTTAAGACCTTTCCCCGTGGTGCAAGGTCCTTGTAAATACGCCCCCATCTGTGCTTGGCAAATTTAGATTTTAATTCTTTGACTAACATAGCCATGTTAAAAGTGACCCAGAAATGGTGCAAGGGCCTTAAAAAACGCTTTCATGTGTCTTAGGCCATTTTAAATCATTTCCCCTTGAATGTAGGTATATCATTGATTTAGATGATGTGTTTAAAAACGATTTTTGAAATCAATTAGTTTACTTGATATGTAGTGCTAGAGTTTCATAGGTTGATTGGGGTATATTTAAAAGGCATTTGATTCTCTCTGATGTTATTTTTCTCATTTTAATTAAAGACCTTTCCCCGTGGTGCAAGGTCCTTGTAAATACGCCCCCATCTGTGCTTGGCAAATTTAGATTTTAATTCTTTGACTAACATAGCCATGTTAAAAGTGACCCAAAAATGGTGCAAGGACCTTAAAAAAACGCTTTCATGTGTCTTAGGCCATTTTAAGTCATTTCCCCTTGAATGTAGGTATATCATTGATTTAGATGATGTGTTTAAAAACGATTTCTGAAATCAATTAGGTTTCTTGATATGTACTGCTAGAGTTTCATAGGTTGCTTGGGGTACATTTAAAAGGCATTTGAGTCCCTTTGATGTTATTTCTCCCATTTTAATTAAAGACATTTCCTCGTGGTGGAAGGTCCTTGTAAATACACACCCATGTGTGCTTGGCAAATTTAGATTTTGATTATTTAACTTACATAGCCATGTATGCCTCTTTTGCATCACTGTGCGTCACTTTTGTGACGCAGCGGCGGTGCAAAAGATTTGCTATGTGGCGACATATTTACAACTTGATGCATCTAGGCAGATGTGTCATGCTGTAAAGTCCCGTGCCACATGAAACCGATGCAGCAGTGATGTAAAACATGCACCATGTTGCAAGACAGGCCTCATTTCATCTCCAACAAGATAAGAAGCTGAATCTTCTGTAAATGTCAAAATTGTTGTATACAGTGCTCAACTTCTGTGTACTCTTTGATATGCTAGAGTCCATCTGCACTATGAGATACCTAAGCAAAGGAAACACAGGTGATGTGATTGTGAAATGAGGAAACGAAACTCCACAATTTTTCAATTACATCACCTGTGTTTCCTAAGTTTACGAATGACATTGTGCAGATGAGGTTTAGGTCTGTCCACGGACACAGAAGAGGTCTGGCCTTTGTTCAAGAGTGAAGTGGACATGACTTACTTCATTGGTAGGTCTACACATGTATTATCTCCTCTATACTCTTCAACAAGCGTAAATTTAATCTGCAACCCTGAGTAGGCCTCACCTTAAACAAACCTCTGGATAGGCCACACCTTATCGTCATCCTGAATCAATCATTTAACATGTTAGGGACAGATTTATGATAGGTGTGTGCCTCTTTTGCGCCGCTGTGCGTCACTTTTGTGACGCAGCGGCGGTGCAAAAGATTTGCTATGTGGCGACATATTTAAAAATTGATGCATCTAGGCAGATGTGTCATGCTGTAAAGTCCCGTGCCACATGAAACCGATGCAGCAGTGATGCAAAACATGCACCATGTTGCAAGACAGGCCTCATTTCATCTCCAACAAGATAAGAAGCTGAATCTTCTGTAAATGTCAAAATTGTTGTATACACTGCTCAACTTCTGTGTACTGTTTCATATGCTAGAGTCCATCTGCACTATGAGATACCTAAGCAAAGGAAACACAGGTGATGTGATTGTGAAATGAGGAAAAGAAACTCCACATTTTTCAATTACATCACCTGTGTTTCCTAAGTTTACGAATGACATTGTGCAGATTAGGTTTAGGTCTGTCCACGGACACAGAAGAGGTCTGGCCTTTGTTCAAGAGTGAAGTGGACATGACTTACTTCATTGGTAGTTATACAACACAGCTTGTGGACGACGTAGGGTATAATAGGGTGCACTGCTAGGGATTATTGTCAGTTAGTAGTTTAGATTTACACTCCTCCAGCTACTGGGGCATCGTCCCAACCCCAGACTCAACATACAAATATACCAAAAAATGAGCTGGGAGTGCTAGCTTAGCTCAAGAACATTTGAACATTTAATCATCAAGAAATGTACAAATAAATCAATGATCAAGAAATATGCATTGATATTCAAATAATATTACAATCACAAAAACAATGTGATTCTTGTCTTTCGTGATATTCAGCAGCCAAGTTGGTATACTTCATTGGTAGGTCTACACATGTATTATCTCCTCTATACTCTTCAACAAGCGTAAATTTAATCTGCAACCCTGAGTAGGCCTCACCTTAAACAAACCTCTGGATAGGCCACACCTTATCGTCATCCTGAATCAATCATTTAAAATGTTAGGGTCAGATTTATGATAGGTGTATGTCTCTTTTGCGTCACTGTGCGTCACTTTTGTGACGCAGCGGCGGTGCAAAAGATTTGCTATGTGGCGACATATTTACAACTTGATGCATCTAGGCAGATGTGTCATGCTGTAAAGTCCTGTGCCACATGAAACCTGCGTCAGTTTTCATATAGGTGTTTTGTTGCAAGGTATGCATTAATTTGCATGAAAGCCCTGTAAAACTAACACAGTGAAATTTAGAAGATTTCACTGAGTCAGCTTTATAGCATTGCTGAATCAAATCATACGCCTGTTTGAAACAGGCATAAGAAGTGATGCACCATGCAATGTGAGGGTTCCTCCTGTGCATTGCAGTAGACATGTCGCGCTTATGACGTGATTCCTGCAATGTGCTCCTTTTGCGGCACAGATGCGTGATGCATCTGTGCTGTTTTTGCTCAATGGTGCTCCACATTGTAAATGCGGCACACTATGGGTGGCAGAGCAGCGGTGCACATTAACTGGTGCATCCGTGGGGATGCGCCACTTAGCAAAAATCTGCCCCTGTACATTTAAGTATGAGCAGGGGACACAGAGTCGGTGAGGCTTATCCAAGGTTAAGAAGAGATGAGTCCTGTTCACTGAAAACTTGGACATAGGCCTCACCTCCTCAGCATCGCTGGACATGGCTAAATAATAGCTGCAAAATGTTACTCTTGTTAAACAATTTTACTATTATAATCTCTGAGATTTGTCTCTTACTCTGGAACATCTCATTGTTGTTCTCTTTCTTTAAAGATAACGACAACATCAACCATGAGTGACAATCAGCAATCAGTTGATTTCGACCTTATCATTGAACTTGTAATTGAAACGTCAGTGGAAGTAGATCCCTTGGATGATTTAAATCCTGAGGATGATGAAGAACATGATGAGGATGCCGATTTGTCAGAATTGTATGAGATAGGGTGGGAAGGTGACCTGCTTGAGCCTATGGAACTATAAACATTTATTTTTAAAATTTACAATAAATGAAAAGTAAAAATGTAAACCATTTCATTTAAAATTAAACACACCTTCAAAAACAGGTTATGTGTAGTGTCTTCAATAAAATATTAAAATATGCTCATAAAATAGATCAGATTCACATATAAAACAGCACAGGTAAAATGAAGAAGAATTCCATTTCTTTTTTGCTATTTGTGTATTCTAAATTTGCCAAAGCACTAAAAAATATTCTATGTAAAAATGTCAAGTAGTGTGTTAAGTTTTTGATGACTGTTATTGATTTACTGTTTGGTAATAGTAGTTAATAACATTTTTTATTATATTTTACCACAGATTCAACTGCAGATCATTTCAAAATTTGACAATGCCAACTAAGGATTGAATTAGAAAGGCTGCAAAACGTCAAAGACAGCAGGTCCATGAAATAATGCAGCAGGCCTCTACAAAAAAAACTTGTCAAGTCACCAAGAAAGCACCGGGTAAGACCACGAAAACATTCATAAGAAACATTTGTAGAAAAAAAAGTAGTAGTACAGAAAATGTTTTAGTCCAGAAAAAGAGAAGCAATTTAAACGGAAAGGAAAGGCCAATCAAAAATGTTACTGCTAGAGCAAGAGATAACTCTGTGCATGATAGTAGAAGGAAACAACAGTTTAGGGACATTCGTAGACGAATGTTCCGCAACAGGATAATTGGCAATTTGTTAAAAAATATTAAGAAAGGTCAACAGAAAGTGGTTTTTTATAAGAGAAAAAAAAAAGTTGAGAAAGTTATTGATCAGGCATTTGAAATAAAGCGAAAGTTATTTATTTTGATAATCAATAGAATTAGGAAGCTAAACAAGGCAATTTATGATTTCAAAAGAAATAGTAGATGGAAGAGAATAGTTAATCGTAGTAATTTTTGTGAAGTTTTTTCCGGAGAATGGATGCATAGTTCAAGTTGTGAGGCATTTTTCAATGAGGAGAGTTATTTCCAGGATAATGATTTGGTGCATGCAGTTGACACCAGTGGTCGAGCTTATGAGGTGAAAGATGGTTGTCCAATTGAAAAAGAAAAACTTGTGACAACAGAGACAGAAGAGGTGTTAGGTAATGAGGTTTTAGGAAGACGTCCTAAGGGTCCTGTGTACACCTGGAAGTGTAGTAGTATTTGCAGTGTACGACAGGATTCCATCAATTTGCTTTGTGATTTTGTACGGACATTTAATAAGAAAAGTTTGAAGCAGAAAATGATGTTGTTGCAAGAATTAGATCCTTGCAGAGTGAGAGAAGTGACAGGTTTGCATGGTCATTCACTGGCTTGTCTTTCCAGGAGAGTATGCCAGAGTGTTTTTCATCATTTCAGGATGATAGCAGTGCATCATAATAAAGTGAGGAAATTAGTTAGAATGTTGTATTATGCTAAGAGTCCAGCAATTATGCTTAAACAATTATGCGCTGCTCTTTTGCATGGTTCTGAAATAGATGTGAAGAATATTTGTGAAGAAATTGAGTTTTGTTACTTTGGAAGTAAAGAGGAGAATGTTGAAATTGACCCAGAAGAAGAGGGAAATGTGGAGGACAGTGTACAGGTTTCCAGTACAGATAATTTTCAGAAGGAAATTGCCACGTTTCAGGTTAAATAAAGTGAGAGGCCTAATTTCACTTGTGTGTGTTGTCGACGCACTTATTATAAGAATCAGACTAAGTTAGTGGATTTATATGCAAAAAGTGAAAGGGAAAATAATAGTGAATGGAAGGATTTCGCAACATACTTGATGGTAGAAAATTGTTTTGATTTGGGATTGGATCAACATGTGTGTACTTATTGTTGTAACAAATTAAATCAAAACCAGATGCCTGCTAGAGCGGTTCATAATAATCTGGAATTGGTTGAGATTCCTTCTGAATTGAAGGATTTAAATACTTATGAATCGATTTTGATTCAAAGTATCCATCCCTTTCAGGCTATTGTAAGAATGGAGCCAAAGACAGGGAAATTGCCTCCATCAGATTTACAGAGAGGATTAAAGGGAAGAGTTGTTTATTTGCCTCTAGATTTGAAGAAAAACATTAACACAATTGGAGTAGAAAAAGTGGAAGAGGAACCTCTGGTTATCTTAGTTAATGGGGTTCCGACAAAGAATAAGAAAATATGGCAAGATTTAGTGGATGTTAGGAAAGTCAAAAAGGCAACATTGTATTTGAAAAAAAATAATAAGTACTATAAGAATGTATATGTTGCAAAAGAGGAAGTAAGTGAGGAAGAGGATAGCGATTTGTGTGCTGGTCAAATTGAGAAAGTAGAACCCTCTAAAAGTGAAGAAATATATGAACATTATAGTGTTCATCCTTTGCATTCCAAGGAAGTCATGGGGAATACTATTGAGTTGTTTCAAATGAAACAAGCCAAAGGGAGTCCCATTAGTGTCTGGGAGGAAAGTTTGGAAGCTCGGTGTTTCCCAAAGCTATTTCCAACAGGTCAGGGAGGAAGATATGATGAGCGACCTCATCAAATTCCTGCTTCTGAATACCGGACTTTACGATTGTATGCAGGAGATGCTAGGTTTCGACAATGCATTCCCTATTTGTTTCATCTCCTGTTTGAAAGCGATCTGTCTGGACTGTCATATGCAGTGAACCACATCTTGAAAAGTGGTATACACATGCAAAACATCTCGGCAAGTGACTTTATGGATAAAGTCAATGTCCAAGACAGTATTTTGGATTGTCACCTGATTAATCTCATGGCGTGTCAGCGTGGTACTAATGAGTACTGGTACCGTCGTCATGGTGATTTAAAATGTATGCTGAGGAACTTAGGAACTCCCACATGGTTCCTCACTCTGAGCTGTGCCAAGTATGGCTGGGAAGACTTACTTGAATTTCTACGAGAGGCAAATGGAAACATTGAAAATTTCGAATTCAAGACACCCGGAGAACTGTGCTCTTTGGATCCAGTCAATGTATGCAGGTACTTCAATCATAGATTTGAAGCTATGATGTCTTTCATCATGAACAAGAGAAATCCACCTCTTGGAGAGGTGTTGGATTTCTTCTGGAGAAAGGAGTACCAAGCAAGAGGTGCTCCTCATATACATATGCTGTTGTGGATCAAGGATGCACCTAAATTTGGAACAGATCCAGAAGACTCAGTGATGAGTTTCATACAACAGTATTCTACGTGTGCTGTTCCAAACGCAAAGGAGAAGAAAAGCCTAAGAGAAAAAGTTCTACATTTCCAAAGCCATCGTTGTGGAAAGTACTGTCGTCGTAAATTCCGAAACAAGGACAAGTTCTACACCAAATGTCGTTTCGGCTTTCCACGACCGGTGATTTCTAAAGGAAGAGTAAACAGTTTGATGTCTTCGCTGCGACATAATGTGATGAAGAAATCACCTAAAAACACATACAATTTGAAGAGGAACGAAGAGTCCAAGTACATCAACGACTACAACCCAGTGATTTTGTCCATGTGGAATGCTAACATGGATATACAGTTTGTGGCTGATAACTGTATGGCTGTGGCTCGGTATGTGACATCTTACATCACCAAAAAAGAAAAGACAGAATTGAAGGATATGTGGGAGGACATTTCCCATGAAAAGAGCCTCAGTAAGAAGTTGTACAGTTTCAGTCTGAAGATGTTGTCGCATCGAGAAATCGGAGCTTACGAATGTTCTGACCGGTTGTCTTCAGCAAGTCTCTATGCCAAATCTAGGAGTATCGTTTGGGCGAGTCTTGGTCTTGCTGAAACGCGTAATCGAGTTCTGAAACCTGTACGGGAAATTGAGTATTTGGCGGAAAAGGAGCCAAACAGTACCGACATTTTGAAGACCAACATGTTGGATACATATTATCCAAATCGAAGCAGTCACCTCGAGAATGTTTGTCTGTATGAGGTTCTACAAAATTACATATTCAAGAGGAACATTAAGTCATGAGAAGAAAGAGTGCTCATGTACGTCGTGGAAGCCTGTCCGACTGTACGTGAGTGGAGAAGCGGGAACTGGAAAAAGTTTCCTCATTAAAGCAATTTCATGTTATTTGAAGGAAAGGACTGAGTCATCGCTGTCTTGTGTTGTCACCGCTCCAACTGGACTGGCAGCACATAACATTAAAGGTATTACTTTGCATCATCTACTGATGCTGCCAGTGGAGCATGATAACAAATTACAATACCACAAGTTATCTGGAGATGCTTGTTGTGAAGTTTCAAGAGCCTTGAGGAAAATGAAACTTCTTATCATTGACGAAGTAAGCATGGTTTCCAATGTCATGCTTGCTTTTGTGCATTTGAGAATGCAAGAAGTTCTCAAAACAGAGTTTGATGAGTTGTTTGGTGGCAAACACATCATTGTTTTCGGAGATCTTCTGCAGCTGACACCAGTGAAAGGACAACCTGTGTTCAAAATGCTCACGCATGAAGATACCAGGAAGTGCCTAGGGAGCATTGGCAACGTCAATATATGGTTAAACTTCAATTATGCTGAACTGCATGAAAATATGCGTCAGGCGAAGGATGAAGTTTACAAGAATATTCTACAAGATGTTAGAATTGGAAAAGTGACCGAGCATGGGAAAGAAGCTTTACATGCACGATTACTGTCCAATTTATATCCAGAACAAGATGTTGTGCCTGAGAATATTTTTCAGAAAATTACTGAGAAGAAATCTGGAATATGTTTGATGCCAACTCTTGCAGAATGTGCCATTTTCAACAACAAAATGTTGCATTTAGAAAACCAAGAGATTGTGAAACTGGAAGCTATTGACAGAGTAGAGCATATGGGATGAACAATTATTTTGTCGGAGAATTTGAAAACAAAATTGGATTCATTAGAGAAGACTATATCTAAAACTGCAGGTTTTGAAAAGACTCTGAATGTGTGCTTAAACTGCCGTATAATTTTAAGAAGGAATTTACATGTTGAAAGAGGTCTGGTAAATGGATCAATGGGTAATGTTGTTGATTTTGTGAAATACAGAAATAGAGATGGAATTGAATTTAAAAAAATTAAATTTGATGGCATTGAGGAAGTACAGCTAATTGGTTGTTGTTCTGCTAGATTTTGGCTTGTAAAAGACTTTTTTGTTCGCCGTAAGCAGTTTCCTGTTTGCTTGGCATATGCGGTGACAATCCTTAAATCGCAAGGTTTAAGTGTAGACAGTGCTTTGGTGAATATTGGCAGTTCTGTGTTCAAGGAGGGTATGGCATATGTGGCATTGTCACGAGTTAGAACTTTATCGGGATTGTACTTGATTGAGTGTGATGTCACAAACATTTGTGCGGATCTAGATTGTGTTAAGGAATACAATAGGTTAAGAAGAGAGTATGCGCCACATTTGCCTCAATATCCTTTGTTTGAGAAACGTGTGGTAGGCCGGAAACGAAGAAATGTGACCAATACTAGGGAGATTGTAGCAAAAAGACGAAAAGTCGATGAACCTGAAATTATAAGCAGAAACAAAAAGGATTCTGTTGAAGATGTTGTTGGTTTTCCATTTGAAAACAGTTCTGGTGTCAACTGCTATGCTAATGTAGTGGTTAATGTTTTGTTTTCTCTAGAAAATGTAAAAGAAGAGATTTTGGTCAATTCTGATCAAAGATTTTGCAGTTTGTTAAATTCTGTGTTAGAGAAATGTAGCACTGATAGAACAAAAATAGAAAGTGTGTCTGAAATTCGAAATCTGTTAGACAGATGTTCAGGTCAAACACAATTCTCTCAAAATATTCAGCAAGATTGTCAGGAGTTTTTAATGTGTATGCTTGATGTATTGCATGCTGAAGGTGTAGATGTAGATCACCTGTTTGGGCTTTCTTATCAATGGCAGCATGACTGCGAGAACTGTAGGGTATCAAGTACTACTAGTGTAGACTCAGAAAGATTTATATATTTAACTTTGCCAGACAGTAAATCAGTCTCCTTTAATAAGCTAGTAAAAGCAGCTGATCACAACATGGAGTGTAGCCAATGTAAATCTGAAATGATGTCAACATTATTTATACGAACATATGGCCAGTATGTCATTTTAATGTTCCAACGATGTAGGCCTGATGGAACAAAATTGATAACTTTAATAAAAAAATGTGTTGCTTCGCAGTTGTCAATATCAGGAAGGACTTTTGTAACTGCAGCAATTATATATCATGATGGTCCTTCAATAACATCAGGACATTACACAGCTTATTTAAAGTCTGGAAATGGCTGGTCATTCTGCAACGATTCTGTTTTAACTTTCAAAAAAAAATTGACTTTTGACCTTAAAAATTCTTACCTGGTGTTTTTAAAACCAAAATTTTAGGGAAAGAATCTCGGGATGTGCTCTGAGGAATTTCAAGACGTTCTAATGGCTCCTACACGATTTGGCCTTGAGGATAAGTGTAGTACAGAGACATAAGTTATTTTTGAGTATTAAATAGCTCCTGGAAAAAAAGAAGATTTTCTTACAGAAAGTGGTGGGCACAGATTAGTTGAAGGACAACAGAGTATTTCCCAAAGCAAATGGTCTTCTTACCATAACACTTGACGTCATGGAAAAATAACTGCACTTTGAATGAGTTCAGAAAAACTGTTTCTTTTTATAAGCTAATTCAAGCAGCCAATCAAAACATGGAGTAGAGGGAATGTAAGTCTGCAATGCTGTCTAGATTATTGGTCCAAACTTTTGATTATAATGTCATTTTAAAAATCCAACTATATAAACCTGATGAAAGTAAGTCTTCAACTTTAATTACAAATGTTGTGGCTACACAGTCGTTGATTTTAGGAAGAACATTTGTAACTGCAGCTATTAAATGGCATGATGGTCATTTGACAAGATCCGCTTATCACACAGCTTATTGAAAATGTAAAAAAATTTGCTGTTTCGGAAATTATTGCCATTTGACTACGATACAATGTTGCCTTTTTACTTAAAAATATTCTTACTTTCTGTTTTCAGAAAAGAGAATTTAGGGTAGGTAACTGGCGTATAATGATTCTAGGGGTTGATATAATTTATCTACTGTTTTATATTGCTTTGTGATTAAAAGTGATGTAGAGAATTAAATAATTGTAGTAGTCATAGACATAGTGTAAGTCTGATTCATAGTAAGCAGTATCAGTGTCATAGGAAATGTAGAACATGAGTGAGCAAGAAGGGTAAGATATTACTAGTCCAGGATTGTGAAAGTGATCTTGAACGTTTTCTTTCTGAAAGTTTGCGGAAATAGAAAAAGACGGGATTTGCTTACAAGAATTCCAAGAGTTAGAAATGGCTCTTACATGATTTGGCCTTGTGGAAACGTGTGGTAGAGAGCGAGAAGTCATTTATTGTATGTAACATATTTCTCAAAACGATGGAGGTTTTCTTTCAGAAAGTGGCGGGCTAAAAATAAAAACAGCACAACCGAGTGTAAGCTGTTCATAGGACATCCTTCGACGTCATGGAAAGTAAGTTACTTTTGAGGAGTTCTGATTTCTGATTGGTTATGTTATATGGGTTTTTTAAACACAATCATTTTGATTGTGTTTTTTTCCCCCGCTGTTATATGATGAATACCTTCAAGTCACTGTTTTTAGTGAAATTTGATACATTCTGAGAACAGCAAAAATAAACCATTTAACATGTATAATTATTTCTGTACTGTTTGTATTTATGATGTACATTTAGAACTGTGTAGGAGGCATGGAGAAGGTGAGGCTTCTGTAAGTGTCAAAGTTGTTGCATACAGTGCTCACATTCTACGTAGTCTTTCATATGATAGACTACATTTCCACAATGAGATACCTAAGCAAAGGAAACACAGGTGATGTGATTGTGGAATGAGCAAAAAAAATTGCACATTTTCCTATTATATTACCTGTGTTTCCTAACATTACACATCACATTGTGTAGATGAGGTTTAGGCCTGTTCCAGTAGACAGAGGAGGTCTGACATGTGTTCAAGAGTGCAGTGGGCATGACTCACTTCGTTAGTAGGCCTGCACATGTATTATCTCCTCTATACTCTTCAACAAGCCTAAATTTCATCTGCAACCCTGAGTAGGACTTACCTGAAACAAATCTGTGGATAGGTTACACCTTATCAGCATCTAGAAACAATCACTTAAAATGTTAAGGGCAGTTTTATGAAGGCTGTGTGCCTCTTTTACGCCGCTGTTCCGTCACTTTCGTGTAAAAGATGCACCATGTTGCAAGATAGGCCTCAGTTCATTTCCAGCAAGATACCGTCAGTTTAAAATTGATATAATTAGGACTGTGTAGGGGGTATGGAGAAGCTGAGGCTTCAGTAAGTGTCAAAGTTGTTGCATGCAGTGCGTACTCTTTCATATGCTGGACTACATCTGCACAATGAGATACCTAACCAAAGGAAACACAAGTGATGTGATTGTGAAATGAGCAAAAGAAATTGCACGTTTTTGTGCAGATGAAGTTTAGGCCTGTCCAGGGAAACAGAGGAAGTCTGAACTTTATTGGTTGGCCTGCACATGTATTATCTCCTCTGTACTCTTGAACAAGCCTAAATTTGATCTGCAACCCTGAGTAGGCCTCACCTGAAACAAACGTCTGGATAGGACACACCTTATTGCCATCCTGAAACAATCATTTAAAATGTTAGGAACAGTTTTATGATGATTGCGCACCTCTTTTGCGCTGCCATTGCGACACTTTTGTGAGACAACAGCAGTGCAAAAGATGCACCATGTTCCAAGATAGGCCTCACTTCATCTGCATCAAGATACTGTTAGTTTAAAATGTATATCTTTAGGACTGTGTAGGGGGCCTGGAGATGCAGAAGCTTCTGTAAGTGTCAAAGTTGTTGAAAAACTGTTTGTCCTTCAATCTTTTCCCTTGTCTTTTCTAATTTTTAAATACATGTTTTAATATTTTTCAAATGTTTGTTCTCTCTTTCACAGATTGAAAGTATAAAAATAACAAGTGAGTAAGTTAACGACAATTATTAGGTAAATGTTTTGTACTCTTTTCGTTACATTTCTATCACATTCACCTACTATTAGTTCCACAGTTTCATTTCTTTAACCCTCAGTTTCCTGCCTTTGCTACTTCCCTCATTCCTTTCTCTATTACCTACTTACTCTACTCCTTCCACTCCTTTTCTCAGTCCCTCTCTTCTCATAGTTCCTCACTCTTGTTCACTCACTCCGTCTCTATTACTCTTAGTGTCTTTGACTGATCACTATTTCACTACTTGTTCATTATGCTTTCTCTGTGTAGTTGAAGCACACTAAGGGGCATATTATGAACACAGCCAATAAAATATTGCTGTTTTTATCGGCAGAAAGCTGCTGCAAAAGCGGTTTTAGCGGCAGATTTCTGCCGCAAAAGCGACTTTAGCTACACATTTCTGCCGATAAAAGCTGCAAAACTTTTATCGCCTATGTTGATAATATGCCCCTATGTTATTTAGATTTCTTTGCTGTTTCAATTATTCTTTTTCTGTTACTTCTTCTTTTCTGCTTTCTGTTTTTTCTCTCTGTTATTCCACATGTTTTTATCCTATTTTGAACATTCACTCACATTCTCTAAGAAACTCTTCTTTGTTATTCTTCTACTCTCCTTTTTTTCTTTGACTTCCTTATCTATTTTGTTTTTCACAATTATACCCTCTTCCATCTTTTCTTCGGTAAATAAATCTATTAAACAGTATCTCTGGTTTACTCCCTATAGCTGTCTTTCTTTTAACATTACTCTCTGTTTACTTCCCTTATACTTACTCTTCTTTTTTTTTTTTTTTTAAAAATGTTGGTTCGCTCCCGGTTCGCGTACCGGGGAGCGAACGGGGAAGCGAACCAAAAGAAATAGAGGTTGCCAGAGTGCTAAACATTCTAGCAATTTTTTTTATAAAGGGGAGGTAGTTCTGAAAAGAACTTTTTTTTAAATGTTTTTGTTGTTTTATATTTTTTTTTATTTTTCTGAACATTTTTTGTTTTTTTTGGATTTTTTGAACAATTTTATGTTTTTTTGGGGGGGAAACAACGAAAAACAGGCATTGGAAAGGGCTCAACAGGAGCAAAAAAATAATTATTTTTTGGGGCGTTTAGAGCACTTGTGATTTTCAAATGCTCTGTTTACTAAGTTAATGCTCATATTGGCACATGAGAGTAAGGTACCGCAATATATACAGACAATCTTCATGTGGACAAAGTTTTCCTGAATGTTTGGCACTGTTTCCCGTGCCTCTGGCAGATTGTAAAAGAGAGTAAATATGTGTTAGTATATGTTTGAATAAGTAAGGTGTGTATAACTGTATAGTTGAGGAAATGGAGGTGTGATTGATTCTTTGCATGACTGACTAGGTGTGTAAGTAACTCCATGGATGAGTGACAGTCTGTGAGTGTCTGTTTACACTGAGTGTATCTAAGGTTATATTAGAGTCTGAAGAGGTTCATCGTATTATCACATGAATGATGTCATCAGTGATGTGATCAGTAATGTCAAATGAGATGTCATCAGTGATGTCATTTGAGATGTCATCAGTGATGTCATCAGTGATGTCATTTGAGATGTCATCAGTGATGTCATTTGAGATGTCATCAGTGATGTCATCAGTGATGTCACTAACCATGTCATGAATGATGTAATATGTGACATGATCAGCAGTGGATTGCGGGTGCGCGATATATAGTTAGTACTACTAACTATATATGGAATTTCAATGGTTTTGTGTGAGTAAAAAAAGGTTTTTTAAATGCTAATTCCTAACTATATATGGTCTATAACCTATGGTTTTTTCAGTGAATTTTCAAGGTTTTGTAAATGCTAATTCCTAACTATATATGGTCTATAACCTATGGTTTTTTCAGTGAATTTCAATGGTTTTTTAATAGCAAATATCATAAGCTGTCGAATGTCAAGTACGTGGTAAGAAAAAACATTTTCGTGTTTATGCACACTGATCTGCTTTGAATACTGCCCCCCCCCTCATTTCTATTAGGAGTACTCTCTCTTTGCAGATAGTGAAGGGTAGTTAACGCAGGCCTTTGCCCCCGTTTTAATCCGTCGTGCCTGCTTCTCTCTCCATTTGATTGATTGTTATCCAAGCATTTACCTTTTTAGAATTGGTTCTCTTTGGTTCATTCTCTATTTACAAACAAGCACAGAGTCGCAATACTCTGTTTAGTCTTTGCAGATAGCGAAAAATCGTGTAAAAAAACAAAAGGAATCGAGCAAAATCAGTAGGCCACTAATGGGATCTCTTTTTGACCTCGCTAAAATAGAAACATTAGGAACAACCCCTCATGAGAAATACGAAACTAGTGAGATGAACTGAACTCCACACCATGATGGCTGCAAGACAGCTCGGCTCCGCCACCCACCCCACCCGAAATAACGATAAACTCTATGCAAATATTACAAATATATACAACACACCAGCAAAGTAACAGGGTAAAAATTTTTATTAAATAACTATTTACATAACTATTTTATACTTTTTGTTGCCCGATCCGGCTAGCTCAATCGATCGAGCATGAAACTCATGCACTCTGATAGTTCAAAGTTTTGAGGAGTGCTTGTAACACTGTCTGAAGCCTATTTGCACTTGCTACAGCTTCACTATTCTCAATGTAAGTGGGGGCTGTTTGAGGACGTGACTGCATTTGAAAACAATGTGATGCGGTGCCACCCTGAACCGCTTGACGGAGGCCCCCGAGGGACGGTGTCATGGCGCGGACTCGGAGGGGGCGCTTGGCTCCGGCCCCCTCCGCAAGTCGTGTTGCCCTGGTGTGGCCTGAGATCGCCCCCGACATAGGTGGCCGGCTCCCGGGGTCAAGCGGACCTTTTTGCCTTTTGGTGACTCTTCCATTCTTGACCTTGTCCCACAATCCGTTTCACCTAAAGACACGCTGTAGTGGGGCGCCCCTTTACCGTTTCAGTTGCCATTCCGCCCGCTTTTGCTACACTGTGCCTCTTCCGCTATTCAGCTGTTTACCGCCCGCTCTTTCGACTACAGCGTCTCGCTCACCATGTACTTGAGTTGCTCCCGCTCTTGCGGTGCAGCGATAGGCGGCTGCCACAGGACTCTCAAAATGGCGGCCGGCTCTTCAGATTTGGGCGTGGTCCACTAAAATGGGCCTGCGACACCTTGGAACTCGGACGCTTGTCTGCTAGAGCTTGGGCTCCATTCTCGAAAGCGTCCCCTCAGCCTTGAAGATTCTACAAAAGTCTTGGGGGCCCCCGACTCCCGCAGGCTTCTGGTGGGAAGCGGCTAGCATGATTGCTCGTGGAATGGCCACGACGGAGCTACGAAATGGTGGTGCTCTCATGCTAACGCCAGCTTCAGTCTGAAACATCCAGAAACACTGTAGACTACCAATTCGATCAGTTCCGGTAGCGCCCCAACGTGACCCGGTAGAGAAAAACTTGCCCTCCCCTCTTTGATTGATGGTTCTTGTTGCCCGTCCCTTCTGTTGTCATTTAACAGAACTATTTAGCCTGCTGAAAGGGGTTGTGTTCCGACCGCTGGTTGGTGGAGCCATTTTGACTATATTCTGGACCTGCGTTGTCGCGTAATGCGTCATATGACGGCCGCGTTAGCGCATCCGGAAGTGCTCCGGTGCGCGAAGCGCAGCTTCCCGGAAGCGATCCGAGGCACGGCGCGCAGCGCGTAACGTAAGCATAACAGGTCATGTGACTTGTTAATAAAACTTTTCATTGGTTCATTTTACTTTTCTTATTCTAATGATGAAAGGCTTGGTCATATGACCTAAAAATTACGCTTTTTATTACTTTCGAACATTATTTTTTCTTAAACATATGTTATAATGTTCCACGCTAATGTACTTTCCCGGAAAATTTACAACTGTCCTGCAAGTAAAATATATTCCTTTTTCGAGAAAAAGGGCATTTCTTCGTCCCATGACGGAGCCGTTGAGCAAAAGAGGCTCGGCCTGCTGTCTTAGTCGCCGATTCGCCTGAATATCAGATTCTTATCGATCACTTTATTTTGCAGAAGTAGAAACACAACAGCCCTTGACCATTTATCTTTACTGCGTTCCTGTGTATTATACCTTTTACCCTTCATGTAATTGGACTGCTTTATTTCACTTGCCTTTTACTGATTCTAAAACAGTGACTATTATTAAAAACTTTACCAATGTAAATACTACTACCATGTTTTCTTTTAAAAACCTTTATTGTGAAAATGTCAGTATACAAATACGGGCCTATAACCACGTGGGCCGGCCACGGAGCAAACTGTAATCGTATATGATGAGTAGACATTTACACTGTAGAGGAACGTAACGGGCGGGCCATTAGGTTGCAAGAACTAAGGTGTCTAACAGTTGCGGAATCGGTGGACGTACATTTTATAATTAAAATACGACAGAGCCAGTTACAATAAAATTATCTAGATATACATTTGCGGGCAAGTACCATGGGTGACGTTAATTCGAACTTTCAATAGTACAGTAATCAATAACACATCAGAACTTAATATCAATAGGGATGTCGAAATATTCAATCAATTCTCGTCCCCGCCCGCCATGTGCTTCAAAACTGCATATGAATCTCGTGATTTCAAGGTTCAGCAACCAGTACACAACAAGGAGTTACGAGTCCCATTTATTCCGGTGCCATTTTGGGCGAGGACGGGCAGGTCCAGGATATAGTCAAAATGTCTCTACCAACCATCGACTATGATGATGTTCATATGCTGTTTTTATTAGAGTAACACTCATCTGTCCACATGAAATTAATTTGCCACAATCTAAACATGTCATTTTAATCTTTCCAAAGTTCTTCTAAATATTTGGGACCGTTTCCCTTGCCTCTGATGCTGTCAGTGCCACTTCTTTGGTGAATGTACTGGCAGGTCGGGGGTTCTCCTCCAAATCTCTCTTTTGTGCAGCACTATAATTAATCGGTGCCACCTCTCCATATGACGATGCATGGTATAGTTACCATAACTATATTTTTCTTCGGTTCCTCTGGAGAGTACATCGTGGCAGATGAGGCAGGTAACGTACCGGGCATTTACGTTTTTTTGCATGTAGAGGAAAGGAAAAAAAATTCGAGCGTCCGAGTTCTAAGGTGTCCCAGGGCCATTTTAGTGGACCAGGCCCAAATCCAAAGAACAGGCCACCATTTTGAGAGTCCTGTTGCAGCCGCCTGTCGCTGTAGCATCAAGAGCGGCCGAAACTCAGCTGAATGGCAACTGAAACGGTAAAGGGGCACCCCACTACAGCAGACGAGCCTCCACCTGGGAAGGCCCGTTCACGCCGCCTCCCCCCCCCCTTCGGCACCCCACGCCGTTATTCGGAGCAGGATTGTAGGATGGCCACACCAGTGCGGCAACTTGCTAGACACCACCTCGGTGCCAACCGAATCTCAGCGCCTTGTGGTGTCTTCTAGTCAGAAAATATTGTTGTGCTGCCTTCGACCTATTCACCACAAGTGCGCACGCAACTCAGCTGCATAGCGAGTGAAACACCAAGGGGCGCCCCACTGCAGCCGAGGAACCTTCATCTTGGGGGCGACGCACAGCATCACATAGATTTCCAATGCAGTCAGATCCTCAAACAACCCCCACTGACTGACGCGAACTCACAGGCCAACGGAGCGCCCCACGCCGACTTTCGGCACAGCATTGTAGGGTGACCACACCAGTGCGGCAACTTGCTAGACACCACCTCGTTGCCATCCGGATCTTGGCGCGTTGCGCTGCCTTTGGCCCTATTCGCACATCGGTCCACTACTGACGCCATCTCACAGGCCAACGGTGCGCCCCACGCCGACTTTCAGCATTGTAGGATGGCCACACCAGTGCGGCAACTTGCTAGACACCACCTCGGTGCCATCCGTATCTTGGCGCGTTGTGCTGCCTTCGGCCTAATCGCACATCGGTCCGCTACTGACGCCATCTCACAGGCCAACGGTGCGCCCCACGCCGACTTTCAGCATTGTAGGATGGCCACACCAGTGCGGCAACTTGCTAGACACCACCTCGTTGCCATCCGGATCTTGGCGCGTTGCGCTGCCTTCGGCCTATTCGCACATCGGTCCGCTACTGACGCCATCTCACAGGCCAACGGTGCGCCCCACGCCGACTTTCAGCATTGTAGGATGGCCACACCAGTGCGGCAACTTGCTAGACACCTCCTCGGTGCCATCCGGATCTTGGCGCGCTGTGCTGCCTTCGGCCTATTCGCACATCGGTCCGCTACTGACGCAAACTCACAGGCCAATGGGGCGCCCCACGCCGACTTTCAGCATTGTAGGATGGCCACACCAGTGCGGCAACTTGCTAGACACCACCTCGGTGCCATCCGGATCTTGGCGCGTTGTGCTGCCTTCGGCCTATTCGCACATCGGTCCGCTACTGACGCCGCCTCACGTGCCAACGGATTTTCTACGCTTTTTTATACCCTATGCCGCATAACAGGTCATGTGACTTCTTTATAAAACTTTTGATTGGTTCATTTCACTTTTGGTTTCCTAATGATGGAAGGCTTGATCATATGACCTAAAAATAACAGTTTTCATTGGATGAAAACTTTTTTTTTCCCCAAACGATGAAAGCCCCACCTTGTTTCTGGATGTTTCAGACTGAAGCTGGCGTCAGCATGAGAGCACCACCATCTCGTGGCTCCGTCGTGGTCATTCCGCGAGCAATCATGGCAGCCGCTCCCCACCGGAAGCCTGCAGGAGTCGGGGGCCCCCAAGACTTTTGTAGAATCTTCAAGGCTGAGGGGACGCTTTCGAGAATGGGCTCCAAGACCTAGCAGACAAGCGTCCGATTTCCAAGGTGTCCCAGGGCAATTTCAGTGGACCAGGCCCAAAAAGGAAAGAGCCTGCCGCCATTTTGAGAGTCCTGTGGCAGCCGTCTATCGCTGCACCGCAAGAGTGGGCGCAACTCAGCTGAATGGCGGATTTTGACACAGTGTACCAAAAGCGGGCAGAATGGCAACTGAAACGGTAAAGGGGCGCCCCACTACAGCAGACGAGCCTCCACCTGGGGAGGCCCGTTCACGCCGCCTCACCACCCCCCCCCCCGGGGCGCCCCACGCCGTTATTCGGAGCAGCATTGTGGGATAACAAAACCAGTGCGGCAACTTACTTGACATCACCTGGGTGCCATCCACATCTCAGCGCGTTCTGCTGCCTTGGGACTATTCGCACAACAGACCGCTACTGACGAGCCACCCCCCCGGGACGCCCCACGCCGTTATTCGGAGCAGCATTGTAGGATTCCCAAAACCAATGCGGCACCCAGGCAACATCACCTGGGTGCCGTCCAGAACTCAGGACGTTGTGCTGCCTTGGGACTATTCGCACAACCGACCGCTACTGACCATTGTTCCTTCTTTTTTCCTAAAAATATTTAAATGTTTTTACTGTTTTTGTTGCGTTGTTTATATTTATAAGTTATTAAAGTTTTATAATCCTACTACTTTGTTGGAGTGCTATATATTTTTAATGTGACACATAATTGTAAAAACTTTGATGTACAAAGAGGCATCCCTGGAATCTTCCGCTTCAGGCTCGGTCCCCTCCCCAATCACAATACAGGATGGTTTTCAGATAGTAGGAACGCGTGTGGTGTAACGGATCTCATCGGGTGGGGGCCTTGATCTACTGTAACTCCTTTGAAGAGGGGTGATTCTTTACAGCTGGGGCCATAAAGTACATCTGCATGGCTACCTGATAGCATGGGACCGGCTTGGACAATCGGACACAGAGGAAGAGGAGTGTCAGAGGGTGCGGTAGTGAATAGGGCGAAAGGGAGGTGTCGGGCGGGCACAGAGTGTGATTCTCAGGGAAGAACAGCACAGATGGGGGGAGGTTTATTGCCCATGCATAAGACAGAGAGCGGGGGTGACCAGTGCCTGGGGGAGATGCTTGCGAGGGTGGGGAGCCATGCTAAGGATCGACAGCGTGCAGAGAGTGGGTCTGGTCAAGGCATCTAAAATGGCTGCCGTGCACGACAAAAGTGTGGCATTTGAAAAAAGGCAAGATGGCGCAGACAATTTTTTTTAACACTTCCTGATTTCCTTCGAATCGAACGTTAACAGACGTTATCTCTCCCACACTACCGGTCCCCCTGGGCTTAAACGCCGAGATGGTAGGGACTGCATCCCGTGGAGATAGGCCGAGACGTCACTCAGCAGAAAAAAAAGTTTTAAAAAAGTCTATAAACATACAATAAGTTAAAAGTCAATCATTCTTGTTTCCTTGTAGTACGCTCCCCAGTCCGCTTCCCGTTACGCTAACCGGGCGCACCCCACCAAAAAAAGCGATTTTTTTTTTTTTTGCCCCGCGGAGCCCTTTTAAAGCTTCCACATCAAACCTATGGGGTCAGGGAGGATCTACTATGCCCCCTTATGGTCATTTGCCCCTTCGCTTTGGCCTCCTCTTGTCTCTCGATCCTACCGAGAGACAAGATGGCGGCCGCTCCGTACTGTTTGGAATGTTTACAGACACCGGAGAGCCAATCAGCTTCGCTTCGCAAAGCTCCGTAACGCGAAAAGTACGCGACCCGGATCGCTACCAGGGACGCTGTCACAGATATATATCTTTTTTTGAACGTTAATTTCTCAAAATCCACTGCAGCACATATATTGAGGCCCAGCAAAGGCACATCGGGCTACCGGTCCCTACAATTTTGCCAAGTTTCATGCAAATCCATTCACCCGTTCGATTCTTTTTTTTTTTTTGCCCCGCGGGGCCCTTTTAAAACCTCCACATCAAACCTAGGGGGTCAGGGAGGATCTACTATGCCCCCTTATGGTCATTTGCCCCTTCGCTTTGGCCTCCTCTTGTCTCTCGATCCTACCGAGAGACAAGATGGCGGCCGCTACGGACTGTTTGGAATGTTTACAGACACCGGAGAGCCAATCAGCTTCGCTTCGCAAAGCTCCGTAACGCGAAAAGTACGCGAAGCAGAGCGCTGCCCGGAGCGCTGTCACAGATATATATCTTTTTTTGAACGTTAATTTCTCAAAATCCACTGGAGCACATATATTGAGACCTAGCAAAGGCACATCGGGCTACCAGTCCCTACAATTTTGCCAAGTTTCGTGCAAATCCATTCAGCCGTTCGAGCTAAAAGTGAGTCCAACCGCCCTATGGAAATTAACATGGGAAAAACGCTTTTTGGGACCCCCCTTTTTTCTCGGCCCCCCCTTGACGAACCCCCCCCAAATTTTCAGGGGCTGCTCAGAAACGAAATGTTCCATTTTCCTGAAAATTTCAGCCAATTCCGTCCACAAACGCCAAAGTTATTAGACATAGAATTTTCAAAAATCCCATAGAGAAAAAATCCTAACTATATATACCTACTGGCGACCGCCAGTAGGTAATATATATATATATATATATTCCGCTCCAAAGTCCACCTTGGCGCTCACTGCACACTTGCGACGGGTGCAGCCAAATGGAGGTGGGTCCATTATAAAATCAAAGCTCATGTGTTCAAAGAAACACGCTGCACTCACGGGACCAATTCCATTCTTTAATCAGCGAGGACGCGTTTCGGCGTTCTGCCTTCTTCTGCTCGCTTTAATGACAAAAAAGAAAACAGCATATGCATGGTAGTTCTTTAAAACTCTTAGATCAGTTCCCATTGGGCGCAGCAAGTGAGAGGAGGAAAGGGATTGGTCTATCCACAACCAATAGCATGTTCCCTCCGTTGTTTTACGGGAACTTTTCGTTAAAGTGCTCAGGGGTTATATTCCATATTGTACCCCGACATGGGCACCCCAAAAGCACGCAGTCCAATGTACCTCCCTTAATTGCTGCCAAATCAAGGTCCCTCATGCTGCTGCCAAGGAGATAGTCAATTGGGGGCCCATCGTCAACCACGGGGTTTTGTGGTATGTAGCGCAGGGGTCGGCATATATCTGTATCCCCACCAGCCTGTATGGCTGGCGACTTTGTCGACGTCAACACCACGATAGCCTCCGTGGCGGTGCAAGGTGTCCAATAATACTCCGCTCCAAAGTCCACCTTGGCACTCACTGCACACTTGTGACGGGTGCAGCCAAATGGAGGTGGGTCCATTATAAAATCAAAGCTCATGTGTTCAAAGAAACACGCTGCACTCACGGGACCAATTCCCTTCTTTAATCAGCGAGGACGCATTTCGGCGTTGTGCCTTCTTCTGCTCGCTCTAATGACAAAAGAAAACAGCATATGCATGATAGTTCTTTAAAACTCTTAGATCAGTACCCATTGGGCGCAGCAAGTGAGAGGAGGAAAGGGATTGGTCTATCCACAACCAATAGCATGTTCCCTCCGTTGTTTTACGGGAACTTTTCGTTAAAGTGCTCAGGGGGTATATTCCATATTGTACCCCGACATGGGCACCCCAAAAGCACGCAGTCCAATGTACCTCCCTTAATTGCTGCCAAATCAAGGTCCCTCATGCTGCTGCCAAGGAGCTAGTCAATTGGGGGCCCATAGTCAACCACGATAGCGATAGCCAGTAGGTATATATAGTTAGGACCAAGCTACCATAGAAAATACGCAACATTCTATTGGTAATAACATTGGCGCTGGTTGAGGAATTTGCATGTAATTTTCCAAAATTTAGGCCAGCTCCACTCCGCTTCTTTCCTGGAAGTTTCGGGGGGATTCGTCATGCGGGGGCCGAGAAAAAACGTGTTTTCCCCATGTTAATTTCCATAGGACGAATAGACAAGGCTACAGCCCGAACCACTGAATGGAATTACACCAAACTTTGCAAAATTGTAGGGACTGGTACGCAGAAGTGCCTTTTCTATATTTTCTATATTTGGTGAAAATTTCTCCAGTGGTTTTTATGAAAATTAACTTCAAAAACACATATATATCTGGGCGGAGCCTAACCACACATCTCATCGTGAGATCTGATTGGCTTGTCAGCACTTCATCCAAGAAGTGTTGGCAGCCATCTTGGGACCAATATACATGATAGCACCTCAATAAAAAGCATTGAAGTTAATAGTTACATTATAAATCATTTGTTGATGGTACCATACTCATTTTAGGAATTGTGGTGTGTTCTAAGGTGATTTTACCATGTGATAAAGCCTTCTGCTGGGATATCATGAATCATGTTTGAAAGAAAACTATTATCTCATGCTTTTCCCACAGTGGTTTGGAAGGGGATCTATAAGCTAAACTGAAAGCATATTTTCTGTAAATTCACATTATCTTTCTCAGTCATGTGAGAATGAAGTCTGACATTCTCAGTAAAACATGTACATACAACAAGGACAGAGACTGTCAGTTGATTCCTTTGTGTTCTCTTGCAGCCTCCTAGAGTGTTCTAAAGAACAACTAGAGCGCTAACAGTCCTACTTATTACAAAGGTATGGCACACCTGAAGCCATCTTGATTGGAATAAAGTGGTAACTCTTAAAACATTTAATTTAAAAAGGAACAAAATGAGGGGGTATATTTTGCCATAGAAAGTATGATTAGTGCTGCAGAAAGAAAAATTAGGGCACATTTTGAGTGACTTCTCAAATCCTCTTCTATTTCATAAAAAAATTCTGACATGCAGTCTCCCAAGATGGCCACCAGAGACAAAAGAGCCCAAATGTAGCCCAAATATCACCCAGATGTAGCCCAAGTATAGCCCAATGACAGAATGTCCCAGAGTGTTCTAAAGAACAACTAGAGCGCTAACAGTCTTACTTATGACAAATGTATGGCACACCAGAAGCCATCTTGATTGGAATGAAGTGGTAAGTCTGAACACATTTAATTTAAAAAGGAACAAAATGAGGGGGCTCATTTTGCCATAGAAAGTATGATTAGTGCTTCAGAAAGAAAAATTAGGGCACATTTTGAGTAACTTCTCAAATCCTCTTCTATTTCATTAAAAAGATTTTGCCATGCAGACTGAAACATGCACTTTGAACACCAGCAGCAGACTTCCCTGGTGAGCAGTAGCTTTACTACAGTGATCTAATGAGCAACTAGAGTGCTAACATTCAGAATTTATGGCAAATGTGTGATACATCTGAATGCCTTCTTGATGGAACCAAAGTAAACAAGCATTGAAAATTTAATAGATCTCGCCCTCGTTTAAGTTAAAGCCATTCTGTTTGTAATGAGGTGGCATTTTAGCTTTGCTTTTATTAGTGTTTTTAAAACTTTCATGTAAATAACATGCATATGTATGCATATATGTATATGTATGCATGCATTTATATTTGTATTTATATAGATATGCAGATTACATATGTTTATATATGTATGTATATATATACACATACATATATATAAATGCATATGCATATATATGCATATATATATGTTTGCGTGTAGTAGAGAGAGAGAAGTAGAGAGAGGTAGAGAGTAGAGAGTGAGTACTAGAGAGTAGAGAGTGAGTAGTAGAGAGTAGTAGAGAGCAGTAGAGAGAGTAGCAGAGAGTAAGTAGTAAAGAGTAGTAGAATGAATAGTAGAGTGAGTAGTAGAGTGTAGTAGAGAGTGAGTAGTAGAGAGTGAGTAGTAGAGAGTAGTAGAGAGTAAGTCATAGAGTGAGTAGTAGAGAGCAGTAGAGAGTGAGTAGTAGAGAGTAGTAAAGAGGGAGTAGTAGAGAGTAGTAGAGAGTGAGTAGTAGAGAGTGAGTAGTGGAGAGTAGTAGAGAGTGAGTAGCAGAGAGAGAAAATAGTAGAGAGTAGTAGAGAGTGAGTAGTAGAGTGAGTAGTAGAGAGTAGTAGAGAGAGTGGTAGAGAGTGAGTAGTAGAGAGAAGTAGAGAGTGAGTAGTAGAGAGTAGTAGAGAGAGAGAGTAGTAGAGAGTGAGTAGTAGAGAGTAGTAGAGAGTGAGAAGTAGAAAGTGAGTAGTAGAGAGTGAGTAGTAGAGAGTGAGTAGTAAAGAGTGAGTAGTAGAGAGAGAGTAGTAGAGATTGAGTAGTAGAGAGTAGAGAGTAGTAGATAGTGAGTAGTAGGGAGTGAGTAGTAGAGAGAGTAGTAGAGAGTAGAGTAGAGAGTAAGTAGCAGAGAGTAGTGGAGAATATTCCAAAGTTTGGCACAGCACCACTTGCACAATAAGTCCAATCAAATCCTATCACTTAGAGTCCTTATTGAAGCGCTGAATCTTGGTGTATATTCAAATGCTTTTACTTTCCTTAAGTTTATGTAGCACAGCCAGCCGACGCGTTTCGTTCTGTACAACAGAACTTCTTCAGGGCGTTCTTATTTCCTTCAAGTTATGTTGGTATCCTGTTGTCATATAACTAGATATTTCTTCCAAATGTTAGACGAGACGTAAGTACATTCTTATTCAAAGTGACTAGGTATCAATTTTACCCACACAATTCGGGCAGACTTGAGTAATTTATAGCATCCTCAAAGTCAGTCTTTCAAAAATTCCAAAGTATAGGACATGATAATCCAAATCCAAATGTTTCTTAAGAAAAGTCATTTTCAATCGTTCGGAATATCGGCGTTTGGGCAGATATGACCCAGGGACCCCCAGTATGCAAGGGGAATTAGTCCCCCCTCTCCAAACACGCCAGTGCCCTGCGTTGCAGGGAGGTGTAAAAAGGGGCATAGCCTCATTACACCTCTGTGCAATGCAGCCCCCTGGCGCATACTGGAGGTTCCAGGTGGACTAGTTGGCCCCCAGGGACCCCCAGTATGCAAGGGGAATTAGTTCCCCCTCTTCAAACATGCACGGGGGCTGCGTTGCAGAGAGGTGTAAAAAAGGGTGTGGCCTCATTACACCTCTCTGCAATGCAGCCCCCTGGCGCATACGGGAGGCTCCTGGTGGGCTAGTTGGCCTCCAGGGACCCCCAGTATGCAAGGGGAATTAGTTCCCCCTCTGCAAATGCGCCAGGGGGCTGCATTGCAGAGAGGTGTAACAAGGGGCATAGCCTCTTTACACCTCTGCAATGCAGCCCCTGGCGCATACTGGAGGTTCCAGGTTGGCTATTTGGCCCCCAGGGGCCCCCAGTATGCAAGGGGAATTAGTTCCCCCTCTTCAAACATGCACGGGGGCTGCGTTGCAGAGAGGTGTAAAAAGGGGCGTGGCTTCATTACACCTCTCTGCAATGCAGTCTCCTGGCGCATACTGGAGATTCCTGGTGGGCTTTCAGGTCTTATATGGTTAGGAATTAGCATTAAAAAAAACTTTGAAATTCACTGAAAAAAACATAGGTTTCAGGCCTTATATAGTTAGGAATTAGCATTTAAAAAACCTTTGAAATTCACTGAAAAAACCATAGGTTTCAGGCCTTATATAGTTAGGAATTAGCATTTAAAAAAACTTTAAAATTCACTCAAAAAACTATACGTTTTAGGGGTGTTATAGTTAGCTGGACATTTCACTCATACAAAACCATTGAAATTGCTCCTATATAGTTAGTTGTACTAACTATATTTCGCGCACCCGCAATCCACTGCTGATGAAGTCACATATTACATCATTCATGACATGGTCAGTGACATCACTGATGACATCTCAAATGACATCACTGATGACATCACTGATGACATCATCCACGTGAAAATCACATACACCTTTTCATACACTAGTAAAATCTTTCATCACTCTTTGTAAAATACAGAGCATCATATTTGAATCCATTGTTACAGCAATACAAGTATCTAAAAACCCACTCAGTGATTCATAGATGTATACACACATCTAATCACTTACCTGTAGATTCACTCATACATGCTGTCAATGAACAATAGAACACTATAAAAAATACTTATACACCTAAATCGACATTACACACCAGCACACATCCTATGCACATATGAAGTCATCCTACTCACTTATGCAAACAATGGATCATACTTACATATTTACTTAGCTACACACTTATAAAAACACAACTTCATCTATTCATTTAGGTAGTAAGTCATACTTAGTGAATTAGAAAATCATTATTACAAGTATAAAGTTATCCATACAGTCACTCACACAATCATTGAGTCTTATGTATACTTATTTATATACAACAACTGACACATACACTGCCTTTTATTTTTCTACTTTGTTGGACATGTACCATTGAGAAATATATTTGCTCATCACCACGCCCATAAAGATATTCACTCACCCAAACAACTGTTAGAACATGTAGTTTTAACTTTATTTATCTAGTGAATCAACTATTCACACATCTTTGTGCAGTCACACACTCCCAACCGAACCACACACACATTCACTCTCCCATACAAATACTCAGTTAACTAATCAATAACTAATATAAACTTTCACATAGCTAGTAACCAACTGGAGAACCAGTTTATACAACAACTGACAAAGTGATACAGATATTCAAACAGATTAGTCACTATCCACTATATTTAGTGAGACACTATAAATTGGTCAAGTAAACAGTCAATTACACTGCTACTAAATCCTCCATCCAAATATTTATTTTTATATATCCACTCATTCTTCAATGCAAATTGCTATATATATATATAATGCATATTTAAATAACGAAGCAAACCACATTCACTGGATGATGTCATCAGTGATGTCATCCGTGATGTCATTTGAGATGTCATCAGTGATGTCACTGACCATGTCATGAATGATGTAATATGTGACATCATCAGCAGTGGATTGCCGGTGCATGAAATATAGTTAGTACAACTAACTATATAGGAGCAATTTCAATGGTTTTGTATGAGTGAAATGTCCAGCTAACTATAACACCCCTAAAACTTATAGTACTTTGTGTGAATTTTAAAGGTTTTTTAAATGCTAATTCCTAACTATATAAGGCCTGAAACCTATGGTTTTTTCAGTGAATATATGTTATGTTATGTTACCTTGGTTTATATAGCGCCAGCTCACCAACTGGTCTCAAGGCGCTCCAGACCAAAGAAAACCACACTTTATTCTTACTCACAGGATACTCAAAACTGATTATAGGTTAGCCCGTATGTCCAAAAGCCTCCCCAAAAAGGATCGTTTTCAGCTGTTTTCTGAAGCGAAGGAGATTCGACTCCTTACGCAAAGACACAGGTAGCTTATTCCATAGCAGTGGGGTAAGTATGGAGAAGGATCTGCCTCCTTTTGTGACTAAGTTAAAGCGGGGGCAAGTCATCAGTAAGGCGTCAGATGATCTTAAGGTACGTTTCGGGTTGTAGGGCATTAAACGATCCTTAATGTAACCAGGGGCTTGCCCATGAATTGCCTTGTGTGCGATACACAGGCTCTTAAATTCTACCCTCTGCTTCACGGGAAGCCAGTGGAGCTTGGACAGTAAGGGGGAGGCATGAGATCTTCTCGGAAGTTTAAAAATTAGGCGTGCAGCGTCGTTCAAAACGGTCTGCAATCTATGGATCAGATTCTTTGGTAGACCTAAGTACAAAACATTACCATAGTCCAATCTTGATAGTATTGTGGCCGAAACCATGTCCGAAGCATAGATTCGGATAGAAGAGGGACTAGTCTACGCAATTGCCTAATTAGGCCAGTGCAGATACCCACAACCGCAGAAATCTGGGTGACCATTTACAAATCCTTGTCAATCTTTATACCCAGACTTTTCACATTTGGCTTTGGCACTGGGGTAGGGCCAAGTTCTTTTGGACAAAACAGATCTCCCCAAGGTGAAATGCCAGTTGACACCACCAAAACCTCCGTTTTCTCGGGGTTGATTTTCAGCCGATTGTCCCTCATCCAACTGACTGTATACTTAAGTACCTCCTGTGTATGTAGTTGTGCTGCTTTAGAGTTCTCAATGCTAAAGAGTAATTGGGTGTCGTCTGCGTAATTAAACACCCGACAACCCATCTGTACCAAGGATTCAATAAGGGGTTGCAGATAAAGATTAAAAAGTAACGGGGATAATGCGGATCCCTGCGGAACCCCACAGTTCAACCTGCCCAACTCAGAAATCTCCTCACCCAATTGAATCCTCTGCTGCCTCCCTGTCAAAAAGGACTCAAGCCATTTATAGGCTGTGTCCTTTATTCCAAAATTCACCAGTCTATCCAAGAGCAGATCATGGCTGACAGTATCGAATGCCTCTGATAAATCTAGAAGTATCAGGGCACTCGGTTTCCTACTGTCAGCCATGTCCCTGAGCTCATCCAGCACCGAGAGCATCACCAGCTCGGTGCTGTGATGCGCCCGAAAGCCTGCTTGGCGTCCCTGGAGAAGATTGTGTGATTCCAGGAATGCGGACATCGATTGTAACACGTGCTGCTCAAGAATTTTGGACATGAACGGCAGCTGAGAGATTGGTCGATAATTTTTCAAATTTGTTTGTTCAGCTCCAGGTTTTTTCAGCAGGGGTCGTACCCAGGCTTCTTTAAGCTTTATTGGGAGATAGCCCGTTTGTAATGAGCTATTTAGAAAGGAAGCGGTATGATCTGACATCAAAGCTAATGCTCCTCGGAAAATAGTTGGAGGACATGGATCTGCCGGTGAGCCTGATTTTATAGAGGACATAAGATGTTCTAGCATCGTAACATCCAACTCTGGAAAAGTTGAGATAGTACAATCCTGCGGTGCTTTGATCAACTGTGGTACATAAAGACCACTCACCGTGTTGCTCTTAATCTCAGAAAGAATAATCTCAACTTTTTATAAAAAATAATGTTGGAATGTATCGCGCTCAATGTTTGTAACCGCCTTCGTTGGTTTCTTTGTCAGTTCTGACAGGATACTAAAGGTTTCTTTCTGCACGTTATGTGCCCGCTTAATGCGGATATTAAAGTATTCCGCTTTTGCCCCTAATAGCCTTTTCTTATAATCTTTTGAGAGGATTTTATATTGTTCTCTATCAGATTCCTCCTTGGATTTCCTCCATCTCCTTTCCATACTACGAAGCTTTTTCCTAAATTCTCTCAGAGGGGGGGTATACCAGGGTGCCCCCTTCCCCAGACCCTTTGCTCGTTGTAATTTCTCTGGGGCTATCTGGTCAATTGCCTGGGAGATTGTCTGAATTAAATCCATATAGTCCTTATCTAAATTTCCACTAGGCAGAACAGGGTGTTGCGGGAGAGTATCCGACAACGCTTGTAAGTTAACACTCCTCCATTGGCGTACTCGCTTCAATTTTGGAGCTTGACTGGGTGGTTTCCCACTAATTGGGATAGTACAGTAAATAAAGAAGTGATCTGACCAAGGACACGGTAAGACGCTGTCTATAGTGACCTCAAGATCTGAGGTTCAGATCAGAACGAGCGTATGTCATTTAATATGAGTGGGGCATTTAACCAGCTGTGTCAGGCCGATTGCGGACATAACTTCCTCCAATTGTCGAGTTACTGATACTTTGGGGGATTTTTCCCAATGTAGGTTAAAATCACCTGTAACCGCCACTTTTTGGTATCTTGAGCAGATATTGGATATTACAGGGCAGAAGAGATCATTAAAAGCAGGCGAGGAGTTAGGGGGACGATAGATGGTGAGAATCACCCAGCAAGAGTTTTCAAAAGTAAACTTGACACCAAGTATATCGGCCAGGTCTATCGAGTCTGCAATCAAATTTTCCATTGTCAGCTGCCTTTTGAAGAAGATTGCAACTCCTCCACCTCGCAGGTTGTTAGCTCGGTTTTGCCAGATGACATCATATTCACTAGGCAGGGCGGCCACGATGTCTGGGGCTGAGTCATTATCTAACCATGTCTCAGTTAAGGTTAGGATATCAATATCACTATCTTGAAGAAGAGTAAAGATATCCAGATGATGTTTATGCAGGGATCTCGTATTCAGACTAACCACATTCAGTTTATGTTTCCGGCGATAGGGCATAGCATCAGGAGGTCTCAAAAGATGCAACACTTTCAGTCTCTCAAATACATTCGCCTCTAGCCTCACCTTATTTGCATTAAGCAGATGTAACTGATCCGCATTATAGGTGTAGTTTAGGCCAAGAGTCCTGGCCCCTGCGCCCGTCCGTGCGCGGACGGGCGCAGACGGGCTGGACTCTGGCACGACTCCGGCGCGCGAACGCTGCGCGCGAACGCAGCGCGTAAGCATGGCCGACTTAAGTAGATGTTAAAGCACTAGCGCGCTAACCACAATGGCGCCGCCGAACGTGCCCTAGTTACCCCCAAGATGGCGCAGGTATTCGGTGAAAGTGAGCAGGACCCGCCAAATGCCGTGATTGTACCAATTACAGAGCAAGTGAGGGCCAGAAACGACGCTAAAAACAAGGGTAAGATTAAACAATTTAAACTGAGATACAAAACGGGTGAATTAAAAATCCGAGCCTTTGCGCGATTAGTTAAGAAATTGTAGGTCTCAACGCGACCTTAGCGCAGCCTGAATCAGAGCGCTGCTTTCAAAAGATGAGTGCGCGTTTACCTGGTCAAGCCCTGAGCTTCAGTCCTCGCTCGCCTTAAGTAGATGTTAAAGCACTAGCGCGCTAACCACAATGGCGCCGCCGAACGTGCCCTAGTTACCCCCAAGATGGCGCAGGTATTCGGTGAAAGTGAACAGGACCCGCCAAATGCGGTGATTGTACCAATTACAGAGCAAGTGAGGGCCAGAAACGACGCTAAAAACAAGGGTAAGATTAAACAATTTAAACTGAGATACAAAACGGGTGAATTAAAAATCCGAGCCTTTGCGCGATTAGTTAAGAAATTGTAGGTCTCAACGCGACCTGAGCGCAGCCTGAATCAGAGCGCTGCTTTCAAAAGATGAGTGCGCGTTTACCTGGTCAAGCCCTGAGCTTCAGTCCTCGCTCGCCTTAAGTAGATGTTAAAGCACTAGCGCGCTAACCACAATGGCGCCGCCGAACGTGCCCTAGTTACCCCCAAGATGGCGCAGGTATTCGATGAAAATGAGCAGGACCCGCCAAATGCGGTGATTGTACCAATTACAGAGCAAGTGAGGGCCAGAAACGACGCTAAAAACAAGGGTAAGATTAAACAATTTAAACTGAGATACAAAACGGGTGAATTAAAAATCCGAGCCTTTGCGCGATTAGTTAAGAAATTGTAGGTCTCAACGCGACCTGAGCGCAGCCTGAATCAGAGCGCTGCTTTCAAAAGATGAGTGCGCGTTTACCTGGTCAAGCCCTGAGCTTCAGTCCTCGCTCGCCTTAAGTAGATGTTAAAGCACTAGCGCGCTAACCACAATGGCGCCGCCGAACGTGCCCTAGTTACCCCCAAGATGGCGCAGGTATTCGGTGAAAGTGAGCAGGACCCGCCAAATGCGGTGATTGTACCAATTACAGAGCAAGTGAGGGCCAGAAACGACGCTAAAAACAAGGGTAAGATTAAACAATTTAAACTGAGATACAAAACGGGTGAATTAAAAATCCGAGCCTTTGCGCGATTAGTTAAGAAATTGTAGGTCTCAACGCGACCTGAGCGCAGCCTGAATCAGAGCGCTGCTTTCAAAAGATGAGTGCGCGTTTACCTGGTATATATATATATATATGCCACTGCAATCGTCCAGCAAGAACCAGCACTCCCCAATGTCCCGGGGCACCGCAGATCCGAACAAACGAAAGCTGACCCAGTCTTAAGGTGAAGAGAATATTTTTATTCAATTTTGTTGCATCGCCACTGTGAGAAGTTGGCCTGATATATGATGCTCACTAATTCTAGTGATCACCTTGTATCAGTCCAAACAACCCTTATGGTGATTGGTTGTAAAGTCAACCATATAGACCAGCTATCCTAGTAGCGTGGACAAAAGCAGTCTTTAGGCTAAACTCTTTTGGCATGTGAAGCCAGCTGCTTTACCACAATATAACCCCTTGAATACCAGATGAAAGGACACCACACAGGTTGTTATGAAAATAAGTGATATATTTATTAATAACAACACCTCTGAACTCTTTATGAGGTCAGAGGGCTAAGCACATGACAATACTACAAAAGAAATACGAGTTCGCACAATATCTACAAGTGTGCCTGAGGGGCACGGCAAACCATATACTCAAAACAATGGAATGCGAGGAAGGAAAATACTGTAAGGAGATCCAGAGGCTGGAGGATCGCTGGGACTACGCTACAAACTAGGTAAGTAAGGAGCAGGAGGCCCACGGGACTCACGTGCAGAGTGGGAACTCTCACGCGGGATGCGTACCAACGTCTATGGATCTTACAGTTTGGAAAGTTACGGATTCCGGACGAACCCGGCTGGATGGAGGGAAAACAACAGTGGACCTGGACACTAGGATAGTGGACACAGACTTCAGCACCTAGAAGCTTTAGTTACCTAACCCACAGGCTGCGGGTGCATAGGGCTGAAGTTGCGTGGGGTTTGCTGCGTTGATCCCGGTGATGCCTGAAACAAGAAGTTGCTGGCAGGCAGCCAGATGGAGGAGTCCGGTGGTTCCAAGGATGGAACTGGAAGGAAGAAGTCCTGAAAGGGAAGGGGACAGAGTCTCGGTCACTAGCCAGTGACGGTGCTGGAACCAGGAGAAACCAGATACTGTTGCCGCAGTCAGGTGATGGAAGGGTCGCTTCTCTCTGTAGCTGCGCGGACCAGGAGCTGCTCTTCACGACCAGGCTGGAGGCACGAGCTGTCCCACGTAGTCTGCTGCTGTCGGCGGTGTCGGATCGTCGAACTGGACAACAGGCCTTGGCTAATGCAAGCCACGCGGTGGAACAAAGATGGCGTCTAGAGTGGACCAGGAGGGTCTGGGATACTTCTCTTTCACAAGGAAGCAAGGGCCAGTCTGGGGGACCAGACTAGCAGTGTCGATTTCTTCGGGTCGTCGCCTCAGAGGTCACTAGCCAGCCGGCAAGTGACCAGACAACAGGAAGGGCAGCAACCAGGCAAAAGGGCCCCATGCAGATCACGGGGATGCTGGGGGCTGGTCTTTGGTGCAGGAGCTGCGTCTGTGTGGGGCTTCTCAGTCCCCAATGCACTCACTCGAGGAACCCTCAGGAACCCTCGGGAGTCGTGCTGGAAGCGCTGTGCAGGTTTCTTCAAGATGGCCGTCTCCACGCTGCTCGTCGCACCCACGGGTCCCAGCTGTGCTGTGGATGTGGGTAGAGGTCAGAGAGGTCTGGAGGTCCGGGTCTTGTCGAGCTGGGTCGTCGGATTCCGGGATGGAAGGACTCTGCAGCAAACCGCACAGGAGCTTGATGGTGCCTGCGAAGCAGGATGGTCACTCCCTGACCATAGGGGAGATTCTTCAGTCTTCTGATGATCAGGAGGTCGAAGGTCAAGAGTTCTTTATTGTCAAGAGTAATCTAATCTGGAATGGGACCAGCTCCTACCTTTATTCAGCTAAAGGGGGCTGCACTACGACTAGGTCCCTCCCCTGGGTGGGACCAGGAAGGGGGGGTTACACCCCCTATCCTTTATCCAGTTTCCCCCCAGAGCTGGGGCTGGAGTGCCCCAGCAACTGCTTGGAACCGGTGTATGCACAGGGCACCTTGTGTGCCCCAGGCATGTCTCATTCCTTTCAGCCTGAGCCTACCTAATACACAAAATCCTGTCTGGGGTGGTGCTAGCACCTCCCAAGGCAGGAAACCCTTTGTCCGAGCCTCCCTCGCTGGAAGGACTCCCAGCAGCAGGAAGTCAGACTTGTGTCTGTGGTGGCAGCATCCATTTTGTGATGCTGAGGCTTGAGTTTACTTTAACCGGGGTTTACAGTTACATACATGTCGTGTCCCTCTAGAAGGGTGGAATGCTAACCCCGTCGCCAGAATTGGCGAGGGGTTAGTATTCCAATTCGTATGACACCTTACTCGACATGTTTTGATAATGCTATGCCAAAGTTAGCATTTAACCGCGAGGATTATAATGCACTTAAGAGTATATGGTATAGCGTTATCATGGAACAGCTATAAGCACTTGGTTCCGCAAGCTGCAAATGGGCTCAGCTCATGCCAGAGCACCATCTCACATAATTCCAAGCACTCTGCCTTCAGGATTAATAAGGCCTGCCATAGGAGTGACTGATAGGAATATATGTGTCCATCTTAGGGTTAGATATAGGAATACTATATCTAAAGCAAAGGGTGATTACACCACCTTGCCCCAGCTGTCGTGCAGCCAGTTGTGTCAGATTTGGGTGGCCAGCCAGGGGTGGCATAATACATGCTGCAGCCCCTGGTAGGCCCTGGATACCTAAGGTATACTGTACAGGGACTGATAAGGTGGCCCAGTACCAATTGGTAAATGCACCTAAGGTACATGCTTGTCAATTTAGAGAGAGAACAGCTAGGCTGTGGGTCTGATTAGCAGGCCCACAGCCAGGGAAAGTCGTAAATCAGTGAAGCAAAAAGCAAAAATCTGGGGTGGCCATGGGATTGCAGACCCCACTCTCCTACAGCCACCAGCATAACGTTTCGGCCTGCTCAGAGGCCTTGGTCACATGACGCTAAGGGTGGGACAGACTATTTTTAAAGTGCTAGTGCATGGTTACAAAGACACGCCATTGGTTAAACACAAGTGCCTGGTAAAAGATATAGAAGACATGTCAATGAACACGTTAAAAAGCCAATAAAGGTACAATATTAAAAAATGTTAAATGACAAATTTACATATGTACAAAGGGCAAAATAGATTTTAAATACATAAGGTCCATCCAACGTGCAAAGATAATCCCGTATTTTCAAAAGGGGGTTAGTATTGATGAATTTCATCACAAGCGAAATGTGATAACATGTAGGGGTCAACACAGTGTTCAATTCCATAATGTAATTTATGTTACCAACATTTCACATCAGCACAACCCCGCCCTATGGCGATTGTAAAAATAATATAAACCAAGTGGGTTAATAACACATGTCATATTCGATAGTTATGTCAACCAAGCCAATTATAGCCCGCTTTAATGCTTGTATTAACAGTTATGATAACCATCGTGTTAAAAAAAAGTGTGTCAACCAAGAGAAAATAAAGCAAAGGGTGTCGTGAACAGTGATGACACAAAATACATTAATAACATTAAAACCCCTCCCTGGATGGATGATGGGAGTATGTTCAAGTAGTCATCATGAATCTTATATCATTGCAGGAAAGAAGTGGCAGCATTATATCTATTTCAGAAAGAATAGGGATATCAACGTCTGAGTGATAGCACTGATGTACAAACGATATAGTTGTACTGTACTATCTGGGAAGGATTGCCCAGTGGGGCTAACTGGGATTTACAGATGAGTGTAGAAATCCACACTGGTGTTTAAACCAAGTGGTGTCTTGGTGTCGAGATCAAGGATATATTTGGTTTCAAGAGCCCTTAAGATAAATTCTCGGTTACCCCCTCTGCGAAGAGGCGGGACCGAGTGAATCGCGAAGTATTTCAGCAAATGGCTCTGTTTATCATGATGTTCCTTAAAATGACGTGCCACCGGGTAGGTGGGGTCCTCAGTGTTGATGGCCCTGATGTGCTGGAGTATCCTCTTGTGCACCTGCAACTTGGTGCTACCCACATATCGCAGGGCACAGGGACACTCCAGCACATGCACTGTGAACTCTGTTTTGCACGTTAATTGCTTGGTGATAATCCGAGGAACATGAGAGAAAGGGGTTAGGTACTCAGTCATGTTAATGCCGTGCCTGCAAGCCTTGCAGGCCGAGCATTTTTTAAAACCTTTGATGGCCTTGTACCAAGGTGTTGATGCCACAACCTCAGGACTGGACTTGACTAATGCTTCACCAAGGGAATAAGCCTTTCTACAAGAGATATCCGGTCTGGCTGGCATAAGGTGACCAATCACTGGATCAGAATTGATTAGATTCCAGTTTTTGGAAATTATTTTCCTGGCTGCTTATCGTTTGCTTTGCGGAGGGAGAGCTGGTCTTGCTGCTGGGGACCCTCGGTAACTGCGGACTTTCCTTGAGAGTGACACTGACTTCTCGCGCCCCCCGCTGTGCGGGCACCGCTCACATTGTGGAGCGTAAGGAAGGAACCTGCTGCAAACAGAGTGACTGACCCTGAGATCACCTGCGGGACTCCGAGGACCAGCATGCACACTATTGCAGGAACCTGGTCTACAGTTATACTTGGGCCCGAGTGGGGCACCTACAACAGAATGTTATTGGCACGGCTGAGACTGGGCATCTTTTTTAGGATGGTTACCTTCCCTGATACAAATGATTGGTGTAAAAGTCTAAGTAATTGCCCATGTGATGATTGTTCTGCACAGTCTACTATTCATTGCAAATTGTATGGGTGGGGGAGGAGAAGATACTTAATTCCATTATTAAAGCACTGGGGTCTAAGGCAGTGTAGACCTGCGCTTTTTAAGATCCTCCTACTCCAGGATGAAAAAAACATTATTGCTGTAACTAAGTTCTTAAAATTCATTGTTTGATGTAGAAATTCAATGAGCCAAAGAATCTGTGAACTGTACTATGCACTTTTTGTAAATAGCCTGAAAATGATTTGATGTAGTCGAATTGAAATTGTCTGTTCTTTTTTAATACATTAGTTTTAAATGTCCCAATGTTTTTATATGTGCTTTTGTGTTTTTTTTATCAAATCGAATAAAGTTATCTTTGACTTGACTTGACTTGACTTGATTTCCCTTAATGCCTGAAATTGACGATTGAAAGTCAATACTAATCTCACTGGTTGATCAGCATTGTCTGCTTCTTTGTTTGTTGATCTCCTGGGTTGTAGGGCTACCTCCCTGGGCATGGCATTCACTTTACGAATTGCCGAATCAATTGAGCCTTGAGAATAACCCCTGTCTAAAAAACGGGCTCTACTGTCACATTGGGCCTGACTGCATTGTTCCTCTGTGCTACATATTTGTCTGATACGCAGCATCTCCCCATAGGGGATGCTGCGAATCAGGTGTGCCGGGTGATGACTCTTGGCATGGACCACAGTGTTTCCGGAAGTCGGTTTACGGAACAACGTAGTGTGTAACTTGTTGTTGGTGACCAGACCCTGACATCCAAGAAGTCAATACATGTTTGGCTCATATTGTGGGTAAACTCTAGGTTATATGCGTTGTTGTTTAGTTGTGCAATGAAGTCGATTGCCTCCTGTTTGGTGCCCCGCCATATCAAAAATATATCGTCGATATAACGATACCATTGGGCTACCAGTTTAGCCATAATCAGACCGTGCGTACCCATGAGGACCTGCCTCTCCAAGTAGCCCATATGCAAACAGGCATAACTGGGAGAGAAACAGGCCCCCATGGCCACACCCCTGATTTGTTGAAAGAATTGCCTGTTGAATTGAAAGTAATTGTTGTTCAAACAGAATGAAATCATAGCAATCAGCATTTTGTTTTGTTCCACATATTGCACAGACCTGTTCCCCAAAAAGAATTGTACGGCCCTTAGTCTGTCAAGATGCTTGATGCTAGTGTATAGTGACGACACATCAAGCGTGATTAACCAGTAATCTGACTCCCACTCCGCAGTCTCTAGTTTTCTCAAAAAGTCACTTGAATCTTGCACGTATGATGGCAGTGCAGAGACAAAATCTTGGAGAAAAAAGTCGATGTATTTTGTGACATTTTCCAAAAGACCATCCCTGGCAGAAATGATGGGCCTCCCCGGCGGTTTGTTAACATCCTTGTGCACTTTGGGGATCAGGTATAGCACCGGCATCACAGGGAAAACTTTCTTCAAGAACTTAAATTCATCTAAGCTCAAGAGGCCGGTGCTTATCCACCCCACCAATAGACTGCCATGGTTGTTTTGTGCCAATTTAATCTCTGAAAGGTCACAACGCTTGTAACAGGAAGCATCATTTAATTGTGCATAAGCTTCCTCCAGGTAAAATGTTTGCGGCCAAAGTACAACATTGCCACCGTTATCGGCCTGCCGAACAATGATTGAATTGTCAGCCTGGATTTTTTAAACCAAGTTGTAGTATTTGGTATTGTGCACTCCTCCATGATGTTTAGATTTAAGAGTTGAGACATGCAATTGTTTGATGCCAGCAATAGCAAGGTCATGGAAAATGTCCAAATTGTCATGGAGTGTTGACGGAGAAAAGGTAGACTTGGGTTTGAACTTAGTTAAACCTGGAGCATTATACACCTCAGCTGCATCTTGCAGCCCAGAAAGCGCCCCTTCCTCACGTAATGTGGTCAGATCCTGGAGCAGTCCCGCGTCATTGGCAGTAAGGCCCGAGTTGGAAGGGCCTCGAAGAGTAGCATGAGGTTTGGGAGTGTACTGATGTGACAAAAAATGTTTTTTGAGCTTGAGCTTCCGGATGTATTTGAAAAGCTCAATTCTGGTTTTTGTATAACTGAAGTTATTCGCTGGACAGTATGTTAGACCCAATGAGAGAATTTCAATATCCGATTTACTGAGCACGGTGGGAGTTAGATTGATGACCGCTGGGCCCTCTACTGTGCACTGTTCAACCACTTCAGAGCCCGTTACTTTCCTCTGTTCCAGCTTTTTTGGGTAGAACTTTTTCTTTTGTTGGTCATCCCCGACCGGCTTTGCGGCACTGCTGCCGCTTGCGGTTCCGCTTCTGTTTGGCTGTTGGTTTGTCAATCTTGGGCGCAGTGTGGCCCGCCTGTCTTGTCTTAGGCAGTTTACCTCCTGGCCCGAGAAAATTTTGTAAACCCCAACCTCGGGTGTCTCGCTTTGCTGTCAGTGTCCGAGCCACTTCCCGGAGCAGAGCTGATATCGGAGCCCGAAGAGTGCACATCTATAGGCGATGAACCTGCTGTGGCTGCCAGATTACTGTCGGAGTTAAGAGTGATATTGGCCGCTTTTATGGCGTCATATTTTTTTAAAAACGTAAACACACGGCCTTGCTGGTAATCAACCTTATCCCATCGAAATTTGTACGCCTTTCTTTTCTTGATTATATCCTCCTCTTTGTTTATTCTAGCAGTCATCTCCTCTCTTAATTTTTTGGATTCAGCCTCCGACCCTTTCTCTATCTCCAGAATTTCAGTATTAATGGTCTCCACCTGCTGTTAAAGTAATACGCGATCGCTCTCCGTGTATTTAACCAAAATTGTCACTAGATACGAGACAAATCCACATTGCATTGGGCCCACTCGTCCAGCATGTTGGGATCAGGCTGCTCAAAGGACGGGGCCAACATGATTCGCAATCCTCGGGGGATACGTCCCACCTCAAGGTACCTGTTCAAAGAGCGGTGCTCCCACCACTTGGAAAGCTCACGTTTCATGGTTTTCTCCAATTTTTTATATATGTCCCTTAAGGTGTTGCCTGTATTCTGTACTGCCACAGGGTTCCCTGCAACGATGGGCCCCCCAGCCGGGGAGTCATCGAATAACCCAAGTGCCGCCTCCTCTCTGCCCAGCAAAGCGCCAGCTGACATGGCGATGCAGTATGTTAAACGAATGTTAGCTCACCACTGTGCGGCGGACGAAGAACCCACTGGCGTCGTCCGTCACCAGAGCACAACTCCTCCACCGGACTTTTCACTGAAACCCTGCACTGTCACCACAGCGAGCGCCGGACCGTAGTCGGGTCGTCCGTCACACGGCACTCATTCTTGGCTGCACAGGGAAAATCACCACAGTCCGGGGGCTCACGTAGCTACTCCTCACCGGAGTGTTCAAACGACTTCGGGAGCACCGAAAGTCACAGCTTCCTGCCGCGCATGCCCTGAAGGGAGGAGGGATCAGCTTGAAGGCTGTAGAAGCCAGAAAACAGTTGTGTAAATGCCACTGCACTCGTCCAGCAAGAACCGGCACTCCCCAATGTCCCAAGGCACCGGTGATCCGAACAAACGAAAGCTGACCCAGTCTTAAGGTGAAGAGAATATTTTTATTCAATTTTGTTGCATTGCCACCAGCATAACGTTTCGGCCTGCTCAGAGGCCTTGGTCACCCGGCGCTAAGGGTGGGACAGACTATTTTTAAAGAGCTAGTGCATGGTTACAAAGACACACCATTGGTTAAACACAAGTGCCTGGTAATAGATATAGAAGACATGTCAATGAACACGTTAAAAAGCCAATAAAGGTACAATATTAAAAAATGTTAAATAACAAATTTACATATGCACAAAGGGCAAAATAGATTTTAAATACATAAGGTCCATCCAACGTGCAAAGATAATCCCGTATTTTCAAAAAGGGGTTAGTATTGATGAATTTCCTCACAAGCGAAATGTGATAACATGTAGGGGTCGACACAGTGTTCAATTCCCTAATGTAATTCATGTTACCAACATTTCACATCAGCACAACCCCGCCCTATGGCGATTGTAAAAATATATATATATATATATCCAAACACTCGGTCACTCCTCAGCATGCATGCATAGATAGAGACGGACCACGATGATGTGCTGCAAAATTTTTATTGCCTTACTTGGTATATATATGTATATAAATGCAACCACATGTGTTTGTGTGTTTATAAGTATATATGTATATGTAGTATTAAATATTAGTCGAATATATTTGATTTACATTATATTAAAATTATTTTTTCAAATATTTAACATTTACTACAAACTTGATGTAAAAAAAATCTATTTTTGGAGGATGTTAGTATCAACTATATTATTTTCCGATATTTTTGTACTTACTATTATAGGTATAGGAGCATTATATTGTACTAAGCTATATTTTAGGTACCATATTGTTCCCAATGATATTTCTTAGCCACAATATTGTGTTAGTATACCCAGGAAGCATATTACCTATGTATGCATCAGTTCTTTAGATACTTACAAATACAGCACACTCTCTCTCCTTAGAAAAAGCTTATCACACAATTGCCAGATCACAGTCCCTTAAAAGCAAAACTACTGATGGAGTATTTGGGTTGGACGAAAGTATCTAAAACATATACATCACTCATGATAAATACACCAAACACATTCATAAAGTTAAAATTGGCATGGGAAGGAGATGTTGGGGAAATTCCCAAAGACAATTGTCAAATAGTCATAATTGAACCTAGAGTCAGCTTTAGCACCATAATTCAGACTGATCCAATTGAGGTTTTTGCATGAGGTATATATAACACCGCAACTATTACGGCAATTTGGTAATTCAGACTTCCTGTGACAGTCTCACATGGCAATGTGCAAATGGAGACATTTTAACATACAGTTTTGCTTTGGCCAATATTCAATCCTGCTGCCAGGATAAAATCTGTACACTTTCAGAAATGACTAATTGTCAAATTGACCTGGACCCTAGAGTCATTGTCCTACACATCAGCATAGACACAAAAATATACAAATTGGGCTTTCTCAACCTGATGCTTACAGTGGCAAAACGTGATATTGCACAGGCATGGATAAGTGATGAACATCCATTATTAGAAGTCTAGGTGCAAGGGAAGGATCACTGCATGTCATTAAAAATGCTGAATATCAGCCTTTGGGCTACACCAATGAGCACTTTAGAGTCTGAGGCGACTCGATGGAGTACAGTGGAACTGAAAACAAATTAGGCTGCTATGGCTGGCAGGCAGTATGAATTTGCAGACCAAAGTGCTATGATAAAGATCCAAATAACTCAGGGTTATGTTATGGTCGGGGTTAATGCGTGTAAAGGTATACAATTTTTGGTGTTATGTGATGACTGCAAAGAAGTAATCACACGCAAACCACAGGGGGAGGAGAGGTACCACCCTTCCCTCTGTACTGCTAACACTTATTCACACAAAAGAAAGGAAGAGGTTTTCAAAATGATCTGTTATCTTATTTTGAGCTACTTAATATTCTACACTGGAAAATCCTTCTGTGTGTGAATACTGCCCTCTCACACTAAATAGTGTCATGCTTCCTAATAGGGCACACATCAACATCCTGACGTAGACCAAACAACAGCGTGGAGCGAAAAAAATATTTTTTATTATAGTCGGATATTGAAGAACTAGACAGATTAAATACCTCTGCCCCATCTAGGTAAAGGATCCACTCAACATAGAAAAAAATCTAGAACTACCTAGGGGATAGTCTGCTGCATTTTATTTTGAACTTCTCCTGCAGAGAAGAGGTTGGGCGTTTAGACAGATACTGGGAGCCTGGGCATGTTCTCTACCCAGAATGTACAATACAGCCGGTGGAGAACATGCAAAGTGCATATGACTGTTTAGCTGGCCCAAGATGGCTGGCCAAACCGTCATGCGCACTTAGAGAGTGCCATGACTCCTTTCCCCTGCTCCGCCCAGTCCATCACTGCTCACAAAACTGCCTTAGCAATGAAAAATAACATTATATTAACATAGTGTTAATATAATTTTATTTTTCCTTTTTTGCACTGCTGAAAGGCAGAAGGGTGACCCTCCTCCGCCTTAGTGGAGGAGTCACCCCTGAACTTGAGCCTTCTCCGCACACAACCAGTGAAGCCACGGTTGGCTGCCTGAGGCTCAGTGATGGTGAACCAGCAGACTTTTTAGTGTTCATGGCACTTCCAGTTGATGGTGGGATGGGACTTCACTGATGCAGAGCAGACTAACAGACAGCAAACTCAGAATCATAGTTTACATTTTCATGACATAGGTGGTGGAAGTTGAGTTGCGAGAGAAGTCGGGATTAGGGACAACAAAAGCCTTATTTTATGGATCTTTGTATAGCACAAACTTGACCAGAAGGTATCAGAGCACTTCACATGAGCACCAATTGCATTACAGACAAACACATTCATTTTTCATTAGGCACAGGGAGATCAAGTGATTTGCCCAGAATCACAGAATGTTGAGCACCCCTGCCAAGACTCAAACTCAGTTGCCCACCTTTGAGGCTGACCGTAAGCCTTGTAATGTCAGAGACCATTTGCATGAAGGAGCTCAGTGTATCCTTTATTGGAATACATGGTGTCTTCATTGTCCTTATGTGAGAGGCTGGCTCAGTATATGATGTACACTTCAGTAAGTAGACACCTTGCACTGATCCAGGCAACCTTTATTGTGATTTCAGTAGTCTTAGACAACATTAAAAAGCTCTCTAAGTGGTAGCTGCGGCGAGCAGCCTTCAGGCTAAGTCCAGAAGGAGTGTAAAGAAGTTGGTTTTCCAAGAAAATAATCTTACAGGTATAGGCTATGTGAGAAAGAACCACACAGTGTAGTTATACAAATATGTATTTATTTTAAGACACTCACTAATACATACAGATATCTCGTAGCTGAATATATACACAATGCACACAATACTTTGCAAGAGAAACAGGTAAGTAGCACAAAATGCACAGTGGTCTCCAGGGGTAGACCAAACTATATACTAAAATAGTGGTATGTGAACCACGACTTGAGTCAAGACAATACCCAGAGGAAGTAGAAGTACGTGGGACCCAAGGAACCACCCAGGTTGAGTATTTAGTAGCCCCACGGAGGTCATGTGCAGTGTAGGAACACAAATGGCTCTCCGTACAAATCAACGTGTAAGTCGCAGTTGCAATTTTAAAGAAGTATGACCATTCCCAGTAGACCCTGAAGAAGCCCTGTGGAAGACAAGAAGTTGGAGAGCCACCCCACCCATGGATACCTTAGGAACCAGGATACCTGCACCAGGGAAGCCAGCTGCATAGGTGTGAAGTGGTGTCCGAAACCGCTGTCAAACCCTATAGAGGACTTCAGAAAGATGCCACTGCTAGAAAGGTAAAAGTGTCTGGAGGAACCCAGCAGTAGATTCAAGATGTAAAGAGCATTCAAGCAAAGGGGACAGAGTCTATGTCACTCAGGAGTGACCAGTAGACACGGAAGACAAATGTTCACCGCTGTCAGGTGTAGGAGGAGTGCTGACTGTGACCTTGAAACTACAGCTGTGTGGACCAGGTGACACTGTGAAAGACCAGAAGCCATACACGAGCTGTCCAACGCCAGATGTCGAGAGATGAGGTGCCGATGTCCAAAGGGAGCACCAACAAGCATTGGCAACTACAACCAACGTGGAAGTTCGAGAAGGTGTAATCTTGAGACGAGCAAGGTCCAGGAGACTCACCACAAGCAGGGGAGTCAGGGCAGGCCCCAAGCAATCGAGGGAGCCCATAGAATTCATATATGACCCTCAACAGGAACCACAGGCTTGAGGCACTGGAGTCGCAAGAGGACCTCTAGTGGCTTACCAAAGAAGTAGGCCCATGGTACATCCAATGTGGTGTGGTAAAGGATTCTGGTCACTGGTGATGCTTGAGTTTGGGGCTACTTGAAACCCAGCAATCTTGAAGGAAGGAAGCCATCAAGCCTTTGCAACTGCAAGTTGAAGGGGTGCACAGGTGTTCAGTTTCCTTGGCTCCGATGGGGGATACTGGCCACAAGCTTGGTGCAAGGACAGAGCAGGCCTCTGGGGATGTGAAGAAACATGAACTGAGTGGCTGAGCCTTTCGGAGTCTGTGGGAGTCCAGCATCAGCAGACCAGTCAACTTAGTTGTTGATGTTTGCAGATGCAGGGAAGGGACTCCTTCACTTCAAGGGAGATTCCTTCAGGTATCTTGGATGACCACAGGCCATGGAAGGGTTTCTGTATGGAGCACAGGTAAGGGCGTTGCAACAGATGAGCAGGGTGAAGAGATCAGGAGCAGCAGGATTCTTCCCGGTTGCAGCCTTGATGCCCAGAGCGAAGTCCCGTGAAGTCCAGAGTACCCAGATGGTCGAAGTTGAAGTGGTGTCTAAATTTAATCATGTCCCATGACGAATTTAGGGACCCACCCTCTGGTAAGGCCTTAAATACCCTAAGGAAAGAGTTGGGACAATTCAGGGGTCCCTTCCTACGGAGGGCTGGACAAGGAGGAGGATACTCCCCTGTCTTTTGTCCAGTTTCACACCTGAGCCACCATACTCCCTGAACTAGTTTGAACTGGACTATGCACGTAGACTATGTGGCGCTGGTAACCGCTCCCTCCCAATTTCATTACACTAAACCCTGCTTGGGAGCTGGTCTCACCTCCCTGTGACTGAATCCGTAGTGTTCTGTCTTCCCCTGCTTGAGCTTGCCTTAGAAGCTGGAGGGCAGAATCGAGTTTCTGGTCATTTTGAAGCTAGATCCCCTTGGGGGAACTGGTGGTGGGCTGTCCGAGAGCATAAATAGAAGGGATTTATCCCAATCAAGTTGATAACCGGAGTACCCCCGAATAAGTGAAAGATTTGTATGAGTCTACTGATTGTAAATCGGGGTCTGGTCGCATATATAAGAATGTTGTCGGCATTCAGGGAGATTTTCTCTTCCCATTGGCCATCCCTGTTAATTCCAGAGGCCACTGGGTCTGCCCGCACCGACACCGCAAGAGGCTCTAGAGCCAGCGCCAATATCATTGGGGACAGTGAACATCCCTGTCTTGTCCCGCTGTGCAAGATGAAGGAGCGGGAGACAGAGCCCTTCACCAGTACTCTAGCCGAAGGTCTATCATAAAGTAGCCTGATCCAGGATTTAAATCAGGGACCAAACCCAAATGTAGCTAAGAAAGCAAACAGGTAGTGCCATTCGAAGTTGTCAAATGCCATATGCGCGTCTAAGGACAGGAGTGCTGCATCCTCAGCCGGTCGGGACTCAGTCAGGTGCATCACGCTGTACAAATAACTTAGATTTAATCTGGTGCTCAGGTGTGGCATAAAGCCGGACTGATCAGAGTGTATTAATGATGTAATCACTCCGAGGGGGAGTGGCTTAGCTGGCAACCAGAATGGCCGCGCTGGGCTGAAGCTCTCCCAATCTATGTAACCCATCCGACATTTCCAACATACCTAGGCGGCCCAAAATCAAAAAGACGCCGGCGTAGCAGTGTGGCACCAACTGGTGATCTTTCGGACCGGGGACCAGCTCAAGCGGTGAAGATATCCAGGGAAGAAAAGTGGAGGAGCGCGCAAGCGCTACTTACAAGATGGCGGCCTGCTTAGCGCTCCCGGCGTTACATCCCGGCAGCAGGCTCGAGGTTCGGCGGTGCGGTGCATGGTGGTGCTCAACCTGCGGTCCCTGACCAGCGCCACACACAGCAGTAAGCGTGTTAGAGACTCCAAGAGGATCGCCGGACCTCCGCCAGGTGACCCACCCTGGTGCTCGGTTGCCGAGTGTTTGTGAAGCGGGGGGAGCCTCCAGCGAAGTGCCTGCACAACCTGGCTGATTACTGACTTGCAGTGAGGCACAGCTGACCACACAGGCCCTCCTGGAAGCTTGGGGGCAGTTTGTCCAGAGGTTTGGGCCGCGCTGCCATCACGGCCCCTTCCGCCCCCACCACCCACCTTCCACGCTACCGGGCACCCTGCAGCAAGCATGCCATCCGCCACAGCCATGCTGGCATCGGCCCCTTCACTTTAAGGAAAGCCCTGCAACCCTGACCTGAACACTGGGCACACTATATTCCTACACAGACAGGCAGTTTTGTACAACGCTGGCTGACCCCATGGACAAGTACAGCCCTACTGCACACCTGTAAACGCTGCTGTTTACCGTTCTTTCAAGCGCTGCGCCATCAAGGAATGCTACTGCAACGCGGGCCAATCCACGCCCGTAGTACCACTTGACTCGCTGTAGGACTGCCATTATAAAAGGACACATTTCCATTAAGAGCCACTCCCACGCAGCTCCACGTGCTCGCCTCCCCCACGGTCCATCTGAGGCTGGTGCGGCATGGGCCGCAAATATCTGAAGCAGCGCCGACTCCCTTTTGAGAAAAGCGTAGACACAAGTCGGGACCTACCTAACAGCATGGCGGCGGGTGGACAAGCACCATTCACACCTGCAGAAGACGCTGGCTAGCTGGGCCCTTTGCTACAGGAGATGCGGGCTGGGTCCAAGGTGCTGGACATCAGCTTTGATACCTTAGACAAACACATGGCGGACCTGGGAGCAAAAATCCAGGGGCATGACAGACGCCTGGATGTGGTGGAATCCCGTACCTCCGACCTGGAAGACGGAATGACCCAATCCGTGAAGAGGGTTGACTGTATGGAAAGAATATTGAAATAAGTGGCAATGAAAAACGAGGATTTGGAAGCGAGGAGCCGATGTAACAACATCCACCTCGTGGGTGTGCCGGAATCCACGCTCACTGGACGAATGGACAATTTGGTAGAAACAATCCTGGTGGATTTTTTGGGTAAGGAGTCCTTTACCCCGGGCTTTGTGGTGGAACGCGCCCACGGGTCACTCAGGGCGAGACCCAACCCTGGCCTCCCACCCAGGCCCATTATTGCCAGGATAATGAACTTCAGAGACAGAGACACTGCGTTACGGTTGGCCCGAGAAAAGGGAGAACTCACCTGGCAGGTCTCCAAGCTATTGTTGTGTCCTGACTTCCCCACTATGGTACAAGACGCTAGAAGAAAGTTCCAAGGGGCCAAGGCTACTCTTATAAATCTAGGATTAAAATACGGCATGTTGTATCCTGCCAGGTTAAGGGTAGAGGTCAATGGCCGTTCCCGTATATTTGAAACCCCGACGGAAGTGCAGGAATTCTGCCACACCTACAAACTTAACAACAAGTGCCCCTCCAATGCAGTTACTTCCTCCCCCCCTCAGAGTGGGTCTGATGCCAGTGCGGACCTGTTTTCTAACTCAGGGCATTGCTGATTGTTCAATTTGTTTTCATTGCCACTCAAATGTTTCTTCATAGCTACATACTGGGATTTGTATGATAAATAGTATTATATGTTCTTGGTTACTAGACCGATAGATAGTATACGTCCCCACTTCTGGTGTACACCTATAGATTGTGTTTAGTACGATAATATGTACCCCATAAGTATTGCTTTACATAGATGTCAAACATTGTGGGTATTGTAGGTAACTACTGGAAAATGGGTATTGCCTTTCCGATGAGGCGGGAAGGCTGGGTGGATGGTGGGGGGTGGCGGGACGGGTATTGATACTCATGCATTGCACTGAGTTCATGTTCAATCTAATTGCAGACTAATTTGTTGGGTACAGGCCTTGGTTATTCTTCACTATTGCAAACAACGCGCAGTTATGGGGCAAATAGGTCACAACTCAGGTCCTTCCACCATTACCCTGGCTACATGGAACATTTGGGTTTTAAACGAAACCCGTAAGAGACGGCAGGTAGTACACTACTTGATCCGACACAGGCTAGACATCGCACTAATACGGTCCCAGTTTGCCTCATCATGGGGCCCAAACTGTTACTTCACCAATTGTAGCAATTATGCTAGGGGCACGGCCATCCTTATTCATTAGCGACTCCCCTTCAAATGCCATTCTGTTGTGTATGACGAGTCTGGTAGGTTTGTAACTGTTAAAGGCACACTTTTTCACTACGAGATTGCACTAGGGTGCATCTATGGCCCTAATACTGATTCCCATGATTTCTTTCATACTCTCTATGCGAAGCTGCTACAACAGGGCTCCACACCCCTTCTGTTGGGGGACAACTTTAACGTTACGTTCGACCCTGTCTTGGAAAGCACCTCCGTAGCCCCTGACCCGAAACCAAGAGCACGCAAAGCCCTGCATTCTATGTGTGACCACCTCTCACTACTGGACCCGGGGCGGATTCGCGACCAAGACTATACCACCTATACACACTACACAGGCGCGAGTGACACTTGGACATGACTTGACTACTGGTTGGCCTCCCCTGAACTCTCCAGATGGTTCCACAAGCTACAAACATGACCCAGACCCTACTCTGACCACTCCTCAGTGTTACTAGAACTGTTGGTTCCTCGCCCTGAAGGGTTTGAACGACAGTGGAGATTCCCGAGCCGCACTCTAGATGACAAATTGTTTAATCAGGAACTTTATGTCACCATTGGAGAGTACTTTGACATAAACACGGGCTCTGTTGACTCCGAGGCAGTGTTGTGGGAGGGATTCAAGGCTTATATGAGGGGAATAAGCATTTCCAAAAGTGCCGGGGTACTTCGAGACTTCCGCAAAACACTCTCCCGGTTAGAAGATGAGCTGACTAAATTAGACGCCGTACAGAGGGTGGATTCCGACCCTGGGTATGGAATGAAGAGGGCAGCTTTGCTCTTGGAGTACAGGGAAGTAGCTGACAAGGAAATTCTATATGTGGGAAAATACCACAGTGCCAAAGTTTATTAAGAGGTGGACCGCCCTGGACGGATCCTAGCCCATGCTCAGACCTTCCTACGCAAAATCATACATTACAGAGTTGCACTTCACTTCTGGAAGAACACTCACATACCCACTACTGATTCAGGAAGAATCTTTATCCTATTTTAAAACACTATACACTACCAAATTGGGGACAGACCGTTCTGGGCAAGAGACGTACCTTTCAGGGATAGCGTTAGTCTATTTGGAGAAATTCCTGGAAGATTTCTTAGCCGAACCCATCACAGCTGACAGTATAAATGAGGCTATTACCGCCCTGAACACGTCCACAGCCCCCGGGTTGGATGGATTCACCAGCGAGTTTTATAAAACATACAGAAATCTATTGACCCCACACTTACTAGACGTCTACACCGAGGCCCTGGAGAAACAAAAGCTCCTCCTTACCCTGAGAGAAGCCATTCTTATACTGCTCCCTAAGCCTGGCAAGTATCCCCTTCAATGTGGCTCATATCAACCACTGTCATTGTTAAATTTAGACAATAAAATCATTGCAAAGGCTCTGGCATGTCGCCTCTTGTTACTCATGGAATCTATAATATCCCCTGCCCAGTCAGGATTCATCCTGCATCGGTCCACCGCTTTCAATCTCTGGACCCTGTTTAACACCTTGCATAGAATAGACCCGGAAGTACCTGCAGCGGCGATCCTACTTGACAGTGAAAAAGCTTTCAACTCCCTAGAATGGCCCTTCTTTCTTTACATAATGCAACGCATGGGCATGCCCCAATGCTTTATCGCTACTACAGCCCAGTTATATACACAACCTACAGCTAGACTCCGACTAAACGGTGCCCTCTCTGCCCCCTTTGCCTTGTCACGTGGCACGCGTTAGGGATGTCCCCTTTCCTCTTTCCCCTTTATTGTTTATTTTAGCAATAGATCCATTGATTAGACACTTTCAAGAAAGACACCTCCACAGACTTGGTGTTCAACACAAGCCCACTATTAGTCTACCTATATGCAGAAGACACAATCCTCTACGTCCATGACCCCCAAACAAACCTTGAGCCGCTACTTAGGGAGATCCTCCGATTTGACACCTTCTCCAGCCTGGGGATCAACTGGCGCAAGTCGGTTATTTTTCCTCTTATGACGGGGACGCCCCGCTGGTCCCCGGAATTGCCACTAGACTGGTGCACTGATTCGGTGAAATATTTAGGGATTCATATCCACCATGACACTGAGCAGATTGTGCGCCGCAACTATGGGGTGTGTAAAGAGGGGGTCCCCGCAAGGGAAACGTGTTAAGTACAACACACACAGCCAACCGTAGTTGGTAACACTTTTCACAAATTCATGAAAATCAATAGAAACAATAGAGGTGAGTATTGTCATTTATTTTACAATACCACTTTGTCATTATATCAACAAAATTTTAGAAAGCCCCAGAGGGGAGGAGGGAACGAGGGTAGTGAAGGAGGGTGTGCTCAAAGCTGTGTATAGTCAAAGGAAGATAGACATAGTCACAAAAAGGAAAACAATCATATACAATATTGGCATATGACTCAGGCCAAATCTAACACAAAGAAGCCTATATATTCAAAACGTCCATTGCAATAATTATACAAAAACATTTCAACGGTCACATAACAGACATTCGAGTTGGTTAGAGGGCATGTGCCGGAGGTATACAACAAAGGAAAAAAGCCGTCGACGTTTCGACCCCTTGGCGTAGGCTAAATTAGGTCCTTTTACGGGGTCTTCATCAGGACAAGTTCAGTGAGAGGGCAAGGTGGGGGGGGGCGAAGATATCTGTGAAATTAAAAAGAATGGGTAAAATCACTATTTATTGGTATTACGAACGTCACTAAATGGACATAATTTAATTACGTTAGCAGAAAACATTAGCCATGGGCTTAGGGCCACCTGGGCCTCCAAGCGTAGGAATTGGAGTACGACCAAACAGAAATTCTCGGTCAGACTCTGCGATATAAATTCGCTTCTATACAGAGGAAAAATAGTATTGGGCCAGTGGCCCCTCAAAAGACTAAGTTTGTGAAGGGGATCCACTCACATGTAGTATCAACCAATGGGCTGATCGATGAAGCTTTCCTGGCGTGCTTGTGAACCCACACTGGAATTGGAGGATGCAGGAGAGAATGTATCAACTGCAATTGAACCATTTAGAAAGAAGGTTAGGTCAAACACTGCTTATAATGGTGACCTTGGTCCATCTCGATCGAGACTTACTTTGTAAGTAATTGTAAGGCTCGATCGAGATGGACCAAGGTCACCATTATAAGCAGTGTTTGGCCTAACCTTCTTTCTAAATGATTTGGCCTGAGTCATATGCCAATATTGTATATGATTGTTTTCCTTTTTGTGACTATGTCTATCTTCCTTTGACTATACACAGCTTTGAGCACACCCTCCTTCACTACCCTCGTTCCCTCCTCCCCTCTGGGGCTTTCTAAAATTTTGTTGATATAATGACAAAGTGGTATTGTAAAATAAATGACAATACTCACCTCTATTGTTTCTATTGATTTTCATGAATTTGTGAAAAGTGTTACCAACTACGGTTGGCTGTGTGTGTTGTACTTAACACGTTTCCCTTGCGGGGACCCCCTCTTTACACATACCATATAGCGCCCAGGTCCCCGCGACTGCATGGGTATAACCCCCCTTTGTGTAACGCAACTATGGGGTGGCAATCTCCCAATTAGAGACGCAAATTGACTCCTGGCTCAAACTCCCTCTTTCCATGGCGGGGCGAGTCGCCTTGATAAAAATGATAGTCATCCCTAAGTTTTTATATTTATTCCATAATATTCCAATCCCACTCACCAACAAGTTTTTCAGTACTCTATGGTCGCAATTAATCAAGCTAATTTGGGGCAAAAAGACACCCAGGGTGAAATGAAAAGTGATGACACTCCCCCATGACCGGGGTGGGTATGGGGTCCCTGATCTACACTTATACTATTTGGCTGCACAGTGCAGTTTCGCACACACATGGTACCACCCAGATGCAAGGATTACATACCTCCGTCCTGAATCGGACATCGTCCTGCCCGACATACTTGCCTCCGTTTTGCCCACTGGTATCCCTCGAGACCCTAAAGATATACAGCCAGTTTCCACTACCAGCTGGGCATGGCTTAAACTGAGCCGTATCACCCACACGCAGACACTGTACTCCTCCTCCCTTCCCCTACCAAATGCTCACTTATTACCTATAACTGGTGAAAAGTTGGTACAAAGAACCTGCGCCAAATTTAACATTCACACGCTAGGAGATCTCTTTCCTGCGGGCCATGTCTTTGACCTGGAGGATATGTCCACATTTTCGGAAGCTACGTTCATGGACAGGTTCATTCTGGCAGACTAAGCTCAGTGTTACGAGAAAGATTTCCGGACTACCCATTGGAACCCCCTTCAATTCCCCCCCTCACACTGGTGATAAACAGCAGCAAGGGGCTCCATCTTATATCCCAGTTGTATAGGGCTTGCTCTGACCTGGTCCCGGTGGACGATGTAAGGGTACGCTGTGCATGGGAATCTGATTTGTGCAACCCAATCACGGACGAGCAGTCGCTAGCCAGCTGCAAGGTTACTAGAACAGTATCATTGAACAGCAAACATAAATTGATACACTTTAAGTTCTTTCGTAGAATCTATGTTACAGCCGCCCGAACACACAAGATAGATCACTCCAGACCTCACTCCTGCCAGCGTTGCCAGACCCCACAAGCGGACTTTTCACATCTTGCCTGGACTTGCCCCCGAATTCATGCCTTTTGGGTAGAAGTACATAAGCTTCTCAGCAGAAAGATGCAAATCCCAAAGGAACCTTTACCCGAGATAGTACTACTGGGATATGTGGTGCAGATTCCCCCGAAAGTTCGCAGATTTGCTGCCATTTCCCTACTCCTAGCTAAAAGAGAAGTCACAATTTATTGGGGTAGCAAGAGAGCACCGACGACAACTGGATGGATCCAAAGCTTAACGAATTGTTCAATAAAGAGTGATTTGTATGCGGGTACTGTTCCGACTTCTTCCAGACCTAAAGACATTTGGGGACCGTTTGGAGCTTTCCTTGCATCGCAGCAGCAAGCACCCCCTACGCAACTGGGCAGGGTATAGGACTGATGGGGGTGGGTTGAAGGTGACACTGCACTCATAATGTGACTGCGTATATCCTACATAGTATGATAACTGGAGCTGAAGCTACTTTTGGGTATATGTGGACTAATGGAGGGTCAGGAAGAGTCACCTCAGATTGAAGGAATGACATGTCAATTGCTGGGGTTTCAAACTGCATCAGCTGTGCTATGATTAACGTTGCGTTGTCCTATTGTGCCTTAATGACTATGCTAGAATGACTGTGTTGAAAATGTACCTTATTTGTAATGCAATTGAACTCTGTGCTCTGCTTTACTTTTCACAAAAACTGCTAAATAAAGTAAAAAAATAAAATAAAAAAAAGGATGTAATCACTCCTGTAAGGCGATTCACCAAGGCCTGAGTGAGGACCATGACTTCCATATTCAATAAAGATATGGGCCTTTAACCCGTTTACCGCTGCCGTTATTTCGGCGCAGTGTGAGCATTCTAAGGAGTGGGCGGGGCCATGTCGGCTGTTCCAAGCACCAGCCAGGTAGTGCTCGTGACGGCCAACGGCAGATGGGAGCACGGAAGGGGTTAAGAGCGACAGTGGTTTTGCGGCTTACCCTCCTTAGGTACAACCATGATGGTGGCTATGCATTGGTCAACTGGTAAGCGGCCCGTGTCCCTGGTCTCTTGAAAGATAGATAGCATATACAACGCTCGTCATGTTCTTGAATAGCTCCCCTGGTAGGACATTCAGCCCTGGGTTCTTCTCGAACTGTTAGATGTAGATTGCCACTTCAATTTCCTTGATTGTAAAATCTTTGTCCATACTTTCCCAATCTACACTGGACAAAATAGATATTCGGCCGTCAACCAGCACCTCTCGTCATTCAGCTTCCATTCTAGCGGGGTTCGAGAAATAAACCTCCTCATAGTATTCCGCAAATGTTTCTGCTATTCCCTCCCCAATACATGCAGTTTCCCCCGTAAGTCACAAATCTCTGCCACCCAATTACGTTCTCTATCCCTCCTCTCCAGCCAAGCAATCATCTTGTTGGCTTTATCACCAAGGTCATATACCCACCGCTGTGTTGCCAGGACTGCTGCTCTCGCAGAGTTATATGCAAGGCTCTTCCTCTCTTGCCTTTTAAGCCCAAGTTAATGGATAAGCAGCGGATCCATCTCCTCTTCAGCCGGGATTTTGGCCTCCAAGGTAAAAACCTCAGCGTCTAGTGTGTCCCATTGGACCCTTTTTTCTTTTTTACAGCTCCCTAGGTGGGCCTGTATATGCCCCTTTATCACCGGTTTGAACACTTCCCAGAGGGTGACAGCTGAATCTAATGATCGTTTGTTTTCCTGAAAGTACAGTTTAGCCCACTCACTCATTTGCACTAGCATGTCCCTATTCGTATAGGCCTAGTTAACACAAGCATCAAGGCTTCACTTAGTTGCGCACACTTCACCTGATGTAATAACACCACATCTTAAAAATCAAATCTTAACAATATATGTTCCCCACCACAAATGGGAGGCCATTCCTAATCAGAATCCCTACCTCCTTTGAACCCATTGGGTAACCGTAGTGTGCAGCAACCTTATAGCCATATCTATCTAGTCCCTTGTATGTATTGCCTTTAAAGTGTGTTTGCTAGAGTAGGACCAGATCTGGGGCATGTCTATGGAGGTATTACAAGACTACAGTATGTTTGATCCGATTACCCAAACCATTAACATTCCAGGACAGAACCCTAAGATTATTGAAATGTTGATGGGTCCCCTGGTACGTCACATCTATCTCTGGCCTTTCCATTTGAAAGGAAACTGCCCCTTCACTGGCATTCAGATATCACCCACGTCAACAGAACCACTGAGTACTGTATGAAACCTGCATAGCAATGTTTTACAAACAAAAAGTGAACATGCCTAAAAGAACTAGAATAACCCCCATACCCAAATCCCCCCATCCCCCCTTTCTGCTACCTTGCTGGTGGGTGAAACAACCACCCACTTCCCCAACTCACAGAGTGCCTGTCGCCCTGAACTGAATACCTGCTTAAGGGGTTGGCAGGTGCTGAGGAGAATAGTACACCATCCCCGACATCCCAAAACCACATCTAATCTGGCCCAGGCCTACCGGCCTTACATCTGGCCATCAGCCAATTATAGTTCCCAGTGTGCTTGTGAACATTGTCTCATCATCTATTCGATGGAGGGCAGCCCCCGCTTGCCACTAACTGAAAGAACAAAACAAATTGCAAGTACTGCACTGATACTTAACCATTAGTAGAAGAGACAATGAATAAAACAATTGCCCAGTCGATCAAATAGTATGCGTGTCCACATTCTGTCCAACATCCAAACTGGCTGAAAAAACAGATTAATCAGAATTGGCACCTAATAAAGAACTTAGCTCCTAAACTCATTGAGGTGCCTCTCTTTGCTTTCAAAAAAGATAAAAGCATCGCTAATCAGATTGTCAGAGCTGAGTTACCCAAACAAAAAACTGCCAATCTGCGGGACTATGTTGGCCTACTTTGTATGCACGGAGCTCGGATCGCTAGGTGGCGCCAGAGTGCTTGGAGAGAGAGTTTTCACGGAGGAGTAGAGGTGCGGCGCGGACCTACAGCGGCGGCGGCGGCGGCGTTTTCACCGGGAGCTGAAGCCGGGAGCTGAAGCCGTCCCCAAGCCGCTGAAACGTTGAAGCGGTCAGAAAGCCGTCCTCAAGCGACCCGAAAGCCGTCCCCAAGCCGGGGAGCCGGGGAGTAGAGGTGCAGTGTGCAGAGGCAGCGGCGGCGCTTTTTCACCTGGGAGCTGAAGTCGTTCCCAAGCCGCAAGCAAGTGGCCTACAAACATTAAGGTGAGCCACATCCACATCCACAGTTAGAGTGCGAGGCAGAGCCAGGCAGAGCCAGGCAGCAGCAGCCAGGCAGCAGCCTGCGAGCGTACACTGCAGAGTAGTGGGGGACTGGAGTAAGGGATCATAGCGCCGCAACACACCGGAGCAAAAAAGCAAAGCCTGAGATCTGTATAAACCGGCTGAAGAGATCTAAGAACCACCGGCTGACGAGATCTGTGAGCCGGTCAAGTGCAGCGTGTGCAGCAGTTGGGCTGTAAGGGTGCGCAAGGGGGTGGAAGTGGAAGTAAGAAAATCAAAGAGCTTGTTCTGATACCAAGGGCATTGGCCACTGGGAGCCCACTGATCCCTTTTAACCCCCTCGACCTTTTTACCATCTGTGATTAAGAAGGGCACAGGGGGGTTTTGAAAGAGCTGGAGACACGATTTGGGGAAATAAAAAGCAAATAATAAGCCAAAACAGCAATGCAGCTAAAAACTCCTCAATAAAAGGACGAACGCTGAGCACAAGCAGAACAGAATTTATACAAAAGCCTATATAAAAGTGTCCCCCAAGAGGCTTAAGCGTTTAGGGCACAGGAGAAGCACTAAGCTGAGGGCACCGTGCGGAGATTTCTAATGGGACTTTGCAAAATAAATTACAAAGACGCTACGGGAGGAGGCGGACCCCAGAAAGTACCACGTAGCCCGCGAAATAATCAACGTGTTTGAAGCCCGAAGCTCAAAAAGAGAAGGTGGAGCAGCAAATGATAATCTAGGGCTGCGGGTTGGGCTTGGCGAGTATCAAGGAGCAAAGCATCAAAGGAGCTAAGGGGCTGAAAGATTTGGAGGAGACACGAGGGGTCTTGAGATAGTAGAGTACCTACTAGGAGAAACCCGGAGAAACTTTGAGAAACCCTAAGAAACTTGGAGAACTGAGGCAAGCCAGAGCCAGCCCAATAGGTAGAGGCAAAGGCTTAAGAAGGCGAGCGAAGGCGAGCGACGAATACCCAACCGACAAGCATACCCCCTTGACGGCAGCTGTCGCTGTAGCGGCAGACGGGCTTAGGGAGTGTTGGTCAAAGGAAAACAGTATATGAGCAAGAAGGGAAAATATCCCGGAAAGTCTGCAGCTGGAAGATGAGGTCAGGAAAAATTTGACAGCCTCGAATACAGAAAGTAAAAAGAAGGTTGGCAGCAAAGGAGAAAAAAGAACAAGGGAATAATAGTAATTTAGAAGAGCCAACTGGGAGTGAACAATCTGATCAGGCACACCCCCCCATGAAAGAGACTTTTAAGTTTGGGGGAGATAAATTGAAGTTCAATTTTCAGTTCACAAAAGAACAAGGGGTGGCAACTCCAAGCTACAGTCAAGGTGCAAAACTGCAAAACAGTCCAAAAAAATTAAACTGTTTGACCTTTTCACGTAAAAAACGCAAGGTGAGAAATGATTCGGAAATAAGCATGAGTCCAAATCTCAAAGAAAAATCAACAATAAAAAACTGGCTGATCAAAACCACGGCACAAGTGCATGCAACTTGTGACCAAATAAAGCTAACCCCAAACTCAACTACTGGTGAGATTAACGAAAATAGCCCAGTAATCATTAATCAGAGCAATTTAGGATCTCAAATAAACCTGCAGAAAAGCGCACAAAAGACAGAGTGGTCTAAATCGTTCTCGATTTTCGAAGAATCAGAACTACGGAGAATGCTCGAGGAAAACACACATAAGGAGGCAGACCCAATACAACTGAGTCTCGAAAATTTGCGAAAACTAGAAGAACTCGAAAACACGGGCAAAAGGAAGGCAATTGGAGAAAAAAGGAAGCCAATATCCTCACCAATAATTCTAACATCAAGCCCAATTGGACAATCGGCCGACAAGAGTCAGGCCTCAGACACAGTAAAGAATGTAATAAAAGAAGAACACCCTATAACGATCTCTTCTTCAGAGAGTCTAAATAGGTCAACATGGGCACAGCCACTTCAAACCAAAGAGAAATCCACACTCTGGGGGGATGTGCTCCTAAAAAGCTTACAACAAGCAATAAATGCGCTGAATTTCCAATCGAATAAACTTGATGTGCAGGTAGATCTGATGAACCTAATAGCATCACATATATCGGGAATAAACCTAAAACTGGAAAAAATTGCGTTATACCTCACAAAAGAAAAGGAAGAAGAAATACGATGGAAAGAGAAACTAACAGAACAAAACTGCGTCTGCAAGGACATTATTGATAAATTAGTTTCACTACCAGACATTCTGAAAGAAATATTAGCAGTAACTTGTGAGAAAACCAATAAAGGTGAGAACCCCGATACAGAGACCAATAAAATGGGAAATCAAAACAGAACTACCCCCAAATTAGAAGGGGAAAAAACTTTAAATGACTCAGATGATAATAGTTCATCAAAGCGAGGTCTGGAAGAAAACAAAACAACGGGTTCATCGGGTATGTCAGAACCCTTAACCAAAAGACAGCGGAAACGGGCAAGGAAGGCGAGAAAAAATGCCATAAAAAATAAACAGGCAAAACATCTTTTTTCCATCTTCGAACAAAAGACAAAAGAGGCCCCAATAAATCAAATTACAAACATTTCTATCAAAGAAGACAGAAATAAAGGAATCAACAAAGGAAATACCTCAGACGAAGCAGAAAACCAATCACAATCTCTAGATCAGATCAAAATAATAGCAAGTAAACAAGGGAAGACAGAAGACGAGGAAAAGTTAAGCACAAATAAAGTTAAGGATAAAAGTGAAAAATTAAAATCAAATCAAAGAGAGACCACAGAACAATAAAAAACACAGGAAAACAAGTCACAGAGGGAATGTGAAACTATGACTCTTACAGGATTAAACGGGCAGACCGGAGGAAATCTACCTTTTATCAAGGAACGAATGGTAAAAGATCAAAGCCTCAAAATTAAGGCAGACCAAGCGAGGGAACCAAATACAGGTCTGATAATTACAGCAGGAAATAAAGGAAGATTTTGCAGAGACCATCATGAAACTGAGACAAACGATAAGTCAAGATACAACGCAAGCAACACACAAATAAGCCAAGGAGAAATGTATCCCCTAAAAGAAGCATCTATGACAGATTACATTCGACCAGATTCGATAATTACGGTCTACCAGACCGATAACATACCTTATATTCAGCTTGAGACAGCAGAGGGAAAAAGGAGAGTCTATCAAAATCGAAATCTTGACACAGCAAGCATGGTAACAGAATGTAAATTACTATTTAAACCGGAATTTCAAACAAAAGGGAATTCAGATACGCTGAACAGGGGAAACATCCTGCGACTAATCAAAGAGATACCAATTCTAAGAGGAATTACAACAAGCGACCTAAAGGCTGTAGAATTCATTCAAGGAAACACAAATATGAATTCAGAAATAAGCAGTACCACCTGGGCTTCTAAAGAAATAGCAGAGCTTATCTTCTCAACCAGGACACATTTCTCTGAATGGGGAATAACTTTAGAGCGTCACAACCCAACAAAATATCCATTCCCCCTATTAAAGAATAAGATCTCTCAACCCAACAAATCAAAGGAAACAATCCAAACAATCTTGATGGGAGCAAGAAGCAAATCAATCTCGGAACAAGATCTGAGTAGCTCGAAAACAAAACAGCAATACCAGGGTTTGAAGGAAAATAAAGACTGGTCGTGGTTGGCACAAGTACTAAACACCCATCGATCCTGATGTAGGCAAAGTAGCTGAAAGAACCCAAAGACAAAACATCAATCCAACCTTAAAACCAGAAACAAAAATAAAGATTTGCTCATGGAATGTACATGGCTTCAAAGAAATGTCCCAAGACAAAGAGACAATAGAATACCTGAGCAAATTCGAAATAATACTACTTCAAGAAACATGGAATGTAACCCCGAGACAAATATTGGGTTATGAGGAACATCACATAATGGCAGAGAAAATTGCAAAATATGGACACCCAAGGGGTGGCCTGTCCATTTTTATCACGAATAAGTTAGACTGGAAAACCGAACTGCTTGAATCAGGGGAGAACTGGTTACAAGTGATCAAAGTAGAGGCCAAAGTGAGCAAAAAAAGAGACGGATGGAACTTACTAATTATAAACCTATATATCCACCCAGACAAGACCACAAAAGGGAAAAAAGCTCAAACAGTAATAAATGTGATAAAAACTCTACACAGAACTTACCAATCTTTTGAGATATTTATCTCTGGTGACTTCAATTGTAACTTAATAAAAACCAACCGGTCCAAGGACAAAGTGCAGAAAATTTGGAATGATCTGGAACCTCTAGGTTTATCAATTCTTAATGGAAACACGGAGGGAGACATACCCGCCAAGACCACATTCACCAGTGGTAAAAGGAACTCCATAATTGATTTCACCATAATAAGCAAGGAACTAAGAAAGAACATAGTGCATTTTGGATTACAAATCCGACCAGAGAGTGATCACTCCCCTCAAGAGATAATAATGAGAAAAAACATCGAGGAGAAAACACAATTAGAATATCTGACTGCACTTCCGGAAATATATAAACTGAAGAAAATTAAAAGCAAGGGCCCAGTAAAAAAGGAGATAATGAACGCAGTATTAGAATACGGAAAATCTATGATGGGCTTTGAAAATCAATCACCCATAACTAAATGGGAGAATTTGCACAAATTTGTGCTTGGAAAATTCGCGATAAATACATCAGTAACCCATGGCCAAAATGTAAATACTGAGCCATGGTATAACATTAACCTAAGAGACAGGAAAAGGGAAATTGCGAAAAAACTAAGGAAAAAGGCTGCAGAAAAAAGGTTAGGAAAAAAAGGAGACAACTATGACATACAAAAAATGAGGAAAGAATATAAAGAGGAATGTAGAAAAGCCAAAAAATCCCACACAGAGGAAATCTGGGTAGAGCTGTTAAGGACAAGTAAATTACCAAATAGTGGAGAATTCTGGAATGTAATAAATAAACTTTCGAGAGGAGCAGGAGGCCAACTCAATATAGGAATAAGTGAAACAACATGGGCCACTTACATTGATAATCTGTATAACCGCCAAAGTTATCCAATCAACAGAGAAGCTTTCAAAAACCCAAAAAAGGGTATAGAACAAGAAGAATCAGTTCTTGGATAAAGAAAAAATGATCGGCAGGGCGACACAGACAAAGATGAACAAATGCCGCTGACAACTACCAAACAGCTAACCGACCTAATAAGGAAAATGAAAGCGGAAGGAGCGGCAGGACCGAATGGAATGCCAAACGCCTTATTCAAATACGATGCCGACTTCTGGGCAATATACCTAACACCATTATTTAATTACATTCATAAAGAAAAAAAGATTCCACCTTCCTGACAAGGAAACATCTTCCATCCTGATGTAGGCAAAGTAGCTGAAAGAACCCAAAGACAAAACATCAATCCAACCTTAAAACCAGAAACAAAAATAAAGATTTGCTCATGGAATGTACATGGCTTCAAAGAAATGTCCCAAGACAAAGAGACAATAGAATACCTGAGCAAATTCGAAATAATACTACTTCAAGAAACATGGAATGTAACCCCGAGACAAATATTGGGTTATGAGGAACATCACATAATGGCAGAGAAAATTGCAAAATATGGACACCCAAGGGGTGGCCTGTCCATTTTTATCACGAATAAGTTAGACTGGAAAACCGAACTGCTTGAATCAGGGGAGAACTGGTTACAAGTGATCAAAGTAGAGGCCAAAGTGAGCAAAAAAAGAGACGGATGGAACTTACTAATTATAAACCTATATATCCACCCAGACAAGACCACAAAAGGGAAAAAAGCTCAAACAGTAATAAATTTGATAAAAACTCTACACAGAACTTACCAATCTTTTGAGATATTTATCTCCGGTGACTTCAATTGTAACTTAATAAAAACCAACCGGTCAAAGGACAAAGTGCAGAAAATTTGGAATGATCTGGAACCTCTAGGTTTATCAATTCTTAATGGAAACACGGAGGGAGACATACCCGCCAAGACCACATTCACCAGTGGTAAAAGGAACTCCATAATTGATTTCACCATAATAAGCAAGGAACTAAGAAAGAACATAGTGCATTTTGGATTACAAATCCGACCAGAGAGTGATCACTCCCCTCAAGAGATAATAATGAGAAAAAACATTGAGGAGAAAACACAATTAGAATATCTGACTGCACTTCCGGAAATATATAAACTGAAGAAAATTAAAAGCAAGGGCCCAGTAAAAAAGGAGATAATGAACGCAGTATTAGAATACGGAAAATCTATGATGGGCTTTGAAAATCAATCACCCATAACTAAATGGGAGAATTTGCACAAATTTGTGCTTGGAAAATTCGCGATAAATACATCAGTAACCCATGGCCAAAATGTAAATACTGAGCCATGGTATAACATTAACCTAAGAGACAGGAAAAGGGAAATTGCGAAAAAACTAAGGAAAAAGGCTGCAGAAAAAAGGTTAGGAAAAAAAGGAGACAACTATGACATACAAAAAATGAGGAAAGAATATAAAGAGGAATGTAGAAAAGCCAAAAAATCCCACACAGAGGAAATCTGGGTAGAGCTGTTAAGGACAAGTAAATTACCAAATAGTGGAGAATTCTGGAATGTAATAAATAAACTTTCGAGAGGAGCAGGAGGCCAACTCAATATAGGAATAAGTGAAACAACATGGGCCACTTACATTGATAATCTGTATAACCGCCAAAGTTATCCAATCAACAGAGAAGCTTTCAAAAACCCAAAAAAGGGTATAGAACAAGAAGAATCAGTTCTTGGACAAAGAAAAAATGATCGGCAGGGCGACACAGACAAAGATGAACAAATGCCGCTGACAACTACCAAACAGCTAACCGACCTAATAAGGAAAATGAAAGCGGAAGGAGCGGCAGGACCGAATGGAATGCCAAACGCCTTATTCAAATACGATGCCGACTTCTGGGCAATATACCTAACACCATTATTTAATTACATTCATAAAGAAAAAAAGATTCCACCTTCCTGGCAAGGAAACATCTTCCATCCAATATACAAAAGTGGAGGCAGAATGGAACCCGGGAACTATAGATTAATAGCTTTAATCGATGTGGAGGCAAAGCTTTTCTCATCTTGCATATTGTCTCTTCTACGAAAATGGGTAAAGGACAATAAAATAATACCCAAATTCCAAACCGGTTTCAGAGAAGGCATGGGCTGTTTAACCAATCTGTCTGCACTGTCTTTACTAATCGAAGGTGCAGTGAAAAGGAAGTCCGGGTTAATAGCCTGCTATATAGATCTGAAATCCGCCTTCGATCGAGTGCCCAGAAAACGCCTATGGAAAAAACTGGACGAGTGGGGTCTTCCAAAAACATTAATGGAGACATTAATGGCACTATATAGCGGAACGTGGGCAAAAGTAAAACTAGGAGACGGAAGAAGAGTATCCGCAGAACAAAAAATAACTAACGGCCTTAAACAAGGCTGCGTGCTTTCACCAACCCTTTTCAACATATATCTGGCCGATTTGAAAGACCGACTCAAGAACGTGAACGGCCACCCGCCTAAACTGGCAAATGAAAGCATTCAATTCCTGCAATACGCGGATGATATTGCAATCTTAAGCCAAACACCAATAGGCCTACAAAGAACAATAGCCGAAATAACAGACTATTTCGAGAGAGAAGGTCTGGAACTAAACATCAAAAAAACAAAAGTGGTAAGACTGGCGGGCACCAGTAAAAGATCTTTTAAGTGGTTTACAAACGGCAGACAGATTGAAGAAGTAACGGCTTACAAATATCTAGGAGTCTCAATAAGCAAAAATATGTCCCTTTCAACTCAAAAAAGAACAATCGCTGCAAAAGCACAATCACTGGGCTTTGCGTACAAAGTTCTTCAAAAGAAACTGCAATGCCCATCTTACGACCATTTGTTAAAAGTCATGGCAGCCCAAGTTCTACCCTCTCTCGCATACGGACTGGAAATATGGCATGGGAAAGAAGCAGCCGTTTTAAATACCTTCCAGACAAAAATATACAAAGCCGTGTTTCACCTACACAAAGGTTCGGCCCCGGCCCAAATCAGGCTGGAATTTGGGTTACAAAATCAAATATATCAAAGACATGCTGCCCTAGCAAAATGGTGCTGGAAATTGAGAAAGGCGGAAACAGGTTCCTTAAATAATTTATGTTGGCAGGAAATTAAAAAACAATATGACCAACAGGTATCGAACTCATGGGGCAATGATCTGCGAGCATCCTTGAAAACCCTCAAAATGGAGGAGATCTGGAAGAACCCTCCAGAAGAAGCTGCCTTTAAAAAGATTTGCAAGCTAAATGCAAAAGCCTTATCTCTGGTGGAAGATAAAAAGACACTGGCCAAACGGCGACATGCATGGACCATTTTAAACTCGTATAAACGTTTAAAACCTCAACCCTATCTCGTGGCGCACTTCAGGCTATCCTTAAAAAGAAAATTTATGGCCCTCAGAATGGGTGACCATTCCTCTAAAGACTTGATTCCATCATGGAAGGACACACATCAGGGACCAAGATGTAGACTATGCGATTATCACAGTGAGACTCTGTGCCATCTTCTGTGTACATGTGCGCCCTTAAAAGAAAAGAGAAAAATTTTATTGAAACCTATTTTTAACATGCTTCAGATTCGCACCTGCAGGCAAGCTGTGACCAGCTGGATGGGAGGAGACTCGAACGTCCTATCATGCCGCGGGGTGAAATTTATGAACTTTGTAGAGTCTCAGCTTCAAAGAGTAGAAAAAGACTACAGATAAGGCTTAAGACAAAGTGTGTAATTAATGAACAAAAAATATATTTTAACGTAATGAATTTTTAAATTGCTGCTATTTTACATGGAATTCGTTTTTGTATATGCATGCTTTATGGTTATGACCAACCAAATAAAGTAATCTTTTGACTGACTGACCTACTGCCAATCAAAGGCCACCACAGATGTGGAACATGTATTTGCTGCTCCCTCACTATTGAAGGAGATTTATTCGGACACAATGAGATCTACTGGAAACATGAAAATTTTACGAACTGCAAGTCTAAATATGTAGTTTATGGTATATTGTGCCCATGCAAAAAACTATATATTGGGAAAACCAATCAAGAAGTCATACACCGAATAATACAACATAAGTCCAGGATTAAAAGGAATATACAGACGGCACCATTAGTACATCATTGGCAGACCCATGCCCACACTGAGAAAGATCTTAGATGGACTGTGATTTCTAAAGTTGACCAAGATGCAAAAGGAGGTGATCTGGAGGCCAAACTGATCAAAAGAGAAGCTGCACTAATTATAAAGTACAACACAGCTGTTGACGAATTGAATGAGTTATCAGAGATTTATCATCTGTAGAACGATATTTAAAACTCTGAAGTTATGACCTGGCAATTCAAAGTATTGTGGCCCGGATATCTAGAGTTGAAGTAGATTTACATAACAGAAACACCAATCTTAAGAAAGTTGGGATGTATGGGCTTGTCTGGTATTTGGTTAACATATTTAATTTTTTGTTATATGGACCAAATAAATTGAATTTTTCAATGTATGGCCTTGGACATTGTGTAATTTAGTGTACCATTAGTGTTGTGGATCGAGCTGTTTTTATAAGTTAGTGTTACCACAGTTACATTACTGTGGCTTTGAAATCATTTAAATAACATCAAGCTGACACATCTCGAAATCACACCGAGTTACAGACAAAGGAATAGATAATAAACATTATATCAGCTCTAAAATAGTCCAACAAGTTCGATTAGCAATCGGCATTTCAACTGTAAACTACCTTTCCCAGCATGCTTTTCAGAACAATGAAGTTTAAAATTCTGCGCCGTTCAATTATGGTGCATAATCTACCATTGGGGAAACAAGCGGAGATTATCTACCCGTGCTGCCTCATTCGGGATCATCGGATTACGAATAAGGTAAAAAGCCGATTAAATCTTTGCCAACACCCCGTTCTTTAAATGTACCGAACGATTCGCGAAGCCAGTAAAAACGAAGCACCGGCTACCCGTTAAATTCCGACAAACACTGATTTATAGAGGCAGGAAATGTTGGCAGTTTGAACTAGTTCTGTCCTTCTCAAAAAATGCCCCGAACAAATGGGGATTAAACTTTTGACTACACTGCCTTTCTTTAAATATATCGAATGGCTTGGCAAGCCAGTTAAAATTTGTGGCATTTATGAAGCACCGACTTTGTTGCAAATTTTGATAAATCTATAGAGCCAGCAAGTGACGGCAGCCTGATGTATAGGTTTGGTCCTTTTCGAAAATGAGAATATCTATTTCAAGGTACTAGACCTGCAGGACTAAAACCATTATTTGGATTTTTCAAGCCCTATGTGAGATCACGCTCACCCTCTCCCTGGTCCCCACTGGTCACACTCTTTCTGGCTGTCCAGGGGCACCTCTCACTCATGAACTCCTGCAGTCCCTAGGGTCGCTCCAGTCCCGGCCACACCATAGCATGTTTTTTCCCAAATATCCGGCTCCAAAGGGGATGGTGCTCGTGGTCGAGCCGTAAATGTGCACTTCCAGGGCCTCAACAATGACTAATCTCCCCTTTAGCTTGCCTCTATAGGCGCTGTTGTACCTACCACTCATGGGGCAGTCCACACACGCCTCCCCATCTGAAGAAAGCCGCAGGGGGGATGGCACTGCTCCGGAAGTGGCTCGAGGCATGGTCGAATCCCCTGGTCACCCCCCCCCACAGAAGGAAAGGTGCGTCCAGGGCCGCAGCGGGGGTCTGCAGTCAGAGCATGCCACCCTGGACACAGGACTTCCCCGCCGGCTTACTCATGTCTCTGGAGTGCTCCGCGGCCGCAGGCCACTTCAGTCTCTCACTCCCGGGGCCCAGCCACATCACAGGCCATCGATAAGTGTAAATGCCTGCCTCACTTCAGGCCGCCGGTGGAAGCCGGGTATGCGACCTCTGCTCTCAGCTGTGTTAGCATGTCAGGCCCTTCCAAGGCAGCAGCTGCCTCGATGTGAAAGGCAGCTCGTCTGCATTGTCTCCGTGTTTGCGCTCAGCCCCAGCTCAGTCCCCGGGGGTCTCGAACGCTCCGTCGGCACAAACCACTGGCAGGATTAGATGGGCAGACGGGATACTGGGGGGATTTCGGAGTCAGTTGACGGAGCTCCTTGGCCTCCCCCCAACTTCTCCTCATTTTTTGATGTTTTAATATGGGCTACTTGTGCAACACACATGGAAACAGCAAATTACAATGATTGTTTATGTGCCCGTTCCTGTACATAAGCAATCATTTAAAAAAAATACTTTTTGTAACTTCTATGTGTGGCTCATTAAGCAGCAAACATCAAAGTTAGAAAAAGCTATTTAAAGAGTGTTTTTGCAGTATCACTGTTCAATTTTATTATGGAAAAATTAATAGGCAAAAAGTACTTTGGGATACCCCTTTTTCTCTGTACCCACCTGACGGTCCATCACAAAACTTTCCAGGAAGGAGCTGAGGTATACTAATCTTCCTTTTGGAATTCGCCATGAGGATTCATGAAACAGTGTTAAAGTCCTAAGCCTCATTAGGTCTGCTAATACTTTGATGCCATTTAACCAATCTTCACAAAACTTTCCCCAATTTTCTTTTTTTATCTATCTCAGCTCCTTCCTGGAATGTTTTGAGGTGATTCATCAAATAGGGTTGAGGTAAAGGGGAGATCTAAAATGCAATTTCTCCATCACAGGGCCAGGCCGCAGGCCGTGCATGGCAGTGGGTGGTATAGTTTCGTATAGTTATAAAATATTACTTTACATTAAGAAAAACTATCTAGAAATTCCCTGAAAAAAAGGAAAAGTTAAAATGAGGTTATAGTTGAGTGAAAATGTCAGTTTTAACATAACATTTTAAATTAAAGAAACACTGAAATTCACCAGTTATAGTTAATTGAAGTAACTGTAATTCTTGCCATCGCTGTGCACTGCATATGACCCCACATATTACATTGCTCAAGACATGTTATAAAATATCATTCATGAAGTCTAAAATTACATAATTGATGACAACACTGAGCATTTAAAGAGAGAGTGAGAGATATGATAGAAAACACTATCCTGCTCCCTTAAAAAAAGTTTTTAGCAGGTCTGTCCTAGATTTGATAGTTCTCCAATACTATCCATGCATTGAAATATATCAAACAATTTGGAAATAAAAAACTAAACTAAGTAATAAGAAAGGATAATAGTTGTGAGATATGTTGCATTCCAAAATGTAGTTAATAAAAGGAAAGAAACAACAAAGATGTGTATTCAAGTCATATACTATACATGCAGACATGCGTGAACACTGTGTATGTGCTGATAAGATAAAAAATAAATTGCATATAACTTGAAGGTTGTAAATCTAAATTGCATTAGGGGAAAATGTGTCATTCATCTTTCAGTGGTTGATACAATGAATACTTTAGAGTTAAGTTTTATTAAGCATACTTCACTGAAGAGGGATGTAATACTTAAACAGCATTGAATGTTTACACATTCAAGAAGACAAATATAAAAGAACAAATATTAGTACTTGAATCTAAGTTGAATTTCAAAGACATACTATTGGAAAGTACTAATCATAAATGAAGGGGAAGTGGATCAAAGTACTTCAGCCACATTTCTTTCACTGTGTATTGTGAAATAAACATTGGCAAAGCTAACAAGGCTTGAAAGTATTTTTCAAGGGTTTGCAAATTTGTGACTGCGGTTGTCTGGTTAGTGAGATGGCTGGGAGAATGGATCAACGGCTAGAAGAATGGACGGGTTGCTGAGTTTTTAAATGATGGCTTAGAGGATGACTTAACTAGATACATTTTTTAGGCATGAGCAAAATGAGCAATGGCCCAGGCCCCCACTTTCCAAGAGCCCACCTCAGAAAGTAAACACTGTTGGGCACATTAGGATGGTGGGTGGACTTTGTCCGCCCGCCATCCCAACGTGAAAAGGGACCGCCATCCATAACGGCATAGGTCCCGTGGTGGCCATTAGGATGCACCCGCCACAGTGGCAGGCGCATCCCACATATTTAACATTGCGGCGGGCAGTGCTGAAAGCACTGCCCGCTGCAATTCTAAAAATGCACGTCATGCATATCAATGCACTACGCGGTGCCTGCCATTTTGGGTTACCATAGGTACCCCCCATGTGCACCCCCACCCCCAGGGTCCCTCGGGGCCCGCAACAGGCCCCTGCAAGAGATTCCCGCATGCCTTTCCATGGCGGTTTGGGCATTTGTTGCCCCCTTTATAATATGGATGATGGTGTCTAGCTGACACTGCCACCATATTAAACTCTTTTCTGCCCGGTCCAACGGGCGCAAAAGCGGCAGGCGGTCTTTCCATCCGCCATGGTCCCCCCTGCCATAGTAATATGGCGGGGGAAATGGGTGGCGGGTGGGGCCGGATCTCTGGCAGATCGCCAGCGCTATGTGCGCGGTGGTGATCCGCCCGAGATCCTAATGACCCCCTAAGTGTCTCTTGAACATCTCTGCATATTTTTAAATATGTAATTGGGTTACTGGTTGAGGGGGTGGGAACTGTACAAAAGCAGCAAGCACAATCTCTGTCAAAGTCAAAAGAAAAAAACAAGCAAACCTGAAAATAACCTGTGCTCAACCCTCTGGTAGCTTGGCACAAAAGGAGTCAGGCTTAACTTAAGAGACACTGTGTAAAGTATTCATACAGTAGTTAAGGGGATTGACTGAATAACCCTATGCAAACCTGGTCAACTATTTTTCATAGGAAAAGGTATTCTGCCAAACATGTGCATCTCTATTGGAAACAACATGGATTCTGTAACTTGAGAAGTTAATGTCTTTCTCCCCTAGTAATTTCCTTGGTGTTACTAGTTATAGCATGCATGTTATCACCTCTATGTTTTCACTTGCGGTGTGTTCCAGTGAGTCCACAGCATGGCACCTGCATGCATCGCAGTTATAAAGATATTCCTTTCGGCCTGATTCAAAACCCTCCATCAATTATTGTTTTTTTAAAAACCTTCTACATTATATGATGCACAGGTTAACACATGGGTCATAAGGGTGAGGACACCACCTGTTTCACAACTTTATTATGTATATTTATACTTATGTAGTTATAACATATTTGAACTAGAGATATATTTGTTTGTTTGAAGGTGGATTTTATGAGTCACTCAAATCCTCTAGCACTGTCCTGAGGCGGTCTAGATTAAAGGTCCGAAAGCATCAACTAGTTCTTTTGTATGTAGTCCCTCAAACTATGAAAATACGGTACATTTAGGGATGGTTTAAGGAGCACCGTAAGGCCATACAAAGGCCACAAAGTTTTTAGCGGGCTGGTTATGGACATTGTTGGAACTACCATAGGAGTGAACTTTTTTCATAACTGATTTTGCGATATTCAAGTAAATGATTTCACAAGGATCATAAGAATCAATTAATTTTGAACTTTGATCATTTTAATGTTTCATCTATTTCTAATACGTTGTATAACTTCTAGTATTCAAATGATGTATCTCCTAAGTGTAGCAGTTCTATAATAAAGTAAGCAAACTCAAGTTGTGTAACTCAAATGATGTATGTTCTATCTCCAATAGTGAACTATGAGCCATATGTATCAAGCAAATTAGCTTTCGCAACGGCCTTTACGAATGCTAATTTGCTAAATGGAATGTATGAAACATTTTCGCAGCAAAATAAGGAATCTCTAAATTTGCCATTCCTTATTTTGCGATAGCACTTAAGGAATCGCAAATTGTGTGATTCCTTAAATGCAATGTATCAAATAAAAATTAATGCAAAAATGCCCATAAGGATTCGCAAATTACCACCAACTTCTAGTTGGTGGTAAGTTGCGAATTCTTTTGAAAAAGCAATTTATTTAAAATCCAAAGGTGGCATATGACGCTCATACATGCCCTTAGGGCATGTATGTGCGCCATATGCCCACACATGTCATTTTCAGGGGTGCAGCAGGGTGTTCTTGTGACACCCCTGCACCCTTGAAAATATTCCTAAATTGCGATTAGCAAATTGCTAATCGCAAATTTCCCCTTTATTCCTATGGGCCTCCTGGCCCATAGAAATGAATGGGAAATTTGCGATTAGCAATTTGCTAATCGCAATTTAGGAATGTTAAGGAATCGCTAAAAAGAAGCGATTTCCTACATACATACCGTTTTGCGATTTCTAAATAGCGATTCCTTAAAAATCGCTATTTAGAAATCGCAAATGGTGAGAATGATACATATGGCCCTTAGTCTCTGTTGTGGAGCTAAGAATTAAAATAAGATTAATCCCTAAAGAGAACCCAAGTTGTCCTGTGAAATAAAGTATTTATGCAGCATTTCAAACAGTAATAAAGTGAAAACCCAGCACAAGAAAAACCCCACACCAATTTAGATAAATAGAGTAACACAATTTAAATTATTGGGGGCCAAAACACTAAACATTCAAACAGTAGAATCTAAGATGTGGAACTTTAAAGATTTAATTGGAAATAGCCCCTAGAAGCACAAGTACCAACAGTGGTGATCTGGTTGCTCTGGCCTGGGAAATAGTCACAAGTTCAGACCGACAGCGGATGAGCCTGTGTGATTGTCAAGAATGCTTTTGATGAGGGGAATGTGATGCGAAGGCCTGCTTTGAGAATGCAATGCGCAGTGGTGAGTCCAAAAAATCTGTGGGCAGTGATGCGGTGTCCTGCATTGGGTATGCAGTGCACACCAGCTGTTTCCATGCAACTGCATGGAGATTCATCGCGTTGCATCAGGCCTGCTGACAGGACCACAGCAGGGATGGAAAAGCACCTTCAGTCCGACTTCCAAGGGTGCAGGATTGGGGTGGCACAATTTGGGTGGTAGGAATCAAAGCAGACAGAACCCAGGTGATGGGTTCAAGATAGGTGAAGCCTTTTCTTTCCCTGAGGCTCTGATCAGGAGGCCAACTAAGTAACCCTTGGAGTCACGTTGGAGTTGAGTCTGAGGGCCCAATATTCATACCTGATGCACACTTTGTAGTAGGAGAAGGTTCCGAAGGTTTGCAACCCCAGAAGTAAATAGAATGTCCTGCCTCCCTGCCATGGACCCAGCTTGTCTGAGGTCAAAAAATGCTATTGTTAAACCCTTTGTGAATATGCTCAGGCAGAACCCTTTGCAATGTGCAAGTGTAGTAGGAGACAGTGCCCCCTCACTTCATCAAGTCAGAGATGGTCTATCTTGCCAACACACTTTCCTCTTTGTCTCACTGTCTGTTAGCAATACAGAACGACCAACTGCCAGCTACACTTAGTCATGTGACCAAGGATAACGGCTGCAGGCATCAAATGGTTAGGACAAGAAAATGCCAACTTTCCAAAAGTTGCAAAAACTAGAGGGAAAACGCCCATAGGACCGTGGCCAGGCTGGGTTGTAATAAATTGAAAACACCAAAAGGGTACCTGGCTACATTTTATCTTGTGCTCCTATTACTTTTGAGCAACAAACAGACTGCTATCTTTTCTGTTTGAATGGAATTTTGATTGAACCATTCATTTTTTAGATTTTCATTGTTTTGTTTATCCAAAAAGTTCAAATGCATGAAAAATAGGGAGACACTCTGTTTTGGCACTTTGTGACACAGAGAAATTGGAATAATTATTTTGTGTTATGCGAGGGATTTGTTATGAATATTATTCCCAACATGTATACCTAAAGTATTTCCCTGTGTTAGGTACATGTTTGGTCTAAAAAACAAGATATCGACTATATTGTTTTTGTCGTTTTTGCATTAAGATCCAAATGTTAAATGCTGTTTTGTGTATAATCATTGTACATAGTAATTTTGTGCATTTATGATCGTTGTCCATTGTGAATTGTTAAAAGTATTCTGTTATGTCATTTAAAAAACGAGTATCCACCTATTTTTCATGTATTTGCACTTTTACGATAAACAAACAGTGAAAATCGAAAAAAGTAATGGTTTAATAAAAATTCCATTCAAACAGAAAAGGTAGCAGTCTGTTTGTTGCTCTAAAGTAATTGGAGCATAAGACAAAACAGAGCCAGGCCCCCATTTTCGTGGGTTCAACTTTTTAAAAAGTGGCATTTTCAGAATTGTGACCTAAATTACAACTTTGCTATTAAAGAGGGTATTAAATTACAATACTTTAGATGCCATACTCGACATTCCTACTCACCTTCTATTGAATGTTATCACTTATTAAATGTAATAGGTTAGCCCAATGCTGTCCTATGAGAGAAGTAGGCCTTGCAGTAGTGAAAAACAAATGTAAGAGTTTTTCACTACCAGGACATGTAAAACTTACAAGTACGTGTCCAACTTTGGGAATACACTGCACTCAGCTCTATGTGCTATTAGGGTGTATTCTAGGAGTGACACATGTATTAAAAAGGAATGTTTGGGCCTGGAAAATGGGTTACTTTCCCCGGTCGAACTGCCAGTGTAAAACTGCACACTGAATGCAATTACAGGAATGAAATATCTTTAAAAGGCTACTTAAGTGGTTGAGACAATCAGTGCTGCAGACCCACTAGTATAATTTTAATTTACAAGCCCTGGGTACATGCAGTACAACTGTACTAGGACTTACAAGCAAAATAAATGTGCCAATCGGCTGTAAGTCAATTTTACAGCACAGGCACTTTAGCTCTGGTTGGCAAGTGGTAAAGTGTGCAGAGAACTAACAGCCAACAAAAATGGGTTCAGAAAACAGGAGGCTGAAGGCAAAAGGTTTGGAGATGACCGTGCAGAAAGGGACAACTCCAACATGTAGGTAACGAATTTCAACATTGTTACGAACTGGGAGCCCAAAATATGTCTTTCCCGGGCCTTAACAGGGCGCAAGACAACAGTGTGGATAGTTTAAATAGGAGGTGACACTATATATCAAAACTTATTGTTGTTTTTTTTTTAAACATATTAAATAGGGAGTCTTTTTTTTAAATCCTTATATATTTCCTTCTCTGATGGCTGGCATCATAAGTTCAAAAATTGAATTTTCTATGAAGTCTGGTGACAACCTTAACTACAGAAGGACGTTTATATCTTCCTTTTTTCTTAGTTTTTTTTAAATTTTATTAAAAGTTTTTATATTATCAACATGAATCCGCAAATGTTACAGCACATTTGTTTCCAACTGACATACATATCGTATTACAACTTAAAAAATCCGACATCACAGGATATAATAAAATGACAGAAATAAAGGGAGAGAAAAACAACAAAAAAAACATCCCTATCTTAAGTTTACTGCCCTCCCCATTCTTGTTTTCCATACTTCTATAGGTTACCAGATCTTTACGCCTAGTGTTCTTGCTCTCCGCCCCTTCCTACCATATATTGCACGTTTGAAATTATAGGTAGAGAGTAATCTAGCTAGCCAGGTTTGAAAGGTTGGAGGAGCTCTATCCAACCAGGCTTTAGCTATGCAGATCCGTAATACTGCCATGGCGACAAACATGAACTCTATGTGATGTCCCTCTCCCTCCATCGTCAGCCCAAGCAGTATCAAATTAGGAGATATTGCCACTGGAATCCCTAATGTGCCTCCTACAAATGCCTTTATTGCCGCTATTAATGAATAGAGTTGTGGACATTCCGCAAACATATGGACTATATCCGCATTAGCTGAATCACATCGCGGGCAGGTTATTCCCGAGGTGCCCCCCCCCAATGTGCTATTCTAGCAGGGGTATAATAAAGTGAGAACAGTGTTTTGTAGTGTTGTGCCTGAAGCGAGGCTGAGCATAGCACTGTGCAGCCTAAGTCTAATGAATCCTGGAAGTTCTCTTGCGATGAACCTATTTTATCCCCCCATTTTGCGGCATACTTTCCCCTGTCATCTTCTTTCAATATATACATTTCTGCATACAGCTGCTGAATCGTGCAATGTTGGCCACGCTCCACATACTCCATTATTTTGCACTGCCCAAATCCCAGTGTGCCATCCTGCTTGTTCATGAAGTAGCTTCTCAGCTGCAGGTACTGAAAGAAACTCCTTCCGTCTAAATTATACTTTGTTTGTAGCTCCTGAAACAGAAGAATGCCTCCCTGATCACAGAGATCTCCTATTTTTCTAATGCCCTTATCCTCCCATTCTCTCATAACTAAATCCCTGAATATATCCCCCGGTAGTGAGAGATTTGTAAACAATGGGGTGTACCTGTTGTATCTCCCCAATCCTAGTTTTTTGGCCACTGCTGTCCACACCTAAAAGGCTGCTTTCAAAGTCTTGAACCTCGTGTGCTTAAAGTAACTAAAATCAACTGTGTTTAGAAAGGCATTCTTCGCATCCCCGCCATCAGTGCAGTATATACATTCGTGAAATAACTTCCAGTGCCCCCCTGATCTTGATCTTGACCCCCTCCCCCTATCATTCCCTGGAAATACTGAAGGGCTGCTGCCCAGTAATACAGTCTAAAGTCTGGGGCGCCCCAACCCCCTTTCTCTCTCGGTAGTGTAATGTGTCGATACGCTCTCCTCGTTTTCCCATGCGCCCAGATAAGTCTATTGAGGATTAATTCCAATTTAGTGAACCAAGTGTGTTCAAAGAAAAGCGGAATGGCCCTAAAAATGTACAGAAATTTGGGGAAGGCAATCATCTTTATAGTATTTATTCTGCCCATTAAAGTCAAGTTCAAATTGTGTATTCTTTTGGTATTTTTCTTCACTTTTGTTATTAAGGGATCCATGTTCAAATCAACCAACTTATCCAAATCCGTAGTAATTTTAATCCCTAGATAAGTTCCCTCTGATACTATCCTATTGTCCTGATATACTGTGCTATTATTCTGCACAATCTGTGTCTTCCCCTTATTTAATGAATACCCCGAAATCCTACCAAATATCATTGCCTCCTGGTCAATTTCCGTGATGGCCCTCCCTGGTTCCGATGTAATAATTGCCACGTCGTCTGCATAAGCAAACACTTTGTACTCCCTAGAATGCAGCTTACCCGGGACGATATTGTTATTGCCTGCAAACCTCCGTAAAATTGGGTCTAAATATAAAGCAAATAATAGGGGCGATGCGAGCAGCCCTGCCGGGTTCCTCACCCTATCCTTACCATTTCCGTATATCCTTTATTAATCCTGATCCTTGCCGTGGGTCCCGTATATTAGGCCTGGATTGCTTTAATAAACCCCTGGCCAATCCCGGACCAAGCCATCACCCTCCACAGATAGTTCCAGGAGACCCTGTCGAAGGCCTTCTCTGCGTCGAGAAAGATAGCCGCGACAGGGTCTCCCGCAACTCCCGCGGCATCAATTATGGTGATCATTTGGCGTGTATGTTGAGTAGTTTCCTTCCCTGGGATAAACCCATGCTGTGTATCGCTCACCAAGCTCTCAATAACCCTGCTCAGCCTCTGTGCCAGCGATTTGGAGAAGATTTTAGCGTCCGCATTCATGAGCGTGATTGGTCTATAGGACCCTGGTTCTAGTGGAGGCTTATCTTTTTTGAGTGTAACTATAATGTCTGCCCCCGCCCAGGAGGGGGGAACTGATAGTCCCTGCTGTGCATGGCCAATGGTCCTATACATATCTTCCCCCAGCACATTCCAGAAGGTCTTATAGAATTCTGCCGGGATTAGATCTGGACCAGTGGCTTTACCCGAGGGGAGTTTCTGTATGGCTTCCTGAATTTCTATTAGTGTTAATGGTTGGTCTAGCTCCTCCTTCCCCTCCTCTGATAATTCTACATGTGGTGTCTCGGACAGATATTCCATAATCTCGGCATCCGTGTTGGAGGGACCCTGATTGTATAAAGCCTCATAAAAATTCCTAAAGGCGTCTCTGATCTCTTCCATCTTATTTGTGACCACACCTATCCCATTCTTGATTTCTTTTATCTCACCCATAGCCGAGCTTTGCCTAGCTCTAATTGCCAGCAAATGCCCAATCCTCTCGAAGTAGTCATAGCATTTTTCTTTATTGGCAAGATACCTGCAGGCGGCCTTCCTCGCAATATTCTCAGTGGCTTCTGTCTTAGCTACTTCCATCTTTAGTAAGATTTCCTCTATCGGGTCTTGCTTTACTATAGCCTCAATAAGGAGTTCTTCTAGCTCTGCCAGTTCTTTCATCTCTTCCTCTACCTTACTCCTTTCCTGTCTATCTCTATACAGTGTGTAGCTCAGGGTTTCCCCCCTCACTGCGGCTTTGAACGCATCCCAAGTTATGCCTGATGAAGCTGTTCCCCTATTTATCTTCCAAAATACAGCGATCCACCTTTGCATATGGACAAGATAGCCTTCCTCTCTATGAAGTCCTCTCTCAAAGGTCCATGTGCTCTCCTTCCTGCTTTTGGTCTTGTGGGCTAATGATAGAATAAGTGGGTTGTGGTCTGATAGTATTCTTGGGGTCCTTTCCAGCTGACTGTCACTTACTAATGAACTAGAAACAAAGAAATAATCTAACCTGGCCACCGTCCTATGGGGAGCAGAGTAGTATGTGCTGCCTGCACCCGGTAGATTCTTCTGAGCCCATAAGTCTACTAATGCGTTATTCCTTGCTAAGTTAACAATAGCCAGTGAAGTATTCTTCTTCCTCCCCACGAATGGGCTCCCACCCGTTAAGCCTATTCCATCCATGCCGTTTATATTAAAGTCCCCACAGCAAATTATAGGTTTGGGCTAAATCGCCAGTTCTGTATCTAGAAATTGGAAGATATCTGGTTCATCGTCCGTGGAGCCGTACACCGAGACAAGTGTGCATCTCCCCGCCTCTGTTTCCCCTTCCACCATCACCCATCATCCCCATTGATCCTCTTTTTTTCCTCAGGCCCCTAACCCCCCCTTTTTTTGCTAGTATGGCCACCCCTCTTGTTTTGGTGCCTTGTTTCGTGTATGCAAGTACCTCAAATCCTAGCTGGTTCAGTATTTGGCTATTATTCCCTTCCACAAGAGTCTCCTGAAGGCAAATTATGTCTAATTTGAGAGCTCTCAACATGGCAGCCACTTTCATCCTTTTGTGTCCCTCATTCAAGCCGCAGATATTTATCGAGGCTATTCTTACTATCATGGAAACTTCCTAGTAATTTCCAGCTTTTTTGCTCCTATCTTCCTGTGTGTCTTACACTTTTTTTGGGAAGACTATCTCTGTGTCCTATTGTCTTTGTGCTGTAGTATACTCTCCGCAATCCCCCACCCCACCCTCTCAAGCCCTCCACCCCATGTGGAACCCTCCCCCCTTTTACAGGCAAGTAGGTAAAGCATGACCTGCGTGTGGCTGTAGTGGATTGTAGTGTCGCTACCCTCTCCTGCCTTGACCAAAATCATATTTGCTGTGCTGCCCCTAAGGTGCCTGAGGAGGTCTTTTACCTCTGCTACCTTGACCCCTTCCGGTGCCTGTAAGTTCCTCTAAAAACTGGTTAGCCTATATTTCCGAAAAAAACATCCTGACCTGCCCCCTCGTTATGACCTTAAGTCTTGCTGGGAAAAGCAGATAGGCTTCTGAGCCCAGACCCTGGAAGGGGGCAACTAATTGCCTGAGCTTCTACCTCCTCTCCACCGTAATGTGGCAGAAGTCTGGTCTTGAGAAGAAGGTGACTCCCTCCGCTGTTATCTTGGAGTTAGGTCTAGCTTTATGCATTATCTCTTGCCTTGCCCAAAAATTTCCTAGAAACACCAGCATAGCCCATGGTAGGTTATCCTGACTGCCATCCCTTCTTTTCTTAAGTGTTAGCGGGAAGCGGTGGGCCCTTTGGACCTCCGTCTCCCAGTGCCAGTGTGAAAGGCGGCCTTCAGCAGTTTGACAACATAACCCCTTGGATCTTGCCCTTCAACCCCTTCCGCCAATCCAAGAAGTCTAATGTTGTTCCGCCTCTGGCGGTTTTCAAAATCCTCCATCTTCCACTGGAGATCTTCCACCACCTTCACTTGATCCTTTTTAAAAGTCTGCCAGTCATTTACGTCATCTTCTAGTCTGCCTGTTCTTTCTTCCACCTGGGTCACTCTTTCATCCATTTCATCAAACTTCCTATTCTTCTTCCTTAGGCAGCCTTGGATTTTTTTCGTTGCTTGCCTAGCCCTCCGACTCTCTGCTCTGGCTTCCCCCTGCATCTGCTTTAGCGTGTTAAACATTAAGTCAAGTGTGGCTTGCTGCGGGGGGGACCTGCTGCTCCCTGCGGCTGCTGCCCGGTCCCCAAAATTAGCTTCTTGATACGCATTAGTAGTGGCTGAATAGTCCCACAATCATTTTTTATTCATACTGTCAGGGGAGGCACCTCCTGCCTGCTCTCGCACCGACCTCCTTTTTTCCTTTGCGTGCTTTTCCCACCAGAGTCATTAGAGCTTAGGTTCGAGTCTGAGGTACCCCCAAGGCACTTACAGTCTCATCTGAGGAGAGCGAGTCTGATTCCTCATTAACTGAGTAGAACTTGTCCAGTTCTGGTGAGACACCACCTCTGGCCCCTTTATTCCCCTCCTTTTCCCTTTGTGAGTCTAGGCTTGCCAAGCTGCCCCACTTGTTTGCTCCTTCCACCCTCCTGCTGTTGAGACCTGCCTCGACCTGCAGCAGCGCGTCCAGCATATCAGTGTTAGTGTTAGTAATAGTGAGATTCACTGCGGGGTGCACCATCCCCTGTATCACACTATCACAGCCTCTCCCCCCTTCTGCACCCCCTCCGCTCACCTCCAGATTGCTGTCCGTGTGAGCTTCTGCTAGCGTGCTTTCGGCGGGAGGCGCATTTTCCAAGCCTGACTCCGGCTCTTGCGGTTGCCTGGTAACCATGACACTTACTTCCTCGAGGACGGCTTCCCCCGGATCAGCGTCCACCAGCAGCAATGTCTGTCTCCGATCGAGTCCGGATGACGGTGATTTCACAGCGAATGCTTCCGTTAAGGTAGGCTGCATTAGTGCCGTTTCGTTGCTGTCACCGGCGTTCTGCGTTGTCTTCCGTTCCGAGCCCCTTCCTTTGTCTAGCTTTTTAATCTGTGCCTTAGTAGCCGTGCTAGTAGTTGCTGCCGATCGCGTTGTGCTGTTGGTCGTCCTTACGTTGCTTGCCGGTCCCGGGGTGTCACGCTGCCCCATCGGCTTCGTCGTATTAAGTTGAGCAGGTAGCAGCTTTTCTTTCTCGAGTCTTGAGCGTTGTGCCATTTCTCCCACTGCAGCGGAACGAGTAGCACAACAATAGAGTTTTTTCCACCAGGCTCTCACTAATAGAAGTAGCGAGCAGAGCCCCTGGTTTAATCACTGATCCAGGCGTGCAGCTGCCTTCTCCTTTATTTGGATTTCAAAACTCCACAGGAGGAATGGCATACAGTTGAAACTGTCTCCAAATGGCCATACATGGCAAATGATGTAAATTGACCATAACAAACAAATAAGTTTGGTGATAGGTATCTGCTGTGCAAGCTACTATTTTTCATGCAAAATGAAAATAGGAGGGTAGGGGAATAATGGGCTGTGCCCGAGAAGGACGGGATAAACAAATGTATTCCCTTATATCTAATTTTTTGAGAGGTATAGTTTATAGTACAACATAATAGTTCGGAAAAATATTCATGAAAACCTAAATCAAACTTATGTTGGAAACATTTGTTTCTGGCTTTCAGGTCTATGAAACAAGGGTAAAAGGTGCACAGAAACTCAAGAGTTGTTTTATTTTTCTAAAATGTTGTGTATCTGGTTTTGAACTTATTTATTAAAACAACTATTTGATTCAGGCGACAGCTAAATACTTATTCAGGTGTTTTGTAGAAATCTAAGTATACTATTTGGTAAACCCCTGTACATTAAGAAATGAATACATAATGATTTAAGAGCAGTTCATGTTTGATAAGCTCACCATAACATTATTAATACTTTGCTGCTCCTTCAAATACCAGTGAGAACAGTGGTTCTTAAAGTTGAGACGTCTGTGAACCCTCACCGATTCACTATTGAAAATGTAAGCAATTTCTACGATTTGAGGCTCAAAATAATATACAAAATACAAAAACTGGCATGCTTTAAACAAATATACAAATAATGAAGTATTTATTTATTTCACAAACAAAAAATAAGCGAAAATCAAAATTATATTTTCCTCTTAATATGAATTTTCAAAATGTTGGTTTATTGCTAAAAAAAATAAATGATATGCTAGACTATAGCCTATCACTTTGTACTTTTTGCTCCTAGTTCATCTTCTCTTTGTATCCGTGCATACCAATGCTTCTTCAATTGAGGAAACACGTTGTCCAATCTAGAACCAGTATGCTGTACTTGCACTGCTCCCCCCAAATCAAGATATGGATACCAACTGACTGATTGGCCTATGGCCATGTCTGAACTGGGATGGCGGAGTGGGCTAAAGAATGATGATGGTAAAACCCAGATCAAATGACTGGGGGTGAGTGTTTGCAATGTTCAACACTCCGTCCATCATCCCCTTTGGTATTGCTATGGATACCAACTTAAGCCCAGATTTACTAACATATGACACAGCGTGACACAGCAGGACAACTTGCTGTGCTGCGTCAAATTAAGAGAGCAGTAATGAGCCACATCTACTAAGATGCAGTGCTTTCTTGCAGTCTCTAAGCATTGGTCCACACAGTGTAGCACCAGCATAGGGACGCTTGCGCCTTGGTGTAAGAATGCCTTCATTACAAGCAGGCTTGTTTTTGTGGAAGAAGGGACACCATTCTGCACAAAAACAATCCTCAGAGGTATTTTCCTCTTTCTACATGTGCTCCAGAGTGCAGCACACATAGACAGGGGAAATAATGAGGAGAAACATAGATATTTCTTCTAGTTAGGCCTCTGTTGAAAAGGCCTAGAATTTTGATGCATTTTCAGGTTTACTAGTCTTAGTAAATCTAAGAATACGCCAAAATCCATGGGTAGAGGTATGAGACCACCCACACTCCACCGGTGAAACAACTTCTCAAGGCAGAGTAACGAAAGGGAGCCACTTTTGCTGCGTTGCGTTACTCCACATTCACGAAGCCATGCAGAGCCAGGCAAGGTCAATCTGCATGGCTTAGTAAATCTGACATAAGCCGTTGCGTTGCTCTATACCACATTGCAGTATGCAATTGCAATGCAAGGACTTAGTAAATCTATCTCTTAATTTGAACTTAAACTTCCAAATGTAATCTCTTTTACAAGGTATTTTAAAACCTTCAATTTTCCTTTTTATGTATATATTTTTTATTTATTTAGTACTATTATTTAATTTTCTAAACAGTTGTGAATCCTCTGAGTAGGTGTGATCGACACCTCCAGGCCGTCCGACAACCAGTTATGAATCACTGAATTAGAACATTGTGGAAGCTGTGAGTTGTTCATCTGTACTCTTTCTGACTTTTTCTTAAGCTATACTTCTGACTGAATCTCATTGTATTAGTAGAATTGAGCAAAATATCCTCCAACTGAAAAAGTGAATTCTACAGACGTGCACTGCTCACTCAACTTTGCCTGAAGTTTCACTTACCAATGGAGCCAGCTAAACACAGGGCAATGAGTACAATCCACATGGTGCCGGTAGTTTTCAGCTGCCTGGAAAAAAAATACTATTAATAATAATAATAATAATAATAATAATCATAATAACAATATACACATAAGCATGCTTTCATAGACAAATAGGAGTGTGTCTGACAACATATTGAATAAATGCAGCTGGTGCAGGGCAAAGACGGACCTCAGGGGGTGTGTAACCCTCGGCTGTGCCCCTGTGGTGAGCTACTCACACATGGAAATAGAACACTTGTGAGCTCTGAATATTTATGTACAGCTGTCACAGATATAGACCCAACATTAGAGACGATGTAAGTCTTAGGTGTGTAGCTATAAATAGTTCAATCGGTGCTGTGGCACAGAGAGTGTGAGGGGTACACTGTACCCCTTTTATAGTGGTTTTCTACTACCTCTCCAGGTGTTGAGGGATTTCCCTTGCTTGTATTAGCACCCATGGCACCCTCGCTGCACCAATAGTATGTCCTACTTGCAAAGCATACCCTCGAGCTCAATGAATTGTGCAGGAATGTGTAAAATGATATATCTGCCTTACAGAATCTAATAACACACAGGCTTCCACATTGACTAACTGATCATTGCTATATATTTGTGTTCCTCTACTTCTCATGATCACATGACAGGTAAACTCTAATTTCTACCATGTAATTTACCCACTCACTCGATCCTTACCCCTATCAGCCTCTTACAGAACTACTCCATGAGAGTGCATTATTGAACCAACATACCTGTATAATGTTACTCTTAACTTCTTTTTCCTCTCTTTGGGTGGCTGCTTGGATGTAGAGTGTTATGTATTCTGCTGATTTACATAGACTGGCACCATGTTCTTCCTTTATAAACAGAGCTAGTCCTGTGAATGTTCTTTTAAGGTTATTGATAAGAAATGCAAACATCAAATATGGATCTTGCTAAGAGCAAGCTTATCAATCCCTTTGTTGTGCACTTATCTTTTCTCATACTGCCAAACCCTTTTGAATCTCAAGTTGATGAGATTAAAAGCTTAGATTACTATGTGGTTATGACACAATCACAAATAAGGTATTTTGCAACTGAAATGATCACTTTAAGAGCAATGCATGTACTAGCACAAATAACATTGACTCCCTCATTGTGGTAGAACACAAAAGTTTATCAGCTATTTAGAAGAGACATTTAGAATTACTAGCCTGTAATGTAGAGACCTTACTTAAAGTCTGGAGCTGATCCGTTCTACATGTTCCCACCACCTAGAGTTCTGAGAGTTAGGTCCTACTCCCCTGACCTTAAATTGCACATTCTGAAAAATGGCACACCAAAACAGGAGGTATCACATATGTTTTGAGATACACAGCTATGGTGACACTACAATTGCTGCTTAGTTATGCCAAAGGTTCTAGTTAATTACAGTGATTAGTCTCTCTGGGGCTTTGCGGCTGGTTCAACCTTCAGGTGCAGACACAATTAGCAAGATGGTGATGGCCAAGAAGCTTCCTGTCAAGCTCATCTGGCTAGAGACCACTATAAGAGAAAGTCCATGCAACTTTAAGTCTTGCATATTGGTTTTCATTCACAACCTGCAAGGCAAACAACAGCTGGCTAGCTGGCCTGTAAATTGCACTTCAGGTCCGGAGACTCATCCGGATAGCAGCTGCTCCCATATCGTCTTCCTTTCCCTTGGCTTGATAACTCTACAGTCCCCAGTTTGGGACTTTTTTAGAGTCAGCAAAAAGGCAGAAAACATGATCATTTGTTCGATTTGTAAAGCTGTAGTTAGTCAGGGTAAGCTTAGTACCAACTATGGTACCGGAGGCCATAGAGTTCATCTCCAAAAACACCACACTATCATTTGGGAGGCGCACATGAGCAAGATCCGGGAAACCACACGTACGACAAATCCAAATGTATCCATTCATATTGCATCTGATGATGATGAGGGGCTGATCGTGCAGGGGGAAGTGAAGAAGCGACAGACATTTTTTCTGGTACACCCAGTACCCCTGGCAGCAGCACTGCAGTGGTAGCGCCCACACCCTCTACTCCAGCAACATCTATGAGACACACTAAGAGTCTGGGAGAGACACCAATGCGAAAAAGTACATCAATGAGCCTAACTGGTTTGAAGAAGTCTGCATCATCATCATCACGTAAAATGGTCCAGACCACCATTAGAAGCATGTTTTGGTCGGAGGCGCCATTTGAACGCAACCACCCAATGACACGTCTGTATAACGCACAGCTGGCTAAAATGCTAGCGCTGGACCTTCTCCCTTTTTCTTTCGTGGAAGGGATGGGTTTTCTAGAATTTGTGGCAACAGTCTGCCCTAACGGGAAGGTTCCTAGCCGGTCCTATTTTGCCAGAGTTACTGTTCCTGCACTACATCAAGATGTGCTAGAGGTGATTGGCGCAGCTATTCAGAAGAGTGCTCTTCACACTATCCACCTGACAACAGACTTGTGGACCAGTTGCCAAACCCTTGATTACATGTGCATCACTGCACACTGGGGCTCTTTTGCAGGGGTTAAAGACAAGTTAAAAGCAGGTGTTGACACAGACACAGTTTTTCAAGCTACTCTGAAACATGCAACAGTTTCCACGTTTGCCATGGAGAAATCTCATACTGCACCTAACTTTTTGGAGGAGTTTGACAGGAAGGTCTATGAATGGCTGCATCCAAGAAATCGTATGATTAGTTATGTTTCCACGGATAATGGCAGTAATATAGTTAAGGCCATGCAGCAAGGTGGCTATTTCAGAGTGCTGTGTTTGGCGCACAGTATTAACATTGTTGTGCAAGATTTCTTGAAAAAAGAAATCACAGTCAGCAAGTTACTGACCACTTGCCGAAGAATCTGCACACATTTCAGCCATTCTTTTAAGGCCCAGAAGAAGCTGAGGAGCATGCAACATGAACGTAGACTGCCAGTCAAAGGACTCATCCAAGAGATGGAAACACGTTGGAACTCAACCTTCTACATGCTTGAGCGTCTGTCTCAGCAGTGGGGGGTAATCAATGAGTATGTCTTTGCACTGGGTTCTACTATGAAAGACATGAGGCTAGAGTAGGAGGAATGGAAGCTAGTTGCAAGCCTGACAGACATGCTTCGTCCTTTTGAGGTCTTCACGAGTGAAGTCAGCAGGAAGGACTGTTCTTTGTACAAAGCTATCCCATTGTTGCGCATGCTAGAGCACCAACTGAAGGCGGTGTCTTCAACGTTCTGAGATGATGTTGAAAAGCAAGACGCATATCAGTTGGCGGAGAGGTTATTAAGCCACCTAGTTGACAATGAATGGCTTAAAAAATACATACAGAACAACATTACATTTGTGCCACTATTCTGGATCCATGGTACAAAAAAGCCGTGGCCAGCAAAGCATTCATTCCTTTTGATGAAGCAGATGTTTCAAAGTACAAACATTGGCTAGCTCTGTCAGCCACTCGGTTCGAAAAAGAGCGTCAGAAAATTGAAGGAGCCGGCAGAAGTACTACTGAATCAGCAGGCCATCCGGCGTCAAGTTCCACTTCTGAATCTGTGGCCAAAGGGAGTCACTTTCCCTCACAGCCATTAATGACACCAGCAATCGTATCATCATCCTCACCTGCACCAGGCCCAGCCATATTATTGTCGGAAGCGGATTGGCTAACTCATCAAGGGTTTGCTCTTTCCAGTGATGCAAAGGCCACACATGGTACGCAAAGTGGAGCAACCCTGGAGAACCTTGAGTCGATGGTGCAGACCTACGTGGCTGACCCAACAGAGGTCTTTGTTAATCAGAACTCATTGCTGTATTGGTATGGGAAAAGGCCTCTATGGCGACTGATCACCAACCTGGCTCTAAATTATTTGTCTTGCCCACTCACAAGCGTGTCTTCTGAACGTGTTTTCAGTGCTGCTGGTGCCATTGTAACTATAAAAAGGACCCGCCTCTCGCCCAAAAATGTGGAGAGGTTAACACTGATCAAGATGAATCAGCACTTCATACCACCAGATTACAAAATACATGAATGCACGCAGGAAGAAGAGGACACCGACTTGGGTGACGGAAGTTCTTCTCTGTTAGCTGACCTACTCCCGTCTCCATTCATAGAGTTTGAGGACGAGCTCTACTTCCCTGACACCGAGGCCTGAAAATGACTTCCTTTTTTTCGTCCTTATTCACTTTTATTCCTGAAAGTCGTGGGGTTTCAGATAGTTGAGGACCTTCCAGAAACAGGTCTACATTTGGATCTTCCATCCCCTCCAGGACACCGAAAACTCAAATGTTATCCCTCTGTGCCCGCCCTTCCTGGTCTTCGATCTTGGCCGCCATCACCTCCAGCTGCTTCGTAAGGGACCGAACTTGCTCCTTAAGGCTTTTTGTGCTGGTATGTAGGTGTGTCATATTTTTCTCTGCAGCTGCCACTTTGTAGGCCATTTTGTAAAGATCAGTCCTCAGGAGGGTCACATCCACAGTTACAGTGTTTAATTTAGGTTCAAGCGAGCTCTTGAGATCCGCAATTGCCGCCTTTATTGCACCCAAGGATGGCTCTGCCGTGCACTCCGATCGCTGCTCCTGGGCATCAGCCATTGGTTTAGGGATGACATACTTGTATATTTTGTTTGTTTGTGTCCCGTGTTGCCCCTTGGGCTTTATCCAAGGACTCAGCGTCATCATCGATGCTCTTGCTGGCAAGTACCTTGATGTGGGGCAATGGAGATAGCTCGTCCTCCTGCACCAGTCGCTGTTCTCACCCCGCGGACCCAACCGGGAACACAGGGTACACCCAACACCAAGGGTATCCAGGCCTGGCGTGTTACTACTTCCTTGTTGCCTCTCTATGGGTGCCTAGGCTCAGCTACACGTCTTTTATGGGGGCCTCCGGATCTGTGACAGGGCTAAAAAAATCCACTAGACCTCTCGCATTTTCGAGCTAAATTTAATGAGGGTGAGCTGTTTTTAGGTCCCACTCGCCCTTTCTGACTAACGTTTGTGCTCTGTCTCTGAAAAAGGAGCAAATGTGACACGATAACAAGATTTAAAGGCATTTTTATTGCTCACATAGTGAATGAGCAATAAAGATGCCTTTAAATCTTATTATCTTGTCACATTTGCTCCGCTTTCAGAGACGGAGGTCGAGAAGATTTTTCAAGGTACGAGACCTGCAGGACTAAAACCATTATTTGGATTTTTCAAGCCCTATGTGAGATCATGCTCACCCTATCCCTGGTCCCCACTGGTCACACTCTTTCCGGCTGTTCAGGGGCACCTCTCACCCATGAACTCCTTCAGTCCCTTGGGTCGCTCCAGCCCCGGCCACACCATAGCATGTTTTTTCCCAAATATCCGGCTCCAAAGGGGATGGTGCTCATGGTCGAGCCGTAAATGTGCACTTCACATGGAAACAGCAAAATGCCATTGATTGTTTATGTGCCCGTTCCTGCACATAAGCAATCATTTAAAAAAAAATACATTTTGTAACTTCTGTGTGTGGCTCATTAGGCAGCAAACATCAAAGTTAGAAAAAGCTATTTAAAGATTGTTTTTGCAGTATCACTGTTCAATTTTATTATGGAAAAATTAATAGGCAAAAAGTACTTTGGGATACCCCTTTTTTCTCTGTACCCACCTGACGGTCCATCACAAAACTTTCCAGGAAGGAGCTGAGGTATATTAATCTTCCTTTTGGAATTTGCCATAAGGATTCATGAAACAGTGTTAAAGTCCTAAGCCTCATTAGGTCTGCTAATATTTTGATGCCATTTAACCAATCTTCACAAAACTTCCCCAACATTTTTTTAATCATCTCAGCTCCTTCCTGGATTATTTTGAGGTGATTCATCAAATAGGGTTGAGCTAAAGGGGAGATCTAAAATGCAATTTCTCCATCACAGGGCCAGGCCGCAGGCCGTGCATGGCAGTGGGTGGTATAGTTTTGTATAGTTATAAAATATTGCTTTACTTTAAGAAAAACTATCTAAAAATTCCCTGAAAAAAAATGAAAAGTTAAAATGAGGTTATAGTTGAGTGAAAATGTCGGTTTTAACATAACATTTTAAATTAAAGAAACACTGAAATTCACCAGTTATAGTTAATTGAAGTAACTGTAATTCTTGCCATCGCTGTGCACTGCATATGACCCCACATATTACATTGCTCATGACATGTTATAAAATATCATTCATGAAGTCTAAAATTACATAATTGATGACAACACTGAGCATTTATAGAGAGAGTGAGAGATATGATAGAACACACTATCCTGCTCCCTTAAAAAAAGTTTTTAGCAGGTGTCTGTCCTAGATTTGATAGTTCTCCAATACTATCCATGCATGGAAATATATCAAACAATTTGTAAATATAAAACTAAACTAAGTAAAGGAAAGGATAATAGTTGTGAAATATGTTGCATTCCAAAATGTAGGTTAATAAAAGGAAAGAAACAACAAAGATATTTATTCAAGTCATATACTATACATGCAGACATGCGTGAACACTGTGTATGTGCTGATAAGATTAAAATAAATAGCATATAACTTGAAGGTCGTAAATCTAAATTGCATTACGATTAAATGTGTCATTCATCTTTCAGTGGTTGATACAATGAATACTTTAGAGTTAAGTTTTATTAAGCATACTTCACTGAAGAGGGATGTAATACTTAAACAACATTGAACGTTTACACATTCAAGACGAAAAATATAAAAGAACAAATATTAGTACTTGAATGTAAGTTGAATTTCAAAGACATACTACTGGAAAGTACTAATCATAAATGAAGGGGAAGTGGATCAAAGTACTTCAGCCACATTTCTTTCACTATGTATTGGGAAATATACATAGGCAAAGCTAACAAGGCTTGAAAGTATTTTTCAAGGGTTTGCAAATTTGTGACTGCGGTTGTCTGGTTAGTGAGATGGCTGGGAGTCTGGTTAGTGAGATGGCTGGGAGAATGGATCGATCACTAGAAGAATGGACGGGTTGCTGAGTTTTTAAAATGATGGTTTAGAGGATGACTTAATTAGATACATTTTTTAGGCATGTGCAAAATGAGCAATGGCCCAGGCCCCCACTTTCCAAGAGCCCCCCCCAGAAAGTAAACACTGTTGGGCACATTAGGATGGTGGGTGGACTTTGTCCGCCCGCCATCTCAACGTGAAAAGGGACCGCCCGCCATAATGGCGTGGATCCCGTGGTGGCCATTAGGATGCACCCGCCACAGTGGCGGGCGCATCCCACACATTTAACATTGTGGCGGGCGGTGCTGAAAGCACCGCCCGCTGCATTTCTAAAAATGCACGTCATGCATTTCAATGCACCACGCGGTGTCTGCCATGTTGTATATTGAAATGCAGAGGTTACCACAGTCCCTGGGAGGCCCGCAACAGGCCCCTGCAAGAGATTCCCGCATGCCTTTCCATTGCAGTTGGGCATCTGTTGCCCCCTTCATAATATAGATGGTGGTGTCTAGCTGACACAGCCACCATATTAAAATCTTTTCTGCCCGGTCCACCGGGCGCAAAAGCGGCAGGCGGTCTTTCCGTTCACCATGGTCCCCCCTGCCATAGTAATATGACGGGGGAAATGGGTGGCGGGCGGGGACGGATCTCGGGCAGATCGCAAGCGCTATGTGGGTGGTGGTGATCCGCCCGAGATCCTAATGACCCCCTAAGGGTCTCTTGAACATCTCTGTATATTTTCAAATATGTAATTTGGTTACTGGTTGAGGGGGTTGGAAATGTACAAAAGCAGCAAGCACAATCTCTGTCAAAGGCAAAAGAAAAAAAACAAGCAAACCTGAAAATAACCTGTGCTCAACCCTCTGGTAGCTTGGCACAAAAGGAGTCAGGCTTAACTTAAGAGACAATTTGTAAAGTATTCATACAGTAGTTAATGGGATTGACCGAATAACCCTATGCAAAACTGGTCAACTATTTCTCATAGGAAAAGTTATACTGCCAAACATGTGCATCTCTATTGGAAACAACGTGGATTCTGTAACTTGAGAAGTTAATGTCTTTCTCCCCTAGTGATTTCCTTGGTGTTATTAGTTATAGCATGCATGTTATCACCTCTATTTTTTCACTTGCGGTGTGTTCCAGTGAGTCTACAGCATGGCACCTGCATGCATTGCAGTTATAAAGATATTCCCTATGGCCTGATTCAAAATGATCCATCAATAATTGTTTTTTTTAAAACCTTCTACATTATATGATGCACAGGTTAACATATGGGTCATAAGGGTGAGGACACCACCTGTTTCACAACTTTAATGTGTATATGTATACATATGTACTTATGAGTCACTCAAATCCTCTAGCACTGTCCTGAGGCGGTCTAGATTAAAGGTCCGAAAGCATCAACTAGTTCTTTTGTATGTAGTCCCTCAAACTATGAAAATACGGTACATTTAGGGATGGTTTAAGGAGCACCGTAAGGCCATACAAAGGCCACAAAGTTTTTAGCGGGCTGGTTATGGACATTGTTGGAACTACCATAGGAGTGAACTTTTTTTATAACTGATTTTGCGATATTCAAGTAAATGATTTCACAAGGATCATAAGAATCAATTATTTATGAACTTTGATCATTTTAATGTTTCATCTATTTGTGTTCTAATATGTTGTATAACTTCTAGTATTCAAATGATGTATCTCCTAAGTGTAGCAGTTCTATAATAAAGTAAGCAAACTCAAGTTGCATAACTCAAATGATGTATGTTCTATCTCCAATAGTGAACTATGTCTCTGTTGTAGAGCTAAGAATTATGAGATTAATCCCTAAAGAGAACCCAAGTTGTCCTGTGAAATAAAGTACTTATGCAGCATTTCAAACAGTAATAAAGTGAAAACCCAGCACAAGAAAAACCCCACACCAATTTAGATAAATAGAGTAACACAATTTAAATGATTGGTGGCCAAAACACTAAACATTCAAACAGTAGAATCTAAGATGTGGAACTTTAAAGATTTAATTGGAAATAGCCCCTAGAAGCACAAAGAGCCAACAGTGGTGATCTGGTTGCTCTGGCCTGGGAAATAGTCACAAGTTCAGACCGACAGCGGATGAGGCTGTGTGATTGTCAAGAATGCTTTTGATGAGGGGTATGTGATGCGAAGGCCTGCTTCGAGAATGCAATGCGCAGTGGTGAGTCCAAGAAAGCTGTGGGCAGTGATGCGGTGCCCTGCATTGGGTATGCATTGCACACCAGCTGTTTCCATGCAACCGCATGGAGATTCATCGCGTTGCATCAGGTCTGCTGACAGGACCACAGCTGGGATGGAAAAGAACCTTCAGTCCGACTTCCAAGGGTGCAGGATTGGGGTGGCACAACTTGAGTGGTAGGAATCAAAACAGACAGAACCCAGGTGATGGGTTCAAGTTAGGGGAATCCTTTTCTTTCCCCAGGGCTCTGATCAGGAGGCCAACTAAGTAGCCCTTGGAGTCACGTTGGTGGTCCTTGGTACAAGATGCAAGTCCAGCCCTCAATCAGGCATGAGGGCAGCAGGGCAACAGAGTTGTGGTCCTTGCAGAGCAGCACTGCAGTCCTTAAAATCTTCTACCGGTCGAGAGGTGTAGTAAAGAGTTGAGTCTGAGGGCCCAATATTCATACCTGATGTACACATTGAAGTAGGAGAAGGTTCTGAAGGTTTGCAACCCCAGAAGTAAATGGAATTTCCTGCCTCCCTACCATGGACCCAGCTTGTCTGAGGTAAAAAAAATACTATTGTTAAACCCTTTGTGAATATGCTCAGGCAGAACCCTTTGCAATGTGCAAGTGTAGTAGGAGACAGTGACCCCTCACTTCATCAAGTCAGAGATGGTCTATCCTGCCAACACCCTTTCCTCCTTGTCTCACTGTCTGTTAGCAATACAGAACGACCAACTGCCAGCTACACTTAGCCATGTGACCCAGGATAGCGGCTGCAGGCATCAAATGGTTAGGACAAGAAAATGTCAACTTTCTAAAAGTTGCAAAAACTAGAGGGAATACGCCCATAGGACCGTGGCCAGGCTGGGTTGTAATAAATTGAAAACACCGAAAGGGTACCTGGCTACATTTTGTCTTGTGCTCCTATTACTTTTGAGCAACAAACAGACTGCTATCTTCTCTGTTTGAATGGAATTTTTATTAAACCATTCATTTTTTAGATTTTCATTGTTTTGTTTATCCAAAAAGTTCAAATGCATGGAAAATAGGGAGACACTCTGTTTTGGCACTTTGTGACACAGAGAAATTGGAATAATTATTTTGTAATATGCGAGGGATTTGTTATAAATATTATTCCCCACATGTATATCTAAAGTATTTCCCTGTGTTAGGTACAAGTTTGGTCTAAAAAACAAGATAGTGACTATATTGTTTTTGTCGTTTTTGCATTAAGATCCAAATGTTAAATGTTGTTTTGTGTATATTCATTGTACTTAGTAATTTTGTGCATTTATGATCGTTGTCCATTGTGAATTGTTTAAAGTATTCTGTTATGTCATTTAAAAAACGAGTATCCCCTATTTTTCATGTATTTGAACTTTTAAGATAAACAAACAGTGAAAATCGAAAAAAGGAATGGTTTAATAAAAATTCCATTCAAACAGAAAAGGTAGCAGTCTGTTTGTTGCTCTAAAGTAATTGGAGCATAAGACAAAACAGAGCCAGGCCCCCATTTTCGGGGGGTTCAACTTTCTAAAAAGTGGCATTTTCAGAATTGTGACTTAAATTACAACTTTGCTATTAAAGAGGGTATTAAATTACAATACTTTAGATGCCATACTCGACATTCCTACTCACCTCCAATTGAATGTTATCACTTATGTAATAGGTTACCCCAATGCTGTCCTATGAGAGAAGTAGGCCTTGCAGTAGTGAAAAACAAATGTAAGAGTTTTTCACTCCCAGGACATGTAAAACTTACAAGTACGTGTCCAACTTTGGGAATACACTGCACTCAGCTCTTTGTGCTATTAGGGTGTATTCTAGGAGTGACACATGTATTAAAAAAGAATGTTTGGGCCTGGAAAATGGGTTACTTTCCCCGGTCGAACTGCCAGTGTAAAACTTGACACAGAATGCAATTACAGGAGTGAAATATCTTTTAAAGGCTACTTAAGTGGTTGAGACAATCAGTGCTGCAGACCTACTAGTATAATTTTAATTTACAAGCCCTGGGTACATGTAGTACAACTGTACTAGGACTTACAAGCAAAATAAATGTGCCAATCGGCTGTAAGTCAATTTTACAGCACAGGCACTTTAGCTCTGGTTGGCAAGTGGTAAAGTGTGCAGAGAACTAACAGCCAACAAAAATGGGTTCAGAAAACAGGAGGCTGAAGGCAAAAGGTTTGGAGATGACCATGCAGAAAGGGACAACTCCAACATATGGGTAACGAATTTCAACATTGTTACGAACTAAGAGCCCAAAATATGTCTTTCCCGGGCCTTAACAAGGCTCAAGACAACAGTGTGGATAGTTTAAATAGGAGGTGACACAATATATCAAACATTATTGTTGGGTTTTGGTTTTAAACATATTAAATAGGGAGTCTTTTTTTTTTTTAAATCCTTATATATTTCCTTCTCTGATGGCTGGCTTCATAAGTTCAAAAATTGCATTTTCTATGAAGTCTGGTGACAACCTTAACTACAGAAGGACGTTTATATCTTCCTAATATGTATATTTTTAGCCACAGGAGGAATGGCATACAGTTGAAACTGTCTCCAAATGGCCATACATGGCAAATGATGTAAATTGACAATAACAAACAAATAGGTTCGGTGATAGGTATCTGCTGTGCGAACTACTATAGTTCATGCAAAATGAAAATAGGAGGGTAGGGGAATAATGGGCTGTGCCCAAGAAGGACGGGATTAACAAATGTATACCCTTATATCTTATTTTTTGAGAGGTATAGTTTATAGTACAACATAATAGTTCAGAAATATTAATGAAAACCTAAATCAAACTTATGTTGGAAACATTTGTTTCTGGCTTTCAGGTCTATGAAAACAAGAGTAAAAGGTGCACAGAAACTCTAGAGTTGTTTTATTTTTTTTTAAACGTTGTGTATCTGATTTTGAACCTATTTATTAAAACAACTATTTGATTCAGGCTTCAGCTAAATACTTATTCAGGTGTTTGGTAGAAATCTAAGTATACTATTTGGTAAATCCCTGTACATTAAAAATGAATACATAATGATTTTAGAGCAGTTCATGTTTGATAAGCTCACCATAACATTATGAATACTTTGCTGCTCCTTCAAATACCAGTGAGAACAGTGGTTCTTAAAGTTGGGACGTCTGTGAACCCTCACCGATTCACTATTGAAAACTAAGCAATTTCTACAATTTGAGTCTCAAAATAATACACAAAATACAGAAACTGGCATTCTACAAACAAATATACAAATAATGAAGTATTTATTTCTTTCACAAACAAAAAATAAGCGAAAATCAAAGTTATATTTTCCACTTAATATGAATTTTCAAAATGTTGGTTTATTTCTAAAAAAATTAAATGATATGCTAGACTATAGCCTATCACTTTGTACTTTTTGCTCCTAGTTTAGCCTCTCTTTTTATCCGTGCATACCAATGCTTCTTCAATTGAGGCAACCCGTTGTCCAATCTAGAACCAGTGTGCTGTACTTGCACTGCTCCCCCCGAATCAAGATATGGATACCAACTGACTGATTGGCATATGGCCATGTCTGAACTGGGGTGGCGGAGTGAGCTAAAGAATGATGATGGATTAAACCCAGATCAAATGACTGGGGGTGAGTGTTTGTAATGTTCAACACTCCGTCCATCATCCCCTTTGGTATTGCTATGGATACCAACTTAGGCCCAGATTTACTAACATATGACACAGCGTGACGCAGCAGGACAACTTGCTGTGCTGCGTCAAATTAAGAGAGCAGTAATGAGCCACATCTACTAAGATGCAGTGCTTTCTTGCAGTCTCTAAGCATTGGCCCACACAGTGTAGCACCAGCATAGGGACGCTTGCGCCTTGGTGTAAGAATGCCTTCATTACAAGCAGGCTTGTTTTTGTAGAAGAAGGGACACCATTCTGCACAAAAACAATCCTCAGAGGTATTTTCCTCTTTCTACATGGGCACCAGAGTGCAGCACACATAGACATTGGAAATAATGAGGAGAAATATAGCTATTTCTTTTAGTTAGGCCTCTGTTGAAAAGGCCTAGAATTTTGATGCATTTTCAGGTTTACTAGTCTTAGTAAATCTAAGAATACGCCAAAATCCATGGGAAGAGGTATGAGAACACCCACACTACACCGGTGAAACAACTTCTCAAATCAGAGTAACCAAAGGGAGCCACTTTTGCTGCTTTGCGGTACTCCACATTTACGAAGCCATGCAGAGCCAGGCAAGGTCATTCTGCATGGCTTAGTAAATCTGACATAAGCCGTTGCGTTGCCCTATACCACATTGCAGTATGCAATTGCAATGCAAGGACTTGGTAAATCTATCTCTTAATTTGAACTTAAACTTCCAAACTTAATCTCTTTTACATGGTATTTTAAAACCTTCAATTTTCCTTCTTATGTATATATTTTTTATTTATTTAGTACTATTATTTAATTTTCTAAACAGTTGTGAATCCCCTGAGTAGGTGTAATTGACACCCCCAGGCCGTCCGACAACTGGTTATGAATCACTGAATTAGAACATTGTGGAAGCTGTGAGTTGTTCATCTGTACTCTTTCTGACTTTTTCTTAAGCTATACTTCTGACTGAATCTCATTGTATTAGTAGAATTGAGCAAACTATCCTCCAACTGAAAAAGTGAATTCTGCAGACGTGCACTGCTCACTCAACTTTGCCTGAAGTTGCACTTACCATTGGAACCAGCTAAACACAGGCCAATGAGTACAATCCACATGGTGCCGGTAGTTTTCAGCTGCTTGAAAAAAAATACTATTAATAATAATAATAATAATAATAATAATAATAATCATAATAACAATATACACATAAGCATGCTTTCCTAGAGAAATAGGAGTGTGTCTGACAACATATTGAATAAATGCAGCTGGTGCAGGGCAAAGACGAACCTCAGGGGGTGTGTAACCCTCGGCTGTGCCCCTGTGGTGAGCTACTCACACATGGAAATAGAACACTTGTGACCTCTGAATTTTCTATGTACAGCTGTCACAGATATAGACCCAACATTAGAGACGATGTAAGTCTTAGGTGTGTAGCTATAAATAGTTCAATCGGTGCTGTGGCACAGAGAGTGTGAGGGGTACACTGTACCCCTTTTATAGGGGTTTTCTACTACCTCTCCAGGGGTTGAGGGATTTCCCTTGCTTGTATTAGCACCCCTGGCACCCTCGCTGCACCAATAGTATGTCCTATTTGCAAAGCATACCCTCTAGCTCAATGGATTGTGCACGCGTGTGTAAAATGATATATCTGCCTTAAAGAATCTATTAACACACAGGCTTCCCCATTGACTAACTTATCATTGCTATACATTTGTGTTCCTCCACTTCTCATGATCACATGATAGGTAAACTCTAATTTCTACCATGTCATTTACCCACTCACTCGACCCTTACCCCTTTCAGCCTCTTACACTTACACTAAAAACTGCATTCTCTCCCTGCAACGCCTGGGCTCGATTTTACCGCCTGCCCGCCTCGTTCCGACTCGGCAATCAGTGCCGTTGTGCGGAGGGCGGACAGGCAAGAGCCAGGCAGGCAGCACTTCCGGTTCTGCCGGAGCTGAGGTTAGCGCTCTAGTGGGTACCTCACTCCGGGCTATTTAGCCACGCCCTTCCTCCAAGCGCGCAGCAGTTGCGCGCAGGGGGCGCCTTCGAGCGGGCCTAAGAAGCGCCGAAGAAAAGCCTGTCTGCGCCCGTCCGCGACAGGACGGGGCGAGGGGCGATGGACTCTGACTCTGCCCAACGAGCTTCTACCGGTAAGGGCACACAGATAATTTCTTATTCTGCCCAAACGCTACTGTCCCTCAGACCATCTTTGTCATGTAGCACTAAAATTCCATGGCACCGTGTAGAGGGAGGCTTCTCTTGTCTGCAATGTCGGCGTCTCTCTGGAAACAGCATACCTCCTTCTGACCCTAACATTCCCACACTAGGCCTTAGGAGTTTCTTTCTAAATGTGCGATCATTACCCAAACACCAACACCAGGTTTGGGATTTAATTCATTCTACGCAGCCAGATATCTGCTTTATTGTTGAAACATGGCTAAAATCTCACACAGTCACTGCCATAGCCATGGGGATCCCTTCTGGGTACAAAATCAAACATTTAGATCGAGAAATAAAAACTGGAGGTGGTCTTGCAATTATACATAAAGACTGCATAAAAGTCAACATTATTGAACAACATGTGCACCCACAGCTAGAAATAATGATTTTTAAATTCACTCTTACTAATCATATCACCTGGAAAGGTGCTTTGGTCTATAGACCCCCAGGACCTAACCCGAAATTTGCACTTACCCTCCAGGAAATTTTAGCCCCTCATATTAAATCCAAAGAAGATTTTCTTCTTTTGGGAGATTTTAACACACATGTAGATCAACCAACACTCTCCGAATCAACTGCCTTGATTACAGACCTTTCTAACCTAGGTCTTGAATTACAAAATCAAGGACCAACCCACAAAGGAGGACGTATGTTAGATCTACTTTTTTGTAACAGTGCCAAAGCAATCTGTTCCCCGGTAAAAGAAATATCATGGACAGATCATTCCATGCTTGAATTTTTATTAGTAACTCCTCTAAGAATTGTAAAGAGTGCTTCTCTTCCCCCTACCTGGCGACGACAATGGCACAAAGTCACTGCCAACAAAATCCAGGAATCCTGGACAAATCCGGAAATTTTAGCAACAGACACAGCTGATACGGCCTTAGCTAAGCTCAATGTCTCTATTAAGCAAGCTATTGACATTGCAGCTCCTTTAAAAAAGCATAAACAGTATCGGGTGTCCAAACAGGATAGCTGGTATACCTATGAATTGAGAGTAGAAAAGCAAAACTGCAGGCGAGCTGAGAAGGCTTGGAGAAAAAGGAAGACCGAGAATAGCAGAGCAGTTTTCTTAGATGCTGAATCAAAGTATTATAAGAACATAAAGCTAGCCAGGAAACAACATCTAACGCAACAGATAGCACAAGCAGGCAATTGCTCTAAGGAGCTTTTTAATATCCTGCAGAATTTTATTAAACCGACTGCTTGTGAGAGCTCAGAGGACTTCTCACAAGACCTATGTGATGAAGTTTCGACATATTTTGAGGATAAAATAAATAATATCTATGAAAAAATAGTAGCAGCTAACAGCGCTATAAATAACACCAACAATTGCCATCCTCAGACTCCGGCAATAAGCAATAAACCCTCTTTAACATCTTTTCCTCCGATTACCAACATAGAGCTCCTCTCCCTCTGCAGCCATATTAAATCAGGGTCGCCAAGTGACCTTATTCCCGCCAAGATGGTTGGCCCCATGATCTCTATCCTGGGACCCCCCATATTGGATGTGATTAATATCTCCCTAACAAAAGGTCAGGTCCCAGCAGACTGGAAAAGGGCGGTGGTGAACCCGATCAGAAAAAAAGCATCTTCCCCATGGACAGACCTCTCCAACTTACGACCTATCTCCCTCCTACCCTACCTGGGCAAGGTTACGGAGAGGCACGTGAACACCTATCTTTCTCAACACCTTGAAGCGACGGAAGGCCTGGACTATTCACAATCTGGTTTCAGGCCAAACCACAGCACAGAATCAGCCCTTCAGACAGTGACCAATAACATCAAAATGGCATTGGATGATGGCAGCTCAATGATTCTGGTGCTGTTGGACCTTTCCGCCGCTTTTGATACGGTGTCTCACACGGTGCTTCTCAACCGCCTAGGTGAGGTGGGTGTGGAGGGAGGGGCTCTGGCATGGATGAAGAGCTTCTTGACTGGTCGTTTCCAAGAAGTTAGGCTGGGCTCCCATAAATCCATTCTAAGGGAACTCAATAAGGGAGTGCCACAAGGCTCGTGCCTAAGTCCTACACTCTTCAACGTGTATGTGGCCCCCTTAGCCAACTTGGCAAGATCTTTCGGGTTCACCCCGGTGTCGTATGCCGACGACACCCAACTCCTTTTTCCTTTCAAAATCCTTACACCTGCAATAAAAAGATCTTTTGCAGATGGCATGAGAGCCATTGCAGAATGGATGTCAACAAACTGTCTGCAGTGTAATGTGGGGAAGACGGAGGTCATGTGTTTTGGACAAGCGGCAACACACTGGGCATCCGACTGATGGCCCTTAGAGCTTGGCCCTGTTCCTATCCCCAAGAGTACAGTCAGGAACTTGGGAGTGCTTTTTGATCAGCAACTTACCTTCAAGGGACATGTAAATCAAGTTGCTGGCACCTGCTTTCGGGCTATTGGAATGTTAAGACGAGTCTTCCCCTACATACCGGACCATCACAGAAAAACGCTTGTGCAGGCTCTGGTCATCAGCAGGGTGGATTACTGCAACGGTTTGCTCCTCGGAGCTAACGAGGAACAACTTAGTAAATTGCAGGTAATCCAAAATACTGCAGCAAGGATTGTCCTGAATGCTCCATCAAGGACTCCCTCCTGTCCCCTGCTGATGAGACTCCACTGGCTCCCAGTGAGGAAGCGAGTCCAGTTTAAAACTCTATGTACAATCTACAAGAGTATGATAGGGGAGGGCCCAAAATATATGACTGAAATCTTCCAGCCTTACATTCCCGGGCGCCCTCTGCGCTCCAGCCATCAGCAGCTTCTGCAAACACCCAGAGTAAAAAAGGCCAGACAAGGCGGCCGTGCATTAGCCTGTGCCGGACCAGCACTCTGGAACTCTCTGCCCCCAGAACTAAGATCTCTCTCCAGCCATCTGACCTTTCGGAAAATTTTAAAAACTTACCTGTATCCTGGTAAATAATGCTTTTCTAGCTTACATCCCCACTCCCTCTGGGCACACATTCAGAATTAGTACACTCTAGTGTTGCAGCAATAGCGCGGAGATACCCCTTCGGGGGTCTAGTCTGGCGCTTTATAAGAATATAAAATAAATAAATAAATAAAAATTACAGAACTATTCCATGAGAGTGCATTATTGAACCAACATACTTGTATAATGTTACTCGTAACTTCTTTTTCCTCTCTGTGGGTGGCTGCTTGGATGTAGAGTGTTATGTATTCTGCTGATTTACGTAGACTGGCACCATGTTCTTCCTTTATAAACTGGTTGAGGGGGTTGGAAATGTACAAAAGCAGCAAGCACAATCTCTGTCAAAGGCAAAAGAAAAAAAACAAGCAAACCTGAAAATAACCTGTGCTCAACCCTCTGGTAGCTTGGCACAAAAGGAGTCAGGCTTAACTTAAGAGACAATTTGTAAAGTATTCATACAGTAGTTAATGGGATTGACCGAATAACCCTATGCAAAACTGGTCAACTATTTCTCATAGGAAAAGTTATACTGCCAAACATGTGCATCTCTATTGGAAACAACGTGGATTTTGTAACTTGAGAAGTTAATGTCTTTCTCCCCTAGTGATTTCCTTGGTGTTATTAGTTATAGCATGCATGTTATCACCTCTATTTTTTCACTTGCGGTGTGTTCCAGTGAGTCTACAGCATGGCACCTGCATGCATTGCAGTTATAAAGATATTCCCTATGGCCTGATTCAAAATGATCCATCAATAATTGTTTTTTTTAAAACCTTCTACATTATATGATGCACAGGTTAACATATGGGTCATAAGGGTGAGGACACCACCTGTTTCACAACTTTAATGTGTATATGTATACATATGTACTTATAGTATAATTGAACTAGAGATATATTTGTTTGTTTGAAGGTGGATTTTATGAGTCACTCAAATCCTCTAGCACTGTCCTGAGGCGGTCTAGATTAAAGGTCCGAAAGCATCAACTAGTTCTTTTGTATGTAGTCCCTCAAACTATGAAAATACGGTACATTTAGGGATGGTTTAAGGAGCACCGTAAGGCCATACAAAGGCCACAAAGTTTTTAGCGGGCTGGTTATGGACATTGTTGGAACTACCATAGGAGTGAACTTTTTTTATAACTGATTTTGCGATATTCAAGTAAATGATTTCACAAGGATCATAAGAATCAATTATTTATGAACTTTGATCATTTTAATGTTTCATCTATTTGTGTTCTAATATGTTGTATAACTTCTAGTATTCAAATGATGTATCTCCTAAGTGTAGCAGTTCTATAATAAAGTAAGCAAACTCAAGTTGCATAACTCAAATGATGTATGTTCTATCTCCAATAGTGAACTGTGTCTCTGTTGTAGAGCTAAGAATTATAAGATTAATCCCTAAAGAGAACCCAAGTTGTCCTGTGAAATAAAGTACTTATGCAGCATTTCAAACAGTAATAAAGTGAAAACCCAGCACAAGAAAAACCCCACACCAATTTAGATAAATAGAGTAACACAATTTAAATGATTGGTGGCCAAAACACTAAACATTCAAACAGTAGAATCTAAGATGTGGAACTTTAAAGATTTAATTGGAAATAGCCCCTAGAAGCACAAAGAGCCAACAGTGGTGATCTGGTTGCTCTGGCCTGGGAAATAGTCACAAGTTCAGACCGACAGCGGATGAGGCTGTGTGATTGTCAAGAATGCTTTTGATGAGGGGTATGTGATGCGAAGGCCTGCTTCGAGAATGCAATGCGCAGTGGTGAGTCCAAGAAAGCTGTGGGCAGTGATGCGGTGCCCTGCATTGGGTATGCATTGCACACCAGCTGTTTCCATGCAACCGCATGGAGATTCATCGCGTTGCATCAGGTCTGCTGACAGGACCACAGCTGGGATGGAAAAGAACCTTCAGTCCGACTTCCAAGGGTGCAGGATTGGGGTGGCACAACTTGAGTGGTAGGAATCAAAACAGACAGAACCCAGGTGATGGGTTCAAGATAGGGGAATCCTTTTCTTTCCCCAAGGCTCTGATCAGGAGTCCAACTAAGTAGCCCTTGGAGTCACGTTGGTGGTCCTTGGTACAAGATGCAAGTACAGCCCTCAATCAGGCATGAGGGCAGCAGGGCAACAGAGTTGTGGTCCTTGCAGAGCAGCACTGCAGTCCTTAAAATCTTCTACCGGTCGAGAGGTGTAGTAAAGAGTTGAGTCTGAGGGCCCAATATTCATACCTGATGTACACATTGAAGTAGGAGAAGGTTCTGAAGGTTTGCAACCCCAGAAGTAAATGGAATTTCCTGCCTCCCTACCATGGACCCAGCTTGTCTGAGGTAAAAAAAATACTATTGTTAAACCCTTTGTGAATATGCTCAGGCAGAACCCTTTGCAATGTGCAAGTGTAGTAGGAGACAGTGACCCCTCACTTCATCAAGTCAGAGATGGTCTATCCTGCCAACACCCTTTCCTCCTTGTCTCACTGTCTGTTAGCAATACAGAACGACCAACTGCCAGCTACACTTAGCCATGTGACCCAGGATAGCGGCTGCAGGCATCAAATGGTTAGGACAAGAAAATGTCAACTTTCTAAAAGTTGCAAAAACTAGAGGGAATACGCCCATAGGACCGTGGCCAGGCTGGGTTGTAATAAATTGAATACACCGAAAGGGTACCTGGCTACATTTTGTCTTGTGCTCCTATTACTTTTGAGCAACAAACAGACTGCTATCTTCTCTGTTTGAATGGAATTTTTATTAAACCATTCATTTTTTAGATTTTCATTGTTTTGTTTATCCAAAAAGTTCAAATGCATGGAAAATAGGGAGACACTCTGTTTTGGCACTTTGTGACACAGAGAAATTGGAATAATTATTTTGTAATATGCGAGGGATTTGTTATAAATATTATTCCCCACATGTATATCTAAAGTATTTCCCTGTGTTAGGTACAAGTTTGGTCTAAAAAACAAGATAGTGACTATATTGTTTTTGTCGTTTTTGCATTAAGATCCAAATGTTAAATGTTGTTTTGTGTATATTCATTGTACTTAGTAATTTTGTGCATTTATGATCGTTGTCCATTGTGAATTGTTTAAAGTATTCTGTTATGTCATTTAAAAAACGAGTATCCCCTATTTTTCATGTATTTGAACTTTTAAGATAAACAAACAGTGAAAATCGAAAAAAGGAATGGTTTAATAAAAATTCCATTCAAACAGAAAAGGTAGCAGTCTGTTTGTTGCTCTAAAGTAATTGGAGCATAAGACAAAACAGAGCCAGGCCCCCATTTTCGGGGGGTTCAACTTTCTAAAAAGTGGCATTTTCAGAATTGTGACTTAAATTACAACTTTGCTATTAAAGAGGGTATTAAATTACAATACTTTAGATGCCATACTCGACATTCCTACTCACCTCCAATTGAATGTTATCACTTATGTAATAGGTTACCCCAATGCTGTCCTATGAGAGAAGTAGGCCTTGCAGTAGTGAAAAACAAATGTAAGAGTTTTTCACTCCCAGGACATGTAAAACTTACAAGTACGTGTCCAACTTTGGGAATACACTGCACTCAGCTCTTTGTGCTATTAGGGTGTATTCTAGGAGTGACACATGTATTAAAAAAGAATGTTTGGGCCTGGAAAATGGGTTACTTTCCCCGGTCGAACTGCCAGTGTAAAACTTGACACAGAATGCAATTACAGGAGTGAAATATCTTTTAAAGGCTACTTAAGTGGTTGAGACAATCAGTGCTGCAGACCCACTAGTATAATTTTAATTCACAAGCCCTGGGTACATGTAGTACAACTGTACTAGGACTTACAAGCAAAATAAATGTGCCAATCGGCTGTAAGTCAATTTTACAGCACAGGCACTTTAGCTCTGGTTGGCAAGTGGTAAAGTGTGCAGAGAACTAACAGCCAACAAAAATGGGTTCAGAAAACAGGAGGCTGAAGGCAAAAGGTTTGGAGATGACCATGCAGAAAGGGACAACTCCAACATATGGGTAACGAATTTCAACATTGTTACGAACTAAGAGCCCAAAATATGTCTTTCCCGGGCCTTAACAAGGCTCAAGACAACAGTGTGGATAGTTTAAATAGGAGGTGACACAATATATCAAACATTATTGTTGGGTTTTGGTTTTAAACATATTAAATAGGGAGTCTTTTTTTTTAAAATCCTTATATATTTCCTTCTCTGATGGCTGGCTTCATAAGTTCAAAAATTGCATTTTCTATGAAGTCTGGTGACAACCTTAACTACAGAAGGACGTTTATATCTTCCTAATATGTATATTTTTAGCCACAGGAGGAATGGCATACAGTTGAAACTGTCTCCAAATATCCATACATGGCAAATGATGTAAATTGACAATAACAAACAAATAGGTTCGGTGATAGGTATCTGCTGTGCGAACTACTATAGTTCATGCAAAATGAAAATAGGAGGGTAGGGGAATAATGGGCTGTGCCCAAGAAGGACGGGATTAACAAATGTATACCCTTATATCTTATTTTTTGAGAGGTATAGTTTATAGTACAACATAATAGTTCAGAAATATTAATGAAAACCTAAATCAAACTTATGTTGGAAACATTTGTTTCTGGCTTTCAGGTCTATGAAAACAAGAGTAAAAGGTGCACAGAAACTCTAGAGTTGTTTTATTTTTTTTAAACGTTGTGTATCTGATTTTGAACCTATTTATTAAAACAACTATTTGATTCAGGCTTCAGCTAAATACTTATTCAGGTGTTTGGTAGAAATCTAAGTATACTATTTGGTAAATCCCTGTACATTAAAAATGAATACATAATGATTTTAGAGCAGTTCATGTTTGATAAGCTCACCATAACATTATGAATACTTTGCTGCTCCTTCAAATACCAGTGAGAACAGTGGTTCTTAAAGTTGGGACGTCTGTGAACCCTCACCGATTCACTATTGAAAACGTAAGCAATTTCTACAATTTGAGTCTCAAAATAATACACAAAATACAGAAACTGGCATGCTACAAACAAATATACAAATAATGAAGTATTTATTTATTTCACAAACAAAAAATAAGCGAAAATCAAAGTTATATTTTCCACTTAATATGAATTTTCAAAATGTTGGTTTATTTCTAAAAAAATTAAATGATATGCTAGACTATAGCCTATCACTTTGTACTTTTTGCTCCTAGTTCAGCCTCTCTTTTTATCCGTGCATACCAATGCTTCTTCAATTGAGGCAACCCGTTGTCCAATCTAGAACCAGTGTGCTGTACTTGCACTGCTCCCCCCGAATCAAGATATGGATACCAACTGACTGATTGGCATATGGCCATGTCTGAACTGGGGTGGCGGAGTGAGCTAAAGAATGATGATGGATTAAACCCAGATCAAATGACTGGGGGTGAGTGTTTGTAATGTTCAACACTCCGTCCATCATCCCCTTTGGTATTGCTATGGATACCAACTTAGGCCCAGATTTACTAGCATATGACACAGCGTGACGCAGCAGGACAACTTGCTGTGCTGCGTCAAATTAAGAGAGCAGTAATGAGCCACATCTACTAAGATGCAGTGCTTTCTTGCAGTCTCTAAGCATTGGCCCACACAGTGTAGCACCAGCATAGGGACGCTTGCGCCTTGGTGTAAGAATGCCTTCATTACAAGCAGGCTTGTTTTTGTAGAAGAAGGGACACCATTCTGCACAAAAACAATCCTCAGAGGTATTTTCCTCTTTCTACATGGGCACCAGAGTGCAGCACACATAGACATTGGAAATAATGAGGAGAAATATAGCTATTTCTTTTAGTTAGGCCTCTGTTGAAAAGGCCTAGAATTTTGATGCATTTTCAGGTTTACTAGTCTTAGTAAATCTAAGAATACGCCAAAATCCATGGGAAGAGGTATGAGAACACCCACACTACACCGGTGAAACAACTTCTCAAATCAGAGTAACCAAAGGGAGCCACTTTTGCTGCTTTGCGGTACTCCACATTTACGAAGCCATGCAGAGCCAGGCAAGGTCATTCTGCATGGCTTAGTAAATCTGACATAAGCCGTTGCGTTGCCCTATACCACATTGCAGTATGCAATTGCAATGCAAGGACTTGGTAAATATATCTCTTAATTTGAACTTAAACTTCCAAACTTAATCTCTTTTACATGGTATTTTAAAACCTTCAATTTTCCTTTTTATGTATATATTTTTTATTTATTTAGTACTATTATTTAATTTTCTAAACAGTTGTGAATCCCCTGAGTAGGTGTAATTGACACCCCCAGGCCGTCCGACAACTGGTTATGAATCACTGAATTAGAACATTGTGGAAGCTGTGAGTTGTTCATCTGTACTCTTTCTGACTTTTTCTTAAGCTATACTTCTGACTGAATCTCATTGTATTAGTAGAATTGAGCAAACTATCCTCCAACTGAAAAAGTGAATTCTGCAGACGTGCACTGCTCACTCAACTTTGCCTGAAGTTGCACTTACCATTGGAACCAGCTAAACACAGGCCAATGAGTACAATCCACATGGTGCCTGTAGTTTTCAGCTGCTTGAAAAAAAATTCTATTAATAATAATAATAATAATAATAATAATAATAATAATCATAATAACAATATACACATAAGCATGCTTTCCTAGAGAAATAGGAGTGTGTCTGACAACATATTGAATAAATGCAGCTGGTGCAGGGCAAAGACGAACCTCAGGGGGTGTGTAACCCTCGGCTGTGCCCCTGTGGTGAGCTACTCACACATGGAAATAGAACACTTGTGACCTCTGAATTTTCTATGTACAGCTGTCACAGATATAGACCCAACATTAGAGACGATGTAAGTCTTAGGTGTGTAGCTATAAATAGTTCAATCGGTGCTGTGGCACAGAGAGTGTGAGGGGTACACTGTACCCCTTTTATAGGGGTTTTCTACTACCTCTCCAGGGGTTGAGGGATTTCCCTTGCTTGTATTAGCACCCCTGGCACCCTCGCTGCACCAATAGTATGTCCTATTTGCAAAGCATACCCTCTAGCTCAATGGATTGTGCACGCGTGTGTAAAATGATATATCTGCCTTAAAGAATCTATTAACACACAGGCTTCCCCATTGACTAACTTATCATTGCTATACATTTGTGTTCCTCCACTTCTCATGATCACATGATAGGTAAACTCTAATTTATACCATGTCATTTACCCACTCACTCGACCCTTACCCCTTTCAGCCTCTTACACTTACACTAAAAACAGCATTCTCTCCCTGCAACGCCTGGGCTCGATTTTACCGCCTGCCCGCCTCGTTCCGACTCGGCAATCAGTGCCGTTGTGCGGAGGGCGGACAGGCAAGAGCCAGGCAGGCAGCACTTCCGGTTCTGCCGGAGCTGAGGTTAGCGCTCTAGTGGCTACCTCACTCCCGGCTATTTAGCCACGCCCTTCCTCCAAGCGCGCAGCGGTTGCGCGCAGGGGGCGCCTTCGAGCGGGCCTAAGAAGCGCCGAAGAAAAGCCCGTCTGCGCCCGTCCGCGACAGGACGGGGCGAGGGGCGATGGACTCTGACTCTGCCCAACGAGCTTCTACCGGTAAGGGCACACGGATAATTTCTTATTCTGCCCAAACGCTACTGTCCCTCAGACCATCTTTGTCATGTAGCACTAAAATTCCATGGCACCGTGTAGAGGGAGGCTTCTCTTGTCTGCAATGTCGGCGTCTCTCTGGAAACAGCATACCTCCTTCTGACCCTAACATTCCCACACTAGGCCTTAGGAGTTTCTTTCTAAATGTGCGATCATTACCCAAACACCAACACCAGGTTTGGGATTTAATTCATTCTACGCAGCCAGATATCTGCTTTATTGTTGAAACATGGCTAAAATCTCACACAGTCACTGCCATAGCCATGGGGATCCCTTCTGGGTACAAAATCAAACATTTAGATCGAGAAATAAAAACTGGAGGTGGTCTTGCAATTATACATAAAGACTGCATAAAAGTCAACATTATTGAACAACATATGCACCCACAGCTAGAAATAATGATTTTTAAATTCACTCTTACTAATCATATCACCTGGAAAGGTGCTTTGGTCTATAGACCCCCAGGACCTAACCCGAAATTTGCACTTACCCTCCAGGAAATTTTAGCCCCTCATATTAAATCCAAAGAAGATTTTCTTCTTTTGGGAGATTTTAACACACATGTAGATCAACCAACACTCTCCGAATCAACTGCCTTGATTACAGACCTTTCTAACCTAGGTCTTGAATTACAAAATCAAGGACCAACCCACAAAGGAGGACGTATGTTAGATCTACTTTTTTGTAACAGTGCCAAAGCAATCTGTTCCCCGGTAAAAGAAATATCATGGACAGATCATTCCATGCTTGAATTTTTATTAGTAACTCCTCTAAGAATTGTAAAGAGTGCTTCTCTTCCCCCTACCTGGCGACGACAATGGCACAAAGTCACTGCCAACAAAATCCAGGAATCCTGGACAAATCCGGAAATTTTAGCAACAGACACAGCTGATACGGCCTTAGCTAAGCTCAATGTCTCTATTAAGCAAGCTATTGACATTGCAGCTCCTTTAAAAAAGCATAAACAGTATCCTGTGTCCAAACAGGATAGCTGGTATACCTATGAATTGAGAGTAGAAAAGCAAAACTGCAGGCGAGCTGAGAAGGCTTGGAGAAAAAGGAAGACCGAGAATAGCAGAGCAGTTTTCTTAGATGCTCAATCAAAGTATTATAAGAACATAAAGCTAGCCAGGAAACAACATCTAACGCAACAGATAGCACAAGCAGGCAATTGCTCTAAGGAGCTTTTTAATATCCTGCAGAATTTTATTAAACCGACTGCTTGTGAGAGCTCAGAGGACTTCTCACAAGACCTATGTGATGAAGTTTCGACATATTTTGAGGATAAAATAAATAATATCTATGAAAAAATAGTAGCAGCTAACAGCGCTATAAATAACACCAACAATTGCCATCCTCAGACTCCGGCAATAAGCAATAAACCCTCTTTAACATCTTTTCCTCCGATTACCAACATAGAGCTCCTCTCCCTCTGCAGCCATATTAAATCAGGGTCGCCAAGTGACCTTATATCCGCCAAGATGGTTGGCCCCATGATCTCTATCCTGGGACCCCCTATATTGGATGTGATTAATATCTCCCTAACAAAAGGTCAGGTCCCAGCAGACTGGAAAAGGGCGGTGGTGAACCCGATCAGAAAAAAAGCATCTTCCCCATGGACAGACCTCTCCAACTTACGACCTATCTCCCTCCTACCCTACCTGGGCAAGGTTACGGAGAGGCACGTGAACACCTATCTTTCTCAACACCTTGAAGCGACGGAAGGCCTGGACTATTCACAATCTGGTTTCAGGCCAAACCACAGCACAGAATCAGCCCTTCAGACAGTGACCAATAACATCAAAATGGCACTGGATGATGGCAGCTCAATGATTCTGGTGCTGTTGGACCTTTCCGCCGCTTTTGATACGGTGTCTCACACGGTGCTTCTCAACCGCCTAGGTGAGGTGGGTGTGGAGGGAGGGGCTCTGGCATGGATGAAGAGCTTCTTGACTGGTCGTTTCCAAGAAGTTAGGCTGGGCTCCCATAAATCCATTCTAAGGGAACTCAATAAGGGAGTGCCACAAGGCTCGTGCCTAAGTCCTACACTCTTCAACGTGTATGTGGCCCCCTTAGCCAACTTGGCAAGATCTTTCGGGTTCACCCCGGTGTCGTATGCCGACGACACCCAACTCCTTTTTCCTTTCAAAATCCTTACACCTGCAATAAAAAGATCTTTTGCAGATGGCATGAGAGCCATTGCAGAATGGATGTCAACAAACTGTCTGCAGTGTAATGTGGGGAAGACGGAGGTCATGTGTTTTGGACAAGCGGCAACACACTGGGCATCCGACTGGTGGCCCTTAGAGCTTGGCCCTGTTCCTATCCCCAAGAGTACAGTCAGGAACTTGGGAGTGCTTTTTGATCAGCAACTTACCTTCAAGGGACATGTAAATCAAGTTGCTGGCACCTGCTTTCGGGCTATTGGAATGTTAAGACGAGTCTTCCCCTACATACCGGACCATCACAGAAAAACGCTTGTGCAGGCTCTGGTCATCAGCAGGGTGGATTACTGCAACGGTTTGCTCCTCGGAGCTAACGAGGAACAACTTAGTAAATTGCAGGTAATCCAAAATACTGCAGCAAGGATTGTCCTGAATGCTCCATCAAGGACTCCCTCCTGTCCCCTGCTGATGAGACTCCACTGGCTCCCAGTGAGGAAGCGAGTCCAGTTTAAAACTCTATGTACAATCTACAAGAGTATGATAGGGGAGGGCCCAAAATATATGACTGAAATCTTCCAGCCTTACATTCCCGGGCGCCCTCTGCGCTCCAGCCATCAGCAGCTTCTGCAAACACCCAGAGTAAAAAAGGCCAGACAAGGCGGCCGTGCATTAGCCTGTGCCGGACCAGCACTCTGGAACTCTCTGCCCCCAGAACTAAGATCTCTCTCCAGCCATCTGACCTTTCGGAAAATTTTAAAAACTTACCTGTATCCTGGTAAATAATGCTTTTCTAGCTTACATCCCCACTCCCTCTGGGCACACATTCAGAATTAGTACACTCTAGTGTTGCAGCAATAGCGCGGAGATACCCCTTCGGGGGTCTAGTCTGGCGCTTTATAAGAATATAAAATAAATAAATAAATAAAAATTACAGAACTATTCCATGAGAGTGCATTATTGAACCAACATACTTGTATAATGTTACTCGTAACTTCTTTTTCCTCTCTGTGGGTGGCTGCTTGGATGTAGAGTGTTATGTATTCTGCTGATTTACGTAGACTGGCACCATGTTCTTCCTTTATAAACAGAGCTAGTCCTGTGAATGTTCTTTTAAGGTTCTTGATAAGAAATGCAAACATCAAATATGGATCTTGCTAAGAGCAAGCTTATCAATCCCTTTATTGTGCACTTATGTTTTCTCATACTGCCAAACCCTTTTGAATTTCAAGTTGATAAGATTAAAAGCTTAGATTACTATGTGGTTATGACACAATCACAAATAAGGTATTTTGCAACTGAAATGATCACTGTAAGAGCAATGCATGTACTAGAACGAATAACATTGACTCTCTCATTGTGGTAGAACACAAAAGTGTATCAACTATTTAGAAGAGACATTTAGAATTACTAGCCTAAATGTAGAGACCTTACTTACAGTCTGTAGCTGATCCTTTCTACATGTTCCCACCACCTAGAGTTCTGAGAGTTAGGTCCTACTTCCCTGACAATAAATTTCACATTCTGAAAAGTGGCACACCAAAACAGAAGATATCACCAATGATTTGAGATACACAGCTATGGTGACACTACAACTGCTGCTTAGTTATGCCAAAAGTTCTAGTTAATTACAGTGATTAGTCTCTCTGGGGCTTTGCGGCTGGTTCAACCTTCAGGTGCAGACACAATTAGCAAGATAGTGATGGCCCAGAAGCTTCCTGTCAAGCTCATCTGGCTAGAGACCACTATAAGAGAACGTCCATGCTACTTTAAGTCTTGCATATTGGTTTTCATTCACAACCTGTAAGGCAAACAACAGCTGGCTAGCTGGCCTGTAAACTGCACTTCAGGTCCTGAGACTCATCCGGATAGCAGCTGCTCCCATATCTTCTTCCTTTCCCTTGGCTTGATAACTCTACAGTCCCCAGTTTGGGACTTTTTTAGTGTTAGCAAAAAGGTGGAAAACATGGTTGTTTGTTCGATTTTTAAAGCTGTAGTTAGTCGGGGTAAGCTTGGTACCAACTATGGTACCGGAGGCCAGAGAGGTCATCTCCAAAAACACCACACTATCATTTGGGAGGCGCACATGAGCAAGATCCGGGAAACCACACGTACAACAAATCCAAATGTATCCATTCATATTGCATCTGATGATGACGAGGGGGTGATCGTGCAGGAGGGAAATGAAGAAGCGAGACACATTTTTTCTGGTACACCCAGTACCCCTGGCAGCAGCACTGCTATGGTAGCGCCCACACCCTCTACCCCAGCAACATCTATGAGACACACTAAGAGACTGGGAGAGACACCAATGCGATAAAGTACATCAATGAGCCTAACTGGTTTGAAGAAGTCTGCATCATCATCATCACGTAAAACCGTCCAGACCACCATTAGAAGCATGTTTTGGTCGGAGGCGCCATTTGAACGCAACCACCCAACGGCACATCTCTATAACGCAAAGCTGGCTAAAATGCTAGCGCTGGACCTTCCCCCTTTTTCTTTCGTGGAAGGGGTGGGGTTTCTAGAATTTGTGGCAACAGTCTGCCCTAAAGGGAAGGTTCCTAGCCGGTCCTATGTTCCAGCACTACGTCAAGATGTGCTGGAGGTGATTGGCGCAGCTATTCAGAAGAGTGCTGTTCACACTATCCACCTGACAACAGACATGTGGACCATTTGCTAAACCCTTGATTACATTCCTGCTCGCGAAATTTGCTGTTTTTTGGAGGCACATTCGCTATTCGCGAATCTCGCGAAATTGCCGAAAATTCGCAAATTCTTGAGCGTAACGGATTTTTTGCCCATGCTTGCGGCAAGGCCATGCAGATGGTCAAGGCAGGCACAACTGAGTGAAGCAACCTGATGTAGCATACACAGACAGACAAAGCATATCTAGGGTTTAGGGTTCAGTGCGGTGGGTTTTTGGGTTTAATTTGGTAGGGTTCCCGCGGAGTCTAGGGCTCAGGGCCCAATGCAGGCTCGTTCATAATGATGTTTGCAAGGTTTGAGGGGCGTTTGGCATTTTTTGGTGCAGAATTGGGCGAATTGTTTCCTTTTTTGGTGTTTTGCGGGCGAGTGTGTTTGGGTGAAAACTAGTCGTACACCTTCCAGTGGATCGATTTTGTTCTGCCGTGCTGAGATTCTTGGGAATCGCTGGAACAAGTGTCCTGGTAAGTTTCAAGAGGATCGAAGTAGTGGAAGTGCTGAAAACAGAAATTTTTTGTCAAGGCGCGATTTGCCATGTTTTGGGGATCGCAGTATTGCATGTTTTTGGGGGGCTGTTTGGGGGTGTTCTAGAGTTTTTGGGGGTGGGTTGAGGGGTCTGGGAGCACTGCTGAGAAGGTCTAATTTTGATTGCAAGTGGTTTGAAGAGAATCCATGGTGGAAAAGGGAGGTTTGGGCCTAGTTGCAGAGAGCGTTTTGGCACGATTTAAACTTAGTCCTAGTAGTATTGCATGTTTTTGCGGGGCTGTTTGGGGGTGTTCTAGATTTTTGGGGGTGGGTTGAGCGGTCTGGGAGCACTGCTGGGAAGGTCTAATTTTGATTGCAAGTGGTTTGAAGAAAAACCATGGTGGAAAAGGGGGGTTTGGGCCTGGTTGCAGAGAGCGTTTTGGCACGATTTAAACTTAGGCCTAGCAGTATTGCATTTTTTGGGGGGGCTGTTTGGGGGTGTTCTAGATTTTTGGGGGTGGGTTGAGGGTTCTGGAAGCACTGCTGGGAAGGTCTAATTTTGATTGCAAGTAGTTTGAAGAAAATCCATGGTGGATTTTTATTTTTTTTAGCAGTATTGCATGTTTTTGGGGGGCTGTTTGGGGGTGTTCTAGATTTTTGGGGGTGGGTTGAGCGGTCTGGGAGCACTGCTGGGAAGTTCTAATTTTGATTGCAAGTGGTTTGAAGAAAATCCATGGTGGAAAAGGGGGGTTTGGGCCTAGTTGCAGAGAGCGTTTTGGCACGATTTAAACTTAGGCCTAGCAGTATTGCATGTTTTTGGGGGGCTGTTTGGGGGAGTTCTAGATTTTTGGGGGTGGGTTGAGGGGTCTGGAAGCACTGCTGGGAAGGTCTAATTTTGATTGCAAGTAGTTTGAAGAAAATCCATGGTGGATTTTTTATTTTTTTAGCAGTATTGCGTGTTTATGGGGCTGTTTGGAGGTGTTCTAGATTTTTGGGGATGGGTTGAGTGGTCTGGGAGCACTGCTGGGAAGGTCTAATTTTGATTGCAAGTGGTTTGAAGAAAATCCATGGTGGAAAAGGGGGGTTTGGGCCTAGTTGCAGAGAGCGTTTTGGCACGATTTAAACTTAGGCCTAGCAGTATTGCATGTTTTTGGGGGGCTGTTTGGGGGTGTTCTATATTTTTTGGGGTGGGTAGAGGGGTCTGGGAGCACTGCTGGGAAGGTCTAATTTTGATTGCAAGTGGCTTGAAGAAAATCCAAGGTGGAAAAGGGGGATTTGGGCCTAGTTGCAGAGAGCGTTTTGGCACCATTTAACCCCTTCCACGCTGATGACGAGCTGGGCTCGTCATGAGGTAGCCTCCTCGCACGCTGATGACGAGCCCAGCTCGTCACGGAAAGTGCGGTTTTAAAAATCTCAGCGTGCGGGCGGAATTCCGCCCGCACGCATGCGGTTAAACTTAGGCCTAGTAGTATTGCATGTTTTTGGGGCGCTGTTTGGGGGTGTTCCAGATTTTTGGGTGTGGGTATAGGGGTCTGGGAGCACTGCTGGGAAAGTCTAATTTTGATTGCAAGTGGTTTGAAGAAAATCCATTGTGGAAAAGGGGGGTTTGGGCCTAGTTGCAGAGATCGTTTTGGCACAATTTAAACTTAGGCCTAGCAGTATTTCATGTTTTTGGGGGGCTTTTTGGGGGTGTTCTAGATTTTTGGGGGTGGGTTGAGGGGCCTGGGAGCACTGCTGGGAATGTCTTATTTTGATTGCAAGTGGTTTGAATAAAATCCATGGTGGAAAAGGATGGTTTGGGCCTAGTTGCAAAGAGCGTTTTGGCACGATATAAACTTAAGCCTTTTAGTATTGCATGTTTTTGGGGGGCTTTTTGGGGGTGTTCTAGATTTTTTGGGGTGGGTTGAGGGGTCTGGGAGCACTGCTGGGAAGGTCTAATGTTGATTGCAAGTGGTTCGAAGAAAATTCATGATGGAAAAGGGTGGTTTTGGGCCTAGTTTCAGGGTGCGTTTTGGCACGATTTTAAGTTAGGGCTCATGGCAGGTAGCAGTATTGCATGTTTTTGGGAGGGTACTGTGGGGTGTTCTCGATTTTTGGGAGTGGGTTTAGGGGTCTGGGAGCACTGCTGGGAAGGTCTAATTTTGTTCTAAAATAGCAGTTTGCACCTAGCTTGAGGGGAAAGATCAGCAAAACTCGCCCAGACTTACTAATTACTATCCTTGAAAAGGAAACTCAGAGTACGCACTTTCGAAATGATGCTTGTATGTAATACTGTCAACTCTGAAACTGAAAGTGTTATTTTTGCACTACACAGCGTACCTTATATTTTTTCTCTGTTGTGTTTTAATATCACTTCCTGTTTTTTCATCAACAATGACAGGCCGGCTTTTACCCTGTGCAATGGAAAAAACAATGAACTCAGGCTTACCATTAGCGATCTGCAATTCCGCATCCGCCAGGCAGGCAGTGGACAAGGGGTCTTCTAGTCACCAACATTGATCGACAGAGCGTCACATGGAATGGAGGAGTACCCCGAATAAGAGGAATGGCTAGATGCATGCAACTTCCCAAATTCAATAGGACAACTACAACATACAGTTACAGTATCCATCTTTATTTCTACTTATCTTTTAAGTAATGTTATTGCTGTGAACTTCTATGAGTATGACTCTGTGCATTTGTTTGCTGTCTGCTTCAATTCATCCCTCCAGCCATTGTATACGTTTTTCTTTGTTTTTTTTAAAACTAATTTAATGTACTAAGTTGGTTCTTCTCTCTGAGGGCAGATAGGCAAGTGAAATTGTGTAATTACTGCAGCCCTGTACTGTCACATTGTTTCTTCATAGTTAGTAAGTTGTAGAAAGTACTACTTAGTTTAAGTAACCTAACCATCTATTTAGCAATCAACTTCATGCATGCAGTTGTGCATGCACTTCCTTCATGTCCTTAAAAGATTTATGGATATCTTCGTATCCAAAGATTTGTTTATCTTCATTTGTTGTTTGTCCATGCTATATTTTTTTTTCCTCTCTCCACAAAACTTTCCCAAAAAAACCCATTTCCATCCAATTTTCAAACCCTAACCCTCTTCCCCCGGGCTGTGTGGTTTTCATGGAGGTGTGACTAAATGACAACAATAATTCCACACACGTGCTGGGGAGGATAAGGTCAAAGCAACAGAAAATCGATTTCAAGGTTGGTTAAGGAATCCGAGGATACATTCTTACCCAGCTTGACACAGACCCATGACTATTTGCAAATCAAATCTGATTTTCATGGGCGCCATCAACTGGATTGATCATCAAGAACATCCTCCTCCTACACGTGGCGAATGATTACGCTGCTGTGTCCTTCACCTTCAGTACTTTTTCTTGTAGTAGCCAAAGCCAAACTCCACGCAACTAGTAATCATACTTTGAATACTTTAGCATTTGTTAGGCTAAATTATGGCACTGTTCTTGTGTACTGTGCTATCTATCGTACTGTTCTAATGCTCCGCTCAGGCCACTCAAGGTTTCATTTTCTTTTTTTTCATATGCTGCTACTGCCACTGTGTACCACCACTACTATCACCACAACAAAGCCAATTCATCCGCCCAGGATTGCCAACCTTAATCGCCATTTGCCATGCAGCCAGCCCTGTGCCTAGGCCTATTCTCAAACATGAATCACAGGTAAGATAAGCATTTGGGGGAGGAAGAATAATGGAGTAGGAGGAGAGAGTAGAGACTGACGGTAGTACTAGTAAAGTAGTAGGACAAATGAATTCACTAACTCTGTGAGTGACACTTAATTTTGTAAACATTTGGGTGATTACTTAGACAATTTGAATCAAGCAGCCAGTTAAGTTTCAAGAAAACAAACATACAGTTAACCCCCGCCTCCCCCGCAAAACAGTAAAAACGCGTATGCTATGTTTAAGTTGAAAGTAAATATTTATTTTTATCCATAACAAAAATAAACTATCCCGCAAGACCCGACCAACCCCCCCTCCCTAACCCCAAAGAATGCCCATGAAATAAAAAAGTCCCCAAAGTCCATAAAACCCAACTCCCAATTCCCACCCCCCCAAAAGTCTTTAAAAAAGGGGCAAGGGTCAGTCTCTCCTCCTTTACTGCCGCCAGCGGTGTTCTTTGGCCAGGTGGTCCCGTTGCTCCCTGCGGAGGTTCTTGAGCAGGGTTTTGACTCTCTCCATCTCCTGCTCAAGGTTGGACACCCTAGGGGTTAGGCGGTGGATGCGTGCCTTGCACCTGCTGTGGGGGGCAGCTGATTTTTTGGCTGCTTGGCGGTGGCAGGTGGCTGCGGTACCACGGCTTCGTACTGCTGGAGGCTTGTGCTGACTGGCTGACCCAGGGTGCGTGGAGGAGGATGCAGCTGTTGTGGTGGATTTTGTGGACTGAGACTCCGTGTCCTCCTCCTCCTGGGCCACCAGCCGCCGATATTCTGCGACAAGCGCCTCCAGCTTCCTTTGCCGGGCCCGTCTTGCCAGCTCCTTCCGTGTTGGTTTGGAAGTAGCATCTATATGAAGAAAGCAAAACATACTGTAACCAATGCTCTTTAAGATTAAAAAAAATTATTCAGCAGAAAGTTGTGTCACAGTAGCACTAGCAACTTGCAAGCACAGTACATAACATTTGTGGCCTGTATCTATCTAACCTCCCACTTCGTCGGCCTCTGCTCTAACATTAGTGAGAGTTTCAGGAATCAATTCTACTAGCACTATATGAACTCACTACATTAGACTCTGCCAGTACACCAGTCTTCTTCTTCTTCTTCTTCTCTCTTGTTTAGCGAAATTGGTACGTAAACTTCTGGAAGCCGGCATAATGCCAGAGCAGTCAACTTGCACCCGAGAAAAACAAACGCAAGACATGATGACACAGACTTGCGTTACTGTACCACTCTAGTACATGCAGGTGGTGAAGCTCTTACTTTTCTATCACGGGTGGCACTGGCTCTACTCTGTTACAAGGGCTACTGCTTAATTAGTTTAATTTTCACCCTGCAGTGCCAATGACTACTAGAAAAGGAACATGAAGAAGATAAATAATAGGATTATCTATCCCTTCACAGGATATTTGCTTAAATATGGGATGCTTTGTTTTTTATTGAGTGAACACTGTTAGGCCACACATGAATGACAGAGTTGTAATAAAATTATTAACAGAGGTAGTGAGTGGCCCCGGTGAGAGGCAAGATGGCGGCCGTGTAGGACGGCCGGCAGCAGTGTAACTGGAGAGACGCCGGCTTAATGTCATGCGGTAACCAGTAACCGGGAGTGAGAAAACTTGCAACCATACTATCACGCAAGACTCGTGGTGCACAGTTTGAGTATCGCAAGGACTGGAAAGGAAAGAAAGAGAAAAATCGCCGTATGCCCCTTACCTGTCATCGGCCGCTCAGGCGGCTTCTACGGGAGCTGACACAGACCGCTCGGAGGATTACGTCAGGAGGCGGATCGGAGGCAGGTCTGGCTGTGGAGCTCGCGGAGTTTGCCGAGTGGAAGCGGAGTTCACGATGCGGGCGGCGTTTGCTTTGCAGGTCCCGGCAGCAGCAGCAGTCGAAATCTAAGCGGGCAAGTGCTCATCTCCAAACGGAGTGCAAGAAACTACGGAGCACTCTGGTAGCGGTAACAGAGATTGGGGAAAGTGACTGGGACAATAAAGCATGCGGTAAGGAGCAGTTTGGGGACAAGGAGAGGAGGAAAGAGATTATGGCTCCGAAAATGACTGCTAGTGCCAAAGCAGCTGCGAGAAGAAAAGCTGCTGCTGCTGCTGAACAGGCAGAGCTAGTGTCTGAAAGGGAGGGAGATGGAACTAAAAGGAAGAATCAAAGCCATATATCCCCTTCTAGAAAATCATTTCAGCAACAAGGAGCAGCTAAAGCTAACCATGGCACTACCCCAATATCCAATATCTTTCAAAAGATACGCAAAGACAAAGATCAGGTAGTGAGGCTCTGGAGGCAGGGTTAACAGAGAATGATAGCCCGAGAGGAAAAAAGATGATCGCTCAAGGCGCAGATCTACCTGCTCAGATTATTGTCTCAGCAAATAAAGAGGGGCACAGTAAAGGGAAGGTGGAGGTAGTGGAAGAATATGAAATTACTATTAAGCCTCTACCTACAAAGCCTACTAAGCCTATACCAGACCCGGATTCTGATATTCCCATCCAAGAGCTGGAAGAAGAAGAATTAGAAGAGGAGCCTATTGAAAATGCAGAAAATGCAGAAGATAAAAAAGAAGTCCCTAGCGAGGCTTTCTTCTCACTCTCAGAGGGGGGGGAATGGTCAGATGAAGATGAGGGCAGCTTGGATCGAAAGGATAGTGGCTCACCCACTGATAGTGAACCTGACAAGGAAGAAGACATTCCTCCGACAACTGCGGTAAAATCTAAAACAGGATCAAAAATGTTTGGACAGAGACGAGATCACCCAATGCCTAACTCCCTAGCAGAGAGCCCTGGAGGGGAGGCGGCTCAAATGTCCCTCCTGGAGGTAATACATCAGGAAATACTTGCACATAGAGAAGAGGCCCGGCAAGAGAGTCGCAAATCACAGGCCGCAGCCAGGAAAATACAAGGAGCGGTAAGAAAATTGGCTAAAGTGTGTACGAATCTGGGAGAACGTGTTACCAACCTAGAAGAAAGAGTTGTCACGACAGAAGCTGAGACGACAGCTGCTTCTTGCAAAGTTGATCAACAAGGCGAACAGCTGACTGATGTGCAGTGGAAACTCGAGGCATTGGAGAATAGATCAAGGCAAAATAATCTCCGCATTCTTGGGATACCGGAGGGATCAGAAAATACGGACACAAGGGCCTTTGTAATAAAACTGTTTGAGCATGCCTTCACCGAGCTGAAGGGATGGGATTGGGCGAAGGAGATTCAGAGGGCACATCGCATTCCCTTCAAAGTTCATAAAAATGCCAAGGAGGGAGATAAACCCAGAGCGATTTTAATATTTCTTGGAAATTTTAACCTGAAGCAGGCAATCTCAGAGAAAGCTAGATCGGACTCAAAAAAGAATGTTGATGGCTTTTCCTTCTTCGTCCGACCGGATTTTTGTCATGTCACAATGGAGAGACGCTGGAGACTTAGACAGATGATAAAACCATTTCAGGACAAGGGTATGCAAGCATACCTAATTAATCCGGCACAGTTGAAAATATTAAATGGGGGAAGAACCTTGTATTTTTCCTCTGAAATTAAAGCAAAGGATTATCTAGATACTCAAGGTTCTTAGGCTACTCCACAGATGTGAATAGAAAAAGGTCTGGTTGATATAAGTAAAAGGCCTTAAAATACAAATCAGCAAGAATTGGTAGGGTGCGGATTGGTTGTGGAGTTGTTGTTGCACAGGGTGAAGGAGATAAAAGGGTTACAGGTACTATGATGGTTTTTTGTATGAATCTCTTCAGTTATCACTGCGAACCATCACATGCACAGACCGATTGGTCTGAGCGCCTCTGAAAAGCGGTGGAAGGGGGGGAGAGGAGGGTGGGAAGGTGGGGCTGAAGGGGGGGAGGGGAGGGGCTGGGGGGAGGATGGGGGGGTGGTGGGGGTGGTGGAGGGGTGCAAAAAAGAAAAAAAAATTGAGATGGAAAAGGGTCTGTTATCGGTACGTAGTAGATTCATGGATATAATCAGGCGGGAAGTAAAAAATGTCAATAATGTCATACATTAAGATATGTACTATCAACGTAGGGGGCCTAAATGATTGGAAGAAGCGACAGAGAATGAGTCAATTTGTGAAGTTTAACAATATCGATGTATTGTGTATACAAGAAACCCATTTGCCCTGGGCTAAAAGGAAACTACTGAATATCCCCGGTTACAGATTGCTAGGTTGCTCCTCACAGACATCGTCAACAAGAGGGGTTGCCATTATGGGGAAATGCAATTTGGGAGGTGTGAGACGCACTAAAACGGACGGCTCTGGTAGATGGGTTTTGGTTGAGTTGGACCTTGGCATCACTTTGTGCGTAATCTATGGTGCAAATGAAGATGATCCAGAAGTATTCGATGAGATGGAGGAGGAACTGGCTAACTGGGGTACCCCTTTGGTGTTATGTGGTGATTTGAATATTTCGGTAAGCTGGAGGCAAGTAGGTAATTATATAGGACGTAAACAGAAGGTATATAGAGCATTAAGCTCTCTCCTACGGTCTCATGGTTTGTCAGATGTTTGGTCAGAAAAAGTTTCTGGAGATCCGGGCTACACTTATTTTTCATTTCCAGCTCAAAAATACTCCAAGTTAGATTATTTCTTTGTCTCTTCGAGAGAATTATGCAAAGTTAGTATTACTAAGTTACCAAGAATAGTCTCAGATCATAACCCCCTGATAATGACATACAAAGTAGATAACATACCTAAGAGAACAACTAAATGGACTTTTGAAAGGAAACTTTTAAAAGATGATAGATTTGTTAAACATATAAAACAGTGGGCGAAGGAGTTTTTTTAAATAAATAGATATAGCTCATCCAGGAACGGGGTATGGGAAGCCTTTAAGGCATCTTTAAGGGGGGAGACGATTAGCTGCTCCGCAAGACTAAGGAAGGAGGATAGAAATAAGCTGGAAAAGCTCATCTCAGAGTTAGCAACATCAGAGAATCGGCACACAGAGGAAATTGGATTAGGCAATGATGGGAGGGAAACAGCTAAAAATATGGTGTTGATCAAAGGGGATATCTTAAAAATAATCACACAAAAGGAAACTAGAGAGTATCAGACGTCTCGAGCCAAACGATATGAGACAGGTGAACAAGCCGGTAGAGCACTTGCGCTGCGCATAAGGCAAGATTCCAATAAAAACAATATTCAGAAGATTGAAGAGAATGGAATAGAACATACAGATCCAAGAGAGATAATGGGTGTATTCCAAAGATTTTACCAAAAATTATATGATCAGGAGGGCAGGTGGGCACCATCTAGACAAGACTTTGGCACTCCCTACCCATCATTAGATGATAAAGATAGAGAGCAGCTGGAGAAAGATATTTCCCTAGAGGAGATTAGGATAGCATTACAAGATCTTGCAGCAGGTAAAGCTGCAGGCCCAGACGGGATACCTATAGAGGTATATAAAACTCTTGGGGAGGAAATTTTGCCTATACTTCTAGACCTTTTTAATGGAATAATATGTTCAGGGAAGATCCCAGACTCATGGAAACAGACTAATATTGTGGTCTTCCATAAAAAAGGCAAACCTGAAGAAAATCCGGGTTCGTATCGGCCAATATCATTGATAAACGCGGATACGAAACTGTATTCTAAGGTATGGGCAAAGAGGCTGGGGGGAATCATTGGTCAACTCGTCTCCCCTTGGCAGCACGGGTTTGTCCCAGGGAGAGGTACGACGGATCACATCTCGCGGGCAATTTCATTGTTTGATGCGACGGCTGTCATGGGGGGGGAAATGGCCATGATCCTCCTAGACGCTGAAAAAGCCTTCGACCGTGTGGTCTGGGAATTCCTATGGGAGGTTTTGGTCAGTAGAGGGTTCGGAGGAAAATGTAGGAAAGCAATAAAAGCCATGTATGTAGATCCAGTAGCCAGAATTACAACTATGGGACTACAGTCAGATGAAGTGATAATTAGGAGAGGCACTCGTCAGGGATGTCCTTGCTCTCCTATACTTTTCTCACTCTACATTGATCCATTAATAAGAAAAATCCTAGATTCAGATCGAATTTCCCCGGTTATATTAAATGGACCTTCAACCAAATTATTGGCCTACGCGGACGATTTGGCAATAATTACTACCAACCCGCAAACGGCTATAATAGAATTGAGTCAACTAGCTAAAACATTTGGACTTCGTTCGGGGTATAAGCTAAATGAAGAAAAAACTATAATAACCAGTACTAACAATATATATAAAGCCGATCGAAGGTATGTGGAATCAGCAGTCTATTTGGGGGTGAGGATCAACGCAAATGTGGAGAAAATTATACAAGAAAATTATATACCCCTGATTACAACAATAGATAAAGAACTAAGAAGAATAGACGTTTTACATTTATCTCTAATTGGTAGAGTGAATGTTCTGAAGATGTCCATGTTTCCAAAAATTTTGTACCTTTTTCGAGCCATATTGTTGCTAGTAGAAGAGGCCGTCCTGAAGAAAATGGAAGCTGTTTTCTCACAATTTGTGTGGCAATATGGGAAAATACGTAGATCTCTGGCTCGACTATCAGCACCATTGGAGAGAGGGGGCTTGACTGCACCAAATTTGAGGCTGTATCATTGGGTTTGTCTAATATTACAAATGAATGTACTGTTTAAATATGATGATATCGATATATTGAATGACGTAGATAGAATTCCTACAATCTATGAATTACTAGTAGGTAGAAAAGCAATGGGTTTACTTACTCGAGAAATAAACTGTAGATACTTTAAAAGGGGTAAAAGCAGAGTGTTGTTGAGTGCTTGGGGCACATGGAAATCAATAATGAGGTATTTGAAGATTCCGAAAATTAACAGTATGATAGATATTTGGCAATCAAATCCTTTTGTGCACCTCGGACAGAATAGAAATAGTAGGATATGGAAGGAAGCGGGGATTAAGTGTCTGGGTGATGTCATGGTCGAGGAGGAACTACTGGGATTCGACGTGCTCCAAAAACAATTTGCCATACCAGCTACCCAATGGTTCTTATATAGACAGTTGGAACAAACAGTGAAATCTATTAGACCCAGGATTTTAATTCAGGAGCTTAACCCAATTCTGAAGTATGTTATGAATGGCGGTAAGAGGATTAAAATCGGCTACAGTTATCTTTTGCAGGGTGTGGGGGATGACATTGGTCAAATCGAATCAGATTGGGCGGAAAGAATTGGGGATCCAGATGTAGATATTGATTTTGCCCTTGCAATGAATAAAAAGATACTAAGAGCTTCGAACTTAAAGGCACAGCATTATAAGACTATTTTTAATTTATATTACACACCTGCTAAGTTGTTCAAGTGGGGTAAGAGGGAAAATGATAGATGCCCTAGGTGCGATCAAGGCCCGGCAGATCTACCTCACATGTATTATAATTGTCAGAATTTAACTCCTGTTCATAAAGAAATTGAAAGATTTCTAACGGGGCTGCTAGAGAAACAGATCACTCTTTCCCCTACCATGGTCTTGATCGGCAGGGATGAAAGTCTAAAGTTAGAATACGAAGTTGAAGCATTTATTTTTATATCCATGGCTGTCCTGAGGATTTTAATATCGGCTGGCTGGAAAGACCCTGTAGCCCCTACCTTCCAGATGTGGTTAACTAAATTGCTGGGAATCCACAATATTGAGGATTGTTTATATGATTTTAAAGGAAGGAGGATGAGGGAATTTGGTAATAAGATTTGGGCTCCGCTGAAAAACTGGAGAGAAATTAGATGAATAAGAATTTAAAGATCAAGTTGAGTTACTGAATGTATTTCCTTATCTAATATTGTTTGTAATAATTTCTGGTTTGTATGATTCCTATGATTGTGTCACAAGATGTTTTTTTTTTTTTTTTTTTTTGTACTTTGAATACCTGAAATGTATCCTGTTAAATTATGAATTTATGTGATACCCGGAACCATCTCAATAAAAAAAAAATAAAAAAAAAATAAAAGAGGTAGTGAGTGGCCCCCGTAATGGCAGGATATAGGCTGTGATTGCAAACTACTGTTACTAGTCATGGTAGTATTCTGAAAAATGACAACTTCTTTTCCTCGCCTATGCTACACTGGAACGGACGTGTGGGTGCGGTTTTAAATGCTCTTCAAAGTAACACTTACTTCATCCAGTGACCGTCTACTTTGTGTACATACACCTATGCTATCTATGAGTAAGATAGTACCATGATCCAGGCATTCATCCATTCAAAGTAAATATCAATCATTCTTCTTAATGTCTCAACTTGACAAACCTTAGTTTTTCTCACGGAAAAACAACCTTTTTATTTTATTTTGGAAACTGCCAGCCATGCATCCGTGCTTGACTTGCATTTGAATTTGAACCAAAGGATATATTGCGCACACATACAGTTTCTGTTTCACCCACCTAGGCAGTCTGCTTCCTTTTCTCCTTCCACCCATCCTTTCTTCAGCCGTCAACCGTCCATGTATCATATTCCCAGACACCTTGGGCAGCATTCAAAAACACGTATCATTCTTTGCCAGTCATTACTTTTAACTTGCTCGTCCTTCCTTACACCCTTCTTTCCCTTTTCGTTCATCACATCCATCAAGTTCATCTCTGATCTGACTTGGCTTCTCGATAAAACTTTCACAGCTGAGTTGAAGTCAAATTTAGAGGAGGCCATTGGTTACTCGTCAACTCCTGCCGCTAATGCTATTGCTCATGCGAAGTCAAGGGTGAATGTCTTCTACCTGGCTGACAAACACTTACTTCTAAATTTGTAAGTCTTCTTAACAGTAAAGTGTACTTGTACTGTACAATATATACACCCGTGCAGAGAGCACACTCTGCAGTCTGCAATCTCAATAAGTAAGGAATATAATAGCTTACCACTGCCCGCCACTACCGTGGCATCCCTCACAGCAGTTCCGGATGGCTGTTCCACCGCCTCCGCCCCAGGAGTGCCCACCACCGCGCTGGCCCTGGCAATGGTTAATGGCTGTGCCGATGTTCCGCCTAGAAAATACATTTCATATTCTTAGATGCCATATACACCACTCCCTATTTTGTCTAGGAATGAAAAAATGTTACTAGTACTACATAAACAACTTTAATAAATTGTGACTCTCTAGTCTCTAAACTACAAATTTCCCTTTCTTCAGGGAAGGTTTTTTTTTATTTATGCTTAGCCGTAACATGTCTTGCTACACTTTTTGGCACAACTGATGAATGCTTGCTTTTTAACATGCACCATTTTTCTCAAAACAGACAAAAGCTTCCCTTCTAAGAACAAGAGCAAGATCACATCATCCTCACTTGGAGTCAGCAACGATTCATCTCCACAAAGAAGACTTGAAGTTCCAACCAGGTGAGAGCTCTCCCACAATTAATGTGTGAAATCATCCACTTTTCAGTTTTGAATCCTTCACCATTTATCTTATATGATGAAGTTGATTTTAATAAATATTTTTACTTTTAATAAAGCTTTAAAATTTACATAGACTCTGTGGTTTTTGGTCATGAGTGAATGAGCGAAAGGGTTTGCAATATGCTAGCATGAGTCCGTGGCTCAGAGAGGTCAGGACTCTGACTCCGTAGTCTTATGTCCTGGGTTGTATAATCATTGGGGATCAATCATCGCTGCATTCGAGAGCTAAATAATGACTCTGACGCACTAGCTAGTCAGTAAGGAGATTGGGGGTTCAACTTCTGTTATGACTGAGGTATGTGGAAAGTCTAACTGCGCCTATTACAATTTATAACCAATGCCCTATTTCTTGTCCATAGTTCTGTTTGTGCAGAATAGTCCCTGCAACAGTAGTAGTATGGATTGTCCTCCTATCCAATCAAAAAGTAAACTAGTATCTTATTCTTGGTGGCCATTGACATTTTATTGTTGAGAATTGTCAAAGCATAAACATTTAGAAGACTTCAATAGACATTAAGGACAACCCAGAGGACTGCACTCAGTGCATAGAGCTATTGCTGAATAGAATAGGAGTTTTGTTTAACACCTTTTGCCAACTGTGTAACCTTAGTTGGCTACACTGACAGACTAATAATAATCTAGTAGTACCATAGGGAGTCATACTAGAGGCAGGATAAGAATTTAGAAACAGTCTACAAGAAGATCAGAGATGATTTAGGACAAAATAGAATGAGGAACGTTTGGAAAAAATACAGGTGCTGTAAAAGATAAGGAAGTATAATTATTCATATTAACAGGAAAACTTACTGGGGCCAGCAGAGGAGCCCTCGCCGGACCGATCCTGGCTGTTGTCCCTGCTCCCCGGCGCTGCTACCTCCTCCTGTGTCTCCTTGCCCCTGGGGGAAGCTGATGTACAACATGAAAGAAAGACACAAATATGGATGATTGTTGTCAACCACATCAAACATTTCAAAAAAACAATTACAAATTATTTCGGGGACATAGACAACAATTGCACTAAATTCATTGACCTATCTGATGTGGTCTACTAGGATATTGCTGGATTCGCGGACCGTCTACTTGGAAAGTTATGTTACTCACTAAATCAACTACAAAAAGGTTCTACTAGGACTGGCAGGCAGCACTCCGCAGCATGCGAAGTGACAGACACAGTCTGTCATGATCACCACCACTATCTCTTCTTAGTGGCAGGAGTACAAAGGAAGGACTGGACTTGAGTCTCTAATGTCTAACAATACGCAGTTCTGTAAAGTACACTGATACATAATCATCACCCAGGCCAAATGAACACAAAATTGAAAACAAGTAAGCATAGTAGCACCGCCAGTGAGCAGGCCAGCACCCGCAATCACAGAAGCTTTTGAAACATAATTTACCTGCAATGTAATCGGCAGCATTCTTGCTCTTCAGAAAAAAAAAACATTTGCAATATGATAACATAGAGCAGGAGAAAACAGAGTAGTGATTAAATAGCTACTACTACTCACCAAGCCCAGGGATCTCCATGCCTAGCAGGTCGAGCAGGTCTTGTCCCCGGTCCAGGATGTCGGACCACCAGTGCGTCACCTGGCTGTAGGTGCACCAGACCCCAGATTCACAATACATGGCCCGGCACACCTTCCCCCATAGCTGGTGACGCTCCCGGAGCCCATACCCGGCACCAAGCCTGCCGCCTGCTGCGACGGTTTTGGGGAGGTGGCGCTGAACGGAGAAAGTCAGTGTGGCCACCTCGACCGCGCTGAAAATCTCCTGGGCTATTACTGCTTCCCCCCTTAAGCGCCCGCATGGGAGTCGGGTACGGGGTGTGGGACCCTTCCCCTTGCTCTTCCCGGCTCCCTTTGCCATGGTCCTGGACAGCTGAAAAACAAAATAGGAAAGAATAGGGAAAAAGTAAAGAAAAGAAAAGAGTTAAAAAAAAGTAGCTTTAAAGTAACCAAAAGTAGAAAAAAAACACAAAATATAGATGTAGAAAAAGAGAGGGATTGATAATGAGTAAAAAAGATTAAAAAAAGTTCAAAGAAACAAAGGATTGCAAAGATTAGGGGAGGATTGAAAAAGCATGCCCAGAACCATAGCAATGAATGAAAAACAAGATGGCCGCGCCCATTGAGGACCGCGTGGGTAAGTTTGCGCGATATTTCCCCTGCGAGCACGCAAAAACGCACGCGAACATGTAATCGCGCCCCGCGCACAACGCGAGCTTGCAAATAGCGCACGGAAAAGGAAATATGCAACGCGGACAAGATGGCTTCACCCATGTACAACCGCATGGGTAACTTGGCGGTCGATGCGCTGCAAGCGGCCCGTGAAAACGCAAAAAGCCCCGCCAACACGCAAAAAAAATCCGCAAATTTGCACAAATTCGTGGATTATGCGGAACGCGAATTCGCTTCTGCGCGAATTCATGTACCGTGAATACACGCATTTCGCCCTTACTTACTATCTGCTGTGCCACACCTTGCATGTTTCTTTGCCATAATTTAGTGGGCTGTGATAGTGTTCAGCCCAGAGTGACAGCTGAATGTACTCACTGATGTTTATGTTTCTTGGGGACCTGTGGCAATGCTGTACAAATGGTGTGTTTTAACTCATGGACATTGAAGAGTGTGAATGTTCCTTATCACCTGGCTGAGTGTGTATGTGATGTTTTGCACCACAGCTGCATGGCGTATGCAGCAGCAGTACCCACCTGATGTGACAAGTATGCAGTGTTGTGTGCATGTGCCAGGGTGTGTATGTGTGGTCTGCTGAGGGTTCCTAGGTATAGTGGGATATGTGACAGCATGTCCCGTGCCTTCCAACACCCTGCATTTGCATGTGTTGTACAGTGTGTGCTATGATCAGTCAGTGTGTTACACCTCTTATGCCATCTGTTGCATTTAGAAGCCATGTAGGGCATTTGTGTTTGCCCACAGGCCAAAATCACATTGACAATGATGCAAGTCCTGTCTGCATCCTATGCCCTGTTCACATCATCAATGTAGTGCAAGTGTGTGTCACTGGGACATGGAGCATGTGTACTGACGCTGTTTCACTTTATCTTCCTGACAGATAACTGCCTATGAGACGGGGGAGATATGGTCAGCCATCGCCAGGGCTGTCAGGTCTGTGGGGGGCCCTCGCCGTTGCCTCATCAGTATCAGGAAGAGATGGCAGGACATCCGGTGCTGGACCCGGCGTATCGCCCGGGTCCAGCTGAAGCTGGAAGCTCCACGCCGGGATGGCAGCAGCCGTCAACTCACCCCCCACATGCTACGGGTCCTGGAAGTGGTCTTCCCAGACCTCCATAGGCAGTTGCAGGACAGACAGCAGCAAGGAGGAGGTAGGTACATGTCTGTTTGTAGTGTTGTGTGTCACATGCTACTTGAGGTGCTCTGACGCCTGGAGGCACTCCCACAGTTGTGGGGTCTGGTCAGAAAGGCTAATTGTGCATTGTAGTATGAACTTACCATATTCTGCTGTTGCTGTTTTCTATCCCTTCCCCGCCTCCACATGTGTCCCCTGGTTTGTATGTTCCAGTAACTGCACATGAACTTCTAGGGTGCAAGGTAATTGGACTACACATTGATTTGCACATCATGTGTGAGGGAGGTCTGTCACATGTGTTGGTACCTTGCCTGTGCCACGACCTGTGCACTGTGTTTGGCATTCATATTTATTAGCACTGATCATGAATCTCAACATGGGAGTGTAATTTTGAATATGCACACCCTAGCAGCATGCATGTCACATGTTGCGTACTCATACATGATGTACGTCATTTGCAAGATATGCATAGTGACAAGACGGTTAAATAGGATACAGTCAGCTATTTCTAAACCCAAGGATCTGTGTGCCCACTACAGTCCCCTGCAACACCCTGTTCTCCTAATCATGTGTGTCATCCGACACTGTGCCCATTCTATGTGTGTTCAGCATGGGTGTGCCTCAGTGGCATTGGTCCCTGCCATACTTTGAATTTATCACGTGTTAGCTGCATGTGCACAGTGTCCATGGATACAAGATTTGTGTTGGGCATACTCACACTGGGCAGTGACTGTGTATCTTTTCCCAGGAATGTGTTGCAGTTTGTTTGTGAGTAATATGGATAGGCTGCCACACAAGGTGACCTTGCTTTACTCTTACTATAGTTGCAGCACAGGTTTAGATACCCTGCTTCTGAGATCTTAAATCTTGCGCTGTTTCAATCATAGTAACGGAGATATGGTGGTGTTGTGCAGGAGAGGTGTGATGGGCCTGCCTGTTTGTCCTTGTCAGTTGTGAGCGTTGGATGTAATTTGTAAGGTAGAGTTATCACCATGTACTTACCCTGTGGTGCTGGACATTGCTGTCATTGGGGGCTTTACAGGCTATGTTGTTTGCATACAGAGATGATTGTGCCTCAAAGATATTTACTACATGTATGTAGTTGTGGTGCTTAGCTTTTTGGTCTTATTGCGCACACTACAGTGCTCACATTTCCCCTGTGGTTAAGGGTGTGTATACAATGCAGCAATGATGCTCATGATCACTATTGGAGGCACATTAGCTTAAGCATTGTCCAGATTCTGGACATGTGTTCAACTTCACATTACAGCCAGTGTGTGTTATGTGCTAGCAACTGTATGATGTGGTGATAGATGCCCATGTGAGGAGTGACACATTTGTACTGATCTCACAGAGATGAATGTACCTTGGCACTCCCAAAACTTGTTGAGAGTGGTTAATGTTTGGAATGTGTGCATATGACTGATTGTGTAGGTAACACTTCTGTGTCTGCATTATAGTTGTGTCACAAGGTAGTGTACAGCACACAACATGTGCAATGTTTTTGAATAAGCTTGCAGGTTTTGAATAAGGCCAGTGTTAGTGGTTAATGGTGTGCCTTGATCTACATAGACATGTCCCCACAGTGGTCTTGAGTGCTTGAGACTCCTTTGCTGTCAATTGTATAGACTAATGTGTGTCAATCCATCAAGACCTCATTTGGACCATGTATATGGTATATGGTCCAATCCATTTGTTTCTAACAGTGCTTCATCTTGAAGTGTGCAAGCTGTATTACAAAATGTGTCTATGTTGTTTGTGTGCATTTCCTTGTGGGCGTTCTTTCATGCAGGCACATATGTGTTATGTTCACACAATGGATATTTAGAACATGCAATACATGTGGATTATGTGAAGTATGCAGAGTGCCAATATTTTAATACATTACTTCTAACCAAAGAGTACTTCCTGGGCTCTCTTTGTAGTGTAACTTTGGGGGGTGAGCTGTGTCACTTGGCCCTGAGGGCCAACACAACGATTTATTTATTTCTTAACTTGAGGTGGCATAAATTCATTGTATAGGTGAGATCTCATGTACACAAACGGACCCTCCTCAGTGTGACTCTCACTCAAGTTGTGGCCTGGTCAGTTATTTGGATCCTTGTGCCCAAATAGCATTGTGTCTATCCCAACTGTGCAGTACTAGTCCAAAATATGTACTGAGTAATGTGGCTGCTACTCAAGATGCATGCCATGATTTACAATGTGCACAAATGATTTTCTGGTCATGTGTCAGATGTGTAGAGGTGGCTGATGCTTTTTTGTTTCTTCTCCTTGCCAACAGCATCATCAACCGAAACCGGAGGAGACATGAGCACGGACCAGGAGGAGGGACCCAGCCACAGTGCCACCTGCACAGAGGAGGTGGAGGCAGGCAGTGGCACGGAGGGTGAGGGGAGTCAGGTGGCCGGACCTTTGGAAGCTGACAACTCTTACAATGTAGACGGCTCGGCTTCTGACTCCCAGGAGGAGTGGGAATACGCAGAGACAGCAGCTTCCATCCCTGTATCTGTCCCCGCCTCCTCCAGACCCATCTCCACCCTCCCAGTTGCTAGTGTCCCTTCTGTCCGTGCTGCCCCCCGTGTCTCCTTCGTACCCGGCACCGCAGCCCCTGCCCCTGTCTCCCCTGCTACCCTCAGTGCCGAGTCTGTGGACCTACTACGGCAGAATCTTGTTGATAAGACATCAATGCTGACTGTCCTCCATGGCCAAACTCAGATCATGACACCGTTGTTGTCATTCATGAAGGACATGTCAGCTAACATGTCTGACCAACGTCAGAGTCTATCATCCATAGACTCCACACTGACGACAGTAGTTGCCCTCCAGCAGCGGTCCATCCCCCCAACTCCTTCAGACCCATCCACATCCCCCTCTCCCATACCTGTCCACAAAACACGCAGACACACCAGAGCATGCACACCACCAGAGACACCCAGCACACCACCACGGAAGTCTAGGCAAAGTTCTCCAGGCACCCAGTCTCAGGGGGATGTTGGCGCACCCAAAGGGCCTGGGGACAGACAGCAGTCACGCAGACACAGACACACTACACTATACTCACATCCTCTGCACCCACTCCCATACTGTTGGGCACTGCTGGGAGTCCTCTGCACCCACCCCTCCTATGTCTGGGCACTGCTGGGAATCCTAACCACCCACCCCTCCTATGTCTGGGCACTTCTTGGAGTCCTCTGCACCCACTCCCATACTACTGGGCACTGCTGGGAGTCCTTCGCACCCACCCCTACCATGTCTAGGCACTTCTGGGAGTCCTCTACACCCACCTCTCCTATGTCTGGGCACTTCTACTAGTCCTATACACCCACCCCACCCATGTCTAGGCACTGCTAGGAGTCCTGTGCACCCACCCCTCCCATGTCTGGGCACTTCTGGGAGTCCTATCCACCCACCCCTCCTATGTCTGGGCACTGCTGGGAGTCCTAACCACCCACCCCTCCGATGTCTGGGCACTTCTGGGAGTCCTATCCACCCACCCTTCCCATGTCTGGGCACTTCTGGGAGTCCTCTGCACCCACCCCCATACTGTTGGGCACCGCTGGGAGTCCTCTGCACCCACCCCTCCTATATCTGAGCACCGGTGGGAGTCCTAACCACCCACCCCCATACTGTTGGGCACTGCTGGGAGTCCTCTGCACCCACCCCTCCTATGTCTGGGCACTGCTGGGAGTCCTAACCACCCACCCCTCCCATGTCTGGGCACTTCTACTAGTCCTATCCACCCACCCCTATCCACCCACCCCTCCTATGTGTTGGCACTGCTGGGAGTCCTGTGCACCCACCCCTCTCATGTCTGGGCACTGCTGGGAGTCCTATCCACCCACCCCTCCCATGTCTGGGCACTGCTGGGAGTCCTCTGCACCCACGCCCAGACTGTTGGGCACTGCTGGGAGTACTCTACACCCACCCCTCCTATGTCTAGGCACTGATGGGAGTCCTAACCACCCACCCCTCCCATGTCTGGGCACTTCTGGGAGTCCTATCCACCCACCCCTCCTATGTCTGGGCAATTCTACTAGTCCTATTCACCCACCCCTCCCATGTCTTTGCACTGCTGAGAGTCCTGTGCACCCACCCCTCCCATGTCTGGGCACTGCTTGGAGTCCTATCCACCTACCCCTCCTATATCTGGGCACTGCTGGGGGCCCTATCCACCCACCTTTCCTAGGTCTGGGCACTCCTGGGAGTCCTATCCACCCAGCCCTCCCATGTCTGGGCACTGCTGGGAGTCCTCTGCACCCACCCCCATACAGTTGGGCACTGTTGGGAGTCCTCTGAACCCACCCCTCCTATGTCTGGGCACTGCTGGGAGTCCTAACCACCCATCCCCATACTGTTGGGCACTGCTGGGAGTCCTCTGCACCCACCCCTCCTATGTCTGGGCACTGCTGGGAGTCCTAACCACCCACCCCTCCCATGTCTGGGCACTTCTACTAGTCCTATCCACCCACCCCTATCCACCCACCCCTCCTATGTGTTGGCACTGCTGGGAGTCCTGTGCACCCACCCCTCTCATGTCTGGGCACTGCTGGGAGTCCTATCCACCCACCCCTCCCATGTCTGGGCACTGCTGGGAGTCCTCTGCACCCACCCCCAGACTGTTGGGCACTGCTGGGAGTACTCTACACCCACCCCTCCTATGTCTAGGCACTGATGGGAGTCCTAACCACCCACCCCTCCCATGTCTGGGCACTTCTGGGAGTCCTATCCACCCACCTTTCCTAGGTCTGGGCACTCCTGGGAGTCCTATCCACCCAGCCCTCCCATGTCTGGGCACTGCTGGGAGTCCTCTGCACCCACCCCCATACTGTTGGGCACTGTTGGGAGTCCTCTGAACCCACCCCTCCTATGTCTGGGCACTGCTGGGAGTCCTAACCACCCATCCCCATACTGTTGGGCACTGCTGGGAGTCCTCTGCACCCACCCCTTCTATGTCTGGGCACTGCTGGGGGTCCTATCCACCCACCCCTCCTATGTGTGGGCACTGCTGGGAGTCCTATCCACCCAACCCTCCCATGTCTAGGCACTTCTGGGAGTCCTAACCACCCACCCCATCTATGTCTGGGCAATTCTACTAGTCCTATTCACCCACCCCTCCCATGTCTTTGCACTGCTGGGAGTCCTGTGCACCCACCCCTCCCATGTCTGGGCACTGCTTGGAGTCCTATCCACCTACCCCTCCTAAATCTGGGCACTGCTGGGGGCCCTATCCACCCACCCTTCCTATGTCTGGGCACTCCTGGGAGTCCTATCCACCCAGCCCTCCCATGTCTGGACACTGCTGGGAGTCCTCTGCACCCACCCCCATACTGTTGGCCACTGTTGGGAGTCCTCTGAACCCACCCCTCCTATGTCTGGGCACTGCTGGGAGTCCTAACCACCCATCCCCATACTGTTGGGCACTGCTGGGAGTCCTCTGCACCCACCCCTCCTATGTCTGGGCACTGCTGGGGGTCCTATCCACCCACCCCTCCTATGTCTGGGCACTGCTGGGAGTCCTATCCACCCAACCCTCCCATGTCTGGGCACTGCTGGGAGTCCTATCCACCGAGCCCTCCCATGTCTGGGCACTGATGGGAGTCCTCTGCACCCACCCCTCCTATGTCTGGGCACTGCTGGAAGTCCTAACCACCCATCCCCATACTGTTAAGGCACTGCTGGAAGTCCTCTGCACCCACCCCTCCTATATCTGGGCACTGCTGGGAGTCCTCTGCACCCACCCCTCCTATGTCTGGGCACTGCTGGGAGTCCTAACCACCCATCCCCATACTGTTGGGCACTGCTGGGAGTCCTCTGCACCCACCCCTCCTATGTCTGGGCACTGCTGGGGGTCCTATCCACCCACCCCTCCTATGTCTGGGCACTGCTGGGAGTCCTATCCACCCACCCTTCCCATGTCTGGGCACTGCTGGGAGTCCTCTGCACCCACCCCCATACTGTTGGGCACTGCTGGGAGTCCTCTGCACCCACCCCTCCTATGTCTGGGTACTTCTGGGAGTCCTATCCACCCACCCCTCCTATGTCTGGGCACTTCTGGGAGTCCTACCCACCCACCCCTCCTATGTCTGGGCACTTCTACTAGTCCTATCCACCCACCTCTCCTATGTGTTGGCACTGCTGGGAGTCCTGTGCACCCACCCCTCTCATGTCTGGGCACTGCTGGGAGTCCTATCCACCCCCCCCATGTCTGGGCACTGCTGGGAGTCCTCTGCACCCACCCCCATACAGTTGGGCACTGCTGGGAGTACTGTGCACCCACCCCTCCTATGTCTGGGCACTGCTGGGAGTCCTAACCACCCACCCCTCCCATGGCTGGGCACTTCTGGGAGTCCTATCCACCCATCCCTCCTATGTCTGGGCAATTCTACTAGTCCTATCCACCCAACCCTCCCAAGTCTTTGCACTGCTGGGAGTCCTGTGCACCCACCCCTCCCATGTCTGGGCACTGCTGGGAGTCCTATCCACCTACCCCTCCTATATCTGGGCACTACTGGGGATTCAAATCCACCCACCCTTCCTATGTCTGGGCACTGCTGGGAGTCCTATCCACCCAGCCCTCCCATGTCTGGGCACTGCTGGGAGTCCTCTGCACCCACCCCCATACTGTTGGGCACTGCTGGGAGTCCTCTGCACCCACCCCTCCTATGTCTGGGCACTGCTGGGAGTCCTAACCACCCATCCCCATACTGTTGGGCACTGCTGGGAGTCCTCTGCACCCACCCCTCCTATGTCTGGGCACTGCTGGGGGTCCTATCCACCCACCCCTGCTATGTCTGGGCACTGCTGGGAGTCCTATCCACCCAACCCTCCCATGTCTAGGCACTTCTGGGAGTCCTCTGCATCCACCCCCATACTGTTGGGCACTGCTGGGAGTCCTCTGCACCCACCCCTCCCATGTCTGGGCACTGCTTGGAGTCCTATCCACCTACCCCTCCTATCTCTGGGCACTGCTGGGGGTCCTATACACCCACCCTTCCTATGTCTGGGCACTGCTGGGAGTCCTATCCACCCACCCCTCCTATGTCTGGGCACTACTACTAGTCCTATCCACCCATACTTCCCATGTCTGAGCACTGCTGAGAGTCCTGTGCACCCACCCCTCCCATGTTTGGGCCCCTCCAAGAGTCCTATCTACCCACCCCTCCTATGTCTGGGCACTGCTGGGAGTCCTCTGCACCCACCCCATACTGTTAGGCACTGCTGGGAGTCCTCTGCACCCACCCCTCCTATGTCTGGGCACTGCTGGGAGTCCTATACACCCACCCCTCCTATGTCTGGGCACTGCTGGGGGTCCTAACCACCCATCCCTCCCATGTCTGGGCACTTCTGGGAATCCTAACCACCCACCCCTCCCATGTCTGGGCACTTCTGGGAGTCCTATCCACCCACCCCTCCCATGTCTGGGCACTGCTGGGAGTCCTACCCACCCACCCCTCCCATGTCTGGGCACTTCTGGGTGTCCTATCCACCCACCCCTCCTATGTCTGGGCACTGCTGGGGGTCCTATCCACCACCCCTCCCATGTCTGGGCACTTCTGGGAGTCCCATCCACCCACCCCTCCTATGTCTGGGCACTGCTGGGGGTCCTCTGCAACCACCCCTCCTATGTCTGGGCACTGCTGGGAGTCCTCTGCACCCACCTCCATACTGTTGGGCACTGCTGGTACTCCTCTGCACCCACCCCCCTACTGTTGGGCACTGCTGGGTATCCTATCCACACACCCCTCACATGCCATGCACCGTACCCCAACATTAATGGCGTATGTGCGGCTCGTTTCACTAGTGCAATGGTGAAATACGTGAGCGTGTGACGCACCATACCCAAACATTAATGGCGTATGTGCAGCTCGTTATACTATTGCAATGGTGAAATACGCGAGCGTGTGACGCACCGTACCCCAACATTCATGCGTATATGCGGCTCATAGCACTATTGCAATGGTGAAATATGCGAGCGTGTGACGCACCGTACCCCAACATTCATGGCGTATGTGCGGCTCGTAGCACTATTGCAATGGTGATGTACGCGTTTGGCGCACCGTACAGGTACACTTCCGTTGTTGCGGTACATTGTACTCACCGTCTGCGCCGTCGTCAGTTTCTATGCACCAGGTGGTAGGCGTACAGGACTGGGATGACACGGTCGATGGGGTTCATGGCGTGTCTGTGGCATACCGAGGTACGATTCGGACGGGACTCTGCTTTTACGGTAGTTTTCAGCTCCGGTAGCAATAGGGTCGTACGGAGTGATGCCGGAACGGATCGTACTTGATGTGCCGGAAACTGATGCCTGTTTACGTACGGATGGCGCGTACAACGTGACCCGGATATGAATCATATGCATTTTTAGTTCGTATGGTGTTTGTTACGAATCGTATGAAGAAATGCTTTGGGTTATGATCGTACTTCATCGTACGTACGGGGACGGTGTAGGTGTACAAATCGTATGGGAAAAACTGACCGTACTGCGATTCATGGGGGATTTAACCTGACCAGAATCGACCCCTATATAACGGTTCTTGGGACTGACCTTTTACCTAGTTATGGTACTGCCTACAGGGCATGGGGTTTTCCTTGAAAACTAACCCCATTCATCGTGCATGAGGATTCTTAGAAACTCAGAAGGAATACCATCTCTTGCATAATAACTATGTATAAGGGTCATTTGTTCCATCATCCTAAGTCTTACATGACACAGCAAGGTAGTTCCCCTGAGGGTACCACTTTTCATATATAAACACCATATCTTTGCTGAGACAGAGAGAGGAGAAAAAGGACGTCCATGCTATCAAACGGGCAGAAGACGCTGAGGTTCCTGCATGCAGCTACTCAAGCTCGTAGTGGTCTGACATCCGGAGTGTCCATATCGAGACCAAGAGAGGGTCCCACAGTCTTTCACTTCGGGTAACGGCGTTGACTTTATCCTAGAGAGATTCTTGGCTTCACACCTAGTAACATGATAGGTACACTTAGGTACATCAGGTTAGGGTTGCATCGTAGGAGTACCCATTTTACTGTCATGTATTTTTATACCTGCCTGACTACATCGTTTTAGCACTATGGTAGAAATGTACCACCCTTTTACTCTGCTGTTGCTTATAATCATTTATATCTTTTTCTTTCTTATGGTTGTTTCAGCACACCTATTTTACACTAGAAAGACGCTGATTCAAAAGATTTTCATTGAAAACGTCCCCACTGGAAAAAGGAGGATTAGCTCTCCCGAATTTAAGGGATTATTATTTTGCATATTTTGCACAATATATGTCCAGATTTAAGCCAGAATTACAAACGGGTCTCTCTATTAACTATTTTATGAATTTAATTCGTCAAGAAAATCAGATCCACTGCCCATTAATAATTTTTAAATCTCCTAAATTAGTATGATATAAGTACCTACAGTGGTTTTACCATGAACGCCAGGCTTTTTATAGAAGTTATCATATCCCCGCAATCAACTCCTCAACTTCGTTATCCGGCCCCATCTTATTATCTGGCAATTAGAGAATCATTAGCAATTGTACAAAAATGGGCCAAGGCTGGATTTCAGAAAATTTCAGATTTTTTAAGGAACGATAGCTGGCTGAACATAGCTGAAATGTCTCATCTAATCGCAAACGACTTCCTTCTCCTTGGGTCATATAATATTTTTAGCAAGTTCCTGAGTAAACGTAATTTGGTCCAGATCAATGAACAGAAATGTTTAGTCTATAATCCATTAGAAGACACTTTTTTTAAGGAACCTGGGGAATGGAAAAAGTGTTTAGCCTCTATCAAGGGTATCGATCTGGAGGGGAAGGCTATAATGAAATGGGCCAAACATGAGGAGATGGAAATCACAGCGAGTATGTGGTCAGCAGTTAACAATCTAAATTTCAGCATGTTAAGGGGATCTAATTGGCAAAGCATGTTGTTTTTTAGTAAATGGCTACTTTAAAGAACTCCACTTTTTCTATCTAAGATTTATTCAAATCAATCAGAGCAGTGTTTTTGTTGCCTTAGTCATCCTTTAGCCAATTGGGTACACATCATACTACAATGCCCCTTGATTCAGAGGTTCTGGAATTATATTTTTTATTATCTGGAGCTCAAATGCGGTATTTCAGTAGGGTTGAATACTTGGCTAATAGTACTTGGCTATGACCCAGACCTTCTTCTTTCAGACAAGCTTAATAAATTATTGTATATTACAATGGCTGCAGCTAGATCACTTCTCCTTCAGAGACGGCGATCAGATCTTATACCAAGTATATACGAATGGGTCCGAAAAAGAAAGCAAGTTAAAAAAAAAGTGAACAAGCCTATGCATTGTGAATTGGGGGACTTAAGAAGTTTGAGAGGGTCTGGGCAGCTTATTTTGATTAAGATCTCAAAATGTAGCTTAATTTTTAGGAGGTACTCCCACTATGTTTGACTCCTCTGTCCTGTAAATCTAGGATTTTAACTCATTATGTGACTTTTTGATGGACCGGAGCTCTGATGGTGTCCCCCGTCTGTTGTCCGGCTGCTTGGTGGATGCGGCGCTGTGCCGGGTGGGCTCTGATACGGGCACTAGTAACGGGCTGACATTTGGTGATTGGTGATCACTTGTGGGGCTGGGGGCAATGTGAAAGGCCTCCCCCCGCCATATTTTCGAATCTGGGTGCAGCAAACAAATTGATGATTGATGATTGTAGTGAGTGAATGGTCCGAGGGGCACAGATACCACTGCTAATAACCGCCGCGGGCTGATGGGTTCCCAACATCATTTTCAGTTTCTGACTTTGGTGCATGAGTAAAGATTTCCTCGTGGAGCCCTGCCTGACACCAAAATGGCGCCTGTGCTGAGAGCTGTCTTCTTCTTCTTCTTGGTTCTGTAACTACATCTTTGGGATCACAGGAGCTATGGTAGGCTGGGCACCACTTTCCATGTGTCCCTTCCATGACTGGGACTATTAATCTCTGGTGGCCGATATCCAGGATACTGACACTAACTACCTGTTGCCTGACATTAGGATGGCCACCAGTGTACAGTACAGTCCCCTGCCTGACCCCAAGATGGCTTCCATAGTGGTCCCCCCCACATCGTTTTACTTCCCTGAGACAACAATTGGACATTGACGAGACCTTGAACCTATCCCCTAACCTACTTACACTTCAGGACTTGGAACCTGCGGAACTTAACCCTGACTTTGGAGAACAAGTGATTTGGCAGATGCCCAGTGGAGCTACCAGATAGTTAAAGAGGAGATGGGTTGGCGTCTCCCCCCCCACTTCCGTCACCTACCCAGCAGGACCTTGGGCACATTTTCCCCTCATCTCTATGTCCTATCTTCCTCCTACCCCTTTACCCAACTACCTTACCCTTCCTTGCTCCACTCCTCATGTAAAGCACTCTGATTCCTTCGGGTCCAGCCAGCGCTCTATAATAACACATTAATTAAAAATGTTCCCATTTAGTACTCTTTCCCTCTTTGTCTACTTCCCTTGCTCCTATCCCCTCTCCCCTGAATCTCTCCACTTGCCTGCTACTCCGCCAAGCCCCCTGTCCTTTGTGCCCTTTGACTAAGCACTCCTTCTCCCCTTGTTGGGGAAAGATCCAATATTTATACTCTGGAGTCTCAGCGCACCCGCTGAGGGAGTCCACCGCACCAAGGGAGCCACTCAGAGCTGAGGTATGGTATGGCACCCCTTGCTAAAGCACTCCCTCTCCCCTTTTTGGGGAAGGATCCAGTATATAGGCCTTGGAGTCTCAGAGACCCCTCTGAGAGAGAGCACTGCATAATGGGAGCCTCTCACAACAGAGATAGGGAAGTGATACCACTTCCCCTGGGATCAGAGCGTACTGGTCTTTGAACGTTGCTTTGACTCGTCTACCGGTTTGTGTCCCCGTCGCCCTTCCCCTCCTCTTTCCATGCGGGGTCTCTCACCCTCCCCTCCTCTTTCCCTCCTTCAGTATCTGTCTACTTCCCCTGCTCCTACCTACTCCCCTGAATCCCTCCCCTTGCCTGCTTTTCCCCTTACGTATTTGTGCTTATTGTTTATCTCAACCTTACAAGTAACTATGTTGCCATGCTCTTATAACTTTGTAACCTTTGTAATCGATGTAACTTGTAACTTTGACCTGATACTCATGTAAAGCGTTCTGATACCTCCGGGTCTAGCCAGCACTATATAAAACCTTTAAAATAAATAATAAAAATAGTTATATCAATGAATACAGGATGACTTAGTATTTTCCACATACTTGCTGATTTTTAGGTATATGCTTAGGCACCTAAGGTTTAATCAATTGCTTAGTTTGTATTGATGGTTGGCAGTGGATACTGTTTCCTTTGTCATTTTTAGAACACTGGCTTAATTGTTTATATTGTTTATCTTTAAGGACTTTAGGTGTTACTCCCTGCCGGCAAATTGGTGCTATTTAACAATTCTGTATTATTTTTGACATATTCAATTAATTTTATGGATGTATTTATGGATAAAAAAACTCTTTGTTATATACAGCCACGTGCATCAACGATATTAGCATTCGCAAACGGTGCGATTCGCTAATATCGGTAGTTTGCGAATGCAATATCATGTTTTGGGATGCATCCATTTTTTAGTTATTTCGCAATTTTAGGAATCGCAGATATGTTTTGCGAATTCCTAAAATATTCACATATTTTAAGGAATCGCATTTTTAAGGTGCAACACTGCATGCATCAAAAATCGCAATTTGCCATTCCTTAAGAAATCGCTAATTGCATTTCTTATATTTAGAAGCCCTCTGACCGGGTGGTATTTTTTTTTACTAGCTGGAAATCAGGTAAAACTCATTTCTAGTGCATAAAAGGGGTGTGATAATGCAGTTTACACTTTTCCACAATGGCTGCTGTCATTGCATATGCACGTCGGAGGAGGTTGAGAGCTGCTGCAAGGGGGAGAAGGATGATCAATGACAGGATTTTTAGAGTGCGCATTACTTTGTTTGGGCAGACTGAGGCAGAAATTTATGACAAATACAGGCTTAATGGGGATTCTATTTTAGAGCTAATAGCAGATTTGGACCCTTTCCTGCAAAGACAAACCCTTAGAACCCAAGCCATTCCCACTCATGTCCAAGTACTGTGTTACCTTCACCTTCTTGCCTCAGGGTCTTTTCAGGGTGTCATTGCTATTGCTGGTGGAGTGTCGCAGAGTGCCCTATCTAGATTTTTCAGTAACTTTTTAAATGCCATGCTACATAGGATCAGGCATTACATCTCTTTTCCAAATACACAACATGAATTACTACAAACTAAGTTGGACTTCTACAATATTTCCAACTTCACTCATGTAATTGGCTGTATAGATGGCACACATATCCCCATATGCCCACCCTCTGAAAATGAGTATATATTTCGCAACAGGAAATGCTACCATTCCATGAACATACAAGCAGTGTGTAATGCCGAAACAATATTCACAGATATAGTGGCTAGCTACCCTGGTAGTGCCCATGACTCTTATATTTTCAGACATAGTGCCATCCATAGGCGACTGCTTGCTGGAGAGTTTCATGATGGTTATTTGCCTGGTAAGTAATTCATTTTTTTGTGAATTATGAACAAAGTATGTTCCTATAGGGTCATAATCGTGCATTTTGTTTCCTTTTGCATAAACCCAAAGGTGACAGTGCATATGGAGTGAGATCATTCATACTTACACCCTTTCTAAATCCATCTACCCGCAAAGAGCAGCAGTATAACCATGCCCATATTGCCACTCGCAATGTCATAGAGAGGGCTTTTGGTGTCATGAAATCCAGATTTAGAATTCTGCACAAAACAGGAGGAGCATTGCAATATAGACCAGATGTATGCTGTAAGATTGTTGCAACATGTGCCATGCTTCACAATGTAGCTACCAAGAGAGGCCTGGAACTTGATATAGAGGAAGATTTTCCCAACATTGACAATCAACCTCAGCAACCTCTAGCAAGAGCACATGGACCAGACGCAGCAGAGGGTAGGAGGAGGAGGGCGGAGATCACTCAACATTACTTTTAGCAGAGGTATGACGCTTGAAATGTTTAGAGTGTGCTAACATGTGTTGTTTAATAAGTTCATAAACATAAGTGAATTTGGAAAAATTATGACATATAATTTGTTTCTTCACAAACCAAATGATAAAGCAGTACTTTTTAAATTGTCAGGAAATCTTTACTTCTCAAAAAGAAATTGAATTAACTTGAGAGGTCAAACATTTCACTTTTTTCCACCGCGCACCCCTAAAGCCTTAGCAGTTGCAGTAGCTGTGCCAATGTCTTTACCAATTGCTGTGTCACATTTTCTATTGCTACGGCGTTCCCATACTTTACTGGTACTTCCTTCAGCAATATTGCTTGCATTACCGTCAACAAGAGACGCTTCCATGCACAATCTTTTAGAAGTACAAATTTGCATGTCATTTGCAATGGTTTCAAGTGCATTCATTCCTCTGGATATGTCCCCACAGCACTGTGAGACATCCTTCTGCATGTCCAGGATTGGTTTAATGAGCTGAGCATTGGTGCGGCACATCATATTCATTGACCTACAACATGCCTGATTACTTAACAGTGACCTAATACATCTTTTGGCATTTGCAATTTGCTGAGACTGCATTGTGCTGCACATTGCTTCCAAGGCAACTGCCATGCGGTCCAGTCTGTCTGAAGACACAGAATGTGCTTTTTCAAATACCTTGGTCATGTGAGAGAGACTACTGCTAATGGCACTGATGTCCTGAGGTACCTGATTAAATTTACCCTTTATCACCCTTAGGTCTTTTCCCTGCAGACGTTGAACTTTGAGCAGCTTGAGCTCAACTGTCCTGGCACTTGTGTCTCCATTTGTGGCTGTTCTGCGCATTGAAGGACGTGCCCTCCGCCTCACAAATGGCTGGATCCTCTGTCGCCTGCTTAGTTGACTTTGAACAGGAGCTGGGGTTTCTGACAAGTTTTGAACTTCAACTGTGACATTAGTATCCTCATCACTATCTGACTCTTGAATATGAAGCACTCTGCGCAGAGAAGTTGTGGGCTGCACTGTGGGTGAACCTGATCCTGAATTCATTCCAGCAGAGTTCAGTAGATTCTGAGTGAAGGACTCCGCGTACTCAATGAAATCAGTGTCCACTTCTGCATCTAAGATTGAAAAGAGTTGAATTTTTTTTAAATTTCTAAAGTGTTGCACGTGTTGTCATTTGAAATAAAAACCTTTCATAAACATACTCTTGTGTCAAGCATGATGACTTTCTACAAATAAATCATGTATGGGTAATGTTTTTAAAGTTTCTGGAAAAAGCATTTCTGTCAGGTTATTGTTAAGAAAACTACTACTCCCATGATGCACTGCTTTTAGCATTGAAGTAATCATTCCATTAACAGACATCCTGTAAAAAGCTCAACTGCAGCACAGTATAAAATACCAGAACATGTGTGTCATACTAACAACAAATACTCTTTAAAAATTGGCATTTTCTTAGCTTGAGATGGTCCAGGTTGATCTGAAGTATCAATGTCTATAACTCCAATGACCGCTTCAGTGGAAAGGTTTCTTCCACCAGGTCCTCCAGAGGGGTGTTTGGTCTGTCCCTGGGAGTCCCACCGCCAGTTTTCTTTGCAGACTTGGTGCGTGTCGCAATTTTCTCTTTAGCACGACTACGCAGGTCATACCATCGCTTTTGAAGGTTGTTGATGTCTCTGTGCGCAACACCAACTGCATTAACTTTGGATTGTATTCCATGCCAAATTTTCCTTTTTACCCCTTCAGGAACCTTCAGAGACAGCTTTCCAAAAAGCTGATCTTTATGCGCAGTCACCTCTTCAATCAGAATCTCTAGCTCCTGCTCACTAAATTTTACTTTCCTTTTCCTGCCATGTGGCTCCTCTAAAAGATTTTCTGCCATTTCAAAATGCACAAAACACACAGAGAGCCTCTTACTGCTCCAGCAGACTGAGTACAAACTGACAAAAGCCTCTCCAGCAGTTCAAACTGGGCCTCAGGTGGGTCTAATTGGTTGCAGAGTTTGCAGGCTGTGATTGGAATGAGATGCATCATGTGCGTTAAATCGCAATTTGCGAATTCGCAATCTGCGAATTCGCAAATAAGAATTCGCATTTTTCCTGCGAATCGGTAAAAAAACAATTTTTAGCGATTCGCAAGAAAAATGCAAAAAACTTGTTGCATAGCTTTTTGCGATTCGGTAATTGCGATTCCCTATTTATCGCAAATACCGATTCGCAAAAACGAACATTGATGCATGTGGGGGATAGATTTCAATAAAAAAAAAAAAAAAAAAAAAAAAAAATTCCCCATCGTTTATTCTGTTTATCTCTCTGAGATAAAGTGAGCACGAGTGACTGAGCGAAAAGTATCGCACTGTGTCCACGATCCCTGATGGGACAGAGCTGTGATATTCAATAGTTGCCAAGAACTATTCTCTCCTTGGTAATAGGGGTTTCTATTGGCACTGTGAGCTAGCTGGTATATAGGCAAACATACCTGTTGGGGGTGTCTGGAATAAGTATGAATACCAATCCCACCATCTATGTTGTCTAAACATGCAGGTCCTATATAGGTTTATAGGAATTACACAGTATTGCGGGTTAGGTCATGTCTGAACTGTAGATATTTTTAACATTGTGTGCATGGCATGTTGAATTTGTTTTGCAACTCGTGGAAGGGCTTCAATGTCCGCCCACGCATGACCCCTCCCAGTGAAGATATGCCTATATTATCCAAGCCTCAAAACCCTTGCTCACTGTGCCACTGGATTTAAGCTAGCCTGGCTGATGAAGGGTACCCAGAAACCGGTACCAGGATGCTTGGTTCCGGTCCAGGGAGGTCCTGGCTTGGCAGTTCTGTATGGACGGTTCCCATGAGGCACAGGGTCAAGACTGATTTGCATGTGGTTGGGTCTAAACTGGGGTGGCATGGTGAACAAAAGAACAATGGATTTAACCCAGATCTCTTGACTGGGGTGAATGTATGATTTATTGAGCATTCCGTGCATCATTTGTTTACGTAGCACTTTTTACCCTAGGTGGGATGGGTATGCCCAGATTTGGGTCCCTTGCTCACTGTGCCACTGGATTTAAGCTAGCCTGGCTGATGAAGGGTAACACTCAGAAACCGGTCCCAGGATGCTTGGTTCCGGTCCAGGGAGGACCTGGCTTGGCAGTTCGGTCTCGACTATTCCCATGAGGCACAGGGTCAAGACTGATTTGCATGTGACTGGGTCTAAACTGGGGGGGCATGGTGAGCAAAAAGAACAATGGATTTCAACCAGATCTCTTGACTTGGGGTGAATGCATGATTTATTCAGCATTCCGTCCATCATTTGCTTGCATAGCACCCAAAACCCAGACAGGGCAGACATCTGAGGAAGAAGACCATTGCGCCAATCCTAACTTTAAGATTTTTGGTATTCACAGAAGGCATTTAGAAGTCCTAAAGTTAGGACTCCTAACTTTACTACTCCTAAATTGAGAAAAATCCTAACTTTAAGGCTTTTGGTATTCACAGAAGGCATTTAGGAGTCCTAAAGTTAGGAGTCCTAACTTTACTACTCCTAAATTGAGAAAAATCCTCATTTTAAGGCTTTCGGTTTTCACAGAAGGCATATAGGAGTCCTAAAGTTAGGACTCCTAACTTCTGTGAATACCGAAATGAGTCAGTGCCTTCTGTGAATACCAAAATGAGTAAGTGCCTTCTGTGAATACCAAAATGGTATAAAGTTTAGGATTTTTTCCTAAGTTAGTTCAGTGAATTGGGCCCTTGTATTCATATGACATTTTGTTCTATTGATTCTACTCACCTGATTCCACTCCACCTAATGAAATCAGCACATACCTTGGTTGCTCATCCAGGCTTGCCCTCTATATCCAGAAACAAGTTCAATTTGCCACTTATTGCCAGTCCGCAGCATATGGGAAAGATGGATCAGTCTAATAATTTGAATTTCAACTAAATACATATATTTACCAGTATAATGTTGATATTTTGGACCACAATCTTTTGATTGTCTATATTCTTATACTTTACATTGTAAGTATGTCAAATAAATATTGTGGTTTTTGATACTTTGACATTGATAGTTTTGTACCACAATGATTTTCTGATCATTATTCCGTCATCCAACCCTTGCTGTCTGTGGCAGTCAGCATATGAATTAATAATAGCCCAAGCATGTGAGCATTTACTAAACACAGGTTTATCCTTTAAATATGAAATACGTTCAAATCAAATCAAATCAGGTGTTTGTTAAGTTTGACTACTCACCCGTAAGGATCTCAAGGCGCTGAGGGTGTGGGGGGGGGGGGTTGCAGGTTTCAGTTCATCACAGCAGCGTTTTGGATGTTCTGTAGCTTGCGGGTGAGGTTTTTGTTTTTTCTGGCATAGAGTGTGTTGCGGCAGTCGAGCCTGCTGGTGACCGAGGCATGAGTGACAGTCTTTCTGTGTTCGAGGGGAATCCATTTGAAGGTCTTACATAAGAGGCGGAGGGTGTGGAAGCAGGAGGACGAGCCAGAGTTGATCTGGCGCTCCATTTTGAGCTCTGAGTCCAGGATGATTCCCAGGTTGCGCGTGTGGTCCGTGGGGGTGGGTGGGCGCTCGAGGGTCGGGGGCCACCAGGTGTCATTCCAGGCATCTGGGTTTGGTCCCGTGATGAGTACTTCTGTTTTATTTGTGTTGAGATGTAGACAGCTGTTTTTCATTCCATTTGGTGATGGCTTCCATGCCTTCTCGAAAGATGTGGCTGGCGATGTTGGGTTTGTTGGATAGGGAGAAGATGAGTTGTGTGTCATCTGCGTATGACACAATGTTGAGTCCGTAGGTTCTGGCGATGGGGCCAGCGGAGCCATGTTGACATTGAAGAGCATAGGGCGGAGGGAGGACCCCTGGGGGACTCCGCAGGTGGTAGGTGTAGGGTCTGAGAGGAAAGGGGGGAGTCTGACCCGCTGCGTTCTGCTGGAGAGGAAGGAGCAGATCCAGTCGAGGGCCTTATCCTGAATCCCTGTGTCGTGGAGTCTGCGTATTAGGGGGCAGTGATAGACTTTGTTAAACGCCGCTGAGAGGGTGAGGAGGATGAGGGCTGCTGTTTCTCCTTTGTCCAGTAAGGTACGAATGTCGTCTGTTGCGGAAAGGAGGTCGGTTTCCATACTGTGTTTTTTTCTGAAGCTGGATTGGGAGGAGTCGAGGATGTTGTGCACTATGATGAATGTGGCAAGTTGGCTGATGATGGCTTTCTCGATGACTTTCGCTGGGAACGGGAGCAGGGAGATTTGTCTGTAGTTTGTGAGATCGGTGGGATCCGCAGAGGGTTTCTTCAGGAAGGGGTTGATCTCAAGTGTTTTTCCAGTCGTCAGGGAATGAGGCGGTGGCCAGAGAGTGGTTGATGGTGTGGCAGAGCATGGGTGAAATGGTGTCGGCGGCTCTGTTGAAAATGTGGTGAGGGCAGGGGTCCGTGAGGGCCCCGGAGTGGATTGACTTCATAGTCTTCAGTGTGTCTTCGGTGGGGAGAGCTGTCCAGTAGTCGATCGCTGGCTTCAGGGTGTCAGGGATGATTGGTGAGGGCTCAGTGTGTTGGTTGTCTTCGTCGAAGTTGTAGGAGATGCTCTTGATTCTGTGGTGGAAAAAGGTGCTGAGTTTGACGCAGAGGTCTTGTGAGGGAGGGATGTTGGTGGACTTGCTGGTGGGTTGGGTGAACTCCTTGATGATGTTAAAGAGTTCTTTGCTGTTGTGTGCATGAGTGGAGATTCTGTCTTCAATCACTTTTTTCCTAGTTTTTCTGATGAGTTGGTGGTGGGCATTGGAGGTGGCTGTGAAGTTGTGGGCTTCTGTGGATTTGGTGTTCCTCCTGGCCTTTTCGAGGTGGCGGCAAGTGCGTCTGGACTCTCGAAGTTTGGTGGTGAACCGCCTAGCTTTCTTGGTGTGGGTGTTGTTGTTTTTCTTGAGGGGGCATTGGTGTTGGCACTGTCGGAGATCCATCTGTGCAGGGTTCGGGCAGCGGTGTTGGCGTCCTCGTTTTCCGTGATGGTTGGGGTGGAGGTGCTGAGTGATGAGATTAGCTGGTCATCGATTATTCTGGTCCAGTTTCTTCGTGGGAGCAGGTGCTGGTGTCTGTGGATGGTGAGTGTTCTGAAGGGGAAGTGGACGCATTGATGGTCAGTTCATGGGAGTTTGGTGGTGTGGCTGAAGGTGATGGAGTTTCCTGTTGTGAAGATGGGGTCGAGGGTGTGTCCTGCTGAGTGCGTGGGTTCGGTCACGATCTGGTGGAATCCAATGTTGTGGAGGTTGTCAAGGAGGGATGTGGTTCTGGGGTCCAGTTTGGTTGTTGAGGTGTAAGTTGAGGTCTCCCAGTAGGGTGTAGTAGATGGATGCAACGGCATGCGGGGAGATGATGTCCATGATGGAGTTGGCGAAAAGTCCGCAGGGTCCAGGGGGTCGGTAGATGAGGGTGGAGGTAAGGCTGGCCAGTATCTTAATGTTAAGGTGTTCCATCAGGTGTGTGGGCTCGTCCGGGAGTGTGCTCAGGCAGAGGGTGGATTTGTGGATGATGGTTATTCCTCCTCCAGGGCGGGTGGAGCGGTCCTTCGTAGAGATCTTGTATCCTTGGGGAATAGAAATGGCGATGTTCGGGCCCGAGGTGGTGTTGGTCCAGGTTTTGGTAAAGAATGCGAAGTCCGGGGTAGTGCTGTTGAGGAGGTCCCAGATTTCAGAGGCATGTTTTTGGAGGAATCAGATGTTCAGGAGGATGCATTGCAGGTTCTTCGGTTCTGTTGTGTTCTTGCAGGTGTATTGCGCTGGGTCAGTGGTCTTGGCGGTGCTGCAGGTGTGCCAGCAGCGGTGACAGCTGAAGGGTCCGTGGGTGTCGACTGGTGATGCTAGCTTGCAGTTGTTGTTGCGGCCTGGGTTGAGAGCATGGAGTGCAGCTGGGTCATAGCGTTGGCGGTGCAGAGATCCAGGGTCCTTGGCGCTGGTCGCAGTTGGGTCGCGGACGGTCGCAGATGGGCTTGCCTTTGGCGCCCCGGTGGCACGGCCGCGCAGTGGCCTCCATTAAGTAGGGGTTGGGGAGGTCTGGACGGCTGGGAGGTGGGAGTGGGGAGGGGAGCTGGATTGGGCCGGTCACACTGGTCGTGCTGGGGGGAGGGGCCGCGGGGGCAGCAGCGGCGGGGAAAACGGGCTAATAAAAGGCAAAAGGTAAAAAGGCAAAAAGACAGAGGAAAGTGCAAATAAGGCAGCAAAAGTGCAAGAAAGAGTGGAGGAAAGACACAGAGGACACAGGAGAGTGACAGTGGGAGATTGACATGAGTGGGAAATGGAGGAAAGAAACAGGAGAGTGAAGGGGGAGCTTGAAATGAGGGTAAAACGACAGAAAATTGAGGTTAAGACCCATAGGAGAGTGTAGGTGGAGATAGAAGTGAGGGAAATAGCGAGTAAAAAAGGAGAGAAAAACCAGAGCAAGAGAATGGAGACAGAGGTCCACTGGACCACCAGGGATGAGGCGCAGGTGAAACCTGTGGGTGGAGGAGGGTCTCGAACACCAACACTCAAGAGTGCAGGGGCTCGGGGGAAGGCCTCACTTAATGGTGGAGCTGCGAGGGAGGGAGAGCAATTTCACTGACAATGAGCCAGTGGTCTTGCTCTAGTTATTCGTCATCATCATCATCATTATTATTACTTTATTTTGACCATAAGATCATTAAAGTACACACAGCACAGGTTCAGTAAAAAAACTCAGAATAAAAAAGAGAGGTAAAAGGAATTCATATCTGATAAAAGCATTTGAAAAAGAGATGAACATGTATTCCAGGTAAAAGTAATCATATGGTACTGAATTGAGGTTGGATCTATAGTGCATATCAATTTTTCCATCACTGTTCAGCGTCCATCATAATGTACAGGAAGTTATTTTCAACCACAATGCATATCAGTATCTGGACAGACCAAAGACCACAACTCTACTGGTGTGCATGCTCAGGATTCTAAGCACATCCAGATTGGGTCTATGGAGCATGTCAATGTATTAAATCATTGTTCAGCGTCCATTGTGTGGTACATTTAGTCCTATTCAACCGCAATGCATACCAGTATCTGGATAATCCAAAGACCACAACTCTAGTGGTGTCCGTGCACAAGGTTTTAAGCACGAACAGTTAATGTTCTGGGCCAACAATTTTGCAGAGTGGAAGTTTCCATTTGTCCCACAAAGATTTGTAATTAGGGCAAAAAAATAACAGGTGGACAAAGGACTCTGAGCTTGTGTTACAGGCAGGACATTGGTCATCTTTCACTGCATCCTTACTCCATTTTTTGCAAAACGATTTAATAGGTAGTGTTTTATACCAAAACTGAAAGAATAGATTTCAAACCAGGGGAGGGTCAACTTCATCCAAAGTATCCTCAAAATTTCTGTAAGGAATATCTCTGAGGGGTGCTCTCTTACACTTGGTCTCATATAGACACCCTCCCGCACTTATACCCTAGCAGGGCCCTCCCCAAATCATGCATGTCAGTATGGCCTTCATCCAGGGCAACCTCACCTCTATATGTAACACTACCTAACATAGGGATCGGGGAGTAACTCTGGGATAGTTTTCAGAAATCAGGGGGTTGAAGATGTTTGACCTTAGATGGCATATGATTTGGAGATCTTATTCGAGTAGAGTCTCGGGAAGTAGTTCCCTTTTTGTTGGATCTACTACATACTTCCGAGCTGGTTACATCCCTGTTCAGGGGAAGCTGTTTATAGTTTGGTTTTGGTACCGCCCCAGGGCCAAAATCAATCTTTTCCATTAAAGTAGTAACCTTTTCTTTGCGTGTGCTCTCCTCAACTCTCAGGGATTCCTTTTTTGTGACTGAATCACACCTATTGTGGTTCTTCCTGTCTCAAGAGTGCCTGTAAGATCATCACCCCTTCCACCCCAACCCTCCTTCCTCATCCACTCAAACCTGTTATGGCACTCAAAGCTAGAGATCGGGTTTCTACTAAGGGCATTTCGGAGGTCAGCAACTGGTGAATAGACTTGAGCACGTGGTCCTGAAACAGTGCTTCTAACCTTTCTATACTTAACATGATGTTTTTTAGGTATCGGTGTCAACAGCCTAGCTGTCTTTTTGGCCGGGGGAGTTTCGGGTGAGGTGCCTGCCAGTAATCCATCGTCTAGGGCTTTATTACAACTTTTTTTGCCTCTTTAAACCTCAATGGTATCTGTTTTACTAATTTCTTGGCAGGGGGTGGTCCTGGGGAAGAAGCAAACATTTGTACAATTGTGTAATCACTGCAAATAGGACTGCCACAGGAGGGGGAAGGACTGGGGGATCAGAGTTAGCGGTACAAAAGGGGGTGGTGATGGACGGAGCATCTGAATCAATCAAACACTCACACCCAGTCAAAAGATCTGGGTTTAATCTATCACCGTTCTTTAGCCCACTCTGCCACCCCAGTTCAGACATGGCTATATGCAAATCAGTCTGACCCTGTGCCTCATGGGAACAGTCCAGCCTGAACTGCCAAGTCATGCCTTCCCTGCACCGGAAACAAGCTTCCGAGGACCGGTTTCTGGCATTCCAGCCGTCTTCAGCCCGGCTTCCTTGAATCCAGTGGCAAAGTGAGAAAGGGACTCACGTCTGAGCATACCCTGCCACACTTATGGCGGCCAAAAGCGGTACAAAAGGGGGTGGTGATGGACAGAGCATCTGAATCAATCAAACACTCACAGCCAGTCAAAAGATCTGGGTTTAATCCATCGCCGTTCTTTAGCCCACTCTGCCACCCCAGTTCAGACATGGCTATATGCAAATCAGTCTGACCCTGTGCCTCATGGGAACAGTCCAGCCTGAACTGCCAAGCCATGCCTTCCCTGGCCTGGAAACAAGCTTCCGAGGACCGATTTCTGGCATTCCAGCCGTCTTCAGCCCGGCTTGCTTGAATCCAGTGGCAAAGTGAGCAAGGGACTCACGTCTGAGCATACCCTGCCACACTTATGGCGGCCAAAAGCGGTACAAAAGGGGGTGGTGATGGACGGAGCATCTGAATCAATCAAACACTCACACCCAGCCAACAGATCTGGGTTTAATCCATCACCGTTCTTTAGCCCACTCTGCCACCCCAGTTCAGACAAGGCTATATGCAAATAAGTCTGGCCCAGTGCCTCATGGGAACAGTCCAGCCCGAACTGCCAAGCCATGCCTTCCCTGGACCGAAAACAAGCTTCCGAGGACCTGTTTCTGGCATTCCAGCCGTCTTCAGCCCGGCTTGCTTGAATCCAGTGGCAAAGTGAGCAAGGGACTCACGTCTGAGCATACCCTGCCACACTTATGGCGGCCAAAAGCGGTACAAAAGGGGGTGGTGATGGACGGAGCATCTGAATCAATCAAACACTCACACCCAGTCAAAAGATCTGGGTTTAATCCATCACCGTTCTTTAGCCCACTCTGCCACCCCAGTTCAGACATGGATATATGCAAATCAGTCTGACCCTGTGCCTCATGGGAACAGTCCAGCCCGAACTGCCAAGCCATGCCATCCCTGGACCGGAAACAAGCTTCCGAGGACCGGTTTCTGGCATTCCAGCCGTCTTCAGCCCGGCTTCCTTGAATCCAGTGGCAAAGTGAGAAAGGGACTCACGTCTGAGCATACCCTGCCACACTTATGGCGGCCAAAAGCGGTACAAAAGGGGGTGGTGATGGACAGAGCATCTGAATCAATCAAACACTCACACCCAGTCAAAAGATCTGGGTTTAATCCATCACCGTTCTTTAGCCCACTCTGCCACCCCAGTTCAGACATGGCTATATGCAAATCAGTCTGACCCTGTGCCTCATGGGAGCAGTCCAGCCTGAACTGCCAAGCCATGCCTTCCCTGGCCTGGAAACAAGCTTCCGAGGACCGATTTCTGGCATTCCAGCCGTCTTCAGCCCGGCTTGCTTGAATCCAGTGGCAAAGTGAGCAAGGGACTCACGTCAGAGCATACCCTGCCACACTTATGGTGGCCAAAAGCGGTACAAAAGGGGGTGGTGATGGACGGAGCATCTGAATCAATCAAACACTCACACCCAGTCAAAAGATCTGGGTTTAATCCATCACCGTTCTTTAGCCCACTCTGCCACCCTAGTTCAGACATGGATATATGCAAATCAGTCTGACCCTGTGCCTCATGGGAACAGTCCAGCCCGAACTGCCAAGCCATGCCTTCCCTGGACCGGAAACAAGCTTCCGAGGACCAGTTTCTGGCATTCTAGCCGTCTTCAGCCCGGCTTGCTTGAATCCAGTGGCAAAGTGAGCAAGGGACTCACGTCTAAGCATACCCTGTCACACTTATGGCGGCCAAAAGCGGTACAAAAGGGGGTGGTGATGGACGGAGCATCTGAATCAATCAAACACTCACACCCAGTCAAAAGATCTGGGTTTAATCCATCACCGTTCTTTAGCCCACTCTGCCACTCCAGTTCAGACATGGCTATATGCAAATCAGTCTGACCCTGTGCCTCATGGGAACAGTCCAGCCCGAACTGCCAAGTCATGCCTTCCCTGGACCGGAAACAAGCTTCCGAGCACCGGTTTCTGGCATTCCAGCCGTCTTCAGCCCGGCTTCCTTGAATCCAGTGGCAAAGTGAGAAAGGGACTCACGTCTGAGCATACCCTGCCACACTTATGGCGGCCAAAAGCGGAACAAAAGGGGGTGGTGATGGACGGAGCATCTGAATCAATCAAACACTCACACCCAGTCAAAAGATCTGGGTTTAATCCATCACCGTTCTTTAGCCCACTCTGCCACCCCAGTTCAGACAAGGCTATATGCAAATCAGTCTGACCCTGTGCCTCATGGGAACAGTCCAGCCCGAACTGCCAATTCATGCCTTCCCTGGACCGGAAACAAGCTTCGAGGACCGGTTTCTGGCATTCCAGCCGTCTTCAGCCCGGCTTCCTTGAATCCAGTGGCAAAGTGAGAAAGGGACTCACGTCTAAGCATACCCTGCCACACTTATGGCGGCCAAAAGCGGTACAAAAGGGGGTGGTGATGGACGGAGCATCTGAATCAATCAATCACTCACACCCAGTCAAAAGATCTGGGTTTAATCCATCACCGTTCTTTAGCCCAGTCTGCCACCCCAGTTCAGACATGGCTATATGCAAATCAGTCTGACCCTGTGCCTCATGGGAACAGTCCAGCCCGAACTGCCAAGCCATGCCTTCCCTGGACCGGAAACAAGCTTCCGAGGACCGGTTTCTGGCATTCCAGCCGTCTTCAGCCGGCTTGCTTGAATCCAGTGGCAAAGTGAGCAAGGGACTCACGTCTGAGCATACCCTGCCACACTTATGGCGGCCAAAAGCGGTACAAAAGGGTGTGGTGATGGACGGAGCATCTGAATTAATCAAACACTCACACCGAGTAAAAAGATCTGGCTTTAATCCATCACCGTTCTTTAGCCCACTCTGCCACCCCAGTTCAGACATGGCTATATGCAAATCAGTCTGACCCTGTGCCTCATGGGAACAGTCCAGCCCAAACTGCCAAGCCATTCCTTCCCTGGACCGGAAACAAGCTTCCGAGGACCGGTTTCTGGCATTCCAGCCGTCGTCAGCCCGGCTTGCTTGAATCCAGTGGCAAAGTGAGCAAGGGACTCACGTCTGAGCATACCCTGCCACACTTATGGTGGCTAAAAGCGGTACAAAAGGGGGTGGTGATGGACGGAGCATCTGAATCAATCAAACACTCACACCCAGTCAAAAGATCTGGGTTTAATCCATCACCGGTCTTTAGCCCACTCTGCCACCCCAGTTCAGCCATGGCTATGTGCAAATCAGTCTGACCCTGGGCCTCATGGGAACAGTCCAGCCCGAACTGCCAAGCCATGCCTTCCCTCGACCGGAAACAAGCTTCCGAGGACCTGTTTCTGGCATTCTAGCCGTCTTCAGCCCGGCTTGCTTGAATCCAGTGGCAAAGTGAGCAAGGGACTCACGTGTGAGCATACCCTGCCACACTTATGGCGGCCAAAAGCGGTACAAAAGGGGTGGTGATGGACGGAGCATCTGACTCAATCAAACACTCACACCCAGTCAAAAGATCTTGGTTTAATCCATCACCGTTCTTTAGCCCACTCTGCCACCCCAGTTCAGACATGGCTATATGCAAATCAGTCTGACCCTGTGCCTCATGGGAACAGTCCAGCCCGAACTGCCAAGCCATGCCTTCCCTGGACCGGAAACAAGCTTCCGAGGACCGGTTTCTGGCATTCCAGCCGTCTTCAGCCTGGCTTGCTTGAATCCAGTGGCAAAGTGGACGTGAGTCCCTTGCTCACTTTGCCACTGGATTCAAGCAAGCCGGGCTGTACTGGGGTGAATGCATGACATTGTTCTGCATTCTGTCCATCAACTGTTGTTTTTGCATTTGTCACCCCGAGTGGGACGGGTATGCTCAGACGTGAGTCCCATGCTCTCCATGCCACTGGAATCAAGCTATCCAGGCTGATGAGGGCTGAAAGCCCAAAACCGGTCGTTTGGATGCTTGTTTCTAGTCCAGGGAGGACCTGGCTTGGCAGTTCGGGATGGACTGTTCCCATGGGGCACAGGGTCAAGACTGATTTGCATATGGCTGGGTTCAAACTGGAATGGCATGGTGAGCAAAAAAAAACGATGGATTTAGGCCCAGATCTCTGTACTTGGGTGAATGTATGACATTGTTGTGCATTCTGTCCATCAACTGTTGTTTTTGCCTTTGTCACCCCGAGTGGGACGGGTATGCTCAGACGTGAGTCCCGTGCTCTCCATGCCACTGGAATCAAGCTATCCAGGCTGATGAGGGCTGAAAGCCCAAAACCGGTCCTTGGATGCTTGTTTCTAGTCCAGGGAGGACCTGGCTTGGCAGTTCGGGCTGGACTGTTCCCATGGGGCACAGGGTCAAGACTGATTTGCTTATGGCTGGGTTAAAACTGGAATGGCATGGTGAGCAAAAAACAGATGGATTTAGGCCCAGATCTCTGTACTGGGGTGAATGTATGACATTGTTCTACATTCTGTCCATCAACTGTTGTTTATGGGATCAGAGTTAGATACAACCTGACATTCTGCCAGGATTGACTCAATCCTGTCCTTTGGCTCATGGCAGACAACATTTGACGACCTTCCATGACCCATAGGTTGAGTCTTAGCATTCCTTTTACCCATGATGTTGCTAAACTACGGTGGTCCGAAATAGGACCCGAATAATAAAAACAATAGTGCAGGGTACCTACAGAACAGAGGTTGGTTATTACTAAATAGGATTTAACAACACTGTAAAACTGGGCAAGGTGTAATTACAAATGCAGACAGCAAAAAAGTCATGGGCCCGCTGGCCAAAACTGGTCCTAAGGCAGCAGCAGCAGAGAAAAATGCACGGATGCAAGGAGCAAAGTGCAGGGTGCGGAATGCAGAGTGTAAAGTGCAAAGTACAAAGTACAAAGTGCAAGGTGTAAGGAACAGATGTGGGGGATGCAAATTGGAAAGAAAGCAAAGTACAAGATCCTAGGGTGCATATGATTGTACTAGAACCTACAGTCCTGCACAACGAAGGGACGGTATGGCACAGAGTACAATTGTACTACAGCTTATCTATAATTCAATGATTGAAAAGATGTAAAAGTACAAGAAAACATGTTGAAATATAAAAGATGTTATCAATATTGTAAGCATATTATAAAAGGATAAAAGAAAGAGAGAAAAAAAAACAAGTTCCACTCTGAATTCACCAAAACATGAGTGTTAACAACAGTATCTGAATCAAGGTGGTTTAAACTGAAAGCAGCAAGACTGGTTCTCTGGAGGGCAGCTATTCCATGCGGCTCGCCACTGTCCAAACTCACCGTCTCTAATGCTCCCACACATTCCTTTGTTTACGGGTGTGTGCTACTTCTGGGAGGATGCCTCAAAGAACCAAGAGCGTGGCCCCTGCCCTGCAATGGCCTGGCACAGACTGGCCCAGCCTTGACCTGGGTGTGTCCCGGGCATGTCAGCATGAGACCCGCGCTGAATTTTGATGCGTCTCCTGGTGCTGAGATTGGCTGCGGGGAAGTGCCAGGCAAGCGTCTCCGGCCGCGGAGACTGGTGGTTCCTGTGGTGCTGCTTCAAGTGGGACCCATGCTGCGGGAGCCTGCCCTGAGTTTTGAAGTGCCTCCTGGTGTTGGGATTGGCTGCGGGGAAGTGCCAAGCAAGCAGCTCTGACCACGTAGACTGGTGGTTCCTGCGGTGCTGCTTCAAGCAGGACCCGCACTGTTGGAGCCCACGCTCAGTTTTGAAGTGCTTCCTGGTGCTGGGATTGACTGTGGGGAAGTGCCAGGCAAATGGCTATTGCTGCGGAGACTGGTGGTTCCTCAGTGCTGCTTCATGCATGTAGAGAAATTTATTTGGAACACTCCTTGTTACACCCCAATTCTCTGTAATATTTAAAACAGCCAAAGCATTTTCTAAATAAACATTCCATGGACTGTCTTGAACATCTCTATGCAACTCTATTTCCTTCCAAATGAGGGGCCTATTCGCAAACTGCTTTTTGTAGTACATGTAGTAGTATTACAATAGTACTACTACATTAGTACAAAATGCTGTTCACAAGCTTACGCGTGTAAATCTCATCCTCCTATTTTTTCTCTGAGGTGATCCTCACACATGTACATTTACTACTCAGTATTAAATGTGGGAGGGACCTGGGAGTGACTGGAACACGAGGCATAGTTACTAATGAAGGGGATAGGTTAGAGAGAAATAAGGAGGGGTTTATCGAGGAATATTGGGAGGGGTTTAGCAAGGAACTTGCACCCACCCATAAAATAGTATGTGAATTGCTATTCAAAAACTGCATTTCTAAAGTTACAAAAGCTTAAAAGGGACTCAAAAAGAAGTACATCAATCCAGCTCAGTGCTACATTTAAAATAAATATCTACAATTCAATTATATTAAAATTTAACATAGACATATGTTTACTGTTTTTGTGGAGATAAATAAATTTCTCTACATTTACCTATAATTTACCAATAGGCGACTCTACAGTCAGAGTGGGGAGCTTCCTCTAGTAAAATATAGGAAAAATGTAAGAGTTAGTTAAACTTTTAAATGAATTATTTATATATGTTTATGTTAAATATTAATATCAATTGTTTTATATATTTCTTTCAATTGTATGACAACAAAAAAAAATATTGTATCACTGTTAATCTAATTTGAAATTGAATTGTAATTGGTTTAAATATAGTAAATTAAATTAAATATAATTTCATGAAGTATGAATTAAAAACTATTTCCCTTGTAAAGTAAAAAAAATGTTTTATTATGCATTTAAAAAAATGAATAAAATTAATGGTATTATAAATTAATAAATATTCATGTAAATAATTAATATATTGTGTTTTGTGATATTTTCCAAATTAAATTATATTGTTTATGTTTGAACTGTTTAAATATTTTAATTTAATTTAAATGTATTTCCTGGGTTTTATCTGAAGTCCCTTTCTCCATTTTTTTCTATAGGTAGGTATTGCAGTATCAGTGGTTGGCCATATGTGGTGATGGACTTATTAATGCTTTTTTTCTGGCAGCTGTAACAGATACTTGTAAATGTGTCTCCACCCTTGTTTCGTGGATTAGAGATGTGTAACTCTACGCTTTTGAGTAGCTTTAAACTTAGATTTTTTGACTAGCCAAATGTAGTTAAGATACTCAGAAGTGTAAGAGTAAATTGTATGTATAAATTACTCACAAGTGTAAGTTACCTTTGTGAAAATCCCTGATAATGCCTATTGACTGCAGGGGCTTTTTTTAGTTTAAGGGAAAAAAAGATAAAAAATGCTGTTTCCTGCCAGAGTGCTTCTTAGAGCAAACCATATTCTAGGAGTATCTGAGCCTGAGATATTTATTAATATGAACTTTATTTGGTTATGGAAAACACCCATAAAAGTACAAAAAGTCACAGTATAGACATCAGTTAAAACATTGCCTCCAACTAAATAACATTGAATTAAAATCCATAAAAAGAGCCGCCTATATAATATTGAACTAGAATAAATCCCAGGGAAAGGTTTTACATAAAACAGCAATAAATAATTGCTCCAATGGCTAGTATTTTTTTTTTATATAAATCTGTTTATTGAGGTTTTCAACAAATATAGCAAAAACAATACGGATGATGCATCATAATATGCGGATCTTCAATGGAAATATTCCAGAAAGGAAACAAAAAATCAACATTGTAACAAAACATATACCAGATAATGGTCTCAGTGGCTGTCTGCTGCTTAGCAAGAGTTAATAGTAATACATTCGAGCCATGGGTGCATTTGAACATTACAGGTATCGCTGGAGTTTGGGTGTGTGTGGGCTAACAATGTGCAAAAACAACAATTGATGGACAGAATGCAGAACAATGTCATACATTCACCCCAGTACAGAGATCTGGGCCTAAATCCATCGTTGTTTTGCACTCCACACCACCCCAGTTCAGACATGGCCATATGCAAATCAGCCTTGACCCTTTGCCTCATGGAAACAGTCCAGCCCGAACTGCCACTCCATGTCTTTCCTGGACCAGAATCAAGCATCCTAGGACCGGTTTCTGGCTATCAGCCGTCTTCAGCCAGGATAGTTTGACTCCAGTGGTGTGGAGAGCATGGGACTCACGTCTGAGCATACCCATCCCACTCGGGGTGACAAATGCAAAAACAACAATTGATGGACAGAATGCAGAACAATGTCATACATTCACCCCAGTACAGAGATATGGGCCTAAATCCATCGTTTTTTTGCACTCCACACCACCCCGGTTCAGACATGGCCATATGCAAATCAGCCTTCACCCTGTGCCTCATGGGAACAGTCCAGCACGAACTCACGAACTACCAAGCCATGTCTTTCCTGGACCGGAATCAAGCATCCTAGGACCGGTTTCTGGCTATCAGCCGTCTTCAGCCAGGATAGCTTGACTCCAGTGGTGTGGAGAGCATGGGACTCACGTCTGAGCATACCCATCCCTTTCGGGGTGACAAATGCAAAAACAACAATTGATGGACAGAATGCAGAACAATGTCATACATTCACCCCAGTACAGAGATCTGGGCCTAAATCCATCCTTTTTTTGCACTCCACACCACCCCAGTTCAGACATGGCCATATGCAAATCAGCCTTCACCTTGTGCCTCATGGGAACAGTCCAGCCCGAACTGCCAAGCCATGTCTTTCCTGGACCAGAATCAAGCATCCTAGGACCGGTTTCTGGCTATTAGCCGTCTTCAGCCAGGATAGCTTGACTCCAGTGGTGTGGAGAGCATGGGACTCATGTCTGAGCATACCCATCCCACTCGGGGTGACAAATTCAAAAACAACAATTGATGGACAGAATGCAGAACAATGTCATACATTCACCCCAGTACAGAGATCTGGGCCTAAATCCATCGTTTTTTTGCACTCCACACCACCCCAGTTCAGACATGGCCATATGCAAATCAGCCTTGACCCTGTGTCCATCATCCCCTTTTGTATAGTTTTGTTTGCCCTAAGTTGGACACTGAATTCAACATAGCCTGGCTGATGAGAATTATGAATCCGAAACCGGTCCCAGCATGCTTGTTTCCGGTCCAGGGAAGACATGGCTTGGCAGTTCGGCTGGACTGTTCCCATGAGGCACAGGGTCAGACTGATTTGCATATGGCCATATCTGAACTGGGGTGGCTGAGTGAGCTAAAGAATGGTGATGGATCAAACCCAGATCAGTTGACTGGGGGTGAGTGTTTGATTTGCTCAAACGCTCCGTCCATCATCCCCTTTTGTATCGCTTTGTTCGCCCTAAGTTGGCAGGGTATGCTCAGGCGTGAGTCCCTTACTCACTTGGCCACTGGATTCAAGATAGCCTGGCTGATGAGGATTATGAATACGAAACCGGTCCCAGGATGCTTGTTTCCAGTCCAGGGAAGACATGGCTTGGCAGTTCGGGCTGGACTGTTCCCATGAGGCACAGGGTCAGACTGATTTGCATATGGCCATGTCTGAACTGGGGTGGCTGAGTGAGCTAAAGAATGGTGATGGATTAAACCCAGATCAGTTGACTGCGCAAAACACAGCATCTCCTTCCCCATGTTCAAATAATTCACCGCCTACTCAGTTACAGGAGTTCCAGCAATGGTACTGTGGTATTGGGTTTCAACAGACCTACATATTCTGCAAAAACTCTCGATACCTTAGAAAAGAAGTTGGCATGGAAACTGGAAATGCAAAAAGACAAGTTTATGAAGACCCCATGGGGTGGTGGTACAATCCTACAGCACCCTTCGGCAATGCAAGGAGTATCACACCGATCATTGAGTACGTGGCTTCTTTTACACAGTTTACAGGAATTTGACAAATAGGCGGTACACACTTTACACAATTTTAGGTACATATAAGGGCATTTTTGGAACACAGCCAACTTGTGGGAGGAGTTTAGTACCACTGGCCAGTTTGGAGAACATTCCTAAACAGTAATCGATCATTAACCTTGAAGGCCTGAATGCGCATTTGCAAGCTTGATCATTACTAAAAATAGCTGGTTGCTGGGCAGATCAAATGGTCATCGGGAGAGAGAAAGGACAAAAGGGCATGCTGACCACGAGGCAGCGCATTCACTCAAAATGTAAGCCAGAAATACAAAATGGCTTCCGGAATATAGTCAAGCTAACAGTGAAAAGTTTGTGTAGCTGAAGCAAATGCTAACCCAATCGCTGTCAAATTACGACAGTACCTGGTATGGGGGAACTTGCTCTGGCTCTTGCCCATAATAGAAATGGTTCCCAGATGTTACGGGGCCTGGATGCCAGTGGCATCAACTCCCAGTAAATACCCAACTGTGTGTGCCCTTATGTGACATCAGATAGCAATGCGTCAAATTTAGGTACTTTCGGTCTACCCCATCGGATAGCTATTTGTCTCCGTGCATAGAGTAGTAGAATGGCATGCAGTTTCCTACTTTGGGGCATAGTGTCACATACAAGACCCAGTAGATGCAAGTGTAGGGACGGGGGATCGTTCCGTCCAACTATCTGATTGATAGCGTCAAATATCTCCCTCCAGAAATCAGTCAGCTTAGGACAGTTCCAGGCCATGTGTAAAAATGAGGGAGGATCAAATCCCCATCTCCAACATTTCTCATCTTCCCTCAAGTGCATTCGGTAGAGGCTGACAGGAGTTCTGTAAAACCTGTGAAGAAATTTAAAGTGTATGAGTGTCAGCCTATAATTTGGGGTCAGTTCCAGTAACTGCTTGCAGCAAAAGGACCATTGCTCGTCCGTCAATTGGGGATCTAGCTCTCTATTCCAGACCTGCATGGAGTTTGGCACTCTGACCGGGGCTTGATCTAGGATAGTGGTATAGAGGCGAGTCACTAGCTTACGTGGTGAAGCTCTAGCAAGAACAGTCAAGTTTCAAGTTTTATTTATTATGTTTTGGCTCTCAATGAGGGCCACATAAAAAAATAAACGTAACATAATACAATAATGACAAGTAAAAGAAAAATATATGAACATACATAATTAATAGTACAAAACAAAACACTACAGTTATCAGCTTTTAAAGTGAACCACCGCATCATTACAGTAACCTTAATAAATATTTAAGAACCCTTTAAAAAATTTAAAAATTCTACAACAAAACAATTCATTAGGAGGGCAGTAAAGTGCATGTATAAACAGTTTAACATTTGAGATTCCCAATTGTAAACAAATAGGTTTAATCCACTTAAATCGCAAAGAACGTAAGGCAGGGCAAATAAACAAGACGTGGTTACGATCTTGAACAGCGACATCACAGAAGTTACATATCGGGGAACTCCCGTGCCATTTTGCTAAGAGTGAATTAAGAGGGAGCAAGTCATGTCGTAGGAGATACCATAACCTACGCACTCCATGAGGAATATTCCAGGTCAAATATTGTTGGGCCAGCTTGGGGGAATATGTCTCTAGCAGAGGTTCCCTATTATATAATCTGGGTTGGGCAAGGGTATCCAGCCTATAACATAACTCCCACGAAGCTCTTTTTAGTGAGGTTTTAAGCTCGGAGGGAGAAAGTGAAAATAGGGTACCCTCATCCAACTCTAACAGGGCCACAGCTTTCCTAAAAGCAAGAATAGTCTGTAAAGCGTGTAGCGTTGGGGGTGCCTCTGGAAATCCTTCCCATAGGGAGCGGCATGCAGCCCTTAATTTATGATAAGCAAATTTTTTTCGGAATAAGATCTCTCATCCCTCCTCCACTGGCGGGGGTCTGAACAAGCCATCTGGGTATAGATCTGCAAACGTACGCAGCTGAGTATCTCCCAACATCACCTCACCGCCGCTCTCTTCCAGACAAGCCAACAATGGGTTATTTCGCAAGGTGACAGCAGGCGCATATAGCAGTGGAAGACGAGCACGTCTTTGCAGTTCCCGCCATGCCCACCTTAAGGTGACAGCCGTGTCTACATCCAATGTAGGACGAGGGGATTTCTTATAAACTGCCACATCGGCGCCACTGAGTCTAGTTCCACCGCCACATGGGGCTGATATGGAGTTTGGTAAATCCAAAAATGCATGAATTGGGCCTGTGCACATAGTGCATATAGGTGCATATCTGGGGCGCCCAGGCCTCCTTGTCTCAGTGGTAGGGTCAGGAGGGCCCACAATACTATGGATTGGCCCCCTGCCCAAACAAGAGACAGCAGCTGGGAGCGGAGATGGTTGAAGAAATGCTTTGTGAGTGGGATTGGCACATTTGTAAATAAATATAGAAATTTGGGTAACACCACCATCTTTGATAATACCACCTTACCTGCGATGGAGAGTGGTAATTTGGACCAGATTGCTACCTTGCCTTCCAGCCAGTCCACTGCTCGCCTAAAATTTAAGTTCCAAATGTCCGGCATATTACGGCTAAGCAAGATCCCCAGGTATTTAACCTTGTCTGCTTCCCAGCTTAAAGGGAATTCCGACCTGACCTCGGGAGTGCTGTCCGTCAGTGGGAAAATCACAGATTTCTTCCAGTTTATGGATACACCAGATAGACGGCCAAATTTGATGAATTCTCGGAGAAGGGGGTCCAAGTTATCTAATGGGTTCAGAACATATAGGGTCACATTGTCTGCATAAAGAAATATTAACAAGCTCCGAGTGCTGAAGCCTATTCCTCTGGCCGTATGGTGCTGTCGTATTCTGGCTGCAAGGGGCTCCATGGCAATAGCAAAGAGCAAAGGCGATAGTGGACACCCTTGCCTGGTGCCACAAGTCACGCTGAACGTCTCCGAAATCATGCCATTTACTCTTACCCTGACCAGTGGTTCAGTGTAAAGCAACTTTATTTGGGCTATAAACAAAGGGCTAAAACGCATGCGTGTGAGTATCCGAAATAAATATGGCCACTCTAGGGAGTCAAACGCCTTCTTGGCGTCTAAGAAAATGGCAGCAGCATGTACCGCAGGGTGGAGGTAATGCAGTGCCGAAAATAACATTCGCAGGTTATGAGATGTAGATCGACCGGGAATAAACCCTGATTGGTCCGAGAGGGCTATCATCGGAAGTAGAGGCTGGAGGCGGTTCGCTAGGAGCTTGGCATACATTGTGACGTCTACATTTATTAGGGACAAAGGTCTATATGAATCCAATGCCGTGTCCACCTTGTCTGGTTTTAATAAAGTCATTATCAATGCCTCTCGCATTGAAGCCGGTAATATACCTGTCTCTAATGCATCCGCATACACCGCATGAAGTCTCGGGGCTAGTTCTTCTGCGTAAGTCTTATAAAATGCTGTCGTTAGGCCATCAGGTCCTGGGGTCTTATTTAAAGGTAATCCGCTTATCACTGGTGTAATATCAGATATCGTTATAGGTAGGTCCATGTACCGGCGATGTGTGTCATTGAACCATACCAATGCAATGGAATCTAGGAATTCTAGCAAGTTCTCCGGGATTGTCGGCTGAGTGGCAGTGCACAGGTCAGACTAGAAGGCTTTAAACTCACGTAAGACCTCAATTTGTGCTGTGACGGTGCAACCATCAGGATTAGTGATCGTGTGTATAAAATTGGTGGAGTTGGATTTGCGAATTATTCCCGCTAGTGTTCAACCTGGTCTGTTCCCCTCCCCATATCTCCTTGTCTCTGCATATTTGCCTAAAACTTGAGTTCTCTTTGGGCCTCTTCTGCAAATTCTAGTAGTTTCCCTTTTAACTCCGCCTCCACCCCGGGCTGGGGATGAAGACAGAATCGGCGTTCAAGTTCCTTAATCTGCTTCTCAGGTGCTATTATTGTACCCCTGATGGCTTTTAGGACCCTGCCTTGCCTGGCTATGTATTTCCCCCGTATCACCACTTTAAAGGCATCCCATAAGGTCGCCACAGTGTCCACCGATCGGGAGTTCAAATCAAAGTAATCGGTAATGTCAGTTCTAATTCTAATCTCCTCCTTAAAGGCGTCATCTAGCAGCGCATGAGGGGGAAGTCTCAAACTAAAGGCACGTGTAGGCGCGTCTGGGAGTGATAACGTGAGTAGACACGGGGCATGGACCGATAGCGAGCGAGCTAGATAACATATCTCCGTTGTCCAGGTTGCTACATCAGAGGATATCAGCCAAAAGTCCAATCTGGACCAGGCAGCATGTTGGCTCGAAATACAAGTACCCTTCTGGGCGCAAGGGTGTCTAACTCTCCAGTTGTCAATCAGATTGCCCTCCAGTATGAGATCATGTAAGGCATTAGAGGCATGTGTGTGTAACTGACGTGATGCACCTTTTCGGTCTAGATCATCATTTAACACCACATTAAAGTCCCCACCCCAGATGATAGTAGTACAGTCCATGGAGGATATACGTGCCCAGACTTCTTTAAAGAACTCTGGGGAGTCTACATTTGGCTCATAGACAGCAACCAGTACTACCGATTTGCCTCTCAGGCACCCTTGAAGCACTATGTAACGCCCTTCTGGATCAATATATACCCTATTCGCATTCCAGTCCAATCCCCTGTGAACAATTACTGCCACCCCTCTGGCGTAGTTCGAGTAAATGGCCGAAGGAATTCCCTCCCATCTACTGTGTTTCAGCTTCGGTGATGGTTGCGAATTAAGGTGCGTTTCCTGAAGGAAACAAATGTCAATGTTGTGCCTCGCTAAATATGCATGAATTAGACGTGCCTTCCTGCTGTCATTTAGTCCCCGTACATTCCATGTTAGGATTTTAATAACTTCTGCATTCATCCACATGGGAGTCCCTCCATGAGTACATGTTAACCCACCACCCATGCACATGTAGTCCAACAATGCAACACAATATTCCATTCGGAGCTCAGAGACTGGTATACTGTAAAACACCCAACAACCCCATTCCACCCCCCACCCACTCCAACCCCCCAATCAGGTTGTGTCAACCCCCCCATAACCACATAAGAGGTGTGTGAGAAGTTGGCCTGATAGGTGATGTTTCCAATTCTGGAACCACCGATTATCAGACCAAACAATCCCTTATGGTGTCTGGTTGTAAGTCAACCTTATTAGACAAGCTATCCTAGGGGTAGCATGGACTAAGCAGCCTAAAGGCTTAACTTAAGAGGTCGTGTTAAGCGAGCTGTTTTACCACATACAATCCTGTAATATCAAATGAAAGGACACCACACAAGTATATATTATAAAAATATATGTATTTATTACTAAAAACAATCCCCAGTATTCTTTATGAATAAAGGGGCACAAGCGTTAAATCAAAAGCACAGTTTAAACATACAAAGTTGCACAATTATGGATGAGGGCGGGTGGCCACTCAAACCATATACTAAACAAGTGGTATAAGAGGTGCCACTCGAACAGTGGTTAGGCCTAGGGCCTAGGTAATCGCTGGGAGCAGTCGGGACAAGCAATGCTGAAGTCGGGAACGGCCCACGGGATTCGGGAGCAGTGCGGAAAGCGCACGCATGCACCAATGTTAACTAACGGTGCGTAAAAGTTGTAAAGTTAGAGTTTAAGGACACTTCCGCTGAACCTAGAGGAACAAAACTTAAGACACAGACCCTAGAGATGTGTACCAGTGTGGGAACACCGGCGGAGCAAAGTTACCTCACCCACAGGAAGCGGGTGCACAGGGTCGAAGTTGAGTCGGGTTTCGTCACGCAGGCTCTTGGTGCTTGAAGCTGAAAGGGCTGCAGGCGGGGTGAAAGTGAAGTGTCCGGTGGAGTCCAAGGGTGGACTCAAGTCGAAGAGTACCTGAAAGCAGAGGGGACAGAGTTTGGGTCACTCAGCAGTGACCAGGGTGGAACCAGGACGGAACCAGGCAATGTTGGGCGCAATCAGGTGGTCGTTGAGGAGCTTCTCTCCGCTGTCACGTGGGCTCTGGGGCATCTGCGACATCCAGGAGCGGGTCACAATCTGTCCCACGAGGGCTCTCACCGTCGGCGCAGTCGGCTTCAAGTTTGGAGCAAACAACACTTGGCAAGAGCAATCCACGCGGAACCGGGAGATTGCTTCTCACTCGAACCAGGAGGGTCAGACTGGGGGCTCCTTTTCAGGGGAGCTGGTGCAAGTCTGGGGTCACCAGAATCACAAGTCGTATTTGTAGTTTCATCGGCACAGGGACCACTAGCCAGCTGGCAAGTGACCGGGCCAACGCGTTGAGCCAAAAGGAGCAGAAGGGCCCCACGCAGCACTCGTTGAGTGTGGAGGGCTGAACTTCGGTGCAAGAGTGGCTCAGGGTGGGGGCTTCTCAAACCCCGGTGTACAGCTTCGAGGGTCACTCGTGGGCTGCACGGTCAGCGTCTCGTGGTCAATTCAAGATGGCGTGCCCCACGCTTCCGGTCACCTCCACGGGTCTCAGCTCTGCAGGGACTGTGGATCAGGCTGTTGGAAGGCAGGCAAGCTTTATCTCGTCGATCTCTGTTGCTCGAGTTCCGGCGGGAACTGCAACAAAGTAGACGTCGAGGGCTGGATGGTGCCTGTTTGCACAGGGTGGTCACTCCTTGACCACAAGGGAGATTCTTCGGGCTTCCACGTTGAGTAGGATGTCGAAGGGTCCAGAGTTTCGTTTCTTATGTTTCGTCAGGAAATCTGAAGTGCATTGGCACTGCTCCCACTCTTATTCGAATCTGGGGGGCGTGATTACCTGCTAGGTCCCCTCCTATGGGTGGGACCCAGGAAGTGGGTGGATACACCCCCTTCCTTTGATCCAGGCCGCCCTGGCACGAGGGCTGGAGTGCCCCAGAACCGGTTTGGCCGGATTATGCAAGGGGCAGCCTTGTGCGCCCCAAGCAGTGTCTGGTTTCTTTCAAACCTCCCTGCTACAATCCACTATCTCCTGTCTGGAGGGTGGTAACACCCTCCTGCGACAGGAAACCCTTTGTCCAGGCCCCATTTGGCTGAGTTTCGGTCAGCTGCAGGGGGCCAGACTCTTGTCTGTGGCAGAGGCATCCATTTTGTGGATCTAAGGTCCTTTTAGAAATTAACCGCATTTAAGTAAAGTAACATGTCTTACCCCTCTAGAGGGGTGGAATGCTATCCCCGTTGCCAGAACTGGTGAGGGGATAGTATTCCAAATCGTATGACACCTTACACGACATGTTTTGATAAAGCCAAACCAAAGTTGCTATATAACCGCGAGGATTATAAGGCACTTAAGAGTATATGGTATGGCATTATCCTGAAACAGCTTAGGGAGTTGTTCCCGACAGCTGCAGACAGGCCCAGCTCATGCTAGAGCTCCATCTCACATTAAACCATGCACTCTGCCTCCAGGATTGATGAGGCCTTCCATAGGAGTGGCTCACAGGTTTATATGTGTCCAGATATAGGTTTAGATATAGGTATACTATATCTAAGTAAGGGGTGATTACACCACCTTACCCCAGCTGAGTGATCAGCCAGTTGTGTCAATTTAAGAACCAGCCAGGGGTGGCAAAAGATATGCTGCGGCCCCTATGGCCTGGGCACCTATAGTGCATTATACAGGGGCTGACAAGGAGTCCATTTCCAATTGTGGTATGTACCTAGGGTACATGGAATCCATTTTACAGAGAGAGCAGATGGCCTTGGGCCCTGATTAGCAGGGAACCAGGTCAACTAAGTAAAAAAAACAGCTAAACACAGGCAAAAAAATTCGGGGTAACCATAGTCAGGTAGCCACCTTCCTACATAACCCCCCCCCCCCAAACGAAAGGAGATAAGGCTATCCTTGGCCAGGTAAGCCTATATTGCCTGAGTGGCCATATAAGGAAGTACCTGCACTAGCATGGGTACCCCCTGTCTCATGGTCCACTAAGCAGTCCCTCACCCTTGGGGTATTAGAGGGTCTCCACCATAGGGAATCACTACCTTGGGTGTGTTTATGCAAAGTTAAAGGCTGGTTTGGATATGGAGTATTGAAGTGAGGCTCTACTAATTTAGGGCTTAGCTTCCTCCAATTATCTTCCACCATGTGTGCCTTCCTTTCTTTAACTGAGTTGCACTGTGCTCTCAGGGTCAACCTCTGGCTACCTAAAGCTGGAGGCTGGGTCCCTCTGTTTGGCTTGCTGGAGGGACAGTTCAGGTTTGGGCCCTTGGGGTCCCAGGTTTGGCTGTGCCCAACAGAATCCATCTGGGGGAGGTCCCTAACTGTTTTTAAGGGGGCTCCCTCAGGAGTTTGTAAAGTTTTCAACTCACTAGGGCTACTAGTTTTGGTGCCCCTAATCTGTTGATGGGGGTGCTTTATTTGACAGGGGGCCCTCTGGGTCTCACTGTCCTTCTTGTCCTCTGCAGCCCTGGGCCGGCTAAGGCAAGGTAGAGAGGGGCAGGTTACCTGCTCCAGACTGGGTCCCACCTGAGAAGGGTCCACCGCCATCAGAGGCTCTGTCAGGCCAGGCCAAACAACCTCTGGGGCAGTTCCTTCATCAGGGGTAAGATCAGTTCCCTGAGGAGGCTGATCCTGTCCTAAAGTCTGGTGAGGGGGAGATTTCTCTTCCTCCTCCATGCTCTCAGTTTGTGTGGAGTTATCCATCATTTCAGGCTTCACAACACACATATCAGTTTGAGTTTGGGCTGTGGCCATCACAGCCCCACCAACCTTTTCAGGAGGAGACTCAGTTTGGGTTTCTGCTGTTATCATAACAGCTTTGCTATTCTGTTCAGGAAGAGCTTCTGCTAAAGATGGGGCAGAGAGTATCTCAGCCCTACCAACCTTTTCAGGAAGGACATCTTGGATTGGGGCTGTAGCCATTACAGCCCCACTAACCTTTCCATTGGAATTTACCATTCTAGTATGGGTTTCCTGTTCAACCTCAGCCCAGGTTGAGATTTCCAAATCATTTCCAAGTAGACAGTCCACAGGCAAGTTTGATGACACTGCCATTCTCTTTGGGCCAATGACACCTCCCCAGCTGAGACTTACTACTGCCATGGGATGATTGGTTTTGATGCCATCAATGTTTGTCACCTGGTATGTGGCACCAGGTAAAAGTTGCTTAGAGGGGACTATACCATCAGCCACCATGGTGATGCTAGCCCCTGTGTCTCTAAAAGCTTCAACTTTCAAACCATTGATGATGGGCTCTTGTCTATACTTGCTCAAGGTATTTGGGCAATCAGAGAAGTTGGCAAACCCCATGCCAGTTTCATAAACAAGATCATTGGGTGATGGGGACCTGGATAGGCCAGGGTCCACCTGGGCTCCAAAAGTAAACCCACCCAGATTCCTGGGTGTGCTCCCACTTCCTGGGGGATTACTGCTGACAGTAACAGGAGGTGTTGGAGCTGGCTTTGGAGGTATATTTTCTTTATTGTTATTCTTGGGACAACAGTTGTCTGTTTTGTAATGCCCAACCTGTTTACAGGCATAACAATAAGGCTTTTTCTCAGTTGAAGACGTGTCTTGGGACCCACCCCCATCCTTGGAGTTTTGGGGCCCTGGGGAAGTCTTTTCTTTATTTTTATCCCCACCCTTATCTTGAGGCTTGGTAGACTCCTTCTTCTGGTTACTGTCCTGATTCTTAGGCCTAATCCTGGTTCTGACCCATTTGTCTGCCTTCTTTCCCAATTCTTGGGGAGAGGTCAGATCAGAGTCCACCAGGTGCTGGTGTAAGAGCTGGTTCTGACAATTACTTAGGATCTGCTCCCTCATAATCAAATTATACAATCCTGTAAAGTCATGTACTTTGCTGCCATTTAGCCAACCCTCCAGAGCCTTAGTTGCACAATCAACAAAATCAGTCCAGTCCTGAGTCTGTGTCTTCTGGGTGTCTCTGAACTTCAACCTGTACTGTTCAGTGGTTAAGCCAAACCCATCTATCAGAACACTCTTCAGGACTTTGTAATTGTTTGCATCCTCATGTCTGGCAGTGAGGAGCTTATCTCTCCCTTTCTCTGAAAAGGAGTACCATAAGATTGCTGCCCACTGTTCCTCAGGAACCTGCTGTACCATGCAGGCTCTCTCAAGAGCAGTTATCCATTTGTGGATGTCATCCCCTTCCTTGTAGGGGGGCACAATCTTTGTCAGGTTTCTACTATCATAGGACCTGGGTTTCTCTTTAGGAATATTGCTGCCACCAGTGGCATCTAAGCCACACAATTTTTGCTCTCTTGCCAAGGCAAGTCTAGCTTGAGCCAAGGCTACCTCCTCCCTCTCTATTTGGAGTTTGACAGCCCTCATTCTGGCCCTATGCTCTAGCTTTTGAGAAGCAGTCATGCCTCTCTGTGATTCTCTTGAGGCACTAGAAATATGAGAGTCCCCTGAGGGAGATCTCACTCTTCTGTTGCCTGGGAGAATGTTATAGGGTCTGGGGAGGTGCTGGCCCTCTCCATTCCCTAGTAGGTCTAAGTTGGCCTGGTTAAGCCTGGCAACTTGGACCTGGCTACCCCTCTGATCCTGATCTTCTGTGTCCTCAACATCTGAGTCCTCATCCCCCTCCTCTCCTTCTTCTCCTTCTTCCTCCTGAGGGGTACCAGTTACAGGTGGGTTTACTCCATCTCCTGACTCTAAGGGAATTCCATTCGCCTTCTCTAAGTCATCCTGTTCTAGAATGGCTATCAGGATAGGACAGGTGGGACTTCTGCCCCTTTTTAACCCTCTTGATACGCACAAGGCAATCAAGTCCTTTCGGGTTAGTTTGTCATAGCTGGAAGTTGCCTGGGTAAGGTCAACTGTCACAGGAGCAGACCCTGAGGCTTTTCCTGTGTCAGACATGACTACTAGTGAGGTGTAAGTGGTGCACTTACCTACACTAAGTGTTTTCCTACTGTACCTTGCTAGTGAGTTGTAGTCAGGGTGTGCTAATCCCTTTAATCTACAACTACTAAGTTCAGTAGAACTTAATATGCTAAGCTTTTGATTTATATGTACCTAGAGGTACTTGATGTGATCTTTCAATTTGATAAAAGATTGCAATGGTAAAACAACAGCAAGCTCAAATCCGCACCGCTGCTCACCAATGTGAGAAGTTGGCCTGATAGGTGATGTTTCCAATTCTGGAACCACCGATTATCAGACCAAACAATCCCTTATGGTGTCTGGTTGTAAGTCAACCTTATTAGACAAGCTATCCTAGGGGTAGCATGGACTAAGCAGCCTAAAGGCTTAACTTAAGAGGTCGTGTTAAGCGAGCTGTTTTACCACATACAATCCTGTAATATCAAATGAAAGGACACCACACAAGTATATATTATAAAAATATATGTATTTATTACTAAAAACAATACCCAGTATTCTTTATGAATAAAGGGGCACAAGCGTTTTTAATTGTGCTATTTGTCTTGTGTCGGCTCCGTAGGCCGGGGAACTATTTACAGGCTTACCTGCACTCAGCAACTGCTTCAACCCGTTTTTGGCGGGATAGAGTAAGTTTAGCGGGTCCGTCCGCCATCTTGGGTAGGGGTGAGGTCTCTGAGCACTCCGGGCGCCATATTGACTAGGTCGAGGGACGCTGGAGGCGGACTTCCGCTCGGTCCAATACCATAAAGGCATGAAGGACCAAGCGCGCAGCGGTTACGTGCAGCGGGCGCGCCGTAGGGGCGCCGGAGGTGCGCCAGAGGTAAGCCCGTTTGCGCCCGTTCGCGCTTCGGAAGCGCTAAGGGCTGTATCCTCTGATCCCCCACTGTCCCATCGTTTGGTGTACTCTCGGGCTGCTTTATTGGATTTAGGACCTGCTCAGGCGCCCCTCACTCGGAGGGCTAATGCTCTCGGCCCATTACGATCTCTGTCTTGCGGACTCCTTAATGTTAGGTCGCTCTGCAAGCACTATACCGAGATTGCCTTCCTGATTGAATCTTCAGGATTGGACATTCTGTTTTTAACGGAAACGTGGACCCGGGAGGACTGTCTGGTCGAATTAGGACTGGCCTGCCCCCTAGGCTTTAAAATTATTCACACCCCACGCCCAAAGAACAGAGGTGGTGGAATCGGCATCATCTATAGAGAGTCGCTGGGTCTCTTCCAGCTTAAAATTAGTGAGGTTTCGGGTTTCAAGCTGATGGGATTTTCCATCAAAGACCGGGAAAGAACACAGTTCGCGGGGGTGTTATGTTATCGCCCGCCGGGCTCTGCCCCCTTTCTATCAGACTTTCTTGATCTAATATATGATCTCTCGAACTCTCACGCTAAGCTGCTGGTCCTGGGGGACTTTAATCTTTGGCAGGGTGGACCCCTGGATGGGGCGTTTTCGACACTTTGTCAAACTCTCGGCAACATTCAGTTGCAGCAACTGGTAGGCGCTGCGACTCATAGAGGAGGGCACATCTTGGACCTGGTATTCGCTGACGCTCAAGCAGCAGCGGTAAACGATATCTTAAGCCAGTGCTGGACAGACCACGCACTGGTGGCCTTTTCCCTTGATTTAGGGACCTACCCTGCGGAAGCTGCGGGGTTAGGAGGCTCGAAACTGGGTAGACCCTGGTCTCGTCTCTCCAAGTCATCCTCACTACCCGCACTACTATCAGCCAACTTCTGTTTGAGCAACTCGGTGGAGGAAAGTTATCTTTCCTTATGTCAGTCTATCACCGAATCGTTGGATAAGCTGGCTCCTCTTCGTCAGTCTCGAGGGAGAGTGAACCGGGCTTGCCCCTGGTATACGGAAGAGCTACGACTGCTTAAACTGGGTTGTAGACGTGCTGAGCGGGCGTGGAGGAAGCAGTATCTGCCATCGGCAAAGGCCTCGTTTAGGGCTGCTCTGCTGGGGTATAAGGCGCAAATCAAGTTGGCCAAGGCGGCCTTTTTGAATCCATCTTGAATAAGGCGCCTAATAAATCGCAAGCCCTGTTCAAAATCGTCAGGGACCTGTCTCATCCAGCTTGTGTGGCCAACACGGTCGTGGCGTCGCGAACCCTGTGCGATGCACTGGCGGGTGCCTTTGAGGAGAAGACTGCTAAGATCCTAGAGGGCTTAAAAAACCCTCTGCCAGCAGACCTCGGTCTGGGAGCTCCGGTTAGCTCGATCAGTCGACCCCGGTCAGGCGGGTTTCGTCCTGACCCGGGAGCTCCGAACGGGTCACCCAGTCGACCCCAGCCGAATGATGCAGGCCTTATACAGGCTACGCTTGGAGTGGGAGCTCCGGGTGATCCCTCCAGTCGACCCCAGGTGGATACACCTGGTCCCACTCTGGGAGCTCCGGTCGGAACACCCAGTCGACCCCACTCGAGTGACCTTGGTCTTTGCTTGGGTGCTCCGGATATTTTATCCAGTCGACCCCAACTAAGACAGTTTCCCCGTCCCTCCTATGAGGAATTCTGCAGTTTGGCACAAACGGTTGCTTCGGGCTCTCCGCTCGACCCACTACCTCCCAAATTTTGGAAGGTCTTCCATGCAGAACTCTTTCCGCCGTTGCACGCCATCTGCCTCCAGTCCTTGGAGTCGGCTTGGGTTCCTGATTGCTGGAAGTTAGCAGTGGTATCTCCACTGCTCAAGAAGCCAACGTTAGACCCTGCCTGTCTTTCCAACTACAGGCCTATCTCTTTGCTCCCATTTCCTATCAAGATCATGGAAAAATGGGTGACCCGCTCGCTCTCTGGTTTTCTTGAGAACATCGGTTGGTTTGACGAGGCACAGTTTGGCTTCCGCCCCGGGCATGGGACGGAGTCAGCACTGGTTACCGTATTGGACAACCTCCGGACGCGTGTCGACAGTGGACGGGCAGCCTTCTTAGTGCTGCTCGACATGTCGGCCGCGTTCGATACGGTCTGCCATCAAACCCTCATCAGAAGACTGGAGGAGTGCGGGGTCACAGGGAGCGCAAGAGATTGGTTGGTTTCTTATCTGGGTAGCCGGCAACAGCTGGTCTCGCTTCCTTCTTTCCGCTCTGAGCCACGGAAAGTGGGACAGGGGGTTCCACAGGGCTCGGCCATCAGCCCGATACTTTTCAATCTGTATCTTCGCCCCCTAGTCCAGCTTATTAAATCTTTTGGTGTCTCGGCTTTTAATTACGCCGATGACACCCAGCTGGTCTTTTCTCTGGAAGGTAACAACGCGGTCTCACTGGAAACTTTCCATCGCTGTATGGCAGCTACAGCGGATTGGCTTCGAGCCAATTCCCTCCAATTTAACAGCTCTAAGACGGAGGTGCTCCACTGCTCCAGTGATCGAATTCCGCGGGCTCTTCCAGAGAACTTCTGGCCCACTGCTTTCCCGGAACCAGTAGCGGCGGCGGAATCAGCCCGCAACTTGGGGGTTCTTTTTGGCCCGAACCTACAGCTCGACCTGCACGTAAACAAAACTATCGCCACGTGCATGATGCTGTTACGCATGTTGCGCAAAGTTCTGCCTCTTCTCCCCGCCCAGGCCAGGCCAGAGGTAGTTCGCAGTACTATTTTAAGTCGTTTAGACTACTGCAATGCGCTGCTTCTGGAGGCCCCAAAAAATCTGGTGGGGAAGTTACAACGGGTGCAGAACATGGCTGCCAAGCTGGCTCTCTCGCGGGCTAGATTTAGCTCTTCCACTCTGGCTCTAAGAGACCTGCACTGGCTTCCGGTGCATCTGCGAGTGATGTATAAGGCCGCGTGTTTGGTGTTTAAGGCCGTACACCAACAGGGCCCAATACCACTTCGCGACATGTTTGCTTGGTATGCTGCCTCGCGGCCCCTCCGCTCATCCTCAGCCAGCTTGTTGGTGGTCCCGAGGTTCCAGAGAGTCAGGATGGGTGGCCGCTCATTCAGTGTTGCGGCGGCCAGACTCTGGAACTCCCTTCCTCTCTCTCTGAGAAGCCACAAGGACTACCTACCATTTAGGAAAGCGCTGAAAACGCATTTGTTCCCGAAAATTGTTTGAGCAGTGAGTTGTGTGCCTGCCGAAGTTCAAAGCGCCAGGATGCCCTCTGGGTGATAGGTTGCGCTTTATAAGTACACAAATAAATAAATAAATAAATAAAATAAATCAAAAGCACAGTTTAAACATACAAAGTTGCACAATTATGGATGAGGGCGGGTGGCCACTCAAACCATATACTAAACAAGTGGTATAAGAGGTGCCACTCGAACAGTGGTTAGGCCTAGGGCCTAGGGAATCGCTGGGAGCAGTCGGGACAAGCAATGCTGAAGTCGGGAACGGCCCACGGGATTCGGGAGCAGTGCGGAAAGCGCACGCATGCACCAATGTTAACCAATGGTGCGTAAAAGTTGTAAAGTTAGATTTTAAGGACACTTCCGCTGAACCTAGAGGAACAAAACTTAAGACACAGACCCTAGAGATGTGTACCAGTGTGGGAACACCGGTGGAGCAAAGTTACCTCACCCACAGGAAGCGGGTGCACAGGGTCGAAGTTGAGTCGGGTTTCGTCACGCAGGCTCTTGGTGCTTGAAGCTGAAAGGGCTGCAGGCGGGGTGAAAGTGAAGTGTCCGGTGGAGTCCAAGGGTGGACTCAAGTCGAAGAGTACCTGAAAGCAGAGGGGACAGAGTCTGGGTCACTCAGCAGTGACCAGGGTGGAACCAGGACGGAACCAGGCAATGTCGGGTGCAATCAGGTGGTCGTCGAGGAGCTTCTCTCCGCTGTCACGTGGGCTCTGGGGCATCTGCGACGTCCAGGAGCGGGTCACAATCTGTCCCTCGAGGGCTCTCACCGTCGGCGCAGTCGGCTTCAAGTTTGGAGCAACCAACACTTGGCAAGAGCAATCCACACAGAACCGGGAGATTGCTTCTCACTCAAACCAGGAGGGTCAGAGTGGGGGCTCCTTTTCAGGGGAGCTGGTGCAAGTCTGGGGTCACCAGAATCACAAGTCGTATTTGTAGTTTCGTCGGCACAGGGACCACTAGCCAGCTGGCAAGTGACCGGGCCAACGCTTTGAGCCAAATGGAGCAGAACGGCCCCACGCAGCACTCGTCGAGTGTGGAGGGCTGAACTTCGGTGCAAGAGTGGCTCAGGGTGGGGGCTTCTCAAACCCCAGTGTACAGCTTCGAGGGTCACTCGTGGGCTGCACGGTCAGCGTCTCGTGGTCAATTCAAGATGGCGTGCCCCACGCTTCCGGTCGCCTCCACGGGTCTCAGCTCTGCAGGGACTGTGGATCGGGCTGTTGGAAGGCAGGCAAGCTTGATCTTGTCGATCTCTGTCGCTCGAGTTCCGGCGGGAACTGCAACAAAGTAGACGTCGAGGGCTGGATGGTGCCTGTTTGCACAGGGTGGTCACTCCTTGACCACAAGGGAGATTCTTCGGGCTTCCACGTTGAGTAGGATGTCGAAGGGTCCAGAGTTTCGTTTCTTATGTTTCGTTAGGAAATCTGAAGTGCATTGGCACTGCTCCCACTCTTATTCGAATCTGGGGGGCGTGATTACCTGCTAGGTCCCCTCCTATGGGTGGTACCCAGGAAGTGGGTGGATACACCCCCTTCCTTTGATCCAGGCCGCCCTGGCACGAGGGCTGGAGTGCCCCAGAACCGGTTTGGCCGGATTATGCAAGGGGCAGCCTTGTGCGCCCCAAGCAGTGTCTGGTTTCTTTCAAACCTCCCTGCTACAATCCACTATCTCCTGTCTGGAGGGTGGTAACACCCTCCTGCGACAGGAAACCCTTTGTCCAGGCCCCATTTGGCTGAGTTTCGGTCAGCTGCAGGGGGCCAGACTCTTGTCTGTGGCAGAGGCATCCATTTTGTGGATCTAAGGTCCTTTTAGAAATTAACCGCATTTAAGTAAAGTAACATGTCTTGCCCCTCTAGAGGGGTGGAATGCTATCCCCGTCGCCAGAACTGGTGAGGGGATAGTATTCCAAATCGTATGACACCTTACACGACATGTTTTGATAAAGCCAAACCAAAGTTGCTATATAACCGCGAGGATTATAAGGCACTTAAGAGTATATGGTATGGCATTATCCTGAAACAGCTTAGGGAGTTGTTCCCGACAGCTGCAGACAGGCCCAGCTCATGCTAGAGCTCCATCTCACATTAAACCACGCACTCTGCCTCCAGGATTGATGAGGCCTTCCATAGGAGTGGCTCACAGGTTTATATGTGTCCAGATATAGGTTTAGATATAGGTATACTATATCTAAGTAAGGGGTGATTACACCACCTTACCCCAGCTGAGTGATCAGCCAGTTGTGTCAATTTAAGAACCAGCCAGGGGTGGCAAAAGATATGCTGCAGCCCCTGGTAGGCCTTGGCGGCCCCTATGCCCTGGGCACCTATAGTGCATTATACAGGGGCTGACAAGGAGTCCATTTCCAATTGTGGTATGTACCTAGGGTACATGGAATCCATTTTACAGAGAGAGCAGATGGCCTGGGGCCCTGATTAGCAGGGAACCAGGTCAACTAAGTAAAAAAAAACAGCTAAACACAGGCAAAAAAAATTCGGGGTAACCATAGTCAGGTAGCCACCTTCCTACAAGGTGGAAAAAACAGAACTCAGGGAAACACCCCAGGGGAGCGAGGACGCACAAGCATACTCCTCTGTTTTCACAGGGTGGCTGAGGGGAATGGAATCACAAGCCACAACGGCACAGGCAAAACTTAGGAGTCATAGTGACTGGTGAGACTAAGGTGCAAAGAGGAACATCTCCAATATGGCATCCTAAACAGAAATGTTCACAGTTTAAATTGTTCTTTTTTTATCTGCCTGAAGTATGTATACATCTTGAATATTCAACAGAGCATGCATACGTCACCCGCAACAACCTCAATGCGAATTTCAACTAGGTGAAGAGGCAGTTCAGTCGTTATCACTCAGGTGGTCAGTCCTCTGTTCACGCTCCACATTCGCTGCTTTCGATTTCGGACCACAAACATGCTTGGCAAATTTAAGAGCAGATTTGGCATCAGTAAAGAAATGGGCTGACCCATCATGAGACACTTTAAGCTTTTGAGGGTACAAGAGCGAGTACGGTATTTTCGCCTGTAGCAGCAAGCGTTTAGCTGGGAGAAACTCCCTTCGCGCTGCCTGTACCGCCGGGGTGAAGTCGGGGTAGAAAGAGATGAAATTTCCCTTATAAATTATTTGACCCTTTTCTCTCGCCAACCTTAGGATGATGTCTCTGTCCTGATAATTCAGCAATTTTGCCAGGATTGGCCGTGGTGTGACACCTACTGGTGGTTTCGGGCCCAGCGCCCTATGTGCCCGCTCGACCACGAACACCGGGGAGAGGTGGGGATCAAACAGCTCATGTAGAAGGTTCGTTATATAAGCCTCTATCTTTGTTATTGCTGTTGTTTCCGGAATTCCAGTGACTCGGAGGTTTTTCCGTCTCGAGCGTGCTTCCAAGTCGTCATTCTTTGCCCTGATGACTGTCAACAACTTGTCCATGTGGAGGAGCTGCTCTTTCATTTCCTGCTGAAATTTATGAGGTTCAGTATGTCTATTCTCCAGGCAGTCCAGTCTAGTTTTGTGTGTGGACACTTGAGATTTGACCGACTCCAACTGTGAGGTCAGGCTATCCAGCTTTGTATCGATGCTGCGCAAGCTAGTGCGCATTTCCAGCATCAGTGAGCGCAGATCCCCGTCCTGGCTTTTCGCTTCATCATCCCCGCCTGCAGCTCCTTGGGCTTCTGGGTCAGGCCCAGTTGGTTTGACGACTCGTTTATTTTCAACATTTATTTTGGCCTGTCTTGTGTCATTTTTGCCCATGATGTCGGTGTGTCAGAGGACCCCTGGCAGGGAGAGGATTCTTCACAGGCTATTGCGCGCAGGCACCGCTCTCAGGTTGATCTTCTGCCCAATGAAGCACTCTTGATTTTAGAGGGTCATAACTGCGCCCACGTCGAGGTGCGTAGGGGCAGTTAGGAATCCGATCACTGCCACCAGCGAAACTTGGCACGCTTGGGACACAGGTCAGCAGCGTCGCCACATATCCCAGCCGAAAATACGTGTAAAACAGCGGCAAGCTGATCATAACATGGGCAAAGTGCACAGCGTGGTATGAGCCAATCTCCAATGCACAGAAGGTATACATTTACACATTCAGCACCGCAGATCTTGCGGTCCAAGTTTTCCCGCCCCTCTAGCAGCCACTCGGCAGTAGGACCCCAGGCCCGCAATCTCCGCTTACAGGAGGGGCCCAATGTTTGCAGCAGACGCTCAAGTGAAATGGTGATTGTACCCGCTTGTGGCTTCTGTGATCACCGCCGAATCCGGATCCCCCGACAACAACAGGCGGCACCCTAGTATTCAGCTGCACCTCTGCTCCTGTATATTAGCCCATCAGTGAGGCCATAGATCAAGATCCCAGTTTATAAGTAATACCACCTAACAAGCGGTTCAGGTAAATAATTCTAATTTAAACCATCAGACTTTGGAAAGAAAAAGAATTATACAAAAGAAAAATAATGAAGGAGCCTATACAAACAATTAAACAGTTTTGCAAAAACACTTATAATTTATTAAGCATATAATTATTAAAAAGGTTCAGGAAAGAACCATAACGCTCAAAAGGGGACTGTTGGCAAAACAAAAACAAACAATTCACATGCCAAACAAGTGGCTAACAAACAAACGTTATATATACAAAAAGGAACAACCAATACAAAATGATGTGTCCTTCACAAATTATGGCCACAAAAAGCGTCAACGGCGTTTCAACCGCTAGATGAATGTGCGGTCATTATCAGGACAGAAGTTCATTTGAGCGTTTAAATTTCTCTGTAGAGGAAAATTTATAAAATTAATTTACATTACACAGATATGATAGGCTTCTTCAGAGGAAAAAACTGGGGAAGGAAGGAAGGGGAAAACCTGTGTAACTGATTAAGGTCAAGACAGGGAAATAGAAAAAGCTACCACCACACTGCTCGTGAATTCATTAACCACCTAAATAGACTGACAAAACGCGTCTACTCTGTGAGATCCTTTTTACAAGTCTTGTCAGGATCACTAAACAAATCACCCCTACCTAGATTCAATAAACAATCCCACATGTATTTAAACCAAGGGATATAATAACAGTGATCAAGAACAAGACAAACATTTAGGATCTGTTTGCTTAGATGAATCTCAGCGCTAGACCAGATTTTCTGCCAGAGGGAAAGAAGACGAAAATCCATCATATCAGAAAATACGGCATCACCATTCCTTAAAGCACAATAATTACAGGTACCTGATGGAATGCCCAAAAATCTATTCAAAAACGTACTTTCAGCAATTTGTAATTCATCCTGAGTAATATATCCCCAGATCTCACTCCGATATATTACTTTAGAGATATACTTAGCCCTATAGATCTGTAAGAGGGCCCCCCCCGTTGGTCAGCTCCCAAGCCTTGAGGCAAAGTTAAAAATAGTGCTGTTTGTCCTGATATATCCTCTGTGTTTCTACTGGGGCCAAATACCACAATTCATAGCTGTAACAGAAAAACATTCCCAAATAAGAGAATACACATGTTTTCGCAATTAGGGTGGCCCAGCATTAAAAGTCCGAGATTTGATAGCTTGGGGTCCCACGACCTTCATGTAGAATTTGTTGTCATTGATCGAATAATCCAAATACTCCATAAAATGGACAAATGAGTTCAACAGGTCAACAAGCCCCTGGCAGTCCGGGCCATGAGGCGTGCGTCATCTGCATATAATAGTTCCAAAAGACACCGCTGCACCACCTGTTGACAATCTACCTTTCAGTCCGATAAAACATGCCCCAAGTTATTAACATAAAGAATAAATAGAAATGGGTCCAGGATACAGCCCAGCTGCACCCCACTGTCTATCAGAAATTGGTGAGTGACTTTAAAATCTTTTGAGTAACTTACTTCAGCTACGGTATCACCGCGTAGATCCGTTAAAAAAACTAGTCTCTGGGTCTACTCCGATGGACAGCATAATCTGCTTAACGCAATCAAAAGCAGTTGAGAAATCAATTAATGTCAGATGGGGACAGCCAGAGTGGGAAACTGTATATTTGCTTAATACCAAGTACAGATTCAAACATTGGTCTATCGTTTAATGCCCAGGACGAAATCCGTACTGTACGTCGGATGAAACTTTGTTTTAAAAAATAATCAAGCCCCTCGTAGGCCTTCCCCTCTTGATGAAGCTGCAAGCCCAAAACAGTGCTTACAGCCCTCCAAAAGAAACAATTCACAATGGCCCAGGTTTCTTGGAGACAGATTACGTTGAAGCCTTTTATACAAGACAACCAAGTGAGATCACTAAACTTGCCAGCACACCCGCAATATTGCAGCTGATAAATTTGCATTCCTTGCAATTAAAGGAAATGGAATTAGTTGAGCTCCGTACAAAAAGTGCCTTCTGTTCCAAGAAATCTGCTTCTGACAGTCACCACAACCCTCCAAGGATGACAGTGGGGCAAATCTGTTTCTAAGAGCTATTTGGGGGGAACCCATTGCCTTGTGCCCTATGCAGAGTCCCTTGATCCCAAGATTTGTCAGGAACTGGATTGTGATAAATGTACCGGAGGTCTTTGGAAATATCGCAGAGGAAGAGCTACTATGGAAGAGACAAAGTCACTAGAAGTAGGACACTTAGTACCTGCTAAAATTCTCTTTGTAACGCAAGGTTTAATAAAGTTAATGATAATGCAATCTCTCTCATCATTTTTCTTAACCCTGCCAACCCCGTTTACTCTTTGGACCATAATTATGTATCTTTCTGCCCAAATCCCCGGAATGGTGTTTAGATTCAGCCAGTGCAAAACCTTGTTCTTAAATTGACCAAAGTTCTCAGTTATACTTGGCAAAAGAGGGGGTACATCCCCCAGCATCACAGCATAGGGGGCCGCTCCTCGTGGCAGGTGAAGAACTACTAGACTAGAGCTAGGGTGGCTGTGTGCACCAGTACATTGCCTATTATCCTCTTCGACAGACATAGCATCCAACACTGGTTTGGAATTACCCATTTCTGTTCCTGACTGCTCATGTCCTCTAGTTAATTCTTCCCCTCTGGAAATTTGGAAGGTGCTTTCAGACTACTCCTGTGAGTCCATAGGAGTGCTGAGTACAGGACTGGCACTGCAAGATCCCAACTGTCCATTTGCCCTTGCAGCGCATTGTGGGTGAAGATGCCTCTCAGTGGTAAATGAACCTAAACCTAAAGCAGCAGGATTAGGGGCGGCTACTCTCACAGGGTGGGCTGAAAGGGACTAATTCTGTTTGGTGATCTCTTATACAATTTCTGGTAAACATTGCTTAATAGGTTCCAATTTGCTTCCAAATCAGCTATTAAGGAAACTCAAAATGAATCCAGCAAAATCACCAAGTCGAATTAATCCCAACCTAAAAAATCAGCACAAATGGTTAGTAAGTCATCAATGACCCTTGCATGCTTAGATTTACTGGCAGTTAAGGGCCGCTTTCTTTTGACCCCCCTCCTGCTCGTAAAAAACCTCCTCTGATACATCATTTGTGATGGATGAAGTTGTGTATCTGATACATGAACATGGGAGCGTGAGGTGCCCAATAAGGCTTCCACTTCAGGTACACTAACCTCCCTTCCCCAATCCTGCACCCCTGGAGTGGGTGTTGGGATCTGAACCCCGAATGAGGGATAAACCAGGGGATGAAAGAGGTGGGGTTGAGGAGAGTGAGAGATGCAATGAGTAACAAATTCAGTTTCCTTATCGAGAACCCCTCCAGTGCGTTGCAAAAAGGAACCCAGAGTATTACCTGGTTTGTCAGATGTCTTGGAGGCAGCTACTGGGAGCCTAGGCTTCCCCAAGGTGGCCCCTAAAACTCACCCCAAATCAAGATGACGCTCAAGAATGCGGGGGGCACAATTCTCAGTGTGGCCAACAGATCACTATGCAGCAGTAGAACTCCCCCACTCCCAACTCTCTCTTACTGTCTTTAGGCTGCACAAAGGACGCGAGGATCCAATAGACAAATACTCTAAAATCAGCCAAATATACACCAGGGAACAATCCACCAGATGCTCCAATTTGAGCTGTCGTAACACATGTTAAGTCACTACAAATGTCATTCGGGTGGCACATCCCAAGAATAGGCCAATAATAAGCAGAGGTGAAATTAAAAACCCCTACCAGTTCCTCCAGGCTCCTCCACTCCTTCGGTCCATGCCACTGAATCTCCCTAGTGTAGCCAAGGGTCACGATCAGACCCAAAGACCAAGAGGAGGGCCTGCATGTGTCCCACACAACAAGAGTGCTGGCAGCCCGTTATTCTCCCTGCCAGCACTCTGGCAACACCATAGTGGCTCCAGCTACAACGATACTGAAGCCCATAGTTCCGTGCAGTGAAGGGGGCACCCTGCGCAGCGGGAGTGCTGGTAGCCCTTCATTCCCCCTGTTGGCGCTCTGGCAACGTGCTGGCGGTTTCAGCTGCAAGGAGTACTAGAGCCCTTATTCCCAGGCAGGGACGAGGGCGATATGGAGGATCACTGACATAATATCGAATACACAAATATAGAATTACTAAAATATCAAAGAAAAAATATAGAAAGCAAAAATATCGAAGTCCTATCTACAAACAGGTAAGTACAAAAATATTGAATCAAAAATATAGTTTTAAAACATATAGTTAGTCAAAATATCGATTTTTTTAAATGTCCTAAAAGGAATTTAAAATTAATGAAATAATAAATATAACATTTACTATTACCACTCCAGTGAGTGCAACAGTAGGGAAAGTGTTTGATAGCATAGGGGTAAAAATTACTATTCCCACTCCAGAGAGTGCAACAGTAGGGAAAGCGTTGGATAGTGTAGGGGTAAAAATTACTATTCTCACTCCAGAGAGTGCAACCGTAGGGAAAGCGTTGGATAGCATAGGGGTACAAATTACTATTCGATTTTAAATTACTTACCTTCAATTCGACATTTTTCACCACTATATTCTGTCCATTCGATATTTTATCCGTTCTATATTTTGACTTCGATATTTTGGTAATTCTATATTTTGAATTCGATATTTTGTCTTGTTACCAATATGGAGTCCAGTAATCCATATAGATTTGTTTGTAAATGTTGCCCTGGGCCAAGTAAAAAAAAACGCAGACCCATAGGTCAACAATGGTAAGAGTTTACTTTACCACTCTTTGCAAAGAATTATGTGAAGGATTGGTTTGTTTCTTTGGCAAGATGTTAAAAGCAAACCTAAGAGTATGTGCCTTTCACTTTCAGGAGGAGAGGTGATGATGAAAGCTAGCTTGGTTCCCAGAGAGAATACATAAAAACCTGGGCACTCATTCAAGTTGTTCACTATTTACTTACCTCAAGCCGGGTTTCTTTATTTTTCAAGTAATAACCACTCATTTGGTCTTATCTGAATTTGACTGCTTCCGGTTGTTCAAAAAGAAATGCTCAAAAACAGACGTAAGTCTCTGAGAAATGACAGGGTTTTTTCGATAAAACAATGTCATTTGGTATATTGATGTAATATGATAGGTTGGCCACCAATTTTTTGGGTGTGTGAAATCACAGTGTTAATAATGCTGTTTAAGTGCACTATGTACAGATTGAAGGAAAGCAGAGCTTTTTTAGAGCTAATTCAAACCAGTGCTTGAGGGTTCCCCTGGAGAATACTCTAGCAAACCCTGTACTACACACACCTTCTTTTACTTTCACCGAAGTGATCAAAGCTGTTGCATTGCACACAGAAGTAGAGTGGATATCCCACAAGCTTATCTTGTACCAAAAATGATTTTTGAATGCTTTTGTCCATTGCTTTCTTGCAATGCAACAGAATAACAATAATAATAATAATAATCCACATTTGTAAAGCGCACAATCACCCGTAAGGGTCTCTAGGCGCTGGGGGCCGTCGGGAAGATTAAGCGAGCTATTGCCCAGAGTCACATGGTGCTGGGCTAACCTGCCGCTGGAGCCGGGGATCGAACCATGATCCCCAGATTCCAGCGTCAGTCGCCCTGGCCGCAGCGCCACACCTCTCCCACCATAGAATAGCTCCCCTTGCTCTTTTAGAAACCTATACATTTCTTTGTGTAGTCACATTGGTGTAGGATATGAGGTTGTGTAAACATTCTCATCAGTGTATTAAATGCTTCTTCAGCTTGAGAGTTTCAGCGAAAACCACCTTTCATATGTTCCTGCTTTAAGACACAAATAATATGGATCACTGAAATAATATCGACAGACAGAATATCTACATACAAAATTATCGACACAAAAATATCAACATCAAACATATCGGAGTTATATCTTCATAAAGGTAAGCACAAAAATATCGAGAACAAAAATATCTTAGTACAAAAATATCGAAATTAAAAATATAGTTTTTTAAATGTATTAATAATAATGTAAAAATAATTTAAAAATACATATAATTGTAAAAATATTAAATATAAACATTAAAACATATTTAAAAAATATTTAACTAATACATATACATTTAAAATAAATGTAAAACTCTACATATAAATTAATATATATACTTACTCCACATATTGCGACAGTAGGAAAAGCGTTGGATAGCGTAGGGGTAAAAATTACTAATCCCACTCCAGAGGGTGCAACAGTAGGCAAAACGTTGGATAGCGTAGGGGTAAAAATTACCATTCCCACTCCAGAGGGTGCAACAGTAGGTAAAGCGTTGGATAGTGTATGGGTAAAAATTACTATTCCCACTCCAGAGAGTGCAACAGTAGGGAAAGCGTTGGCTAGCGTAGTGGTAAAAATTACTATTCCCACTCCAGAGGGTGCAACAGTAAGGAAAGCGTTGGATAGCGTAGGGGTAAAAATTACTATTCCCACTCCAGAGGGTGCAACAGTAGAGAAAGCGTTGGATAGCGTAGGGGTAAAAATTACTATTCCCACTCCAGAGAGTGCAACAGTAGGGAAAGCATTGGATAGCGTAGGGGTAAAAATTACTATTCCCACTCCAGAGAGTGCAACAGTAGGGAAAACGTTGGATAGCGTAGGGGTAAAAATTACTATTCCCACTCCAGAGAGTGCAACAGTAGGGAAAGCGTTGGATAGCGTAGGGGTACAAATTACTATTCCCACTCCAGAGGGTGCAACAGTAAGGAAAGCGTTGGATAGCGTAGGGGTAAAAATTACTATTCCCACTCCAGAGAGTGCAACAGTAGGGAAAGTGTAGGATAGCGTAGGGGTACAAATTACTATTCCCACTCCAGAGGGTGCAACAGTAGGGAAAGCGTTGGATAGCGTAGGGGTAAAAATTACTATTCCCACTCCAGAGAGTGCAACAGTAGGGAAAGCGTTGGATAGCGTAGGGGTACAAATTACTATTCCCACTCCAGAGGGTGCAACAGTAGGGAAAGCGTTGGATAGCGTAGGGGTACAAATTACTATTCCCACTCCAGAGGGTGCAACAGTAGGGAAAGTGTTGGATAGCGTAGGGGTTAAAATTACTATTTCCAGTCCAGAGGGTGCAACAGTAGGGAAAACGTTGGAGAGCGTAGGGGTACAAATTACTATTCCCACTCCAGAGAGTGCAACAGTAGGGAAAGCGTTGGATAGTGTACAGGTACAAATTACTATTCCCACTCCAGAGAGTGCAACAGTAGGGAAAGCGTTGGATAGCGTAGGGGTAACAATTACTATTCCCACTCCAAAGGGTGCAACAGTAGGGAAAGCGTTGGATAGCGTAGGGGTAAAAATTACTATTCCCACTCCAGAGTGTGCAACAGTAGGGAAAGCGTTGGATAGCGTAGGGGTAAAAATTACTATTCCCACTCCAGAGGGTGCAACAGTAGGGAAAGCGTTGGATAGCGGAGGGGTAAAAATTACTATTCCCACTCCAGAGGGTGCAACAGTAGGGAAAGCGTTGGATAGCATCGAGGTAAAAACTACTTCCCACACTACTCCCCCTATAAGACACAACACACTACACATACAAAAAAACACAATTAATATAAATATCAATTAATCAATTAATAACAATTAATATTATTAAATTGATGTAATTATAAATGAACTAATTAACACATATTAATTACCAATTAATTAACAATAAATACCAATAAATAAATACAATCTCTTTAATTAATTAAATTTAATTATAACACACCCTATTCCCCTATAAACACACAACCCACTACACATAAATAAATCACATCATTTAATCACTTAATATTATTTAAGTACCAATTAATTATTAATTAACAATTACTAAAAATGTAATATATTAGCACATTAACTCTAATTAATTTAATTAACTAATTAATATTAATTAATTACCAATTAATTATTAATTAACAATAACTAAAAATTAAATATATTAGCACATTAACTCTAATTAATTTAAATAACTAAGTTTTAATAATTAATTACCAATTAATTATTAATTAACAATAACAAAAAATAGTAAATACTACTACATTAACTCTAATTATTTCAATTAACTAATTAATAATAATTAATTATCAATTAATTATTAATTACACATATTTAAAAAAATATTAATTAATTAATTATTGTTAAATTACTTCCCACCCTATTCCCCTATAAACCCACAACCCGCTCTGATACTAAAACGCTAAATTTAAACAAAATTACTAATTTCAAAACATACATTAAAAACATATTTAACAAACATATACACAACATAATAAAATACATAACACTAAACAAAATTTCGATATTAGTAAATTTCGATGTAACTAACATACATACTTTAAAAACGATATTCTGTCTATCGATATTTTGCACATCGATATTCTATACCATCAAAATTAAAACATCGAGATTATTGTATATCGATATTTTAATTTTGATATTTTGTCTCTCTACCAAATAATATTATCAGTGAGGTGGGGAAATTCTTTATAAGTTAAGGATACAAATGAACAAATCAAAGACAACTTTGGTTTTCCTTCACATAGGTAGGAAGCAACCATTTAAGGATGAGAGAACATCTTCTTTCGATCCATTGCCAGAAGAATCAGTGACAGAATATCGACTCTAAGAATATCGACCTACAGAAACATTGATGCTGGAATATCGAAGGTAAGTATATCGACATCCTATCTATAACAAGGTAAGTACAAGAATATCGAAACTAAAATATCTATGTGAAAAATATCGTAGTAAAAAATATCGTTTTTTTCAGTTAAAAATACATTTGTAAAATAAAGTAAATAATACTAATAAATAAAATAAACATAGTTAAAAATATTTAATGATGTTTAAAATAATAAATCATACATATATAATAATAAAACATAAATTAAACATATACATAAAATATATAATATATACTTACTTAATAATAACTTTTAATAATAATTTTAATTACTTACACATTATTTATAAACACTATAAATTACAAATACATCTACACACATAAAATAATAACATAAATAAAAAGTATATAATTATTTAATAAATTAAAAAAATTAAATATACCTTCAAAATATTCAAAATTAATTAAATACTACATTATGTAAAATAATACAAAAAATATTAAATAAAAAATAAATAAAACTATTTAAAGTCCCAAAAAAACTACAGTAATTAAAATATTGGATAGCGTAGAAAGTAAAATTACTATTCCCACACCAAAAAATGCAACAGTAGTGAAAGCGTTGGATAGCGGGAGGGTAAAAATTACTATTCCAACTCCAGAGTGTGAAACAGTAGGGAAAGCGTTGGATAGCATAGGGGTAAAAGTACTATTCTCACTCCAAAGAGTGCAACAGTAGGGAAAGCGTTGGATAGCGGGAAGGTAAAAATTACTATTCCCAATCCAGAGAGTGCAACATTAGGGAAAGCATTGCATAGCGTAGGGGTAAAAATTACTTTTCCCACTCCAGTGAGTGCAACAGTAGGGAAAGCGTTGGATAGCGGGTGGGTAAAAATTACTATTCCAACTCCAGAGTGTGAAACAGTAGGGAAAGCGTTGGATAGCGTAGCAGTAAAAATTACTATTCCCACTCTAGAGAGTGCAACAGTAGGGAAAGCGTTGGATAGTCGATGGGTAAAAATTACTATTCCCACTCCAGTGAGTGGAACAGTAGGGAAAGCGTTTGATAGCGTAGGGGTAAAAATTACTATTCCCACTCCAAAGAGTGCAACAGTAGGGAAAGCGTTTGATAGCGGGTGGGTAAAAATTACTTTTCCCACTCCAGTGAGTGCAACAGTAGAGAAAGCGTTGGATAGCGTAGGGGTAAAAGTTTCTATTCCCACTCCAGAGAGTGCAACAGTAGGGAAAGCGTTGGATAGCGTAGGGGTACAAATTACTATTCCCACTCCAGAGGGTGCAACAGTAGGGAAAGCGTTGGATAGCGTAGGGGTAAAAATTACTATTCCCACTCCAGAGAGTGCAACAGTAGGGAAAGTGTAGGATAGCGTAGGGGTACAAATTACTATTCCCACTCCAGAGGGTGCAACAGTAGGGAAAGCGTTGGATAGCGTAGGGGTAAAAATTACTATTCCCACTCCAGAGAGTGCAACAGTAGGGAAAGCGTTGGATAGCGTAGGGGTACAAATTACTATTCCCACTCCAGAGGGTGCAACAGTAGGGAAAGCGTTGGATAGCGTAGGGGTACAAATTACTATTCCCACTCCAGAGGGTGCAACAGTAGGGAAAGTGTTGGATAGCGTAGGGGTTAAAATTACTATTTCCAGTCCAGAGGGTGCAACAGTAGGGAAAACGTTGGAGAGCGTAGGGGTACAAATTACTATTCCCACTCCAGAGAGTGCAACAGTAGGGAAAGCGTTGGATAGTGTACAGGTACAAATTACTATTCCCACTCCAGAGAGTGCAACAGTAGGGAAAGCGTTGGATAGCGTAGGGGTAACAATTACTATTCCCACTCCAAAGGGTGCAACAGTAGGGAAAGCGTTGGATAGCGTAGGGGTAAAAATTACTATTCCCACTCCAGAGTGTGCAACAGTAGGGAAAGCGTTGGATAGCGTAGGGGTAAAAATTACTATTCCCACTCCAGAGGGTGCAACAGTAGGGAAAGCGTTGGATAGCGGAGGGGTAAAAATTACTATTCCCACTCCAGAGGGTGCAACAGTAGGGAAAGCGTTGGATAGCATCGAGGTAAAAACTACTTCCCACACTACTCCCCCTATAAGACACAACACACTACACATACAAAAAAACACAATTAATATAAATATCAATTAATCAATTAATAACAATTAATATTATTAAATTGATGTAATTATAAATGAACTAATTAACACATATTAATTACCAATTAATTAACAATAAATACCAATAAATAAATACAATCTCTTTAATTAATTAAATTTAATTATAACACACCCTATTCCCCTATAAACACACAACCCACTACACATAAATAAATCACATCATTTAATCACTTAATATTATTTAATTACCAATTAATTATTAATTAACAATTACTAAAAATGTAATATATTAGCACATTAACTCTAATTAATTTAATTAACTAATTAATGTTAATTAATTACCAATTAATTATTAATTAACAATAACTAAAAATTAAATATATTAGCACATTAACTCTAATTAATTTAAATAACTAAGTTTTAATAATTAATTACCAATTAATTATTAATTAACAATAACAAAAAATAGTAAATACTACTACATTAACTCTAATTATTTCAATTAACTAATTAATAATAATTAATTATCAATTAATTATTAATTACACATATTTAAAAAAATATTAATTAATTAATTATTGTTAAATTACTTCCCACCCTATTCCCCTATAAACCCACAACCCGCTCTGATACTAAAACGCTAAATTTAAACAAAATTACTAATTTCAAAACATACATTAAAAACATATTTAACAAACATATACACAACATAATAAAATACATAACACTAAACAAAATTTCGATATTAGTAAATTTCGATGTAACTAACATACATACTTTAAAAACGATATTCTGTCTATCGATATTTTGCACATCGATATTCTATACCATCAAAATTAAAACATCGAGATTATTGTATATCGATATTTTAATTTTGATATTTTGTCTCTCTACCAAATAATATTATCAGTGAGGTGGGGAAATTCTTTATAAGTTAAGGATACAAATGAACAAATCAAAGACAACTTTGGTTTTCCTTCACATAGGTAGGAAGCAACCATTTAAGGATGAGAGGACATCTTCTTTCGATCCATTGCCAGAAGAATCAGTGACAGAATATCGACTCTAAGAATATTGACCTACAGAAACATTGATGCTGGAATATCGAAGGTAAGTATATCGACATCCTATCTATAACAAGGTAAGTACAAGAATATCGAAACTAAAATATCTATGTGAAAAATATCGTAGTAAAAAATATCGTTTTTTTCAGTTAAAAATACATTTGTAAAATAAAGTAAATAATACTAATAAATAAAATAAACATAGTTAAAAATATTTAATGATGTTTAAAATAATAAATCATACATATATAATAATAAAACATAAATTAAACATATACATAAAATATATAATATATACTTACTTAATAATAACTTTTAATAATAATTTTAATTACTTACACATTATTTATAAACACTATAAATTACAAATACATCTACACACATAAAATAATAACATAAATAAAAAGTATATAATTATTTAATAAATTAAAAAAATTAAATATACCTTCAAAATATTCAAAATTAATTAAATACTACATTATGTAAAATAATACAAAAAATATTAAATAAAAAATAAATAAAACTATTTAAAGTCCCAAAAAAACTACAGTAATTAAAATATTGGATAGCGTAGAAAGTAAAATTACTATTCCCACGCCAAAAAATGCAACAGTAGTGAAAGCGTTGGATAGCGGGAGGGTAAAAATTACTATTCCAACTCCAGAGTGTGAAACAGTAGGGAAAGCGTTGGATAGCATAGGGGTAAAAGTACTATTCTCACTCCAAAGAGTGCAACAGTAGGGAAAGCGTTGGATAGCGGGAAGATAAAAATTACTATTCCCAATCCAGAGAGTGCAACATTAGGGAAAGCATTGCATAGCGTAGGGGTAAAAATTACTTTTCCCACTCCAGTGAGTGCAACAGTAGGGAAAGCGTTGGATAGCGGGTGGGTAAAAATTACTATTCCAACTCCAGAGTGTGAAACAGTAGGGAAAGCGTTGGATAGCGTAGCAGTAAAAATTACTATTCCCACTCTAGAGAGTGCAACAGTAGGGAAAGCGTTGGATAGTCGATGGGTAAAAATTACTATTCCCACTCCAGTGAGTGGAACAGTAGGGAAAGCGTTTGATAACGTAGGGGTAAAAATTTCTATTCCCACTCCAAAGAGTGCAACAGTAGGGAAAGCGTTTGATAGCGGGTGGGTAAAAATTACTTTTCCCACTCCAGTGAGTGCAACAGTAGAGAAAGCGTTGGATAGCGTAGGGGTAAAAGTTTCTATTCCCAGTCCAAAGAGTGCAACAGTAGGGAAAGCGTGGACAGCAAGAAGGTAAAAATTACTATTCCCACTCCAGTGAGTGTAACAGTAGGGAAAGCGTTGGATAGCCGGTGGGTTAAAATTACTATTCCAACTCCAGAGGGTAAAACAGTAGGGAAAACGTTGACTAGCATAGGGGTAAAAATTACCATTACCACTCCAGAGAGTGCAAAAGTAGGGAAAATGTTGGATAGCATAGAAACTAAATATAACATACTTATAAATAATGTTTGTATTTAAAATAATTAATAATTTAAATTTGAAACCAACATCATTTACAAATACCCATTAATAATTATTAAAAACATAATTGCAATTGAATAATTTATTAACAATAAATTAACAATAAATACCAATACATATTATTTAATCAATATTAGTTACCAAATAATAAATATTGAACAATGTAATATTTTTCAAAACAAAACACATTTTTATTATACTAAAATTGATTAGCAATTAAAAAACTTTAAACAATCAAATTATTTTTTATACCAAAAAATACTTTTCATAAATCATTAAATACCAATTATTAAAAAATAGTTTCCAATTAAAATAAATGACTTACCAATTAAAAAAATTAATTACCAATTACAAACATTAATTACCAAGACAAACATTAATGATCAATTAAAAAATTAATTACCAATTAAAAAATTGATTACCATTTACAAACATTAATTACAAATTAAAAAATTAATTACCAATTACAATGAATAATTACCAATTAAAAAAAGTATTTACCTATTACATACATTAATCATGAATTAAAAAATCAATTACCAATTACAAATATTAATTACCAATTAAAAAAAATAATTATCAATTACAAAAATGAATTACCAATTACAAACATTATTTACCAATTTACAAAATAAATTAACAATTAAAATAAATAATTGCCAATTAATAATTAATTTAAAATGCATTTATTATCAATACCAATAAATTAAAATAAATAATGATTTAATTACAATTAAAATACTTCCCACCCAATTCCCCTATAAACCCACTACCCGCTACAAAACTTAAATGCAAAAATGAATTAAAATTACTTTGTAATTCCTAAAAAATATAAATTAATTTACTATATTTAAATTACTTCCCACTAAGCATGGGCGTAAAATCCGCTCCGCTCGCGGATTTTTCGGATTTTCGGCAAATCCGCAATCCGCGAACGCTCGCGAATTTGTCGAAAATCCGTGAATCCGCTCGCGGCGGATTTTTTGCTTGGTTGCGGCGCGCGGCGTGGTGCACGGCGTTCACTTTCCGTCATTTTAGCGTTTGCCGAGTTGTTTTTCTTTGCGAGTGACGCGCCATTTTAGATCTTGCTGCGTGTTCCCGCGGGAGTTTGTCGCCCGCGAATACGTACTCGCGGCTTGCCACCTTGCACAGCACACCTCGCGAGAGTTCGCAATTGCGAACACGTAGTTGCGGCGGAAAGGAACAATCTCGCACTTGCGAAATAGAGATTTTGCAATTTCGCACAAGAAAATCACCAGCAAACAGGATAAACCTTCAGAAAATTATGATTTTTATCAGAATCACTCCTCAGGTTGACATTTGCATGGCCTTTTTTTTTGCAAGGAGTCCATTTTGGGGGGGGGGGGAGGAAGGAAGTGCCCCACAGTCTCCAACTTCCTGTTCCTGTCCAGCAGGCTCCTCCCAGTGCTTTGTCCATCTCCTGGTCACTTTCATTTGGATCTGGAGCTGGAAGGATTACTTTTTGTGGGTGCTGCTGGATATTTGGATTTGAGGCCTTTTTGACTGTCTTTGGATCACTTTTGGATTAGAAATCAACTTTCACAAGTAAGTTTGTTTGGGGCATTACAGTTGCTGCAAGTACAATTTTGGAACTTTTTCAGAAAATTAAATAAATTATATTGTGGGTAGCCACAGTATCCAGTAGGACCAGGGTTGGTTATGGGTGCATGATACAACTGTTTTGTTGAATTTAAACACCATTGAGGCCATGGATGGGCTGGGATTGTGCAGATTTTATTGTTTTTTGTCGTTTTTTTGGGCCTGCTGGTGTGGCCCTTTGCCCAGGGGTGGTGAGTGTTGCATGGGCCTAGTCTTTCTGTGGGGTGTCTTCTTGAATTTAAACACCATTGAGGCCATGGATGGGCTGGGATTGTGCAGATTTTATTGTTTTTTGTCGTTTTTTTGGGCCTGCTGGTGTGGCCCTTTGCCCAGGGGTGGTGAGTGTTGCATGGGCCTAGTCTTTCTGTGGGGTGTCTTCTTGAATTTAAACATAATTGAGGCCATGGATGGGCTGGGATTGTGCTTATTTTATTGTTTTTTGTCGTTTTTGGGGGGCTGCTGGTGTGGCCTTTTGCTTGCCCAGGGGTGGTGGTGGTGCATGGACTGAGTGTGCCTGTGGTGTTGTCTCACTCTCTTTGATGTAAACATCATGGATGGCATTGGATTGTGGTGATTTCTGGCTGTTTTTCTGTTTTTTGGGGGTGTACTGTTGATGTGGACTGGCCATGTGGGTGGTGGTGGTGGCCATCTTGAGTGCTGGCTGGTACAGGCAACATGTGCTTGGGGTGTAAGGGGGCCATTTTGAGGAGAGGCAGTGTCTGAGGCCTGCACTTATTTTGCCTACTTTTCATCCCTTATGCCCAGGGGTAGTGAGTGTTGCATGGGCCTAGTGTTTCTGAGGGGTGTCTTCTTGAATTTAAACACCATTGAGGCCATGGATGGGCTGGGATTGTGCAGATTTTATTGTTTTTTGTCGTTTTTCTGGGCCTGCTGGTGTGGCCCTTTGCCCAGGGGTGGTGAGTGTTGCATGGGCCTAGTCTTTCTGTGGGGTGTCTTCTTGAATTTAAACATAATTGAGGCCATGGATGGGTTGGGATTGTGCTTATTTTATTGTTTTTTGTCGTTTTTGGGGGGCTGCTGGTGTGGCCTTTTGCTTGCCCAGGGGTGGGGTGCATGGACTGAGTGTGCCTGTGGTGTGGTCTCACTCTCTTTGATGTAAACATCATGGATGGCATTGGATTGTGGTGATTTCTGGCAGTTTTTCTGTTTTTTGGGGGTGTACTGTTGATGTGGACTGGCCATGTGGGTGGTGGTGGTGGCCATCTTGAGTGCTGGCTGGTACAGGCAACATGTGCTTGGGGTGTAAGGGGGCCATTTTGAGGAGAGGCAGTGTCTGAGGCCTGCACTTATTTTGCCTACTTTTCATCCCTTATGCCCAGGGGTAGTGAGTGTTGCATGGGCCTAGTGTTTCTGAGGGGTGTCTTCTTGAATTTAAACACCATTGAGGCCATGGATGGACTGGGATTGTGCAGATTTTATTGTTTTTTGTCGTTTTTTTGGGCCTGCTGGTGTGGCCCTTTGCCCAGGGGTGGTGAGTGTTGCATGGGCCTAGTCTTTCTGTGGGGTGTCTTCTTGAATTTAAACACCATTGAGGCCATGGATGGGCTGGGATTGTGCAGATTTTATTGTTTTTTGTCGTTTTTTTGGGCCTGCTGGTGTGGCCCTTTGCCCAGGGGTGGTGAGTGTTGCATGGGCCTAGTCTTTCTGTGGGGTGTCTTCTTGAATTTAAACATAATTGAGGCCATGGATGGGCTGGGATTGTGCTTATTTTATTGTTTTTTGTCGTTTTTGGGGGGCTGCTGGTGTGGCCTTTTGCTTGCCCAGGGGTGGTGGTGGTGCATGGACTGAGTGTGCCTGTGGTGTTGTCTCACTCTCTTTGATGTAAACATCATGGATGGCATTGGATTGTGGTGATTTCTGGCAGTTTTTCTGTTTTTTGGGGGTGTACTGTTGATGTGGACTGGCCATGTGGGTGGTGGTGGTGGCCATCTTGAGTGCTGGCTGGTACAGGCAACATGTGCTTGGGGTGTAAGGGGGCCATTTTGAGGAGAGGCAGTGTCTGAGGCCTGCACTTATTTTGCCTACTTTTCATCCCTTATGCCCAGGGGTAGTGAGTGTTGCATGGGCCTAGTGTTTCTGAGGGGTGTCTTCTTGAATTTAAACACCATTGAGGCCATGGATGGACTGGGATTGTGCAGATTTTATTGTTTTTTGTCGTTTTTTTGGGCCTGCTGGTGTGGCCCTTTGCCCAGGGGTGGTGAGTGTTGCATGGGCCTAGTCTTTCTGTGGGGTGTCTTCTTGAATTTAAACACCATTGAGGCCATGGATGGGCTGGGATTGTGCAGATTTTATTGTTTTTTGTCGTTTTTTTGGGCCTGCTGGTGTGGCCCTTTGCCCAGGGGTGGTGAGTGTTGCATGGGCCTAGTCTTTCTGTGGGGTGTCTTCTTGAATTTAAACATAATTGAGGCCATGGATGGGCTGGGATTGTGCTTATTTTATTTTTTTTTGTCGTTTTTGGGGGGCTGCTGGTGTGGCCTTTTGCTTGCCCAGGGGTGGTGGTGGTGCATGGACTGAGTGTGCCTGTGGTGTTGTCTCACTCTCTTTGATGTAAACATCATGGATGGCATTGGATTGTGGTGATTTCTGGCAGTTTTTCTGTTTTTTGGGGGTGTACTGTTGATGTGGACTGGCCATGTGGGTGGTGGTGGTGGCCATCTTGAGTGCTGGCTGGTACAGGCAACATGTGCTTGGGGTGTAAGGGGGCCATTTTGAGGAGAGGCAGTGTCTGAGGCCTGCACTTATTTTGCCTACTTTTCATCCCTTATGCCCAGGGGTAGTGAGTGTTGCATACTTGCATGTCCCTAGTCTTTCTGTGGGGTGTCTTCAATGTAAACATCATGGATGGCATGGGATTGTGCTCATTTTTCTGTGTTTTGTCGATTTTTTGGGGTGTATAACTGAACTGATGTTCCTCTGTCTTCCATTGCTTTTAGGTGCACAAGAAGACTCAATAGAACCACCAGTGCCAGGAAGAAGTCCTGCAGCGGTGTGTGCAGCATAACGTCACGCGACGTCACGTCTGGACACAGAACCCTCTGCAACTCGTGCAACTGCTGCCTGCTGACCTGCTCTGAAGAAGATGGCCCCAAAAAAAGTAACCCGTAGCTCCTCTAGCAAGAAAGGTGCCAGTAAGGAGCAGAAGAAGCAAGTTACCAAGGACACTGGTGTGCCGCCCGCCCCTTTTTTTGTGAGTAAAAAAAAAAGTATGCCTGCAGCAGCTGCAGCGGGATCTGCTGGGGACCAAGCTGGCAGCAGCACCCCCGCTCCATTGGGCTCAGTGCCACCACCACCACCACGCCAACTTAAGTCCAAGCCCTTGAGTGCTGCAGAGGCAGCCAGTATACTTCTTCAATCACCATCGACCAGTGATGTTGGCTCATCGCAAGAAAGCAGCAGCAATGTCCCTCAATCAACACAGGTTGTTGTAGCTCATCTGACGAGTGTTGAACAACCACAGCGGCAACAACAATCACATGTGCAAGTACAAGCCCAAGTACATGTGGAAGGAGAGGCAGCGCAAGGAGATGCGCATGCAGAGGTGCATGGAGGGTCACAACAAGTGCCCACAATAGTTGTTCCTCCCGAAGTAGGGGCACATCAGGAAATCGACAATCAAGGCGAGGTATCATTTGAGGAAGCCACTCCTCCTGATGATCCTTCATTGTCTTCCACAACCCTAGCAAGGAAGAGATCAAGGGTGGTGTCTACATCCTCTTCAAGCACACCTCCTTCTGATGATACGGATCAAACTTGGGAACCAGCACCACAGCCGTCTGAGAGTGAGGCACACCATGATCCAACAAAGGTACTTAAGCGTAAAAGGAAGCTCGTCCAAAGTCTCAGACTTATGGAGTGTGATGAGGCTCAACAAGAAGTGGCGGATACTGCTGCTGATGAAGACTCTGCCAACGACGACCCAGTCATCATAAAGGTCACTGCAGCCCCAGCGGGCATGCAGCAAACAGACATTTTGACCCTAGCCCGAAGAGCTGCTGCGCGTGATGATGATGATGATGATGTTGTCGATGAGGAGGCAGTGGAAACACCACAATCATTGGAGTTAAGTAGTACACCAACTCGTCCCGCTTCCATATTTCTTTCTGGCAAGAAGAGACCTGCGTCAACCTCGACCTTAATTAGTGGCGGTGAAAGTGGAAAACGTACAAAAGTTGGCCAATCCAGATCCTCCACTTCATCTGGCATTAGCTTCATGACCACCACCACCACCAGTATCGCCGCCTCCTCCAGGTCCCACAGACACTTCAAGTCCCCAGTTTGGGACTTCTTTACTGTTTGTCCCAAAAATCCAAGGTTTGCCATTTGTACCCTTTGTAAGCTTGCAGTTAGTCGTGGTAAGCCAGGTAGCAACTATGGTACCGGCGGCCAGAGTGGTCATCTTGACAGAAAGCACGCTGTCAAATGGTTTGCGCACCTAGCTGCGATCAAGAAAGGCCAAAATCAAGGAAACGTTGATGTTTCATCTGATGTTGACGAGCAGGAAGAAGACGTGTCAAACACTTCCCTTACACCCAGTACCCCTCTCAGCAGCACACCCAATGTGAGGCACACTAAGAGTGTTGGAGCGAGTGAGACACCAACGCACAAAAGTTCACCAGCGAGCAAAATTGGGTCAACGAAGTCATTATCAGCCCGTAAATGCTTGGTCCAGGGCAACATTAGAACAATGCTTACTTCAGAGGTGCCATATGAACGCAACCACCCACTGACGCGTCTGTATAACACTAAGCTGGCTAAAATGCTAGCTGTGGACCTTCTACCTTTTTCTTTTGTAGAAGCGGTAGGTTTTCTTGAATTAGTTGCAACGCTCTGCCCTAAATGGAAGGTTCCGAGCCGGTTCTATTTTGCCAGAGTTGCGGTTCCAGCACTACATGAAGATGTGCTGCAGGCGATTGGGGCAGCTTTGCAGAAGAGTGCTGTTCACACAATACATCTGACAACAGACATGTGGACCAGTGGCCCAGGCGATGATTACATGTGCATCACTGCACACTGGGTCTCTTTTTCAGGTGTTATAGCAAAGCTAAACGCAGGTGTTGACCCGGACCAAGTTTTCAAAGCTGCTCGGAAACATGCAACACTAGCCATGTTTGCCTTGGAGAAAAGTCACACAGCAGAAAACCTTTTGGAAGAGTTTGACAAAAAGGTGTTGTCAATGCTATCCCCCCTAAAACGCAAGATTGGTTATGTTTCCACGGATAATGGCGCCAATGTAGTTAAGGCCATGTTACAGGGTCACCATGTTAGAGTGCCGTGTTTGGCGCACTGTATCAACCTGGTAGTTCAAAAATTCTTGAGTGATAAAGAGAGTCCAGCGTTCGAGGTAATGGCCACCTGCCGCAAAATGTGCAACCATTTCAGCCATTCTTTTAAGGCCCGGAAGCATCTGCGGAGACTGCTACTTCAACGTGGAATGCCAGTGAAAGCACTCATCCAGGAGGTGGCAACACGTTGGAACTCAACCTTCTACATGCTTGAGCGTCTGCATGAGCAGTATACGGTACTCGATCACTATTTCTTGACAGAGGCTACATCTCAGAAGGAGGACCTGCGGATGAGTAAGGCGCAATGGGCCATAGTTAAAAGCCTGACAGACATGCTTCGTCCTTTTGAGTTCTTCACGCGTGCAGTCAGCCAGGAGGACTGTAATTTGGGAAAAGCTATCCCATTGTTGTGCATACTGGAGCACCAACTGATGGCGGTTTCTTCTGAGTTTGAAAAAGATGAAAAAAAAAAAAACCATTTCATTTTGTCTGAGAAATTATTACATCGCCTACGTGGTGATGAACGTCTTAAAAACATCAACTCAGATCAGCATTACATTTGTGCTACTATTCTGGATCCACGCTACAAAAAGGCGCTGGCAGACAACGCATTCTTTCCTTTCGCTGATGCAGATGTTCAAAAGTACAAACATTGGTTAGCCTGGTCAGCCAAGAGGTTTGAAAAAGAACGGCAGGTTATTGAAGGAGAAGCCAGTACATCAGCATCAGCATCAGCAGGCCATCCGCAGTCACAAGAATCCACTTCTGCACCTGTGGCTGGGGCACAAGTGACCTCTCAGCCGTTAAAGACACCGGCAACTGGATCATCTGCACCACACACAATGACAACACTAACAGTGGCTGGGGAGGAGGATTGGCTAAGTTTGATGGGGTATGGTTCTCGAAAAAATGTCACAGGCACAGCAAAAAGTAAGCAAAGTGGAGGAACAGTTGATGACCTTGAGTCGATGGTGCAGGACTATCTGAATGACTCAACAGTGGTCTTTCTTAATGAGGAGCCATTGCAGTATTGGCATGGCAAAAAACAATTGTGGCCACAGCTCTACAACCTGGCTATAAACTATTTGTCTTGCCCACTCGCAAGTGTGTCTTCTGAACGTGTTTTCAGTGCTGCTGGTGGCATTGTAACTGCCAAACGGAGCCGCCTATCGCCCAAAAATGTGGAGCGGCTGACAATGATCAAGATGAATCAGCACCTCATACCACCAGATTACAAAGTGCGAGAAAGCACGCCACATGAAGACGATGAGGACAGCAACGTAGATGAGGGGATTTTTTCTCTGTTCGGTGCCACTGACCTCATCCAGCCTGAATTCGCAGAGTATGATGACGAAATCTTGTTCTTATTCCCTGACACCGAGCCCTGAAAATGAGGCAATCAATCAAGAACTTTCTTTTTCGTCCTTATTCACTTTTATTCCTGTGTGCTTTGTGTCTCTCTTTCTTTGTTTTGCACAGTTAATTTAATTCAAACTTTAATCACCTAATCCCAAAAACAAGACCATCATCAGAACTGTCTTCACTTGTTTGCTTATTGATTTGAAGGTGCCGCAGTCTACATTCCTCAGGTTCACAAGTTCTGAAGAACATGCTCCTCTATCCTCCTCCTCCAGACTGCGATTTCCCTCCAAGCAGAGTGCTGGATTACGCACAGTGAAGAAAGACTCAGCACTTGTGGGGGTGTTGTACTTCTTTGCGGGTGAGTTGACGGTTTTGGGCCCATTGCTGTGAAGCTCTAATAATGGACAAAAGTGTTTTGGACCAAATATGAGGTGGAAATTTCTTGCCGTTTTTGCTGACTTGCTTGCCTTTGAGGTGCTCTTTGGCGGGGTTCCGGGGGTTTGTGTGTAATTTTTGGTGTCTGTCGAAGCACTGCTGCGACAGTCTAATCTTGATTGCATTTGCTTTTCAGGAAATCCGTGGTGGAAAACAGGAGTTATGATGATTGATGATGATGACCTAGCTGAACAGCGCGGCATTTGGAACGAAGGCCGAGAGATATTGTAAGTATGAGATTTAGCTTTTTCGCTGTTTGGGGGTGTTGTCGGGTGTTTTTTTGCGGGTGGGTTGGCGCCGGCGGGTCTTGCCTGGGGCATTCCTGGGAAGGTCTAATACCGGATACAAGTGTTTTGGACAAAATCCATAAGGAACAGCCTTTTTTTTGCCATTTCTTCAGACATCTTGCTCAATGTAGCGTTTTGGGGGGCTTCCTGCTGTTCGTGGGTGGGTTGCGGCCGGGGTCTCTGTCGAAGCACTGCTGCGACAGTCTAATCTTGATTGCATTTGCTTTTCAGGAAATCCGTGGTGGAAAACAGGAGTTATGATGATTGATGATGACCTAGCTGCACAGCGCGTTACTTTGGACCGAAGGCCGAGAGATATTGTAAGTATGAGATTTAGCTTTTTCGCTGTTTGGGGGTGTTGTCGCGTGTTTTTTTGCGGGTGGGTTGGCGGGTCTTGGCTGGGGCATTCCTGGGAAGGTCTAATGCCGGATAGAAGTGTTTTGGACAAAATCCTTAAGGAAAAGGCTTTTTTTTGCCATTTCTTCAGACATCTTGCTCAATGTAGCGTTTTGGGGGGCTTCCTGCTGTTCGTGGGTGGGTTGCGGCCGGGGTCTCTGTCGAAGCACTGCTGCGACAGTCTAATCTTGATTGCATTTGCTTTTCAGGAAATCCGTGGTGGAAAACAGGAGTTATGATGATTGATGATGATGACGACCTAGCTGCACAGCGCCGCGTTTGGACCGAAGGCCGAGAGACATTGTAAGTATGAGATTTAGCTTTTTCGCTGTTTGGTGGTGTTGTGTCGCGTGTTTTTTTGCGGGTGGGTTGGCGGGTCTTGCCTGGGGCATTCCTGGGAAGGTCTAATACCGGCTAGAAGTTTGTTGGACAAAATCCATAAGGAAACACCAGTTTTTGCACTTTTTGTAAGTTAGGGTTCGTTAGGGTTAGCCCTAGCAGCAGGATTGCATGTGTTTAGGGGGGTTCTATTGCAACGCGGTTCTGTTGTTGTAGAGCACTGTTGGAGCGATGCTGGCTATGGATACTTTTGCTTGCAGGCAAGTGGTTTGAATACAATCCACGGTCTGTATTTGGGTCTACTGTTACTTTCAAAGTACGTTTTGTAACCATTTTTCTGCTAGGCATCGTTTTTGGAGATATGATTGGGTTCTTCTACATTTTTGCGACTGGCTTTAGTAAGGGTCTTGGTGGGAGCATTGCTGGGAAGGTCAAATTTTGTTCTAAAACACAGTAGTACACCCACCTTGAGGGGAAAGATCCGCTATAATATTTTGGCCATACTTATTGATCCTTAAAAAGGTGACTCAGACAGAGCACGCAATTTCAAAAATATTGTACTGTCTATTAGGGAAATCAAAGTGTCACTTTTTGAACCACACAGCGTACATACCTTTTATTTATTTATCAGTGGTATTGTAATAGCACTTCCTGTTTTCCGTTCAATAATTACAGGCCGGGTTTCAGTCAACATCCGCCAGGCAGGCAGTGGACAGGGTGTCTCTTCTGTCAGTGGTCACCACCACATTGATGGACGAAGCGTCAGCTGGAATGGAGGAGTGCCGCCAATAAGAGGAATTGTTTGCTGCATGCAACTTACTTACCAATTTCAACAGGACAACTCCAACAACATACGCAATACAGATACAGTATCCATTGTTGTCTTTTATTCTATGAGTGTGACTGCATGTGCTTACCTTTACTTTGTAACCAAAGATTGTCTGTAAACTCTGTATCTTCAATTATTGTTTGTCCATGCTCTGCTTTTTTTTTCTTCTCTCAACAAAACCTACCCAAAAAGAAACCCCCATTCCCATCCATTTTACAAACCCTAACCCTCTTCCCCCGGGCTGTGTTGTTTTGCTTGATGTCTGACTAAAATGACATCAATAATTCCACACACTTGCTGGGGAGGATAAGGTGATAGCAGCAACAGGCTGGTGAAGGAATACGAGGATATCTTCTAGACTTACTCAGCTTCAGTACTATATCTTCTAGTAGTAGTAGCCAATGTCAAATAAATTCAACGCAAGTACTAGTTATACTTGCAATACTTTACCATTTGTTAGGCTACATTATGGCACTGTTCTAGTGTACTGTCACCTGCTATTTTCTCGATCGTACCGTAACCGTTGTAATGCTACAGTAAGGAGTACAAACAAGGTTTCGTTTTCTTTTTTTCCATAGGCATGCAACTGCCACTGTGTCACACCACTAGTAACACCGCAATGAGGAAATGTCACCCGCCCAGGAATGACAACGTTAATCCCCATTTCACCTGGAGCCAGCCCTGGGCCTAGCCCTAATTTCTAACACAAATTACAGGTAAGATAAGCGTTTGGTGGGAGGTAGTATAATGGAGTATTATTTCGGAGTAGACAAGAGATTGACGGTTGTACTACTAAAGTCCTACGACTGTTCAGGAAAACAAAGTTACTGTTACACCCCCGCCCCCCACCCACCAGACTGAAAAGCAGTAAAAAACAGGTATGGTCAGATAAAGTTGAAAAATATATTTATTTATCCCTAACAAAATAATCTCCCTCACCCACCCTAACCCCAACGATTGTCTCTGAAACGTCCCAAAACGATCCCAACTCCCAAATCCCACCCCCCAAAAGTCTATAAAAAAAGGGCAAGGGACACTCCACTACTGGAGGGTGCTGGTGCTGGTGCATGATGCGGCATGGGCATCATACTCCTTGCGGAGGGTGGCAAGCTCGGAGCGGAGGCCCTTAACCAAGGTCTTATACCTCAGGACCTCCTGCTCCAGGTTGGACATGCGGACTCGTAGGCGGCGTTGGCGTTCCTTGCAGCTCCTGTGGGGGGCAGCTGGTATTTCGGGTGCTTGGCGGTGGCGGTCGGCTTTCTTAGCCCGGCTCGGTCCCGCTGGTTTAGTCACGGAGGAGGATGCAGTGGTCACAGTCGAAGATGTTGCCCCGCTCGACTGCGTGTCCTCCTCCTCCTCCAGGGCCACCAGCCGCCGATACTCGGCGACTGTGGCCTCCAGCCTCCGTTGCCGGGCCAATCTAGCCTGCTCCCTCCTTGTTGTTGATTTGGAAGGAGCAACTATATGAAGAAAGAAAGACATAGTCTGTAACCAATGCTCCTTATTAATAACACAAAGTGATTGAGCCGAAAGTTGGGTCACAGAGTACAAGTAGCAAATTGAAAGCACAGTACATAACTATTGAGGACAGTATCTATGTAACCTCCCACTTCTGCATCCTTGCTCTAACAGTAGTGGTAGTTTAATGAACTAATTCTACGACCACTATGGACTTCCATTACAGTCGACTATGACAGTACACCAGTCTTATTCTTCTTCTTCTCTCTTGTTTAGGGAAATGGGTACGTTATCTTATGCAAGCCGGCAGAATGACATGGACACAGCACAGTGAAGTTGCACCCGAGAAAAAAAGTTGCACACCATGATGATGGAGACAGACTTGCGTTACTGTACCGGTCCAGTACATGCAGGTGGTGAAGCTATTACTTTTCTATTACGGGTGGCACTGAGAATACTCTGTTACAAGGGCTACTGCTTAATTAATTTACCTTTCACCCTACAGTGCAAATGAGTACTAGAAAAGGAAACTGAAGAAGCTAACTAATTTGATTATCTATCACTTCACATGGGACGTATTTAATGACAGATGAGATGACTTTAGGTGCTTTGCTTAATATTGAGTGAACACAGTGATACACCCACACATGAATGACGTACTACAAGTAAACTAAAGTTATTAAGAGAGGTACGGAGTGTCCACCGTAATAACCAGATATATGCTGTGAATGCAAACGCAATACAAAGTACTGCTACTATTCATGGTAGTATTGGACACATTTACAATTTCTTTTCCTTGCCTTCCCTGCACTGGGACGGACGTGCGGGTGCGGTGGTACATGCTCTTCAAGGTAACACTTACTTCACCTGGCGACCATCTACTCTCTCTAGATACACATTTGCTATGTAAGAGTCAGAGAATACCATGCTCCAGGCATCCATTCATTCAAAGTATACGCACACATACAGTTTCTGTTTCACCCACCCAGGCTGCTGTCCTTCCACCCATCCTTGCTTCATCATTGACCCAGCCATGCACCATACCATATTCTTTCCTTCCCAGCCACCTCTGGGTCCAAGCAAACACATATCGTTCTTCTTTGCCAGCCATCATACAAGTTCGCGTCCCACTTACTTACACCCTTCTTTCGCTTTTCGTTCATCCCATCCATCACGTTCGTCTAAGAACTTATTGGGATTCTTCTCACCAAAAACTTCACAGCTAAGTCGAAGTACATTTCGAGGAGGCTACTACCTGGTTGATTTGTAATTGTAATACACCCGTGCAGAAAGCACACTATGCAGTCTTCAATCTCAATAAGTAAGGAATATATAGCTTACCTGTTTCCGCCACCACCGTTTGATCCCCCACAAGAACGGCCACCAGCTCTTCTAACGCCGCATCCTCCCCAGAGGCCTCCGAGTCCAAGTCCAACACAGCCACCTCCGCGCTGGCCCCGTCACCAGATGTTACACCTACAAAGTACATTTAAGAAAGTTAGAATACACCACTCACTACTATATAATATTTGGTCTAGGAGAAATGTTAAAAAAACAGAATACAATGTAATAATTTGTGACTGTCTACTCCATAGTAAAAATGTCCCATTTTCCAGGGAAGGCTGTTGTCTTGCTGCACTTTTATGCACAACTGATGAATGCTTGCTTTTGATTTTTAACACGCACCACTTTTTCTCCTAACAGACAGAAGCTTGACTCCTGAGTCCTAAGAACACGACCAGGATCAAGTTCAAAGTAGGTGAGAGTTCGGCTCGACCACAAGAAATGTGTCCAATTAATCGTCAGCACTAACCACTTTTCCGTTTACAGTTAAATAGTTTTATGACAAAGTAGATTTTAATAAATGTGTTTACTTTTAATAAAGCTTTTACACTTAAATAGACTCTGTGGTTTTTGTTCCTCTAGACTAGAGTGGATGAGCTAAAGGTTTTGGAATTTTTGCAAGCATGAGTGCCTCTGACACTTCTTGACTGTGCTGTGACTCCGTACTACTCTCTTGTCCTGCGTACGATAATCTAGAGATCATTGGGGATCTATAATCGGTGACTTCGGGAGCTGAATGACTCTGCCACACTATCTAGTCAGTAAGGAGACAGTGCATAGAGGTATTGCTGAATATAATGGGAGTCCAATGGAATTGCCAAATGTCCAATCTTAGTTAGCTACACAGACAGACTAATAAGAATAGTCTAGTAATACCACAGGGAGTCATATTCGAGGCAGGATAAGAATTTATATCCAGTCTACAAGAAGATCAAAGACGATTTAGAAAAAATCGAATGAGGAACGCTAGGAAAAAATAGGTACTGTTTAGTAAAATGTAAACTTACTGGGGCCAGCAAAGGAGCCCTCGCCTGCCCGATCCTGGCCTGCATCCTCAGCACCCTCCTCCTGTGTCCTCTTGCCCTTGGGGGGAGCTGATGTACAACATGAAAGAAAGAAAAACCATAAAACATGGATGAGATTTTTCAACCAAATCAAACATTTCAAAAGAACAATAACAACATATTTTGGAAAAATAGCAAATAGATAGACAACTATTCCACGGGATCTATCTCATGTGATATACTACGTTATTCGTATTGCCTGATTTGCGGAACGTTGACTTAGAAAGTTCCTATGTAACTCAATAAACAGACTACTAAAGAGGTTTGCCTAGGCCTGGCACTGCAGGCAGTAGTGCGCAACACGTGACAGACAAAGTCCATCCTGCTTGCAGATCAGTGAATACTCAAACTATCAATCCACCCGCCACCACCGCCACTATTTCTTCTGATAGCCATGTGACTGTCTAAAGGAAGGACACTGGACTTCAGTCTGTTGGGGCTGATTTATAAGTCCCTTGCGGAAGTTGCGGCTGATTTTCCTCCATTGTTGCGTGCCTTTTCTGACGCAGCGGCAGAACAAAAGACTCGCCATGGTGTTGGTGCGGCGTATATATTAAAAAAAAAAACACATATGGGCATATGGGCGATGCATCACGTTGTAAAGCCCTGCGCCATCAGGGGGCGTTCCGGCGCAAGGGAGGGCGTACCTGCGCAGGAACGAATCCTAAAAGTGGCTGAGGGAAATCTACAAGATGTCAATCAGTCATTTTTAGGACAATGATGCATGACTCAAACCCTGCGCGCTTGAAGCCGACGTACGGCTTGATGCAGCATTGGGGAGATAGGGTACCCCAGAGCATTGCTGGAGCTGCGCCATCGTTGGCACGCAACTCCAGCAATGCGCTGCCTTTACGGCACAGATACGTAAGGCTTCTGTGACGTTTTGGGCCAATGGGTGGTGGTGGCATGGCACACAATTACTGCCGCATCCCTGCTACTTTGCAGGGATGCGCCGGTAATTGAAAATATGACCCTTACTGTCTAGCATTACGCAGTTCTTTTCTTTACAGTACACTCATACATAATTTCTCAGGCCAATGAAATGCTTCTGAACACAACATACAAAACAAAGAAGCATAGTAGCAAGCAAGGCTACTGAGAAGGAGAGCAGTGCACCTGAAAATGAAATGCATAGAAGATTTTGAAATATAATTTACCTCAATGTAATCGGCAGCATTATTGCTCTTGGTAAAGAACAAAGATTTGCAAATAACAGAGCAGGATAAAACAGAGTAGTAAATGTACTACTACTACTACTCACCAAGCCCGGGGACCTCTACGCCGAGCGCGTCCAGCAAGTCCCGCTCCCGGTCCATGACATCGGTCCAGCGGTGGGTGGCCTGGTTATATGTGCGCCGGACCCCAGAGATCTTGTACATGGCCCGGCACACCTTCTCCCACCGCTGGCGGCGCTCCCGGATGCCATAGCCGGTCGCGATCTTGCCGCCTCCCAGGATCGTCTTGGGGAGGCGGCGCTGGACATGGAAGATCAGTGCCGCCACTTCCTCCGCGCTGAAGATCTCCCTCGGGACCACTTGCTCCCCCCTTAAACGCCCGCACGGGAGCCGGGCACGGGGTGCGGGACCCTTCCCCTTCTCAGGGTGCTTCCCGGCTCCCTTTACCATGGTCTGGGCAGAAATAAACTTAAATGATAAAGAAGAAATAGAATAGTGAAGAAGAAAAGAAAAGAGTTTAAAAAAGTAGTTTAAAAGTAAATAAAAGCTGCAGAAAACACAAAAATATAGAGCTAGAAAAATAGAGGGTTAGATAATAAGTAAAATTAGATCAAAAAAACTTCAAACAAGCAAAGGATGGCAGAGATTGAGAGAGGATACAGAAAGCATGCCCAGAACCATAGCAATGAATGAGAAACAAGATGGCCGCGCCCGTTCACGACCGCGTGGGTAAGTTCGCGCGAGATTTTCCTTGCGAGTACGCGCGAAATTGTACTCGCGAGCAGCACACTTTGCGAGATTACACATAGCGGGCGGAAACGGAATTACGTCACGCCAACAAGATGGCCGCGCCCGTGTACGACCGATAGGGTAACTTGGCAAACGAATAGCTAGAAGCGCCTCGCGAACACGCGCAAGATCACGCGAACATACACGTCGCAACAAAAACAATTTTGTATTCGCACGTATTCGCGGCTTCCGAAATCGATCTCGCACGGATTCGCGCCCCAAATAACGCGCGAAATTGCAAAAAAAACGATTTTAGCTAAAATGAAAGCAATGAGCAGGTGCAAAAGTTCAAACTTAACATTAGTAACATTCAAGGTAGTGCTTCCTGATGGGCCCCTCCAGAGTTTGCAACAATTCTATGACCCTGCTATGACCCAAACAGCAGGCTCATAGAATAGCACCATAAAGGTCCTGTAAAAAAAAAAATTCACTGCAACAAAAAGCAAATTACAGATAAGGAAGGAAGCAGGTGCCAGCCAGACTGGAACTTTCAAAATTACTGACACATTAATGAAACACAAATTAATTGATGGCAGTTGAAGAAGGGCAGGTGTGCTAGCTTTTTTCAACCACCATAATCTACAGTAATAAATAAACCTAATAGGTGCCTGTGAGGATGTACTAGAGGGTGGCATGGGTGTCCCAGAGGGTGGCAGTGGTGAAACAGAGGGTGCTGTGAACCTGTGATGATAAACCAGACGTAGAAACAACATAGTCGCGGCCGTTGCAAGCCGAAAAGTAAGTTCGCAATTGCGAACTTGTCCCAAAATCGGCGCGAACACGCGCCAACACAAAAAACGGAAAAATCCGCAAATCCGCTAGAGTTCGCGGATCTTCGCGGATTGCGAATCCGTAAATACGCAAGTTCGCGGATTGCCAATCCGCAAAATCCGCCCATGCCCACTTCCCACCCTATTCCCCTATAAACCCACAACCCGCTCCAGTACTAAAACATTAAATTAACTTTAAAGTATCATTATTAATATATAAAAATAGTACACATGTAATTTAAAACATGTAAAATACTTATCAAAAAACATATAACACATACATATTAAATAATATTAATACGAATATTGATACTAGTAACATGGAAAATTAGTAACATCGATATATTTGATATCGATATTACTGACTTCGATATTACTTACATCGATATAAATAAATTCGATATTACTTACCTTAGGGTCGATATTCTAGCCAATGATATTCTTGACCTCGATATTCTTTACCTTCGATATTATAGACTCGAAATTTCTGTAGGTCGATATTACAAACTCGATATTTAGACTGTGTACCTTGCCAGACAATATGCATGTAACCTAACCCCGAGATGTTTATCTTCTTCCTTTTCTAATTCATGTTCCTTAGGGTTGCAAGCTAATTGGTGTTGCTCAAGTCGCGTTAACACTAGTGCTGCATGCTCTCAATGTTTAGTTAATATTTTACAAAAAAGGCAGGTCTATCACCACAAAATGATTTAAGACATTAGAAAAAAACCGAAATAACATTGTTTGATAATCATAATGCCCAAAAGGGGTACCAAATGCCTTTTTTCCATTTTTTGCATCCCTTTATACACAGGGGATGTTAATAAGCACCCTGAAAATTGAATTTGGTAAAAATTACACAGATTCTGGAATATCTTTAAAAAGAAATAACAGGTAACCTTCCTTGAACGTAATTGACTGAGTTCTCCATAGTAGATACAGAATCAGAGAGTTCTATATTTTATTCTGAACAATGAGCAAGGATGCTCCATCTGGTGATGAACAGTGTTCAATCAACTTTTTCTAAAAATTCTCTTCTGGGTAGATGTTCAATATCTCCTTCTGGTTCTCAGATAATTAACAATTTGCCCAAAGAGTACTTTCCAATTTTTTTTTCAGTTGGCACAGTGTCTGTTAGCTTCAGATGTGCAGCGCCAAAGAGCGCGCTAATTCCCCCATTCTTTCCTTTCTATTAATTGCCGTGGGCCTGTCATTGCTGGGTATTTTTTTGCAGGCAAGCCTACCTTGAAGTGCCTTCGCCCCTGCCTGCTCGCACTGCTCGGTGGTTCCCGCATGCACCTACACCACCGATGCTAGTGAAAAGGAAGCAGGAGGGTCTCACTCAGGCCGCCTCTTAGAACTGCTCGGGGGTTGTCCTCACGGGGCTCTGTTTATTTATCGCAGTAATTCGGCAAATGGACGCAACATTGATTAATAGAATCCATGGGATGTGTTTTGAAATGTGATATTGTTCAGCAAGGTTGTCATGCTAATCTTTTAATAGCGCCGAGAGGCTAAAATTCACACATAAGGCGCTACCCCATCAGCGTTCATTACACACCAGTCTAGTCGGCCGGAGGTCTATCGGTTTGAATATGTTGCTACCGTTGCCGGTCCCCGTTGACTTATGAATTGCACCGTTCCTGTACCTCGCCGGGCTGTAATTACAGGTTTGTGTTATTTACTGTTACATTTGTTAACTGTATCGAGCCCCGGTAACATTCCGGCATTTTTAAATATGTATCTCGCTTCCTGAGCCTTGTTACTGCACAGAAACGTGCAATAACACTAAATTGCGAAAAGCTAATTTGTACGACTGACATGACCATCATTTTGTTTTCATGTAAACTCGGTGCCCGTCATTGGCCCATAAATACATCTTTGACAATCCGTGTGACGCATGTCTCGATTCCGGGTAACTCTGTTTCCGTTGTGTGCCTTCATGTGGAATTTTCAAAGACAGGTCATCTTTTTGCCTGACTGGTGTAAGCTGACCTGCTCCCTTCTGTTTTGTGTGATTATAGCTACTGGGGCAGTCGGTGCAGGAGGGAACTTCGAAAATCACCATGCTTGGCTCCAGTAGATATGTGGCTTTATAGAATGATTGCTTTCAGTGGAAATTTATATTCTGTGGTCCTTTTGTACATCTGTTAGTTCTTATCGTCATGACAAAGGGAGGGAACGATGTCTCAACTTTTTAATAAGCTATCTGGAAATGAATGTCTGTGCTCATATTTTACTACACGTTTAAGTATGCGTATGTATCACTGTGTTTATATGCTTGATGTAGCTTGACCATTTGTTATATAGGTATTTATTGTGATTTTATGTGCAATCAATTGTGTTAGGCTGATGAGATTGTCATTTTCGGTTATAAGACACCAAATTGACCCTGGATGATGGAAAAACCTTTATAGCAATGTTTCTCTGAGGTGTCATGCAATCTAAAATGTCATTATTGTTGTGGAGTGCATTGAGAAAGGCATTTACGATCCTTTCTGAAGGGGCAAATAGCAATCCAAACATCTTTGGTCACTTGTCCGTAGGAAATATTTGAAAATGTAAAATGTAATCGTTCTCATGTTGCATTTTGAAAGTAATGTATTGCATTTGCATGTGTTATTGCGTACACGCGATTGCCTTTCCTTTAACACTTGTTGTATATACAACAGGAGTATGAACCCTTCAACCACGTTGGGATCAGGGTAGAAAGTAGCAAAATATATGTAGTATCCCAACAGGTATAAGTAATAGATTAATAAGACATGATATGCAAAAAGCATTATCCGCAAGGAAAAAAGGAAACTCAATACATCCGTAGAAAGTGCCAGGGGCATCATGTTTATCAAATATAAAAGAAACGGGGTTTAGTACAGTTGTAGCAGCACAGTAGATAAACAAATGATACAACCCAAATTGTACTTGGTGCATGAAAAGGGCATACGGTGAGCAAGGTGGCGACGCAAGTGACAAAGTGATCAGCTTATAAGGCGCAGCGAAACTTGGTGTCAATAATATACAGTGGTTTATATACAACAATATGGCTTTAATTGGTTTTAAGGTAAGTTGTTCAGTATGTAGCTTACTTGATGAGAACATGTGCCATATTTTGGGTTGCGCCTATTATTAGGCTGAGAAGTCGACGGCGTTTCGATCCGCGTGCGTAGGGATCATCATCAGGACTGGGTTAAATGAGGAAGAACAGTGCTGTACAACGGGGAAAGGAAAGGGGGAAGGGTTAGGAAACTAGCAGGGGATGGGACATCTGCGCAGGGCGGGGCGCAAGGGGTGTGGTGACAGCGGTCAAGTTGATGGCGGGGAGCGTGCCGGGCAAGGGGGGTGCGGAGGGTCCTCCTGGAAGGACCGATGAACCGATGTAGTAGGCCCAGGGCGGCGGGATGCCGGGTGAGGTGGCCAGGGCTCCGTATGGAATGCAGGACGGTGGAGGCACGTAGATTGGCTGAATACCTGGTGCAAGTAGGAGACCAGAGCTGATAGTGCCGGTGTTGGACTCGCAGCGCACATAGTGGCCCTGGAGTTTTGAGTCCGCTGGTGGGCCGGGTGAGGGCGGTGGAAGGTGGTGGAGTGACGGGATTGGTAGCTGGGGTTCTACACAGAATTGCGAGGGCCGCGGGTCGTGATCGGGGAGGGAGTGGGCGCGTGGATGGGGAAAATACAAGGTGCATGTCGGAGACCTAAGCTATAAGTGCCGGTAATGGAATCACGGGGTCAGACTGATTTGCATATGGCCATGTCTGAACTGGGGTGGCTGAGTGAGCTAAAGAATGGTGATGGATTAAACCCAGATCAGTTGACTGGGGGTGAGTGTTTGATTTACTCAAACGCTCCGTCCATCATCCCCTTATGTATCGCTCGGTAATGGAATCACAACACACGCAGTGGCTATGGAGTGAGCGCATGGAAGAGTGGAATGTCAGGTGCATGTCGGAGACCTAAGCTATAAGTGCCGGTAATGGAATCGCGACGTGCACAGTGACTAAGGATGGACTTGCGTGGGGACGGTGGAGAGGTGCAATCAGCCCAGGGTAGTCTCCGGAAGGGGGGGAGGGGTGGGGGACCATGGATCGGATGGGAGAGTCGGAACGGAGGAAGGGTCAGGGAGGGTTGGGCATGGTAAGGCAGAGGGAAGCGGGCGTGAGCGTGGTGAGGGGAATTAACGCGGGGAACGCGTTGAGATTACCTTGTACGGACGAGACACCTCATCTGTAAGTGTCGTCAGTCAATTAGATGCATCAAATGGTCCTGGGGAGTAAGGAAAAGGAGCAGCTCAGCAAGGGGGGGCGGTGAAGGTGGCTGTGCCGGACAGCGGTGGGGGGGTGGAAGGCGGGGATCACTAACCTAGAAGTCAAAAGTTGGGCCAACTGGGGGACGGAGTGTCTCTTCCAGCTTGAGGAGGCGTCGATGTGACCTAAATGAAATCCGGGGAGGTTAGGAATGACTGCTGGGGAATACACTCGTGTGAGGGGAGGGGGAGGGCGGGGCTGAGACAAAACTAACCTGTAGCCCGACGGAACTGGGCACGTCAAGAAGTGGCCAAGGCCTGATCCCTTTGGTGATCAGCGTCAACAGGAATGAATCTGCAACGGGAGGGAAAAGCGAGTGCTTAGGGCCAGGCGATCATGTTGGGAGAGATCGCAGAACACGATCAGTAGAAATGGAGTAGCAGCAGCTGCACCACTGAATCCGGACGAGTCGGCGTAGTCAAGGAAACGCCATGAATGCCGGAACTAACTAGTGTGGAGCTGGGGGCGTGGTAGGGTCACGTGGAGGGAGATGGGCGGCTGGGGATGTGTAGTGATTGGTCAAGGGAGGGGGGGGCGTGAACCTGCTATCTGAATGCAGTGATTTGAACAGTCAAAGACTATGACTCTGGCCGAATTATGTACGAGTATCGGTATAGTACATAAACAACTAATTGATACAAGGCTGTACACGATGGAGCGGCAAAAGCGTAAAAAATGCAAAGCATACAATTAATGTGTGGAATAACAGTACATTATTGGTGGCATTGAAGATTACAGATGGTAATGGTGGGCATTAAAACAAGGTACACGTGACTGCATAATAATTATACAGTTAGAAGCATACCGTGGAGAGCTTATAGATATGTGGCACTGGATGCAGTGTTGGAGGGAACAGAGATTGTGACATCGTGCATGCCAACAATGGCATTAACAGTCAATCAAGTGCATTAAGAAACATAATTAGGGTCTCGGACAGTGATGTAGCCAAGGAGGAAGGAGAGGGAGGGAGAATTGAGGAAATGCGCCTAGATAGCCACAGTGCTATTCCATTCGTCAATGGTATTAAGACCATGGTTGACGGAGTCGTAGTAGGTCATCCACTTACACTCACAGCGATTGAGGAGATTTTTGATGTCCCCACCTCTGGATGGTAATGTGACCTGTTCAATCAACTGCCAGTACATGTCAGTGTTTAGATGTTTCTATTCCAAAAAGTGCGAGACCAGTGGGGCAGTGACATTTTTACAGTTGATTCGGCTCTTGTGTTGGATTATTCTGTTTTTCACCAACTGGGTGGTTTGGCCAACATAGATGAGGTCGCATGGGCATTTGATCACATAGATGACATTTTGTGATCTGCAGTTTGTGTGGTGTTTCAGCTTGTATGTTTTATTGTTGTAGCAGAAATCCTTGGTGTTGGTGGTTAGGTCGCAGACTGAACAGTTCTGGCACTTGTAGTGTCCGACTACTGGTGGGAGCCCCCATGACGCAGTAATCGTTCGATTGTCCATTGTTTTTTCTTTCCAAGTGATGGCGTGTACCAAGTGTGATGCCAGGTTATCGCCCCTTTGGCATGAAAAGAGTGGCGGATCCTTGAAGGGTTCGAATGTTCGCAGTAAAGCCCAGTTCTTTTTTAATGATTTTGGCCACTTGATTGCTGGTGGGACTAAATTTTGACACAAAGGGGATCCTTTTCATGGGCTTCTTTGGTTGGGGCATCAGCAAATTTTCCCTGTGGTAATACCATGCTCTTTGTTTGGCTCTGGTGACCAGGCTTTTGGGGTATCCTCTGGTGATGAGTTTTTGGGCTAGGATATCCGAATCCCGAAAGTAATCTTGGCGCCATTTGCAGTTGCGTCTGACCAGAGACCAGAGCAAATAGTGCCGGTGTTGGACTCGCAGCGCACATAGTGGCCCTGGAGTTTTGAGTCCGCTGGTGGGCCGGGTGAGGGCGGTGGAAGGTGGTGGAGTGACGGGATTGGTAGCTGGGGCTCTACACAGAATTGCGAGGGCCTGACATGTACTGGCAGGTGATTGAACAGGTCACATTACCATCCAGAGGTGGGGACATCAAAAATCTCCTCAATCGCTGTGAATGTAAATGGATGACCTACTGCGACTCCGTCAACCATGGTCTTAATACCATTGACGAATGGAATAGCACTGTGGCTATCTAGGCACATTTCCTCCGCTCTTACACTCACCCTTGCCTGCCTTGCACTGTTCCCTCAATTCTCCCTCCCTCTCCTTCCTCCTTGGCTACATCACTGTCCGAGACCCTAATTATGTTTCTTAATGCACCTATTAGTGAAATATCCTGGGAGAATGCCATCACCTGAGTGGGCATTGCATCTTAAAACAGGATGCTTGGTATACTGAACCTAATATAAGTTATTTAGGCCTTTGTGTATTTTAACTAATACAAACATTTATGGAGATACTAGTCAAATTTGATATGTTGACATCTTCAGAATATCGTTCAATATTAGACATAACCTTTGAATCTAACTCTCATTTAGTTTTGTTGGCTTTATAACTCGGACAAAGTTTTGGGTATTATCTTCTTAATTCCCTACTTATTATATATCACTCATTATTATATAATATACATCTGGCTAGTAGGTTTTTAATATAATATAAGGTTATTATCATAATTGACATCTATAAAACCAAGCAGTTTGATATATCTTCAAAATCTTGACGGACAGAACAATAAAGTTTCTATGTTTTTCAATATAGTCTGTTTTCTCTGACCATCATCACTTCAGTCTGTTTTCTCTGACCATCATCACTTCGGTCACATGACACTTTTTAGAATCACATGATTATCATGTGATCAGCCATATAGTATATAATGTGTAGAATGGCACCAACACATTTGATACTCTTTTCCGAAGGCATCACCGGCAGCCATCCTTAGCCTGGTCCTACCTGGAGCCTCCTTTTATCAGGTACATATTAGTTTGTAGTTATAGGGACCTTGCTTTGCTCTGAAGCTGTAGTTTTGGACGCTCATAGATATATTTTGTTACATTCCTTTTCATAAAAGTCCTTTACTGTGCATGCCTATTGAGCTACATATTTGGAACACTATTGCATACCTTGAGCTTGTTCCAGTTTCTTCGTTGAATCTCTTCCATCACAAGGTAACTATGGGGTTCACTGTTACTCCGATTATTAATGTATACGTCCTTTTTTCTCTTATAAGGTCTCTGTTTTGACAATAGATTGTGTATTATTTTTTCAGAGGCTTTCCAGAATATCATATTACTGATTTTAACATTTATTGGGACCAGTTCGCTTTTCAAATATACCTACACGAGGCTTGTTTGATAAACAGGTATTGGTCTTAAAAATTCTCTTTAGATCATAAGATTATGGAAAATCACAGTTATATCTATGTTAGGGATATTTTTATCTCTTTTTAATCAATTTACTTTCAAAAATTGTTGTTTCTTATTCTTTTTTGTAGACATCCGACCTTTTCGTGATATTGTTGATCTTAAAATGAATCAGACATCATTGCACATTCGGTGCACAGCATTTTTATCAGGTAATTCCTTTCCGTCATTGTGGTTTATCCGTTTTCAATGAACATGTATAATACCACTGAATCAACATCTATTGGGATAGATTAATGTTAGATACTTTGATTTTTATAACCAGTCTCAGTTTATCGGTCCGCTAATATCATTCCAAATTTTGGAGCATGATGATTGCTCACACTGTTACCAAACAGTCTCTTTATGATCTTATTGAATTATTAACATTGACTTATTGGTTTCACTTGCATAACTCACGTGTCAAAATCTAAATAATCTCTTTTTTTTTTTAAATGAAACTATACAGATAGCTTATACAAACAGCAGCTACCATGTACATCGATGATGATTAGACCCCATTATTTAGGTCCATAATAATGGTGATACATACCTTTTTTCAGCCATTTATTAGGATCAAGAACATCCACCAACTATGGAGTTGCAAGTTTTAATCACTAGGAACTAATCAAATTGAAACAGGATCTGTGAGTGATTGGCTGCTTATTTTCTATCTTATTGTTTCTTGACTACATAATGTTGCAGGCCTTTACATCTAATAGGCCTCTTTCATTAAGGTTTATTTTTGAGCACTCAGATATAGCACCATAGATAAATATTACATTGTAATATGTGAAACATAGGAAGAACGTCAGATTATGTACATAGATTGTTGCTACTGATACACATTATGTTTTTTAAGATATATGTAAAAAGAGATACACATTGTTTAAATAGGTGTTTTTCTTGAGAAAACATGTCAAGATTCGGTTAACCATTTGTGAAGTCTGAGTATGTTCTCTTTTTTCTTTTTTTCTTTTTAGATAATTGTGTGGCTTTCCTGAAGAAGGCTCTGTATACGTCGAACCGCACATCGAGATATTGCCACTTTTAACCCTTTATTTAAACATATTGATCAAATGTGATGTGTTACATATTGTGTTTCATTTTTTAAATGTTTTGTATCAATATCATCTGTTTAGATAATATGAGAAGGAATTATTAAAATGGTAACAACTTTGAATATATTTGTTCTGTATTCCTTGGCTTTCTTAATGTTATAGATACTGTGTATATTGTTTTCTTTATTGACATTTCCTAGGAGTTTTTGTCACTACCATGCATCACAGAACAGCCTCAGAGAATAGGTTCCGAAAGCTGCTGAGGGGCTCAGCTCATGCATGGGCACCCTTTCACACAAAACCAAACACTCTGCCTTCAGGATTCATAAGGTCTGCCATAGGAGTGACTGATAGGTTTATATGTGCATTGATTGATTAAAGGTAGATATAGGTAACCTATATCTTAGTAAGGGGTGCATGCACCACCTTACCCAGGCCGCACGATCAGTCCTGTGGTGTCATTTTGAAATGCTTCCCATGGGTGGCATAATACATGCTTCAGCCCCTGGTAAGCCTCTGGGGCCCCTATGCCCTTAGTACCTAGTGTACCATATACTAGGGACTCACAAGGGTACCCCAGGAACCAAACTGGAGTGTACCTACAGTACATGCAATCAATTTAGAGAGGAAGCAGCAAGGCTGGGGTCCTGGATAGCAGGGTCCCAGCCAGTCTAAAGGAAAAAAAACATTGAAAAACCAGCAAAAAGTGGGGGTATCCATAGTAAGCAGATCCTACTCTCCTACAGGCAGCTCTTAAAAAGTTAACCATACAGAAAAGAGTAAAAACACAATTTGACAGTTTTAAAAACAGCAGGGCTATACGTGCCTGCCTAAATCTAGCTTTCCTTAACAGGTTCTTCAATCACATTTTCCTGGGTAGGCATAATACTGGCAGAGGAGAACTAGATGTAGGGTATTCTGTGATGACCTATTGTCGCAGCCACAGGACCCACACTCTTCTGGATTTGAGACAAAACCTGCCGGTACTGCCAATAAATGGTGAATAACATTTATTCTAAAATGGGTAATAAAAAATCTGTCATGAGCACTCGTCATTAATGTTAGATATGGTTCTATACCCTGAGTTGTTTGAACTAGAACATGATCTCTCACTGAATGTTTCTCCAGTTCGCCCTTATCTTTAGGTCTTATTGTCTCCGGTTTGTTAAACAGATCTGCGCACCCTAGTTTAGTAAAAGAATCCCTGACGTATTTTATCCATGGGATTTTCATCGCAAAATCAAAAGAAATACAATCCTGAATTACCAGTTTGTCAGACCCACTCCGCATTTGTCCAGATCTTCACCAACAGACTAGGGCCTTCACTACCACCATACCTGAGATATGTTTGACCCCCAGTTCTTCATGGACACTAAAAGCTGGGGTGCTATGAGGGACCCTAAGTATTCACCTCAGATATTTGTTCTCTTCCCTTTTCAAATTAATAGTCTTAACAAATCCCCACATCTCACTTTCGAACAAGACTTTGGTGCAACTTTAAAATCATACCTGGGGTCCAACGCCCTAGTGTGTGTGCAAAATATGCGATGGAACCAGTGGACGTGTTCAAAGCCAGGCACTTTTTTCTATTAAGGGTTTGAAGTTCAGGCAACTATCAAAAAACTTGCCCAGATATGCAAAGGCTGGGACTTTGGCTAGGTTATATGAGCCTATGGTGTAATTATAAGATTTGCTTGGCTTCTTTCCCATCTTCATGACATATGACTTTGCGAGGTTAGGAAACATATCCAGGTTACTCATGAATTTCACAAAGTCAGCCATTAAAAGCTGCAGACTGTGTGGAGTACGGGCAAGAACCACTGCGTCATCTGCATAAAGCAGAACTGGCACTGTTCTATTGCCTAATCTTGGCAGGTCTGCCTCAATGTTGCACAAAGTAGCATTGAGACCATTAATATATATCTTAAACAAGAATGGCGCTAAGATGCATCCTTGTCTGACCCCACTAGAACACTTAAAATGCTCTGTTACCTTAACCTGCCTGCATGTATCTTACAGCTGCTGTTGTGTTGGAATGCAGCGACTGAATGATGTTTATTATTTCTGTGTCTACCCCAAGATCACCCATTATAGCCCACAGTTTAGTTCGATTCACGCGGTCAAAGGCTGCAGTGAGGTCCATGAAAGCTGAGGATAGCGCCCTGGCCTTGGCTACAGTGTATTTTGCGTGATGAGGTACAGGTTGAGACATTGGTCTACAGTAGATTTCCCCGGACGAACCCCATATTGCGCGTCCGTGATAATTTGTGCCGCCTTTGGCCAATCCATCAACCTGTTTAAAATCTCCCACCCCAGGACCTTTGCTGAGACATCTAACAGGGATATTGGCCGATAGCAGTGTGGACTGTCCCTGTTGCCCTTCTTAAAAATGGGCACAATAATAGCGGAAGACTAGGATGCTGGCATGGCTGTGTTTATTGCTGCATTTATTACCCTAGTTAGAAGAGGGGCCCAGACCTCCGTGTTGGAGTAAAAGAGGTCCGGAGGGATCCCATCTGGCCTTGGTGCTTTATTCCTCATCAGGACCTCTATTACTAAGGTTACTTTGTCCAGCAAGAAGGCAATGGGTTGCTACTTGGTTGCGTGATTGAGGTCTGCAGGTTATCCTGACTATGAAGGTGATCATACTGGCCCTGAAAATGCTGCTGCCATTGTTCAGGCAGGATATTGATACTTAGCCCTGGCTTATTCGAGTCCCAGAAACAGGGGTTGTTAATTACTCTTTTAATCAAGTGCGGGGGGAGGTACAATGTTGATCCATTCAGTTTCCAAAGTTAATATCTTAATCAAAGAGTGGGAATGGATCACTTGTCCTGTACAACCTTCGGTATGCAGGTAAAATACAGGAGGTGCGGTGTCCCGATCTAAAATGAACCTCATGCACGTGATGGGTATGTTGACGTTTAAAGCGGTATATCTTGATTCTCCGCTTTTGGATCACGTGTGTGCATAATCATCAGGTCGATCAAGTTATGCAGCCTCCACCAGGAGGTTCTTACCCAAGGTTGATGCAGTAGTGAGCCAGTGAAAGGGGATTCTAAAATAATATTAAAAGGGGGCGGCAAAAACCAGGAAATCTTTTATTAGTCTGGTTTAGGGTCCGGTAACTCTTAGTATAGTATAGTGCACGTTGGTAACTGGATTATGAGTAGTAGGTGCACTTAGAGTCTAAAGATCGTGAAATAGTGGGGGGGGGAAATTATTTTGAAATGGTCGACATGTTTCTGCCATAGTGCCAGATTTAGGACTTACAGGCATTCATCAGGACCGTTAAGTGAATAACGTGAGAGGAATGTAAAATTAGTGCTCAAAAGGTGACAAATAAAGGTTGGTGACCTGTTATTCTTGCTATGGAGGTCTCAGTGTACCTGTGAAAAATAAACACAATGGTTTTGCCACACACACAAGGGAAAGGGGTACAAGGGGACACAACTAAAAAATGGCAATACTTTAGTGACCGGTTATCAATCATGGCAATGTCAACTCTCTCTTGGGGCTCTCCATACCCATGCAGAGGTCTATAGCATGCTTGCATTTGTTGATGCGTGTAGGTCTTTAACATATATTCTAGGATGCAGTGCTAGTATATCATGTTATCTGCTCATTGAAAAAGGTTCGGTTCAGTGTGGGTGTTCACCATTACATAAAACCAATATACCGTTTGAATGGTACCAGGGCGAGTATCACTGCGTGATGATAACATTAAAGGTATCGTAATGTGAGCAGTGTTCACAAGTGTGACCCCATCGTATTATAGTCACAGATGGAGCGTTCATGCGATATTGTTACCTCGCGCATATAATTACTGCGCTCCAGTCGGAATGGTTGAGCTTCAGGGGGACTAGGGAAGGAAACAGTTTGGTTAGTATTGTCACTTCCCGTATACTTGCGGTTTTAGGAGATCTCGTTCGGTCTGCTCCACTACCTCTTGCGCCCGTTCCTGGCGTCTACTGTGCGCGTTGCTCATGCCAAACCGGAAACGATTCCCATTGTTTCCGGGTTGTCATATGGGCGGGTGTAATATTATTCAGTGTTCCTATTGGTCCTCTGGTGGGTTGTCATGGTGACATAGCGAGTCAACTTACAGACTCGGAACTTCGTTATGGTAAATGGACATAGAACGTTACAGGTTTTCTAAGACTATTTGGGTCAGATATGGCAACATTAGTTGAATTGATTACATGGGTTGTGTAGTCATTGGGGCATGTTAAGGTAGGAATCATCAACATGCCGGTGTATCAGGGGTTTTTTCCGTGACGAATCGTAGAGGATGGGTGTTAATATACACGGACCTCCTTCTTGGTTACTTTCCCAGGAAGATGGATATAGAGGCAATTTTGTCAGTAGAGACGGTGGTACTAATATGTGTTGTAGGAAAGTATTGTTGTTAGATACACCAATCAATTCTATCAAATAGTAACAATTTCCTCGTAGTTGTATTGTGAATCAAGTTTCCATCTGTATTTTCACAATGGTATTTTGCCAAAATATGAAAATCTATGAAAATCTGTTTAGTCAATTGTTTCTAGAATAGGTATATGTTTTGTAGAAACAATCTCTATTGAGAAGGTGTTTTCAGATCAAGTTGTGGTTACTTTTATCTTCTTGCCAGACTGAGCCACAGTATGTTATCATTCAGCCCTTCGCTGTCAGTTCTGAGCCTGTGCACCCATCTCTGCTCTTTCTCAAAGAGGATTTTTTCTGCGTTACTGTCTTTTTTGCCAAAGTTTCAAGAATTACCCATTGTAAATCATTCACGGTATGGCTATTCTCCAAATAATGCGTAGCCATTTTTGTGGTGCTCTTCCTACATTTCACATTACTCCTGTGTTCACACAGTCTTGGTTTTATTTTTCTGCATGTCATGCCAATGTAATTCAACCCGCACGGACAGGTGATCATATAGATCACGTGGGTGGTGTTACAATTTGTGTGGTTTTTCAGGGTCCATTTGAAGTTGGGTAACAGCTGTAATTCTTTTGTCGGTTTGGTGAGGCTGCACACAGAGCATGTGCCGCACGGATAGTGTCCTGTCACTAGTGGATTTCCCCAGAGATTGGACTGTTCTCTGGGTATTCTAGGGACAGGTCTTGTGTGTACTAGTATATCCTTCAGATTTCTCGTTCTCTTATTCGCAAACCTTGGTTTTGGCCATTTGAGGTTGCCTGATGTTTGTATTCTCCAATTTTTATTAATGGTCTTCTTTATATTGTTCGTCATTGGGCTGTACGTCGTCTCACACGTGAGAACGTCTTTCACCGATTTCTTGGGTACAGTCTCAAGAAGTGCTTCTCTACTCTGATTCCTTGCACGTTTTTTACATTTATTAATGATTTTCCTTGGATAGTCTCGAGCTTCCAGTTTGTGACAGAGTTCGTTTGCTTGTATTTGGTATTCAGTGGTGTCGCTACAGTTTCGTCGCAACCTCAAAAACTGGCTGTATGGTAGGTTCTCTCTCAAGGGTCTGGGATGGAAACTTTTGAAAGAGAGGAGGCTGTTTTTTGCGGTTGTTTTGAAGAAGGTACGGGTTTTGAGAGTGTTAGCCTCAGCATAGATGGTTACATCTAGAAAGTCGATGTTCTTATTGTCTGCACAGTACGTGAATTTGAGGCAATCATCTCTCTGGTTGAGCCAGGTGTGGAAGTCCAGCAAGTTTCTTCGATTTCCTTGCCAGATGACAAAAATGTAATCTATATACCGCTTCCAAAACAGTATATGATGATGAAAAGGGTTATCCTCATTGAGGATATGTTGGTCTTCGAATGTGCTGACGTAAAGCCCTGCCACGCTCAGGGCAAATGTGCTGCCCATCGACGTTCCGTGGCATTGCAGGTATAGTGTGTCCTTGTATTGGAAAACATTTTCCATGAGCGCTATCCGGCAGCATTCCAAGACGAAATGTCTTGGAATTTTGTGAGTCCATGTAGAGTTGAAAAGTATATTCTCGAGGGTCTCCATGGTCTTGCCTTGTGGAAGGCTTGTATATAGGCTCTCCACATCGAATCCAACCAGAAGCATTGTGGTGGGGGAGTATTCAATGATCTGCAATTGGTTGAGGAGGTCCCTTGTATCCTTCAGATATGTGGGGGTCTTTTGGACCAATGGTCTGAGATATTGATCTGCAAACTGGGAGAGAGGCTCCAGAATGGAGCCTATTCCTGATACAATTGGTCGTCCTGGTGGTGGTACTCGTCCTTAATGTGTCTTTGGGAGGGAATAGAAGTAGGGAGTTCTCGGTGTAGTAGTCCTTAGGTATTCTCCCTCTTTTCTAGAGATCCAATTGTTGGTTTCTCCTTCTTCTATCATCATTGAGATAGTCCTCTGCAATCTTGGGGTCGGGTCTGTTGCTAGAATTTTGTAAAATTTGTGATTCGACAGTAGGTCCATACATTGTTGGTTATATCCTTCAGCTGTTAAGAGGACAACTCCTCCGCCTTTGTCGGTGGGTTTCACGACTATGCTCCGGTCATTTATTAATGCGTCCAGTGCTTGCTGTTCCAACCTAGTGATATTCTGGAAGGGTCTCTGCTCTGTGCTGGCTAGTTCATCAATCCCTTTGAAAAGTGCTTGTTCAAAAGTCTGTATCTCAATCGGGATTTGTGAGTTAAGTGGGCAGAAAGTTGATTTTTTCTTTAAAGTTGTATCCCCTTCTCTGGTCGGTGGCTGTTCCCCTGCAAAGAAGGCTTTCAATTTCAACTTCCGACAGAATTCCGCCACTTCACATTTGGTTTTGAATACGTCTGACTTTGGTGTGGGAACATATCCCAATCCTTTATTGAGCACGCTTTCTTCTTCTTTAGTCAGAATTTTTTCTGTCAGGTTCACGATGAGGGATTCATGGTGGAGCCGGTTTTGGCTTTGGTCACGCTCCTCGTTTGCACCTGTCTCGTTTGGTCGGACCAGGTTACTCCTCTCCTCCGTGTTCTTTGTGATGTTTGGCCATTCCCTAAAAAAGTCATGCGTTGTTGAAAGTTAGGGCCTGGTTGTTGTTGCATCTGGTGGTTTATCATCTGGGGACCTTGAAAGTAGGGGTTCATCCAGCCTTGAAAGTGAGGATTAAAAGGGTGGAAAGGCATTCCTTGATTGCTTGTTTGAAAAACCGGGGGGCGCCAGTAATTGCATCCTCGTCGGTTCCCTCTACTGTTTTGGTAATGATTTTTATTGGGATTGTTAAGATCATCTCCTCCTTGGTCAGATCCTGTACTTGACGTGCCGCTATTCGATCCAAAGTTAGAGGCGTTGTCATCAGCCTTGTAGTCTTTCTACTGTATGGATGTACTTTCTCAATGGAGAATTTTTTCAGTTCTTTTGCCAGCTTTTGAAGTTTGGTCTGTGTCAAATATTCATGGGTGTCGCTCATTTCTTTGTTGATTTCGTCTAGTCTATTTTTGTATATTGTGATGTTCACAGTGTTGTTCAATTTGGTTTCTAGAATCTCAATTTTCACTGCAAGTTCATCTGTTAATCTGGTCGGGGTTTTTATAATTAAGACCAGATAGTCTCTGGTACATTTCCATGAAATCACAGACCAATCTTTTCTGAAAGGTAGGTCTTTCAGGAAGATCCTCGGTGCATTAGTAACCCAGAGTCCTCTGGGTGCTGCGTTCACTCTCAAATACTCTGTCATTATAATGCCGTGAACGGCAGTTCTAACTTGTTCTTTCTTTGTTTCTGTAAGTTCGTCCCATTCTGTACAGCTGGAGAGGGTCTGAGAGAGGTCACTGTTCATGAATGGTGCCGGTCTGGCGAGTATCGCAACGATCTCTTCTATGGAATAACTCAATCCGATATTTTCCGCCATCGTTAGGGCGGTCTTCTGGTCACTAGGGTTGTGCTGACCAGATCTTCGTGAAGACTCCCACAGCTGTGCGCTGCTTATAATCTTTTAATCAAGTGCAGGGGAGGTAGAATGTTGATCCATTCAGTTTCCAAAATTAATATCTTAATCAAAGAGTGGGAATGGATCACTTGTCCTGTACAACCTTCGGTATGCAGGTAAAATACAGGAGGTGCGGTGTCCCGATCTAAAATGACCCTCATGCACGTGATGGGTATGTTGACGTTTAAAGCGGTATATCTTGATTCTCCGCTTTTGGATCACGTGTGTGCATAATCATCAGGTCGATCAAGATTTTCATAGATTTTCATATTTTGGCAAAATACCATCGTGAAAATACAGATGGAAACTTGATTCACAATACAACTACGAGGAAATTGTTACTATTTGATAGAATTGATTGGTGTATCTAACAACAATACTTTCCTACAACACATATTAGTACCACCGTCTCTACTGACAAAATTGCCTCTATATCCATCTTCCTGGATAAGTAACCAAGAAGGAGGTCCGTGTATATTAACACCCATCCTCTACGATTCGTCACGGAAAAAAACCCTGATACACCGGCATGTTGATGATTCCTACCCTAACATGCCCCAATGACTACACAACCCATGTAATCAATTCAACTAATGTTGCCATATCTGACCCAAATAGTCTTAGAAAACCTGTAACGTTCTATGTCCATTTACCATAACGAAGTTCCGAGTCTGTAAGTTGACTCGCTATGTCACCATGACAACCCACCAGAGGACCAATAGGAACACTGAATAATATTACACCCGCCCATATGACAACCCGGAAACAATGGGAAGCGTTTCCGGTTTGGCATGAGCAACGCGCACAGTAGACGCCAGGAACAGGCGCAAGAGGTAGTGGAGCAGACCGAACGAGATCTCCTAAAATCGCAAGTATACGGGAAGTGACAATACTAACCAAACTGTTTCCTTCCCTAGTCCCCCTGAAGCTCAACCATTCCGACTGGAGCGCAGTAATTATATGCGCGAGGTAACAATATCGCATGAACGCTCCATCTGTGACTATAATACGATGGGGTCACACTTGTGAACACTGCTCACATTACGATACCTTTAATGTTATCATCACGCAGTGATACTCGCCCTGGTACCATTCAAACCATATATTGGTTTTATGTAATGGTGAACACCCACACTGAACCGAACCTTTTTCAATGAGCAGATAACATGATATACTAGCACTGCATCCTAGAATATATGTTAAAGACCTACACGCATCAACAAATGCAAGCATGCTATAGACCTCTGCATGGGTATGGAGAGCCCCAAGAGAGAGTTGACATTGCCATGATTGATAACCGGTCACTAAAGTATTGCCATTTTTTAGTTGTTTAAGACTCTATCAAAGGATAGATAGATATAGCAGATTTCTGCTAGGTATGTGTCCCCTTGTACCCCTTTCCCTTGTGTGTGTTGCAAAACCATTGTGTTTATTTTTCACAGGTACACTGAGACCTCCATAGCAAGAATAACAGGTCAACAACCTTTATTTGTCACCTTTTGAGCACTAATTTTATATTCCTCTCACGTTATTCACTTAACGGTCCTGATGAATGCCTGTAAGTCCTAAACCAGGCACTATGGCAGAAACATGTCGACCATTTTAAAATAATTTCCCCCCCCCCACTATTTCACGATCTTTAGACTCTAAGTGCACCTACTACTCATAATCCAGTTACCAACGTGCACTATACTAAGAGTTACCGGACCCTAAAAGCAGACTAATAAAAGATTTCCGGGTTTTTGCGGCCCCCTTTTAATATTATTTTAGAATCCCCTTTCACTGGCTCACTACTGCATCAACCTTGGGTAAGAACCTCCAGGTGGAGGCTGCATAACTTGATCGACCTGATGATTATGCACACACGTGATCCAAAAGCGGAGAATCAAGATATACCGCTTTAAACGTCAACATACCCATCACGTGCATGAGGGTAATTTTAGATCGGGACACCGCACCTCCTGTATTTTACCTGCATACCGAAGGTTGTACAGGACAAGTGATCCATTCCCACTCTTTGATTAAGATATTAACTTTGGAAACTGAATGGATCAACATTCTACCTCCCCCCGCACTTGATTAAAAGATTATAAGCAGCGCACAGCTGTGGGAGTCTTCACGAAGATCTGGTCAGCACAAACCTAGTGACCAGAAGACCGCCCTAACGATGGCGGAAAATATGGGATTGAGTTATTCCATAGTAGAGATCGATGCGATACTCGCCAGACCGGCACCATTCATTAACAGTGACCTCTCTCAGACCCTCTCCAGCTGTACAGAATGGGACGAACTTACAGAAACAAAGAAAAAACAAGTTAGAACTGCCGTTCACGGCATTATAATGACAGAGTATTTGAGAGTGAACGCAGCACCCAGAGGACTCTGGGTTACTAATGCACCGAGGATCTTCCTGAAAGACCTACCTTTCAGAAAAGATTGGTCTGCGATTTCATGGAAATGTACCAGAGACTATCTGGTCTTAATTATAAAAACCGCGACCAGATTAACAGATGAACTTGCAGTGAAAATTGAAATTCTAGAAACCAAATTGAACAACACTGTGAACATCACAATATACAAAAATAGACTAGACGAAATCAACAAAGAAATGAGCGACACTCATGAATATTTGACACAGACCAAACTTCAAAAGCTGGCAAAAGAACTGAAAAAATTCTCCATTGAGAAAGTACATCCATACTGTAGCAAAGACTACAAGGCTGATGACAACGCCTCTAACTTTGGATCGAATAGCGGCACGTCAAGTACAGGATCTGACCAAGGAGGAGATGATCTTAACAATCCCAATAAAAATCATTACCAAAACAGAAGAGGGAACCGACGAGGACGCAATTACTGGCGCCCCCCGGTTTTTCAAACAGGCAATCAAGGAATGCCTTTCCACCCTTTTAATCCTCACTCTGAAGGCTGGATGAACCCCTACTTTCAAGGTCCCCAGACGATGAACCACCAGATGCAACAACAACCAGGCCCTAACTTTCAACAACGCATGCCTTTTATAGGGAATGGCCAAACATCACAAAGAACACGGAGGAGAGGAGTAACCTGGTCCGACCAAACGAGACAGGTGCAAACGAGGAGCGTGACCAAAGCCAAAACCGGCTCCACCATGAATCCCTCATTGTGAACCTGACAGAAAAAATTCTGACTAAAGAAGAAGAAAGCGTGCTCAATAAAGGATTGGGATATGTTCCCACACCAAAGTCAGACGTATTCAAAACCAAATGTGAAGTGGCGGAATTCTGTCGGAAGTTGAAATTGAAAGCCTTCTTTGCAGGGGAACAGCCACCGACCAGAGAAGGGGATACAACTTTAAAGAAAAAATCAACTTTCTGCCCACTTAACTCACAAATCCCGATTGAGATACAGACTTTTGAACAAGCACTTTTCAAAGGGATTGATGAACTAGCCAGCACAGAGCAGAGACCCTTCCAGAATATCACGAGGTTGGAACAGCAAGCACTGGACGCATTAAAAAATGACCGGAGCATAGTCGTGAAACCCGCCGACAAAGGCGGAGGAGTTGTCCTCTTAACAGCTGAAGGATATAACCAACAATGTATGGACCTACTGTCGAATCAGAAATTTTACAAAATTCTAGCAACAGACTCGACCCCAAGATTGCAGAGGACTATCTCAATGATGATAGAAGAAGGAGAAACCAACAATTGGATCTCTAGAAAAGAGGGAGAATACCTAAGGACTACTACACGAGAACTCCCTACTTCTATTCCCTCCCAAAGACACATAAAGGACGAGTACCACCACCAGGACGACCAATTGTATCAGGAATAGGCTCCATTCTGGAGCCTCTCTCCTAGTTTGCAGATCAATATCTCAGACCATTGGTCCAAAAGACCCCCACATATCTGAAGGATACAAGGGACCTCCTCAACCAATTGCAGAACATTGAATACTCCCCCACCACAATGCTTCTGGTTGGATTCGATGTGGAGAGCCTATATACAAGCCTTCCACAAGGCAAGACCATGGAGACCCTCGATAATATACTTTTCAACTCTACATGGACTCACAAAACTCCAAGACATTTCGTCTTGGAATGCTGCCGGATAGCGCTCATGGAAATTTTTTTCCAATACAAGGACACACTATACCTGCAATGCCACGGAACGTCGATGGGCAGCACATTTGCCCCAAGCGTGGCAGGGCTTTACGTCAGCACATTCAAAGACCAACATATCCTCAATGAGGATAACCCTTTTCATCATCATATATTGTTTTGGAAGCGGTATATAGATGACATTTTTGTCATCTGGCAAGGAAATCGAAGAAACTTGCTGGACTTCCACACCTGGCTCAACCAGAGAGATGATTGCCTCAAATTCACGTACTGTGCAGACAATAAGAACATCGACTTTCTAGATGTAACCATCTATGCTGAGGCTAACACTCTCAAAACCCGTACCTTCTTCAAAACAACCGCAAAAAACAGCCTCCTCTCTTTCAAAAGTTTCCATCCCAGACCCTTAAGAGAGAACCTACCATACAGCCAGTTTCTGAGGTTGCGACGAAACTGTAGCGACACCACTGAATACCAAATACAAGCAAACGAACTCTGCCACAAACTGGAAGCTCGAGACTATCCAAGGAAAATCATTAATACATTTAAAAAACGTGCAAGGAATCAGAGTAGAGAAGCACTTCTTGAGACTGTACCCAAGAAATCGGTGGAAGACGTTCTCACCTGTGTGACGACGTACAGCCCAATGACGAACAATATAAAGAAGATCATTAATAAAAATTGGAGAATACTAACATCAGGCAACCTCAAATGGCCAAAACCAAGGTTTGCGAATAAGAGAACGAGAAATCTGAAGGATATACTAGTCCACACAAGACCTGTCCCTAGAATACCCAGAGAACAGTCCAATCTCTGGGGCAATCCACAAGTGACAGGACACTATCCGTGCGGCACATGCTCTGCGTGCAGCCTCACCAAACCGACAAAAGAATTACAGCTGTTACCCAACTTCAAATGGACGCTGAAAAACCACACGAATTGTAACACCACCCACGTGATCTATATGATCACCTGTCCGTGCGGGTTGAATTACATTGGCATGACATGCAGAAAAATAAAACAAAGACTGTGTGAACACAGGAGTAATGTGAAATGTAAGAAGAGCACCACAACAATGGCTACGCATTATTTGGAGAATAGCCATACCGTGAATGATTTACAATGGGTAATTCTTGAAACCTTGGCAAAAAAAGACAGTAACGCAGAAAAAATCCTCTTTGAGAACGAGCAGAGATGGGTACACAGGCTCAGAACTGACAGCGAAGGGCTGAATGATAACAGACCGTGGCTCAGCCTGGCAAGAAGATAAAAGTATTTTAATAAACAAAGAGATTCTATCAAAAAAAGTGATAACGTGGTAAATTATTTTTAATTGGTTTAAATTTTTCTAACAAACGTGCTAGGCTCTCTCTTAAAGGTGGAAAGACCAGAGCGCAATGTGCTTTTTAAAATACCCCTCACACACTAAAAAAATCCAATAGTGTCATGCTTCATCATAGGGGTCTTCCCGCCCCTATAACGGGACGGGGCGTGCTACGACCAAGCGAATACGCGGGAGCACTTATATTGTGACAGTGACTATGTGTAAGTGCACAGGTGTCAGTGAAGGTGTAGGGACCTCAAAAAAGTGAATTAATAAAAAATATAAAAATTCCCTGGCATAGTAGAAAAAATACTTTATTCACTTCTCTAGCTGGGAACATTAAGAAGGGGTTGTGAGGTAGAGCAGTAGCTAGCTACCTAGTCGACATGTTTCGTAAGCAGTCCCCTACTGCTTACTCATCAGGACCAAAAAGCGATCCCTACTAGAATATACTCAGTTCTACAGAATATGCCTACTGTCCTACAAACAGCACAGCAAAAATAAGCTGACTGTTTCGTGCTCCGGGGCATGAGTTGGCCCAGTGAAGCAAAAATAATGATACAAATAGTACCAAAAAGGGACCTATTATGGTCTCTGTGGAGAAAAGGAAAAAAGGGAGAAAAACAACACGTATGCGTAAATTTACGTCATGATCCAATGCTAGGTACAGATATTCAATTATGTACCAGTATGCCTTATTTATCAAAAGCAGTCATATCCCTTGATACATTGAGAAAGGATATTGCATTAGTTATAAACAGCGTCCTATAGGTGGTTATAGAAACAGGGACCTCAAACTACTCGGTTCCACTGTCATCTCGTCACACACATACACAATCACGACTCAATGCATTACCACTGAACAAGCAATTCAAAGGGAGGGACCTCCTTTACCTTTGGTTTCTATCAGAGAAAATATAAAAACGCTAGCCGTTATTAGCGATATTGTGAACACTACAATACGTACACTTTTTAGTTAATTTCAATGCCCCATGAGTTTGCAGGCGAGGGGTGTTCTTCCGCGGTACTGTGAAAACAAAACCGCACCTTAGTTTTAATTGTTGCGCAAAGAACAAAACTATCGTTTGTGCCCATGACCCGTTTTTTAAAGACTCAAGGTCAGAGTCTATTACTCACATGTCCGGCGAGGAGAAGAAGCATTGTTCCCACCCCCGTGCTACTCCGAGGAATACCCGGCTTGTATGTCTCGTGTTTCTTAAGAAGTATTATTTCCGCATTGTCACCCGGCAGTCCTGTGTATGACTAGTGCGTCAACCTCCCAAAATGGCCGCCACCTGATGGAACAATGTGAGGAGAAGGACGGGAGTCTTTCTACTCTTTCTTTTCTCGGGGTGGGGGTGCGCAATAATTATGGAAACACGCGCATAATTAATAATATTCTTTTTGGTGCATGAGGAAATTCTTAATAAAATGGTATGGTCGTGTTGGTTATCAGTACAGACATAGTGCTCATACCATATCCCGTTACATATATTATGTCTATGTTGGGGAAACAAAAAAACCAAGGGTTCACAGGGCCGGTGTTATCGCTCTGTCTAGTAATTGTAGTGACACAGTCAGAGGAATGCATGACCTTATTTACGTTGTCAAACATGGCATTCTTATTGAAAGAAATCGGAAAAGTTTTCTGGGGTAGTGAGTGGATCTGCTACAAAGGAGATACATTAAAGTTGAGCCCAAGGGATATCATCGTTCAACCCAATCTTATGTGACTGAACACGAAACACCCATCTTTGTTCCTTCTCGAAGAGGGTTCTCTCGTTGCTGACAGTTTCAATCACGGTCCATTGAATTTCTTCTGGTTTATGACCCAATTCAAGGAAGTGATTGGTGAGTTTTGTACTGGATTTCCTGCATTTTATTGTACTCTTGTGTTCGCCTATCCTGATCTTTACTGCCCTGCTCGTCATCCCTACATATTCAAGTTTGCATGGACAGGTGATCAGGTATACGACGTTCACACTGTTACAGTTACTGAAATCCCTTTGTTCCCAGTTTGTTCCATTGTTGAATGTTATCTTCTTGCTCTTCTGAGTAAGGCAACAAACCTTACACCCTCCACATGGATAATGGCCTTGGACAAAGTTCGGATTTCTTTGTACGTTGTTAGTGTCCGACTTCGGTCTTGTGTGGACCAAAACGTCTCTTAAACTCTGGGCTTTTTTGTGGGCAAACATGGGTTTGGGTATCTGTAGGCCTCCTCTGTTCAGGATACTCCAGTTTTTGTTAATGATTTTCGGAACCAAATTGGAGCTGGTGTTATATGTGGTTACGCAAATAGGTCTTTTTTCTTCCACCTTTGGTATCTTAGGCTCCAGTAGGCTTTCACGGCAGTTGTTCTTTGCTCTCGTGTATGCCTGGTTGATGATGCGATCTAGATACATCCGTGCTTTCAATTTCCTTTTCAAATCCTCCGATTGTTTCTTGAAATTGTCAATCTCTGTGCAGTTCCTGCGTAGGCGCAGGAACTGACCATATGGGAGATTATGCCGCAGGTGTCGGGGATGGAAGCTGTTATACATAAGAAGGCAATTCTTTGAAGTACCTTTAAAGTGAGTTGTTGTCATTAATCTCCCATTCTTCGGAAAGATGTTTAGGTCAAGGAAAACTAAGTTGCTCCTAGAGGTGGTACTGGTGAATCTCAGGAAGTCGTCCTGTAAGTTCAACCAGGTTAGAAACTGTTCAGAATTCTTTTCATCTCCATCCCAGATGATGAGGATATCATCGATGTATCGTTTCCACAACTTGATGTTGGATTTGAAGGGGTTATTTGAGTTCAGTATTTTAGTCACCTCCAGATGGTGCACGTATAGTCCAGCTATACTAGGAGCAAATGTGCTTCCCATACTGGTACCGTGTTTTTGCAAGTATATAGTGCCATTGTACTCAAAGAAATTCTCTTTCAGTGCCAGAGATAAAAGTAACCACAACTTGATCTGAAAACACATTCTCAATAGAGATTGTTTCTACAAAACATATACCTATTCTAGAAACAATTGACTAAATAGATTTTCATAGATTTTCATATTTTGGCAAAATACCATCGTGAAAATACAGATGGAAACTTGATTCACAATACAACTACGAGGAAAGTGTTACTATTTGATAGAATTGATTGGTGTATCTAACAACGATACTTTCCTACAACACATATTAGTACCACCGTCTCTACTGACAAAATTGCCTCTATATCCATCTTCCTGGAAAAGTAACCAAGAAGGAGGTCCGTGTATATTAACACCCATCCTCTACGATTCGTCACGGAAAAAAACCCTGATACACCGGCATGTTGATGATTCCTACCTTAACATGCCCCAATGACTATACAACCCATGTAATCAATTCAACTGATGTTGCCATATCTGACCCAAATAGTCTTAGAAAACCTGTAACGTTCTATGTCCATTTACCATAACGAAGTTCTGAGTCTGTAAGTTGACTCGCTATGTCACCATGACAACCCACCAGAGGACCAATAGGAACACTGAATAATATTACACCCGCCCATATGACAACCCGGAAACAATGGGAATCGTTTCCGGTTTGGCAAGAGCAACGCGCACAGTAGACGCCAGGAACGGGCGCAAGAGGTAGTGGAGCAGACCGAACGAGATCTCCTAAAACCGCAAGTATACGGGAAGTGACAATACTAACCAAACTGTTTCCTTCCCTAGTCCCCCTGAAGCTCAACCATTCCGACTGGAGCGCAGTAATTATATGCGCGAGGTAACAATATCGCATGAACGCTCTATCTGTGACTATAATACGATGGGGTCACACTTGTGAACACTGCTCACATTACGATACTTTTAATGTTATCATCACGCAGTGATACTCGCCCTGGTACCATTCAAACGGTATATTGGTTTTATGTAATGGTGAACACCCACACTGAACCGAACCTTTTTCAATGAGCAGATAACATGATATACTAGCACTGCATCCTAGAATATATGTTAAAGACCTACACGCATCAACGAATGCAAGCATGCTATAGACCTCTGCATGGGTATGGAGAGCCCCAAGAGATAGTTGACATTGCCATGATTGATAACCGGTCACTAAAGTATTGCCATTTTTTAGTTGTTTAAGACTCTATCAAAGGATAGATAGATATCGCAGATTTCTGCTAGGTATGTGTCCCCTTGTACCCCTTTCCCTTGTGTGTGTTGCAAAACCATTGTGTTTATTTTTCACAGGTACACTGAGATCTCCATAGCAAGAATAACAGGTCAACAACCTTTATTTGTCACCTTTTGAGCACTAATTTTATATTCCTCTCACGTTATTCACTTAACGGTCCTGATGAATGCCTGTAAGTCCTAAACCAGGCACTATGGCAGAAACATGTCGACCATTTTAAAATAATTCCCCCCTCACTATTTCACGATCTTTAGACTCTAAGTGCACCTACTACTCATAATCCAGTTACCAACGTGCACTATACTAAGAGTTACCGGACCCTAAAACCAGACTAATAAAAGATTTCCTGGTTTTTGCGGCCCCCTTTTAATATTATTTTAGAATCCCCTTTCACTGGCTCACTACTGCATCAACCTTGGGTAAGAACCTCCTGGTGGAGGCTGCATAACTTGATCGACCTGATGATTATGCACACACGTGATCCAAAAGCGGAGAATCAAGATATACCGCTTTAAACGTCAACATACCCATCACGTGCATGAGGGTCATTTTAGATCGGGACACCGCACCTCCTGTATTTTACCTGCATACCGAAGGTTGTACAGGACAAGTGATCCATTCCCACTCTTTGATTAAGTTGTTAATTACTCTCCAGAAGCAGGCAGGGTCCTTTGACTCAGCCGCCTCACCGAGTTCTTCCCAAGCAGCACATTGTAGGCTGCCTTTTCCTCCTTTGATAGCTAGTTTATAGCTTAAGCGACAGGCAGCCACCTGCTCCCTGTCCCTAGGTGTCTGCTCAAGTGCCCCTTTTAACTCTCTTAGGGCCCCTGAACACTGGCTATCAAACCACCTGGGGGCCCCCCTACACCCACGTGAGAAGGTCTTCAACAATTTGTCCACTAGATTGCGACATTCATGAAAGCCTCTATTAGGTCCACTCCTTCCAATACTAAATCTAGGCATATCAAATACTCATTAACGCATTTTTATAAATCCGAACTGTGTTTGTGACTTTGTTTGCTTATCGATGCTGTATTTGTCTGTTTTACCAAATTGCAGCAGCACACATGGACCTTGGAAAAATGGCATGGCTGACCAGGGGCCCTTCCCTAACTTTCAGGAGTTCAAACATGCTGGAATTGAACAAGGGAAATGGAACAGTATTTACGAAGAAAGGCAGGTTGTTAGTGAAGTAAACACCAAAATCTGCAGGCTGTTTTCATAAAACTTTAAATATGCAATAATTTACATGTCCACTAAAATCCAATCATCTCGATGTTGTATTTCTATTCAATGTGATAATTATTGAATTCAACAGGGCCAGCTCGTAAATCGGCCCTTTTTGTAAATCATGAATGTTTGGAAAAAGTCTGCTTTAGCAATGCAATCAGTCGTTAAAGGGTATAAAAATACTTAGGAACTGTAATCCAAAGTTCAAGAGAAGATACTGGTGACCGGGTCAGTGGATGTGTGAACCTGGTCAGCGACATTGCAGAAAGGAGTACAAAATACTATTATTTTTTTTGGTGACGTTTTCTCTTACAGAAAACGGCATACAAAAAATTGGTTTTCTGTACCTTCGAAAGGGCTACCTTACCTTGATTAGAGCCAGTGACATTGCGGTAATACAAGGTCTCTGCAGTAGGTGCTATAGCCCACTGGTCTGTCTCCTAATTGGAACCTGTGACCAGTATCTCACTCAAATCTCTGCAGTAGATACATTAACCACCAAACATCCTCATTGTGATTTGCATTTGTGGCTTGCAGGGTACCCACTGATCTCAATCAAGTTTTCAGTTAGATTTAAATCTGTCCCCTACAGGCTACGTGTCCAAATGCTCTTTCTCCATGCCCCTTCACTCTGTTGCTTCCCCCACCCACGTTCTCTCTCAAAACCAGTATTAGCCATTCAGGAGTAGGGTAGGAAGTGTTTTTATAAAAATAAAAAAATGAACGCTTCAGAAAGTTGTTCCCAACACTTCCCATCAACTACCTTCTTTGATTAGAAGTGAGCCAAACCGTGTGAGTGAGCTACAACTATAGCACTAAATGCTTCATGTTAGATTTGAGGGTCTCAAGTTGGCACAGGTAAGTACTTGTGACAAGCAGGGACCCTCTCCTCTAGTCAGGGCAAGGGACTTTACTCTTAAAAATAACCCCTGCTCACCCTCTAGGTTGCGTGGCGCGAGCAGACAAGGCTAAACTTCAGAGCGTTATGGGTTAAGCATTTATGACCACATACAGTAATTAGAAGACACACCACAAAGGGACACCAGTCTAGTTTTTATCAAAAATAGGTTTCTTTATATATATCTCAAGAAGATTTAATGCAAGACCCAGATAACATTTTAAATCAGGCCACAATACTATTCAGCAATCAAAATAAGGATTCTGGTCAAAATGCGTAGTTCTTGGTTTCTGTGCGCATTGTGCACTCTTGTCCGACTCTCAGTGTTGAAACAATGTCACAAAAAGTATTAATCAAATGTTGCAGACCCCTGGACCCGTGACGTACACTCTGTAGCATGCGTTGAAGTAACAGTACCTTTTGCGAGGCAGAGTCCGGTTCGTAGGCGGCGTCCGGGACGTGCGGCACCCACAAGATGCTGGCGGCTCCTCAAGAGGTGGGCCTCAGCTCTGGCGGCATCTCAGTGCGAGTTAAAGAGCGAGGGGGCCTCAAGGAGTGGGGCGGATGATGCGGCTTTCTGGGTGCAGTCACGACGTATGAGCCGTACCTTCGGTTCGTGGGCTGCTGGGGAAAGGTAGGCGGCACGGCACGAGGCAGCTGGTACGAATCGTACAGGCCAGCTGTCTCCGTGCGGCGCGGCCCCGATGAACCCAAGTGCGATGCAAGATGGCGCAGACGCAACGTGCATTCGGGCCGTCCTGAGATCAGAGAGGCACTCCGGTCAGCTTCCAGTGGTGGGGGGCAGCGATGCGAGCAGTGCGGCTCGTAAATGGACAATGTAAGGCAGAGTGCGGGTGGCCCAGTGGGACGTGCAAGGAACTGCTCGAAGCTTGAGTGGGCTCACACGATGCGAGGGCGTCCAGGCACCAGCGTCGCAGCAAGGAGCGGGGACGGGGCACACTGGCGATCGCAGCTCCAGGGATAAAGAAGGCCTAAGTTCAGCAGCAGTCAGTGAAGGCAGGAGGAGTCCAATAATCCTGCGACTCCGTTCAGGGGGCAAACTCACCCACAAGCCCTTGGAGATTAGTTTGAAGCACAAGTTCTACAAAGTCTCTTTAAGTCTTTTCCTCTCCTTCCTCAGCAAGGCACCCACTGCAGGCCAATCTCCCGAGGTCAGACACAGTACTCCTCCTCACAGCTTCTTCCAGGTCCTTCTTGTCGGGCAGAGGTTCTTCATGGTAAAACAGGATCGGATTTCTTAGGAGCAGGGCTCCTATCTTTATACTACTTTCAGAACCCCAAGACTCCAGATTGGCGTAATAACACGGTCTGGCAGAAACTGCAGCCCAAACCATGCTCAGGGAAACCTATGGACTAAACTAGTTCATCAATGGAACCAGAAAATGGCCGGCGACGCTCTGCAGGGTCAGCGGTCTAGTGTCTCGCAATAGCAATCATAGAATGCTGGTGAAGCGCGCGAGCACGGAGAACTGCACACTTCACCTGAGCCATAGCCGAAGGAAGAGCGTTTTGTCACCAGAGTTAGATTATCCCCGGTTTTCTGTAATTTCCCAACCTCTTTTTCCCCCTTTTTCCCCCCGTAATTAATTAGTATTTTTCCCATTTTCTCTGTGTCCCCGAGATTTTCCCTCGAGAGTAGTGCCAGTTTATCCCCGAGTCCAAGCTATGCTTGCCGTTCCAGTCTGACGACGTTTTCGTGACCTCTAGTGTTGAGAGGATATTTGCAAAGCTGTTTTTCCAGTCAGAGTTTCTAGAGTTCGAGTGAACCGATTCGCCTCAGGAATCAAAGAGAGGAAGACGACGTCAAAAAGCTAAGTGCAACAGAGTATTATAAAACCTTGGTTATGAACTAAAAAACGGATGTAAAAACTACAAGAAGAGACTTACCTTGATGCAAGGAGCTGGTGCATAAGAAATAGTAGAGACTTCGCTCAAGTATCTCGTCTCCAGAAAATAAATAGAGAAATAATAAAACATCAAGCTGAGTTCCTGCTAAGTCAAAAGGAAACACGCAGCAGGAAGAGGAAAAGACACAACAAACATCACAGAAAATTAAGAACATATGACAGAAATAGCAGAGTGAGTAGAGGCAACACAATAGGGAGAGATTAGGGATAGAAAAGTTACACAATACTAAGGTTGTTTGTATTTTGCAGAAAGAAAGACTAGACTGGTTGAAGGGTTTAGATATATCCCATCGCGGCTTTAAGCCGAGCTGTGGGAAAGATGCACTTTAGTATGCGTGGTAGGAGCGGGCCAAGGAACGAGTGATACGTTTAGATTACATACCCATTGTGAGCTCGTTTTAATTCGTATGCGTTTCCAAATGATTCTTGGGGTGAAATGGTTCGACTTCTTACAGCGCCGATTAGTTTAACGGGCTGAAATAAATTATGTTCAAAGTTATATCATGATTTGCAGGAATTCAGTCCGGAGGGTCTAAACGGACAATTATTAAGGAAGTTTACCTTATTAAGCGTTCTTGAGTGGTACACTGAGGGCTCGATGGCCGGGGTAACTGGTGACCAGTTGTACACTCTATAATCGGTCAATGTCGTCAATGTTGCGCTGAAAAATAAGGATGAAGTTTACTTGGCGCCCAATCTCTGAGGCATGGTCAGGATCGGACTCAATGTCCGTTCGGGCGCCAGCGGGGAAGAGCAACTTACCGAGTCAGGTTGGAGCTCGCGTCTGGCCGGGATGCTTCGTTTCAATGCCGGTTACCGCTGGTATTCCTAGGATTGCTAGTCATAGTTTAGCTGTCCGGTCACGTGGAGGCAACTTCAGGCGCCATCTTGGAACAGTGTCCCCGTCTTGAATGGCTACAGTAATGGAAGTGGTTCTTGGGCGCTTACATGGGCGCCATCTTGAAATGTCCCGGAGTTCAAGGGTACTATGATGTTAAGAAGTATGAGAACCCATAGCTTGTGATTGCATGAGGTCCCAGTGAGGGGGATTAAGTTAGCGCAAATTGCTCTTCATGTGTTTCCCACTAGAATTACGGGACAAAAATCCACCTGATTGGGTAATCAAAGGGTCGGCTACAGGGGTAGTATAACGCAGGCTGTCGCTTGGCAAGACGTATAGGGGGTGGGGGGAGTGCATGCGTACCAGTGAAGTCGGTGTGAGTGAAACAATTGTGACACATATATGTTCATTAATAACTTAACACCAGATAGATGAGACCCATAAGTCTTTCTGCTTTGCAGTTCCTAAATTCGATATAGTTTATTCACAAGAGAGTGGTCCAGTCCTCACTCCGGTTCAATCCCGTGTGGATGGTATTAAACTGTATGATTGATTTCAATTCCTCGCGATTCAGGATTTGTTGCAGATTACCGCCTCTTTGTGGTAATTGTACCGATTTCAGGACTGTCCATCTCAGGTCGTCAGCCGTGTGTTTCAGGGATGAAAAATGTTCCACTAGCGGGGCATTGAGAGTCCCGCATCTTATGCGGCTCCGGTGTTGGCTTATGCGCGTCTTCACCTTCTGTGTGGTTTGCCCCACATACATTTTTGGACAAGGGCATAAGACCGCATAAATTACATTACAACTATTGCAGTTTGTTAAGACTTTCATCTCATTTGTGACATTATTGTGACTAAAAGTGCGCCCCTCCAGTGTCAAATCACACACAATACATTGTCCACATTTTACATGCCCTGTCACAGGCTGTAAGCCCCAGTTGGATTCAATTGTGTTATTTGCGGGCGGTGTGGGTAGGGCCGCCCGGACAAGATGGTCTTTTATATTTTTGCTTTTTTTTAACGCAAACAGTGGCTTTTCAAAATTTAGTTGGCCTGCGTTCAGGATTGACCAATGCTGCAGGATTGTTTTTCGAATTTTATTCGAGACTGGGGAAAAAGTGGTGACACAAGCAATTCTTTCAGTCCTCTCCCTACTTTTTGGTTCAAGTAAGACGTCTCGGGGGCAGTACCATGTTCTTTCAGAGGCATTCCTGACTAATCTCTTTGGATATCCACGCACTTTTAGTTTGGATGACAAAATATCTGCCTCTCTGAAATAGTCAGGTTTTGATGAACAGTTGCGCCTTATGCGGAGGAATTGTGAGTAGGGGAGAGAATCTTTAAGGGCTTTAGGGTGGTTGCTGTCATACCTCAGCAACGTATTGCGTTCGGTTGGTTTCCTGTACAATCGGGTCAGCAATTCGCCCTCCTCATGGTAAATTGTCAAATCAAGGAAAGGGATCTCTGTTTTATGATGAGAGAGAGTAAACTGCAGGTCATCACAGTTATTGTTTAACCAGTGTAAGAAAGATTCTAAAATCTTCGCGTCCAGATTCCAAATTAAAAAAATATCATCTATGTACCGTCGCCGATAAAGGGTACATCTATGGGGGCTATTTTTGCCCCCCACCTGGCAATATTGTTTATGGACGCGCTCGAGACGGGCACGATCTTATCGGATTTCAATCCGTTTCGTTCTGGAATCGCCATCTGGCGACGGTACATAGATGATATTCTTTTAATTTGGAATCTGGACGAGAAGATTTTAGAATCTTTCTTACACTGGTTAAACAATAACTGTGATGACCTGCAGTTTACTCTCTCTCATCATAAAACAGAGATCCCTTTCCTTGATTTGACAATTTACCATGAGGAGGGCGAATTGCTGACCCGATTGTACAGGAAACCAACCAAACGCAATACGTTGCTGAGGTATGACAGCAACCACCCTAAAGCCCTTAAATATTCTCTCCCCTACTCACAATTCCTCCGCATAAGGCGCAACTGTTCATCAAAACCTGACTATTTCAGAGAGGCAGATATTTTGTCATCCAAACTAAAAGCGCGTGGATATCCAAAGAGATTAGTCAGGAATGCCTCTAAAAGAGCATGGTACTGCCCCCGAGACGTCTTACTTGAACCAAAAAGTAGGGAGAGGACTGAAAGAATTGCTTGTGTCACCACTTTTTCCCCAGTCTCGAATAAAATTCAAAAAACAATCCTGCAGCATTGGTCAATCCTGAACGCAGGCCAACTAAATTTTGAAAAGCCACTGTTTGCGTTCAAAAAAAGCAAAAATATAAAAGACCATCTTGTCCGGGCGGCCCTACCCACACCGCCCGCAAATAACACAATTGAATACAACTGGGGCTTACCACCTGTGACAGGGCATGTAAAATGTGGACAATGTATTGTGTGTGATTTGACACTGGAGGGGCGCACTTTTAGTCACAATAATGTCACAAATGAGATGAAAGTCTTAACAAACTGCAATAGTTGTAATGTAATTTATGCGGTCTTATGCCCTTGTCCAAAAATGTATGTGGGGCAAACCACACAGAAGGTGAAGACGCGCATAAGCCAACACCGGAGCCGCATAAGATGCGGGACTCTCAATGCCCCGCTAGTGGAACATTTTTCATCCCTGAAACACACGGCTGACGACCTGAGATGGACAGTCCTGAAATCGGTGAAATTACCACAAAGAGGCGGTAATCTGCAACAAATCCTGAATCGCGAGGAATTGAAATCAATCATACAGTTTAATACCATCCACACGGGATTGAACCGGAGTGAGGACTGGACCACTCTCTTGTGAATAAACTATATCGAATTTAGGAACTGCAAAGCAGAAAGACTTATGGGTCTCATCTATCTGGTGTTAAGTTATTAATGAACATATATGTGTCACAATTGTTTCACTCACACAGACTTCACTGGTACGCATGCACTCCCCCCACCCCCTATACGTCTTGCCAAGCGACAGCCTGCGTTATACTACCCCTGTAGCCGACCCTTTGATTACCCAATCAGGTGGATTTTTGTCCCGTAATTCTAGTGGGAAACACATGAAGAGCAATTTGCGCTAACCTAATCCCCCTCACTGGGACCTCATGCAATCACAAGCTATGGGTTCTCATACTTCTTAACATCATAGTACCCTTGAACTCCGGGACATTTCAAGATGGCGCTCATGTAAGCGCCCAAGAACCACTTCCATTACTGTAGCCATTCAAGACGGGGACACTGTTCCAAGATGGCGCCTGAAGTTGCCTCCACGTGACCGGACCGCTAAACTATGACTAGCAATCCTAGGAATACCAGCGGTAACCGGCATTGAAACGAAGCATCCCGGCCAGACGCGAGCTCCAACCTGACTCGGTAAGTGGCTCTTCCCCGCTGGCGCCCGAACGGACATTGAGTCCGATCCTGACCATGCCTCAGAGATTGGGCGCCAAGTAAACTTCATCCTTATTTTTCAGCGCAACATTGACGACATTGATCAATTATAGAGTGTACAACTGGTCACCAGTTACCCCGGCCATCGAGCCCTCAGTGTACCACTCAAGAACGCTTAATAAGGTAAACTTCCTTAATAATTGTCCGTTTAGACCCTCCGGACTGAATTCCTGCAAATCATGATATAACTTTGAACATAATTTATTTCAGCCCGTTAAACTAATCGGCGCTGTAAGAAGTCGAACCATTTCACCCCAAGAATCATTTGGAAACGCATACGAATTAAAACGAGCTCACAATGGGTATGTAATCTAAACGTATCACTCGTTCCTTGGCCCGCTCCTACCACGCATACTAAAGTGCATCTTTCCCACAGCTCGGCTTAAAGCCGCGATGGGATATATCTAAACCCTTCAACCAGGACCAGTACTGTACCCCTGGCTGCCACCGGACGCTACCCCTGGGTGCCCGAAGAAAGCCTGATGCCTTACTCAATACCTCGCAACAAAGAGGTACGTCCTGTGTTGACCAGTAAGCGTTACAAGGTCCAAAACCATTGAAAAACCAGAGATGCATGTGGCCCGGCTCAAACACCAGCTCACTGAGTCACGGGCATCCCCCATTCACTAAACACACTGCTGCACAATCCCCTCAGTCACTCGTTGTGCACAAACTCCCAATATCTTCTGCACATGAGTCACTGCGATTCCGAGGCTCAGTGTTAATGTGTAAATGCAACGTGACTATGTACTTTACAAATGGCACTGTCACCCAGCACATGTCACAAACTGTGATTTCAGATGTATAATGGAAAGTTTAAGGCATGCGTTGACCGCTCTCCTCAATAACTGTTTTCTCTAAAGATTTTTCTTTGTGCTTGTTTCCTTATTTTCTCAACAGAGATTTGTTACATTCAGGCAACTATAATTTTTAAGTCCTGATGATGATCCCAATTAACTAATTGAGCGAAGGGATCGAAACGTCGACACCTATGAGTGTACATACATGTAGCATTTTAAAATTTGATATTGTTTGTTTCACTCCAGGCGACACTGTCACTATTTCTTTTCAATTATAAGTGCCCTGATTTGCTCTTTTTTCCTTGCCTGAAAACACCCCTTTCACTTTTCTCTATCTTCTCTTTTTCAAAGTACGGCACAGGCTTGTGTCATACTACCTGTCTGAAAAATATTGTGATAAAATTGACATTGATTGATAAATAAATTCCTTGCCCGGCTGGGCATTGGAAAGTCAACGTATAGTAGTCCATTGTGTGCTATACTGTATTGTGATTATTTTAAATAAGCTAGGAACCCTTGTTTCTATAACGCAGTTATACCCATGGTTCTTGGCTACCCGCTGGGTTTCCCTTGTCTTTCAAAAACAAATATGTCTAAGGACATAGAGGATTATGTGAAAACCTGTGAGATTTGCGCTCAGGGAAAATCAGAACGGCAGGCACCAAAGGGTTTACTCATGCCCTTACCAACTCCACCTTACCCATGGCACACAGTTACTTTAAATCTTATCACAGATCTGCCACTAAGTCAGGGTTACAACACCATACTGGTGATGGTTGACTCCCTTAGCAAAATTGCGCACTTTTTGGCGCTAAAAGGGGTTCCGACGGCAAAACAGTTGGCTACTCATTTTAGCAATCAAATAGTGAAGATGCACGGAATCCCTAAGGTAGTGATATCCGATAGGGGCCCACAGTTCATTTCTCATTTCTGGAAATCCTTTATGGAAGGGTTGGGGAGCGAAGCTCGGTTTTCCACTAGCTACCACCCGGAAACCGATGGTCAAACTGAGAGGGTGAACCAGGAGCTAGAACAATATTTGAGATTATTTCTTCTTAAGCAAGAAGGGAATTGGTCAGATTACTTATGGGCAGCAGAGTTTGCACACAATAATGCTAAGAATGTCTCCACAGGGTTCTCTACTTTCTACATGAACTATTGTAGACATCCAAATTCGACCATTAGACAAACTGATCTTTCCGTCCCAGCTGTTGAGGAGATAGTTTCCCATTTAAATCAGGTACACCAAAGCGCTATAGAAAATTTAGAATTAGCTAAGGAAAAGTACAAGAAGTTTGCATACAAAAAAAGAAGAGCAGGCCCCCTTCTGGAGTTAGGAGATCATGTTTGGTAAAGCACAAAGAACTTGAGATTAAACGGCAATCGGAGGTTTCAACCAAGGTTCATAGGTCCATATCCAGTGGAAGAAAAAATCAACCCAGTAACCTATCGACTAGCTTTGCCACCCAAATTGAAGGTCCATCCGGTCTTTCATATCTCCTTGTTGAAGAAGGCCACCAAAAAATTACGAGTGAAACTACCCCCAAAACCACTCCAGCTAGAGACAGGAACCGAATTTGAGGTCAAAGAGATATTAGACTCCAAAGAACAAAAGGGTCAATTATACTATCTAGTGGACTGGAAGGGATATGGACCAGAGGAAAGATCATGGGAGCATGAGGAAAGTGTCCACGCCCCAAGATTAGTTAAGGTTTTTCACCAACGTTTCCCCACCAAACCAGGGAGGAGAGAATCTACCTTGTTGAAGGGTACTGTCAGAACCCCAAGACTCCAGATTGGCGTAATAACACGGTCTGGCAGAAACTGCAGCCCAAACCATGCTCAGGGAAACCTATGGACTAAACTAGTTCATCAATGGAACCAGAAAATGGCCGGCGACGCTCTGCAGGGTCAGCGGTCTAGTGTCTCGCAATAGCAATCATAGAATGTTGGTGAAGCGCGCGAGCACGGAGAACTGCGCACTTCACCTGAGCCATAGCCAAAGGAAGAGCGTTTTGTCACCAGGGTTAGATTATCCCCAGTTTTCTGTAATTTCCCATCGTCTTTTTCCCCCTTTTTTCCCCCCGTAGTTAATTAGTAGTTTTCCCTTTTTCTCTGTGTCCCCGAGATTTTCCCTCGAGAGTAGTGCCAGTTTATCCCCGAGTCCAACCTACGCTTGCCGTTCCAGTCTGACGGCGTTTTCGTGACCTCTAGTGTTGAGAGGATATTTGCGAAGCTATTTTTCCAGTCAGAGTTTCTAGAGTTCGAGTGAACCGATTCGCCTCAGGAATCAAGGAGAGGAAGACGAAGTCAAAAAGCTAAGTGCAACAGAGTATTATAAAACCTTGGTTATGAACTAAAAATACGGATGTAAAAACTACAAGAAGCGACTTACCTTGATGCAAGGAGCTGGTGCATCAGAAATAGTAGAGACTTCGCTCAAGTATCTCGTCTCTAGAAAATAAATAGAGCAATATTAACGCAGCAGGAAGAGGAAAAGACACAACAAACATCACAGAAAATTAAGAACATATGAAAGAATAGCAGAGTGAGTAGAGGCAACACAATAGGGAGAGATTAGGGATAGAAAAGTTACACAATACTAAGGTTGTTTGTATTTTGCAGAAAGAAATACTAATTGGAGCCAGTATACATATACTCAGCTAGTGAAGTAGAAGAATGTAATCAGAAGAGAAGCAGAGTTCTGGAAAAGACAATGGTAGGAAAGAAAATAAGCTTGAGAGATAAGTAATAAGGAAGATTACAGGAGAGTTATTAAATAATTGTATTCTTACAGGAAATCCTTCAACGGAAGTCTGCGGGACGGACTACGAGAGGAGCCACCAGAACTCTCTCTTCTCTCTTTTGTTATTTTATCCACTTTCCCCCTTCCCCCTGTGGTAGCATACTGGGAGACTTGTTGGTTCAAGCTCCGGGTTGCTGCTTAGAGGGATTCGGGAGCTATCATCTCTGTTCCTGTGTAATTAAACCAAAGGATTTGGTAGTCTGACAACTACATTTCTTTTGTTCTTACAGGCCAGGGGGCCTGAGCCTAGTTTCACCCAGTTTTGGAGCACTTTGTTTTGGAGACTCTGGCTTGTCTTTTCAGTGTGCAGGGCAGAGACATCAGACGCTCCGCAGGAGGTGGAGCCAGCATTGTGGTGGCAGAGCACAGCCCTATTCAGAGTCTAGGGGCACTCCTCCCACCCATCCTGGTGTAATCTCTCTATTCACCACCTGGCAGCCCCAGGCCTGTCTCCTGGAATACCCCAGCCCTGTCACACACAGAAACCAGACAGCAGATACACATCCTAGCAGAGGCGTGCTGAAATGGTTAGGCAAGCAACTACCAACTTTTTAAAAGTGGTGTTTGCAAACAGATCATTAAAATAAACTTTGCTAAAAATTTATTTTATTATTCTGAGTTCAGGCCTACCAAACTCAAATTTCTACCATGTTCCCTGAGCCTGCTAGGATTATAGAGTGTAACAATTCCAGCAGCCCATTCTGGCCTAGGAGAACAGTAGTGAAAAACAAAAATGGCTGTAATTCGCTATTAGGACATGCCACACACATCAGGGCTTGTCCTACCTTATGCTTACAATGCACCCTGCCCTTGGGCCTACCATAGAGTGACTCACATGAAGTAAAGGGAAGGTTTAGGGACTGGCAAGTGAGTGCACTTGCCCAGTCAGCATGACAGTACCAGACTGCACACAGGTTCTGCAATGGCAGACCTTAGACACATTTTACCAGGCCGCTTTTGTGGGCGACACAACCATGGCTGCAGGCCCACTAGCAGCATTTGTATTTACAGGCCCTGGCACTCCCGATGCACTTTACTGTGGTCTGACAGTAAACCAAATAAGCCAATTATGGAAACCAATCAACATATAGACTTTTACATAGGGAGCACTTGCACTGTGGCACTGATTGGCAGTGGCACAGTGCTCTGAGTAGCTAACACCAGCAAAACACATGAGGCAACAGCAACAAAAATGGAAGGGAGACCCAAGCCAATGGTGCCAGGTCTAAGCTGAAATGTGGGGAGAACTACCCTACACCAGGAAGTTCTCATCACTAAGGCTGAAAAACCTGGACAGACTGTCAGCATTGGCGTGATCTGTGCCAGAGCGATGTTCCACCGTGAAGTCCATACCCTGTAGGGAAATGGACCACCTAAACAGCTTTGGATTCTTACCCCTCATTTGCATCAACCATCTGAGGGGCCTGTGGTCTGTCTGAACCCGGAAGTGAGTCCCAAACAGGTAGGGCCTTAGCTTCTTCAGTGCCCAGACCACAGCAAAAGCCTCACGCTCAATTGCACTCCACCTCTGTTCCTGTGGAAGTAACCTTCTACTGATGAAGGCTACAGGTTGGTCCCAGCCCTCCTCAGTCATCTGTGAGAGAACAGCCCCTACACCATGCTCTGAAGCGTCTGTCTGCTCTTTGGAGAAGTTGGGTGCCAGGAGCACAGGGCCCCGTGAACATGGCAGTTTTCAGGCTGTCAAAAGCTTTCTGACGGGTGTCAGTCCAAATCACTTTCTTGGGCTACTTCTTGGAAGTCAGCTCTATCAAGGGTGCAACAATGTTGCCATACCCCTTGACAAACCTCCTGTAATACCCTGTGAGACCTAGGAAGGCTCTCACCTCTGTCTGGGTTTTGGGGGGTTCCCAAGCCAGGATGGTTTCAATCTTGGGTTGTAGGGGTGTCACTGGGCCACTCCCAACTTGGTGTCCCAAGTACACCACAGAACCCTGCCCGATCTGGCACTTACTCGCCTTGATCGTGAGGCCTGCCTTGCTCAGTGCCAACAACACTTCCCAGAGGTGGCGCAGATGTTCTTCCCATGTGACACTGAACACTGCTATGTCATCCAGGTAGGCAGCACTGAATTCCTCCTGCCCAACTAACACCTGGTTGACCAACCTCTGAAAGGCGGCAGGGGCATTCTTCATCCCAAATGGCATAACTCGGAACTGTAAATGCCCATATGGTGTGGAGAATGCTGACCTCTCTTTGGCCCCATCAGTCAAGGCGATCTGCCAGTACCCAGACGTTAAATAAAACGTGCTGAGGTACAGTACAGCCCCTAAACAATCAATGAGTTCATCAGCTCTGGGGATGGGGTGCGCGTCAGTCATGGTGACTGAATTGAGTACTCTGTAGGCCACACAGAACCGGAGTTTGGGTGTGGCACCCGGCGCTGCAGCCTTCGGGACCAAGACCACTGGGCTGGCCCAAGGACTGCTGGAGGACTCAATCACCCCAAGAGCAGGCATCGTTGAGACCTCCTCTTTGATTCAGGCCCTGACCCTGTCAGTCACCCTGTAAGCCTTGTTCTTCATAGGTAAACTGTCTCCTGTATCCACATCATGGGCGCACCAATCAGTGATACTGGGAACCAGGAAAAACAGGTCAGAGAACTGTCCTAGCAACTGGCGGCAGTCATTCTTTTGTTCAGGGGTCAGGATGGGGGAGAGGTTAACTCCATCCACTGACCCATCTTTCTCTCTGGTTACCAGGAGGTCAGGAAGAGGATCAGTCTCCTCCTCCATACCATCATCTGTTGCCAAGAGCATGCCCACTACGGACCTCTCTTAGTGGGGCTTAAGGCGGTTGACAAGCAGGACCCTCAAGGGTTTCCTGGGAGACTGCAAGTCCACCAAATAGGTGACAGGACTCTTGCGCTCTACAACCTCAAAGGGGCCGGTCCACTTATCCTGGAGCGCACTGGCTCCACGGGGGCCAAGACCCACATCTTCTGGCCAGGCTGAAGCTATACCATAGTGGCATTCTGGTCATACCACCGCTTCATTTCCTCCTGGCTGGCTTCCAGATTTGCCTCAGCAACTGCTCTGAAATGCCTAGTCTGGTTCCAAAAGGCCAGCATGTAGCTATATACATTCTGGGGAGGTTTCCTGGGAGATTACTCCCAGCCTTCTTTGACCAGACTTAGAGGTCCTCCTACTGGGTGGCCATACAGGAGCTCAAAGGGGGTGAATCCTAGAGACATCTGTGGCACCTCACGGTAAGCAAAGAGAAGGCATGGCAAGGGGACGTCCCACTTACGCCTCATGGGTTCTTCCAGACCCATAATCATGCCCTTCAGAGTTCGGTTGAATCTCTCAACCAACCCATTTCCTTGGGGCGGTAAGGCATGGTGAACTTCAATCAATCAATCAATCAGAGCATTTGTATAGCGCACTACTCACCCGGAGGGTCTCAAGGCGCTGAAGAACTTGTAGATTACAACACACTCTTGCCAAAGGGATTTCATATACTTGGATTTAAAATTGGTACCCCTGTCAGACACCACCTCTACAGGGAATCCCACTCTGGAGAAAATTCCCATCAGTGCCCGTCCCACCACGGGGGCCGTCACCGTCCTCAGAGGGATGGCTTCGGGATACCGGGTGGCATGGTCCACCAGGACCAGAATAAACCTGTTGCCCGTGGCTGTCCTGGGGTCCAGTGGTCCCACAATGTCAATCCCCACTCGCTGGAATGGGATACTGACTACAGGGAATGGCTGGAGAGGAGCCTTCTGCTTCCTCCCACTCTTTCCACTTGCCTGGCAAGTCTTGCAGGTCCTACAGTGAGCATCTGAGTTCCTGTGCATTTGAGGCCAATAAAAGTGGGTGACAAGCCTTTCATAGGTCTTGTCCTGCCCCAAATGCCCTGCCAATGGCACATCGTGAGCCAGCCCCAGTAGGAAGGCCCTGAATCTCTGGGGTACCACCAGCGCACAGGCTGACCCAGGTTCAGCAACCTTAGGCTCTGAATACAATAGGTCATTCTCCCAATAAATGAAATGTGTTCCAGACTGATCACCATTGGCCTGGTCTGCAGCCTGCTGCCGCAGACCTATGAGAGAAGGACATTCTTTCTGCTCCCTGCAGAATTCCTCCCTTGAGGGGCCTCCTTCCTGCTGCCAATGGGTCAGCTCAGACAGGTCCCCCAGTTCAGCTATCTGTTCCCCGGTAGGTTCCAGGGCATTCCACTCAAGGTCTGCTTCCTCCTGGGTTGCAGGAACTCCAGGGGCTGGTTTCCCGCGCCTCCTGCGCCTTCTCTCCTAGGCCGGTTCCTGGGCCTCTCCCTCAGGCTCCAGGACCTCTTAAGCACCCCTACTGGCTGTCACTGACCGGGTGGTCACGCACGCCCAGTCAGGCAGGCCCACCATCTTGAGGTGAGTCCTCTTCTCCACCTTCTCCCAAGGTGAGCTCTACAAATCATTCCCTAGCAAACAGTCTACAGGCATGGCGGTCCTCACAGCAACCTGAAAAGTACCAGAGACCCCCTCCCACTCAAAGGGAACCTGAGCCATTGGACACTGACTCTCAGTGTTGTCAACGTTGACAACACAGCAGTATGCAGGAGGTACGGCCTCTTCTTGAGACACCAGGTGCTGCCGGTCTGCAGTCACACTGGCTCCTGTATCTCTAAGAGCCTCCACCCTTTTGCCATTGATGGTCACCACCTGCCCATATTTCTTAGTGTTGGAGGGCAGTTGGTTCTCAGGGACCATCTCACTGTCTCCTAAAGCGACCAGGTTCACCTGAACGGGATCCCACCCACCTTGGACCACTACCTCCTAGCCATCTGCCGGGGTGGAGCACCAGTGGGTGCTGGTTTACTAAATAGGGGACACTTAGGATCATTGGCAAAATGACCCAGTTCACCACATCCATAACATTTTGGGGGCCCTCTTTGAACAGGGGTACCTGTCGGGGCCCCTGCCGGTTTCTGGAGCGGGGGAGGCTGAGAATCTTTCCCTTGGTTCCCTTGGGGATTACTTTGGGGCCTCTTCTGAAACTCCCTCTGTTTACCCTTGTCCCCCCACTCTTCTGCTGGGGACCCTGCCCACCTTTGGCGAAGTCTCCCACTTGACCCTTGTGGACCCTGGTGCTGACCCACGGTCTACCTCCTCAGCAAGCTTCCTAGAGTTAGTCAGCTTGCTATCAATCAGGTGCTGGCATAGCTCAGGAAAACAATTACTGGACAAGTGCTCCAATGTAATTAAATCAAACAGACCTTGAAAATCATTCACTTTGCTACCCTTCACCCAACCATCCATTGCTCTGCAAAAAAAGGTCACATATTCAACATAGGTACTCCCAGGAATCTTTGTACAACCCCTGAACCTCTGTCTGTACAAATCAGGAGTTAACCCATATCTGGTCATCAAAGCATCCTTCATGTGTGGGTAAGAATTATAAACCTCAGAGGGCAAATCTAGCAGTGTGTCCCGCCCCTCACTAAGGAACCGCCCCCACAACCCAGCTCCCCAATCTCTCTCAGGGACCCGGTGGGAAGACATTGCTACCTCATAGGCCTTGAACCACTGCCCTATGTCATCATTTTTTTAAAATTCTTTCACCACATCCTTTGGCATGTATACCCTTGATTCTACCTGCACTGCTGTTGCGCTGCCACCAGAGGAAGGATGCTCCTAACTTTTAGCTTTCAGCTTTCAGCTCCAGCTCCCTCAATTTCATCTCATGTTCCAATTGGATCTTTTTCTCTTCCATGGCCAACCTTTGGCTTTCCATTGCCATCTGTCCATTAAGTCTTGCCATCTCCATTTCATGTGCCCTGGTTTCCTTCCTGTCCACCAACTCCTCTGGCGACAGGACTCTGCCAAATTCATGGACACTTTCTGCTGGTTCAACTTCCACTCTATCCTCAGGTGTTCTTGACTCAAACCAGGCCCTCAGCGCCTTTTGGTATTGGGTCTTGTTTTTACATCCAGATTGCGAAACTCTGTACTTGAGGCAGAAGCCCTTCAGCTGGTCTAAGGAGTAGCTCTTTAATCTCCCTTCTTCCCAGTCAATTCCTTCAATGGCAGAGATTACAGAGGCTGCCCTTCCTTCATTGAGTGAACCAGGCATGACTTCTTTAAAAATGGAGATCTCTGGGCAAAACAAAAATCACAAGTATGTGGCTGTGTTATTGGTCTGCACTCACCACGTGGTGTTCAATAATCACTGTACATATGTCATAAATGCAAATTCGAAATCCTCACCGCTGCCTTAAATGTTAGATTTGGGGGTCTATGGGTGGCAAAGGTAAGTACTTGTGACAAGCAGGGACCATCTCCTCTAGTCAGGGTGTCGTGCATGCCTCAGCCAGACCCGCTAGTGCAAGGGGTTCGCCCTTCTGCACACGAAGTCCTCAGACCCAAAAGGAAAACGTTGGCACGGAAACTGGAAATGCAAAACATAGAGTTTATTACACCTCATGAGGTGGTGCTAAAGTTCAGACAGTCCCCTTCGGCACTGCGAGAAGTAGCACAAAGGGCTACTGGACACATGGTTTATTTATACCCACACAGGGGCTCAAAAGAAGGCGGTACAAAGCATAAGAGCACATTTTATGTCCATACAAGGTAATATCGAGAAGCACAATCGATCAATGGGAGGAGCTAACAGTCTTGGGGTCTCGGCTAACACATTCCAATATAAGGCTAACATTTAACAGATGTGGACCCTAACGGTCAGCAGCAAAACACAGAGATGCTATTATTAGCTTGTTGCCGGGCAGATTCAAAAGCCATGGGCAGAAAGGTAGGACAACGCACATGGTTGACACGAGGCAGTGTGTGGCAGACAAAATGGCTGCCGTGAATTCAAAATGGATGCCGCTAAATGGCAAGATAACAGCTAGAACTAAGATGTCTTTTGCTAACGCTCAATCTAATTGCTGTCAGATTACAACAGACGACCCTTTTAGCGTTAGCTAAAGACATATGCTCTTTTTGGGTAATCTGTGCATTCATCTCGTATATCTATGCACATTATATTTGCCACTTCCTTATCTAACGATTGTTGTGCTTTTACGGCATTTCGTTTGGATGGTATGCAGGCATTTATGCACATGGAACATAGCATTGGGCCACAATAGATACACATACAGCAGGTGAAAATTAACGCAACTGCAACACATAGAATAGTCAGTATTTTCCAACCCCAAGCGGAAATCAAAGCCCAAAACCATCCAGCAAAAGTCCAAGTGCCTTTTTTCTCATGAATATCAGCAGCTATCTTGTGCAACTTAAGAATTGCTTCGTATACAGAGGTGAATTGTCAGGAATAAATACACAACTACTTCCAATAACTTTACATGCTCCTCCTCTATCTGCTAGCATGACATCTAAAACCATCCTGTTCTGAAGAGTTACAATTCTAGCAACTTGCAGTTCCTCGGTAATATTACCAAGTGCTTCAGCAGTTTCATTGGTGACAGCTTCTACAACTCTAGTCAATCGTCGTATTTTCCTACTATTTAATGCAGCACCTTCAAAAGGAAACAGGCCTGAATTGAAATCAACATACTGCTGCAGACTAGTATCTGCTTGGTCGATGTCATCAATCCGGATTGTTCTTTTATAACGATTCATAGAAATATTTCTAAACAGTTTAAAATCTCGATGATATGAAGCAGGTGCAAGAAAAAGAGGGGCTAATAGAAAAGACACATAACAAATGCCAGACCACCCTACAGGTAGTCTATGGTACCCATGACTTCCACATACTAAATATGTATTATGTGAGGCCAGAAAGGTGCTATCATTAATTCCATCCATGTTTAATACAACAACACAATCACTAGTTCCTACTGGAATTCGTCCAGTACTTTGTACACAGAGGTCTGCCTTTGTCCGCGTTACAGTAATTACAGATTCATTGCTCATGGTAGAGTCTCTTGTATAGGTGAAAACATAAGGCGTTGAAGCATTGTTCGGTCGATATTCTTCCCACTCCCATATAGTTCCATTCGCTTGAGGATACCCATGTTCATCTTGATAACACTCTTTATTCAAACGGAAGAGAAGTCCACCTACTGCAGGTTTTCTGTTCGAAAAGAGAAGAGTGTACCAGGCTCGACAAGAACCATTATGCGAAAAAGGAAGTGGAATAAACGGCGTTCCACCTTTCTTCTGATGAGCTGGAAGCATACCACATATCCAGCAGTTTGTAGTGTTAGTTGCATTGTGCGTGTGGTGGAGCATCTGAACAAAGGTATTATTCAAATAAGACTCTCGATGCTTATATTCAAGATATGGAAGAGTAAAATGCTGATGCTCTTCCGGGATTGGAGTAGTAGGAATCACAAGAAATTTCCGAACAGGGATCATTATTTCAACAGACCAAGTGATCACTGCTATAACTGTTAGAACAACAAAAACACTTAATACTCCTAAAATCTTTTTCTTAGTAGTATTCATAGTCACAAGAGTCTTCTTCAAACTAAAGAATAGAAAAAACAAAAATAGTCAATGAGCTCTTTACTCTGGGCAGACGTTGGTTTCTTCACCACAGATCAAGACAGGTGTCACTACACTACGCAGGGCTGATCCCCCTCCCTTGTCATATTGGTTCTCCGTTTCCACTACCCAGAGCGGTTGCTCAACCAGTCTCGCAACAAAAAAAAACCTGCAAATCACTTTCTTGATCTCAAAATATATCACGCTGCTCCTGGAATCGTCTGGTCCGGGAAGAACTCCGTAGATCCGTCAGGTGATACAGCAGGGCCTTTCTCCGTAGTCAGGATATCTCGATGGTCGGTCAGCACAGCAGGTTCCACCAAGGTTGACAACACCTTCCGGCAATGGGTGCTATGCACCCAGTTTCTCTTGTTGGTGACCCGGACTGCCGTTCTCGTGGCAAGGAGTACTTGCTCTGGACCACACCACCTCGGCTCCAAGCTGCTTGACCTCTCAAACACCTTTATCATCACAAAATCACTGGGGCGGAGTTCATGGCCCTCACCTTGGGATTTATCAGGGAGCGCTTCTCGAACCTGTTGATAAAGAGAAACCAAGCTGTCAGTTCATTAAAACACAAGGTACATCATACACAGAGCTTGGTTTTGGGACTCCCCAGATGTTCATTGGACGTCCAAATACCACCTCGTACGGGGTAAGACCCGTTCTAGAATGTGGTACTGATCTAATGGACAACAATGCCAATGGCAGCGCATCTGGCCAAGTCAGATTCGTGGAAGCTTGAAGTTTTGCGATTTTCAGCTTGAGAGTAGCATTATACCTCTCCACCAATCCTGCAGATTGTGGATGGAACACAGCATGAAACTTCTGCTTGATTCCTAATCCCTTCAGGATATACTTGATAACTTCCCCGACAAAATGAGGTCCGTTATCATTCCATAATAGTCTACAAACACCGAACCTCGGGAAGAACTCCTTCAGTAGCACCTTAGCAGTAGTAATAGCAGTATTATCTTTCGTAGGGTATGCCTCAATCCATTTACTGAAGGCGCAAACCACCACTAGGACATACTTTAAATTATTACACCGCTCAAGCTGAATGTAGTCCATTTGCAGGACTTCAAAAGGTGCAGTTGGTGCAACAAAACCTCCAGATGGAACTCGTGTCCCTTTTCCAGGATTGTATTGTAAACAAATCAAGCAAGACTGTACTACTCTCTTAGCTGTGCTAGCAATCTCTGGATGCTCCCAAACTAGCGTAAGCATTTTCATTATTGCGGAAGCTCCACCATGTGCTAGCCCATGTGCCATCTGAACCATAGGTTGTACGAAAGCTATAGGCAGCTTCCATCGATCCATTTGCTTGTTTCTCCAACAACCTTCGTCATCTAATTCTCCTTCTTTAGACCACTGTTCACGTTCTTTGTCAGAAGCTGTCTTCTGTATCTCTCGCACTTCCTGCCTAGCATCGTGCCATCTTTCAGCTTGCGACTTCACTACATACATAGAAGTGTTATTTCTCTGCATCGCAGTTTCACGTGCTACGCGGTCTACAAAGGCATTTCCTTGTCCAATCTTATCTGTTACTTTCTTGTGTGCACTGCACTTCACTATAGCAATCTTCTTCGGATATGTCAATGCAGTCAAAAGACTATGCACTAAGTCTCTGTGCATTATCTGTATTCCGTGAGATGTAAAAAAGCCTCTTTCCTTCCAGAGTAGGGCAAAATCATGCGCTACTCCAAAAGCATAGCGGCTATCTGTGTAGGTGTTCACACACAAACCAGCACTAAGCTCACATGCTTGTGTCAAAGCTATCAATTCAGCTGCTTGAGCCGATTTCTGTGGTATACGAGCTGTCTCCACTACTGTCTCAAGCGTGGTAATTGCATATGCGGCTGAGGTCGTACCATCTGGTAATTTCAAACAAGACCCATCAACCCACAATTCACCATCTACATCTGGAAAGGGCGTATCTTGCAAATCAATGCGACCCTTTGTCTGTTCTTTAGTCAGAAAAATACAATCATGCGTTTCTTGTGACTGAGGCTGGGCCACCGAATATGACAACAAAGTGGCTGGATTCAAAGTTGTACATCTCTTCAATGTAATGTGGGGGGCTAGCAATGTCAGTTCATATCCTGTAAGACGAGCGCTAGTCAAATGCTGCGTCTTTGTCTGATTTAAAAGGGTGCCAACAGCGTGTGGTACTAGCACTAACAATTTGTGTGACAAGACTATTCCCTCACTTTGTCGAATTGACACCGCTGTTGCTGCAACTGAACGAAAGCATCCAGGTAATGCTCTAGCAACAGGGTCAAGAACTGCTGAAAAATATGCACACGGACGTTGCGTATCGCCGTGTAACTGAACCAACACTGACAATGCACATCCATCTTTCTCGTGCACGTAAAGTGTAAAAAGCTTTGTATAATCTGGTGTGCCTAACACTGGTGCTGAACAAAGGGCGTGTCATAACTGTCGAAAAGCACTTTCACATTCTTCTGTCCATGGAAGGGGTACTGGGGTATCTTTCGTCAAAAGTGCTAACAAGGGCTTAACAATGTATGAAAATCCCAAAATCCACTGTCTACAAAAGGAAGTGAGACCCAAAAATGCACGCACTCCTTTCTGTGTGGTAGGAACTGGCGTGTCTAAAATTGCTTGTATGCGATCTGATGTCAATGCACGTCCCTCCTTAGACAAAAGGTGACCTAAATAGGTTACCTTTGGTCTACAGTATTGCAGCTTCTTCCGAGAGACTTTATGATGATGTGAAGCAAGAAAAGAAACCAAAGATAAAGTACATTTTTCACACTGCTCAGGAGTGTCGGCTGCCAGCAAGATGCCATCGACATATTGTATGAGAGCCACACCTTCGGTCAGTACAAAAGAATCAAGTTCCCTTTTCAATGCTTGACTGTAAATACTCGGACTCTCAGTATAGCCTTGAGGAACTCTACAAAATCAATACGATCGATTATTCAAAGTGAAACCAAACAAATATTGGCTATCAGGATGAATAGGGATCGAAAAGAAAGCGTTCTTCAAGTCTATCACAGTATATGTAGTGGCAGTCGGAGGAACCAAAGTAAGGAGGGTTGTGATGTCAGAAACCACGGGATACTGTGGTACTACCATTTTATTTACCTCCCTCAAATCAATAATGAATCTGTAAACTCGTGTGTCAGTATCTCTCTTCGGAATCGGAAGAATCGGGCTGTTGCAAACATTGTATGGAACTTCCTCAACAACCCCAACTCGTATCAATTCATGTTTAATTCGTATGAGTGCGTCTTCTCCCTCCTGTGAAATGCGATATTGTGGCAAACGAGGTAACACAGCTCCCTCCTTGACACTAATTTGGACCGGAGGAATAACCATCTGACCCACATCAGTGTCCGAGGTGGCCCACAAAGATTCAGGAAGTGAGGCTAATGCAATATCTTCTTTAACAAGATAAATTCTGTCAAGTTCAGTGTAGTTATCGTTTAAAATGACTCGCACCCCTTCAGGAAAACATCGTATCATGGCTCTAAAGTACTTCAACATGTCGAGACCCAAAATATTGTCTGGTGTGTTAGGGGAAAGCAAAAACGGACATGGAGCATTGAATTTATCAACATAGGATGAGAGTGGTTGTGACAATGGGTTAAGGGAAGGTGTTCCATCGAAACCTATCGGAGTAATAGTTGTGCCAGACAGTGGAGCCCTCGGAAACAATTGTTTAGACAAAGCACTACGTGTAGCTCCTGTATCAACCAGAAACCGATCAGTAGAGCCCAAAACATGTGCTGTAACATAGGGACCCGTCTGATCTACTGGAACTTCAACTGATTCCTTACCCCATCCTAGGCAAGCCTATGCATGAGCAGAATCGTACAAATCAGGCTGGACATAATCGGACATTTGATACTGGTTTCGCCTATCGAATGTGTTCTGCCTCTGCTGTGGGCGTGTATTCGTGTCAGATCGGGCACAATCGTTCATATTTCCTCGAGGCTCTGAGAAACCTGAACCAGTTCTCCCTTGGCCCCGCCCTCTGGCATCCTGCTGAGGATGTAGCAACGGGCAATTATGCATCCAATGGCCTAACTGCTTACAATATGCACATTGATTTGAAGATAAATCCGAACGACCATAAGGAGTATTAGGGGTTGCTCGTCCACCTCTATCATAATTTCTATCAGGGTCCCTATCATAACTTCTAGAAGGCGGACCATATACCTGGGCCAACATAACTTTCATTTTTAACTCTTTTGAATTCTTGTGCTCAGTCCCCTTCGCCTCCGTCTCCTGGCGCTCATAATACTGAGCCATCATCAAAACAGAGGCCTGAGAGGACGTAGTCCAAGAACGTTTGCTAGCTTTTAGGCGTCTGGCTATCCCTGGTAACAGATTCGTAACATATTTATCGACAAACAAATGTCTGCCGGTATCATCCGTTAGAGACTGACCACTAAAATCATGGAAAGCTTCCTCAAAACGAGTAAAGAAATCAGAAACCGATTCATCTGTCTTTTGTTTACACGATGCTAAAACAGTCCAATCAATCTTTTTAGGGGGAATTATCGTTTTAAGTTTAGTCAAAATGGCTGCAGGAAGATCTAATATTAACTGATGCGGTTTTTGGGTGGGCTCTCTCTCCGCATCTATGCGCTCCAAATCCTTCCATTCGGCACCAAGAACAGTCCGATCATCGATTTTACGAACGGTCCTCCACATGTCTGGGGGCAAAATGAGACCGAAAAACAAATCTATATCACATAAAGTCATGGTACAGGAATTTAAAGCGCCCTCGACTTCTTCATAAAAGGCGGCTGGGTTTTTACGCGGGTCAGGCAACGCATTTTTAAGCGCCATTACATCTGCTCTATTCCAGGGAGTGTATACCCAATTATAAATAAAATATCCCTTGGCATCAACAGAATTTTTATCATCATTATCACCCGTTCCTTTAGGAGGAACATACAAAGGCGCGGCTTCCCACATAGGTCTCATGACAACTGGTATCATCTTATCTGTCACGAAGATAGGAGACTGCGGCTCTCCGAGCGGATTGGACTGTGGAACGACATCCGCAGCCTTCCTCTGGTCCTTCAAAAGGCTCGCCTCACTTGGTATTTTAACCAGTCGTCTAACCAGGTCTTCTACCTGGGAAAAAACAAAAAGACCATCATGTAGCTGCATATGATCAGTTGCAATATCAGCAGGTTCTAATACTGCAGAATATTTTCGAAACATTTCTACAACTTCATCGGCAAATGTCGCAGCGAAATATATCTGCTCCCTTTCTGACCAATCCTTTATAATAGCAAAAAGATGGGAAGCAGGATCAGTGCTACGTAATGCTTTACGAGCAGCTTGTCTGATTTGGGCCGCACGATCAGCAGTCAACAAGGATTGAGTGTCCCGCGTTCTCTGTTGTTCCGAACCAGAATCCTCGTCATCCCCAGACGGGGCGGACGGAGCGATATACGGAGGTGGAGGTCGATCTAATAACAAAAAATCATCTTGTGGTTTATTAAGGACAGGATAGAGAGGAGACGGACAGGATATTGGCCAGATATCTGTAACCTACGTTCTTTTTCCTCTCGCTCCTGTAATTCTTTCGCTTCCTCCTTTCTCAATTCCAGTGCTTTCTCATACACAGTCTTTCGCTGTTCCTTTTCAATCAACGCTTGCTCACGCTTCTCTTGCTGTCATACTTCTTTCTCCCACATTCGCAAACTCTCAAACATATCAAGCCTAGACTTTCGCTCAAACAGACATCGTTCCACATCCTCAACCTTTCGCGCATCAAATGACCCATGCAGTGGCCACCGTAACTCAGGATCCTTCTTGGTGTATTTGTGCCACAACGTGCTGTACATTATGGCAGAAAGACCAAACTTCACATACATGTCTCTATTAGGTGTCCCTTCTGGGGGAGCCGGCTGCAATTCCTCAAGTCGTAAACTGGTACCACCAAACAAGCAGCACATCTTTCGAAGTGCGCAAAAAACAGGCATGCTCAAGAATAGTGCAAGATATACACTACTATAGGGAAAGAGCGCTTAAGGTACTTCCTTAGTTTGTTGCGCTATACATATCAAAAGTGAAGGAAAAATTCTCACATTGCCTGCCTATATGGGATGCAACGCATATATTCACATATCATGTCATATCATATCATATCATATCATATCAAACAAAAGCTAAAGTAGACAAGTCTATCCCAAATACAAATATGCCACGGTAAGTGTTCCTAAGACTACCTTACCATACAAGGGTATCCAAAACCTACAACAGGCGCCGCAAAACGGCTCTTACCAATCATAGGCTGTCCAGATTCCAACTGCCAAGTTCTAAATTCGACCAAACGGTCACTCCACGGCAGACCAGCAGAAGAGATCTCAGTCGAGGACCGGCGCCGCCTGGATGGTCGGATCTGAAAGTAAGGAAGAACCACCTCGGGTGCCAAGACTCGGGTCTCCTCTGGCAGCGATCGCGTCCTCAGCGAAGTTCCGAACCTTCGTCATGACCAATCCTTCGGGCATCCGACTCGCCGATGAGCCTCACGTGCCGGGCGCCAATTTGTCATGCAGGCCTCAGCCAGACCCGCTAGTGCAAGGGGTTCGCCCTTCTGCGCGCGAAGTCCTCAGACCCAAAAGGAAAAAGTTGGCACGGAAACTGGAAATGCAAAACATAGAGTTTATTACACCTCATGAGGTGGTGCTAAAGTACAGACAGTACCCTTCGACACTGCGAGAAGTAGCGCAAAGGGCTACTGGACACATGGTTTATTTATACCCACACAGGGGCTCAAAAGAAGGCGGTACAAAGCATAAGAGCACATTTTATGTCCATACAAGGTAATATCGAGAAGCACAATCGATCAATGGGAGGAGCTAACAGTCTTGGGGTCTCGGCTAACACATTCCAGTCTAAGGCTAACATTTAACAGATGTGGACCCTAACGGTCAGCAGCAAAACACAGAGATGCTATTAATAGCTTGTTGCCGGGCAGATTCAAAAGCCATGAGCAGAAAAGTAGGAAAACGCACATGGTTGACATGAGGCAGCGTGTGGCAGACAAAATGGCTGCTGTGAATTCAAAATGGATGTCGCTAAATGTCAAGATAACAGCTAGAACTAAGATGTCTTTTGCTAACGCTCAATCTAATCGCTGTCAAATTACAACAAGGGCAAGACACTTTACTCTTAAAAATAACCCCTGCTCACCCTCTAGGTTGCGTGGCGCGAGCAGACAAGGCTAAACTTCAGAGCGTTATGGGTTAAGCATTTATTACCACATACAGTAATTAGAAGACACAGCACAAAGGGACACCAGTCTATTTTTATCAAAAATAGGTTTCTTTATATATATCTCAAGAAGATTTAATGCAAGACCCAGATAACGTTTTAAATCAGGCCACAATACTAATCAGCAATCAAGATAAGAATTCTAGTCAAAATGCGTAGTTCTTGGTGTCTGTGTGCGTTGCACTCTTGTCCGACTCTCAGTTTTGAAACAATGTCACAAAAAGTATTAATCAAATGTTGCGGACTCCTGGGCCCGTGGCGTACACTCTGTAGCACGCGTTGAAGTAACAGTACCTTTTGCGAGGCGGAGTACGGTTCGTAGGCGGCGTCAGGGACGTGCGTCCACCCACAAGATGCTGGCGGCTCCTCACGAGGAGGGCCCCGGCTCTGGCGGCGTCTCAGTGCGAGACAAAGAGCGGGGGGCCACAAGGAGCGGGGCGGGTGATGCGGATTGCCGGGCGCGGTCACAGCGTACGAGCCGTACCTTCGGTTCGGGGGCTGCTAGGGAAAGGCGGGCAGCATTGCACGAGGCAGCCGGTACGAATTGTACAGGCCGGCTCTCTCCGAGCGGCGCGACCCCGGTAAACCCAAGTGCGATGCGAGATGGCACTGACGCTTCGTGTGTACAGGACGTCCTGAGATCAGAGAGGCACTCCGGCCAGCTTCCAGCGGTGGGAGGCAGCGATGCGAGCAGTGTGGCTCGTAAAGGGACAAAGTAAGGCAGAGTGCGGGTGGCCAAGCAGGACGTGCAAGGAACTGCTCGAAGCTTGAGCGGGCTCACACGATGCGGGGGCAGCCAGGCACCAGCATCAAGGCAAGGAGGGAGGATGGGGCACACTGGGGATCGCAGCTCCAGCGATAAAGAAGGCCCAAGTTCAGCAGCAGTCAGCAAAGGCAGGAGGAGTCCAATAATCCTGGGACTCCATTCAGGGGGAAGCTCACCCACAAGCCCTTGGAGATTAGTTTGAAGCACAATTTCTGCAAAGTCTCTTTAAGTCTTTTCCTCTCCTTCCTCAGCAAGGTACCCACTGCAGGCAAATTCCCCCAGGTCAGGGACTGTACTCCCCCTCACAGCTTTTTCCAGGTCATTCTTGTCGGGCAGAGGTTATTCATGGTCAAACAGGATCTGATTTCTTAGGAGCAGGGCTCCTATCTTTATACTACATTTCTTTTGTTCTTGCAGGCCAGGGGGGCTGAGCCTAGTTTCACCCAGTTTTGGAGCACTTGTTTTGGTGACTCTGGCTTGTCTTTTTAGTGTGCAGGGCAGAGACATCAGACGCTCCTCAGGAGGTGGAGCCTGCATTGTGGTGGCAGAGCACAGCCCTATTCAGAGTCAAGGCGCACTCCTCCCACCCATCCTGGTGTAATCTCTCTATTCACCACCTGGCAGCCCCAGCCTGTCTCCTGGAATTCCCCCGCCCTGTCAAACACAGGAACCAGACAGCAGATACACATCCTAGCAGGGGCGGGCTGAAATGGTTAGGCAAGCAAATACCAACTTTCTAAAAGTAGTATTTGCAAACACAGAACGTTAAAATAAACTTTGCTAAAAAATTTATTTTATTATTCTGAGTTCAGGCATACCAAACTTGAATTTCTACCATGTTCCCTGAGCCTGCTAGGATTATAGAATGTAACAATTCCAGCAGCCCATTCTGGCCTAGGAGAACAGGTAGCCTTACAGTAGTGAAAAACGAAAATGGCTGTAATTCACTATTAGGACATGCCACACACATCAGGGCTTGTCCTACCTTATGCTTACAATGCACCCTGCCCTTGGGCCTACCATAGGGGTGACTCACATGAAGTAAAGGGAAGGTTTAGGGACTGGCAAGTGAGTGCACTTGCCCAGTCAGCATGACAGTATCAGACCGCACGCAGGTTCTGCAATGGCAGACCTTAGACACATTTTACCAGGCAGCTTCTGTGGGTGGCACATCCAGTGCTGCAAGCCCACTAGCAGCATTTGTATTTACAAGCCCTGGCACTCCTGGTGCACTTTACTGGGGTCTGACAGTAAACCAAATAAGCCAGTTATGGAAACCAATCAACATATACACTTTTACATAGGGAGCACTTGTCCTGTGGCACTGATTGGCAGTGGCACAGTGCTCTAAGTAGTTAACACCTGCAAAACACATGAGGCAACAGCAACAAAAAAGGAAGGGAGACCCACGCCAATGGTGCCAGGTCTAACACTTCCCCACAAAACAATGTCAGAGGGAGAGCAACATTGTCCTTATTCATGCTTTTTAGCTATTCACTAACCAGCTAGTATAGAAACCTATCAATATCGGCTTACCTTAGGCTACCTACAATAAAGCATCTAGCATGGTTTTTAAACACATATTCCTGAATCACACAGCATGGCCCAGTGTGTAGTTTTTGCATAGCACTTTAATCACTGGAGTCCAGGATAATGTGCTGCATAGTTAAACGCTAATAAGGTCCCAAAGGTGAGACCTATTGCCTTTGCCAATGCTTGTTTTTCTTTTTCGTTGGCTGCACGTTCCAAACTGTCGAATGTTAATATCAAATTCAGAAAGAACCTGGAATCTGCTAGAGCTCTTTCATCCCTACATGCATACCTGAGGTCTGAAATGCAACTGTTAAAAAATGTCACTAACTTCAAAAGAAAATATTGCAGCAGGAAATGTGTACTCCTATACTACACTCTCACACTTCAACCTTTTTCTTGAGAATATCACATGTGTTATGGAGAGTTTGGAATGGATATTACAGATTGGAATAGTAACATTATTCTGAAAAGCCTAAGTTAATTCTAAGAATGTCTTTTCTCATCAAAATGTGTACAAGGCATTCAATGTATGTATTCGGGCACTTAGAAACGATCCTGAAAACAGTAAACTCAATTACTTGTCTAAGGCCACTGCCCTGGTCACAGAAAGGCTATCAGGTTTAATAAGGTTTATTGCTTGAAGAGAAAGGAGAGAGTGTGCTCCAAAACGATGACCATGGGCAAGCAAGGCACAGATAGTGACTTTTTTCATATTTTTTTTATATACCGTTTACAATCACAAATACTGTTGGAGCTTTAAAGACAGTTTCAGGACTGGCTTTCAGAGCTGAGAAGAGTTGTTGTGAGAAGTTGGCCTGATGTGCAGTGTTCACTATTCTAGTGATCACTATATATCAGTCTAAACAACCCTTATTGATGATTGGTTGTAAGTCAACCTTATAGACCAGCTATCCTAGTAGCATGCATACGAGCAGTCTAAGGCTAAGACTCTAGAGGGCGTGTTTAGCCAGCTGTTTTACCATCACATTACCCCTTGAACACCAAGTGAAAGGACACCACATAAGTTGTTATGAAAATAAACAGTGTATTTATTTATAACAAGACTACCCTGGCTCTTTATGAGACAGGGAGCTAAGCACACAACAAAACTCTTATGAAAATACTTTAAGTCGCACAATTTACACAAATGCCCGAGGGGCACGAAAAACCATATACTACAAAAGTGGAATGCGAATTACTAGCAGGTAAGTAACGATTCTCAGAGGCTTTAGAAACGCTAGGCCTACAATACTGAACACTCAGGTTAGGAGCAGGAGGCCTAGGGACGCCACGTGCAGAGTGGAAACTCTCACGCGTAAGGCGGGAAAAAGTCTATGGAAGCTAGAACTCACAAAGTTACTGTTCTCGGGCGAACCCGACTAGGTAGGTCAAAAACGAAAGTGGATCTGGACCCTTGGATAGTGAGGCTATGCTGGGGCACCGAAATGCCGAAGTTACCTAGCCCAGGGGCTGCAGCTGCATAGGTCTGAAAAGACGTCGGGATTCTTCGTTGACGAACCAGGAGCCTGAAGGAAAGGAGTTGCTGGCAGGCGACCAGTGAAGATTGTTCGAGTGATCCAAGCCTGGATCGAAGATGGATGACACCTGAAAGCAGAGGGGACCAAGTTCGTGACTACTAGCCAGTAGTCAGGTGGCACCAGGAGGGCACCGGATGGTAGTCACCTCGACTAGGTGAGTGGGTGACGCTGTGCTCTGCAGTCTCACGAACCAGGAGGCGTTGTCGGCGACCAGGATGGAGGTACGAGCTGTCCCACGATGGATGATGCTGTCGACGTCGCTGGACCCAGAATTGGGGCAACAAGTCTTGGCAAATTCAAGCCCACCCGGTGGACCTAAAATGGCGTCTGGAGTGGACCAGGTGGGTCCGGGGCGCTCCTCTCTTGGAAGGGAGCAAGGGCCAGTCTGGAGCAACCAGACCAGCAGCAGTGATGTCGTCGGGCGTCGTTAAGAAGGCCACAAGCCAGCGGGCTAGTAGCCAAACAACGCGGTGAGTAGCAGAAAGCAGAAGGGCCCCAAGCAGATCGTGGAGATGCTGGGAGGCTGAACTTCGGTGCTGGAGCTGCTCAGGGTCGGGGCTTCTCGGACCCCAAAGCACTCACCAGAGGATCCCTCGGCGGTCGTGCTGGAAAGAAGTCGTGCAGTCTTGAAGATGGCCGGTCCCTCGAGGTCTCGTCACACCCACGGTTCTCAGCTGGGCTGTAGAGGTGGGTAGAGGTCAGAGGTGCCAGGGAAGCCGGTTCTCGTCGAGCTGGGCAGTCGGATTCCAGAGGAAGGACTTGCAGCAGACCGCAGTGTTCTTAAGATGGTGCCTGCGGATGCAGGGTGACTACTCCTTAGTCACAAGGGAGAATCTTGAAGAAGAAATCTTGATGTCCTTTCGTAGAAAGTCGTGTCTTGATTCCAAAGATGATCTAATTTGGAAGGGGGCCTGCTCCTACCTTTATCTTGAAAAAGGGGGCTGGCACGCGACTAAGTCCTGCCCTATGGGTGGGACCAGGAGGGGGGTGGTTACACCCCTCTCCTTTGGCGGGCTTTCTCCAGCCCAGGGTCTGGTGTGCCCCTGGAACTGGTTCAAGCCGGCCTATGCACAGTGAGCACCGGGGTGCCACTTGCAGTCACCTTCCTCTGTAGCCCTGCCTACCTAGAATACACAAAACCCTGTCTGGGACGGTGCTGGCACCGCCCCTGGCAGGAAACCCTTTGTCTTTGCCTCCTGCTCTGGGAGGACTCCCAGCAGCAGGAGGGCAGACTTGTGTCTCGGTGGCAGCATCCATTTTGTGGAGCTAAGGCTCTGTTTGACTTTAACCGGGGTTACAGGTTACATACATGTCGCGTCCCTCTAGAAGGGTGGAATGCTAACCCCGTCGCCAGAATTGGCGAGGGGTTAGTATTCCAATTCGTATGACACCTTACTCGACATGTTTTGATAAAGCGATACCAGAGTTGGCATATAACCGCGAGGATAATAATGCACTTAAGAGTATATGGTATGCGATATCATGGAAACGGCTAAGGGATAGATCCCGAAAGCCGCAGACAGGCTCAGCTCATGCCAGAGCACCATCTCACACGATTCCAAGCACTCTGCCTTCAGGATTGTTAAGGCCTGCCATAGGAGTGACTGATAGGAGATCTGTGTGTCCATTTTAGGGTTAGATATAGGTATACTATATCTAAAGCAAAGGGTGAGTACACCACCTTGCCCCAGCTGTCGTGCAGCCAGTTGTGTCAGTTTAGTTAGTCAGTCCAGGGGTGGCACAATACATGCTTCAGCCCCTGGGAGACTTCTGGGTGCACCTCAGCCCTGGGTACAGGGACTTAGAGAGGGCCCAGTGCCAATTCAGTACCTGAGTACAATTTGGATAGAGAGAACAGCTAGGCTGTGGGTCTGATTAGCAGGCCCACAGCCAGGGAAAGTCGTAAACCAGTGCAGCAAAAAGCAAAAATCTGGGTGATCATAGGATTGCAGACCCTACTCTCCTACATGACCCCCCCCCAAACTTTGGGACAATAAACTAACCTTGACCAGGTGAGTCTTCTTGCTCTAAGTGGAAATACCTGGAGAGCCCATCAGCATTGCTGTGATCAGTACCAGGTCTATGCTCCACCGTAAAATCCATCCCCTGTAGGGAAATGGACCACCTAAGCAGTTTGGGGTTTTCACCCTTCATCTGATTTAGCCACAAGAGGGGCTTATGGCCGGTCTGAATGGTGAAGTGAGTGCCAAACAAGTAGGCCCTCAGCTTCTTCAGGGCCCAAACCACAGCAAAGGCCTCCCTCTCAATAGCTGACCACTTTTTCTCTCTGGGGGTCAGCCTCCTGCTAATGAAAGCAATAGGCTGGTCATTACCATCAAAATTCAGCTGAGACAGAACAGCTCCCACACCCAACTCAGAAGCATCTGTTTGGACAATGAATGGCTTGGAGTAATCTGGACTCTTAAGGATAGGTGCTGTGCACATGGCCTGCTTTAGGTCATTGAATGCTTTCTGACAGCTTGCTGTCCACTGAACTTTCTTTGGCATCTTTTTGCTTGTCAGGTCATTAAGAGGGGTCACTATGGACCCATAATTTCTGACAAACTTCCTGTAATAACCAGTCAGGCCCAAGAAAGCTCGAACCTGAGTCTGGGTGATTGGAGGAGCCCAGTCCTGGATGGCCTGTATTTTACTCTCCAATGGCTGAACCTGGCCTCCACCTACAAGGTGGCCCAGGTATACAACCTGTGTCTGCCCTATCTGGCACTTAGTGGCCTTGATAGTGAGGCCTGCTTTTTGCAGAGCCTCTAACACTTTCCTCAGGTGGACCAGGTGATCCTCCCAGGTGGAGCTAAACACAGCAATATCGTCCAGATATGCTGCACAGAAGTCATCCAGCCCAGTGAGGACTTGATTCACCAACCTTTGGAAGGTGGCAGGTGCATTTTTCAAACCAAAGGGCATTACCACAAATTGATAATGCCCACCAGGGGTAGAAAATGCTGTCTTGGGTTTGGCCTCCTCAGCTAACCTGATTTGCCAATACCCAGCTGTCAAATCAAATGTACTTAAGAATTTGGCAGAAGCCAATTTATCTATAAGTTCATCTGCTCTTGGTATTGGGTGGGCATCAGTCTTAGTGACTGCATTGAGGCCTCTGTAGTCTACGCAAAACCTCATCTCTTTCTTACCACCCTGGGTGTGAGGCTTTGGCACTAGAACTACTGGGCTAGCCCAAGGGCTATCTGAGGGCTCAATGACTCCCAGCTCCAACATTTTCTGCACTTCTGTTTTGATGCAGTCTCTAACATGATCAGGCTGTCTGTAGATTTTACTCTTGACAGGCAGACTGTCTCCAGTGTCAACATCATGGGTACACCAATCAGTTTGGCTGGGTGTCAGAGAGAACATATGTCTGAAGGATTGCAGAACTTGCCTGCAATCCTGTTGCTGATGCTCAGTGAGGCTGCCACAAAAGACAACACCATCTACTGACCCATCATCAGGATTCTGAGTGAGCAGGTCTGGGAGAGGGTCACTCTCTTCCTCCTGTCCCTCATCTGTGGCCATGAGCAAGCTCATGTCCTTCCTGTCAACATATGCCTAGAGCCTGTTTACATGGAGCACTCTGAGAGGGCTCCTGGGAGTTCCAAGGTCCACCAAGTAGGTAACCTCTCCCTTTTGCTCAATGATGGTGTGGGGCCCAGACCATTTGTCTTTCAGAGCTGCTGGGGCCACTGGCTCCAGCACCCACACCTTCTGTCCAGGCTTGTACACAGTCAGGACAGCCTTTTGGTCATGCCAAGCTTTTTGGAGTTCTTGGCTGGCCTCCAGGTTTTTAGATGCCTTTTCCATATACTCAGCCATCCTGGAGCGGAGACCAAGTACATAGTCCACTATGTTGGTTGCAGGCTTTTTGAGAGGTCTCTCCCATCCTTCCTTCACCAAACACAGGGGTCCTCTTACAGGATGCCCATACAGAAGCTCAAAAGGGCTGTAGCCAACCCCCTTCTGTGGGACCTCTCTGTAAGCAAACAAGAGGCAGGGGATCAGGACATCCCATCTTCTCCTAAGAGTTTCAGGTAGCCCATGAATCATCCCTTTGAGGGTCCTGTTGAATCTCTCAACAAGCCCATTGCATTGTGGGTGATAGGGTGTGGTGAACTTGTAGTTCACACCACACTCCTTCCACATTGCAGTCAGATATCCTGACATGAAGTTTGTACCTCTGTCAGAAACGACCTCCTTAGGGAAGCCCACTCTGGAGAACACTCCAACTAGGGCCCTTGCCACTACAGGTGCTGTAGTGTCCTAAGTGGAATAGCTTCAGGATACCTGGTGGCATGATCCACCACCACCAGTATAAACTTGTGCCCTGATGCTGTCTGGGGTTCCATTGGACCAACAATGTCAATCCCCACTCTTTCAAAGGGGACCCCCACCACAGGTAGTGGTATGAGGGGGGCCTTTGTTGTGCCACCTGACTTACCACTGGCTTGGCAAGTGACACAGGAGCGACAAAACTCCTTGGTATTCTCATTCATGTGGGGCCAGTGAAAGTGTGAGACAAGCCTGTCCCAAGTCTTTGTCTGACCTAAATGACCTGCAAGGGGAATCTCATGGGCCAAGGTGAGAAGGAAACCTCTCAGAGACAAGGGGATGACCAGCCTCCTGGTTGCACCAGGCTTGGGGTCTCTTGACTCAGAGTACAGGAGTCCATATTCCCAGTATACCCTGTGGGCACCTGTGGCATTCCCTGCACCCTCAGAAGCAGCCTGCTGTCTGAGGGGTTCAAGGGAAGGGCAGTCTAACTGTGCCTTCCCCAGGTCTTCTCTGGAGGGTCCCCCTGAGCCCAGAAACTCAACTTGATCAAGTTCAAGCTCTTTAGGCTCAGTTTCCCTCAGCTCTTTCAGATCAGCCTCCTCAGAGACTTGATCCTCAACCTGGGGCAAGGGGGAAGGCAAAGCCTTAACCCTACTGCTCTTCTTCTTGGAAGGTGTCTGGTCCATTCTTTCAGGATCCAGCACCTGTTCAGTGGGGCATCTTCTGGCCTGTGACCTAGTCACAGCAAGCACATGTGCTGGCAAGCCTAACATCTCCATGTGAGTCCTCTGCTCCACTTCTGACCATAGTGATGACTCCAAATCATTGCCCAACAAACAATCAACTGGGAGGTCTGAACTGACTACAACTTTCTTTTGACCCTTCACTCCACCCCAGGAGAAAGCCACAATTGCCATACTATGACTGGTAGTGATGTTGCTGGCATTGGTCACCAGGAAATCTGTACCTGGCATGATCTGTCCAGGGTCCACAAAGTTAGGTGTCACCATGGTGACACTGGCACAAGTGTCCCTATAGGCCTGAGCCATCTTGCCATTAATCAAAGGTGTCTGCCTGTATTTGCCCAAAGTATTGGGACTTATATCAGGGGATATATCCATATCCCCTGTACAGACAAGGACAGCCTGAGTGAGTGTGCCAACTAAGTTGTCAGACCCCTCAGTTCCCAAGGTTAACCCAACTAATGCCTTGGGAGGTACACTACCACTACTGACTGTACTAGGGGGTGCAGTTGCCTTAGGGGCTGTAGTGGTAGGAGTTTGTCCTCCTCTTTTGGTGCACTCACTAAACCAGTGAGACTTACTTTTACAGTACTGGCACAACCTTTTTGACTGGCCTTCTTGAGTCTTCTTCTTCTGGGAAGCCTGACCCCCACCCTCTTTGGTTTGTTGGGGACCTGGTGAAGACTTCTGGTCATTTTGTTCACTCTTAGTATTACCCTTCTGGTCTGCTTTCTTCTGACCACCCTGGTTCTGGTTCTGGTTCTGCTTGATCCTTGTTCTGACCCATTTGTCTGCCTTCTTTCCCAATTCTTGGGGAGAGGTCAGATCTGAATCAACAAGGTGCTGGTGCAACAACTGGTTCTGACAATTATTTAAAATTTGTTCTCTCATCATGAGATTGTACAACCCTGTGTAATCAGTAACCTTGCTACCCAGCAACCAGCCCTCCAAAGCCTTAGTGGCACAATCCACAAAGTCAGACCAGTCCTGAGACTGAGTTTTCTGGGTGTCTCTGAACAGCAACCTGTACTGCTCAGTGGTTAAACCAAACCCATCAACCAGTGTATTCTTCAGGACCTGGTAATTGTTAGCATCCTCCACTCTTGTAGTGAGGAGCTTATCTCTACCTTTACCATCAAAGGAGAGCCACAGTATAGCTGCCCACTGACTCTGGGGAATGCACTGCACAGTGCAGGCCCTCTCCAAAGCAGCCATCCATTTCTGGATGTCATCCCCTTGTTTAAAGGGGGGCACTATCTTAGTCAGGTGTTTAGTATCTAAACCCTTCTCTCTATCTCTTGGGAGATTGCTGCCACCAGTGGGAGCTAACCCACTCATCTGTTGCTCTCTAGCAAAGGCAAGCTTCTCTTTGGCCAGGGCAAGTTCTTCCCTTTCAATCCTCAGAGTAGCCTGTCTCATCCTAGCTTCATGCTCTATTCTCTGGGGGGAAGTCAATCTCCTCTGGGGAGAGTTCCTTCTCCTCTGAGAAGAGGCATTAGAGTGCAGAGATCTATTGGAGTCCCTAGAAAGAGATCTATCTCTCCTAACTCCAAGGTTAGGCCTACTTAGGGTCAGTACTGGGGGTCCCCCAGATCCTAGCCCAAGCAAGTCTAAGTTGGCCCTAGTTAGCCTTCTGACTACCTCAAGACCTTTGTCTAACTCGTCCCCAGAGAGTTCCTCTTGATCCTCCTCCTCAACTGCATTGGCAGTGTTGGGGAGGTCTGGATCCCCAGAGGTACCCTCTAAGGCTGGCATATTCCCATCTAGCTGAGAAATCTTTCTCGCATCATAAGTCTCTAAGAGACCTATTAAAAAGGGAATGGTGGGGTTAGACCCCTCTTTCAGTTTCCTGGAGGTACACACTTGTCTCATCTCTTGAAAACTGAGAGCTGCATATCTTGATTTGACCTGTGGAGGGTCAACATCCACAAGGGGAGTCTCAGTAGATTCTCCTTGGGTAGACATGCTTTTCTAGTGAGGCGTAAGTGGTGCACTTACCTACACTATATGTTTGCCTACTGATCCCTTGCTAGAGTTGTAGTTTAGGGTGTGCTAGGCCCTAGGAGCTACAACAGCTGGTTCAGTAGAACTCAGATGATGCTGTCGACGTCGCTGGACCCAGGATTGGGGCAACAAGTCTTGGCAAATTCAAGCCCACGCGGTGGACCTAAAATGGCGTCTGGAGTGGACCAGGAGGGTCCGGGGCGCTCCTCTCTTGGAAGGGAGCAAGGGCCAGTCTGGAGCAACCAGACCAGCAGCAGTGATGTCGTCGGGCGTCGTTAAGAAGGCCACAAGCCAGCGGGCTAGTAGCCAAACAACGCGGTGAGTAGCAGAAAGCAGAAGGGCCCCACGCAGATCGTGGAGATGCTGGGAGGCTGAACTTCGGTGCTGGAGCTGCTCAGGGTCGGGGCTTCTCGGACCCCAAAGCACTCACCAGAGGATCCCTCGGCGGTCGTGCTGGAAAGAAGTCGTGCAGTCTTGAAGATGGCCGGTCCCTCGAGGTCTCGTCGCACCCACGGTTCTCAGCTGGGCTGTAGAGGTGGGTAGAGGTCAGAGGTGCCAGGGAAGCCGGTTGTCGTTGAGCTGGGCAGTCGGATTCCGGAGGAAGGACTTGCAGCAGACCGCAGTGTTCTTAAGATGGTGCCTGCGGATGCAGGGTGACTACTCCTTAGTCACAAGGGAGAATCTTGAAGAAGAAATCTTGATGTCCTTTCGTAGAAAGTCGTGTCTTGATTCCAAAGATGATCTAATTTGGAAGGGGGCCTGCTCCTACCTTTATCTTGAAAAAGGGGGCTGGCACGCGACTAAGTCCTGCCCTATGGGTGGGACCAGGAGGGGGGTGGTTACAGCCCTCTCCTTTGGCGGGCTTTCTCCAGCCCAGGGTCTGGTGTGCCCCTGGAACTGGTTCAAGCCGGCCTATGCACAGTGAGCACCGGGGTGCCACTTGCAGTCACCTTCCTCTGTAGCCCTGCCTACCTAGAATACACAAAACCCTGTCTGGGACGGTGCTGGCACCGACCCTGGCAGGAAACCCTTTGTCTTTGCCTCCTGCTCTGGGAGGACTCCCAGCAGCAGGAGGGCAGACTTGTGTCTCGGTGGCAGCATCCATTTTGTGGAGCTAAGGCTCTGTTTGACTTTAACCGGGGTTACAGGTTACATACATGTCGCGTCCCTCTAGAAGGGTGGAATGCTAACCCCGTCGCCAGAATTGGCGAGGGGTTAGTATTCCAATTCGTATGACACCTTACTCGACATGTTTTGATAAAGCGATACCAGAGTTGGCATATAACCGCGAGGATAATAATGCACTTAAGAGTATATGGTATGCGATATCATGGAAACGGCTAAGGGATAGATCCCGAAAGCCGCAGACAGGCTCAGCTCATGCCAGAGCACCATCTCACACGATTCCAAGCACTCTGCCTTCAGGATTGTTAAGGCCTGCCATAGGAGTGACTGATAGGAGATCTGTGTGTCCATTTTAGGGTTAGATATAGGTATACTATATCTAAAGCAAAGGGTGAGTACACCACCTTGCCCCAGCTGTCGTGCAGCCAGTTGTGTCAGTTTAGTTAGTCAGTCCAGGGGTGGCACAATACATGCTTCAGCCCCTGGGAGACTTCTGGGTGCACCTCAGCCCTGGGTACAGGGACTTAGAGAGGGCCCAGTGCCAATTCAGTACCTGAGTACAATTTGGATAGAGAGAACAGCTAGGCTGTGGGTCTGATTAGCAGGCCCACAGCCAGGGAAAGTCGTAAACCAGTGCAGCAAAAAGCAAAAATCTGGGTGATCATAGGATTGCAGACCCTACTCTCCTACAGTTGTCCTGACTGAAAAAACCTGCATGCAAACGAGATCAGGCATTCTGGCATGTTCAATTAACTAAAAATCTAGCTGTATTGCTATATTATAAAGGCTTGCAATTTGGGACTAATTAGCGACTTAACAGCAATCACAAAGAGCCAAATAAGCACTGTTAGATTTGTGGGTCTCTAGTGGGCACAGGTAGGTACTTGTGACAAATAGGGACCCTCTCTTCTAGTCAGGATAAGGGGATTACACTCCTAAAATAACCCCTGCTCACCCCCTTGGAAGCTTGGCTCAAGCAGAAGGGCTTTACTTCAGAGGCGTTGTAAGTTAAGCAGTTGTGACCACATACAGTAACCCAGTGACAACACTACAAATAGACACCGCACAGGTTTTATATAAAAAATAAGTAGACTTTATATAGAATTACCACAAGACCATAAACCACAAAAATACACACTATGATTACTTTAAGATAGTAGGTTTAAGCTTAGTTCAGTTCAGTTCTTAGATGCAACACTCTGCGTCAATGTACCTTAGGTTGCGTTGCACTTCCACGACAAGCAATGTCGCAGCGATGGGAAATGCGGGAAAGTTCAGATACAAAGAAATAAAGACCTGAAGATCTTCCAGATGTGGCACGCTTCTTGGGGATGCAGGAAGTTCTCGGTTTGATGCGTAGACTGCTGCGCCGACACCCTTACGGTGCGACGACAACAGCTCCAGCGGTGACGCTCTTCTCCCACGATGTGTGAAGCTTCCGCTCGATGCGACAACTACAGTGGCGACATCCAAGATGCAACGGCAGCAGCTCCGACGGCGGCGCACTTCTCGGGGATGCGAGGTGCTCTTCTTCGATGCTCCCGCATTGATTGCCAGCTCGCCGCGATAGTTTTCATCGCCGCCTCGTTTGAAATTCCTTCAGATGCCGACTGTTCCCGCTGAATTAAGCCAAGTTGCCGCACAGCCGTGAACCTACTACGTAATACCTGTATCATCACCCGCACGACTCTGCCCTGGGTGATCATCACTGTTTCATCGACAACCCAGTCCTGATGACGATCCCGACTGACGGGGATCGAAACGCCGTCAACCACACAGCTTAAATTATATGGCGCCCACCATGTTTTGTACTCCTGAAAATGTATCCATTCTTGTTTTAAGTGATTACTACTTGATCCTTGGAGCCACTACTGTATAAAGTTCACCAATTGTCACTACGCGCCGACCACACTGTTTCACCCCAGCACTTGCACTACCACTATCACTCACTGTATATATCTGTGTATATATCACCTTCTCACCAAGTGCCACCGGGTTGTCACATGATTTGATCTGTACAGTGCTGTTTAACTGTATACCATGCAATAGACCTGTCTTGCTCTTAAAGTGGTGAATAATACCCCTTTTTTCCAAAAAATTGTAGAGACTCCTTTTTGTTCATTGTTGTAATGCTTATTGCATACACAGTTTAAATTGTCCTTCAATTGATACCTGTTGGGAATTGTTCTTATTTACTTCTTCGATGCGGGGCAGTGTGACAGTTCCAGCGGCGACACCCTCCTTTAGAGTTGCGACGGCAGGCACAGCGACATGCTCCGACCTTGTTGCGAGATTCTTCTCCTGATGCAGTGCATTGCGACAACTACAGTGGCGACACCCTCCTTCGGAGTTGCGACGGCAGCAGCAGCGACGGCGACACGGTTGCTCTTTGGTGCAGCACGCTTCTCTCCGATGCGGTGCAGTGCGACAGTTCCAGCGGCGACACCCTCCTTCGGAGTTGTGACGGCAGGAAAGGTGACGGCGACACGCTTCTTCTCGCAGAGTTGCGCTTCCAGCTCCTTGCGACACGCAGTCCCTCAGAAGGCCCAAAACAGCATCAGGCAATTTCAAAGAACTCAAAAAACTCTGGGGAGCTGGGGGTGAAGTCTGTTGTCCTTGAGACCTCAGCAGGAGGCAAGCTATTTTCCAAGCACTTGGAGATCCTTCACAAGTTGAAAGCAAAGTACACAAAGTTCCTTTTATCTTCCATTATCAGTAAGGCAACCACTGCAGGCCAATCCCCCTAGCAGCACTTCAGCTTGGGAATAGTCTCTCCTCAGTTTCCTCAGGTTCCTCCCCTCAGTAAAGGTTTCTTCTTGTGGTCCAAAGTGATCTAATTTCATGGGATCAGGGTCCCAATATTTATATCCCAAAATCATTTGTTCTCTGAGGGGCCTCTGTTTACCAGACTTCTCCTTTCCTTTCACAGTGCAGGGCAGGCACATCAAACGCCCCACAGGAGGTGGAGCCAGCATTGTGGTAGGCAAGTACAGTGCTGGAGCACTTTGTTTACAGGACTCCTTCTTTCAGTGTGCAGGGCAGAGACATCAGCCGCTCCCCAGGAGGTGGAGCCAGCATTGTGGAAGGCAGGCACAGCCCTATTCAAGGTTCAGGTGCAACTCCTCCCTCCCATCTAGATGCAGATCTCTCTGTTCACCACTGGGTGGCTCAGCCTGTCTCCTGGAATTCCCCAGCCCTGTCAATCACAAAACTAGACATCGGAATACACAACCTAGCAGAGGCAGGTTTGAATGGTTAGACAAGCAAATACCTACTTTCTAAAAGTGGTATTTGCAAACACAGAATATTAAAATAAACTTTACTAAAAGATGTATTTGATTATTCTGAGTTCAGGCATACTAAACTCTAATTTCTACCATGTTCTCTGAGACAGTTAGGATTATAAAATGTAATAACTCTAACAGCACGTTCTGGCCTATGGAGAACAGGTAGCCTTGCAACAGTGAAAAACGAAAATGGCTGTAATTCACTATTAGGACATGCCACACACAGCAGGGCTTGTCCTACCTTATCCTTACAATGCACCCTGCCCTAGGGCCTACTTTAGGGTTTACTGATATGAAGAAAAGGGAAGGTTTAGGGACTGGGAAGTGGGTGCACTTGCCCAGTCAGCATGCAAGTACCAGACTGCACGCAGGCTCTGCAATGACATACCTTAGACACATTTTAAAGGCTGGTTCTGTGGGTGGCACAACCAGTGCTGCAGGCTCACTAGCAGCATTTGGATTTACATGCCCTGGGCACATTCAGTACACTAGACTAGGGTCTGACAAATAAACCAAATAGCCAAACATGGAACCACTGATTCATACATCAATTTACAATAGGGAACACTTGCACTGTGGCACTGAATAGCAGTGGCACAGTGCCCAAAGCATCTAATACCAGCAAAAATACATGAGGCAACAGTAAAAATGGAAGAGAGACCCACGCCAATGATGCCAGGTCTAACAAGCACTCTTATAGTATGCGCACCAAGTGACATTCACTCCTCCTCATTTCCGACACCGCTAGGCCCAAGAACTCTCAGAATCATAGCATGTTGTCCAAGGTACAGCGTTTTTATTCACATTGAACCAGGTAATTCATCACATACCAATAGGAGAAAAACATCCTGTTTGGATATATAAAATTATTCACAGCATCATGCTTTAGCCGTACCAACCTGTCAAAGGCATTAGTACATTAGGTACAACATTACACTTGAAGTTCAGTTTGGCCGTACACTTTAGCGGCAACAACATATCAAAGGCAGTAAGAAACATAGGCGCAACATTACACCTGCACTTGAGCGTAGCCGAACAGTTGAACTTGGCCTACTCATCCCGCCAAGCTCCCCACTCAGTTACGCTCATTGTGCTGGCAGGCCCGAATGCGCTACAGCAAACAGTTGAATTACTTGAAATCCAGGACTTCGCATAGCGACCAAGCTCCCCACTCAGCAGCGCACATTGTGCCAGCAGGCCCCAACGCGCTACAGCAAACAGTTGCATTACTTGAAATCCAGGGCACCGCATAGCGCATGGGCCCACCTGGGTACCTGAACATAGGCAGCCTCCCAAGGTTCTACTTAGTCCATATATGGCAGGTTAGCGTAGTAGAGTCCAGGACCATCGGAAGGTCAGTCCCCCTTTTCCGCCTACCTTCTGTACACATTGATCCTACCCCCTCCTGAGGTCCATCCAGTCACTGAACTTTCATTATTGTGCATCCCCCTTTTTTGTCAACTCTCAAAGCTCTGCCACAGGGTAAGAAGCTACCCGGTGCACTCGCCATTCCCCCCTGGTGCTGATAGTGCTTCCCAATAACCACCAGTATAGTGTGGTTAAAGAGCTCCTGTTCTTGTACTGACAGATGCACCCCATTCCAACAGAACTGCTCCCTTTTACCTAACTGGAGCAAGTTGTGCTGATTCATGCCTTTTTGTTGGTGGAACCTGCTAAGATTTCTTTAATAAAATGGTTCAGCTTTACAGATGTGATTATCACCTTAACTGGGGCACCCCCAGCCCAAACTACTTGCGGTAATCCTTTCAACCCCAGTATTGACGATGTTGGTAAGAATTGTGTAATCCTAACAGGGGCTGCGAACCAGGCCTTCCCCAATTGTTGCCTGCCAAATGACATTATATTATTCCCACCAGAGTTAATGACTAAAAGGACCAGATGGGGAACCACTTTTGACTGTAGAGCTTGTTCAAGCCAACCAAACAGAACCTGCCAATGTTACACACCCCATCGTAAAGGCAGTAAGGAAACTAGGCAAGACAATACAGTAGATCCTAGACTTGGCCGTACACAAGAACTTGGATTTTTTCACTTAGCCTCCTACGGACCTGCTCAGCTGTGCACATTGTGCCTGCATTTCCCAACGTGCTACAGTGAACAGTTAAATTACTTGAAAACCTGGGTCCCGCATATCACTCTGGCCCACCGCGGTACCTGAACACAGGCAGCCTCTGCACGCTTGTACTAAGTCCATGCTACCAGGCTTGCCTCTTTGCTCTGCAAATCAAGGAATGCCCACTCCAACATACCCGTACCGGGCTGCGCATATTAATGGAGTGCTCTCACCACTGCCCAACTGCAAATTGTGGAGACAGAGACACCAAATGCCATTATTGGGGTGCTCTTGCGATCACCCAACTGTAAATTTTGCAGACAGAGACACCAAATACCACCTGTTTTACCACTTGCGTGGCATCATCTGTGAAGGGAAGCTGATCAGAAGACCGCGTCTCCCCCGTCTTCAGGGCTCTGATGCCCTAAAAGGTGGGACCCTGGCCCCAAATTTCCCTGCTTATACCTCTCTTGGTGGTCATTGACAGCCACAACGAAAACCAAGGAACCCCAACTCAGGGATGTTAGACATTACTGTATTTCCCTTAATGGTGCAAGGAAACCATAAATTAAGTAATAAAGAAGGAAATGCCAGAGAACACTATCCTGACAAGCCGTTGAAGTACCTACGGCCCCCTGAATATTAATTGCATTGCACACCGTTGGTCCTCAGTAAAACTGCCAACCTCTAAAAAGAAAATAGAACTTTGCATATGAATCATTGGCCATTGAATAAAGCCACCATAATGTAGATGGATATTAAGCAATACCAATTGTCCATGGATTATGCCACAAATAAATCACAACCCTTTATTGGGGTTTGCTTTTAAAATGCCATTTGTTCCCAAGGCCACTCCATGTTAATCATGTTGCACACCACCAATACTCACTAAAAACTGCTGACGTTTAAAAATAGACAGAGAAACTTTGCCAGTAAATATTTGGCAATTAATTACTACCCCATAAATCTGTACTGTTAGTAGGATGATCCTTTAAAATGGATTTCCTTCCCAAGGCCCACTGCATGTTAAATGTGTTGCACACTCTCAGTCCTCCTGAAGGACTGCTGACACATAACAGAAATTAATAGCAGAACTCTACTTATCAATGATTGGCAAATCAGTTCAGCCACCCTAATGTTTATTGATTCCTCAGTAATTCCTATTGCCTGTGGATTATACTAGAAATAACTCACCACCTGTACTGGGATGCAGTTATCCAAGGTATTTCTTTGCTAAGGCATACTCCATGTTATTTGTCCTCCATAAAGTCTGCTGACAATTAAAAATGAAAGAGAAACTTTGTACAGTGGCCTTGAATCTTTGGCAAGCAGATTGACCTTGCTCCTATGCTGTCTCTTGCAATTCCTTACTTTTTACTGCTGATCGTCTTCCCTGGGAGTCCGGGGCAGCTCTTTTGGTGAACCGTGTACCCGCGCTGTCATCAAAGTAGCTTCGTCCCAAGAATAAGGGTCGGCGAAATTTGCGTATTCGCGTTCCGCGAATTCGTGCCAAATGGCAAAAAATATCCGCAAGTTCGCGAATTTCCTCGCAAACTCGCAGTTTTTTGTGCCAAATTGCACAAATATGTGACCACGTGTGCCTGTAACTTTGCAAGCAGGCCAAAAGGCGCCGAGGTCCCTTGAGTGAGCTGGCCATTATAGTGGGGACGGGTGGAAAGATGTTTCATACATCTAGTGTGTGGTGGATGGGCCAAACGGGAGGGGGTTTTATGAGAGTTCACATGCATCTTGTTTATGAAGGGTCAGAGACCGAGCAGAGCAGCAGATGAGGAGAAAGCAGCCTCCTGGTCACAGGAGCTACACGGGGATGGTTCACAGCAACCTCTGGTTCACCATTGCTTCACCACTGTCACCCTCTGGTTCATCACTGCCACCCTCTGGTTCATCACAGCACCCTCTGGTTGACCACTGCTTCACCACTGCCACCCTCTGGTTCATCACTGTCACCCTCTGGTTCATCACTGCCACCCTCTTGTTCATCACTACCACCCTCTGGTTCATCACTGCCACCCTCAGGTTCAGCCCTGCCACCCTCTGGTTCACCACTGCCACCCTCTGGTTCACCACTACCACCCTCTGGTTCACCCCTGCCAGCCTCTGGTTTAGCACTGCCACCCTCTGGTTCACCACTGCCACCCTCTGGTTCACCACTGCCACATTCTGGTTCACCCCTGCCACACTCTGGATCATCACTGCCACCCTCTGGTTCAGCACTGCCACCCTCTGGATCACCCCTGCCACCCTCTGGTTCACCCCTGCCACCCTCTGGTTCATCACTGCCACCCTCTGGTTCACCACTGTCACCCTCTGGTTCACCACTGCCACCCTCTGGTTCACCACTGTCACCCACTGCTACCCTCTTGTTCACCCTGCCACCCTCTGGTTCACCCCTGTCACCCTCTGGTTCGACACTGCCACCCTCTGGTTCACCCATGTCACCCTCTGGTTCATCACAGCACCCTCTGGATCACCACTGTCACCCTCTGGTTCACCACTGCCACCCTCTGGTTCACCACTGCCACCCTCTGGTTCATCATTGCCAACCTCTGGTTCACCACTGCCATCCTCTTGTTCACCCCTGCCACCCTCTTGTTCATCACTGCCACCCTCTGGTTCAGCACTTCCACCCTCTGGTTCACCACTGCCACCCTCTGGTTCACCACTGCCACCCTCTGGTTCATCACTGCCACTAAGCATGGGCGTAAAATCCGCTCCGCTCGCGGATTTTTCGGATTTTCGGCAAATTCGCAATCCGCGAACGCTCGCGAATTTGTCGAAAATCCGTGAATCCGCTCGCGGCGGATTTTTTGCTTGGTTGCGGCGCGCGGCGTGGTGCACGGCGTTCACTTTCCGTCATTTAGCGTTTGCCGAGTTGTTTTTCTCGATCATATTTTGAGAGTGCTGCGCCATTTTGGATCTTGCTGCGTGTTCCCGCGGGAGTTTGGCTCCCGCGAATACGTAATCGCGGCTTGCCACCTTGCACAGCACATCTCGCGAGAGTTCGCAATTGCAAACACGTAGTTGCGGCGGAAAGGAACAATCTCGCACTTGCGAAGTAGAGATTTTGCAATTTCGCACAAGAAAATCACCAGCAAACAGGATAAACCTTCAGAAAATTATGATTTTTATCAGAATCACTCCTCAGGTTGACATTTGCATGGCCTTTCTTTTTGCAAGGAGTCCATTTTGGGGGGGGGGGGAGGAAGGAAGTGCCCCACAGTCTCCAACTTCCTGTTCCTGTCCAGCAGGCTCCTCCCAGTGCTTTGTCCATCTCCTGGTCACTTTCATTTGGATCTGGAGCTGGAAGGATTACTTTTTGTGGGTGCTGCTGGATATTTGGATTTGAGGCCTTTTTGACTGTCTTTGGATCACTTTTTGATTAGAAATCAACTTTCACAAGTAAGTTTGTTTGGGGCATTACAGTTGCTGCAAGTACAATTTTGGAACTTTTTCAGAAAATTAAATAAATTATATTGTGGGTATCCACAGTATCCAGTAGGACCAGGGTTGGTTATGGGTGCATGATACAACTGTTTTGTTGAATTTAAACACCATTGAGGCCATGGATGGGCTGGGATTGTGCTGATTTTTGTCGTTTTTTTGGGCCTGCTGGTGGGGCCCTTTGTCCAGGGGTGGTGAGTGTTGCATGGGCCTAGTCTTTCTGTGGGGTGTCTTCTTGAATTTAAACATAATTGAGGCCATGGATGGGCTGGGATTGTGCTTATTTTATTGTTTTTTGTCGTTTTTGGGGGGCTGCTGGTGTGGCCTTTTGCTTGCCCAGGGGTGGTGGTGCATGGACTGAGTGTGCCTGTGGTGTGGTCTCACTCTCTTTGATGTAAACATCATGGATGGCATTGGATTGTGGTGATTTCTGGCTGTTTTTCTGTTTTTTGGGGGTGTACTGTTGATGTGGACTGGCCATGTGGGTGGTGGTGGTGGCCATCTTGAGTGCTGGCTGGTACAGGCAACATGTGCTTGGGGTGTAAGGGCGGGGGCCATTTTGAGGAGAGGCAGTGTCTGAGGCCTGCACTTATTTTGCCTACTTTTCATCCCTTATGCCCAGGGGTAGTGAGTGTTGCATGGGCCTAGTGTTTCTGAGGGGTGTCTTCTTGAATTTAAACTCTATTGAGGCCATGGATGGGCTGGGATTGTGCAGATTTTATTGTTTTTTGTCGTTTTTTTGGGCCTGCTGGTGTGGCCCTTTGCCCAGGGGTGGTGAGTGTTGCATGGCCTAGTCTTTCTGTGGCGTGTCTTCTTGAATTTAAACATAATTGAGGCCATGGATGGGCTGGGATTGTGCTTATTTTATTGTTTTTTGTCGTTTTTGGGGGGCTGCTGGTGTGGCCTTTTGCTTGCCCAGGGGTGGTGGTGGTGCATGGACTGAGTGTGCCTGTGGTGTGGTCTCACTCTCTTTGATGTAAACATCATGGATGGCATTGGATTGTGGTGATTTCTGGCTGTTTTTCTGTTTTTTGGGGGTGTACTGTTGATGTGGACTGGCCATGTGGGTGGTGGTGGTGGCCATCTTGAGTGCTGGCTGGTACAGGCAACATGTGCTTGGGGTGTAAGGGGCCATTTTGAGGAGAGGCAGTGTCTGAGGCCTGCACTTATTTTGCCTACTTTTCATCCCTTATGCCCAGGGGTAGTGAGTGTTGCATGGGCCTATTGTTTCTGAGGGGTGTCTTCTTGAATTTAAACTCTATTGAGGCCATGGATGGGCTGGGATTGTGCTGATTTTATTGTTTTTTGTCGTTTTTTTGGGCCTGCTGGTGGGGCCCTTTGCCCAGGGGTGGTGAGTGTTGCATGGGCCTAGTCTTTCTGTGGGGTGTCTTCTTGAATTTAAACATAATTGAGGCCATGGATGGGCTGGGATTGTGCTTATTTTATTGTTTTTTGTCGTTTTTTTTGGGCCTGCTGGTGGGGCCCTTTGCCCAGGGGTGGTGAGTGTTGCATGGGCCTAGTCTTTCTGTGGGGTGTCTTCTTGAATTTAAACATAATTGAGGCCATGGATGGGCTGGGATTGTGCTTATTTTATTGTTTTTTGTCGTTTTCGGGGGGCTGCTGGTGTGGCCTTTTGCCCAGGGGTGGTGGTGCATGGACTGAGTGTGCCTGTGGTGTGGTCTCACTCTCTTTAATGTAAACTTCATGGATGGCATTGGATTGTGGTGATTTCTGGCTGTTTTTCTGTTTTTTGGGGGTGTACTGTTGATGTGGACTGGCCATGTGGGTGGTGGTGGTGGCCATCTTGAGTGCTGGCTGGTACAGGCAACATGTGCTTGGGGTGTAAGGGGCCATTTTGAGGAGAGGCAGTGTCTGAGGCCTGCACTTATTTTGCCTACTTTTCATCCATTATGCCCAGGGGTAGTGAGTGTTGCATGGGCCTAGTGTTTCTGAGGGGTGTCTTCTTGAATTTAAACACCATTGAGGCCATGGATGGGCTGGGATTGTGCTGATTTTATTGTTTTTTGTCGTTTTTTTGGGCCTGCTGGTGTGGCCCTTTGCCCAGGGGTGGTGAGTGTTGCATGGGCCTAGTATTTCTGTGGGGTGTCTTCTTGAATTTAAACATAATTGAGGCCATGGATGGGCTGGGATTGTGCTTATTTTATTGTTTTTGGTCGTTTTTGGGGGGCTGCTGGTGTGGCCTTTTGCCCAGGGGTGGTGGTGCATGGACTGAGTGTGCCTGTGGTGTGGTCTCACTCTCTTTAATGTAAACATCATGGATGGCGTTGGATTGTGGTGATTTCTGGCTGTTTTTCTGTTTTTTGGGGGTGTACTGTTGATGTGGACTGGCCATGTGGGTGGTGGTGGTGGCCATCTTGAGTGCTGGCTGGTACAGGCAACATGTGCTTGGGGTGTAAGGGGCCATTTTGAGGAGAGGCAGTGTCTGAGGCCTGCACTTATTTTGCCTACTTTTCATCCATTATGCCCAGGGGTAGTGAGTGTTGCATACTTGCATGTCCGTAGTCTTTCTGTGGGGTGTCTTCAATGTAAACATCATGGATGGCATGGGATTGTGCTCATTTTTCTGTGTTTTGTCGATTTTTTGGGGTGTATAACTGAACTGATGTTCCTCTGTCTTCCATTGCTTTTAGGTGCACAAGAAGACTCAAGAGAACCACCAGTGCCAGGAAGAAGTCCTGCAGCGGTGTGTGCAGCATAACGTCACGCGACGTCACGTCTGGACACAGAACCCTCTGCAACTCGTGCAACTGCTGCCTGCTGACCTGCTCTGAAGAGGATGGCCCCAAAAAAGTAACCCGTAGCTCATCTAGCAAGAAAGGTGCCAGTAAGGAGCAGAAGAAGCAAGTTACCAAGGAGACTGGTGTGCCGCCCGCCCCTTTTTTTGGGAGTAAAAAAAAAAGTATGCCTGCAGCAGCAGCAGCGGGATCTGCTGGGGACCAAGCTGGCAGCAGCACCCCCGCTCCATTGGGCTCAGTGCCACCACCACCACCACGCCAACTTAAGTCCAAGCCCTTGAGTGCTGCAGAGGCAGCCAGTATAGTTCTTCAATCACCATCGACCAGTGATGTTGGCTCATCGCAAGAAAGCAGCAGCAATGTCCCTCAATCAACACAGGTTGTTGTAGCTCATCTGACGAGTGTTGAACAACCACAGCCGCAACAACAATCACATGTGCAAGTACAAGCCCAAGTACATGTGGAAGGAGAGGCAGCGCAAGGAGATGCGCAAGCAGAGGTGCATGGAGGGTCACAAGTGCCCACAATAGTTGTTCCTCCCGAAGTAGGGGCACATCAGGAAATCGACAATCAAGGCGAGGTATCATTTGAGGAAGCCACTCCTCCTGATGATCCTTCATTGTCTTCCACACCCCTAGCAAGGAAGAGTTCAAGGGTGGTGTCTACATCCTCTTCAAGCACACCTCCTTCTGATGATACGGATCAAACTTGGGAACCAGCACCACAGCCGTCTGAGAGTGAGGCACACCATGATCCAACAAAGGTAGTTAAGCGTAAAAGGAAGCTCGTCCAAAGTCTCAGAGTTATGGAGTGTGATGAGGCTCAACAAGAAGTGGCGGATACTGCTGCTGATGAAGACTCTGCCAACGACGACCCAGTCATCATAAAGGTCACTGCAGCCCCAGCGGGCATGCAGCAAACAGACATTTTGACCCTAGCCCGAAGAGCTGCTGCGCGTGATGATGATGATGATGTTGTCGATGAGGAGGCAGTGGAAACACCACAATCATTGGAGTTAAGTAGTACACCAACTCGTCCCGCTTCCATATTTCTTTCTGGCAAGAAGAGACCTCCGTCAACCTCGACCTTAATTAGTGGCGGTGAAAGTGCAAAACGTACAAAAGTTGGGCAATCCAGATCCTCCACTTCATCTGGCATTAGCTTCATGACCACCACCACCAGTATCGCCGCCTCCTCCAGGTCCCACAGACACTTCAAGTCCCCAGTTTGGGACTTCTTTACTGTTTGTCCCAAAAATCCAAAGTTTGCCATTTGTACCCTTTGTAAGCTTGCAGTTAGTCGTGGTAAGTCAGGTACCAACTATGGTACCGGCGGCCAGAGTGGTCATCTTGAGAGAAAGCACGCTGTCAAATGGTTTGCGCACCTAGATGCGATCAAGAAAGGCCAAAATCAAGGAAACGTTGATGTTTCATCTGATGATGATGAGCAGGAAGAAGACGTGTCAAACACTTCCCTTACACCCAGTACCCCTGTCAGCAGCACACCCAATGTGAGGCACACTAAGAGTGTTGGAGCGAGTGAGACACCAACGCACAAAAATTCACCAGCGAGCAAAATTGGGTCAACGAAGTCATTATCAGCCCGTAAATGCTTGGTCCAGGGCAACATTAGAACAATGCTTACTTCAGACGTGCCATATGAACGCAACCACCCACTGAGGCGTCTGTATAACACTAAGCTGGTTAAAATGCTAGCTGTGGACCTTCTACCTTTTTCTTTTGTAGAAGCGGTAGGTTTTCTTGAATTAGTGGCAACGCTCTGCCCTAAATGGAAGGTTCCGAGCCGGTTCTATTTTGCCAGAGTTGCGGTTCCAGCACTACATGAAGATGTGCTGCAGGCGATTGGGGCAGCTTTGCAGAAGAGTGCTGTTCACACAATAAATCTGACAACAGACATGTGGACCAGTGGCCCAGGCCATGATTACATGTGCATCACTGCACACTGGGTCTCTTTTTCAGGTGTTAAAGCAAAGCTAAATGCAGGTGTTGACCCGGACAAAGTTTTCAAAGCTGCTCGGAAACATGCAACACTAGCCATGTTTGGCTTGGAGAAAAGTCACACAGCAGAAAACCTTTTGGAAGAGTTTAACAAAAAGGTCTTGACAATGCTATCCCCCCTAAAACGCAAGATTGGTTATGTTTCCACGGATAATGGCGCCAATGTAGTTAAGGCCATGTCGGAGGGTGGCTATTTCAGAGTGCCATGTTTGGCGCACTGTATCAACCTGGTAGTTCAAAAATTCTTGAGTGATATAGACAGTGCAGCGTTCGCGGTAATGGCCACCTGCCCCAAAATGTGCAACCATTTCAGCCATTCTTTTAAGGCCCGGAAGCATCTGCGGAGACTGCTACTTCAACGTAGAATGCCAGTGAAAGCACTCATCCAGGAGGTGGCAACACGTTGGAACTCAACCTTCCACATGCTTGAGCGTCTGTATGAGCAGTATACGGTACTCGATCACTATTTCTTCACAGAGGGTACATCTCAGAAGGAGGACCTGCGGATGAGTGCGGCGCAATGGGACATAGTTAAAAGCCTAACAGACATGCTTCGTCCTTTTGAGTTCTTCACGCGTGCAGTCAGCCAGGAGGACTGTAATTTGGGAAAAGCTATCCCATTGTTGTGCATGCTGGAGCACCAACTGATGGCGGTGTCTTCTGAGTTTGAAAAAGATGAAGAAAAAAAAAACCATTTCATTTTGTCAGAGAAATTATTAGAGCGCCTACGTGGTGATGAACGTCTTCAAAAGATCAAGTCAGATCAGCATTACATTTGTGCTACTATTCTGGATCCACGCTACAAAAAGGCGCTGGCATGCGAAGCATTCTTTCCTTTTGCTGATGCAGATGTTCAAAAGTACAAACATTGGTTAGCCTGGTCAGCCAAGAGGTTTGAAAAAGAACGGCAGGTTATTGAAGGAGAAGCCAGTACATCAGCATCAGCATCAGCAGGCCATCCCCAGTCACAAGAATCCACTTCTGCACCTGTGGCTGGGGCACAAGTGACCTCTCAGCCGTTAAAGACACCGGCAACTGGATCATCTGCACCACACACAACAAAAACAGTGGCTGTTGTAGAGGATTGGCTAAGTTTGCTTGGGTATGGTTCTCGAAAAAATGTCACAGCCACAGCAAAAAGTAAGCAAAGTGGAGGAACCGTTGATGACCTTGAGTCGATGGTGCAGGACTATATGAATGACTCAACAGTGGTCTTTCTTAATGATGAGCCATTGCAGTATTGGCATGGCAAAAAACAATTGTGGCCACAGCTCTACAACCTGGCTATAAACTATTTGTCTTGCCCACTCGCAAGTGTGTCTTCTGAACGTGTTTTCAGTGCTGCTGGTGGCATTGTAACTCCCAAACGGAGCCGCCTCTCGCCCAAAAATGTGGAGCGGCTGACAATGATCAAGATGAATCAGCACCTCATACCACCAGATTACAAAGTACGAGAAAGCACGCCGCATGAAGACGAGGAGGACGGCAACGTAGATGAGGGGATTTTTTCTCTGTTCGGTGGCACTGACCTCATCCAGCCTGAATTCGCAGAGTATGATGACGAAATCTTGTTCTTATTCCCTGACACCGAGCCCTGAAAATGAGACAATCAATCAAGAACTTTCTTTTTCGTCCTTATTCACTTTTATTCCTGTGTGCTTTGTGTCTCTCTTTCTTTGTTTTGCACAGTTAATTTAATTCAAACTTTAATCACCTAATCCCAAAAACAAGACCATCATCAGAACTGTCTTCACTTGTTTGCTTATTGATTTGAAGGTGCCGCAGTCTACATTCCTCAGGTTCACAAGTTCTGAAGAACATGCTCCTCTATCCTCCTCCTCCAGACTGCGATTTCCCTCCAAGCAGAGTGCTGGATTACGCCCAATGAAGAAAGACTCAGCACTTGTGGGGGTGTTGTACTTCTTTGCGGGTGAGTTGACGGATTTGGGCCCATTGCTGTGAAGCTCTAATAATGGACAAAAGTGTTTTGGACCAAATATGAGGTGGAAATTTCTTGCCGTTTTTGCTGACTTGCTTGCCTTTGAGGTGCTCTTTGGCGGGGTTCCGGGTGTTTGTGGGTAATTTTTGGTGTCTGTCGAAGCACTGATGCGACATTCTAATCTTGATTGCATTTGCTTTTCAGGAAATCCGTGGTGGAAAACAGGAGTTATGATGATTGATGATGATGACCTAGCTGAACAGCGCCGCATTTGGACCGAAGGCCGAGAGATATTGTCAGTATGAGATTTAGCTTTTTCGCTGTTTGGGGGTGTTGTCGGGTGCTTTTTTGCAGGTGGGTTGGCGGGTCTTGCCTGGGGCATTCCTGGGAAGGTCTAATACCGGATAGAAGTGTTTTGGACAAAATCCATAAGGAACAGCCTTTTTTTTGCTATTTCTTCTGACATCTTGCTCAATGTAGCGTTTTGGGGGGCTTCCTGCTGTTCGTGGGTGGGTTGCGGCCAGGGTCTCTGTCGAAGCACTGCTGCGACAGTCTAATCTTGATTGCATTTGCTTTTCAGGAAATCCGTGGTGGAAAACAGGAGTTATGATGATTGATGATGATGATGACCTAGCTGCACAGCGCCGCGTTTGGACCGAAGGCCGAGAGACATTGTAAGTATGAGATTTAGCTTTTTCGCTGTTTGGGGGTGTTGTCGGGTGTTTTTTTGCGGGTGGGTTGGCGGGTCTTGCCTGGGGTTTGAATACAATCCACGGTCTGTATTTGGGCCTACTGTTACTTTCAAAGTACGTTTTGTAACCATTTTTCTGCTAGGCATCGTTTTTGGAGATCTGAAAGGGGTTCTTCTACATTTTTGCGACTGGCTTTAGTAAGGGTCTTGGTGGGAGCATTGCTGGGAAGGTCAAATTTTGTTCTAAAACACAGTTTACAGTACACCTACCTTGAGGGGAAAGATCCGCTATAATATTTTGGCCATACTTATTTATCCTTAAAAAGGTGACTCAGACAGAGCACGCAATTTCAAAAATATTGTACTGTCTATTAGGGAAATCAAAGTGTCACTTTTTGAACCACACAGCGTACATACCTTTTATTTATTTATCAGTGGTATTGTAATAGCACTTCCTGTTTTCCGTTCAATAATTACAGGCCGGGTCTCAGTCAACATCCGCCAGGCAGGCAGTGGACAGGGTGTCTTCTGTCAGTGGTCACCACATTGATGGACGAAGCGTCAGCTGGAATGGAGGAGTGCCGCCAATAAGAGGAATTGTTTGCTGCATGCAACTTACTTACCAAATTCAACAGGACAACTCCAACAACATACGCAATACAGATACAGTATCCATTGTTGTCTTTTATTCTATGAGTGTGACTGCATGTGCTTACCTTTACTTTGTAACCAAAGATTGTCTGTATCTTCAATTATTGTTTGTCCATGCTCTGCTTTTTTTTTCTTCTCTCAACAAAACCTACCCAAAAAGAAACCCCCATTCCCATCCATTTTACAAACCCTAACCCTCTTCCCCCGGGCTGTGTTGTTTTGCTTGATGTCTGACTAAAATGACATCAATAATTCCACACACTTGCTGGGGAGGATAAGGTCATAGCAACAGGCTGGTGAAGGAATACGAGGATATCTTCTAGACTTACTCAGCTTCAGTACTATATCTTCTAGTAGTAGTAGCCAATGTCAAATAAATTCAACGCAAGTACTAGTTATACTTGCAAGCAAATACTTTACCATTTGTTAGGCTACATTATGGCACTGTTCTAGTGTACTGTCACCTGCTATTTTCTCGATCGTACCGTAACCGTTGTAATGCTACAGTAAGGACAAACAAGGTTTCGTTTTCTTTTTTTCCATAGGCATGCAACTGCCACTGTGTCACACCACTAGTACCACCGCAATGAGGAAATGTCACCCGCCCAGGATTGACAACGTTAATCCCCATTTCACCTGGAGCCAGCCCTGGGCCTAGCCCTAATTTCTAACACAAATTACAGGTAAGATAAGCGTTTGGTGGGAGGTAGTATAATGGAGTATTATTTCGGAGTAGACAAGAGATTGACGGTTGTACTACTAAAGTCCTACGACTGTTCAGGAAAACAAAGTTACTGTTACACCCCCGCCCCCCACCCACCAGACTGAAAAGCAGTAAAAAACAGGTATGGTCAGATAAAGTTTAAAAATATATTTATTTAGCCCTAACAAAATAATCTCCCTCACCCACCCTAACCCCAACGATTGTCTTTGAAACGTCCCAAAACGATCCCAACTCCCAAATCCCACCCCCCAAAAGTCTATAAAAAAAGGGCAAGGGACACTCCACTACTGGAGGGTGCTGGTGCTGGTGCATGATGCGGCATGGGCATCATACTCCTTGCGGAGGGTGGCAAGCTCGGAGCGGAGGCCCTTAACCAAGTTCTTATACTTCAGGACCTCCTGCTCCAGGTTGGACATGCGGACTCGTAGGCGGCGTTGGCGTTCCTTGCAGCTCCTGTGGGGGGCAGCTGGTATTTCGGTTGCTTGGCGGTGGCGGTCGTCTTTCTTAGCCCGGCTCGGTCGCGCTGGCTTAGTCACGGAGGAGGATGCAGTGGTCACAGTCGAGGATGTCGTTGTTGCCCCGCTCGACTGCGTGTCCTCCTCCTCCTCCAGGGCCACCAGCCGCCGATATTCGGCGACAGTGGCCTCCAGCCTCCGTTGCCGGGCCAATCTAGCCTGCTCCCTCCTTGTTGTTGATTTGGAAGGAGCAACTATATGAAGAAAGAAAGACATAGTCTGTAACCAATGCTCATTATTAATAACACAAAGTGATTGAGCCGAAAGTTGGGTCACAGAGTACAAGTAGCAAATTGAAAGCACAGTACATAACTATTGAGGACAGTATCTATGTAACCTCCCACTTCTGCATCCTTGCTCTAACATGACTTTAGGTGCTTTGCTTAATATTGAGTGAACAGTGATACACCCACACATGAATGACGTACTACAAGTAAACTAAAGTTATTAAGAGAGGTACGGAGTGTCCACCGTAATAACCAGATATATGCTGTGATTGCAAACGCAGTACAAAGTACTGCTACTATTCATGGTAGTATTGGACACATTTACAATTTCTTTTCCTTGCCTTCCCTGCACTGGAACGGACGTGCGGGTGCGGTGGTACATGCTCTTCAAGGTAACACTTACTTCACCTGGCGACCATCTACTCTCTCTAGATACACATGTGCTATCTAAGAGTCAGAGAATACCATGCTCCAGGCATCCATTCAGTATACGCACACATACAGTTTCTGTTTCACCCACCCAGGCTGCTGTCCTTCCACCCATCCTTGCTTCATCATTGACCCAGCCATGCACCATACCATATTCTTTCCTTCCCAGCCACCTCGGGGGCCAAGCAAACACATATCGTTCTTCTTTGCCAGCCATCATACAAGTTCGCGTCCCACTTACTTACACCCTTCTTTCCCTTTTCGTTCATTCCATCCATCACGTTCGTCTAAGAACTTATTGGGATTCTTCTCACCAAAAACTTCACAGCTAAGTCGAAGTACATTTCGAGGAGGCTACTACCTGGTTGATTTGTAATTGTAATACACCCGTGCAGAAAGCACACTATGCAGTCTTCAATCTCAATAAGTAAGGAATATATAGCTTACCTGTTTCCGCCACCACCGTTTGATCCCCCACAGGACCGTCCGCCGGCTCTTGCACCGCCTCCTCCCCAGAGGCCTCCGAGTCCTCGCCCAACACAGCCACCTCCGCGCTGGCCCCGTCACCAGATGTTACACCTACAAAGTACATTTAAGAATGTTAGAATACACCACTCACTACTATATAATATTTGGTCTAGGAGAAATGTTAAAAAAACAGAATACAATGTAATAATTTGTGACTGTCTACTCCATAGTAAAAATGTCCCATTTTCCAGGGAAGGCTGTTGTCTTGCTGCACTTTTATGCACAACTGATGAATGCTTGCTTTTGATTTTTAACACGCACCACTTTTTCTCCTAACAGACAGAAGCTTGACTCCTAAGAACACGACCAGGATCAAGTTCAAACCAGGTGAGAGCTCGGCTCGACCACAAGAAATGTGTCCAATTAATCGTCAGCACTAACCACTTTTCCGTTTTCAGTTAAATAGTTTTATGACAAAGTAGATTTTAATAAATGTGTTTACTTTTAATAAAGCTTTTAAACTTAAATAGACTCTGTGGTTTTTGTTCCTCCAGACTAGAGTGGATGAGCTAAAGGTTTTGGAATTTTTGCAAGCATGAGTGCCTCTGACACTTCTTGACTGTGCTGTGACTCCGTACTACTCTCTTGTCCTGCGTACGATAATCTAGAGATCATTGGGGATCTATAATCGGTGACTTCGGGAGCTGAATGACTCTGCCACACTATCTAGTCAGTAAGGAGACAGTGCATAGAGCTATTGCTGAATAGAATGGGAGTCCAATGGAATTGCCAAATGTCCAATCTTAGTTAGCTACACAGACAGACTAATAAGAATAGTCTAGTAATACCACAGGGAGTCATATTCGAGGCAGGATAAGAATTTATATCCAGTCTACAAGAAGATCAAAGACGATTTAGAAAAAATCGAATGAGGAACGCTAGGAAAAAATAGGTACTCTTTATTAAAATGTAAACTTACTGGGGCCAGCAAAGGAGCCCTCGCCTGCCCGATCCTGGCCTGCATCCTCAGCACCCTCCTCCTGTGTCCTCCTCTTGCCCTTGGGGGGAGCTGATGTACAACATGAAAGAAAGAAAGACCAGAAAACATGGATGAGATTTTTCAACCAAATCAAACATTTCAAAAGAACAATAACTAAATATTTTGGAGAAATAGCAAATAGATAGACAACTATTCCACGGGATCTATCTCATGTGGTATACTACGTTATTCGTATTGCCTGATTTGCGGAACGTTGACTTAGAAAGTTCCTATGTAACTCAATAAACAGACTACTAAAGAGGTTTGCCTAGGCCTGGCACTGCAGGCAGCAGTCCGCAGCACGCGAAGTGACAGACAAAGTCCATCCTGCTTGCAGATCAGTGAATACTCAAATTATCAATCCACCCACCACCGCCACTATTTCTTCTTATAGCCATGTGTCTAAAGGAAGGACTGGACTTCAGTCTGTTGGGGCTGATTTAGAAGTCCCTTGCGGCTCATTTTCCTCCATTGTTGCGTGCCTTTTGTGACGCAGCGGCAGAACAAAAGACTCGCCATGGTGTTGGTGCGGCGTATATATTAAAAAAAAACACATATGGGCATATGGGCGATGCATCACGTTGTAAAGCCCTGCGCCATCAGGGGGCGTTCCGGCGCAAGGGAGGGCGTACCTGCGCAGGAACGAATCCTAAAAGTGGCTGAGGGAAATCGACAAGATGTCAATCAGTCACTTTTAGGACAATGATGCATGACTCAAACCCTGCGCGCTTGAAGCCGACGTACGGCTTGATGCAGCATTGGGGAGATAGGGTACCCCAGAGCATTGCTGGAGCTGCGCCATCGTTGGCACGCAACTCCAGCAATGCGCTGCCTTTACGGCACAGATGCGTAAGGCTTCTGTGACGTTTTGGGCCAATGGGTGGTGGTGGCATGGCACACAATTAATGCCGCATCCCTGCTACTTTGCAGGGATGCGCCGGTAATTGAAAATATGACCCTTAGTGTCTAGCATTACGCAGTTCTTATCTTTACACTACACTCATACATAATTTCTCAGGCCAATGAAATGCTTCTGAACACAACATACAAAACAAAGAAGCATAGTAGCAAGCAAGGCTACTGAGAAGGAGAGCAGTGCACCTGAAATGCATAGAAGATTTTGAAATATAATTTACCTCAATGTAATCGGCAGCATTATTGTTCTTGGTAAAGAACAAAGATTTGCAAATAACAGAGCAGGATAAAACAGAGTAGTAAATGTACTACTACTACTACTCACCAAGCCCGGGGACCTCTACGCCGAGCGCGTCCAGCAAGTCCCGCTCCCGGTCCATGACATCGGTCCAGCGGTGGGTGGCCTGGTTATATGTGCGCCGGACCCCAGAGATCTTGTACATGGCCCGGCACACCTTCTCCCACCGCTTGCGACGCTCCCGGATGCCATAGCCAGTCGCGATCTTGCCGCCTCCCAGGATCGTCTTGGGGAGGCGGCGCTGGACGTGGAAGATCAGTGCCGCCACTTCCTCCGCACTGAAGATCTCCCTCGGGACCACTTGCTCCCCCCTTAAACGCCCGCACGGGAGCCGGGCACGGGGTGCGGGACCCTTCCCCTTCTCAGGGTCCTTCCCGGCTCCCTTTACCATGGTCTGGGCAGAAATAGAGTTAAATGATAAACAAGAAATAGAATAGTGAAGAAGAAAAGAAAAGAGTTTAAAAAAGTAATTTAAAAGTAACTAAAAGCTGCAGAAAACACAAAAATATAGAGCTAGAAAAATAGAGGGATAGATAATAAGTAAAATTAGATCAAAAAAACTTCAAACAAGCAAAGGATGGCAGAGATTGAGAGAGGATAGAGAAAGCATGCCCAGAACCATAGCAATGAATGAGAAACAAGATGGCCGCGCCCGTTCACGACCGCGTGGGTAAGTTCGCGCGAGATTTTCCTTGCGAGTACGCGCGAAATTGTACTAGCGAGCAGCACACTTTGCGAGATTACACATAGCGGCCGGAAACGGAATTACGTCACGCCAACAAGATGGCCGCGCCCGTGTACGACCGATAGGGTAACTTGGCAAACGTATAGCTAGAAGCGCCTCGCGAACACGCGCAAGATCACGCGAACATACACGTCGCAAAAAAAACACTTTTGTATTCGCACGTATTTGCGGCTTCCGAAATCGATCTCGGACGGATTCGCGCCCCAAAAAACGCGCGAAATTGCAGAAAAAAACGATTTTAGCTAAACTGAAAGCAATGAGCAGGTGCAAAAGTTCAAACTTAACATTAGTAACATTCAAGGTAGTGCTTCCTGATGGGCCCCTCCAGAGTTTGCAACTATTCTATGACCCTGCTATGACCCAAACAGCAGGCTCATAGAATAGCTACAAGTAGACCATAAAGGTCCTGTGAAAAAATTTTTTCACTGCAACAAAAAGCAAATTACAGATAAGGAAGGAAGCAGGTGCCAGCCAGACTGTAACTTTCAAAATTACTGACACATTAATGAAACACAAATTAATTGATGGCAGTTGAAGAAGGGCAGGTGTGCTTGCTTTTTTCAACCACCATAATCTACAGTGATAAATAAACCTAATGGGTGGCAGTGAGGATGTACCAGAGGGTGGCATGGGTGTCCCAGAGGGTGGCAGTGGTGAAACAGAGGGTGCTGTGAACCTGTGATGATAAACCAGAGGTAGAAACAACATAGTCGCGGCCGTTGCGAGCCGAAAAGTAAGTTCGCAATTGCGAACTTGTCCCAAAATCGGCGCGAACGCGCGCCAACACAAAAAACGGGAAAATCTGCAAATCCGCTAGAGTTCGCGGATCTTCGCGGATTGCGAATCCGTAAATCCGCAAGTTCGCGTACGCGAGATCCGCTAGATCCGCCCATGCTTAACTGCCACCCTCTGGTTCACCACTGCCACCCTCTGGCTCACCACTGTCACCCTCTGGTTCACCACTGTCACCCTCTGGTTCATCACAGCACCCTCTGGTTCACCACTGTCACCCTCTGGTTCGCCCCTGTCACCCTCTGGTTCATCACAGCACCCTCTAGTGCACCACTGTCACCCTCTGGTTCACCACTGTCACCCTCTGGTTTACCACTGTCACCCACTGCCATCCTCTGGTTCACCACTGTCAGCCTCTGGTTCACCACTGCCACCCTCTGGTTCACCACTGCCACCCTCTGGTTCATCACTGCCACCCTCTGGTTCACCACTGCCACCCTCTTGTTCACCCCTGCCACCCTCTGGTTCATCACTGCCACCCTCTGGTTCACCACTGCCGCCCTCTGGTTCACCCCAGCCACCCTCTGGTTCACCCCTGCCACCCTCTGGTTCATCACTGCCACCCTCTGGTTCACCACTGTCACCCACTGCCACCCTCTGGTTCACCACTGTCACCCTCTGGTTCACCCCTGTCACCCTCTGGTTCATCACAGCAGCCTCTAGTTCACCACTTCCACCCTCAGGTACATCACTGCCAACCTCTGGCTCAGCACTGCCTCCCTCTGGTTCACCACTGCCACCCTCTGGTTCACCCCTGCCACCCTCTGGTTCACCCCTGCCACCCTCTGGTTCATCACTGCCACCCTCTGCTTCATCACTGCCACCCTCTAGTTCAGTCATGCCACCCTCTGGCTCACCACTGCCACTCTCTGGTTCACCACTGCCACCCTCTGGTTCCTCACTGCCACCCTCTGGTTCATCACTGCCACCCTCTGGTTCAGCACTGCCACCCTCTGGTTCACCACTGCCACCCTCTGGTTCACCACTGTCACCCACTGCCACCCTCTGGTTCACCACTACCACCCTCTGGTTCACCCCTGCCACCCTCTGGTTCATCACTGCCACCCTCTGGTTCAGCACTGCCACCCTCTGGTTCACCCCTGCCACCCTCTGGTTCACCCCTGCCTCCCTCTGGTTCATCACTGCCACCCTCTGGTTCACCACTGCCACCCTCTGGCTCACCCCTGCCACCCTCTGGTTCACCACTGCCACCCTCTGGTTCACCCCTGCCACCCTCTGGTTCACCCCTGTCACCCTCTGGTTCATCACTGCCACCCTCTGGTTCATCACTGCCACCCTCTGGTTCAGCCCTGCCACCCTCTGGTTCACCCCTGCCACCCTCTGGTTCACCCCTGCCACCCTCTGGTTCATCACTGCCACCCTCTAGTTCAGCACTACCACCCTCTGGTTCACCACTGCCACCCTCTGGTTCACCACTGCCACCCTCTAGTTCATCACTGCCACCCTCTGGTTCACCACTGCCACCCTCTGGCTCACGACTGTCACCCTCTGGTTCACCACTGTCACCCTCTGGTTCATCACAGCACCCTCTGGTTCACCACTGTCACCCTCTGGTTCACCCCTGTCACCCTCTGGTTCATCACAGCACCCTCTAGTTCACCACTGTCACCCTCTGGTTCACCACTGTCACCCTCTGGTTTACCACTGTCACCCACTGCCATCCTCTGGTTCACCACTGTCAGCCTCTGGTTCACCACTGCCACCCTCTGGTTCACCACTGCCACCCTCTGGTTCATCACTGCCACCCTCTGGTTCACCACTGCCAACCTCTTGTTCACCCCTGCCATCCTCTGGTTCATCACTGCCACCCTCTGGTTCACCACTGCCGCCCTCTGGTTCACCCCTGCCACCCTCTGGTTCACCCCTGCCACCCTCTGGTTCATCACTGCCACCCTCTGGTTCACCACTGTCACCCACTGCCACCCTCTGGTTCACCACTGTCACCCTCTGGTTCACCCCTGTCACCCTCTGGTTCATCAAAGCACCCTCTAGTTCACCACTTCCACCCTTAGGTACATCACTGCTAACCTCTGGCTCAGCACTGCCTCCCTCTGGTTCACCACTGCCACCCTCTGGTTCACCCCTGCCACCCTCTGGTTCATCACTGCCACCCTCTGCTTCATCACTGCCACCCTCTAGTTCAGTCATGCCACCCTCTGGCTCACCACTGCCACTCTCTGGTTCACCACTTCCACCCTCTGGTTCCTCACTGCCACCCTCTGGTTCATCACTGCCACCCTCTGGTTCAGCACTGCCACCCTATGGTTCACCACTGCCACCCTCTGGTTCACCACTGTCACCCACTGCCACCCTCTGGTTCACCACTGCCACCCTCTGGTTCACCCCTGCCACCCTCTGGTTCATCACTGCCACCCTCTGTTTCAGCACTGCCACCCTCTGGTTCACCCCTGCCACCCTCTGGTTCACCCCTGCCTCCCTCTGGTTCATCACTGCCACCCTCTGGTTCACCACTGCCACCCTCTGGCTCACCCCTGCCACCCTCTGGTTCACCACTGCCACCCTCTGGTTCACCCCTGCCACCCTCTGGTTCACCCCTGTCACCCTCTGGTTCATCACTGCCACCCTCTGGTTCATCACTGCCACCCTCTGGTTCAGCCCTGCCACCCTCAGGTTCACCCCTGCCACCCTCTGGTTCACCCCTGCCACCCTCTGGTTCATCACTGCCCCCCTCTGGTTCAGCACTACCACCCTCTAGTTCACCACTGTCACCCACTGCCACCCTCTGGTTCACCCCTGCCACCCTCTGGTTCACCCCTGCCACCCTCTGGTTCATAACTGCCACCCTCTGGTTCATCACTGCCACCCTCTGGTTCACCCCTGCCACCCTCTGGTTCATAACTGTCACCCTCTGGTTCATCACTGCCACCCTCTGGTTCACCCCTGCCACCCTCTGGTTCATCACTGCCACCCTCTGGTTCATCACTGCCACCCTCTGGTTCAGACCTGCCACCCTCTGGTTCACCCCTGCCACCCTCTGGTTCACCGCTGCCACCCTCTGGTTCACCACTGCCACCCTCTGGTTCACCACTGCCACCCTCTGGGTCAGCATTACCACCCTCCGGTTCACCACTGTCACCCACTGCCACCCTCTGGTTCACCCCTGCCACCCTCTGGTTCCTCTGGCCCTGCTTTGAGGGTCAGAGCACGGTCAGAGAATAGTTGCACGTAGGCAGCGAACTCTGGAGGGCCCCTCGGGAAGCACTGCAGGGTTACATCAGGTGCACAAGTTGAAGTTAATTTCTATGTAACCAAATGCTTACTAAGAAATTAGCTTGAACTTTTTCCCCTGCTGTAACCCTGTAAGTGCTCAGTTTTGTAAAATTAATTCCGCCCGCGAGTCCCCGGATTTTTCCCGAATTTCGCGAGATTTGCGGATTGCGAAATTGCAGAAAATCCGCAAATTCCGCAAGTGGAACTAATTTTACCCCCATACTTACCCAAGAGGCAAAATTAATAAGCACAGTGACAGTCACATCCATCATGCTCTTTTGTACTTAAATTTCGAGCTTGTATCGAAAGTCACTCATCATTCATTGGATGCAGCCGCAGCACTGAAAAAACATGCAGCCATGGCACCAGGCAGTCTGTTATTGAAACTAAAAGGAAAGACTGCCAGAAGGTGAGGCCTACATACTGCCTCTCTCCAGCCAATCCATATGTTGCTCCCATGCTGTCATGTCACGGATACAGAATGAGAACAGCTTTAGGCAAGGGTAGGGCAGGCAACTTCGCCACTCATTAGGAGACTGGGGGGCTGCGATCCTACTTCCCACCATCTCACTAATGGAAAAGGTGGCGAGGCCTCTAGTGCGCATGTTGGGTTGGATAGAGAAAGGCAGCTGTACACCCCGACACCCGCACCTTGACCTTATACTGTAGTGCGGTACATAAATGATTCTCATTCATTGATCCAAATAACCCAATGCATTTCGGGCCTATTTCCAGCCTTTCGTCAGAGGTACTCTACAAATCAAAAACATTGTTGCCAAAACGTGCATTTGAATCAATACAACACATTATTTGCTAAGTCACCCCGGATCTTTACCTACTAAATCAGCTTCCATAAACGCCTCGCATTTGAAATACAAGCTTCCATGTACTGCATGCTTTCCCAAACCTGTGCTTTTAACACATTTGCTCTGTATTCGTCCTTCTCCTTTTCGTAACCACCTCCATTAACCCTATATCTCCCTCTTCCATGCTGTGTTAGGCAGTCACCTTCCCATTCATGTACTTCAAAAATCGTTAGTGATTTATTTAAAATACCGACTTCTTTTCACAATAGTAACCTCCCTTCATCTTCATCTTATAGCTATTGGGCAATAATTTGTTTATGAAGGGGTGTCACGTAAATTTATGGGGATGCAAGTTTAAGGATTTGAAATGTGGGAAGTGGAGAGGTGATTTTGGGCATCAACTTAGGGGTAGCTCTAGGGTTACTTTTAGCGGGAAAACGTTAATTTATACAAGGTAAAAACAATATTATTGAGTGTAGATATTAATGTGTTGTGTTGATGAACCTAGGTTGAGGCTGTGTCTATCTGAGAATTTTGTTATCAAAAAAGAAGAATTCAACACATTGAAGACCCTGAAAGATTCATCAATTGTGCATATTATATGTTATTTTGTTGTGTGCCTCTTTTTGCATTTTGTATTCATTATTGTACTAGGTCTTGTGGCAGTGGACCTCAGAGGTGGGCACCTGTGTATTTATAATTTTAGACACATATAGTGATGAAAGGGTGAGTGCGGCTTTAATCATCCCTCGCTGCCATTGCATTTGTTGAAAACCCAGCTGAATGATGACTGCAGCCGGCAGATGAAAAAAAAACAATACAATTCTTTTACACATTTATAAAGTATTCATGTGTAATATGAGTATCGGGGATCAAAATTATTAGCAAGGAACTTCCCCCAGGCCCTAAGGGACGCACCGCTGCTGGTCAAATCGCATTGTATTGCTACTGACTGCACTATAGATACTTAGGAAAGTCTTTGGACCTGATTATGACTAGTGGTCCTACAGCGGATGGTGCAATGTGCCGTCTGCTATAGGACTGCCAAAGCTGTGTTGCTTCTGCCCTCCAGGTAAGAAATTAAATCCTGGCCTGGTGGGCGTGCTGGGGCGGTCTGACAGCAGCAGTCTGCCAGGGTAATTAAAGAGCCTAACATGCAGACCATTGCTTATGCCACACCATGGAGGAACTAGGGCTTCAAATCCAGGAACCTCAACATTTGCCCTCCCCACATGCACCTCCTGGGCCCAGAGGTGATATGGATCCCTATTAGGGCCCTCTTATTTGCCTCACTGCCACCCTTGTCATGGCGGGCTCACTGAAATGGAAGGGGTGGTGGTTTGGCAACTCAGAATATGCAGAAGAATGATGGATGTAACCCAGATCCTTGTGACTAGGGATGAATGTTTGCATTGTCCAGCATTCTGTCTATCAATTGTTTCTTTTCCATATGTCGCCCTAAGTGGGAAGGGTATTCACACTCGTGGGTCCCATGATCTACACATCATTGGATTCAAACTAATCTGGCTGATGCAGTGAAACTGGTCCCAGGATGCTTTTTTCTGTCCCAGGGAGGACCTGGCTTGGCAGTTCAGGCTGAATTATTCACATAAGGAGCCGGGTCAGGACTGATTTGACTATGGCTAGGTCGAAACTAGGGTGGTGTGGTGAGCAAAAGAATCATGGATTTAACCCAGATCCTTGGGACTGGGGTTGAATGTTTTGCATTGACCAGCATTCAGTCCATCAATTGTTTCTTTTGCATATGTCACCCTAAGTGGGAAGAGTATTCCCAAATGTGGGTCCCGTGCTCAACACACCACTGGATTCAAGCTAGCATGGCTGATGAAGGGTGATGTCCTGAACCGATCCCAGGATGCTTATTTCCAGTCCAGGGAGGGCCTGGCCTGGCAGCTCAGGCTGGACTGTAAACCACAAGGAACAGAGTCAAGACTGATTTACATATGGCTGGGTCCAAACTGAGGTGGTGTGGTGAGCAAAAGAATGATGGATTTAAACCAGAACCTTGTGACTAGGAGCGAATGTATGCCTTGCCCAGCATTCCGCTCATCAAATGTTTGTTTTGCATACGTCGCCCTAAGTGAGAAGGGTATTCCCAAACGTGGGTCCCGTGCTCACCACACCACTGGATTCAAGCTTGGCTTTCTGCTGAATGGTGATGCCCTGAAACCGGTCCCAGGACGCTTATAATCAGTCTAGGGAGGAAGTGGCTGGCAGTTCAGGCTTGACTGCTCCAACAAGTGACAGGGTCTAGACTGATTTGCATATGGCTGGGTTCAAACTGGGGTGGTGTGGTGAGCAAAAGTATGATTTATTTCATCCAGATCCTTGAGACTGGGGTGAATGTTTTCATTGTCCAGCATTCCATTCATCAATTGTTTCTTTTGCATATGTCGCCCTAAGTGGGAAGAGTTTTCCCAGACGTGGGTCCCCTGCTCAACACACCACTGGATTACAAGCTAGCCTGGCGGAGGAAGGATGATGCCCTGAAACCAGTCTTATTTCCTGTCCAGGGAGGTCCTGGCTTGGCAGTTCCAGCTAGACTGTTCCCACAAGGAACAGGGTCAAGACAGATTTGCATATGGCTGGTTCCAAACTGGGGTGGTGTGGTGAGCAAAAGAATGATGGATTTAACCCAGATCCTTGTGAGTGGGGGTGAATGTTTATATTGTCCAGCATCCTGTCCATTAATTGTATCTTTTGCATATGTTGCTCTAAGTGGGAAGGGTATTTCCATATTTGGGTCCCATGTTCACCACCCAACTGGATTCAAATGTAGCCTGGCTGATGAATGATGATGCCCTGAAACCGGTCCCAGGAAGCTTATTTCTGGTCCAGGGAGTACCTGGCCTGGCAGTTCGGGCTGGACTGTTTACACAAGAAACAGGGCCATGATTGATTTGCATTTGGCTGGGTTCAAACTGGGGTGGTGTGGTGAGCAAAAGAATGATGGATTTCAACCACATCCTTGTGACTGGGGGTGAATGTTTGCATTGTCCAGCATTCCCTCCATCAATTGTTTTTTTTGCAAATGTCGCCCTAAGTGGGAAAGGTATACCCAGATGTGGGTCCCATGCTCACCATACCACTGGATTCAAGCTTTGTCTGGCTGATGAAGGGTGATGCCCTGAAACCGGTCTCAGGATGCCTATTTCCCATCCAGGGAGGACCTAGCTTGGCAGTGCAGGCTGGACTGTTCCCACAAGTAACAGGGTCAAGACTTATTTGCATATGGGTGGCCTACACTGGGGTGATGTGGTGAGCAAAAGAATGATGTAGTCAACTCAGATCCTTTTGACTGAGGTTGAATGTTTGTATTGTCCAGCATTCCGTCCATCAATATTTTCTTTTGCATATGTCGTGCTAAGTGAGAAGGGTAGTCCTGTGCTCGCCACACCACTGGATTCAAGCTTTGTCTGGCTGATGAAAGCTGATGCCCTGAAACCGGTCTCAGGATGCTTATTTCCGGTCCAGGGAGGACCTAGCTTAGCAGTTCCGGCTGGACTGTTGCCCACAAGGAGCAGTTTCAAGAGTAATTTGAATATGTCTGGGTACAAACTGGTGTGGTGTAGTGAGCAAAAGAATGATGGATTTTGCCCAGATCTTTGTGAGTGAGGGTGAATGTTTGTATTCTCCAGCATCCTGTCCATTAATTGTTTCTTTTGGATATGTCGCTCTAAGTGGGAAGGGTATTTCCAGATGTGGGTCCCATGATCACCACACCACTGGATTCAAGCTAGCCTGGATGAAGGGTGACACCATGAAACTGATCCCAGGATGCTTATTTCCAGCGAAGGGGAGACCTGGCATGGCACTTCAGGCTAAAGTATTCCCACAAGGAACAGGGTCAAGACTTATTTTCATATTGCTAGGTTCAAACTGGGGTGGTGTGGTGAACAAAAGAATAATGGATTTAACCCAGATCCTTATGACTGGGGGTGAATGTTTACATTGTCCAGCATTCCATCTATCAATCATTATTTTAGCATATGTCGCTCTAAGTCGGAATGGTATTCCCAGAGGTGGGTCCGTGCTCAAGCCACAACTGAATTCAAGCTAGCCTGGCTGATGAACGGTAATGCCCTGAAACTGGCCAGAGAATGCTTATTTCTGGTCCAGGGAGGACCTGGCTTGGCAGTTTGGGCTGGACTGTTTCCACAAGGAACAGGGTCAAGTCTGATTTGCATATGGCTGGGTTCAAAATGGGTTGGTGTGGAGAGCAAAAGAATAATGGATTTACTCCAGATCCTTGTGACTGGGGGTGAATGTTTGCATTGTCTAGCATACCATTCATCAATTTTTTCTTTTGCATATGTCGCCTTAAGTGGGAAGGATATTCCCATACGTGGATCCCGTGCTCACTACACCACTGGATTCAAACTAGCCTTACTCAGGATGCTTATTTCCTGTCCAGAAAGGACCTAGCTTGGCAGTGCGAGTTGGACTGTTCCCAGAAGGAATAGGGTCGATACTGATTTGCAGATGGCTGGGTCCAAACTGGGGTGGTGTGTTAGCGAAAAGAATGATGGATTTAACCCAGATCCTTGTGACTGGGGTGAATGTTTGCATTATCAGCATTCCGTTTATTAATTGTTTTTTTTTGCATATGCCGACCTAAGTAGAAAGGAAATTCCGAGATGTAGGTCCTATGCTCGCCACACCACTGGATTCAAGCTAACCTGGCTGATGAAGGGTGATGCTGTGAAACCAGTCTCAGGAAGCTTATTTCCTGTCCAAGGAGGACCTGGCTTGGTAGTTCGGGCTGGACTGGTCCAACAAGGAACAGGGTCAATACTGATTGCATACGGCTGGCTCCAAACTGGGGTGGTGAGCAAAAGAATGAAGTATTTAACCCAGATTTCTGTGATTGGGGGTGAATGTTTGTCAAGCATTCCATCCATCAATTGTTTATTTTGTCTATGTTGACCTAAGTGGGAAAATTATTCCCAGACGTGGGTCCTGTGCTCACCACACCGCTGGCTTCAAGCTAGCCTTGCTGATGAAGGGCGATACCCTGAAACCGGTTCCAGAATTCTTATTTCCGGTCCAGGGAAGAAGTCGCTTGGCAGTTTGGATTGGATTGTTCCCACAAGGAACAGGATCAAGACTGATCTGCATATGACTGGGTCCAAACTGGGGTGGTGTGTACTGCAGAAGAATGATTTAACTTAGATCCTTATGACTGGAGGTGAATGTTTGCATTGTCCAGCATCCCGCCCATCAATTGTTTCTTTTGCATATGTCGCCTTAAGTGGGAAGGGTATTCCCAGACGTGGTTCCCATGCTCGCCATACCACTGGATTTAGGCTAGCCTGGCTGATGAAGGGGGATGCCCTGAAACCACCCAGGATGCTTATTTCCGGGCCAGGGAGGAGATGGCTTGGCTTTTCGGGCTGGACTGTTCCCAGAAGGAACAGGGTCAAGACTGATCTGCATGTGGCTGGGTCCAAACTGGGGTGGTGTGGTGAGCAATAGAATGATGGATTTAACCCTGATCCTTGTTTTGGGGGTGAATTTTTGCATTGTCCAGTATTCCGTCCATCAATTGTATCTTTTGCATATGTTGCCCTAAGTGGGAAGAGCATTCCCAAGTGTGGCTCACGTGCTCACCACGCCACTGGATTCAATCTATCCTGGCTGATGAAGGGTGATGCTCTGAAACCAGTCCCAGGATGCTCATTTCTAGTCCAGGGAGGACCTTGCTTGGCAGTTTGTGCTGGACTGTTCCCCCAAGGAACAGGGTCAAGACTGATTTGCATATGGCTGGGTCCAAACTGAGGTGGTGTGGTGAGCAAAGGAATGATGGATTTAACCCAGATCCTTGTGACTGGGGTGAATGTTTGCATTGTCCAGCATTCCGTCCATCAATTGTTTCTTCTTCTGTGCCGCTGCAGCACAGCCAGCATATTCCTTCCTCAAACCGTCACTGCTACAGGATGGGATCCTGGATTACGGCGGTGGTGGAGGTCCTGTGGTGGTCTGATCTTCATACTGATGAATGAGGAGCACAGTGCCACAGTATTGCTGTGGTCAGACCGCCACCAAGAGTACAACAGTCAGGCCCTTTGTGTTTACTGTAAGACTTTATATAAAGATGAATGATGACTGTGGCTATAATGGAGTAAACCCTCAATAAAAATAACAATGAGCAAAATTCTGCTTATTTCACTAAGAATAAAAAGTGAAGGTTTTCTAGAGAATGTGTTACCTAGTTTTTTGCTCATTGATTGAGTACTTACTGAGTAGAAAACTTTAACGCTGTGTTACGGTTGACGACTTTGGGTTGGGCAGCTAGATTTGAGTCTCAGCTTTGGCTCAACAGCCTGTGATTCTGGCCAAATTATTTAATCTCCCTTTGCATAAAACAATAATAAAAATAATGTGTAATATAGCTGGCGCTCTTTTAGAGCACTCTAATACCTTCAGGTCATGTTCATGCCTCATAGAAACTGCAAAAGAAAAAAGAAATCAAACATATTTATATGCTATTGCGAAGGAATAAACTGAATCTGGTGTAAAAATGGATGCTTTTTTGTTTGTAGTATTTATTCTTTAAATGGAAAATTAAAATAGTGCAGTGCATGCTGTATCACATATCCGTAAACTCTGAATTTTTCGGACTGAAACTTCCTTTAGAGTCTTGGGTTGATGGTGAAACAAGGGCCATCTAGTGGGTTTCTGCCCTGGGAGGAAGGATGAGGTATCTGGAGTTTTCCTACCTTAGTGTGATATTCTAACCTCCAGAATTTTGCACAGTGTGCCAACCTCATGCATTTTTGTTGCACTGAAAATATTTGAAATTCTATCATGACTGGGTTGCTAATATGCCCTTGTCAGTGGTGACACCTTGCCAAGCTGATTAACGTATATAACTGTAACCTGGCCATTTTTACTTCTATTCTTCCAGGTACTGTCTCATTTTTATGCATACCCTGGCGTCCATGTAATTTACATATCAGTCCTCATATTCTCTTTTGGGTCGGGTGGAATGCTCATCCTCCACTGCTTTAATTCACACTCCCCACCATGATGCCATGGGAGAATGACAGTGTGTCATCCTCTCCAAGGGCACATGGATGGTTTTGGACTTGGCCCTTTTTGCAGGGTCATCCCTGAACTTTTTGCCGTCCTCCTGTATTTTGTCTGACCTGTTTATGTTTGTTAAATGACTCTGGGCACTTTACCACTGCTTATCAGTGCTAAAGTGCATATGCACTCCCTATTGTAAATTGATGTATGGATTAGTGACTCCATAATTGTCCTATTTGGTTTAATTGTCAGACCCTAGTACAGTGCACTGCATGTGTCCAGGGCTTGTAAATCATAGGCTGTTGGTGAGCTTGCAGCACTGATTGTGCCACCCACCGTAGCAGCTCGTAATGTGTTTCTCAGGCCTGCCATTGCAGAGACTGTGTGCAGTCTGTTACTGCCTTGCTGACTGGGCACGTGCACCCACTTGTCAGTCACTAAACCTTCCCTTTTCTGCATATTAGTCACCCCTATGATAGGCCCATGGGCAGGATGTATTGTAGGTAAAAGTTAGGACATTCTCTGGTGTGTGTGTGTGGCATGTCCTAATTTTGAATTACAGCCATTTTCATTTATCACTATTGCAAGGCTACCTGTTCCCCACAGGCCAGAATGGGCAATTTGATTATAGCATCTTATAATCCTAAGTGACTCAGGGAACTAAGTAGAAATTCGAGTTGAGTGTGCCTGAACTCAGAATGATAAAATACATCTTTTTAGTGAAGTTAGTTTTAACATTCTGTTTTTGAAAATACCAGTTTTAGAAAGTAGGTATTTTCTTGCCTAACTATCCAAGCCTGCCTCTGCTAGGTTGTGTATTCTTGTCCGGAGTTTAAATGACAGGGGGATTTCAGGAGACAGGGTGAGTCAGCACAGGGCTGAATAGAGTGATCTGCATGTAGATGGGTGGGAGGAGTTGCACCTGGGACCTGAATAGGGTTGTGCCTTCCTTCCCCAATGCTGGCTCCACCTATTGTTTTAAACTACAATTTGTGTGGTGTTCATCTGTAGTGTTGTAACTGGGTTACTGTATGTGTTCACAAATGCTTTACACACTGCCTCTGAGATAAGCCTGCCTGCTCGTGCCAAGCTGCCAAGGGGGTGAGCAGGGGTGATTTTAGGAGTGTACCCCTTACCCTGACTAGACGCAAGGGTCCCTATTTGGTCAAAGGTACCTACCTCTGCCAGCAAGAGACCCCCAAATCTAACAGATGGTATGATCTTTGAACAGCCTGGACAATATGCTTTGGCATAATTTTCCTGAGAGAGATCAGTTCAGGTTTGTTCTTGAAGTTTCCTATTTGTCCTGCTGCGGATTCCCTTAAAGTACTGGATCAAGGAGGTGAAGACATTGGGCAGGGACAGGAGCCCATGACTGGATGCAAAGAGACAGGAGCATGACTAATGCTGAATGCACAGTCCAACTAGTCATCTGCAATGTGAGGAGCATCAATTCCCTGAGTAAAAGTTGCAGTGTCCAGGCCTACATAAGGAGGCACAAAGGTCAACCAGAAACAGAAGTGCGCCAACAGGAAGCAAAACTACGCCAAGCAGAAGCAAAGGTCACCGACAGGAGTGAGGACACACCAGCAGAAGCAAGGAGTGTTGCAATGCAAGGCAATGAAGGATTCAGCCCCTTAAATACCCATGGGCAGGATGTGATGTAAGAGGAAGTGATGTAACAGAAAATAAGCAGTTGCCATCTTGAATAAGGAAAAGGAAATGCAGAGAATAGGAAAGGTTGTCATCTTGCAAAGGGTTAGAGAAAGAACCTTCCCAAGGCCTTCTGGGAAACAGGACTGAGGACTCATGGGAAGAAGAAGTAACAAGATGTCACCAGGAGAATTTGCTGGAAGCCGCAGTGAAATGTGCAAAACCAAAGGTGAGTGAAAATTAGTCCTATAGAAGTACCTGAAACTGCAGCTCCAAAAATCGACTAGCCGTGCAGCACCATGACGCACCTGAGAAGAAGGATGATCCGTGTTGGCGTCGCAGGATGCACCTTGTCCCGCGACGATAAAGCGTGCATCTCCACAGGCTGAGCCATGGCCTGTGGTGCAACACTTTTACGTGTGAGTTGTTGAAGTTGTGGTAGTAAATGATGAAATATTATTAAGTTATTATTAGGGCGTTAGTGTAATCTGTTGTGTGGTGTACAGGCTATTCTTTTCCTCCAACCCCTCCACCTGGGTTGGGCGAGCGCCAAGATACTCCTTGGAGTGAAAGCTGCGCTATAGAAGTGTCTTTTTACTTACTTACTTACTTACTTAATTGTTATTAATAAATGTTTAATTGAGATTTAATTATAAAAATAATAATTCTTTAATTTATAAGGTAGGAAGCTGAATTTGTTGTTGTTTGGTTGCCTGAAATTGCTTGTGACTCTGCTTGGTTGCTTGAAATTGCGTGTCACACTTGGTTTTCTGTTATACTGCTGTTTGCCCACTCTGTAAATACTGCTTTGAAACATAGGGAAAGTGTTGGATTGAGGAGGGGTAAAATGTACTATTCCTATTCCAGTCAGTGCAATACTAGGGAAAATGTTGGATTGTGAACGGATCACATTTAATATTCCCACTCCACTCAGTGCAACAGTAGCAAAACTGTTTGGTTGTCGAGAGGTGCAATTTACTATTCCCACTCCAGTCAGTGCAACAGATGAGAAATATTGGATTGCTAAAGGAGGCTAAAATGTACTATTCCAAATCCAGTGTGTGTAACAGTAGGGAAAATGTTGGATTGCGGAGGGGTAAAATGTACTATCACCAGTCCAGGCAGTGCAACATTAGAAACAAACAAATTCTCTTCAACATAATACAATTATTTCAAAAACACAGTAAACAATTACAAATATAAAGATGTAAAAAAATACAAATATATTTTAGTTAAAAAATCAAATACAAAAACATATTGTAATGTTAAATACATATTATAAATAACTTCAAATATTATTATAATTAAAATACAAACATATATTCTCAACATAATAACAACTCATAAGTCAAATATTTTTACATTTAAAAAACACAGCACACTAACACATACAATAATAAATATAATAATTTTTATAAAGTAATTAACTATATTTAAATTAGTTACAACAAGTTACATTCTACCCTATACTTCAACAAAGTATGCAACAAATATCTGAAAATGTTATTAAAAATACTGTTATTTACACATGTTACATAATGAAATGCTAGTTAAAATAGTATAATAAAAAATATTCCTAAAATAATCAAAGAGAATTACCACCCCACCATGTATCCATATAAATAAATTAACTCACAACAAACATAAATTAATAAATGATAATTTTCATAATTAAATTTTAATTAAACGGTATTAACAACAAAGGGCCTCATTACGATGTTGGTCGCAAAGCATTCCGACCGCCTCCTTGTCGGAATGGTTTCCCACCAGATGGACCAAGGTTTCATACATAAAGAAACTTGCTTGGATTACATTCTCTCGAAATAACATGTAAAGAATTAACCAACATGTTTTGTAAATACTAAAAATTGCACCACACAACATTTTCTTTATGTAGGGGAAGCTTATCTATGTGCTTTACTAACAAGTAACCCGAATGTCTTAAAATGGCTGCCAAAAACGCGGGAGCTCTTCTGCGTATGTGTCTACTGCATCTACGTAGTATGACGTCTTTCGCTTTTGGTGGGAATTCTTTGCAGCTACGCATTAGTGCCTAATATGGCTGCTTTAAAATACACATGCTAATGCATATGCTTTTGCTTGAACTAAACCTCGTATGTTTTGCTAACCTATTAATGCTATAGTTAAAATAAAGTAATGGGATTGGAGTAGTAATAAGTGGGATACAGTGCATTCATTTATTTTTGTATTCTAACATGTCCTTCTTTGACTTTATTATTAGCTCATATTTGGGCCTGAAGGGTGATTTGTATTGTTATCTTAAAATCAGAATGCGCATGTGCTGGAAATACTGCGGTAACTCGAACAATGGCATTGAATTACTGCCAAGTCTCATTTTACCCACGATGCACATGAGAATTCTACCTCTTGAGCCAAAGAGAGGAAGATGATGCAATATTTTGTTATACATTGTATATTAAATAATGTGAATGTTCTGGGAGGAATAAATGCAGGAGAAAATAAAATTATGGGTGGGAACTTGGAAACTAAACTAAAAAGATGACTTCATATTAATATGGTGTGATGACCTCTCCCCGTCCTACTGACCAATCAAATGAAGGGAATACACAGACTTTGCAACATTGGGGGGTGGTCCATACCCTGGAAAATGGTGTAACTAAGGAAGGTTTAGTCAGTTAGATTGTTCTACTTGTCACAGACCTGTCACCGACCCAACGTATGCTGAAAAAGATTGTGGATGACCGCGGAACTCAGATGGCTGGTCGAGCACTCTAATGAAGATTCAGGAGACTGCTGAAGGAGAAGACTCTGTCCATTAGACGGTAACAAGAGTAGCTGCAGAGAGGGGTGTGATGCTGATGTTGCACTTAGCGGAGGGTACCTGTCCTGTCCTGCTCCTGTCCTGGTCTGTTGGCACCTGAATAGTTGGGAGCCCATCTCTTTGTCCAGCATTTGGCCAGGGGTTGGTCCTCGCACCATTCAAGGTAAATATAAATCTGTGCGGTATGTCCTTGTACTGTTTTCCCTTTCTCACCCTTTCCAGGTACCAATGTCTAAAAAATGTGTTAAGTCTCTAAAAATGTATTCTTTGATCATCATTTTTCAACTTGAAAAGTTATTTACTGATCTGCTTTGGTACTTGACTCACAAAATATTGCATAGATAAAGTGTTTAAAAGTTTCCAGAGTCTGTTGTTATTCCACGAAATAAAGTAAAATTGTTTATACCTATTATTCTAACAACCAGATCCTTAGACCTTAGAAGTTAATTCAGTAGTGACAAGGAATTGGTAAGTCATGGTGGACAGGTATAAATCATAATAAGGAAAATTAAACTCCTTATAGGCAGAAAATAGATCACCAGTTCAATGTCTCTGTGTTTATGGGCCCAGGAGAGTAAGGTGTTTTAAAAATATCCTAAACTGGTAATCTCGCGCCATCAGTTTTTTTCTTGGTAGCAGAGCTATGGTTAGGTTTTAGTTAACATAGGTAGTTAGTTGCATTTTGATTTTAAATTGATTTATGTATTAACCAAAACCTGTTTGTATCGTTACATGGTTTCTAGAATTCCCCGGGGATATTGAATAATGAGTGGTAAATGGAAGCCACACTGCAGTGAGTTTACTGGCCTTGATGAAGTAAGTGCATGAAGTTAGGTAGAACTTGAAGCACTGGTTACGGATTTTTTTCGTGTATAAAAGTGAGAGTGATTGGTAGCAAAGAAGTTCGCTGGAGAAATGTTGTACTTAAATCACTGAGAAAGGATAACTCTGGAGGAGTAGCAGGTTCGTTGATGCTTGAGTGAAGAGTAAGTGGAAGAGGTTTTACTCGTAGTACGTGAAGGGTTTTACTCTCCATGAAAGGAATTTACTTTTCTTTGAATTTAGTCAATCAGGCGCAGTAGCAAATGTTTCTATACTGTTAAATAATGAAATGTGTAATTAAATTGAAAGAAATTGAGCCTTTGTATTACTGTGCAAAGGAGGGGTGAGTTGCGGGTGCTGTACTGACATCACTGAGTCACGCTAGGATTGGTTGAGACAGCGGGTGTGTAGTTGAGGCAAAATTGTGAAGGAGGGGTGAGTACAGAGAGTGGGAAACTCACGTCACAGGAAAGCAGCGCAAGCATTAGTTAAAGAATTCTGTAAACCCAAATTTAATTGGGCAGTAAAATAAGAGACGAGTTAATATTGGAGAAGCACAAAATTAAGAGCTAACTTTAATTAGACAACTAAATAGAAGTCCCAACCATAATAATGGAAAGTGGGAGTTATATCTGGTGACTAGATCCAACAATTACAGGGAATCGCCCAGATAGAATATACCTAGGTTTTGACCACGAGCAATTCATCAGAGGGAATACTCGTGAAATGTATGGAGAAAAGAGGAAAATATCATTTATGCTGGAAATTAAGAAATATTTTAAAAAAAAAGATAAACCCATTAAAACTAGAGAAGGAATTATCATTCCTTCCCCGAAAACTCCTCCATCATACATGAGAGAAAAAGGGAATTGGATAGAATACACAACAAATGATGGAGTATTAGCATTCCCAGGGTATGGAACCTTTAATGGAAGAATTTTGCACAATTTGCGAACTCGTATGAATGAATTAGAACCCAGACCTAGATTAATGCAATATGAAGCTTTAGAAGAGTGGGAGACTGAGGCTTTTGAACGAGACAGACCTCGATATGACAGGAACTTAAGTAAATTCTATTCCAGATTTCCCTGAGAGACCCGAGATAAGCAGATGAAACAATGGAGACAGGCTATAGTAGTGCTAGGATTATATCCTGTATTTACCACAGAAGAACCGTCAGAAGTAAATGTGCAGAAAAAAACAAAACATTTAGAGACTGGTAATGGGGTTTTTGAAGACAATTATCTTGAAGACCTTTTAATGAAAAATCCTCAACCTTATCAAGAAGAGACAAATATAATCAATCCTAGTGCCGCGTTCCTAAAAACACTTTTGGTACCGCAAGTTCTGCCTGAGAATACTATAGAAAGCGAACTTCAAGAAAAAAAAGAAAGGCAATTATTAAAAATAGAAGTGAGTTAATACAGAAAATAACGCAACTGAATACATGTCCTGAAGCCCTAACGATACCAGTAACTATATGTGCTGTTGTTCCTTTATATGGAGATAAGCAAACTAGTCCTAAAACTACCCTTCTGACTACTCCATTCACGCAACATAGAAAAGAAAATATAATAGTTGATGATGAAGCGAGTGAATGTGAGTCAGTAATTTCCCTAATGGATTTGCCTATAAAAAAAGCCAATAAATGATTCATTTAGGAAAGTTACCCCTGGATGCTCTAGAGAAGTACAGACTGAGACATCCACAGGAATAAAAAGTGCCACTGTAGTAACCCTAGAAGAAATAGAAAAGTGGACAAGCAATCATCACTTCTAAAACCAATAAGAGTTTTATACCCAACACTGATCAGTGACTTGTCCGTTTCCGTATATATGCAGTTCCATAAGCCAGAGTCAGAGATAGTCGTAAGACATAGCTTGCGTACAAAGTAAGCCCGAATCTGGTAATATTTAAACCGAGCCCCCTCAGTAAGATTGTAACATTCCTTCAGTTTTTCAAATGTAATGAAGCCAGCATGATCGTACAAGTCACCTAAAGTTTTTATGCCCAGACCAGATAGAAGTATAATGGCTCGATCATGAAATATTTCAGGAAAGCCAGGATTGCCCCACAAAGGAGCTCTATGACGATACAGAGAAGTTTTGCATTTAATAGGAAGAGCACGCCAAATACTAATAGTATCCCGCGCCGTCTTGAATTTTACCCGCTTAAAATAATTTGGGTCATTAAGTCTATATAAGTACATCTTGGCATCCTCCCCCAGTATGAATTCATGATACAAAAAGCTATTAATGGGGTTCACCAAACTGCGATAGCGGCTCAAAAAGGCCGACCAAAAATATAATTTAACACCTGGGAAATCAAGACCACCCTGATTGCATGGTAGTTTTAGTAAAGAAATAGCTCGACAAGCTTTTTTATATCCCCAGATAAAACTGCTGAGGATCCCGTCCAGCCGATTAAAATAAAGATTATCTACCCGTAAAGGGATGGAGCGAAATAAATAAAGGTATTTGGGCAAAATCTTCATTTTGACCAGGTTTATTCGACCGATAATACTTAAGGGCAGTTTGTGCCATTTTTTAAGTGAGGTAGTAGTTTCTTTTAATAGTAACTCATAGTTTAAAGAACATATTGCATTTATATTAACCGAAATTGAGATAGGTAAATCTAAAGTATTGCAAAAGCCATAAAGAGTAGAATTTTCTGACAAGGATTTAGAGAACATGAATGTTTCAGGAAGACAATTTCAGATAAATGAATTATTGTCATTGTTACTAAAATGGGGAGACTTAGATAGACGGAAAGCTAGACGGACAAAGAAAAAGGAAGAAGCACAGGCAAATCGAAAGACATCTGAGTAGTTAATGAAAGAAACAGAAAAAGTTGAAAGGTTGTGCTCAATGCGAGAAGTTCCAGGAGGAGGTTATGTACATGTCCCATGGTCCTGACAGGATATTTTATCATTTACAAATGACTTCCAGAAGCTTACAGAAAAACCAGTAGAATGGTACAGGCAAGTTGAAAGGCTTGTGAAGGTTTCAAAAGTGCTGCTAAAAGATTTAGATGGCTTGTTTGACATAGTTATTTCAACTGACTTATGGACAGAATGTCAAATTTCAGTAGAATGGCCTAACGATGAGTACCGAAGAGATGCAAAAACAGGAGCTCCGTCAGACGAGGTGATGAAAAACTATCATCAAGTAATAACCTACTTGAAAGGAAAGATTCACCCAAAAGAAACAGATTGGATCAAAATAGACAGTACATCCCAAGAAAAAGATGAATCGGTACATGCATATTATGAGTGTCTTTTGCAGGTATTCAAACGGAATAGTGGGTTAGAAAATATTGATAATACAGACATGACACACTTTATATATTGGTTAGTGTCTGGACTAAAGCCAAGTACAGCGAGAAACACAGATCCCTAACGATGGCCGCGGACTGCGGCGATTAACTCCCGGCAGGACCACGAGTAGCATTTTGGATATGATGAAATTAGAAGGACATTTTATCTAATGCAAGCACCACGTAAATATAACAAGTTGCACCTCAAAGAACCAGAAAAGGTCTACCCCGAAGAAATACAGACAATCAAACCACGCCACCTCTGTCCTCCAATTCATATCTAACCAGAGCCTAAACCCAAGATTAATTCCCTCGCCGCAGGTTCTTCTCACACATCCCCATGCAAAAATGAGGAAAACAGACTAAATCCCTGAAGCAAGTACTTCCCTGACTGAAGTTTCTCTTATGCCCACAAGCTGGGACAGATTAGAGACAGAAAAATTTCAGGAAGCTCACCCTGTCCTGAAGATGATCTTAAATTGTTAAAGATCGAAACGTCTTCTACCCACTCAAGGAAATACCCCCACCCCATTGTATATAGTTCCGTGGACTACACCTTGTTGTTTTTATGTGAAATTTCGTTTAGTCTCACTTTGTCACTCATGTCACGATATGCACTTTGTCACTCATGTGAGCACCTGAAACGCATACTTACATTTTGAAAATATGGAATAAATATGTTTCTACATGTTACCCTACATATGTTGCTCCCAATATTGACTTAATACAAATAATTCAGGTTATATCTCAGAGTTTTCAGAGCCCAAACCACGGCAAAGGCTTCCCTCTCAATAGCTGACCAACGTTTCTCTCTGGGGGTCAGCCTTCTGCTAATAAAAGCTACTGGCTGATCCTGACCTTCATCATTCAATTGTAATTACACAGCCCCTGCTCGCCCGCAGATGCATCTGTTTGGACAATGAATTCTTTGGAGTAGTCAGGACTTTGCAGAATGGGAGCAGTGACATGCTGTGCTTCTGGTCATCAAATGCCTTTCGACAGCTTACTGTCCACTGAACTTTCTTTGGCATTGTCTTGGAAGTTAAGTCAGTCAAAGGGGTCACTATGGATCCATAACCTTTGACAAACCTCCTACAGTTTCCAGGAAAGCTCTGGCCTAAGTCAGGGTGGTTACTTGAAACAACCCAGTCAATGATAGTCTAGATTTTGCTCTGCAATGGTTGAACCTGGCCTCCACCCACAAGATGGCCCAGGTATACAACTTGACTCTGCCCTATCTGGCACTTGGTGGCCTTGATAGTGAGGCCTGCAATCTGTAGGGCCTAGAAAACATTTCTCAGGTGGACTAGATGATCCTCCCAGGTGGAGCTAAAGACAGCAATATCATCTAGATATGCGGCACTATGGGCTTCCAGGCCTGTAAGGACTTTGTTCACCAACATTTGAAAAGTGGCAAGTGCATTCTTCAGACCATAGGGCATCACCACAAATTGGTAGTGCCCACTAGGGGTAGAAAATGCTGTTGCTGGCTTTGCATCCTCAGCTAATCGGATTTGCCAGTAGCCAGCTGTTAGGGCAAATGTGCCCAGAAACTTGGCTGAGGCCAAAGCTCATCTACCCTAGGAATTGGAGGGGCATCAGTCCTAGTGACTGCATTGAGACCCCTGTAGTCAACACAAAATCTCATCTCTCTCTTACCATTTTCAGTGTGAGGTTTGGGAACCAATACTACTGGACTATCCCAAGGGCTATCTGAGGGTTCAATCACTCACAAATCCAACATCTTCTGGGATTCAGTCCCGTTGCAGTCCCTGGCATGGTTAGGTTGCCTGTACATGTTATTTTTCACAGGCAGACTGTCCCCAGTGTCTACTTCATGAGTCCCCCATGAAGTCTGACTTGGAGTCAGTGAGAACATATGTCTAAACTAATTAAGAACATTTCTGCAATCATTTTGCTGCTGGACAGTGAGGCCGACTGCCAAGGCAACACTATTAACTGAACCATCATCAGGGTTCCGTGAGAGCAGGTCAGGGAGTGGATCACTCTCTTCCTCCTGTCTCTCATCAGTAGCCATGAGCAAGCCCATGTCTGCCCTGTCAACATATGGTTTGAGCCTGTTGACATGGAGCGCCCTATGGGGGCTCCAGGGAGTTCCAAGGTCCACCAGATAGGTAACCTCTACCTTCTGCTCAATTATGGTATGAGGGCACTTCACTTGTCTTGGAGGTCTGCTGGGGCCACAGGCTCCAACACCCATACTCTCTGCCCTGGCTGATAAACAGTCCGCACAGCTTTTTGGTCATGCCACGCCTTTTGCAATTCCTGGCTAGCCTCAAGGTTTTTATTTGCCTTCTTCGTGTACTCAGCCATCATGGAGTGGAGACCAAGTACATAGTCCATAATATTCTGTTTACGGGGTTTGAGAGGTAACTCCCATCCCTTTTTCACTAGACACAACAAACCCCTAACTGGATGTCCTACCAGAAGTTCAAATGGGCTGTAACCAACCCCCTTCTGTGGAACCTCTATGTAGACATAGAGAAGGCAGGGCAAAAGTATGTCCCATCTGCGTGTAAGCTTTTATGGGAGACCTTTAATCATGCCCTTGAGGGTTTTGTTGAACCTTTCAACTAACCCATTGCATTGTGCATGTTAAGGGGTGGCAAATTAGTAATTTACACCAAACTCCTTCCACATAGCTGTTAAGTAACTAGACATGAAGTTTGCACCTCTGTCTGATACTACCTCCTTAGGGAAACCCACCCAGGAAAAGATTCCCAGGAGAGCTCTAGCCACAACAGGAGCTGTGGTAGTTCTAAGTGGAATTGCTTCTAGATACCTAGTGGCATGGTCCACCACCACCAGTATGAATCTGTGCCCAGATGCAGTTTGAGGATCCATGGGACCAATAATGTCAATCCCAACCCTCTCAAAGGGAACCCCCACCACAGGTAGTGGTATAAGGGGGGCCTTTGTAGTACCACCTGCCTTACAACTGGCTTGGCAGGTGATACAGGAGTGAAAAAACTCCTTTGTGTCTTCTGACATATGAGGCCAATGAAAGTGAGGGATACTTCTGTCTCAAGTCTTGTTTTAGCCTAGGTTACCTGCTAATGGGATGTCATGTGCCAGTGTCAATAGGAAGCCCCTAAAGTTCAGAGGTATAACCAACCTTCTGGGGGCATAAGGCTTGGGGTCTCTACTCTCTTAGTAAAGGAGACCATCATCCCAGTAGATCCTATGGGATCCACTGGCACTCCCAGCAGCCTCAACAACAGCTTGTTGTCTGAGGGGTTCAAGAGAGGGGCAGCTCGGCTCAGATCTTCCCTGTCCCCAAGAACTCAACCTGTTCAGGTTCAAGCTCCTCTGGGACAGTTCTTTCTTCAGTACTAAGATCATCTCCCTCAAGAGACTGATCTGTACTCTGAGTCAGGGGGGAAGACACTACCTTACCCCTACTGCCCCTATTCTTGGAAGGCACCTGGTCAATTTTTCCAGGATCCAGGGCCTGTTCAGCGAAAGACATTTTTGCCTGTGACCTGGTCATAGCAAACATATCTGCAGGGATACCCAATATTTCTACATGAGTCCTGAGTTTCACTTCAGCCCAAGCTGAAGTTTCTAAATCATTGCTCAACAAGCATTCAAGAGGAAGGTCGGCACTTACCACAACCTTCTTTGGGCCAGTTACCCCTCCCGAGGTAAAATTAACAACTGCCAAGGAATGGTATGTCCTGACATTGCTAGCATTGGCCACTTGATACATCTCACCAAGTATGATTTGCTCAGGAGCCACAAGATCTTTGGTCACCATTGTGACACTTGCTCCTGTGTCCCTGAATGCCAAGGCCTCTTTTCCATTTATCAACGGCTGCTGTCTGTCTTTTCCCCACTTACTGGGGCTGACAAATATGGAGGCAATACCCATGCCTCCATTACAAATCAGTACAGCCTGAGTAGGAACTCTGACTAGGCGAGAGTCCATCTCAGGTCCCATGGTTAACCCTACTACACCCTTATGCTGAGTACCACCACTTGGAGCTGAACTAGGAAGACCAGTTGCCTTAGGGGCAGTGGTGGTCGGAGTTGAGTCCTTGGACTTGTTACAGTCACTTGTCCAATGGGTCTTCTGTTTACAGATTTTACACCATGGTTTCATCTTCCTTTTCCCTTGTTGGATTGTGACTCCTCACCAGTAGAAGATTTTTGAGGCCCTTGAGAAGACTTCTAGTCTTTACCCTTTTTCCCACCCTTGTCTGAGGGTTTGAATCTTGCTTCTTGGAGTCACCTCCTTGGTTCTAAACCTTCTGCCTCACCCTGGTTCTGACCCATTTGACTGACTTCTGGCCCAATTCTTAGGAAGAGGTTAGATCAGAGTCTACCAGGTACTGATGAACAACTGATTTTGACAATTATTAAGGATCTGCTCCCTCCTAATTAAAATGTACACTTCTTTAAAATCACATACTTTACTGCCAAGTAACCAGCCTTCCAGAGCCTTAGAGGCACAATCTACAAAGTCAACCCAGTATTGAGGCTGTACCTTTTGGGTATCTCTGAACTTAATTCTGTATTGTTCAGTGGTGAAGCCAAACCCATCAATAAAAGCAATCTTTAAGACGTTGTAATTATCAGCATCCTCATCTCTAACAGTGAGGTGCTAGTCTCTACCTTTGTCTGCAAAGGAGAGCCACAAAATTGCTGCCCACTGCTCCTGAGGGAGCCTCTGTACTTTACATGCCCTCTCTAGTGCAGTTATCCATTTGTGGATGTCATCCCCACTATGTTAGGGAAGGACAATCTTGTTCAGGTTCCTATGGTCATGAGTATGTTTTCAACATCTAGGGACACTGTTGCTGCCACCAAAGGGCTTTAGCCCTAACCTTTGTGAAGCTCTCTGAAGCTCCAGGTACTCTCTATGTAAGGCCAACTGCTCTCTCTTGATTCTAAGTTTAGATTTTTCAAACTCAAGCAGTCTGCACTTCTTATCATGAGAGAATTCTCTCTTGGGAGAAGCCGAGGTCCCTACAGAAGTACCAGAATGATCCGATTCCTGAGAAGAAAATCATGATCTTTTGGTAAACTGTGAACTCTTCTTGACGGATTGAAGAGAATACCACTGGGACCTTCTCCTTCATCCACAGGAAGAATTGGATTGTCCAGATTTGAATCATTCTGATCATCCTGGTCAGCATTAGAGTCCAGGTCATAGAAGTTTTCACTTTCTGGCCTTTCCTCTTCTGCTGTCCCACCCACCTTGCCTGTCTCATCAGACCATTGGGTCTTTCTGAGATCATCTACCAGTAAAGCCTCTATGAGAAGTTGAGTGTTTGGGTTTTTCCCTGTCTTCAGTTTTCTAGATGCACACATATTTCTTAATTCCTGAAATGAGAGATGGTCCTACTGAGTTAGCAAGGAGCCACTGGCTTCTTCCCTAGCAGACATACTAGTGTTATGTAGTGTAGGCACCTACCTAACCTAGTGGGAACTAAACTCTATTGAGATGGAGAAAGGTTGTGCTAGACCCTTGACTTAGTGAAAGATTTTGGGAGTTAGAGGAGAACTCTAGACTAATTACAAAAAAAATAAACAAATGTATTCAAATTTATACCAAGGGTGCTGCACTGCTGCAATGTGTTGACCTCACATGCAAATACTACTTCTGGTCCAACAGGATCCTGGATGCAGTGCTCACTGTGCCTATTTTAGAAACAACTGTACTATGTGTTATGCTAAATCAAACACTTTTTTACTAACACCTGCCCCAGGAGAAGGAGAGCACCTGGAAGTGTCTGCTCAGCTGTGGATTTCCTGCGTGTGGCCGTGGCTGTCACTCCTCATCTTGCCTGCTCTCTTCCGCAGCCGGGCTTGGCTCCACCCCCCTGCTGACCGTCTGTTGCTCTGCTCACCGGGGCTGAATCTGGACGCTGGCTGGCCAGGCTTTGCGCGCCGGTCACGCCGCTGTGGACTGCAAGCCCCAGGATCCCTTGGGGCACGAGGCATCACCAGTGGGCGCCAGGAGGCGCATAAAGCCACGCCTGGTGCTGAGTCCTTTGGTAGCTGTGGATTTCCTGCGTGTGGCCGTGGCTGTCACTCCTCATCTTGCCTGCTCTCTTCTCGCGGCCGGGCTTGGCTCCGCCCCCCTGCTGACCGTCTGTTGCTCTGCTCACAGGGGATGAATCTGGACACTGGCTGGCCGGCTTTGCTCCACCGGTCACGCTGCTGTAGACTGCAAGCCCCAGGATCCCTTGGGGCATGAGGCATCACCAGTGCGTGCCAGAAGGCACATAAAGTCACGCCTGGTGCTGAGTCCTTTGGTAGCTGTGGATTTCCTGCGTGTGGCTGTCACTCCTCATCTTTCCTGCTCTCTTTCCGCGACCGGGCTTGGCTCTGCCCCCCTGCTGACCATCTGTTGCTCTGCTTACCGGGGCTGAATCTGGACGCTGACTGGCAGGGCTTTGCTCTGCCGGTCACGCCGCTGTGGACTGCAAGCCCCAGGATCCCTTGGGGCACGAGGCATCACCAGTGCGCGCCAGGAGGCGCATAAAGCCACGCCTGGTCTCTCGTCCCACGACACTTAAGTAAAAACGCATCACAATCTGATAATATATGCACTATTAGAAAGGCTTTCTGTTTATTCTACTTGCTCATTTTTGTGGTAGTTATTTTGTAGAAAATTAATACTGTGCCCAGTTTAGGCCGAAATCGCTGGTGGGGGGTTCTGTCAGAGGGGCCGCCTCAGTGTTAGAACGTGAAATCGCATACACTGAGCGGCGCATTTTCTCTGAATGGCAGAACAAACGCTCCTCTTTGGGGGCTATTCAGTTAGCAACTACCCCATCGCAAGATGATACTAGTATAGAACAAACAAAGGATATAGGTATTCCCCCGCAGTAACAGGATCTATCAGAACGACCAGTGATACTTGAGGAACCTAACTCTACAGATATCAGCATAGACTCACGAATTGAATCCTCCCTCGAGGAGCAATTATTAGTGACATCTAGTAAGCCTATCAACGAGAAGATTATTACAACAAAAACACCAGGGCCAGGTACCTCAATAAAAAGAAAGAGGGGCGGAAATAAGCAAAAGGGAAGCCAAGCAAAAACTTCCAAAATTGCTACGAGTACCATGAATTCCAAAAGCTTCAGTAGAAAGTAAAACCGACCAAGATTACTTGACCATATACTCTCAGCAAGATCTAATGAAAAACATAGAGCAATTGATTAAATCTTTGCTATTACCTCTCGTTTAGAGTGTAAAGAGAATGACGGAGCCACTTGGGTCAATTCAAGATACTGGTATTACTAACACAAACTTACTTAAAGAGTTGTCAACAAGTAGGCATTCCACACCTCCCTCTGCGTCTACCCCGACGATAGCATCAAAATCAATTAATCCTGTAAATAGTCGAGCTGTTACCCTCCCCCATGATAATATTGTGGCTACACAGATTTCGAATATAGTTCCCGAATCTATTAAGCCTAGGGAAGCAACAGACAGAGGGCAAGTAAATAAGAAAGGCCAGGAACATGGTAATAACCAGAGGACTTCCCACGTGGACAAACAGATCAAAGGACCTGCCCAGCACATAGATCTCCCACCGGAGGCAGAACCTTATGTCATCGTATTTACTGGGGTACCAGAGCTATCAATGGGGAAATTTGAAAGTCATCAGATCCTTAAGAACAAGGTTATGCATTGGCTTAGAGTGAATAGGCCACTTCCTTTAAACTTAGACGGCGAAATCTTACACGTCAGAAGGTTAGGCTGGGTGGGCGGAAGACCAAAGGATGTACAATGGGACATCATCATTATAAATTACAGAGATTATAGGGCGACAAATCATATTAGAGATTGGTAGAGATTGGTACCCCGAGGGCTATGAGGGAGGTATATCTACCAGAGATCTAAGCTATTTTTACCCAAAAGCCCTACTAGGAAATCCCATGAGAACATGATACCCCCATGTTTAATATTGCCACCTCTAACCGTTTTTCCTCCCTTTCTGGAATGGAGGGGGTCGATTGACTTTCAACTGGGATTGACGAGATTGTGAGGGAGCATGAGATAGCCACAACTATAGTTGACGACAAAATAAATAAGGAAGATGTTCAATTTGACATAAGTCTTAGGGCGGGAGCGGTTGACATTATTATTGATAAGATTACACACAAAAGTCAGCTGATTATGACTTGGAATTTAGCGGGCATGAAGGATAAAGTGGACCGTCCAGAATGGCTTGAGATAATAAATAAACACAACATTCTGTGTTTTCAAGAAACATGGTTGGCCCACGAGATTCACATAACGGGATATCAAACCTTTAACACACCTGCTATCGTAAGTAAGCATGGCAGAAATAAAGGTGGTTTATGCACCTATATCTCAAATACATCAGGGATAACAGTTATCAAATTTATCTCAGTAGAATGTTATCAGATACTATTTGTTAGTTGGCCGGGTGTAAAGAAGATGGCTATCATACATTTTTACAATAATGCCCACGCTTCCTTATGGGAAGTGATCATTATTAGCCTAAGAAGATCAATAAAGACACTGAAAAAAATAGGAGATGGAGATTTGGCACTCTTATGGGTGGGCGATTTAATTGTTTTCTTTGCACTAGCCTTGACACTGGTACTTGCCCCCTGAAGGAGAACAGGGAAGAAGCATTAAGACATTTTCTTCACTCTAGGTTAGGGCACTTGTTAAATTCGCTGATTTATGAGTTTGATATGGGTTTCATTAATGAAACCTGCTCTCCAGCGGAGGAGTTTAAGCCAACTTTTAATGGGAGAGGGACGAATTCCGTAATTGACTATACCCTTCTATCCCTCAGGCATCGGTTTTTAGTTTTGTCTTGGGAGACATTAGACGCCGCTCTGAGTGACCACTACCCAATTTCATTCTGCTTGATAATAAAGGTACAGGAACCAACCAATAAGGTGAGTTATAACACCTCAATAAATTTAGCATATACTAACGGTTATTCCATTAAATGGGCAAGAGTCGATCCTAAAGTTTTCATGCATAAACTGGTCACCAAAGTCCTTGACCATTTACAAATCTGCCTTTGCCTATCTCAAAGTAATCAGCAAGTTCTTGATTCCTTTGGGGAAATCACGTGCAAGATAAAAAAAACTGCTGACAAGAGCACATAAAAAACACTTACATAAAATGAAGGAATGGTTTGATAAAGACAGCTCAAAGGCACACCAAAATTTGAAATTGGCCCTACATGAATCCCCTAGAACTTTAGAACTGGTAAGACAGACCCGTAAATCCTATCAGACAGCCTTAGTTAGAAGGAAACAAGAGTTAAAAAAAGAAATCTGGCAGAATCTTCATGAGGCTTCTTTAAAAAATGATAACATAGCCTTTTGGAGAACAGTCAACGCTCCTTTTCTGTCAGACAAAGACACAGACATTATTGATATAGCAGTTCCAGGAGATGTCTGGGTAAAGCATTTTTCTAACTTATATAAGAACCCTAACCTACTTGAGACTAATAATGTCATTGACAATCAGGGGCGCTCAGAGTTCTTTCCACTGGGGATTGTCTTTGATCACACGGAGGTCATTAAGGCAATTAATCATAGTGCGGCAAGGAAGGCACCGGGACCGGATGGTGTCCCGATCGATATATATAAAACTGAACTATCGTTATGGTCACCCCTATTAACAAACGTCTTAAATTGCGCTAATGCTTCAGGCTTTATATCAACTTGGCCAGAAGCAGTCGTTATACCAATCTTCAAAAAAAGGGATAGGAATAATCCTGCTTGTTATCGGCCAATATCTCTTTTGGATGCCTTAATGAAAGTAGCGGGCAGGCTTATTCTCAATAGGCTGCAGGAATGGGCGGAGGAAAAACATATCATCTCTAACCTACAATACGGATTTCGTATGGGCAAAGGCACGATAGAACAGGGCCTTAATTTAGCACTGCTGACTGCAAAGTACACTCAAGCAAAGAAAGAAAGCCTATTTACAACATTTGTGGATTTAAGTTCCGCGTTCGACTGTGTTGATCACTCTATGCTATGGAAGACGCTTACCGACATGGGTATAGACCAACAGATCCTATTATTTATCAAAGAACTGTATAGGGATGCAGGGGCGAGGGTACTGTACGGCAGGGGGGGCTGTTCCGATAAATTTAGTATAAAGAGAGTAGTGAGACAAGGGTGCATTTTGGCACCCTTTCTTTTCATCCTATATATTAACAGCATGGGACAACACCTCAAGGCTTTTCAGTTTGACTATCCTACTGTAGGTGGAATACCCATCCCCATCGTTTTGTATGCGGATGACGCTGCAATAATGTCACGCACTGTCATTGGCCTACAAAGGGCGGTGGTTGAATTTTCAGATTACATGAGCACCCGTGGGTTAGTTATTAACGTCTCTAAAACATTCTCTATGACTTGTAGCTCTTCGACAAAAACTAATAAGGCAATCCATCTGAAAAAGAATAAAATTGAATATACTAGCAGCTTCTCTTACTTAGGAGTTAATTCTGATAGTAGGGGGAGCTGGAAAGAGGCAGGGCTTGCTAGAAAATTGGCTTTTAGCAGGGCGAATGGTGCCCTGATTAACTTCTCTAGGAAATTAGGCGGCCGGCCAGTCAAGGAACTTATCCAAATTTATAAAGCTAAATGTATCTCCACCGGCATTTATAGGGCTGGGCTTTGGGGGATTGTCAATGTTGACCAGATACAACGCTCGGAAAATGAGTTTATTCATTATTTACTGGCAACCCCTAAATCGATTCCTATTTACTTTAGCCATAGTGAACTTGGGATCCCATACATCGAGGATACGATCAAATCCTTCCCTCTTCTATTGTGGCACAAGAACTGGGTGACCCCAGAGACATCCCTAAATCGGAATGTCATCTCTGATTGTCTACAGTTAGATGGTGCTGAAAATATTAAATGGTTGCATTACATTAAAACCATGGCATCGGATATGGGCCACAAAGAATATTTCGATAATCCAACTTGCCTAGAAATGGTTCCAAGGCGTATGTTTAAAAAATTGATCTTGAAATTTCTGGACAACAAAAGATGGCTTGTTGAAAAGGATAAATATACTGGCAAGGCAAACCCGGCTCTTATTTTCTATGTAGGCATACAGCCCTATTTATTGAGAGACCCTAGCCCTTTTTTGAGAATGTTACTTACTAGGTTTTGGGTGGATACTTATTTCCGCCTGGTAACATTTCACAACTGTAATGATTGGACCAAACACTTGGTGAAGTGCCCCTGCGATGGCTTATCGGATCAATCTTATATCCACTCCACCCTGTTCTGTAAATTTTTTGTGGCCCCAAGGAAAAGGTTCTTGTAGCCGATCCTTATTAAATGGGGGTATTAGGGGATGCAGAGCAGCTTATTGCAAGTTAAAGCAATTGGAAACAGAATTTGTGATAAAAGCAGTTTCTTCCTACCTGAGAATACTGATTGCTCTGAGGAAGACTATGTGAACTGAGTGATCCATGTTGTAGTGTCTGTAACTTGTTCTTTTTAAATTTCTCTCCTTTTTATTATGGAAATATTTATGGATTTTATGAAAATTAGTTCATCACCTTTTGCTTAACATTTAGGACCCCATTAGGATGTCGGGCGGATTGCCTCCGCCAGGGTGGCGGTGGCCACCGCCACCCTGGCGGAGGCAATCCGCCCGACAAGTACTCTTGTTTTCCCCTCCGCCAGATTAGGATGGCGGAGGGGACAGTGGCGGACGGAAGGACCGTCTGCCGCTTTACCGCCGCGGTCGCCTTGCGACCGCGGCGGTAATGGATTAATATGGTGGCGGTGTCCAATGGGGTGCCGCTCGCCTTGAGGTTTTCCTTCACAAACCTTTGCCTGACGCTACAGGAGTAGCTTGAGATCCTTCCAGTGCTTCAGCCCTTGTGCCCTGCGAGAAGTGGAGAAGAAACACCGGCGAGGCCGCAGAGGAGACGAGAGGCGCGGCCCCGGGACTGCGAGGCTCAGCGTCTAGTTCCATCAGCTGTTGCCTCTTCCCGCGGGAGCCGCGCCCCCTCCCAGTGCCACGGCCACACCAGCTTGCATATAACCTCTCGCGGCCCCTGCTTCGCGGGTGCCGCTCGCCTTGAGGTTTTCCTTCACAAACCTTTGCCTGACGCTACAGGAGTAGCTTGAGATCCTTCCAGTGCTTCAGCCCTTGTGCCCTGCGAGAAGTGGAGAAGAAACACCGGCGAGGCCGCAGAGGAGACGAGAGGCGCGGCCCCGGGACTGCGAGGCTCAGCGTCTAGTTCCATCAGCTGTTGCCTCTTCCCGCGGGAGCCGCGCCCCCTCTCAGTGCCACGCCCCCTCTCACTCTACAAGAATTTAACCAAGGGAACTAACGCGCATCGCGGGACGCGGGCGGGTCGCAGCCCGGGGCGAAGCCCGGGCAAAGGGCGGGCCCGTTGTTGCCCGTTAGCGCCCGGTAGAGACCGGACCGGGCCACCCCTCTTGGTTTCATCTGTCCTTACTGGTACCACTTAGTGCATAGGCCTTCAAAAATGTCTACCGTGCATGGTAGAACTAGAAGTAATACCAAAAAAGCAATGGCCGTAGCACAGGTCATTGGGCCTATAGACCACTTTATTTCCCGGGTTAATGAGACAATTGACCATAGCATTATTTTACTGGAAAAACGGGTATCTCTGGACCTTATGAATGCTAAACGCTCGTCCCTGGGACATCTAGCAACTGTAAGCTCACCTACCCAGCAACCCCCAACTAATTGCTCCCTCCCCTTGCCTCCGCCTGCTGCTGGCACACATACAGTCCCTAATGCAGTCGATCTATCGGTAACTCACTCAGACTCTGACCCGTCATATGTTGACCTTGAGGCCACTCCAGACCTAGAAGCCTGCCAATCACCCGATAAGCCAGAGCTAATTGCAGATACACATCCCCAAGTACCAAGGGTAGGAGCAATTCCTGCATCACCAGAATAGGGGAACTCTGGTTCTGCTAACAACGTGTCGAAGATTAAGGAAAAGTCTAAAACAAAAATTAGGAATCACAACCTTGTTTCACCTACCCCTAACTCTGCATCAGGCATACCTTGCTGGGTCGAAAATATGGTAATAGATCTGAAATCGGACCTTGAAGCTACGATAGCGGCTCAAATTAAGCCCTTAATATCCAAAATTGATAGACTGACGTCGTTAATCAATACAAAATGGGCTAACATGGCAAGTGGGAATGTGCCTACCCAGACGCACGGGAAAACAAAAGATGTGCCTCTAGCTAACACATCTGGTAGCAAGCCTTCGAGAGACTCTTCCACTAAGGCCAAAAACTCAACAGGCAACTTAGGAACAATATTACAGCACTCGATTCAACCAGGGGGCAAATCTGTTGTATCTCCCTCAACCCATAGCGTGACTGGTACCACCCCGGAGATGCAGACATCTCTTGGACTAAAAAAAGTGAGCAATCAGCCAGCAAAGGGACCTAATGGCTTGGATGCTAACCCAACATCAACTTCTTCTTCAAATAAGCCCCAGGATCCAAGGTCAAGGCCGGCTCGCTTCAAAACAATCAATTTACCACCGGAAGTTTCCCCCTTTGTGGTTGTTTTGACGGGCGTACCCCCACTGAAGGAGGGTAGAAGAGAAACCTTCACTGAATTGAGAAACAAATGTGCCCAGTGGCTTCAGTTGCATAAACCTCTACCCATCCATATGAGTGGTGAAATTCTTACGGTGCGTAGAGGCGAGTGGGTGGGTCGGAATACTAAGACCATAGCAGGGGATGTCATTACTGTTAAATTCAGGGACATTGGGGTGGCGAATTATATATGTAATACGCCCTCTAGTGGACCTGCTACTCAAATTAATCCACTCCCCCTGTCTTATTTCTTACCTATGCCTCCAAGACAAAATCCCCCTAGATTCAGCTTTCCAATTAATAGAGGGTATACGCATGCTCCACATCATATTACTCACCAGTGGCAGCAACCATGGCATGGACTACCTCCTTCATTTGACCCTTTCACTTCCCAGTTTGCCCACTGGAATAGATTCTGTGCACTGGATGAAGTTGACTGACTCAATTCTGACGGAGCTTCCTCCACACATCTTGATATCAATAGGGGTGAGGAGGAGGCTCCTTCGGTCACATCTCACCCCTTATGCCCTAATCCCCCAACTGTGGTGGGTACCAGCCTGACCAAGTCAACGCCTTCTGCTCTAGATAGAGTCAGTATAGTTCCCCACAACCCTAGAGACACCAATGGTACTAGAGGAGAAACCATTAAGGACAAAATAAAAATTCTCAGTTGGAATCTCGCGGGGATCCACAGGAAATTGGGCCTGCCTGAGTGGAGTGATTTGGTTGAAGCACACAAGATATGTGTGTTTCAGGAGACCTGGAGCATTGAGCCACTCCATCGAGTTGGGTTTGTCACCTATTTTGTCCCAGCAGAAAAACCCAGGCAAGGGAAGGGGTAAGCGTCTCCCTTAATTGTCGGATAACCTCTAAGCAGATAAATAACCCAGACATCTCGGGTATTTCTCTGTCTAACCACCGCAGAGGTTTGACTTTAGATCTTTACAACGTCTATGCTAGAGGCACTAAAAATGGGTGTACCTCGTCTGTAATCTCTGATCTTGAGGTGCAACTTAGGGACTATAAAGAAGCTGACCACACCCTAGTAGCAGGCGATTTTAACTGCACATATGAGCCACTCCCTCTGGAAGGAATCCCTGACCTAGGTGAGGAAGATAGCAGATGGGGTATTCCCTCACTCTCCATCCCTCCGATCAAACGGTGGACTCGTAGCGCAGTGCAGTTAAATGCACTGACCTTGGAGTTTGGGCTAAGAGCCACCAATGGCCGTACATCTTCTGACCGGATGGGCGCCCCAACGTTCAACAGGGTTGGTCATACCTCTAGGATTGACTATATTCTGCTGGACTTGGGGCTCTGGAGTTCGGTTGAAGATATGGTAATTACACCGACTGTGGAGAGCGACCATAATTCGCTCTCCTTAACCATCACGAATCCCTGGTCCAATGGAGCATTGTTAGCACCATCCAAATGCAGACATAGGGTCACTGTCTCCTCCTGTGGGAGATGCCTAAAGTGGAACAAAGTTGCCAGCAATGCTGACAAACTTTCTACCATAGAAGAGGTTCTTATAGACTCACAAGCAGAGATCAATACCATTGATTTAACCACGGTAGCTGATAGGGCAACACCTATTTTTGAGGCAGCTGTTAAGGCTATAGGAGAAGTTTTCTGGGTAAAGGGCACTACGGGGAAGAATATGTCCCAGAACAAATCTAAAGGGGCACATGATTGGTACACTGTAGCATGCAGGAAAGCCAAGACCAGATTAATTGAGGCCGTCAAGGGCAAGTCCCAACCCCTAATACAGATAGCCAGGAAAGAACACAAGAGAACACTGGGGCTAGCAAAAAAGGAGTGGGAAGAGGCCTATTGGTCTACCCTCAAAGAAGCTAGCTCTAAGAAAGATTCTAAATGGTTTTGGGATACTATAAGAGCTTGCAATAGGCCAGATAGCGACCTTATAACTTGCACCATCCCAAGTCAGGCGTGGGTCCAACATCTCTCAAAGCTATATACCCGACAAGATGATCACATTATTCCTATTGTTCTTTGTGATCCTGATGAAGGGCGGGAGGCTCCACTATTTACCACCCCAATTTGGGTCTTTCAGCCTAATGACTTTGATTTTACAATCAAGGAAGTGGTCTATGCAATAAGCACCATCATTCCCCAAAAAGCGGCTGGTCCGGACGGTATCCCCGGTGACCTCTTGAAATCCGATACCATGAAATGGGGGAAACTGATCCACTCCCTACTTGTTGCCATCTGCAGGGGCGCCCCTATACCCTCCTCATGGAAAGGGGCTGAGGTGGTCCCTATTTATAAAAAAGGCCCTAGAGACGATCCATCTAATTATAGGCCCATTAGCCTGTTAGATACTAGTCAAAAAGTAGTCGGCAAGGTTTTGTTGGTCAGAATTTTAAACTGGATAGAGGAAAACAAAATCCTTTCTGACTATCAGGCGGGCTTTAGAGTGGGCACTGGGACAGTTGAACAAGCGTTTAGACTCATGATGGTGTATTGGAAAGTTGTGGTCATAGGTGGGGGCAGTCTTTATCTCGCGTTCATAGATTTAAAGACTGCCTTTGACCTTGTACCTAGGGAGACCCTTTGGACCGTACTGGCTGATATGGGGTTGCCCCACTACTTGTTATCCCTACTCGTTAGGTTACATCAAGCTAACTTTGCTCAGGTTAGGTGGGGCCCTGCGGGGGAAAAAACAAATAGTATCCCGGTTGAGAGAGGTGTCCGCCAGGGATGTGTGCTAGCTCCCACCCTTTTTTCCCTCTACATCAATGGGGTGGTTGAGCATCTTCGAAAATATCCCTCAGATGAACCATCCCTGGCTGGCGAACGCATACCAACCCTCCTCTTCGCGGATGATACGCTCTTAATTTCTAAAACCCCCATAGGACTTCAAAGGCTCCTAGACAACTTTAAATCCTTTTGCACCAAACGCGGCCTGGTAATCAACACAAGCAAAACTAAATACCTTGTGTTGAACCCTCCCAAAAAACAAGCCCGCCCTCCTACCCTGAATGCTGAACTCTTGGAGAGGGTAGAAGTCTTTGACTACCTTGGGATACGCCTCTCTCACAAAATGGATTGGACCCCTCACCTGGACAAAATGCTGCTATCTCATAAAAGGATCACCGGAGCTCTTTTGAAAGAACAACGCTCCTGTATAATAAGACCAATAGCTACTGTCCTTGAGATCTATTCGGCCAAAGGGGTTAGCTCTGCCCTCTATGGGGCCGAACTATGGGGGTCATCTATTACAGATGCTTTGCCAGGATCAGAGAGGAAATTTTGTAGAGCGATTATGTCTCTCCCACAAGGCACTCCTACAGTCCCGCTAATGTTGGATCTAGGCTGCCGCCCAATTGATGATCTCGCAAAATTTCATCCACTGCTACTTTGGGCACGCCTGTGGCGTGTGGAGGAACTCAGCAGATATGCGCAAGGCCTAGCAGAAATTATGTCTCTACCAGGGTGGTATTAAATGGTTAAGGGACATGAAGACGCTGCTAGTAAATTTGGGCCTGAATGAAGCATGGACAAATAGAACCTCACCCCCGAAGCTAGTTCTTAAGAAACTCTATTGGGATTGGATTTTTTCCAAGAGGAACACTAGCTCCACTACGGGCAGACTCACGGAGGACTTCCTGAAGTTTAAAGATCAACCTAAACGGGAAGTGTACCTTGACATCATTGAAAAACCTTTTGATAGGGCTTTGTATTTTAGATTCAGAATAGGAACTCCTTCCCTCTATTCTTTTACTTCCCGCTGGAAAGCTCGTGCACAAATTACAGAGCTTTGCCCTGCATGCCTAGACAAACCAGAGTCATTGGCACATCTTATGTTTGAGTGCAGAGAGTATACAATACCCAGGAGGGTTTGGCTCAAAAACTTATGTCGGCAGCTGGGTACTAGGAGCCACGCGGCTGCAATCAGGATATTAATGTCCGACAGCCGTGCAACCTATGTTTGTGCTATAGCTAAATTTTTATCTTGGGCTTGGTCCATTCGAGCTAAAAGGCTAAAATTGTCTGTTTAATCTTATTTTTAATCCACTGCCTAAACAAACTCTCTTATGAACTGCTTTGCAAATTGGCAAAACCAAAACACCAAATGAACCAAAAGGGTAATATTGACTGTTTATATTTTCCAACACACTGACTACTTGCTGCATTGCTTTGATAACTTTTTTAAAATAGGTCACATTTTTATTGAATGTTTATGCTTGCTTTTAATTGATCCACTGTGATTTTTGTCTTGCTTTTATGATAACTTTTTATCGAAATAAAGCCTTTTTGACTTTTTGACTTGACACCGCCAGCCATATTACAATGGCACACAGTAGAGGCCTTTCCGCGGCGGCAATGCCGCCACCGAAAGGCATGCGGGGATTGCTGCGGGGGCTCCCTGCAGGGCCCCCAGATTGACACCACTGTCGGGGGCACATGGGGGGTACCTATGGTACCCCCCCACATTTGCATATGCAAAGCGGCAGGCACCGCGCGGTGCCTGCCGCTTTGCATATGCAAATGCAAAAAAGCATTTTTAGCATTGTGGCGGGCGGTGCAGAGTGCACCGCCCGCCACAATGCTAAAACTACAGGATGTGCCCGCCACTGTGGCGGGCACATCCTAATTCCCCCCACGGGACCCCCGCCCTTATGGCGGGCGGTCCCGTTCCCCACTATGGTGACGGGCGGACAAAGTCCGCCCGTCATCATAATGACCCCCTTAGTGTTTTGCTAATAGAGATGCTTACATATGTATCTTTCCACTTGCTTTCTTTTAAACATGTATTAATTATAGATAACCTGATGTCTGCTGACAATGATTATTTTTAGCTTGTGTAATATCTGTGATTGTTATTTTAAAAGATTTAAATGTTTTTTTGAAGTGTATTACACATATGTGTTGTTATGATTTGCTACAAAAATCGAATAAAGCTAATTTTGAATTTGAATTGACTAACATTTCCATCCACAAAAACAAATGACCATATTTCTACCATTTATGAATTATTATTCATCGTTAATTCATGTATCTCATTGCATGTAAATGTTTTTCTAATACATATTTTCACAGCATAAATGCAAATAAAATGAAATTTCCATCTGTTTATGTTTTCTTATATCATAAACAATATATATACAAAGAATTTTCGAAAACATGTCATTGACAGTTAAACATATTATTGATGCAAATCCCAATGCATTTCGGGACTCTGGGGCCCCTTCCTCAGGGGTGAAATCTGTAGACAAAAAATACAATTTACAATAATTTAAACTGGTTTGCAATTGTGGTTGTAGAGGCGAGACCCGTAAACCAACAGCGAAAAGAGTGCCACATCTTTATATTGTATGTTAAATTGGAGTAGCCCGTATCATTTCTTAAACCAAAAGGATTACTGAATTTGTCATAGATATCCATAGACCAAAAGAGTATTCACCTGAACATGTGTGTGTAAACAAAAAAATAAAGTGGAAATGACAAACTAAACTGGAATCCCAAGCTATACCAAAACTCAAAAGAAGAGTATATCTTGTCCCATCAGCTAAAAAAGGACCTAGTATGAGTGATATACCAAGCAGAAATAGGTGTTGTGATAGAATGTGTGAGCCTGTGTATAATCCTACCTGCTCGATTGTACTGTGAACAGCTGTATGCCAAATGCCTGCGGACAACCGTAATGTTCATATTAATAGCCGTAAATCATGATTATGCTTTTTGAATACAGAAAAAAAAACATGTATTACTCACCATAAATCAAAAAACTAGCGTGTATCAATATTTCTTGAAATCTCTAGTTTTCTTGCCGGTATGTTGATGCACATTAAACTGTCAACAATCGAAGAAATTGTATGAGCTAGTCGTTCGTGTTTTTAAAGAAAAACTCATATAAACACTGAATTGCGGTATTCTTACCGAAACTATGTGCATGTCGGGCATGTAGCGTATGTCGGTATGTTCATGCAACATATGAGAGAAATTGTGTAAATTAATTATTTGTGCGTTGAAGGGAGCCTTGAATAAGACGCTAAAATAAAATATCCTTACCGGAACTCTGATGAGGACCATGCCACTCTTAATATTGTTGGAAATGTGTGAGCCTCTAAACTTGCTCAACGTAAATACAAATATGTGGAAATGTGCGGTAGAGAGGAGACTACAGAAAAAGAACAACACATCCTCCCTGAAGAAACTGAAGGAAAGACTGTCTCATTGCAAAGTGGATAGCGTAAAATGTTGTAAGATATTCATACAGATGTCCTAATAGTTGAAAACCATGCTTAAGAGCGGAATTGGCTTATATGTATGAAATACATAATAATATTCATGGGGACTGGAGATAGTGTAAAGCGAAAGTATGGAGAATAAATATCACTAAAAAATCTCTGAGAGTTGTTAACGAAATAGAATAGTTTGGTGCTGTTGACAAGAACCGCACTTATGTTGCAATCGTGTGAATATCGAACAACGTGTGCTGTCTGATATAGTCCAAATATCGATAAGAGTAATGGTTATAAAATAATGTATTGAAAAAGTGTTGTGTTGCGAACACAAATGTCCTGAATAGATACTGCTATTGGAAATCATTATGATGTTGTGAGACCTATTGTGCCTGAGCTTATACCGCTGTTGTAATGCGTTTGGCCCTTAGAAATTGCAATCGCAATTTCTACGGGCTAAACGCATTTCGTCTACCGAACCAGCACTACTCAATGAATTAAACAAACAGAATCAAAGGTTCACAACTCGAGGATACCCCACAGAAATTATTGAACGGGCGGAAACCAGGATGCGAGCAATATCCAGAAAAGAGCTGTTACGCACTAAAACCTACCCAAAACAAGAAAGAATGGTCTTCGTAACAAAATATTCAACCCAATCTACACAAATTAAAACTATTGTGAAAACACACTGGGAACTACTCCAGGCAGAGGAAGACTTTAAGGGCCTATTTAATGATCGACCAGTGTTTGCTTATACTAGACGCAGCGATCTCAAAGAGACGATTAAAAGAAAAGAAACAACAAGTGAGCCACTCACTAATAAACATCCAGGGATGAGAAGATGCATGAACTGTATTCATTGCAACAATGTGATTATTGGTGCTTCCATTTTACATCCGCAAACAGGCAACGCCACCTTTGTTGTATACAGCATTAAATGTCCATGCGGAAAACTGTATATAGGCAAAACAGAGAGGAAAATAAAAGTGCGTATTTCAGAGCACAAGAGCCGCATTCGCAACAAATCTACTACTTCTAGCCTAGCCACTCATTGGACTGAACTCAATCATACAATACCGCAATTACGTTTCCAAGTACTCGAAATCGTCAAACAAACATCAGATCGAGATAATGCAAAATGGCTCTCGCAGCGAGAAATTTGGTGGATAACATTTTTGGACACATTGATTCCCAAAGGATTAAATGATAAATTGGATATGATTTGCTTTCTGTAACTAGAAAACATCAATTCAAAATGTAATCATTAAGCTAACCCATTCAGGGATAGGGTGTCTAATCACACTTAGTAACAATTCGCTAGTTATAAGATTAGAAAATTAACATATTATATATCTACATAAACAAGAAGATAACAGTTAACAGTCTTAGCATGTTTGGTGATCATGGTCTCTGCATTAATACATTTCCAGTACATTGGTTGTTAAGAAAATCTTATCGCAGTGTAAACAAGTCGATTTTCTTGTGTAAATACTTCAGTTGCACACATCCATTATTCATCTTGGTTTTCTTCTTCTATCTTTTTAAAATGTTTTAAATGTATGTATTATTCTTGCCTTTTATGATTTTAACAAAAATCGAATAAAGTGTATTTTGACTGACTGACTGACTGACTCATCTTGTTTTTCTTCTTCTATCACTTCTCTAATCTTTATCACCAGTTATTTCTTAGCCAATCTAGATTTGGGATATCAGGGTAATATATTTATAACTCTATACATTAGCGTTGGAGAGCACCGCATGTATGAGAGCTGGAGAACACCGCATTTCAAGGATTTCTTTTTATTGGGGCATTGACCACACATTTATGGAGCTTAAGTTGCAAGCTACCACCTTCGGTGAGCAGTACGCTCTTATTTGACTATTGTAATATGGCCACCATTACTCGCGTTCGTCAGTATAGGCGACGTTAGTCCTTTCTTTATGTTCGGTCTCTAACGCCGAAGTATTTGAATGGGAGGCACTCCATAGAGTTGTGTAGCACGGGAGCTGGCGTTGGAGAGCGTCGCTGTTCCGTACACTAGGCGAAGGTAAATGGATGAAACTGTTTATATCCAATACATAGTCTTCTGTATTGAGTGTTTAGAAAAGGCGCAGTTAGTTATAGAATGTTTTTGATAGGACGGCATTATTTGGATATTTGGCGTGGAGAAGGATTACGGCTTAACAAGTAAAACGGCGTGACCACATGTAATTGTTCCGGTTTAAGATTGGGGAAGACAAATTGCACGCTAATATAGCGGTCCTTCCGTTGAATATATATGGCATCTTGTTGCAGGATACACTCATGATATCATGATATCGTGGTAGAGCTGGTTTCGACGGGGGACATCTAGTGGCATCTAAGGTAACATTAATATGTTTTAAAACACAGGGTTTGATACACGCGGAACTGCCGAGTTGAATATGATTTTTATTCAGCATGGGCTGAAAATTCGTTCTGCCCCCGGAATTTGCGGATTTTCCGCGATTTCGCGATCCGCGAATCACGCGAATTCGCGGTAAAGTCAGCGAATCAGCGGGGACGAATTTTCAGCCAAGCACTTACAGGGTTACAGCAGCAGGTGCAAAAGTTAAAGCTAATTTTTTGTAACCTTTTACAAAAGGGTTACAAAGAAATTAACTTCAACTTAGGCACCTGCTGCTGTAAGCCTGTAAGTGCTTCCTGGCGCCTCGTTGCCTACTTGCAACTATTCTCTGACCCTGCTCTGACCCTTGAAGCAGGGTCAGAGAATAGTTACAAGTAGGCAATGAGGCGCCTGTCACGAAAATTAAACCTCAACAGGAAGCACTGACAGATATAAAAACAAGCATTTGCAATGCAATAGGTCTCGCATTAGGAAAGTTTGAGCTATTGGTCTTGTAAATGACAATTTTTTTTATTTAAGTGTTGGTTTTGAAAATAGCTAAATTAATAGCTTTGTCATTTACAATGCCAATAGTTATAACTTTCGCAAATGTGACACCTATAGCATTTGTAATGCAACATGTTTTGTATTTACGTGACTTAGCTGTATTGATATTACAAATTACAATGGCTTTTAATTTTTTTAATTAATTAATACTTAAATAAAAGTGATTTTAATTTATAATGGTAATAGCTTAAACTTTTTTAAATAACTTTTGTGAAGATTATGTTCAGTGTATTTTATTGTGACGAAAATCTAAGAACAGAAGTGAAATATTAACATCTTTTTGTGACATTTGTCATAAAGTTTGAAACATTGAGAGAACATATTTGAACCAGTTGTTGTTGAATGGTTGCGCAGATTGATGCTGGGGTGGCGCTGAGTGGTGCTGTGGTGGTGCTGAATGGTGCTGTGGTGATGCTGAGTGGTGCTGTGTTGGTGGTGAGTGATACTGGGATGGTGCTGAGTGATGCTGGGGTGGTGCTGAGTGGTGCTGTGGTGGTGCTGAGTGATGCTGTGGTGGTGCTGAGTGATGCTGTGGTGGTGCTGAGTGGTGCTGTGGTGATGCTGAGTGATAATGTGGTGGTGCTGAGTGATGATGTGGAGGTGCTGAGTGATGCTGTGGTGGTGCTGAGTGGTGCTGTGGTGGTGCTGAGTGATAATGTGGTGGCGCTGAGTGATGCTGTGGTGACGCTGAGTGATGCTGTGGTGGCGCTGAGTGGTGCTGAGTGATGCTGTGGTGGTGCTGAGTGATGCTGTGGTGGTGCTGAGTGATGCTGTGGTGGTGCTGAGTGATAATGTGGTGGCGCTGAGTGATGCTGTGGTGGCGCTGAGTGGTGCTGTGGTGGTGCTGAGTGGTGCTGTGGTGGTGCTGAGTGATGCTGTGGTGGTGCTGAGTGGTGTTGTGGTGGTGCTGAGTGATGCTGTGGTGGTGCTGAGTGATGCTGTGGTGGTGCTGAGTGGTGCTGTGGTGGTGCTGAGTGATAATGTGGTGGTGCTGAATGATGCTGTTGTGGTGCTGAGTGATGCTGTGGTGGCACTGAGTGATGCTGTGGTGGTGCTGAGTGGTGCTGTGGTGGTGCTGAGTGATGCTGTGGTGGTGCTGAGTGATGCTGTGGTGGTGCTGAGTGGTGCTGTGGTGGTGCTGAGTGATAATGTGGTGGTGCTGAGTGATAATGTGGTGGTGCTGAGTGATGCTGGGGTAGCGCTGAGTGATGATGTGGTGATGCAGAGGGCAGAAAGGCACAAAAAGCAGTCTAACAAAGGGCAGAAGGTCAGTAAAACAAGGGAAAAACGAATCTAACAGAGGGCAGAAGGGCACAAAAAACGAGTCTAACGGGGCAGAAAGGCACAAAAACGAGTCTAACAGGGGGCAGAAGGGCACAAAAAACGAGTCTAACAGAGGGCAGAAGGGCACAAAAAAAGGGAATAACTGAGGGCAGAAGGGCACAAAAAACAAGTCTAACAGAGGGCAGAAGGGCCGAAAAACAAGGGACAAATGAGTCTAACAGAGGGCAGAAGGGCACAAAAAACGAGTCTAACAGGGGGCAGAAGGGCAGAAAAACAAGGGAAAAACGAGTCTAACAGAGGGCAGAAGGGCAGGAAAAACAAGGGAAAAACTAGTCTATCAGAGGGCAGAAGGGCACATAAAACGAGTCTAACAGGGGGCAGAATGGAGAACAGCCTTTACCACGCGGATTTTACTCCGCATACCGTTACAACGCGTTTTTTAGAATGCAAGTCGTAACCACGACTTGCGCTGGAGGGCGCAACAGGACAAGGAATAATTTAATTTACTATCCAACACCTTCCCTACTGTACGTAGGCTGGTGTTAGATTAGTAAATTAAAAAATTCCGAAGTCCGCACCCCTACAACGGAAGTAGTGGTAACGACTTGCGTTGTAACGGTACGCATGGTAAAACCATGCGTCGTACCGTCATACATCCGGCAGAATGAATCCCGCCCTGCGTGTTTGTCCACAAAGATGCAACCTTTTTGTGCAATACCTCTACTCAACCGGAGTACTTTCTACTGTCTAATCAGTAAGTGCTCCCTCGATGGCTAAATGTATACGGGCAGATTTACAATAACTGGTGCATCCCCAGGGATGCGCCAGTTATTGTGCGCCGCAGCTCCGCCACCCATGTGGCAAAAACGACACAGATGCATCATGCATCTGTGCCGTAAAAGCAGCGCATTGCTGGAGCTGCGTCGCGCTTGTGGCGCAGCTCCAGCAATGCTCTGGGGGCCCCTATCTCTCCAATGCTGCATTAAGCCTTGCGCCTGCTTCAAGCATGCGCAGGGTTTTGACGCAGCATTGGCCTAGAAAGTTACTGAGTGAAATCTTGTAGATTTCACTCAGCCACTTTTAGGAGGCGTTCCTGCGCAGGAATGCCCTCCCCTGCGCCGGAACGCCTCCTGATGGCGCAGGGCTTTACAACTTGACATATCTCTCAGATGCGTCACGTTGTTAATACCCAGCACCATGGCGCATCTTTTGTGCTGCCGCTGCGTCGTAAAAGGTCTCAATAGAGGGTGGCAGTGGTGAACCAGAGGGTGGCAGTGATGAACCAGAGGGTGACAGTGATGAACCAGAGGGTGGCAGGGGTGAACCAGAGGGTGACAGTGCTGAACCAGAGGGTGACAGTGCTGAACCAGAGGGTGGCAGTGTTGAACCAGAGGGTGGCAGGGGTGAACCAGAGGGTGGCAGTGATGAACCAGATGGTGGCAGGGGTGAACCAGAGGGTGGCAGTGGTGAACCAGCGGGTGGCATGGGTGAACCAGACGATGGCAGTGGTGAACCAGAGAGTGGCAGTTGTGAACCAGAGTGCGGCAGTGCTGAACCAGAGGGTGACAGTGGTTAACCAGAGGGTGGCAGTGGTGAACCAGAGGTGCTGTGTTGAACCAGAGGGTGGCAGTCGTGAACCAGAGGGTGGCAGTGGTGAACCAGAGGGTGACAGTGCTGAACCAGATGGTGGCAGGGGTGAACCAGACGGTGTTGTGATGAAGCAGAGGGTGGCAGTGTTGAACCAGAGGGTGGCAGGGGTGAACCAGAGGGTGGCAGTGGTGAACCAGAGGGTGGTAGTGCTGAACCAGAGGGTGACAGTGGTTAAACAGAGGGTGGCAGTGGTGAACCAGAGGTGCTGTGATGAACCAGAGGGTGGCAGTCATGAACCAGAAGGTGGCAGTGGTGAACCAGAGGGTGACAGTGCTGAACAAGAGGGTGGCAGGGGTGAACCAGAGAGGGGCAGTGCTGAACCAGAGGGTGGCAGTGGTGAACAAGAGGTTGGCAGGGGTGAACCAGAGGGTGGCAGGGGTGAACCAGAGGGTGGCAGTGGTGAACCAGAGGGTGGCAGTGATGAACCAGAGGGTGGCAGTGGTGAACCAGAGGGTGCTGTGGCCATACACGACCGCATGGGTAACTTCGCCATGCAAGCGGCCCGCGAACACGCAAAAAACCCCACGAACACGCAAAACAAACCCGCGAACACGCAAAAAAACACAAATTTGCAAATTCGCATGAATTTGCGGTCTTTGCGGATTGCGAATTCGATTTTGCGTGAATTCGCGGAACGCGAATTCGCAAATTTCACCCATACTTAATTTTTATCTCATGGTTTTTCAGGGGCTGCCAGTCATCTTCGTTGGATATTTTTTGTATAATATCCTTTGCCATTGTTCAGCGCATTAGTCTTCAGGTAATCATGTAAACCTTTCAGGCAACTGTCACAAATTTTTGTTTTTTAAACGCAACAGAGGCAAAATTACCTAGATACAGGCAAAATCAGGAGCTCAATTCCTGTACTTTTATCCCCAGCAGTTGTTGATTGTGCTCTCTAACAGTGTGACCTACGGTGTTATATGGCACACAACGAGATTAGTTTGTTGGTAAGCAAGTTTATCAGCGTTTCTGTATTTTTCTTCTAATATTTATCTTCTAACCTTTAACCTCACATCTGCACTGCTTTCGGTGAAGGTTTATTTATTTGACACACAGCACTGCGATAATGACAGAAATTTTTTTTTTCATCAAATGTAAACTTGTCAATCTTTTGAACCACTTTGTACAGATTAAGCATTCATTCAGCAAACAATGGTTGCAGAAGGTGGCCTGGGAGGTTAAAGCGTACAGCTGAGCGGTGTCCAAAGCCGAGGTCAATTATTTTGAACGAAGGCACGAGCTCGGAGTCCCGAGCAGGCCAAGGTGGCTGGAAACGTCTGTGTTGGGTGTGATTCATGGAGGCAGGGTCGTGCGGAAAAGATCTCCTCGTCGGAGAACAACTTCTGATACCTCAAGGTTGGGCGGGCAGCCGTCAATGTATGGGGGCCGGGCACTCGGTTCCAGGGCAGCTGAGTTGAAGGAACCCGTGTCGGTGCAGCACGATTGACCTCGGCTTTGGACACCACTCAGCCGTACGCATTACCCTTGGACCTCCCAGGCCACCTTCCGCAATTTACCTTACTTCTCCTACAAAGATGGTTTCATCCCCCTTGGCCAGCTTGGGGCTCCGAGCTCGTGCCTTCATTCAAAATAATTGATTTCGGCTTCGGACACCGCTCAGCCGCACACACTACCCCGTGGGCCTCCCAGGCCACCCTCTGCAATTTTTCATATTTCTCCCACCAACCATCGTTTATTCCCACCTGCCTTCTGGAACCACACACTACCCGAACTGGCCATCCGGTCCTGATGAAGATCCTGATTTAATGGGATCGAAACCCCGTCGACCATTTTACAGCAGGACTCATGGCGCACCATCAACTTTGGTTCTCAAAACTAATAATCATCACTCATTTATCGAGGAAGAAACATTGCCTTTGTATATATTGTGTTCCTTTCACAGTGTCACCTTGCGTCCTTCGCTGTATTCACTCACCTGTCACTTGTGCCGTCACTCTTTGCTTCACTATCACTAGTGCACAAAGGCCCCTTAGGTTGCCTCAGCATTTCGTGACTACAGTGCTGTTCCAACTGTTTTGTATGAAATGTTTTTTTCAAATATATGATGCTATATGCAGTTTCAAAAAACTGAAATGTATAGTCTCTCTTGCTTTTTTTCCTGTGTTCTGATAATGTCCTATACATATAATTTTATTTGTCCCTCTTACTGAATCCGTTGAGATATTGTTGTTAAAATTCATGTACACCAAGATCTCAACTCGGTCTATGGGTTATACTCCAGTCGCTTTTTCCTGCATTTAGGGTGAGTCGCCCCTGCATCTCTGATTTTGCTGCCCCTTCATGCGATGTGCCTTTGACTTCTGTGCTGATGCAGTGCTGAGATGTTGCATACTTGGGTACCTTGGTCTCTTGGTGGGAGTTGGGGGCTGGGGCATGGTTTGTCCGCAGATGTGCTCAGCTCAATGGTACATGTGTGACATTTTGCCCATCTCCCCCCAACCCCCCAGTCCCTGGTCGTTTCTCACCCTGGTGCTCTTGTGTCCGGTCATGTTGAGCAGTGTCCGGTCGCCCAACTCCTGCCACCGTCTCCCCACTGATGACTGTGGACACTATTTCCTCCATATTGTCCAGCTTCTCCTGTGGCGCAGGACTCCCACCTCCAGTCTGCATTGTTGGCGAGTTTTAGCTTCGTTTTGCGCTTGACATAATTCCAGCACTTCTTGACCTCCTATATTGTCCTCTTCAGCACTCCCACAGCATTCACCTTGTCCACGATGGACCGTCATAGTCCATTTTTGGTTGCAAATGACACAGTGGAGGTATTGAACAGTTGTTGATGGTGTTCTACCACCTACATTGTCAGTATTATGTTTTCCTGTGGACTGAACCGCTTCTTCCTACTCTTCTTCTCCTAGGGCTTCCCTGACCCCGAGGTCCCAGGAAGGTCCTGCGGGGGGCTTGTGGGGTTCTGGTTCTCCTCCCTACTTGCTCCGGCAACATCCATTGTGCTTCACTGTTTGGGCATTAGTTTTTTTCTACTTTTATGGTGATTTTTCCCGCCTGATGTGTATGAATTGCAGGCCTGCTGCTAGTTTGCACTGATTTTTGTATCGCGATTGGCCTCATCGCAACTTTTTTGCATTCGTGTTTCGCATTTTTGCGGCATCACGTTGATTTTAACGCGTTCATTTGGTGCGCTATCTGGTGACTATAGCATGGTACCACCGTGTTGTGAATACTTAGTTAACACGGCGTAAATTTCCCATGATAGACTGCGATATTGAAAGTTGCGTTAAGCTAATTTTGTGATGGTTATCACGTGTTCTTGAGACTATTCCCCTGAGAGAGTGGCAGTGGCAGCAAACACAGAGCTGTTCCTATCCTGATCTATATTCCCACGTAAATCATCAAACGGAAACTTCTCATCACAGGCTTCTAAAGAAACTGCCCTAAAATTCCATGATCAAGAAACGTAAGGATGATAAGAGCATCTTAGGAAAAATGAACCTGCTGGAAAGATGTTAACAAAGTTGGAAATGACACAGTATTAAAATCCAATCTAGACAAAATGGAAATCTCAATAATAAATCAACCAACCCAACCATTGTCGCCACAATGGGACCAAAGCCAACCAAAAGAGCAGACTAAGGGGTGGATTAGGATGGCGTTCGGAAAAGCATTCCGACCGCGGTGGTAGCGGAAATTAACGGCCCACCAAATTCCGCCAGGACCGTCCGGAACAGCTGAAAATCCATAGGCAACGGTTTGACATCCTGCGGAAAGACCCAAAACCACTGTTTGAGCTGCGGAATGACCGCAAGTGAAATTACGATATGATGGTGGTGCCAGCAGAATGATCAGTTGTTTCTGACCACTACAATCGCAACAAATGGTGAATGGGAAAGCCGGTGGAAAGACTGTTGCATTCTGACTGCTGTGTTCATGCCGGAAGAGTAATGGCGGTTGAAAGCAAACACACAACAAGGCTACCATAATGTGGCTACAAATCAGCCTCAGCCTCAAAAAACACCTAATACACCCCAATGACACATCCCTATGGCAAGTAAAAAATACAAATCCCAGGTCAACCCACACAACACCCCTGACTTGACTACGCCATTTTGACCCACCCACATATCTGAGTATAAAACCAGCCACTTCCCTACCCAGAATCTTTTGCACAACTATACAACCGGAGAGCCCAACCCCACAGCACAAAGGAGAGGCAAATCAGTACACATCACACCATCACAACCACACAACACCACCTTCACACCTGCACTTTTCCCCATGTGCACATCCCACACCATGTCATAGAAGAAGATGCCCAAATTCACTGACAATGAGTTGTCAGTGATGCTAGATGAGGCATCAGAGTAGAACCACATTTATTTGGAACTATGTCCCAACAGACACCAATAGACACAAAAATTCAAATGTGGGCAAGGATAGTCAACAAAGTCAATGCAGTAGGGCCCACCCCGCATACCCTGAAAGACATCAGGTGGAGGTGGCATGACCTTAAGACCAGGGTGAAAGTGCGTGCCAACAAGAACCATGAGCTGGCTCAGAGGACTGGTGGTGGCCCTCCCATTCCACCACTAAGTTCACTGAATGGGAGGAGAAGGTGCCGGCCACACTGAATCCAGAGAGTCTCACAGGAAAACCCGAGGGAGTGGAGGCTGGTAAGTACCAACAAATGTCTCACATTACACTGCTTAGTACTGTCTTGCACAACTAGAAAGCTACATGTCCTAGACCTAAATGCACTTACGTACAACACACTCTTCCCAACACATGTCTCACAGATCTAACATTCCCTGCTTCAGAATCACCCCAAAGGTAGCTAGCAATATTTCCATGGGGGCATGTGTATAGGCAGCCCACACTACAACTACCACCAGGTATCCTTGTCCCACAGCTGAGCAAGATGGCACACTCCCCCACCAATACCCAAGTGCAGCCATTCCATTGCTCACCTTCACCTAACAGATAGAGAGCCATCTTAACAGGGTGATGTGTGTGTGGGTGGGAAGCCAGTACTACAACTCCCACCAGGCACCCATGTCCCACAGCTGAGAAGGATGGAACACTCCCCATACCCACCACCATATGGCAGCCATTGCATTGCTCTCTTCAAAGTAATAGGTAAGTAGCCATCTTAACAGGGAGGGGTGTTTGTGGGTGGGTAGCCAGTACTACAACTCCCGCCAGGCACCCTTGTCGCACAACTGAGCAAGGTGGTGCACTCCCCCACCCAGAACCATGTGGCAACCATTCCATTGCTCACCTTCAACTAACAGGTAGGTAGTGAGCTTAACAGGGAGGGGTGTTTGTGGGTATGAAGCCAGTACTACAACTCCCACCAGGCACCCTTGTCCCTCAGCTCAGCAGGATGGAGCACTCCCCACATCCACAACCATGTGGCAGCCATTTCATTGCTCTCATCAAAATTACAGGTAGGGCGCCTTCTCATGCTCTCTTGTCTCACACCTGAGCAGGATAGAATATTCCCCCACCCAGACGCTTGTGGCAGCCATTGCATTGCTCTCTTCAAACTTACAGTTAGGTAGCCATCTTAACAGGGAGGCGTGTTTGTGGGTGGGAAGCCAGCACTGCAACTCCTACCAGGCACCCTTGTCCCACAGCTGAGCAGGTTGGAGCACCCCTACCAGAACCATGTGGCAGCCACTGCATTGCTCTCTTCAAACTTACAGCTAGGTGTCCATTTTGGCAGGGAGGGGTGTTTGTGGGTGGGAAGCCAGCACTACAACTACCACAAGTCATCCTTGTCCCATAGTTGAATAGGATTGAACGATCCCTACACCCACAACCATTTGTCCTCCATTGCTTTGCTCTCCCCAAACTTACAGGTAGGTAGCCATCTCAACAGGGAGGGGTATTTGTGGGTAGGAAGCCAGCACTACAACTACCACAAGGCACCCTTGTCCCACAGTTGAACAGGATGGAACACTCCCCACTCCCACAACCATGTGTCAGCCATTGCATTGTTCTCCCCAAACATACAGGTAGGTAGCCATCTCAACAGGGAGGGGTATTTGCGGGTAGGAAGCCAGATCTACAATTCCCACCAGGCACCCTTGTCCCACAGCTCAGCGGGATGGAAAACCCCCCACACTCCCAACCATGTGTCAGCCATTGCATTGCTCTCCTCAAACTAACAGGTAGGTAGCCTTCCCATGCTCTTTTGACTCACCCGAGCAGGATGGAACAGGGAGTGGTGTGATTTGGAAAGAAGCCAGCAATACAACTCCCACAAGCCTCCCCTTGTCCCACAGTTGAGCAGGAAGGTGCACTCCTCCCACCCACAACCATGTGGCATCTATTTTCCTCCACTGTGTCACCAAACAGGTAGGTAGACAGTGCATGCACCTTGCCATCCTTCTCAAGATTCGTGGAGCCATATGACCACACCAGCCCTCACATGTCATCTAACTTGAGATAGATCCAAAAGCCACATTCAGTGTGTAGACAGCTAAGCGTACGTAACTGTCACATAATTTAAACTTTGAACCCCCATGTCACAAGTTGAAAAATTCAGGGCCCAATCAAGCATAGCACAGAATACAATGTGTGCTTGCCATGGTGCCAGGCATGAAGGCCCTTATGAAAATAAAACATTATTGGTCAATCTGACAAATGAACTAAAGTACATGATATGAAAAAGGTATGTATGACATTACAATGGCAAGTCCTTGCTTAGCTGAAAGTGTTTCCATGGAGAGCAAAACAAAAAGACGCATCACATAAAGTTGATGTGCCACAAGTTGTTCAACAGGAGATCCACAAGCAACTGCCGCAGAAGAAAACACCAACCTGCAGAGCCAATCCCCCCCAGAATATGAACTCTCGAATGCAGACTCCCTATGTTTCTCAGTTGAGGAGCAAAGTCTGGACCATCCAAACTGCCAGGGTGCACCACATCTCAGGCCCTCATTGTCCCCACTACCATGAATGCCACCACCACAGCAACAACAACAGCGCTGACCCCTGCTGCAACGACCTGTGTGGTCACAACTGCTGCCTGCAACACTCTCCCTGCCTCAGTGGTTACCAACACCACCACACAATCAGAGGAGGCCAGGGAGAGTTTGCGGGTGTGTTGAATGCCAACGCCACAGGTCCGGGTCAGCAGGGCAGGTGGGTGGGCAACTGGGGGACAAATACAGAAGGACACTGGGTCCAAAGCCCTGGCCACCATCGCCAGAGTCCTTGGGGCATATGAGCAGACCCAGGGACAGATAGGCCGGGTTGTGAAAGAAGTGCATGAGCTCAGCCTGATGCTGAGGTCCATAGACACATGTATGGGCCAACTTGTGGACCTCATGGGCCAGCTTGTTGGTGTTCTGAGTGACAGACATGAGGCCCAAATGACAGCTCAACCCCCCTCCATTGGCCCGCATGCTGATATTCTCACCACCTCAGCTGTGGCCACAGAGAGGGGTGAACTGCAACATAATGACTCCTCAGACACCGCTGAGCCCGCAGCAGAGGTCCCCCCAGCCAAACGCACAAGGGGCCATCTGAGAAACACCAGGGGAGGGTCACATGTCAGTGCACCATCCAAACGCTTGTTGCCAAGCCAGCTATGATGGCACCACTGTTCCCCTTGACATTGACATTGTTGATTATCCTTACCTACAATGCCATTTTGATGACAGGAGTCTGTTGGACTGTGTGACTAGATCAATGTGGTAACTACTCTACTTGTCTCATTTACCATCACTGACAACTCATAAATTCACTTAGCACCATTTTGTGAATAATCACTTCTCTGTCACAAATACGTATTGTAAATAAACACTCTTTACAAACCTATGTCAAAACAATGAGCAACAACATCAATGTAGACATGAGGTACCTGGATAAAAATACCCTGTGCCACACATCAGCCATTCGCACAGAGCCAACAACAGCCAACAGTCAAAAAGGTCTTCTAGGCCTTTCCACTACCATCAAAGACAGCAGACAATGTCACTGTTGTACAATGTCACTCACACTCAAGGGAAGTTGTTGTTGATGAGCTGTCATCACTTGGCATGTGTGGGTTTGCTGGGGGCATCTGCTGCTCATCATTATCCAGGAGCAGGGGATGTCTTTGCACAAGGCCAGGTTGTGGAGCATGCAGCATGCAACCATGATCTGACACACCTTTTGGGGAGAATAGAGTAGTGCTCCTCCGATCTTGTCCAGACACCAGAATCTAGACTTCAGAAGCCCAAAAATAATTCCCTGTGGATTCTTTTTGTTTATTCATGTTTACATTGTCAGACATGTGCTTCAGATTATGGAGACATGTAGGAGTAGTAGGTTGAGCACTCCAGGGCGTCAGTTTGTCCTTGCACTCCAGGGGATACCTACTGTTAGAATTGGGGGTCTCTAGTTGGCAGAGGTAGGTACCGCTGTCCAAATAGGGGCCCTTGCTTCTAGGCAGACAAAGAAGGATGCACTCTTTAGATAACCCCTGCACACCCCCTTGGTAGCTTGGCATGAGCAGTCAGGCTTATCAAAGCCAATGTGCTAAGTATTTGTACCAACACTCAGGGTAACACAGTGAAAAAACCACAAATGGACTCCACAACAGTTTAGAAAAATAGAAATATTTAATTTAAACTAGACAAGACTAAAACGACAAAAATCCAACATACACAGTTCAAGATTATGGTTTTAAAAGAGTTCTTGAGGTTGCGTTAAAATAATCCACAGTTGTGTGAAAATAAGTCACAGTTGCGCCACCTTTAGCCAACAGTACCTTTAGATGCGACAAAAATCCAAAACAGAAACTGGTGTGGTGGAAAACAAGCGATGCGTCACTCCTGAGACCCTGGGGAGGTGATGCAACAGCCCCGCTGGTTGCAGTGGGCGTGTTGCGACGAATCCGGTCTGTATGGGGAGGGAGGCGATACCTCGTATGGATTCCGATGCGTAGGTTCCGTAGGGAGCGTCTTGCAAAGGCAAGATGCAACGATCTTCGGGACGGCAACTATCTCAGGTGCAGCAGCAAAGCGCAGAGCAGCGTTGAGCTTCTCTTTTAGCGCCCCCTCGATGCGATGGCTCTGCAACGATACTCGCAGCGATGTGATGTGGTCCGCAAGCAAGCGGTGCGGTGATCTCACCCAGCGATGACAGGCTCTGCGACGATACTCGCAGCGGTGGTACTAATCCCACACCGGAGCAATACGTTCCACAAGAGATGGATGAGTCGGTTCTTGCAACGGCAACAGGAACTGTGACGATCTCAATCTTCGCGGTGGTGGGAATTTCCTCGTACTGACGGAGATGTGCTCTGCAAGAGAGCGATGCGTGAAAATTTGCAGATAGTCTTAGTTTCTTATTCTCCAGCTTTCCAAACAGCAGGCCACAACTTTCAGATGCCCCTCAGTCAGATTCTTCACTCAGGGCAGAACTCTCTCAGCAGAGTTCAGGGAAAGCTGGGGGTGAAGTCCTTTTGTTCCTTGGACTTCTTAACAGGAGGCCAGCTCAGAACAGGCCCTTGGAGATCTCGTCAAGCAAGGGGACAAAGCAACAACAAAGTCCTTCCCCTCTCCTTGGGAGCAAAGCAAGTGCAGGTCAGTCCAGCAAAGCAACATCAGTACAGTCTTCCTTCTTCAGTCTTCCAGCTTTCTCCTTGGCAGAGGTTCCTTCTTGATTCCAGGATGATCTAATTTTCTGTAGTCTGGGGTCCTATACTTATACCCCTAAAAGTCTTTGTTCCCTTTGTGCAGGAGGGCTCTGAGCCCGGTCTAAATCCGTTCTGGGTATTCCTTTAGCACTTTGTTTTCCTGCCTTCTCCTACCCTTTCAGAGAAAGGGGCAGGGTCGTTAGCGGACCAGCAGGAGGCGGAGCCAGCTTTGTAGAAGGCAGGCACAGCCCTATTCAGGCCCAAGAACTATCCCCTCCCACCACTCTAGATGCAGATGGAGCTATTCCGCCCAGGGATGTCCCCTCTGGGGGCCACCCAGCCCCTGTCACTCACAAACCAGACAATCACTTCACAAACAGGCCAAGGCACACAGAAAGGTCAGACAAGAGAACATTCAGTAGTTACTCTACCAAAAACACAAGAGTCACCTGTTTAGTATTACAGCGGACTCGCTCAACATTTGGGCAAAAGACAGACAGGCAGACTTAAACACTAGATTTTGGTTCACTCTACATATTACAAACACTTCCTTTAGTTGTGTACCCTCTTTGCTCTAATCAATACGTCTAATACTTTTATGTTGCACACTGGACACACAGGACACAAACACTGTTAGATTAGAATAAATATCATGACAATTATGTAATACTGCCTTCTTAATAAAACAAAAGGACATATTACATAACTAGGCGATCTCCTCTTGTTTTAAATACAATGAAGAGGAGGAGGAGTACGTTTAATTATAAATACAATTTACAAAGAATAGAAGCGAAAAATAATATGGTACTATGAACGAATAACCAGGGGGAGAATAAAAAATCTGCCATTACTTTATATTTTCAGAAATCGAAGTCTAAATTGATGAATAGACCATCTCCTAATTGGAATTGATTAAATAAAGAATATACTAACTGGATACACAACCGCGGTAAGCATTCTGTATATACGGACACTCATCAGTAATTAAGAGTAGATGAGAAGGAATATGGGACAGAATATCATTTTATATTCTTTGTAATGTTTGCAGTTGACCTAACAGAATTATCAACGAATGATAGCACAGTGGCTCCAACGTATACCCAGGAGAGAAGTCCAATTAAATAAGGTACTAAATTAAATTAATAGCTGGTGACCTCAGTTGATGAAATTAAAATTAGAATGAATATTGTTCTTAAATTCACACTTCTGTTCTCTTCTACCCTTAATCCAAAGGTATAGACCTTCACAACATCGGGAAGTGAGCTGTTGAAGGACATCTAGGACTATGAAAATAACAAGACATAGCCTACTAGATTGTATGAGGTATGAAATAGAACTACCCATCATTAAGGTCATAGTAGGGAGAAACTGTAGAAATGTAAGTAACATAAAGAGGGACTCATATCCATGAGTAAAATGAATTTAACACCAGTGGGCTAAATAACAAAAAAGATTTTATTTAAAAAAAGTGCATAGGCAGGTAGTAATAAAATAGTGTCTGTGATCATTGTATTTAAGCTAAAAGAATTGTTTTTTACTTCTAGATTGTAACAAGAAACGTTTAAGTCCTGATGAAGGTGGAAACAAATGCACACCGAAACGCCGCATCGACTGTTTTTTAAACTGTGATCGTTTTTTAATTGTTGAAAGGATTTATGTATTAAATGTATCCAAAGTGATTTTTTACTTTGAATTAAATTGTAACCATTAGGGAGGTCACAGGTACAAGATTCATTTTTTATGAATAAAAAGTTTTTAAATATACATTTGGACGTGTTTGTAATATGTAGAGTGACCCAAAATCTAGTGTTTAAGTCTGCCTGTCTGTCTTTTGCCCAAATGTTGAGCGAGTCCGCTGTAATACTAAACAGGTGACTCTTGTGTTTTTGGTAGAGTAAATACTGAATGTATAAAAAGAACTGACAGGGATAACTTTCTTGAAGTTTACACTTACCTCCTCCCTATATAACATATAGGGGTAGCTTCCTCGTGTTTTTGGTCAGACAAGAGAACACCCACTTTCTAAAAGTGCTGTTCTCAAACACAGGATTTAAAAACAACCTTCAATAAAAGATGTGTTATTAATTTCTGAGTTCAGGGATACCAGACTTTTATGTCCTATCTTGGTCCTATGGTAGCCACTGTAGCCAGCATTCCCCATGATAGCCTATGGGCAAGATAGCCTTACAATAGTGAAAAACGAAAATGGCTGTGATTCACTACCAGAGCATGTCACCTCCACTAGTACATGCTCTACCTTTCACATACACTGCACCCTGCCCAAGGGGGTACCTTGAGCCTTCCATGGGGTGACCATGTGCACAGAAAGTGGAAGGGTTTGGCCTGGTCAGTGGGGACACTGACCAGGAGGACAAGGCAGTTCACAGACTGCACACAGGTGCTGCGTTGTCAGGCCAGAGACACCATTTTAGGGCTACACATGTGGGTGGCACAATCAGTGCTGCAGGCCCACTAGTAGTATTTGAATCACCAGCCCCGGTACTCTCAGTGCACTTTTCTAGGGACTTCTTGGTAATACAAATATGCCAATCATGGATAACCAATCATAATAACAATTTATTACGGGAGCACTTGCACTTTGACACTCATCAGTAGTGGCAAAGTGCCCAAAGCATTCAAACCAGCAAAAACAAAATCCAGCACTGTGTAAAAAATACAGGAGGTAGAGGCAAAAAGTTAGGGGGATACCACGCCAAGGATGCCAGGTCCAACACCTACTTTTTGTCGCTGTCAGTTGTGAGTATGCAGAGTATGTCACTGCAAAGTGTGTGTTGTATTTTGTTGAGCAGCTCTTCTGTGTCTTGTTTAAGTTTGTGCTCACTGTGCTGACCTGCTCAGCCACACTGACATTATTTGTGAGTTTTCTCAAGCATTACTGTCACTTGACACCTGTTTGGCTCCAGTATGGTATGTGGTATGAGGAGACATACCATCCCTTATAGTTGCTTCTGATGCCTACATATTGTGAGTTACTCCTCTATGTGTTTGTGGACAGTACACTCCTCACCTGTCCACTAATGATGTACACACCACTTCAATCTACGTCTTCCATCCCATGCCTCGCCAGTGTTGTGAGCCTCCTCACCACTTCATAGTGTGACACTGTATGTTGGGAGGATGATCTGTGTACAGGACCAATGTACCACTCAGTAAAATTTCACAGCTAGTTGTGTGTTATTTTCTTCTACTAGTTGCACTCATGGTTGTTCATGTGTAGTGCATATGTTTTAGCAGCACAGTCATATAGTCATGTTGTTTGCATCTAGGTTTCCCTGAGTTGTGCATCTGTGGATGATGGCTAAGCTGCATGTGTGTTTGCTGAGGTACTGCTACCCTTCCTGAGTGTGATGTTATCTGTGTGCTGTGATGATTTGTGTTGTCGGAGTTCATGGTGGGGCACTCAGATATGTGTGCTACTGCTGTGGTTGGTGTGCACACACTGCTTGGTGTGCATGCAGTGCTGTCAGTGTATGTTGCCTTGTACTTGCCTGTTGTGCATCCCCTGATGTCCAGCTGAGTTTGCTATGTGATGGATTGGCATGTGCATCTGTTGTGTTTTTGTTTTATAAAGATGCATTGTTTGGCCTGTTTTGGCTCTTTCTACTGACAGGTGCAATGTGTGTGCGATGTTCTATTTGCATGACATTATGTGTGAATAGTTTTTGCATTGTGATACATTCAGATGTGTTTTGCATGTGTAGAGTGCATTTCTTGTGCGTATGTCACATGCAGCGAGGTGAATTCTTTTTCATGAGCTTGTTTTGAGTGCATAATGGTAGTTTGTCCTCCTACACACTATGACACCATGTTCTCTTGATGACTGGTGTGGTGTATATGTCGTTGTTAGCTGATTTGTCCCATTGATCCCAGTTATTGTTCATGATTTGCATTTGATGATTGAATTCTTCTTTGTGTTGGGGTATGGTGTCTGTGCATTGGTCCAGAGTGACAATGTTGTGTATTCCTGTTCTGTCTAGGGTCACATTCCCTTTCCACTGTTTGGATGCAAATGGCTGGGCTTGTTGGACGTTGTTTGTGCGATTTGTGTTTGGCTATTGTTTTTGGGTCAGCATTGGCTCAGACATCCCTGAGTGTGAGTCTGACATTTGTAGATGCACACCTGGGTGTGTGATTGGTTGTCAGTAAACTCGCATGACCTTATTTGCACCTTTAAGTGTGTTTCTCACAGGTGCCAAGCCAGGTTCTCCCTGAACTGAAAACAAGCATCCTAGGACCGGTTTCGGGCTTTCAGCCCTCATCAGCCAGGATACCTTGATTGAATTTGAATTTAAAATATTTATTAAGCGCATCATTCACCATGCGGTTTCTTGGCGCTATGGAGGCAAAATTAGCAGTAACACACACCAGAACTGAGGGGGTAACAGGGAAAGGAGAGGAAGTTACATTGGGAAAGCTTGGGTAAAAAGAAAAGTCTTAAGATGTTTTCGAAAAACAGAGTAATGTGTAGCCAGACGCAGATGATCAGGGAGGGAATTCCAGAAGGAAGGTGCCAAAACAGAGAAATTGGAACCACCCCCTTTCTTGCGTCTGTATCGGGGAACATGTAGAAGTGATTGAGTGGATGAGCGCAGCTCGCGAACAGGGGTGTATTCTTTAAGTAAAGAAGAAATAAAGGCAGGGGCAGTCCCTTGACGTGCCTGGAAGACCATGCATCCAGTCTTAAAAAGAGATCGCTCCTTAACAGGCAGCCAATGTAGTGCTTTCAGCAGGGGGGTAGAGTGGTGAGAACGGGGAAGACCATAGATCAATCTGGCCGCCTGGTTTTGAACCAGCTGGAGCTTCTGCAGACTATAGGCCGGGATGCCGTTGTAAAGGGCATTAGCATAGTCCAGCCGGGAAACAACCAGAGCGGACATGATTAATCTGAGAGCGGAAGGAGAGAAGAAACGGGACACAGAGCGGATAGTACGAAGTACAAAAAAGCAGGAAGACACCACAGAACTAATTTGTGAGTGAAGATTGAGATGATTATTGAGCTTGATACCCAGAGTTTTAACTGAGGGAGAAGGTGTGGGAGGGGATCCCAGGGAGGAAGGCCAAAAGAGAGAGTTCCAGGGACTGGAGGAACCACCTGTAAGGACCAATTCTGTTTTGTCAGGGTTCAACTTCAGATGGTTGTGGTTCATCCAGTCCCTGATGAAAATCATAATAGACTGAAAATTAGAGATAGAATGAGAAGAGGAGGAGAGATTAAAGATAAGCTGGAGGTCATCTGCGTAGTTGAATACAGTGACCTTCAGCTGTTGGAGGGCAAAGATCAAAGGATAGATGTAGAGGTTAAATAGAAGGGGAGAAAGAGAAGAACCCTGAGGGACACCGCAAGTGACTTTGAGTTGGGTGGCCGAGAAATCCCCCAGCCGAACCGCCTGGGCACGGTCCCTCAGGAAGGACAATAGCCACACCAGGGCTGGGCCCTCGACCCCCGCTGCTCCGACACGGGACAATAAGATGGTATGATCAACCGTGTCGAAGGCGGCAGAGAGATCGAGGAGCACCAAGGCCTGGTTGTTGTCGTGGTCCATGCCCTCCCTGAGATGGTTCAGGACCGATACCACGACGGACTCGGTGGAGTGCCTGGGCCGAAAACCGGCCTGGCTGGACGCAAGACCACCATTGGCTTCCACGTGGGCACTGAGGACTGATGTAACGTGTCGCTCTAGCACCTTGCCCAGATAGGGCAGGAGGGAGATGGGGCGGTAGTTGGCTGTAATGGAAGGGTCCAACCCAGGCTTCTTGAGGATGGGGACTACGGTGGCAGATTTAAGGGCTGGAATTACTACGCCCTGAGCCAGCGAGCTATTAAGGAAAGATATAGGCGGTTTAGGACAGACCGAATAGATCTGTTGTAGTATGTAGGCTGGGCAGATGTCCGCCGGGGAACCAGATTTTATTTTGGGGAGTATTGCAAGAAATGACTCCTCAGTGAGCAGAGGAAAAGAGGAGAGAGAGACGTGAACAGTCGGGGGAATAGGCTCAGAAAAGGCAGAGGAAGGGGGTGGAATATTGGCTCTGATATTAACAATTTTTTCTAAAAAATAAGTGTTCAAAGAATCATAGAGGGACTGGGATGGGGAAGGTTAAGGGGTGGCCCTGTCAGAGTAAGCCAAGTCCTGGACAATGGAGAAGATCTCCCTGGATTTATTCTCCGCTGCCAATATTTTCGCTGAAAAATAAGTTGTTTTAGCACTCAATATGGCTTTTTTGTAATCGTTCAGCAAAAATAGATAAGACTTTTTAGATGAAGGGCAGTAGTCCATTCTCCAGTGCCTTTCTGCCCGCCGAAGAGTCAGCTTCTTTGCCTTTAGATCGTCACCAAACCAGCGATTTGATTCCTTTGATCTTTGAGTGGATATCCTTCGTAGTGGGGCTTCCTTATCACAGCCTCCCGCAAGCCAGATGTCAATGGCGGTGGCTTGGGAGGTGGAGGATAGGCCCTCTAGGTTAGGTGCGGAAATTAGCAGCGAAGATGACAGGGCGGGGAGGTCCACCCTATTCCAATTTCGAGCCCAGATATTTTTGGCCGGTGGAATCTTGGTTGCCAGCTTAGGGTGGAGAGAAAAAGATACCAGGGCGTGGTCTGACCAGGGACATGGGGACACGGTCATGGAGGAGACCAGGGCATTAAGAGACCAGACCTGGTCTAGTACATGGCCGTGGACGTGCGTAGGGGTGTGCAGGTGAGATGTAAAGTTAAGGGATGTGAGTGAGTCAGAAAATTGTTTGGAGGCTATGCTTTCCTGGGGGTCTGAAGGCCAATAATTGAAGTCCCCTAGTACCAAAATAGAGGCATGATTTATTGCTAAAGTGGCCAACAGATCCTGAAAAGCCGGCAGAAATAGATGAGATGATTGGGGTGGGCGATACATCAATAAACAAGTGAGCGGGGGAGAAAAGGCCAGTGATCGAGCTACCAGATGCTCGGTAAAATTAATAGTGGGGGAGGGAAGAAGTTGAAAATTGTACTCGGCTCTAGCAATAAGGGCTACTCCACCTCCTGACTTGCCCCCTGTTCGATCGGCACGAAGGGCCACATAAGGGGCAGGAAGAGCGGCCAAGAGAGAGGGCAATGAGGTATCACAGAACCATGTTTCTGTAAGGAGTAACATATCAGGCTGGTGGTTGTCCAACAGCACAAATAGCTCTTGATGGTGCTTTACGGCCGACCTGTTGTTGAGTAAAATAAGAGATAGGAGAGGGGGAAGGGATACGTGAGTAGAATCGGGGGGGGGGGACGAGGGCGGAGACAATATGGGGGATGTAGGATAATGGGGATTTAGGTAAAGACCAGAAGCAGTAATGTGTCTGATGGTGGAAGTTGCTAAGGGCCAAGGGCCGCGAAGAGCAATAAGGGCCGAGGAGGAATAAGGAGGGACATAAGGTCGCGCCCCTAGCCCCGTCCGGCCGCGGACGGGCGCAGACGTGCTGGACTTTGGCTTGACTTCGGCGCGCCTTCGGCGCGCCCGCAGCGCTCGTCCGCTGCGCTCCCTCATTGAGGAACGACTAAATAGGGGCGGAGCGCGGGGGGTGTGGCGTCGAGCTAGGTCGCCTGACCTGCCCAACTCAAGATGGCGCCCACACTCCACCGAGCCCTGAAGTGAATGTAAAAGGTAAGGCTCCAGTTGCCTTTAGGAAGGTCCAAAATGATTTTAAAATGATTTTAAAAGATCGGCGCCGCTGCTCTCGCTCAGCAGGGCGTCAGCGCTTCATCAGTCTCGAGCGTCAAACTGCAGGCGCGAACCAACTGCCACCGGGGTCGCCTGCCTCCAGGCTGGGCTCTGCAGACGCTGATTCCAGTGGCATGGAGAGCACGGAACTCATGTCTGAACATAGCCGTCCCACTAGGATTGACAAATGCAAAAACAACAGTTGATGGACAGAATGCAGAACCGGCTTGGCAGTTCGGGCTGGACTGTTCCCATGGGGCACAGGGTCAAGACACGTTTTGCATATGGCTGGGTTCAAACTGAAATGGCATTGTGAGCAAAAAAACGATGGATTTAGGCCCTTATCTCTGTACGGGGTGAATGTTGACATTGTTCTGCATTCTGTCCATCAACTTCCCCACTCAGTAACAGCAGTGAAATTAGGTCCTTTGTCCATCCCTGGAGCTACTTGGCCGGTCTTGGCCGGGTTTACTCCGCATCCACGTTATTTAATGGTTCCCGTTGGGGAACTAGGAGTCCTTTATACCTCTGCTGTAGGGGTTATTAAGGCGTTAGTGCAATACGTTTCCAGCCACGTATTGGCAGGGCCACCTGGTACTGCGGGGAAACCAGCTGGACCGGCCGGGATGAAAATTAATCCTGTCATGGTTGATTCGGTTATGGGCAAGCGGCCCCAAGAAAAGGATGATTTACCTTTTTGGCTTGCTTAGTAATTTGACCAGCTGGAAGCAGTATTTCCTAATACGTTTCCTGTTGAGAAACACAGGATTCTAATGATTAGTTTGCAGAAAGACTTAATACCAGAGGTTCCTGATTGTGAGACCTGGGGTAAGATATTTGCGACAGTCTATACTAAGTGCTTCAGCACTCGGTCCATGGCTGTCCAGTCCTCCGTCATTAAACTTGTCCAAGATGAACACGGGGCGGAGGCGGCTGTTGAATTTGGAATCAGACTCATTGGAGCATTTGAGGCTGTTTCCGATCTCGTCCTTGCTAATGTTAAGGGGAATGCTGTGAGCTTTCAGGTGTCTATTGCTGTACTCACAGTCTCCGAAGCCGATAAGCCCCAGCAGTTACTGGAAATCCTTGCTGATACTTATAAAACCATTGGCCGCAATAGTTTGGGTGTTAAGCCTTTTGCTAAAACAACACTGCAGAAGCAAACTAAGGTGGCGTCTTCTGAAAATGATGAACGCCCCACTTTTCCTAAAAAGAATTGGAATAAAAATAAAAACACGGAAAAAAGCAACAGAAACAGGGGTCACGTCCTGCATCCCCAAAACCTGAGCGCACAGATGATTTGCGTGACCGCACAAGTATTAAGTCACCTGATCGTTTTTAGGTTCCTGATCAACATTCTCCTTGCTCTTTGCAGGATACATTGGTCTTACCCACCAGTGGAGGAGACCGCTGTAAAGGTCGGGGTACCCAGCAAAGTAGAGAGCAGCCCCGCAAGACAGATGGTAAATGCAAGCGAGACGACTCACCACGTCAAACACCCCAGTTTCAGTCAGAAGAAGAAAGTTTCCTCTTTAACAGCGAGGTATGCCACGGATAGTAAGAACATAGCTTTGGAACCTGACATGGGCGCTGATGCTGTTAGACAGTGCGGTGGAAATTACAGTAGTGCGGGAAGCATTGCTTCCATTTCTGAAAGTGACAGCAACTGACACGTTTGTTACTGTTGAGACAGCTGACACTAGAGTGGCTCCCCCTGACAGACTTTATGAAATAGTCCTTTTAATTGAAGGTGACATACATCGTACTATAAAAGGGGTATTTTGGAAAAATCTGACTACTAACTATAACATCCTACTACCTATAAATCAATACTCGGAGAATTATACTACCGTCAATTGTGAATTCTTTAGACAATTTACGCAATCCATGCTTCTGGACTTTACTGAAACCATCAGGATACACATTACGGCTTACATAATCCAGAAGCTCTAGGTACTTAGTGTCATCCATTTCAATTTCAAATAAAGATAAATGAGAAAAAAATGAGAATTGCATGTTAGATGTAAAGAACAAATTGTACATGCTTGCATTCAATTGCAAAGACATAAATAACTATAAAGGTGTGTGAATACACAATTACTAAAACAAGTGTCACTCCGTCTTCACAGCTCAAACCGCCCAATCCGAACTTTAAGCGAGGGACAGAGAGTACCTACCATTACATGGAGGAAGCAATTTCCTGAGCGGGAGAAAACTTACATTAACTTTGGGTTGATGGCACGCATGATTTATAAGAATAGAGGTCTGTAAGGGCCATGTGACGCAGCAACAAGTATTATAATCACAGGAGGATTAAGAGGGAGCACATGACATTAAGTTCAGCGTGAGACATGCATGCTATTTGAAAAAACAGGCCAGGAACAGCCACACGGCGAAGGAATGAATATGAAAGTCAAGGGAGGATTAAGTGATTGGCCCACCACAAAACTAGGATTAAACTTTACACTACTATTACTTGCAAGGAAGCACAGGGCACGTGGCGCAGCACAAAAATGCGACACAGAAATTTACAAGAATCAATTTTCTGAGCCGGAGAAAACTTACATTAACTTCGGGTGTGGCACACACGATTTATAAGAATAGAGGCCTGGGAGAGCTACGACATGCAGCAATAACTTTTACAATGATGCACGCACAATTTAAAAGAATAGAGGCCTGGGAGGGCCACGTGATGCAGCAATACCTATTAGAATCATGCACGCACGATTTATAGGAATAGAGGCCAGGGAGGGCCACGTGACGCAGCAATAAGTATTACAATCATGCACGCACGATTTACAAGACTAAAGGCCTGGGAGGGCCACGTGACGTAGCAATAAGTATTAGAATCATCCACGCATGATTTAAAAGAATAGAGGCCTGGGAGAGCCATGTGATGCAGCAATAACTATTATAATCACGCACCCACGATTTATAAGAATAGAGGCCTGGGAGGTCCATGTGACGCAGCAACAACTATTACAATCAAGGGAGGATTAGGAGAGAGCAAATTACATTAACTTCAGCATCAGACATACATGATAATTGAAAAAACAGGCCAGGAACGGCTACGCGGCGCAGCGCAGGAATAAATATAAAAGTCAAGGGAGGATTAAGTGATTGGCCCACCACAGAACTAGGATTAAACCTTACACTACCATTACATGCGAGGAACCACAGGGCACATGGTGCAGCACAAAATGTAACGCAGAAATTCACAAGAATCAATTTCCTGAGCGGGAGAAAACTTACATTAACTTCGGGGTATGGCACGCAAGATTTATAAGAATAGAAGCCTGGGAGAGACACATGACGTAGCAATAAGTATTACAATGATGCACGCACAAGTTAAAAGAATAGAGGCCTGGGAGGGCCACGTGATGCAGCAATAAGTATTACAATGATGCACGCACAAGTTAAAATATTAGAGGCCTGGGAGGGCCACGTGACTGAGCAATAACTATTAAAATCATGCACGCACGATGTATAAGAATAGAGGCCTGGGAGGGCCACGTGACGCAGCAATACCTATTACAATGATGCACGCACGATTTAAAAGAATAAAGACCTGGGAGGGCCACATGAGGCAGCAATAACTATTAGAATCATGCACGCACAATTTATAATGATAGAGGCCACGGAGGGCCACTTGACGCAGCAATAAGTATTACAATCATGCACGCATGATTTATAAGAATAGAGGCCTGGCAGGGCCACGTGATGTAGCAATAAGTATTAGAATCATGCACGCACAATTTAAAAGAATAGAGGCCTGGGAGGGCATGTGACGCAGCAACAACTATTACAATCATGCACACATGAATTATAAGAATAGAAGCCTGTGAGGGCCACATGACGCAGCAACAAGTTTTATAATCATGGGAGAATTAAGAGGGAGCACATCACATTAAGTTCAGCGTCAGACATGCATGATGTTTGAAAAAACAGGCCAGGAACGGCCACGCGGCGAAGGAATAAATATGAAAGTCAAGGGAGGATTAAGTGATTGGCCCACCACAGAACTAGGATTAAACGTTACACTACCATTACATGCAAGGAAGCACAGGGCACGTGGCGCAGCACAATAATGCGACACAGAAATTTGCAAGAATCAATTTTCTGAGCAGGAGAAAACTTACATTAACTTCGGGTATGGCACACACGATTTATAAGAATAGAGGCATGGGAGAGCTACGTCATGCAGCAATAACTATTACAATGATACAAGCACAATTTAAAAGAATAGAGGCCTGGGAGGGCCACTTGATGCAGCAATAACTATTAGAATCATGCAAGCACGATTTATAAGAATAGAGGCCAGGGAGGGCCACGTGACGCAGCAATAAGTATTACAATCATCCATGCACTATTTATAAGACTAGAGGCCTGGGAGGGCCACATGACGTAGCAATAAGTATTAGAAGCATTCACACACGATTTAAAAGAATAGAGGCCTGGGAGAGCCATGTGATGCAGCAATAACTATTATAATACCGCGCGCGCGATTTGTAAGTATAGAGGCCTTGGAGGTCCATGTGACGCAGCAACAACTATTACAATCACGTGAGGATTAGGAGAGAGCACATTACATTAACTTCAGCATCAGACATACAAGATAATTGAAAAAACATGTTAGGAATGGCCACGCGGCGTAGCACAGGAAAAATTATGAAAGTCAAGGGAGGATTAAGTGATTGGCCCACCACAGAACTAGGATTAAACCTTACACTACCATTACATGCGAGGAACCACTGGGCACATGGCGCAGCACAAAAATGAGATGCAGAAATTCATGAGAATCAATTTCCTGAGCGGGAGAAAACTTACATTAACTTCGGGGTATGGCACGCAAGATTTATAAGAATAGAAGCCTGGGAGAGACACATGACGTAGCAATAAGTATTACAATGATGCACGCACACGTTAAATGAATAGAGGCCTGGGAGGGCCACGTGACGCAGCAATAAGTATTACAATGATGCACGCACAAGTTAAAATAATAGAGGCCTGGGAGGGCCACGTGACGCAGCAATAACTATTAGAATCATGCACGCACGATGTATAAGAATAGAGGCCTGGGAGGGCCACGTGACGCAGCAATACCTATTACAATGATGCACACACGATTTAAAAGAATAAAGACCTGGGAGAGCCACATGACGCAGCAATAACTATTAGAATCATGCACGCACAATTTATAAGAATAGAGGCCAGGGAGGGCCACTTGACGCAGCAATAAGTATTACAATCATGCACGTACGATTTATAAGAATAGAGGCATGGCAGGGCCACGTGATGTAGCAATACGTATTAGACTCATGCATGCACGATTAAAAAGAATAGAGGCCTAGGAGGGCCATGTGACACAGCAACAACTATTACAATCATGCACACATGATTTATAAGAATAGAAGCCTGTGAGGGCCACATGACGCAGCAACAAGTATTATATTCACGGGAGGATTAAGAGGGAGCACATTACATTAAGTTCAGCGTCAGACATGCATGATATTTGCAAAAACAGGCCAGGAACGGCCACGCGGCGCAGGAATATATATGAAAGTCAAGGGAGGCTTAAGTGATTGGCCCACCACAGAACTAGGATTAAACCTTACACTACCATTACATGCAAGGAAGCACAGGGTACGTGACGCAGCACAAAAATGCAACACAGAAATACACAATGATGTACGGGAAGCAATACAGTACTCTTAGTTACAGTATAGACAATTACAAAAATAATGCAAATTTCTCACCTTGCAAGGACAGGAAAAAAATGTGGAATGCACTCAATGAACTCACCGAGTGAGGTATGCACATGTTGAACTGGATGAATGGGCCTCCTTTTTCGGTTATTCGGGCCTACATGAAGCTTTTAAACCACTAGGACGGACCATCACAGCGGTTGGGATGGGAGCAGCACTAAAATGGCATTGAGCACGTGCGCATCGTCTTTTTTATAGGTGGGGTCACGTGTGTTGTGACGCAATCACTACAATGGAAATCTGGGCCATGTAATGTTGTTGTGTTTTCCTGGTAGCAGAAGTGGAGTGGGCTGGCCTGAAGTACAATAGTACTGCGCAAGGCTCTGAAGCATGATTTCAGAGCTTTGGGTATGATTCTATCGTGAGCTATGTGAAAAATCTTGTGATTCGGGTGTCCGTTTTCTAGTGCTGACGTTACCCGGGTCTTAAAAATAAACGTGTCATTATATCTGTAAAGTTCCACAACTTGGCCAACATGGAAGGTACGGGATATCACTGACTATATATTCGCTGTATAAACGTACACGACGTCACGTGGAAGCGCCGATGCGATGCGTAACGTCAAAACCTATCTGTGACGTATGCGCGGGTACGAGTTCAGTACGACTACAGTGTTCGAGGACGGTACGCGTACTCTACGTTTACCACACAAAAAAATGCTAAAAAAATATGTTGCAGTTAATTTTAATATATTGAAAAATAATATAAAATAAAATAAAAAAATTCTGATTTTTTTAATTATTTTTCACAAAAAAATGTTGAGTTAATTTAAAAAATAAAATAGCTAAAAATATTAATTATAAAAAATTCAGTAAGTTAGTAAAAAAATATATAACATTTAAAAATTGGCATTTACAAAAACTATGAAATTCACTGAAAAAACGTGGGTTTTACCTACGTCATAGTTAGGAATTAGCATTTAAAAAACCTTAGAAATTCACTATAAAAAAACCATATGTTTCACACATGTTATAGTTAGCTGGACATTTCACTCATACAAAATCATTGAAATTGCCCCGTTATAGTTAGTTCAGCTAACTATAACTCTCGCGCCCGCAATCCACTGCTGATGACATCACATATTACATCACTCATGACTTGGTCTGTGACATCACTCATGACATCACTCATGACATCTCAAATGACATCACTGATGACATCACTGATGACATCATCCTTGTGAAAGAGTGGCAGACCTCCTCTCACCCTAATATAAACTTTGATACACACATTCAAAAACGGAAACTACAAATTTTCAAAACAATGACGATACCAATACCAGTTAGAACAACCTATTCTGTAATACCAAAATCTACATACACATCCATTTATTGACCAACAGTTCTATATAGTCACTCATACATGTACTCACTCATCATATGTACTCATACACCTATACATCCTGTTACACACCTACACTCATACATAGAGTTACTCACACACATACTCACGCTGCAAATAAAGTATCAAACATCCATTTACTTGCATATACAGCTATACACACACCACTACACATAATTCTACAGAAACATACACATACATTCTCTCTTAAACAATCACTTATAGAAACACATACTTATTTATACAGGAACTCTTCCAATCTCTATCTCTCAGATATACTCACTTATATACATCAAAACTCACATAAAACTAGTTTAAAACATATGTATTTACTCATAAAGACACTATTGAGACAGTCATTCACTCACTAACACATCCATAGACACACTCATCCAGTCGTACAGTCCTACACACCTGCTGTCTTCGAAACACATACAAACAGTGAGTCACTCATTCATGCATAATATCCCCCAATGAACCATACGGACACTCATACTAATAATCAAAAAAACAACTAATAACCTATATACACACTCATATAGCTACCCACCAACCCATGCAGCCACTTATACACAAAGTGAGACACTGATACAGATATTTAAATATTTAAACATTACTCGCTAATACATCTATTCACTAAGATATACTTAATAAGTCAGTTATACAATCAATTTTACAAAATAAAACATCCATTTAGACACTTATTTACCCATTTATACTTCCGTCGACCTTTATATATACATATAAAACGGTATTTATTTTTCAGAAAGCCACACATTCACTGGATGATGTCATAAGTGATGTCATCAGTGATGTCATTTGAGATGTCATCAGTGATGTCAAGAGTGATGTCACTGACTATGTCATGAGTGATGTAATATGTGACATCCTCAGCAGTGTATTGGGGCGTGCGAGTTATAGTTAGCTGAACTTACTATAGTGGGGGGAATTTCAATGGTTTGGTATGAGTGAAATGTCCAGCTAACTATAATATGTTTTTTTTCAGTGAATTTCTAAGGTTGTTTAAATGCTAATTCCTAACTATAACGTGGCTTAAACCTGTGGTTTTTTCAGTGAATATATATATTTATATATATATAAATATATATGTTTGAGCAAAGCCAAGGAGCATTTGAGAAGGCACTCGACGCTCTCCCCGCTGTGGACAAGCCCTGCTGTCAGTCGCTATTCATGGCATTAAATGATTTCGTTGCATGGTCCGACGCGTTTCAGGGCTGGCACGCCCCTTCCTCATGGACAGGCACAGGGGAAAAATGATAAGACGCCTCACCTTTACTTCACCACTTTTATTTGATGAGGAAACGCCCTTATTCGCCTCACCGGGACTACAAATACCAGCAAGCTGCTGGATGTCAAAAAGATGCCACGCCCATAGGGCGTTTCCTCATCAAATAAAAGTGGTGAAGTAAAGGTGAGGCGTCTTATCATTTTTCCCCTGTGCCTGTCCATGAGGAAGGGGCGTGCCAGCCCTGAAACGCGTCGGACCATGCAACGAAATCATTTAATGCCATGAATAGCGACTGACAGCAGGGCTTGTCCACAGCGGGGAGAGCGTCGAGTGCCTTCTCAAATGCTCCTTGGCTTTGCTCAAACATATTTCACACGGCGCCTTGGCCGTGGAGGAGAGCACCATTCTCGTTTCAGACAAACTGCATGCTGCGTGTCTGAGTGCGAGAAGGCTTTCGGAAGGGAACTGTTCCATTCTGGGATGCACGCTTTCTCCTGGGAGATGAAGGTCGCTTACATGGACATTTGCCTACTAAAGGATTTAATGAAGGAAAACTACACGAGGGGAAACTGAACCTACTCAAGGAATACTTATTCGCCTCACCGGGACTACAAATACCAGCAAGCTGCTGGATGTCAAAAAGATGCCACGCCCATAGGGCGTTTCCTCATCAAATAAAAGTGGTGAAGTAAAGGTGAGGCGTCTTATCATTTTTCCCCTGTGCCTGTCCATGAGGAAGGGGCGTGCCAGCCCTGAAACGCGTCGGACCATGCAACGAAATCATTTAATGCCATGAATAGCGACTGACAGCAGGGCTTGTCCACAGCGGGGAGAGCGTCGAGTGCCTTCTCAAATGCTCCTTGGCTTTGCTCAAACATATTTCACACGGCGCCTTGGCCGTGGAGGAGAGCACCATTCTCGTTTCAGACAAACTGCATGCTGCGTGTCTGAGTGCGAGAAGGCTTTCGGAAGGGAACTGTTCCATTCTGGGATGCACGCTTTCTCCTGGGAGATGAAGGTCGCTTACATGGACATTTGCCTACTAAAGGATTTAATGAAGGAAAACTACACGAGGGGAAACTGAACCTACTCAAGGAATACTTATTCGCCTCACCGGGACTACAAATACCAGCAAGCTGCTGGATGTCAAAAAGATGCCACGCCCATAGGGCGTTTCCTCATCAAATAAAAGTGGTGAAGTAAAGGTGAGGCGTCTTATCATTTTTCCCCTGTGCCTGTCCATGAGGAAGGGGCGTGCCAGCCCTGAAACGCGTCGGACCATGCAACGAAATCATTTAATGCCATGAATAGCGACTGACAGCAGGGCTTGTCCACAGCGGGGAGAGCGTCGAGTGCCTTCTCAAATGCTCCTTGGCTTTGCTCAAACATATTTCACACGGCGCCTTGGCCGTGGAGGAGAGCACCATTCTCGTTTCAGACAAACTGCATGCTGCGTGTCTGAGTGCGAGAAGGCTTTCGGAAGGGAACTGTTCCATTCTGGGATGCACGCTTTCTCCTGGGAGATGAAGGTCGCTTACATGGACATTTGCCTACTAAAGGATTTAATGAAGGAAAACTACACGAGGGGAAACTGAACCTACTCAAGGAATACTTATTCGCCTCACCGGGACTACAAATACCAGCAAGCTGCTGGATGTCAAAAAGATGCCACGCCCATAGGGCGTTTCCTCATCAAATAAAAGTGGTGAAGTAAAGGTGAGGCGTCTTATCATTTTTCCCCTGTGCCTGTCCATGAGGAAGGGGCGTGCCAGCCCTGAAACGCGTCGGACCATGCAACGAAATCATTTAATGCCATGAATAGCGACTGACAGCAGGGCTTGTCCACAGCGGGGAGAGCGTCGAGTGCCTTCTCAAATGCTCCTTGGCTTTGCTCAAACATATTTCACACGGCGCCTTGGCCGTGGAGGAGAGCACCATTCTCGTTTCAGACAAACTGCATGCTGCGTGTCTGAGTGCGAGAAGGCTTTCGGAAGGGAACTGTTCCATTCTGGGATGCACGCTTTCTCCTGGAAGATGAAGGTCGCTTACATGGACATTTGCCTACTAAAGGATTTAATGAAGGAAAACTACACGAGGGGAAACTGAACCTACTCAAGGAATACTTATTCGCCTCACCGGGACTACAAATACCAGCAAGCTGCTGGATGTCAAAAAGATGCCACGCCCATAGGGCGATTCCTCATCAAATAAAAGTGGTGAAGTAAAGGTGAGGCGTCTTATCATTTTTCCCCTGTGCCTGTCCATGAGGAAGGGGCGTGCCAGCCCTGAAACGCGTCGGACCATGCAACGAAATCATTTAATGCCATGAATAGCGACTGACAGCAGGGCTTGTCCACAGCGGGGAGAGCGTCGAGTGCCTTCTCAAATGCTCCTTGGCTTTGCTCAAACATATTTCACACGGCGCCTTGGCCGTGGAGGAGAGCACCATTCTCGTTTCAGACAAACTGCATGCTGCGTGTCTGAGTGCGAGAAGGCTTTCGGAAGGGAACTGTTCCATTCTGGGATGCACGCTTTCTCCTGGGAGATGAAGGTCGCTTACATGGACATTTGCCTACTAAAGGATTTAATGAAGGAAAACTACACGAGGGGAAACTGAACCTACTCAAGGAATACTTATTCGCCTCACCGGGACTACAAATACCAGCAAGCTGCTGGATGTCAAAAAGATGCCACGCCCATAGGGCGTTTCCTCATCAAATAAAAGTGGTGAAGTAAAGGTGAGGCGTCTTATCATTTTTCCCCTGTGCCTGTCCATGAGGAAGGGGCGTGCCAGCCCTGAAACGCGTCGGACCATGCAACGAAATCATTTAATGCCATGAATAGCGACTGACAGCAGGGCTTGTCCACAGCGGGGAGAGCGTCGAGTGCCTTCTCAAATGCTCCTTGGCTTTGCTCAAACATATTTCACACGGCGCCTTGGCCGTGGAGGAGAGCACCATTCTCGTTTCAGACAAACTGCATGCTGCGTGTCTGAGTGCGAGAAGGCTTTCGGAAGGGAACTGTTCCATTCTGGGATGCACGCTTTCTCCTGGGAGATGAAGGTCGCTTACATGGACATTTGCCTACTAAAGGATTTAATGAAGGAAAACTACACGAGGGGAAACTGAACCTACTCAAGGAATACTTATTCGCCTCACCGGGACTACAAATACCAGCAAGCTGCTGGATGTCAAAAAGATGCCACGCCCATAGGGCGTTTCCTCATCAAATAAAAGTGGTGAAGTAAAGGTGAGGCGTCTTATCATTTTTCCCCTGTGCCTGTCCATGAGGAAGGGGCGTGCCAGCCCTGAAACGCGTCGGACCATGCAACGAAATCATTTAATGCCATGAATAGCGACTGACAGCAGGGCTTGTCCACAGCGGGGAGAGCGTCGAGTGCCTTCTCAAATGCTCCTTGGCTTTGCTCAAACATATAAATATATATATATATATATATATATATATTACCTACTGGCGGTCGCCAGTAGGTAGTTATAGTTAGGACCTAGTTTCCATAGGAAATCCACAACATTCTATTTGGAATAACTTTGGCGTCGATTGGGGAATTTGCATGTAATTTTCCAGAGGTTTGGCCCGTTACGCTCCGCTCCTTCGCTGAAAGTCTCGTGGGGATTTGTCAAGTGGGGGCCGAGAAAAAAGGGGGGTCCCAAAACGTTTTTTCCCCATGCAATTTTCCATTGGACGATTAGATACGACTACAGCCCGAATGGCTGAATGGAATTACAAGAAATTTGGCAAAATGGTAGAGTCTGATTCGCAGATCGCCATTTTGTTTAAATTGTGTAAATACCTCCAGTAGTTTTTGAGCAAATCGCGAGCAGAATTTTGATTGGCTGTTGGACGTCTGTCAACATTGTGTAAAGAGAAAAACGCATTTGATAATACAACTAGGGAACAGACCAATATGTAAAGCACAAAAATCAATTAAAAATTTAACAAATTCAATTTATTAATAAAATTACAGTTTCAAATTTTAAAAAACATAATCACTACAATGTTATTAAAAGATACACAAAATTATGTATGAAAGAAATATTCGTGACACAATTATACAAGAAAAATACATAAGACGTAAGTGGCAAACAATACAATTTATCGTAGGTGGCAAACAATACAATTTATCGACGCGCGTTTCGGCGTTGTCAGAACGCCTTCATCAGGAGCCACATTCAATCTGTAAAACATGTTTTAAAAAAGAGTTAGAAACAACTCTAGATCAGAAAATTCCTAACCAATAAATAATATTTTAAAACATCTCATTGTGCTTACATAACAAGGAAATCCCTACAAGAAGCAGTTACCATATGTAGCTGCAACTGATACAAACTAGTTAATGTATATTTGAGCAGTAATTCAACCCCACAATTATGTTTGGGGGGAAGAGGGGGGGGGGGTTTTAGGTGTTTTCAAGGTCTAAATGACATCAGACTATCTGTCGTTTATCAACTGGTAAGTATCAAGTGTGTGCACTATGCCATTGTTAAGGTTATTACATCCGTTAGATGGTAATAGTTTAGACATAACTTCTTCTCTGTCTTCTTACCTAGTGAACACTGGATGGGTGCTCTCTATTGGTTCTGGATAAAATCCAACATCTGTTTTCTTAACGGTACTCTGAGTCACCTGGTTAAAAAGTTTTGGTCTGAAAAAGATATATTAATTAACCATATGTACCCCTATGATCAAAAAGTTGTTCTTGGGGGGGGGGAAATTGAAATCAGTTTGCTGCACTTCTAGATACAAGCATATTTTTATAATTACAGTGCTTATTTTGTAAAGGATCATTTAACAGGTAGCTCTTCTACTCAGTCTCTCATTATGTCTGGTTTTTTCTGGGAATTTACAGAAAAAATGAACACCCTTATTTCACGTTTTCAGAGAAGAGGGAGGTATCGAGGATCTCTCCTACGTTAGGTGAATAGTCACGCATAACACCCAATTATCTGGGATGGCACATGCTTACCATATATATTAAAAAGTGTCGGTGTCGACGCGATCACAACCCAAAATTCTGCTGTAATACCGATATGATTACAACGTGCTAAAGATAAAAGGTATATACCATTACTATCAAGCGAGTCATTGATGGTAGATAACATCAAAGCAACATCACGTATTGCTTACCAAAAACACTGGCAAGGCGAGCCGTGGCTTCAACCTGTCAAGAGCCAAATAGGTCACAATCTGTGGTGTTTTAGTAGCGTCTCGCAGCCGTTGGTATCTATGTATCAATTCCTAAGAGGGTTGTAAAGCGTAAATAATTATTGTGCTTCAAATTATTGCTGTGGATCATGTAACTGGTTTAACGGCTACATTGTGTACTGCCCATTTACTAGCTTACCCGGGATATAAGGAATGCAAGCCGCAACTTCAGCCTGTGAAGCCCCAGGGAAGTATCCGTCTCTTTAGATCTATAGCTGCGTATCACAGCCGTTGATTTACACGTCTTTCTTCCTAAGATGAATATAAAGCCTGACTCAATTATTCAAAATTATGACGCCGGCACTTCAAGCTAAGCAATATCAAGGCGGCGAGGTATATCCCAACCGGTTGCTTACCGAAAAAGATAAGATTCGGTCCGTGTCTTCAACCTGCGCCAGGGAAATCTCAGTCTCTTTAGATCTATAGCGGCGTGTAACAGCCGTTGATTTGCACGTGTTTCTTCCTAAGATGAATATAGAACCGGATTCAGTTATTCAAAATTACGGCGCCGGCACTACAAGCTAAGCAATAACAAGGCGGCAAGGCGTCTCCCAGCAGGTAGCTTACCGAAAAAGATAAAGTTCGGTCCGTGTCTTCAACCTGCGGGCGCCGCGCAAAAGGTCTCGATCGGCGTCCCGCAGCCGTTGGAAAAGGATGGTTGACCAGCCGGGTGGGCGGTCTCACTTTAAATACCCGGATTTGGTTCTTAAAGGGCAAGTGACCGTTACCGTGACGTGCTCAGGAAAACCGATGGCAAAGTATACATAAACTGAATTTCGAAAGAGAATGAAATATTAAAAAATAGCATTCTCCCACGGAATTTCATTATTTAAACCCTTCTTAAAGGTATTCAAAATAAATATCCAAAAAACTTCACGTTTCTTACGAATAGCACATCCACCTTTGTTTTCTGCAAGTTTAATTTTTTCTAGCACTCTCCACTGGATGTCATCTGGTTTGTGCTGAGCCTCTAAAAAATGTTTGACAAGAGGTGCATTAAGTTTCTTAGTGTGGATGGCAGATCTGTGCTCTGTAAGGCGTGTTTGAATTGATCTGCATGTTTCTCCTACATAGCCCATTCCGCACGGGCATTTAATGAAATAGACCACATTCGCGGTCTTACAATTCCACAAATCATTCGCTTTGAAGGTGGAACCATTATGTGTAAATGATTCCCCTGAAAGGATGGTTTTGCAAGATTTGCAAGTGGAGCAAGGCACCGTGCCCCTAACGGGCAGGTTCGTATTGACGAACCTGCCCGTTAGGGGCACGGTGCCTTGCTCCACTTGCAAATCTTGCAAAACCATCCTTTCAGGGGAATCATTTACACATAATGGTTCCACCTTCAAAGCGAATGATTTGTGGAATTGTAAGACCGCGAATGTGGTCTTATACGAACCTGCCCGTTAGGGGCACGGTGCCTTGCTCCACTTGCAAATCTTGCAAAACCATCCTTTCAGGGGAATCATTTACACATAATGGTTCCACCTTCAAAGCGAATGATTTGTGGAATTGTAAGACCGCGAATGTGGTCTATTTCATTAAATGCCCGTGCGGAATGGGCTATGTAGGAGAAACATGCAGATCAATTCAAACACGCCTTACAGAGCACAGATCTGCCATCCACACTAAGAAACTTAAAGCACCTCTTGTCAAACATTTTTTAGAGGCTCAGCACAAACCAGATGACATCCAGTGGAGAGTGCTAGAAAAAATTAAACTTGCAGAAAACAAAGGTGGATGTGCTATTCGTAAGAAACGTGAAGTTTTTTGGATATTTATTTTGAATACCTTTAAGAAGGGTTTAAATAATGAAATTCCGTGGGAGAATGCTATTTTTTAATATTTCATTCTCTTTCGAAATTCAGTTTATGTATACTTTGCCATCGGTTTTCCTGAGCACGTCACGGTAACGGTCACTTGCCCTTTAAGAACCAAATCCGGGTATTTAAAGTGAGACCGCCCACCCGGCTGGTCAACCATCCTTTTCCAACGGCTGCGGGACGCCGATCGAGACCTTTTGCGCGGCGCCCGCAGGTTGAAGACACGGACCGAACTTTATCTTTTTCGGTAAGCTACCTGCTGGGAGACGCCTTGCCGCCTTGTTATTGCTTAGCTTGTAGTGCCGGCGCCGTAATTTTGAATAACTGAATCCGGTTCTATATTCATCTTAGGAAGAAACACGTGCAAATCAACGGCTGTTACACGCCGCTATAGATCTAAAGAGACTGAGATTTCCCTGGCGCAGGTTGAAGACACGGACCGAATCTTATCTTTTTCGGTAAGCAACCGGTTGGGATATACCTCGCCGCCTTGATATTGCTTAGCTTGAAGTGCCGGCGTCATAATTTTGAATAATTGAGTCAGGCTTTATATTCATCTTAGGAAGAAAGACGTGTAAATCAACGGCTGTGATACGCAGCTATAGATCTAAAGAGACGGATACTTCCCTGGGGCTTCACAGGCTGAAGTTGCGGCTTGCATTCCTTATATCCCGGGTAAGCTAGTAAATGGGCAGTACACAATGTAGCCGTTAAACCAGTTACATGATCCACAGCAATAATTTGAAGCACAATAATTATTTACGCTTTACAACCCTCTTAGGAATTGATACATAGATACCAACGGCTGCGAGACGCTACTAAAACACCACAGATTGTGACCTATTTGGCTCTTGACAGGTTGAAGCCACGGCTCGCCTTGCCAGTGTTTTTGGTAAGCAATACGTGATGTTGCTTTGATGTTATCTACCATCAATGACTCGCTTGATAGTAATGGTATATACCTTTTATCTTTAGCACGTTGTAATCATATCGGTATTACAGCAGAATTTTGGGTTGTGATCGCGTCGACACCGACACTTTTTAATATATATGGTAAGCATGTGCCATCCCAGATAATTGGGTGTTATGCGTGACTATTCACCTAACGTAGGAGAGATCCTCGATACCTCCCTCTTCTCTGAAAACGTGAAATAAGGGTGTTCATTTTTTCTGTAAATTCCCAGAAAAAACCAGACATAATGAGAGACTGAGTAGAAGAGCTACCTGTTAAATGATCCTTTACAAAATAAGCACTGTAATTATAAAAATATGCTTGTATCTAGAAGTGCAGCAAACTGATTTCAATTTTCCCCCCCCCAAGAACAACTTTTTGATCATAGGGGTACATATGGTTAATTAATATATCTTTTTCAGACCAAAACTTTTTAACCAGGTGACTCAGAGTACCGTTAAGAAAACAGATGTTGGATTTTATCCAGAACCAATAGAGAGCACCCATCCAGTGTTCACTAGGTAAGAAGACAGAGAAGAAGTTATGTCTAAACTATTACCATCTAACGGATGTAATAACCTTAACAATGGCATAGTGCACACACTTGATACTTACCAGTTGATAAACGACAGATAGTCTGATGTCATTTAGACCTTGAAAACACCTAAACCCCCCCCCCCTCTTCCCCCCAAACATAATTGTGGGGTTGAATTACTGCTCAAATATACATTAACTAGTTTGTATCAGTTGCAGCTACATATGGTAACTGCTTCTTGTAGGGATTTCCTTGTTATGTAAGCACAATGAGATGTTTTAAAATATTATTTATTGGTTAGGAATTTTCTGATCTAGAGTTGTTTCTAACTCTTTTTTAAAACATGTTTTACAGATTGAATGTGGCTCCTGATGAAGGCGTTCTGACAACGCCGAAACGCGCGTCGATAAATTGTATTGTTTGCCACCTACGATAAATTGTATTGTTTGCCACTTACGTCTTATGTATTTTTCTTGTATAATTGTGTCACGAATATTTCTTTCATACATAATTTTGTGTATCTTTTAATAACATTGTAGTGATTATGTTTTTTAAAATTTGAAACTGTAATTTTATTAATAAATTGAATTTGTTAAATTTTTAATTGATTTTTGTGCTTTACATATTGGTCTGTTCCCTAGTTGTATTATCAAATGCGTTTTTCTCTTTACACATTGTTCATTTCCCTGCATTACAAATCCAGTATTTGAACAGGGGGTCCTTGTTGTTCACATTGGACGTCTGTCAACATTCCAGTCAGTGGAAATCATGAAGTGCTGGCCGCCATCTTGTCTCCGAGGCAGAAGCTGGCTGAAAACAAAAGTCTAGAACCTGGAAAGGGGGCAGGGTAGAGACTCCTTGACCCCCTAGACTTTGTCAGGGGGTCCCTAAAGGACCCCGAAGATCGAAAAAACTTTTTTTTTTAAATCGCCGGGTCCGTGCGGACGCAGGCAAAAAAAAGACAGGTTCAGATAGGTGTTTTGTGGAAAGTTATTATGGTAACAGGCAGAGAGCAGTGGGGGTAGGTTAGATATTACGTGAGTTTGAAATTCTCAAAAATTAGGAACCAATTAAAATGTTACTTTGTTTTAAAATGTTAGTTTGGTTTTGAATTTGTGTGTGAAGCAATTTGATTGGTTATTTACGGGGATATGTGTGAAAAATTAGATGGAATCACGGCCATTTTGTGTTTGTAGCGTCTGAGGTACATTTATGAGGAATTTTTGGATTTCAATTTCTGGTGTGAGATTCACACAGTACTAAATATCCTACAGCATTCTAAAAGGTGAGTTGTTAATTTCTAAGGGGAACTATGTTGTACACTTTAAGTTAATAAGAATAATGTTTTTTAATGAGGAAGTTTCTTACTCTCCCTGTCTTTCTGTCTCTCTATTTTTATACTACCCTAACAGCAATGGTGGATCTGAATGAGGAGTCAGTTAAAATCATTCTTGAAATTTCTACGACTTTTATTGAGGACTTGAATGTTCCTGTTGATGACAGTACTCATGATGAAGACCTTTTTGATGGAGGAGATGGCATGGGGGATTTTTATGATCAATCTTTGGATTCTGAATTAATTGAATGTTTGGAGTTTATTGAGTTCCTGGATTCTTTCTGGGAGACTTTCGATAAGGAAATTCCTGATGATTTAATGTTAGAAGTTCCTTTAAATTTCGAAAATTCAGAAGAATAAATTTATATTTAGTAATTAAACATTGTTTGAGAAATTATACTTTTTTAAATGTAATTAATGAGGTAGTGGCCAAGTGATTGTGGTATAAAGTGAGAATTGTAGTATAGAGTGCAACATTTTTGTGTAACATAGTAAATTTACTCATAGTTACTCCCTTTCTGACACTATACTTTCTCCTGTGTGTATCTGACATCTTTTCATTTTTACGTATTTTTTCCGAATCACTGACATATTATCGAAAGACACAATATCAAGCTACAAAAATATCGGCACAAAATTATCGAACACAATAATATCGACATTACATACATAACTGAAAACATACAAAAATATCGGATACATAATATCGACCTACATAAACATCGATCTCACTAAAATCGACAACATACATATCGAAAGATTTAAATATCGACTACAATAAAATATATACACTATGTCAAAAATATTGAGAACACATTTATCGTCAACAATATTATCGTTAATTTATATATATCGAAATTTTTTAAATATATAACACTTTCCAACATGTAAAAATTTAATTAACACCAAAATACACATCGCTCATACCAAACTATAAATATAATTACATTTCAGATTAATAAAACATCTAATAATTTAAAATATTTTACTAAAAGATTTTAATTAAATTATATAAAATTAACACACAAAATTATTATTTTACGTTTGCATTATAGAGAAAAAAAACATAACATATATTCAAAAATACAAACTGACCAATGAAAACACTGAAAATATAAATTAATAGGGGTGAGCGCAAAATCCGTTCCGCTCCCGGATTTTGCGAATTTTCGGTAAATTCGCGATCCGCGAACTCCCGCAAATTTACCGAGAATTCGCAAATCCGCCAGCGGCGGATCCGGGGGCAAAAGTTGAAGCCTGGCCTGTTGTTTGTAACTATTTTACGATGGCGCCGGCAAGCTGCCAGCGCCATCCTGAAATAGTTACTAAGTTAGCTTCAACAGGAAGCTCTAATAGATAAAATAAAGCAGGTGCTCGAGCACCAGCTTTATTTTATCTATTAGTGCTTCCTGTTGAAGCTAACTTAGTAACTATTTCAGGATGGCGCTGGCAGCTTGCCAGCGCCATCCTAAAATAGTTAAAGGATATGAAGGGCAGGGTTCATTCTGGCACGATGGTCCTGTCACAAAAATTAAACCTCAACAGGAAGCACTTACAGATATCAATAAAGCATGTGCCCTAGTTGAAGCTCAAATTCAGTGACGCATTCATCAGCCCAAAAACAGTCGTGAGCATTGTCGAGGCTGGGCAGGTGTGCTTTCTTCCCAAATCTACCGTCGAAAATCAGCTGTGATGCTGGATAGAGGCCTTTGCATCCTTGACTTTCACGAGCGCAATCCCCTGGCTGTTCCTGTGACCAGGAGCTTCTTTCTCTGAATTTGCTAGTCTGATCGGTCTCTGACCTTTTACACACACCAGAGGCATGTGTGCTCGCATGGAATCCCTGCCCGTTTGGCCCCGCCCACACACTTGCGGTGTGAACCGTCTTCCCGCCATTTACCCACTATGATGGACAGTTGAAGCTCAAATTCAGTGATGCATTCATCAGCCCAAAAACAATCGTGAGCATTGTCGAGGCTGGGCAGGTGTGCTTTCTTCCCAAATATACTGTCGAAAATCAGCTGTGATGCTGGATAGAGGCCTTTGCATCCTTGACTTTGACGAGCGCAATCCCCTGGCTGTTCCTGTGACCAGGAGCTTCTTTCTCTTCGTTTGCTGCTCTGATCGGTCTCTGACCTTTTATATATATACACACCAGAGGCATGTGTGCTCGCATGGAATCCTCGCCCGTTTGGCCCCGCCCACACACTTGCGGTGTGAACCGTCTTCCTGCCATTTACCCACTATGATGGACAGTTGAAGCTCAAATTCAGTGATGCATTCATCAGCCCAAAAACAATCGTGAGCATTGTAGTGACTGGGCAGGTGTGCTTTCTTCCCAAATCTACCGTCGAAAATCAGCTGTGATGCTGAATAGAGGCCTTTGCATCCTTTACTTTCACGAGCGCAATCCCCTGGCTGTTCCTGTGTCCAGGAGCTTCTTTCTCTTCATTTGCTGCTCTGATCGGTCTCTGACCTTTTATACACACCAGAGGCATGTGTGCTCGCATGGAATCCCCGCCCGTTTGGCCCCGCCCACACACTTGCGATGTGAACCGTCTTCCCGCCATTTACCCACTATGATGGACAGTTGAAGCTCAAATTTAGTGATGCATTCATCAGCCCAAAAACAATCGTGAGCATTGTCGAGGCTGGGCAGGTGTGCTTTCTTCCCAAATCTACCGTCGAAAATCAGCTGTGATGCTGGATAGAGGCCTTTGCATCCTTGACTTTCACGAGCGCAAGCGAAAAAAAAAACGTAAATCCGCAAATCCGCAGATCCGCGGATTTTGCGGATCAACAATACGCAAATCCGCAAAATCCGCGGATCGTGGATCCGTGAAATCCGCCCATGCCTATAAATTAACCAATAACAAACTAATTACTTACTCCAAACGACTATATAAACAATTACACACTAAACACAAACCACATGAAGAAAAAAACGACAGGAGAAAATACATTGGATAAATTCGACTACACCTACAAGAACATCAAGATTGAACCTAAAATTCAATGGATTAAAAGTAAGTAACTAAAATAAACTAAATAAAACTAACTGCTAGAATGTCAAAAATTACAAACGTGATGAAATTACTAATTCATATATACTTTATATTTTCTCCTACCACTACAGAATATTCTACTGACAAAGAACAGAGAACAAAATTCAGAAAACAAAGATACAACTAACAAAGTAAGTATGTTCAAACATTTTCATAAAAACATAAAATAAGTTTAAGCTAAATTGATAGCAAAAACTGTAATTGCAACCTAAAAAAAAATTAACACAAATAAATGAATTTTTTCCTAACAGATCAAGAAAACACAGAAAATAAAGGCCACAACTAAACAGTCAAGTACATCAAAATCAAAGACCGAATTTCGAAAAATGTAAGTATATACTATAAAAATGTTTTTTTAATTAACTTAAAATACATACATTATTTTTTAAATAACTACAATATATATTTCTTGTAGAATAACAAACAACAAAATGAATGAAGGAGCTGAATTTGTTACCAGCCAGAAAGGAAAAATATTACTCTGCTACATGGGTTACACTTATACCCAAGAGAAACAATCTGAGATGAAAGTTAATTGGAAATGTAGCAAATATTACTCCAACAAATGTTATGGAAGGGCAACAACTAGAGAAGCCACAGTAATTTATACTAGGGAACACAACCACCCACCAAACGTAACAGAAATAGAAGTTAGAACAGCATTGGAAAACATAAAAGAGGCAAGCACAGGCTCCCAAAAAGCAACAAGCGTCATCTTAAAAGAACAAATTCCCCAAATACCCAAAACAGCCACTACTCAGATGCCAAATATAGTTTCCCTAAAAAGAACAACAGCACGAACAAAAAGAACAACTACTACTACCACTCCACCTCCTAGAACATATAGCGATATAAATTTAACTCCTAACCAAACTATAACTTTAAACAAACGACCATTTGTCATTCATGACAATGAAAGCAATGATAAAAGACTTATAATTTTTGGCACAAATATAAACCTCATAAAACTTCAGCAAAGCCAATATTGGATGATGGATGGGACTTTTAACATCTGTCCCAAACCTTTTTTCCAATTATACACCATACATGACCTATATCAAAACTGCAACATACCTCTACTTTATGCACTGCTACCACATAAAACTAATTCCACAGATATGGAATTATTAAACACAATCAAACAAAAAACTAATGACTATTCCCCTGAAAAAATAATACTTGATTTTGAACAAGCAATGCTTTCAAGTATTTTAAAAATACACCCCCAAACCTGTATTCAAGGGTGCTATTATCACTTTAACCAGTGTCTATGGAGACATTTACAAAAGACAACTTTAAGCATAGAATATGGAACAAACTCATCTTTTGCATATCAAATAAAAAAACTCTCAGCACTGGTTGCGTTCCAGAAACAGACGTAGTAGAACACTACAACCTTTTAATTGATAGCAACTTTTATAAACAAAATGAAGATAAATTAAGTCAACTTTTAGACTACTTTGAAGATACCTGGGAAGGCAGACTCCACAGATCTGGCCACAGAAGAAATCCAAAATTCCTAATACCCTGGTGGAACATTTACCGAAGCACCTTAAATGGTGAATCAAAAGCAAACAACACTGTTGAAGGCTGGCACAATGCCTTCCTACAATCAACTGGACAAACTAAACCAAGTTTAGAAAAATGTATTAAATGTCTACAAAAAGAACAAAGCTATCAAGAGTTCAGAATGGAACAATCCATTACTGAACTAACTCCAAAAACATCTAAACAAACCAAGCAAATGCACAAATACCTAGAACAACAAGTAAAGTTGTACCCTAGCACAAAAGGCATTGAATACCTCAACATAATTGCCAAAACACTACTCTAAATTACTGTGAACAACAAACTAGTCCTAAAAAATAAAACAAAGACAATATAAATAACAATAATATATTTTATTAAAAAAAACTAATGTGTGCAAAAAATGTAATATTTTATTAAATATATATATATACACACATTAATTAAATTTGAAATAAATAAAACAACAATAAGGATAATAACATTACCCACCCACAATAAATAAAATGTAAAAAACTTACCAAGCATATTCCAAGTGCTGTAGAATGCATCTTCACCAAAACAATTGAGTTAGGAAAAAGTTTGCCCCAAAAAAATGAAAAAATACAACTGTCCTAAAACTGAATAATACATTCAACGAATATCCTTCGAATAACAGTAAAAAACCTGAAAATGTATAAAATATAGAACAAACGCTCCAGGAAACCCGAATAATGTAAAGAAGTATTCAACATCCATCAGTTAATAAAACTAACAAACACTTCTTTAAAAAAAAAAAAAGACTGCTTCCGATATCACGAACACCTGCAACAAAAAAATATAAAACATACATTCCCACCCACGTCAAACAACACATAAACACCTACTAACATCACTAGTAACATTATGTTTCACCTAAATATACTTAAAAAATCAAAATACTGACTCTACAAACAAGCCTAAAACAAGCTAAAAATACGTACATCCACCATACGTAAATACAACATATAAAACAGTTTAATAAAACTAATTTACTTCTAACAACACTAAATACTACCACACTAATATCAAAAGTACTTTAAAACACACTTAAAACATATAAAACAAACCTTACCTTTACCGACGTGAAGTGGCTCCCAACCGCGAGCTGCTCTTCATCCAAATGACACAAAACGACCTAAAGCGGTTACAAAATGAAAGACCCAAAATTAATACAATACATTAACCATACAAACATATTATTTAATTATGTTAAATATTCCTTAACAAATTTAAAAAGAAATACTATGTCAAAAAATAAATGTTTTTTTTGTATTAAAATACTTAACAAAAAGTATTTATTTTTGTAAAATTATAAAAATAAATATTATAATATACATAATATTTATTATTATAATTATTAAAACATCAAAATTCTGTGAAACAAAATTACAATTTGTATATAAATACATGTGTTAAAATGTTTTTTCCATTTAAACATATTGTTAAAAAAATTTATATTATTGCTTTTAATATTAATATTAATATAAAAACAGTATGTACAACTAACATGTATAACAATAAAACAATGTTACATAATATGTTAAAAAATTGTACTTTTTTGTTCTCATTTAAACCATACTTACATCTGTATTAAATATTTTTGTTAATAAAATGTACAATTTCAAACAATTATAAAAATGTCATGTAACCATAAAATTGTTTGTCAAATATATGTAACCATATAAATTAGTATGAAAGAAAAATGTAATACTAATAGTTATTGTTTTTTTGTCATGTTATTAAAAAAAATCCAACAACACAAAAATTGTATACATTCATTTATAGTCATAAATAAATTACTATTCCCACTCAAATCTACATTATTTTGTGGTACATGCTGAACACTAATAAAATATATTTTACTATTCCCACTTCAATCTACATTAAATTGGGATAGGTGCTGGACAGTAAATTAAGACTATTTACTATTCCCACTCCAGTCTACATTCAATTGGGGTAGGTGCTTGACACTAATTAAATATAATGTACTATTCCCACTCCAGTCTACATTAAATTGGGGTAGGTGCTGGAGACTAATTAAATATAATTTACTATTCCCTCTCCAGTCTACATTAAATTGGGGTAGGTGCTGGACACTATTTTTAAATAATTTACTATTCCCACTCCAGTCTACATTAAATTGGGGTAGGTGCTGGACACTAATTAAATATAATTTACTATTCCCACTCCAGTCTACATTAAATTGGGGTACGTGCTGGACACTAATTTTAAATATTTTACTATTCCCACTCCAGTCTAGATTAAATTGGAAAGGTGCTGGACCCTAATTAAATCTAATTTACTATTCCCACTCCATGAAATTGGGGTAAATGCTGGACACTAATTAATTTTAATTTACTATTCCCACTCCAATCTACATTAAATCGGGGTAAGGTGCTGGACACTGATTAAATAACATTTACTATTCCCACTCCAGTCTACATAAAATTGGGGTAGGTGCTGGACACTAATTAAATAAAATGTACTATTCCCACTCCAGTCTACATAAAATTGGGGTAGGTGCTGGACACTAATTAAATAAAATGTAATATTCCCACTCCAGTCTACATTAAATTAGGTAGGCGCTGGACACTAATTAAATAAAATGTACTATTCCCACTCCAGTATACATTAACTTGGGGTAGGTGCTGGACACTAATTAAATAAAATGTACTGTTCCCACTCCAGTCTACATTACATTGGGATAGGTGTTGGACACTAATTTTAAATAATTTACTATTCCCACTCCAGTCTACATTAAATTGGGGTAAATGCTGGACACTAATTAATTTAAATTTACTGTTCCCACTCCAGTCTACATTACATTGGGGTAGGTGCTGGACACTAATTTTAAATAATTTACTATTCCCACTCCAGTCTACATTTAATTAGGGTAGGTGCTGGACACTAATTAAATAACATTTACTATTCCCACTCCAGCCTACATAAAATTGGGGTAGGTGCTGGACACTAATACATTTTTTTTTACAATTCCTACTCCAGTCTTCATTAATTTGGGGTAGGTGCTGGACACTAATTTGCAATTCATTACTATTCCAACTCCAGTCTAAATGTAATTGGGGTAGGTGCTGGACACTAATTAAATACAATTTACTATTCCCACTCCAGTATACATTAAATTGGGGTAGGTGCTGGACACTAATTTGAAATATTTACTATTCCCACTCCAGTCTACAATAAATTTGGGTAGGTGCTGGACATTAATTAAATATAATTTACTATTCCCACTCCAGTCTACATTAAATTGGGGTATGTGCTGGACACTAATTTTAAATAATTTACTCTTCCCCCTCCAGTCTAGATTAAATTGGAGAGGTGCTGGACCCTAATTAAATCTAATTTACCATTCCCACTCCAGTCTACATGAAATTGGGGTAAATGCTGGACACTAATTAATTTTATTTTACTATTCCCACTCCAATCTACATTAAATCGGGGTAGGTGCTGGACACTAATTAAATATAATTTACTATTCCCACTACAGTCTACATAAAATTGGGGTAGGTGCTGGACACTAATTAATTTTTTTTTACTATTCCCACTCCAGTCTACATAACATTGGGGTAGGTGCTGGACACTAATTAAATAAAATGTAATATTCCCACTCCAGTCTACATTAAATTAGGTAGATGCTGGACACTAATTAAATAACATTTACTATTCCCACTCCAGTATACATTAATTTGGGGTAGGTGCTGGACACTAATTAAATAAAATGTACTGTTCCCACTCCAGTCTACATTACATTGGGGTAGGTGCTGGAAACTAATTTCTAAATAATGTACTATTCCCAATCCAGTCTACATTTAATTAGGGTAGGTGCTGGACACTAATTAAATATAATTTACTATTCCCACTCCAGTCTACATTAAATTGGGGTAGGTGTTGAAGACTATTTTTAAATAATTTACTATTCCCACTCCAGTCTACATTAAATTGGGGTAAATGCTAGACACTAATTAATTTAAATTGACTATTCCCACTCCAATCTACATGAAATTGGGGTAGGTGCTGGACACTAATTAAATAAAGTATACGATTCCCACTCCAGTATACATTAACTTGGGGTAGGTGCTGGACACTAATTAAATAAAATGTACTGTTCCCACTCCAGTCTACATTACATTGGGGTAGGTGCTGGACACTAATTTTAAATAATTTACTATTCCCAGTCCAGTCTAAATTTAATTAGGGTAGTTGCTGGACACTAATTAAATATAATTTACTATTCCCACTCCAGTCTATTTTAAATTGGGGTAGGTGTTGGACACTAATTTTAAATAAAATGTACTATTCCCACTCCAGTCTACATTAAATTAGGTAGGTGCTGGACACTAATTAAATAAAATTTACTATTCCCACTCCAGTCTACATAAAATTGGGGTAGGTGCTGGACACTATTTAAATATAATTTACTATCCCCACTCCAGTCTACATAAAATTGGGGTACGTGCTGGACACTAATTAAATAAAACGTAATATTCCCACTCCAGTCTACATTAAATTAAGGTAGGTGCTGGACACTAATAATTTTTTTTTTACTATTCCTACTCCAGTCTACATTAATTGGGGGTAGGTCCATTACGATGTCGGGCGGTTTGCCTCCGCCAGGGTGGCGGTGGCCACCGCCAGCCTGGCGGAGGCAAACCGCCCGACATAGCAAGCCCAAATCCCCTCCGCCAGATTAGGATGGCGGCGGTGAAAAATACCGCCCGCCTGTTTTCCGCCCCGGTTGCCTTGCGGCCAGGGAGGAAAACCTGTAACATGGTGGCGGTGTCTGTAAGACACCGCCCGCCATATTACAATGGGCTGTGAGCCAAGCCTTTTCCGTGGTGATAATGCCGCCATGGAAAGGCAGGCGGTCTTCAATCTGGGGGCCCCCTGCAGGCCCCCAGAGTGAGGGACAGTAGGGGGTGCACACGGGGGTTACCTGTGGTACCCCCCTGCATTTGCATAATGAAAGCGGCAGGCACCGCGCGGTTCCTGCCGCTTTCAATATGCAAATGGTGAAAAGCATTTTCAGCATTGTGGCGGGCGGTGCAGAGAGCACCACCTGCCACAATGCTGGAAATACAGGATGTGCCAGCCACTGTGGCGGGCATATCCTAATCTCACCCCCGGGACCCCCGCCCTTATGGCGGGCGGTCCCATTCCCCACTATGGTGACGGGCAGACAAAGTCCGCCCGTCATCATAATGACCCCCTAATTTGCAACTCTTTACTATTCCAACTCCAGTCTAAATTCAATTGGGGTAGGTGCTGACCACTAATTAAATACAATTTACTATTCCCACTCCAGCATACATAAATTTGGGGTAGGTGCTAGACACTAATTAAATAAAATGTACTATTCCCACTCCAGTCTACATTAAATTGTGGTAGGTGCTGGATACTAATTTGAAATTATTTACTATTCCCACTCCAGTCTACATTCAATTGGGGTAGGTGCTGGACACTAATTAAATATAATTTACTATTCCCACTCCAGTCTTTATTAAATTGGGGTAGGTGCTGGACACTAATTAAATATAATTTACTATTCCCACTCCAGTCTACATAAAATTGGGGTAAATGCTGGACACTAATTAATAATAATTTACTATTCCCACTCCAGTCTACATAAAATTCTGGTAGGTACTGAACACTAATTAAATACCATTTACTATTCCCACTCCAGTCTACATTAAATTTGAAACCAAAAAATATTTATATTACATCAAAAATAAAATTATACAAAGTAAATACTATAGTATTATAATATGTGTTTTCTAAACATATATTTTATTTAACATTTTTTAAATAATTGTTCAGCAAAATTTAAAATTTGTACAAATTTATAAATTGTGAAATAAATTTTAAAAAAATTAAAATTAAAAACAATTTTAATAAATATATATTTTTTAATTTTAAATTTATGTAATTGTTTTTTAAATTTTTGTAACAAATATTGCTTCAAATATAAAAAATTTAAAAACACTCCCCACCCTTATCCCCTATAAACTCAACACCCCGCTCCTAATTATTTTTTTTTTAAATTGCATGACATTTTTATTTAAATTTCATAGTAATTATTTTAAATTTTTATTTACATTTTTACACAAATATTACTTTCAACACTTCCCACCCTTATCCCCTATAAACCCAGCACCCCGCTACTAAATTTAAAAAAAAATTTTAATTTAAAAAAAAATGTAATACATTTTTTAAACAACTATTACTTCAAAATTTTTATTTTTTAAAACACTCCCCACACTTATCCCCTATAAACCCAACACCCCACTACTAAATTTTGATTTTTTAAACATTTTATTATTTTTTTTTTATTTTATAAAAATTTTAAAACAAATATTACTTCAAAATTATACTTTTTTTAAAACACACCCCACCCTTATCCCCTATAAACCCAACACCCACTACTAAATTTTAATGTATTAATTTTTTTATTTGAATTTTTTTTTATTAAAATGATTAAACAAATATGACTTCAAATTTATAATTTTTTAAAACACTCCCCACCCTTATCCCCTATAAACCCAACATCCTGCTACTAAAATGTTTTGTTTTGAAATTTAAAATTAATTTTTTTTAATTTTTTATAAATTTTTCAACAAATATTACTTCCAATTTATATTTTTTTAAAACACTCCCCACCCTTATCCCCTATAAACCCAATATCCCGCCCCTAAAATTATATATCATTTTTTTTAAAAATATATAAAAATTACGTTTTAGAAATACAAAGAAATTACTCATTATTAATAAACACAAAACATTTCTAAAAAATAAACAAATGTTACTAATAATTACAATATATCGATATTTTTATACAATGATATTTTGTCTTTCTATATTTTTGCATCTGATATTAAATTACACATACTGAAAACAATATTTTTGTAATAGATATTTAATTATTCGATATACTTATCCATCGATATTAAAACTTCGATATTATGTCACATCGATAATAAAAAGTCGATATTATGTCTGCTTACCATTTTTTCCATCACTCTACCTCACTTAATGTCCTTTTCTCATTGAAATCCTGAGTTCCTTTTTTTCAATCCAGTTTTGTAACTCTCTCCATCTCCTCACTGCTCTTCCTTGAAGTACCTCAAGGTTAAAAAAAATGTTTTTTTTGTTTTGTTTTTAAATGTGGTAGGTCCGCGCACGGTGAGTGGTTGGAGAGCGAACCCTATCGCCGCCATTTTGTGGTTTCAGAAGAGAGTGAAAAATAAAAGTTGAAAACGTGAAAAGGGGGCAGAGGAGAGTGTCCCTGACCCCCTAGGCCTTCTCAGGGGGTCCCTGAAGGACTCCAATGGTGAAAAAAATGTTTATTTTAAAAAAAAAATTGCTAGGTGTGCGCACGGTGAGTGCTCGGAGAGCGAACCCTATAGTCGCCATTTTGTGGTTTGAAGAGAGTGAAAATTAAAAGTTGAAAATGTGAAAAGGGGGCAGGGTAGAGTGTCCCTGACCCCCTGGCCTCCCCAGGGGTCCCTGAAGGACTCCAAAGGTGAAAAAAAAATATTTAAAAAAAATAATAATTTGCTAGGTCCGTGCACGGTGAGTGCTCGTAGAGTACACGGTGAGGGGGCCATTAGGATGGCGGACGGGCTTTGCCCGCCCGCCACCCTATCGGGAAACAGGACCGCCCGCCTTGAGGACGGGGGTCCCGAAATGTGCATTAGGATGCGCCCGCCACAGTGGCGGGCACAATCCTCAATTTAACATTGTGGCGGGCGGTGCTCACTGCACCGCCCGCCACAATCTTACAATCAAATGCACGCATTTGCATACATGAAGCGGCAGGCACCCCGCTGTGCCTGCTGCTTGGTGTATGCAAATGCGGGGGGGTACAACAGGTACCCCCCCCATTGCACCAATCTCCTCAGCCATCACCAGGGGGGACCGCAGGGGGCCCCCAAACCAAAGACCGCCTGCCTTTCCGTGGCGGCATTGCCGCCAAGGAAAGGCCTGACAATATGCTCATTGTAATATGGCTGGCGGTGTCTAACAGACACCGCCACCATATGCAACACATTCCGCCCCGGCCGCAAGGCGACCGGGGCGGAAAACAGGCGGCCGGTGTTTTTCACCGCAGCGATCCCCCCCCGCCATCCTAATGTGGCGGGGGGGTATTGGGCAATGGATGTCGGGCGGATTGCCCGACATCATAATGGACCCCTGAGTGCTCGGAGAGCGAACACTATAGCCGCCATTTTGTGGTTTCAGAAGAGAGTGAAAAATAAAAGTTGAAAACGTGAAAAGGGGACAGGGTAGAGTGTCCCTGACCCCCCTAGACCTTCTCAGGGGGTCCTTGAAGGACTCCAAAGGTGAAAAAAAAGTTTATTTAAAAGAAACAATAATAAATTTGCTAGGTCCGCGCACGGTGAGTGCTCGTAAAGTGCACGGTGAGTGCTCGGAGAGCGAACCCTAACGCCGCTTTTTTGTGGTTTCAGAAAGAGTGAAAAATAAAAAAAATGTTTATTTAAAAAAAAAAAGATCGGGGGTGTGCGCACGGTGAGTGCTCGAAGAGTGCACGGTGAGTGCTCGGTGCACGGACCTCTCTAAAAATAAAATAAAAAAATACAGTTAAAAACTCAAATTTGAGTGTTTAGATGTTAGTTGGCTCTAAAAAGAGCAGTTGTGTTCATTGTGTGTTTTTTTTGTACCTACAAGTAAGTACCAATGCAGAGTCTTAAGTTACAGAGGAAGATTCTGTTCCCCTCATCTGTGAAATGTACACCATCTCCTCTATAAATGCCTTGCATGTTGTAACGCAAGTTGTTGTGGTATATAGAACCCATGCCATAGTCTCTGAGGAAAGCAGAAACAGTCTTATTCACATGTTTCCTTGCTTTCTCAATCTGTGGACAAAATTGGTTGGACCATTTCCATTTTTGCCTTTGGCATATATCAGAATATACCAAGGTAGTTTTGGGAAAAAGTGACATCAATTGTCCAAAGGTGTCCTTTAAAAGCATTTCCAGACCTACCCCAGTCAAAGTGCGCAGGTCATTGCCACCACAGTGCACAATTATGAGGTCAGCGTGTGGAAGATGCATAAAGGATTTTACCAATAGCATAAATTGTTGACATCTCAATCCTCTCTGGCCAATCCACATAATATCCACATTTGGTAAATCAAGGTTGTGAAAGCGTCTATTTGCTACATACCTTTCACTCCAGAAAACATAGCTATGTCCTACTATCCAGACTTTCAGCATCTTGAAGGCAGATGTGGTTGTACTCAGATGAGTTGTGGAAATGAAATGGCAGTTTGAAAGTAGGAGTTTAGAAAAAAAAGTGGTTGAGATTCAGTGCACTTGAAAAAGAAGAAATGATTGGTGGTTTCTGATAATTTAAGATTGAAAACTAGGGTGCTTCCTACTGTTATTTTTAAGTAATAATACTATTGGTTTAGAAAAAGTCATTAAAATGAACATTGCACAGGATAAGCTGGAATATTGAGAGGTCAAACACACCTGCTGCTTTGGTTTGCAACATTGAGAGATTAACTTTTAACCTTTTGAATTCAAATGGGTGTTCTATGGAGAGTTGCCATGGTAACAGGCAGAGAGAACAGTGGGGGATGGTTTGAAAATTATGTGAGTTTGAATGTGTTGAAATGTACAACCAATTAAAATGTTAGTTTGGTTTTGAATTTGTATGGGAAGAAATTTGATTGGGTATGTTCAGAGATATGTGTGTTTAATGAGAGGAAATCAGGGCCATTTGTGGTTGCAGTGTCTGAGGTACATTTCAGAGATTCTGCTGAAGAAAATCTGGTGTGTTTTTAGCACTGTTCTTAATCTTCCAAAGCATTTTTAAAGGTGAGCTATTAATTTGTGAGGAAATATATGTTGTGTATTTTAAGTTAATAATAAAAATGAGTTGCAATCTGGTAGTTTCTCACTTTCCCTCTCTTTCACTGTCTCTCACTGTCTTCCTTTCTGTCCAACAGTGTTCTTTTTCCTTCTTCAGTTTCTCTATAAATCCTGCTGGCATAAAGTAATGCTGCAAATTGGAAATGTATTTTGAAAATGACACAGGTTTCTGCACTGTATTGTAGCAGTGAAATAGATAGGATGTGTTCTGTCTCTTAATTGTTTTAGTGTGGTAAATGAGTTTTGGTAAAACTTTGGTTTTAACATTTTTGTCCAGGATCACACAGAGTGTCTGTGTAAATTAAAGAATTATATTTGCACCTTTTACTATAATCTCTACTGTCTCTTTTCACAGTCTATCTCCCTCTGGTTATACTGTTTTCTTTCATGAAAATATTTTGTCTTTTGTTTGGATGTAATGCTGGCAAAAAAAGTAATGCTGCAAATTGGAAATGTATTTTGGAAATGAGTCAGGTTTCTGCATTGTAAAGTAGAGGTCATTTATATGGCGCCATCTCACTCTCTGCCTCTGCCATCTCTCCCTTAGCCTGTGCCATCTCACCCTCTGCCTGTGCCATGTCTCACTCTGCCTGCGCCATCTTACCCTCTGCTTGCGCCATGTTTCTCTCTGCCTATGCCATCTCTCCCTCTGCCTGCGCCATGTCTCTCTCTGCCTGCGGCATCTCACCCTCTGCTTGCATATAGCCAGGTTCTGAACTGGGATGGTGCAGTGAGCTAAAAAACGGTGATGGATCAAGCCCTGATCTGTTGACTGGGTAAGAGTGTTCTGATTAACTCAGATACTCTGTCCATCACCACCCCCTTTTTGAATTTATTTTGGCCACCATAAGTGTGGAAGGGTATGCTCAGACATGAGTCCCTTGCTCACTGCACCATCAGAATTCAAGCAAGCCGGGCCGAAGACGGCTGTAATGCCAGAAACCGGTCCCCGGAAGCTTGTTTCCTTTCCAGTGAAGAATTGGCTTGGTAGTTTGGTCTGCCCTGTTCCCATGATGCACTGGGCCAGGGACAGACTAATTTGCATATAGCCAGGTTCTGAACTGAGATGGTGCAGTGAGCTAAAAAACGGTGATGGATCAAGCCCTGATCTGTTGACTGGGTAACAGTGTTCTGATTAACTCAGATACTCTGTCCATCACCACCCCCTTTTTGAAATCACCCTCTGCTTGCGCCATCTTACTCTCTGCCTGCGCCATCCTACCCTCTGCTTGCGCCATCTCACTCTCTGCATGTGCCATCTCACTCTCTGGCTGCGCCATCTGTCCCTATGCCTGTGTTATCTCTCCCTCTGCCTGTGCCCTCTCTCCCTTTGCCTGCGCCATCTCTCCCACCGCCCGGAGCATCTCTCCCTCGGCCTGCGTCATCACTCTGCCTGCGCCATCTCACCCTCTGCCTGCGCCATCTCACCCTCTGCCTGCGCCATCTCACCTTCTGCCTGCACCATCTCCCCTCCGCCTGCATCATCTCTCCCCTCTGCCTGCACCATTTCACCTTCTGCCTGCGCTATGTTACCCTCTACCTGTGCCATCTCATCCTGTGCCTGTGCCATCTCTCCCTCTGTCTGTGCCATCTCACCCTCTGCCTGTGCCATGTCTCACTCTGCCTGCGCCATCTTACCCTCTGCTTGCGCCATGTTTCTCTCTGCCTGTGCCATCTCTCCCTCTGCCTGCGCCATGTCTCTCTCTGCCTGCGGCATCTCACCCTCTGCTTGCATATAGCCAGGTTCTGAACTGGGATGGTGCAGTGAGCTAAAAAACGGTGATGGATCAAGCCCTGATCTGTTGACTGGGTAAGAGTGTTCTGATTAACTCAGATACTCTGTCCATCACCACCCCCTTTTTGAATTTATTTTGGCCACCATAAGTGTGGAAGGGTATGCTCAGACATGAGTCCCTTGCTCACTGCACCATCAGGATTCAAGCAAGCCGGGCAGAAGACGGCTGTAATGCCAGAAACCGGTCCCCGGAAGCTTGTTTCCTTTCCAGTGAAGAATTGGCTTGGTAGTTTGGTCTGCCCTGTTCCCATGATGCACTGGGCCAGGGACAGACTAATTTGCATATAGCCAGGTTCTGAACTGGGATGGTGCAGTGAGCTAAAAAACGGTGATGGATCAAGCCCTGATCTGTTGACTGGGTAAGAGTGTTCTGATTAACTCAGATACTCTGTCCATCACCACCCCCTTTTTGAAATTATTTTGGCCACCATAAGTGTGGAAGGGTATGCTCAGACATGAGTCCCTTGCTCACTGCACCATCAGGATTCAAGCAAGCCGGGCCGAAGACAGCTGTAATGCCAGAAACCGGTCCCCGGAAGCTTGTTTCCTTTCCAGTGAAGAATTGGCTTGGTAGTTTGGTCTGCCCTGTTCCCATGATGCACTGGGCCAGGGACAGACTAATTTGCATATAGCGAGGTTCTGAACTGAGATGGTGCAGTGAGCTAAAAAACGGTGATGGATCAAGCCCTGATCTGTTGACTGGGTAACAGTGTTCTGATTAACTCAGATACTCTGTCCATCACCACCCCCTTTTTGAAATCACCCTCTGCTTGCGCCATCTTACTCTCTGCCTGCGCCATCCTACCCTCTGCTTGCGCCATCTCACTCTCTGCATGTGCCATCTCACTCTCTGGCTGCGCCATCTGTCCCTATGCCTGTGTTATCTCTCCCTCTGCCTGTGCCCTCTCTCCCTTTGCCTGTGCCCTCTCTCCCTTTGCCTGCGCCATCTCTCCCACCGCCTGGAGCATCTCTCCCTCGGCCTGCGTCATCACTCTGCCTGCGCCATCTCACCCTCTGCCTGCGCCATCTCACCCTCTGCCTGCGCCATCTCACCTTCTGCCTGCACCATCTCCCCTCCGCCTGCATCATCTCTCCCCTCTGCCTGCACCATTTCACCTTCTGCCTGCGCTATGTTACCCTCTACCTGTGCCATCTCATCCTGTGCCTGTGCCATCTCTCCCTCTGTCTGTGCCATCTCTGCCTCTGCCTGCGCCATCTCTTCCTCTGCCTGCGTCATCTCCCCTTTGCCTGCACCATCTCTCCCTCTGTCTTCGCGATATCTCCCTCTGCCTGCGCCATCTCACTCTCAGCCTGCGCCATCTGTTCCTCATCCTGTGCAATCTCAATTAATATCATGTATTTTTAATTGTATACAGCTCCTTTCTAAGATAAAGGATGAGCAGAGTGTCATCAGCATTCCATATGAGGTTGAAATTCTGATAGCTTACTGGTTGTTTAAACTACAAAGATTCCCCTTTTCACTGTGTATTGTGTCTCATGTTTGTATGTAATGCTGGCAAAAAACGAATGGTGCGTATTGAAAATGTATTTTGGAAATGAGTCAGGTTTCTGCATTGTAATGTAGTGGTCATTTATATGGCGCCATGTCACCCTCTGCCTCCGCCATCTCCCCCTTTGCCTGTGCCATCTCACCCTTTGCCTGTGCCATGCCTCTCTCTGCCGGCGCCATCTTACCCTCTGCTTGTGTCATATTTCTCTCTGCCTGCGCCATCTCTCCCTCTGCCTGTGCCATGTCTGTCTTTGCCTGCGCCATCTCACTCTCTGCTTGCACCATCTCACTCTCTGGTTGCGCCATTTCACTCTCTGCCTGCGCCATATCTCACTCTGCCTGCACCATCTCTCCCTCCGCCTGCACCATCTCTCCCTCGGCCTGCGCCATCTCACCCTCTGCCTGTGCCATCTCTCCCCCTGCCTGTGCCATCTCACCCTCTGCTTCCCCCATTTCTCCCTTTGCCTGTGCCATCTCACCCTCTGCCAGTGCCATGTCTCTCTCTGCCTGCGCCATCTTACCTTCTGCTTGCGCCATCTCACTCTGTGCTTGTGCCATCTCACTCTCTGGCTGCGCCATCTCTCCGTCTGCCTGCGCCATCTCACCCTCTGGCGGCACCATCTCTCCCTCTGCTTGCGCCATATCCCCTCTGCCTGCACCATCTCTCCCCTCTGTCTGCACCATCTTCCCTCTGCCTGCAGCATCTCTGCCTCTTCCTGCACCATTTTTCCCTCTGCCTGCGCCATCTCTCCCTCTGCGTGCGCAGTCTCTCCCTCTGCCTTCGCCATCTCACCCTCTGCCTCCGCCATCTTTCCCTTTGCCTGTGCTATCTCACCCTTTGCATGTGCCATGTCTCTCTCTGCCTTGGCCATCTTACCCTCTGCTTGTGCCATCTCACTCTCTGCCTTCGCCATCTCACTCCATCTGTCCCTATGCCTGTGCTATCTCTCCCTCTGCCTGCACCATTTCACCCTCTGCCTGCACTATGTTACCCTCTACCTGTGCCATCTCATCCTGTGCCTGTGCCATCTCTCCCTCTGTCTGTGCCATCTCTCCTTCTGCGTGCGCCATCTCTTCCTCTGCCTGCGCCATATTCCCTTTGCCTGCACCATCTCTCCCTCTGTCTTCGCCATCTCTCCATTTGCCTGCGCCATCTCACCCTCTGCCTGCGCCATCTGTTCCTCAGCCTGAGCCATCTCAATTATTATCATGTATTTTAAATGGTATACAGCTCCTTTCTAAGATAAAGGATGAGCAGAGTGTCATCAGCATACCACATGATGTTGAAATTCCGATAGCTTACTGGTTGTTTAAAATACCAAGACTCCCCTTTTCACTGTGTATTGTGTCTCATGTTTGTATGCAATGCTGGCAAAAAACGAATGGTGCATATTGGAAATGTTTTTGGGAAATGAGTCAGGTTTCTGCATTGTATTCTAGTGGTCATTCATAACTCAACATGTCACCCTCTGCCTCCGCCATCTCTCCCTTTACCTGTGCCATCTCACCCTCTGCCTGTGCCATGTCTCTCTTTGCCTGCACCATCTTACCCTCTGCTTGTGCCATGTTTCTCTCTGCCTGCACCATCTCTCCCTCTGCCTATGCCATGTCTGTCTTTGCCTGCGCCATCTCACTCTCTGCTTGCAGCATCTCTCCCTCCGCCTGGCCATCTCTATCTCTGCCTGCGCCATCTCTCCCTCTGCGTGCGCCTTCTACGAGCTGCCTGCACCATCTCTCCCTCTGTCTGCATCATCTCTCCCTCCGCCTGTACCATCTCTCCCTCTGTATGCGCCATCTCTCATTCTGCCTGCGCCATTTCACCCTCTGCCTGCTCCATGTCACCGTCTCTCTGCTTCATCTCATCCTCTGCTTGTGCCATCTCTCCCTCTGCCTGTGCCATGTCATTCTCTGTTGGCACTATCTCTCCTTCTGCTTGTGTCATCTTCCCTCCGCCTGCACCATCTCTCCCTCTGCCTGTACCATCTCCCCTCTTCCTGCACCATCTCTTCTTCCGCTTTCTCCATCTCTCCCTTTGCCTGTGCCATCTCATTGTCTGTCTGTACCATGTCTCTCTCTGCCTGTGCCATCTTACCTTCTGCTTGCGCCATCTCACTCTCTGCCTGTTCTCTGTCTATCCTCTGTCTGTATCAGTTTAGTCTCTGCCTGCATTATTTTATTTTCTGTCTATACCATCCTTCTTCTTTTGTCTGCACCCTCTGCCTGTATCTTCTCATGTACATCTGGAGAGGTCTATTAAGATATGGCTGCTGGTGTGTATTAGAAATCACAACCTTGTTAAATTTTTTGTTTCTGTGTTTGTAGTTTTGCACCCTCTGCTTTTATCATTTTATCTTTGTCTTCACTATCTCCCCCTGTGTGTGCTCTAATTTGCCTCTGCATGTAGCATTTGTTTCACTGTTTCCAGCATTTTTTCTTTGTTGTACCATTTTATCCTCTGTGTGTACCTTGTCGGTGTCTGCTTGCACTATGTGTTTGTGTGCTTGAAGCATCTCACCCTCTCTCTACACCATCTTTTTTGTGAGAACACCATATGTCCCTGTGTCTGTAGCCCTGTACCATGTATCCTCTGCCTTTAGTAGTTTAGTCTATGCATGCATTATCTTATTTTCTGTCTATGCTATCCCTCTCTCTCTGCCTGCATCCTCTGCCTGCACCCTCTCATGTACATCTGCAGAGGCCTATTACAATATGGCTTCTGGGGCCCGATTCACAGAATGAACTTAAGACTAAATCCTAAACTTACTACTATTTGGTATTCACAGAATGCACTTACTACTTTCGAGATTCACAGAGTGAACTTACTACTATCGGGATTCACAGAATAAATTTACTACTTTCGGTATTCACAGAATAGATTTAAGACTACTAACTCTAAGTCCGAAATCGGGGAGTAAATTCCGGCCCGGAGGCGGAGCTTACGGCCCGGAGGCAGAGCTTACGGCCCGGAGGCGGAGCTTACGGGACGGAGGCGGAGCTTACGGCCCGGAGGCGGAGCTTCCGGCTCGGAGGTGGGGATTTTTGCCATGCTGAAATCTCCAACACCGGGCCGCAAGCTCCGCCTCCTGGCCGTAAGCTCCGCCCCCGGGCCGTAAGCTCCGCCTCCGGGCCGTAAGCTCCGCCTCCGGGCCGGAATTTACTCCCCGATTTCGGACTTAGAGTTAGTAGTCTTAAATCTATTCTGTGAATACCGAAAGTAGTAAGTTTATTCTGTGAATCCCGAAAGTAGTAAGTTCACTCTGTGAATCCCGAAAGTAGTAAGTGCATTCTGTGAATACCAAATAGTAGTAAGTTTAGGATTTAGTCTTAAATTCATTCTGTGAATCGGGCCCCTGGTGTGTATTAGACACTGCTATCATGTTAAATCTTTTTGTTTCTCTGTCTGTAGTTTTGCACCCTCTGTTTGTACTATTTTACCTCTGTCTGCACTATCTCCTCCTCTGTGTGCTCTAATTTGCCTCTGCATGTAGCATGTGTCTCACTGTATCAAGCATTTCATCTGTGTTGTACCATTTTATTCTTAGTGTGTACCATGTCTGTGACTGCTTGCACTATCTGTGTGTCTGCTTGAAATATCTCACCCTCTCTCTGCACCATCTTTTTTTTACTACACCATTTGTCGCTCTACCTGCAGCCCTGTACCATTTATCCTCTGCCTATACATGTTTAGTCTATGCATGCATTGTCTTATTTTTTGTCTATGCCATCCCTCTCTCTCTGCCTGCATCCTCTGCCTGTACCCTCTCATGTACATATACAGAGGTCTATTACAATATGACTGCTGGTGTGTATTAGACACTGCTATCATGTTAAATCTTTTTGTTTCTCTACCTGTAGTTTCGCATCCTCTGCTAGTACCATTTTATCTCTGTCTTCACTAGCTCCCCCTCTGTGTGCTCCAATTTGCCTCTGCACGTAGTATTTGTCTCACTGTTTCAAGCATTTCTTCTCTGTTGTATAATTTTATTCTCAGTGTGTACCATGTCTGTGACTGCTTGCACTATTTGTGTTTCTGCTTGAAATATCTCACCCTCTCTCTGCACCATCTTTTTTTCAGATTACACCATCTGTCCCTCTGCCTGCAGCTTTGTATCATCTCTCCTCTGCCTGTTTTAGTTTAGTCTCTGACTGCATTATGGTATTGTCTGTCTATACCGTCCCTCTCCCTCTGCATGCATCCTCTGCCTGCACCCTCTTATGTACATCTGCAGAGGCCTATTATGATATGGCTGCTGGTGTGTATTAGACAGTACCATCATATTAAATCTTTCCCGTCTTTGTGCCTGTAGTATTGCACCCTCTGCTTGTATCATTTTATCTCTGTTTGTACTTTCTTTCCTTTTGGGTTGTAAATCACCTAAATTATGATGTTAGTCATGAATTACTAGATGTACTTGTACAAAGTTGTATGCAGTATGTGTCTTATGTCTTTTAATTTCCAAATTGTAATGATGTTGTGCAAATTAGATACTGGGTGTCCTGAACCCTGAAATACCATTCTCAGCAAATTACTCTATAATGTTGAAACACTACTGCACTGCTATAAACTCATAAACAGCACTCAGTGCCTGATTTTCTACTCTGGTCAGACATAGTCGCTGTGCTTTAAAATTACTTATTTAGTAAACCAGTGTTTATATCATTTAGTGATTCTAATTGCTATGTAGTATGTTAGTAGTTGTCCATAACATGTTATTGTTTCTTCACAACAGATTATAATTATCTACAGAAAGAAAAAGGAATATGCCTTCGAAGGAGGCAAAAAGAAAAAAATATAAACAGGCTTTATTCTCCAAGACAACACAATTAGAAGATTTATTCAAAAAACAATGTTCAGAGAAAAAGAAGAATGCTCCTGGTAAGCCAACTAAAGATTTTATAAGGAAATTAACCCAATGTAAATAAATTGTGGATAATGAGGAGAAGAAGAAAAATTCATCTGTAACTACAAAGAAAAAGCAGAGCCACCCAAAAAATGTTAGAAATGTACATGGAGATGATTTGGTCTATAGTAATAGACGCAAAAATCAGTTCATTGACATTCGTAGGCGAATGTTTTATAACAGAGTTGTTTTAAATTCATTAAAAAGTGTAAAGAATTGTAAAAGGAAAACTATTTTTTACTAGAAAAAGAAAACTATAGAGATGATAGTTGATCAGGTTTTTGCAGTGAATTTTTTTAATATATTTTAGTAATCAATAGAATTCGTACACTAGACAAGGCAATCAATGTTTTGAAAGCAAAAAGTAAGTGGAAAAGAGTAATTAATAGGACTAATTTTTGTGATATTTTTTCTGGAGAATGGAAGCATAGTTCAAGTTGTGAGCCATTTTTTTATGAAAAGACCTACTTTCAGACTAATGATTTGTTGCATGCAGTTGACATCAGTGGTCGAGCATATGAGGTGAAGGACGGTTGTCCAATTGAAAAAGAAAATATTGTGCCTAGAGATGCAGAAGAGGTGTTAGCTGATAAAGTTTTAGGGAGATGTCCTAAGGCTCCGGTGTACACTTGGAATTGTAGTAGTATTTGTAGTGTGCGACATGATTCAATTGATTTGTTTCAGAATTTCTTATGTAAATATACTAAGAAAAGTCTAAAACAAAAGATTAAGATATTGCAAGATTTAGATCTTTGCAGATTGAGAGAAAAAACAGGATTGCATGGGCATTCACTGGCTTGTCTTTCTAGAAAAATATGTCAGAGTGTTTTTCATCATTTTAGGATGTTAGAAGTGCATCATACTGAAGTGAAGAAATTAGTGAGAAGGTTGTATTATGCAAAAAGTCCAGCACTTAAGCTAAAACAGTTAAACAGTGCTCTTTTGCATGGATCTGTATTAGATGTAAAGAACATTTGTGAAGAAATTGAGTTTTGTTATTTTGGTGAAAAAGAGGACAGTGCAGAAACTGATGCAGTAATAGAAGGCAATGTGGATGAAAATATACAGAATTTAAGTACAGAAAATTATACCAAGAAATTACAAAGTTTAAGGTCATTTCAAGTGAAAGGCCAAATTTTTCTTGTTGGTGTTGTCGACGAACTCATTATAAGAATCAGACTAGGTTAGTTGATTTATATGTTAAAAGTGAAAAGGAAAATAATAATGAGTTGAAGGATTTTGCAACTTATTTGTTGGTAGAGAATTGTTTTGATTTAGGTTCTGATCAACGTATTTGTAAATATTGTTATAATAAATTAAATGATAACAAAATGCCTGCTAGAGCTGTACATAATAATCTTGAGTTGGTAAATATTCCTTCTGATTTGATGGATTTAAATACCTATGAGTCTATTTTGATTGAATGTGTGCATCCATTTCAGGCTATTGTTCGCATGGAGCCTAAGACAGGGAAATTGCCTCCTTCAGATTTACAGAGAGGATTAAACGGAAGAGTTGTTTATTTGCCTCTAGATTTTAAGAAAAATATTGACACAGTTGGTGTAGAGAAAGTGGAAGAGGAACCTCTAGTTATTCTAGTTAATGGCCTTCCTACAAAGAGTAAGATAATCCGGCAAGAATTAGTGGATGTTAGGAAAGTCAAAAAGGCAACGTTGTATTTGAAAAAAAACAATCAGTACTATAAAAATGTGTATGTAGGAGAAGAAGAAACAACAGTAGAAGAGGACAGTGATTTGCCAGCTGGGCAAATTGAAAAAGTGGATATGTCCAGAAGTAATGGGGAATGCTATTAAGTTATTCCAAATGAAAGAAGCAGAAGGAAGTCCTATAAGTGTATGGAAAGAAAGCTTGGAAGCTCTTTGTTTTCCTCAGTTATTTCCAACAGGTGTAGGTGGAAGATATGAGGACCGACCTGTGCAAATTGCTGCATCTGAATACCGGACATCAAGATTATATGCAGAAGATCCAAGGTTTCGCCAATGCATTCCATATTTGTTTCATCTTCTGTTTGAGAGTGACTTGTTTGGACTTTCTTATGCAGTGAACCATATACTAAGAAGTGGAGTACATCTGCAAAAATTTTCGGCAAGGGACTTTATGGAAAAAGTCCAACAGAAAGACACTGTTTTGGATTGTCAGCTAATTAATCTCATGGCTTATCAGCGTGGTACTAACGAGTATTGGTTCCGTCGTCATGGGGAATTGAAATGTATGCTAAGAAACTTAGGAACTCCTACATGGTTCCTTACTCTTAGCTGTGCTGAGTATGCTTGGGAAGACTTACTTGAATTTCTTCGAGAGGCAAATGCAAACATAGAAAATATACAATTCAAGACACCTGGAGAACTGTGCTCTTTGCATCCAGTTAATGTATGCAGGTATTTCAATCATCGATTTGATGCTATGATGTCTTTTATCACAAACAAAAAAAATCCTCAACTTGTAGAGGTTTTAAATTTCTTTTGGAGAAAGGAGTATCAAGCAAGAGGTGCTCCTCACATACATATGCTGCTATGGATCAAAGATGCTCCTAAATTTGGAACAGATTCGGATGACACAGTGATGAGTTTTATTGAACAGTGTTCTACATGTGCTGTTCCAAAAAGTACAGAAGAAAACAATTTAAGACATCAAGTCTTACGGTTTTAAAGCCATCGTTGTGGAAAATACTGTCGTCGAAAGTTCAAATCCAAGGACAAGTTCTACACAAAATGTAGTTTTGGATTTCCACGACCAGTTTTATCAAAAGGAAGAGTTCACAATTTCATGTCTTCTTTGCGACATACTGTGACAAGAAAATCACCGAAAAATATCTACAACTTAAAAAGAAATGAAGAGTCAAAATACATAAATGACTACAACCCAGTCATTTTGTCCATGTGGAATGCTAACATGGATATTCAATATATTGCAGACAATTCAATTGCTGTGGCTCGATATGTAACGTCTTACATCACAAAATCTGAGAAGACAGAACTAAATGAAATGTGGGAGGAAATTTCTCAGGAAAAGAGTCTAACTAAGAAATTATACAGCTATAGTTTGAAGATGTTGTCTCATCGAGAAATTGGAGCATATGAATGTTCAGATCGGTTATCATCTGCAAATCTATACGCAAAATCTAGAACAATCATTTGGGTGAGTCTAGGTCTCGCTGCAACACGAAACCGAGTTTTGAAATCTGTACAAGAAATTGAGTATTTAGCAGATAAAGAACCAAACAATACAGATATTTTGAAGACAAACATGTTGGATACATACTATCCAAATAGAAGTAATCATCTGGAGAACGTTTGTCTCTATGAAGTACTACAAAGCTATACTTTTAAGAGGAATATTACAGAAGATATCAATAAAGGAGTATATGCTGTCATTGGATGTGAAGGATGTCTGGTGAAACAAAGAAAATGACATTTGATTAATCATCGAAAATTGAGTTGCGAAACTCCTGACAAAAGGGAATTTTACTATTTAGCTCTTTTGCAACTCTTTAAGCCATGGCGTACAGAAGAGGAACTACTTGGAGATTTTCTCAGTTATGAAGATTCATTCAATGCAACCAAAAATATCATAGAATGTCCTGTTTTTACAAATTATCTGCAAATGTTGAATGACAAAATACAGCAAGAAGTTACAATTGCAGCAGAGATTGCTAGAGACAGTTCTCAAGGCAGTCAGAGTTCTGCTTCATTGAGTCAGGATCCACTAGGAGGACCAATTATCCAAATGAAACTGCCACTGCCATGGATGGGGTGGAAAGAGCCATGGAACAAGCTCAGGAGGATGTAGTAAACTTAGAAGAATTGGAGAAACAACTAAATGTTGAACAAAAACAAATTTATGACGAAGTGACAGAGCAGATTGAGCATGGTTTTTGTCATGAGAAAAAAGAGTGCTCATGCACGTCATTTAAACCTGTCCGACTGTACGTGAGTGGAGAAGCCGGAACTGGAAAAAGTTTCCTAATTAAAGGAATTGCAACTTATCTACAAAAAAGAACTGAGTCATTGCTCTCTTGTGTTGTTACCGCTCCAACTGGGTTGGCAGCACATAACATTAAAGGGATTACTTTACATCGTTTGTTGATGCTGCCAGTAGAGCATGAAAATAAATTAGAATACCACAAGCTATCTGGAGAAGCTTGCTTTGAAGTTTCCAGAGTCCTCAAAAAAATGAAACTTCTCCTTATTGATGAGGTAAGCATGGTATCAAATGTAATGCTTGCTTTTGTGCATTTAAGAATGCAACAAATTCTTAAAACAGAATATGATGTGTTATTTGGAGGCAAACACATCATTGTTTTTGGAGATCTACTACAGCTGACTCCTGTGAAAGGACAACCAGTGTTTAAAATGCTTACACATGAAGATACCAGGAAGTGCCTAGGAAGCATTGGAAATGTTAATATATGGTTATTTTTCAAATATACAGAACTCCTTCAAAAGATGTGACAGGCAAAGGATGATGATTATAAAAGAATTCTTCAAGATATAAGAATTGGAAAATTAAGTGAACATGGCAAGGAAGCTTTACAGGCACGATTACCTTCAAATTTGTTTCCAAATGAAAATATTCTACCAGAGAATATTTATAGAAAAATTGCTGAAAATAAATCAGTGATATGCTTGATGCCAACTCTGCAAGAATGTTCAGTCTTCAACAACAAAATGTTAAAGTTAGAAAATCAAGAAATTATAAAACTGGAAGCTATTGATAGAATAGAGCATGAAGGAGCTACTATTATTTTGTCAGAAAAGTTGAAGTCAAAATTGGATTCTTTAGAGAAGACAATATCTAAAACTGGTGGTTTTGAAAAGAGTCTGTATGCATGTTTAAATTGTCGTATAATTTCACAACGGAATTTACATGTTGAAAGAGGTTTGGTAAATGGAGCAATGGGTCATGTTGTTGATTTTGTGAATTACCGAAATAGAGATGACATTATATTTTTGAAAATCAAATTGGATGAAATTGAAGAAGTACAACAATTGAGTCGTTGTTCTGCTCGGTTTTTGCTTGTCAAAGATTTATATGTCCGCCGAAAACAGTTTCCTGTTTGTTTGGCATATGCAGTGACTATTCATAAATCTCAAGGTTTAAGTGTAGATAGTGCTTTGGTAAATATTGGAAGTTCTGTGTTCAAGGAGGGTATGGCATATGTTGCTTTATCTCGAGTCAGAACTTTAGCTGGATTATACTTGATTGATTTTGATAACAGAAAGACTAGTGCAGATCTAAATTATGTAAAAGAATATAATAGGTTAAGAAGAGAATATGCTCCAAATTTACCTCAATATCCTTTATTTGAAAAGCGTGTGGTAGGTCAAAAAAGAAGAAATGAGAACAATTGTAGCGAAGTTGTAGCAAAAAGGAAAAAAAGTAGATGAACCAGTAATTGTAAGCAGTAAGGAAAAGGATTCTGTTGAAGATGTTGTTGGATTTCAGTTTGAAAACAGTTCTGGTGTCAACTGCTATGCTAATGTAGTGGTTAATGTTGTTTTTTTCTCCAAACTTTACAAGAACAGATTGTTGAAAATCTGTATCAAAGATTTTGTTCTTTGTTGAATTCTGTCTTTGAGAAATGTAGCAGTGATAAAACAAAAATTGAAAGTGTTTCTGATATCCGAAATGTTTTAGACATATGTTCTGGTGTAAATCAATTTTCACAGAATATTCAGCAAGATTGTCAGGAATTTCTAACGAATATGCTTGTTGTATTGCAAGATGAAGGTATAGATATTGAAAATCTTTTTGGCCTTTCTTATAAATGGCAACATGACTGTAACAATTGTTCCTTTTCAAGTAGTACTATAATAGACACTGAAAGATTTATATATTTGACTTTACCAGACTGCAAATCAGTGTCTTTTAATAATCTAGTTAGGGAAGCAGATCAAAACATGGGCTGTACTCAATGTAACTCAGAAATGTTATCAACATTATTTATACAAAGATATGGACAGTATGTAATTTTAATGTTCCAACGATGTAGACCTGATGGAACTAAATTGCCAACTTTAATTAAAAATGTTGTAGCTTCTCAATTCTCAATTTCAGGAAAACTTTTGTAACTTTTGCAATTATTTTTCATGATGGTCCTTTTACAACATCAGGACATTATACTGCTTATTTAAAATGTAAAGAAGGCTGGAGTTATTGTAATGATACTGAATTGACTTTCAGGCAACATTTGCCTTTTGACTTACGAAATTCTTACCTAGTGTTTTTAGAACCGAAATTTTAGGGAAAATAATTGGCCTAGGAAGATTACTGCAGTAAATAAAAGTTAGCCTGCTGTTAAAAATTACTTTATGAGTGAAGGTGATCATTCAGAAGATCGGGAAATGGAAGGTTAAGAGTTCTATTAAGTACTTTTCAAAAAAAGGAATTTGTATATACTATTTGGCTATGTGGAGAAGTATGTGGATTAAAAATGCGTATTTCGGGTAAATGTTGGTAATATATGTTTATACATAACTTTATTTTGAAAGTATAAAAAAGAAGTAAGAAGGTTTAATTAGTTTGTAATTGTTTTTATTTACGTTAGAAATTGTTGTTTGGAAGAAAATATTTAAGATATGTTTTTTCCTAATTTTGACATTATGTATTGAAATGTTGCATGGGTTTTTTATCATTAATACCAACAAGAGAGAAAGGGCATGAGTCGGCACTCCTGTACCCCAGTCAAATTTTTAAACAACAACAGAGGAGTGACTAAGTGAAAAGCTAATTGAACCAAAAAGTGCTCAAAAGAAATTATATTGTGGTGTCCATTTTCATGTCTCCATACTGTACATATGGATGCGTGCATAGAACGTCATACACATACCCACAAGCACACGCATTAAGTGTTTTATCTCTATCTCCCCTTAAGGAACCAAAACCCGCTTTAAGGAGGACACCTCCCAAGGGAACTGATATCCCAAGTATTTCGCAGGAGGGAAGGAAAAATCTTTCTTTTTTATGCAGGACCCTCACTCACCACTAGTTGGTGACATGCTTCATCATTGGGTCCCCGCTGGGGCGACCGAATGCCCGCCCCAGCGTGCTACAATGCCTGATTACAGCGGAGCGGGATGTGGTGAGTGCAACATGTTTAATATCCTCCACAGATATTACATTTATAAGGTAAGTACGACAAACAAAAAATACTTTTTGATGACTTTGTTACTTGTCTTTCTCTTTATCCTTTCTTCAGTTTCTCTCTTACTCCTTCACCTTTACTGATCTTACTCTTCTTCCCTCATTTTAATTACTCACGTACATTCACCTTTACACTCCTTCTTTCACCATCAGTACTCTTTCTTCACTCTCACTTATCTTGTGCAACTGTCTCATTCCCCTGTCTGTCCTTCACTTGTTTTTTTATCTTCCCCCATCTACTCTTGTCTTGCTGTATCGATCAGTCTGTTTTCACTGCCCTCTTACTGTATTTCCTTCACATCATCCCTGAGTGACCTTCACTCACTTCACTTCTTTTACTTTATCACTCCCTTTCATTCAGTCCCCTTTCTTCCATCCATCTGTATGTCTGTTCCTCTGTGTCAGTCACTATAACTGATTTAGTTTTTCACAGTCCGTCACTCTTCCTCTGCTTGTCTCTTTTACTGTCTCCCTCTCTGTCCACCACTCTTCCTTTTCTTTTCTCTCTCTTTACATAAATCGTTCTGTCTGTCACTTATTTCTTTTTCCTTTCTCAATATGCTTTGTTTTCCATCACTCCTCTTCCCTTACCTTTATATCCCTTCCTTCACTGTCACTCCCCTTCATTCAATCTGAGTCCTATTCCTCCACTTCAACCACTACACTTACTGCCCTTCATTCACTTTTTATAGTCTTTCTGTCACTATCAGTACTCTCTGTTCATCCTCAATCATCTTTTCCAACTCCCTCTCTCTACTGTTTGTCTCTCATTGCTCTTTCCTATTTTCCTCTATCACTACCCTTGTGTTAGTGTATTGCTTTGTGTCTTCTCATTCACCTCTTACTCTCTTTTAATAACATCATTCCTCATTCACCTTCACTCACTCCCTTTCTCTCAGTCCCTTACTCCCTTTTGCTCACTCCCCTTCCTTTATACCCTCCCTTACTCCCCTTTTTTTCTTCTGTGTGTAAGTCTCTTCCTGTGTCTCAGTCACTATAACTGCCTCACTCCCTCATAGTCCCTCATTTTCCCTCTCTTTCTCCCTCTCCTTGTGTGTCTCTGTCTTCACAAATCTACCTTTGGTCAATGACACAATTCTTAATGATAGCCTTATGTGACTTTTTAGCTTTTTTCTTGATATTTTGCTTTGGCCCTCCCTTAGTTGTTTCCCCACTCTCATCTTGAACCTTTCTCTTTTGCATAACCTTGGATCAATCTTGCTGCAACAAGTGCTAAGTTATATGTGTATATGTGCTTCAACGAGAAAACCCAGAATTCACTCTTTACCCAGTACTCGGGAAATCACAAAGGTAGAAATAGTAAATAAATAACCATAGTACAATGGTTGTCTCAGAGTCCTTAGCTGACAAAAATATTGTTGACAACAGTACCATTTTAAAAAGCTGCAACGAAAGTCTGGGTACGTCCACCAGAACTAAGAGGGGGGCCCAGCCCAGCCTCTTTCTAGCTAAGAGAGGCACAGATGGGCCTGCCCTTGGCCCAGGTTTTGCCTGCGTGTGTCCCATGCTGCGGGAGCCCTGATGTAAATGTAAGCTCCTCCTGGTGCACACAGATGGCGGCAAACTTTGGCGCTCTCCCTCTCTTTCTCTCTCTCTCTCTCTATCTCTATCCTTCATTCTTTCTCCCTTTCCCTTTCTGTTTCCTTCACTCCTACTATATCCCTCGGTCCCCTTTACTGACTATAAATCTCTCTTATATTGTGAAATATATATTGTATATATTATAATGTACTTTTTTTCTTGTCTTTCACAGATATTATATTTATAATACATTTTTTTATTATTTCTTAGAAGGTAAGTATAACAAATAAAAAACTACTTTCTCATCACTGTCTAAGTTTTCATTATTTTTAAGGTAAGTATGAGAAACAAAAAAAGTTTGTCATCACTCTCTTATTGTGACAGAATAACTGCCTCACTCTTTCTCAGTACCTTGCTCTCCCTCTCTCTCCCTGTCTCTTCCTTACACTTAATCTTCTTTCCTATCTCTTTCTACCACTCCTCCTCTCTCCCTCTGTGGAAAAGTAAATTTTGCCATGTTGTATGTGCCTACGTGTTCCCCATCTTATGTTATGTGTGCATGATCGATATGCATGTATTCCCCTCTGATCGATTAAAGACGCAATTACAGTTGTGTCCATCTCTAGTATGCCAGTTTCCAGTCTTCGTGAAAACAACGAATATTAGGCCTATGTAAACCTACGTTGCCACATTTTACAGTGTGCACGTTAATTCATTGAATTGTCCCCGTTTCTAGGCCTCAAAAGGGCCCGGACTCAGATTCAGCTCCTGTCTCCTGAACCCTCTCCGAGGAGCGATACAGCCCCCACCTGTATCCCTGACCCTTAGCTTACTTCATGCCTCGCAGTGCCCGGCCCGGCCTGGCTCTGCCTCCCAGTCTGCCAAGAATATGTTATGTTTCTAGTTATCAGTCCAGCCCTCCTTCTCTGCATTCCTAAGCTACTGAATCGCATCAATAGTTTCCGTCATGGTCTAGCCTTTATGTCTCCATGTAAGAGAAATACTGTATTAATATTCATAGAATATTCCCCGCACACCCAATACATGAAGAATTATGCATGCGCCAGTCTTAGAGTCTAGTAGCCTTTGCCCTGATAACTTTTGGATTCTATCAACATGTACTCTAAACACCAGATACCAGATAGGCCCTGGGTACATGTCGCTCTGACACTCCAGACTTTAGTCTCCTCTTCTAGCACAGAAGTCATAGCCCCCAGTTCTCCCTGGTAACACGTCATTGCCCATTTGCGCGCACCACTAGGTTAGAGGTCCCAGCTGCTCAGGTAGCCCCCTCCATGTTTCCACCCCGTTTATGACACTTCTGTTACGTTTACATCACATGTCTATGTATACGCCCTGTACACGCCTTCTTGTTACACCCATTTCACTCTTATCTTTCGCGACTGCTACGAAACCACGCCTACTGCTACGCCTACTGTATTGAATGTAATGTATTTGTTTAAGTATATATATTGTGCACCCATATTAAAAAGTTATCCCTTATTCCCAGATCCTGTCCCGGCAGCTGCCATCCTATTCCCATGCAGGCTGTCCTGTTCCTGTCCTTTATGTCTGATTAAAGCCTGTAGACTCCAGCTACCTCGAATCCTGACTCTTATTTATTGAGCTATCTGTTTATATGAGTATCCTGAAAAATAGAACCGGTAATTAATTATTTATTTACCACATAATGGCGCCCGAATAGGGACTTGCCCTTTCCCCACGCGCCGGAGAAGCCACGCAGGCCCCCTGATCCTCTGCAGCCGTGACGGAACCATACCGTGCACGTGCAGATATTTCTGCTTCAAGTATCCCTCAGGCCCACGGAGGAGACGGAGGTTGCGGTCCAGCATCCAGACGAGGCGGTGGAGGAACGCGGCGAGTCCCGACCAGAGCCCAAGCCGAGAGTCCAAGGTCCGAGGTATCCGGAGGCCCACCTGTAACGGAAGTCCGAAGTTCGTAGTCCGTCGTCGTAGCAGTCCAGTCCAGTCCGAGGCCTTCCGTTCTTGCTGCCCGGTGAGTACCGTTGCTGGGGTAGTATCTAGACAGGGTCAATTAATTTGTCTCTGGTCCGTGGGTTTGGGTACACAGATCCAACACGAAGTGTTCACCTAGGTGGACGCGGGTCCTGACGTGTCTCTTTATGGGACCGGTAAGTTTCGTGCTGTTTTAGCAGTGCATTTAGTCATTCCAGTAAGTTCTGTTCTCGAGAAATTCATGTGTTTCTGTTCTCAGTATACCAGGTAATATTCTGTTCGAACTGTTATGTTAAATGTTATTTCATGTGTTTTCAATGTCGTGGTATGAGTGATTTGTTTCTTAGGTATTATTGTGTTTATTGTGTATAGTATTGTGTCTAGATTCCAGTCTAAGTCATGCCTCTATTCTCGAAATTACGTCAGTTAAAAACCAGAAAAGGTCTGCTCGAGGAAGCAGTTCCTGTCCCGCCTAGGGACAGTCCAGGTCATTTTATGTATAAAAGCATGGCTTACGTGCCATATTATATCTAGACTTATGGGTGGAGTACACCAAGGAATTAGACGAGAAATATAGATGGCCCGTATCAGGTACATGGGATGCCGAGTGCATCATGCGAGTAGAAGAAGTATTATGGAAAAAGAAAGCCAGACAGTCCCAGAAAGATGCCATCGAGTTATGGCGCAAAGAATCTCATAAAAGAACCGAAAAAGAAATCAGAAAAACAGAATTAAGTAGGGAATCCTTAGAAAGAGCCCAAGAAAGGGAATTAATCGAAGTAGGTGAACGAGTTAAAGCCGAACAGTCAGACAGACAGAGAAATGCCCTTATTAAGGGTATGTATCCTCTTCTTGCCGAGGGCTTGCCGAAAGCAACCCCGGAAGCACCATGTAATTTTCCGCCGCCATTAGTTCCGATTAAGCTACGTCACAAACCGACCGCAGCTAATATTTTTATCTCGTCCTATTTGGACGACACAGTCCCAGAATATGCAAATCCTGTTCCGCCAGCTCCAGCAAATAATGTAATTCCTGTTCCTCCAGTCACCGGGGCACCCGTTACAGCACCTGTTACGGTACCCCCGGTCCAGCCCACAGTACATATGCCCGCTACATCAGTCACTTTCCCAGCCCGTACAATACCCGTCGATGATTCTAGTCAAGGGGCCTCGGGGGGAAGTCCTCCTGGAACCCCGCCTCAGCACAGACGTCTGACATTAATCGAGTTACATGCACGAGCGTTACAGCGTTCGCCCAAACATCAGTCAGTTGCAGATATCAAGCGAGCCCTTACCGAATGCCGTTATGATCCAGTCCCAGGCGATGATAATATGGTTATATATTCATTGCGTGTAAGACGGGTGACCGAATATTTGGACACCCTACCTAATATGAAAGAATATCTAGACAGAATATATCGTTTCATCCGTACAGGAGCAGATCCAGGAAGTATTGGCGATGCCATGACTCAAAGAAAAGTCGAGACTCAGCTCATGCTTTTAAAGTTTCTGATTAATTGTTTAATAAGAGAACAAGATTATCCAGATAAAGATCCGGAAGAAATGAAAGTCCTGACCAGGTGGAGTGACCACATAGCCGAAGGAAGACACAAGACACAGAACTGTATAGACAGTATGTACAAGAAGATCCGTAGGGAAATAATAAAGTTACACGAGAAACGGAAAGCAGTACAAGTAAGCGAGAAAGAAGACAACTCTTCTACTGAAGAGGTAGACGACGAGAATACTTCTAGAATAGCGTATGTAGGTAGAACTAGACTTCCCGACCGACATTCACGCCTAGATCACAAGAAAGTTTTCCCTCCTCCAGCACCAGAACAGGGTTCCCTTGAGCAAGTATTTCAAGCTACCGATCACATTCTGAAATCACGAATCGGTTATAGTGAACTTAGTACCATGCATGAACAAGAACTAGCCCGATCTGCAGTCCGATGGACTACTGATTCTACCACTTTTCCAGACGAAATAGTGGCACAAATGTTTCTGAAACTGCCCCCAGCCGAGCAGCGATTGGTGGGTATGTATATGATCCAGCACCTCATTACACTGTATGAGGGTCAGCATTCTGATCCAGGTCCGTTACATGATGTTCTGAACGAGTTACTCCAGTATAGATGGAAAGGTCTTGGTACCGATTTAATTAGTATCATTCTAGAACAGCGCCACAAATATCGAACGTTTCTGAATCCGCATTTTGTTCATGTCTCACCTCCAGAAAGTAAATCATTCTACATAGATAGACAGCATCCGTTACGACAAGTACACCCAGTTAGGACAACGGGTGGTGATCTAGAGCGAGAATGTGTTTACACCCCTATCACCAAGATGGAACTCTTAGAGATGAAAAAGTTAATTCCCTGTCACGACAAAGATCCAGCAGGGTTCCATCGAGAATTAAAAGACATGCTCCGTATGGGAGAATACACGTATCCTGATATCATTAAAATGTTAAAGGTCCTGTTGCCCGCAGGGGTATATGAAAAACTCAAGGAAAAGGAATGGGAGGTGGGAGAGAAAAAGATAGATTGGACAGCTCTAGAAGCTGAAGATACTTCACGAGTACCGGGTACCGGTCTAGGGGCTAAAGTTAAAGGATTGCCCGAGTTATTGATTCAGGTTTTGCCAAGGTTACTAGCCACGAAAAAGGAAGATTGGGATGCAATCTCAGCATGTAAACAGAAACAGGATGAAGACACTAGTGATTTTTATTCTAGATTTGAAAAATGTTTTATTATTAACAGTGGTCTGAAGACGAGTAGCGAATCGTACCCTCATCTTTTTGTTACCAAACTAGTCGAGAATTCAAGTCCACAAGTTAAAAATAGAGTGTTGAAAGTCGAAAGTAGTTGGCAAGCTAATACTCCGTCCCAAATGTTGCAGATGCTCCAGTATCACCAGAATAGAATCAGGGAAGAGCAAGAACACGAAAGGAGACGTATGAAAGACACGAAAATGAAAGTATTAGTTGCACAATCTGTTCCGCAAGACAGTCAGAAGAGGGGTCCGAATCAAGCCAGTCATCCTGCAGCTCCTGTTAAAGGGACATGCAATTATTGTAAACAGCCAGGTCATTTTATAAACGAGTGTGCAGTTCTGAAACACAACATAGCTACTGGTAAGACTAATGAGAGACCACGTCCGCCTAGACAAGAACAAGTTTCACAGACTTCTCAGTCACCACAGAATGCACAACAGACAGTTCCAGCACCGCAGCCTATCGCTGCAACACAGCATGTTACACAACAGATGTACCAGTATGCTCAGTCAGAGTATCCAGAGTATCAACAGTATTCATGAAACAGCCTAGAGAGGGAGGTTGGCTTGCCTCTCATCGAGATACCTGTAGATCAAGAGGGTCCCTATGTACACAGTCAAGTATTAGGGAAAGACAGAAAGTTTTTGATTGATACAGGGGCAAGTAGGACTACTATCAGTCATGACGAGGTTCCAGGGGCTCCGCTCTCAGGCTCTAAAAATGTTTCCCTTGGATTTTCAGGAAAGCCGATTGTTAACGAAATTTCGAAACCAGTTTCTCTAGAAGTTGGTCCATTGTCCCGAACTACTGATTTGTTACTTACGAAGTCATGTCCCGAAAATTTGTTAGGCATCAAAACGTTAAAAGAATTAGGAGCAGTTATATGCTGTTCCTCAGAAGGAGTCCGATTGTTTTTACGCGACTTTAAAGGTCACTATGTATTACGTGATTTTGATCCAAGATTACCGAATGTTCCACAGCATTTATGGGCGCAAGGTCCAACTGATGTTGGTTATATGCAAATCACACCCCATCGTGTGACTCTCAAACAAGGAATGGTTTTGCCATGAATCAGACAGTACAGATTGCCACCTGAGGCTGTAGCAGCCTTATCCAAAATTATTGACGAGCTTATTGCTCAAGGAGTGGTTGTAGAAACTGACTCCAATGTGTGTAATTCTCCTATCATTCCAGTCATGAAACGTACTGATCCAAATGCACCTCCAGTATATCGATTAGTGATTGACCTTCGAGAGCTTAATAAATGTATCATACCCCAGTATCCAGTAGTCCCAGATATTTCTTCCCTATTGACAGCCATTGATTCTGAAGCTACATTTTTCACTGTCATCGATCTCAAGAATGCATTTTTCAGTGTCTCCATTCATCCAGACAGCCAGTACCTTTTCGGTTTCTGTTTAAATGGAAGGAGCTATAAATTCACACGAGCTCCTCAAGGTTTCACAGAAAGTCCTAGTATTTATAGTCAAGCACTTAAGAGACAACTAGACAATATTCACATGCCAACTGACACTGCCCTGCTCCAGTATGTTGATGATCTACTGATCACAGCCCGTTCTGAACGTGACTGCGAGCGAGCGTCACTTACAGTCCTGTATTTTCTGGCCGAGCAGGGGCACAAGGTGTCCCCTTCCAAATTACAATTCTGTGTCCAGCAAGTGATCTACTTAGGCCACTTACTGTCCAAGTGGGGTAGGCAGTTGACACCAGACCGTATCCAGTTAATAGCGAGTCTTCCACAGCCCAGGACACAGAAGGAGGTACGAGCTTTTATTGGCCTCACTTCTTATTGCAGACAATGGATTCCTCAGTATGCATTTCTAGCCAAGCCACTGATACAGTTAACGACACAGGAGGCAGCCGTATTGACTGTCCTCCCTTGGACCCAGGAACATACACTTGTTTTCAATTAATTAAAGAAAGCCTTATGCCAAGCACCTGTTCTAGCTACACCGAACTATAGTAAGCCTTTTACACTTTTTGTCACAGAACGTGATGGTACCGCATTATCTGTTCTCACACAAGATCAAGCAGGACAGTACAAGCCTTGTGCTTATTTTTCAAGCACATTAGATCCAGTAGCCCAGGCTCTGCCTGCGTGCCTCAAGTCAGTTGCAGCCACAGCTCTAGCTATCAGACAAAGTGATTCCATAGTGTTAGGACACTCCCTGACAGTACAAGTTCCACATTCCGTGGAAGTTCTTTTAAACCGAACACAGACTCAGCACTTGACAATTGCACGTTTAACAGGTTATGAACTGACACTGTTCCAGCCACACATAGAAATCAGACGCTGCAACATTCTAAATCCTGCTACACTGTTACCGTCAGTTACTTCAAATCCTGCCACACATGATTGTGTGGAAATCGTTAACACTATGACAAAGCCAAGACAAGACCTGACAGACATTCCATTACCTAACCCCGACCTGACACTTTATGTGGATGGTTCATGTATGAGAACAAGTACAGGAGAACTAGTAGCCGCGTATGCAGTGACTACTGAAACTGAAGTCATAGAAACACATCGTATTGACACCCTGTCTGCTCAAACAGCAGAGCTAGTCGCTCTGACCCAAGCCTGCATACGTGCCAAGAACTTGAAAGTAAACATATATACAGATTCACGTTACGCATTCGGAGTCGTACACGACTTTGGAGTGCTCTGGCAGGAGAGAGGTTTCATGACTTCTCATGGAACCAAGATTCAGCATGGTCTCCTCATTCAAGCTCTGTTAGATGCAATACATTTACCGACAGCTATCGCTATCATGAAGTGCAAGGCACATACGAAAGTTACTGACATCATTTCCCAAGGTAACGATCTAGCAGATCGAACAGCCAAGCTCACAGCTCAGACCCCAGACATTCCAGTTAACACGACACAGACACTCACTCCAGATCAGACTACTTGTATGACAGTTAAGGACCCTACACAAGATGTCATAGACATACAGTTGCACGCTACTCCCGAAGAAATAATGAAATGGTCCGAACAAGGAGGGGTCCAGACAGACCAAGGATGGGTGACGAAGGGAAAATCCACATGGTTTCTCCCCGACTCTATGGTTCAAGTCATTATCAATACCGCACATAGTCCAGCACATCTAGGAGAAAAAGCGATGTTAGACAGTATTCAGAACCTTTGGTTCAACAAGCATTTACGAGCTGCAGCCAAGCAGAAAGTCTGTACCTGTATGATATGTTGTCAGTTCAATCCAGGTAAAAGTGTCCCGGTGGAACAAGGTGGATTCCAACCTCCTGACCACCCTTTTGAAGTCCTCCAGATGGATTATATCCAGATGGAGCGATGTCGAGGTTTCAAGTATGTCCTCGTAGTTGTATGTGCTTTGTCCAGGTGGACAGAAGCATATCCAGTCCCAGATTACACAGCCGCGACCACTGCCAGGCAGTTGGTTCGTGAATTCTTTCCCCGTTATGGACTCCCTAGAGTCGTATATTCTGATAATGGCCAGCCATTCTCATCTGAGCTTATGAAACATGTTTCCCTTCTGTTAGGGTACCAGTGGAAGTTCCATTGTGTGCGCCATCCTGAAGCAGCCGGTCTCGTAGAGAGACATAATCAAACTCTGAAAATCCGCATTGCAAAAGTGTGTAAAGAGAAAGGTGTAGACTGGCTAGTAGCCCTGCCAGTTGCTCTATTCTACATGCGAATGGTTGCACATTCCAGATCAGGTCTGTCCCCGTATGAGGTCGTATTCGGCCGCCCCCCAAACATGTGGGGTACACCTAGACCCCGCAGTATTACAGATGTTTCCAGTAATATGCTGACAGATTACCTAGCTTCCTTGATGTCTGCCCTACACTCTTGTCGTTCACAGGTTGCCGCCGCATTTCCAGACAACACCGAGGTGAAACCGCATGAAGTCATTCCAGGAAGCCTCGTGTTGGTGCGGAATTTTGATCGTTCAAGTCCACTGGAGCCCCGCTGGAAGGAGCCCCGCCTTGTCTTATTAACTACAAGGAATGCAGTCAAGTTAGAGGGCAGGAAGGGATGGGTCCACCTGTCCCATATAAAGAAATTCCATGGACCACCAGACAAGACTTTTTCTAAGGACTGTTCTATTTCTAAAGACTGCCTGAAACCAGACTCTGAACTTAAATCTGAACTTAAAGCTCCCCTGTTAGAGGAAACTCCGCAACAGGAGTATAAAAAGAAATTAAGGTCTAGTAAGATAAGTCAGCCAGTTTAATTGTCTAAGTCCCTCTCGGGTGAAACGGTTAGACAGGTTTCTGACATGTATGAGATAGACCCCCATAGTGAGAGAGTTAGTCAAAACTCTATCAAATGTATTATTGTTCTAAGTTTTTTATTATATGTAAGTCTAATGGTTACCTGCACAAGTTATGCTTTATATTTATGTTTTCCAAGTTCACATGTAAACAAGTTTTCTAATGCTACAGTAGAGCACACATTTATTGATCTGCCTCCTCACGAGCTATCCTATCGTCTTGCTATGCGAAATAATACATTTATCAGAATGTTACACTATTCACACCAGACCAGCAATGCCACTAATTGTTGGGTGTGTGGTCGACTCCCCCCTTTCCAGACACCGAAGGGAGTTCTGCCACTCTTTCCTTATCCGTTTTCACATAATGGTTTGTGTGGAGCATGGTCCACTTTAACGTCATCCTCCAATGATATGTCCCTTCTGAATAGAACATGTTTTCCAGACAAGCAAGGTCTCTCCCATAGAACAGGGTTAGATCTAGAAAATGAAGTATATGATTTAGCTAATTATTCTTCGAATTTCATGGTCCTGAATGTTCAGTCTGATACTACTCCAGATTTACCTGCTATTTCAGTACTACCAGTCAAAGGCGAATTATGTGTCAGAAAGAATGGTTCCGCACATGTAGGACATAGTGATTGTATTACTACTGTCGAGTATAGTGACAGTGGGAAATCTATTTTCAAAGCCTCACGTCATTCTTATTTTGTTTGTGGTCAGACCGCATATGTTCGTCTGCCCCTCGATTGGGATGGAACATGTTACATTGCCTTCCTACTGCCACCAGTTTTTCTAGCCCCATCTGATTATCACAGAAACACGCATCTAGTACACGTCAGACCTAGAAGGGAGATCGAGTCCCCAATTGTCGATCAAACTGAAACTACTCTAGAACAGTATCAAGACTTCAATAAAGGTTTCTTCTTCTTTATAGGACCTGTCCAGAATAGTAAGTTAATACGTAGGTTAACCAGAACCCTTGAAGCAGTAGTGAATGAGACTACTTCTGCTCTAGGTAACTTAAAAGAAGAGCAATCTGCTATGAGATTTGTCGTGCTCCAGAATCGTCTCGTTCTTGACGTCATACTGGCCGATAGAGGAGGAGCATGTAGAGTCATCGGATCTAGTTGCTGCATTTTCATTCCTAATAACGCGCCGGCTGTTTACTCAGCTTTAACCAGACTTCATAAAATTGCCCATCAGTTACACCAGAATCCAGGCACCTGGACATGGTCCGGTTGGCTCTGGAGTATCATATCTGCCTGGGGATGGAAAGTATTGTCATTCCTAGGTATTGCAGTAATGATCATATTCAGTTGCTGCCTCTGTATACAATGTGGCCCTGCGATTTGCGGCATTTGTGCTACCTCTTGTATTCCTAGTCCTAAATCCCGTTCCAAGACAATTCGAGACGAGCAAATGATGCTATATGAAATGATAGATGGTATCATGAATATTGATGTTTCCTGATGGAAACGTAGGGCACAAGGAGGGAATGTGGAAAAGTAAATTTTGCCATGTTGTATGTGCCTACGTGTTCCCCATCTTATGTTATGTGTGCATGATCGATATGCATGTATTCCCCTCTGATCGATTAAAGACGCAATTACAGTTGTGTCCATCTCTAGTATGCCAGTTTCCAGTCTTCGTGAAAACAACGAATATTAGGCCTATGTAAACCTACGTTGCCACATTTTACAGTGTGCACGTTAATTCATTGAATTGTCCCCGTTTCTAGGCCTCAAAAGGGCCCGGACTCAGATTCAGCTCCTGTCTCCTGAACCCTCTCCGAGGAGCGATACAGCCCCCACCTGTATCCCTGACCCTTAGCTTACTTCATGCCTCGCAGTGCCCGGCCCGGCCTGTCTCTGCCTCCCAGTCTGCCAAGAATATGTTATGTTTCTAGTTATCAGTCCAGCCCTCCTTCTCTGCATTCCTAAGCTACTGAATCGCATCAATAGTTTCCGTCATGGTCTAGCCTTTATGTCTCCATTTAAGAGAAATACTGTATTAATATTCATAGAATATTCCCCGCACACCCAATACATGAAGAATTATGCATGCGCCAGTCTTAGAGTCTAGTAGCCTTTGCCCTGATAACTTTTGGATTCTATCAACATGTACTCTAAACACCAGATACCAGATAGGCCCTGGGTACATGTCGCTCTGACACTCCAGACTTTAGTCTCCTCTTCTAGCGCAGAAGTCATAGCCCCCAGTTCTCCCTGGTAACACGTCATTGCCCATTTGCGCGCACCACTAGGTTAGAGGTCCCAGCTGCTCAGGTAGCCCCCTCCATCTTTCCGCCCCGTTTATGACACTTCTGTTACGTTTACATCACATGTCTATGTATACGCCCTGTACACGCCTTCTTGTTACACCCATTTCACTCTTATCTTTCGCGACTGCTACGAAACCACGCCTACTGTATTGAATGTAATGTATTTGTTTAAGTATATATATTGTGCACCCATATTAAAAAGTTATCCCTTATTCCCAGATCCTGTCCCCGGCAGCTGCCATCCTATTCCCATGCAGGCTGTCCTGTTCCTGTCCTTTATGTCTGATTAAAGCCTGTAGACTCCAGCTACCTCGAATCCTGACTCTTATTTATTGAGCTATCTGTTTATATGAGTATCCTGAAAAATAGAACCGGTAATTAATTATTTATTTACCACACCTCACTCACTTTCCCTCTCTCTTAATTTTCTTTTATTTGCCTTTATTCCCCTTCCCTCACCCTCTTATCCATTTCTTAACTGTCCCTAAGCCTTCACTCATTCACACTCCACTTCCCTCACTCCACTTCCTCCTGTCTGTTTCTCACACCCCTTCCCTTTTGCACTGATTTTTGCTTTCTCCCCTTTGCTTTCTTTTGCAAACAGGTGCAGGATTTTTACGTAGTATAAGTGTAAAAGTGACTGAATGAAATATTATACATTTTACTTATTCACTTTTAGAAGGCGTTCCTGCATCTGAACATTCCCCATGTATGCAGGAAATCCTTCTTTTGGTGTATTGTTTTACAATATGATGCACCTTGCAAGTACATCAGATTGTAAAAACCATACTTTATGGTGCATCTTTTGTACCACTTCTGCATCACAAATGTGATGCAACAGTTGTGTAAAAGACACACAAGGGGATTATAAAACTGCCCTTAATACATATAAATTCATCCACGCACTTTCACTAATAGTGCAAATTGAAGCATAGAGTTGTAACATATTTATATACATATGTTACATTTCAGTGCTTTGGAAGTACTACAGTGTACTATAGGTAAACACCCTATAGATTCATGCTGTACCCCATCCTTATAGTTTTGCACTAGACATTCACTATGACAAACTTTTACATACAAACATAGAAATTGAGTTCTTTTTTGACCAGTAGAGGCAGTTCTAAAAATAACTGTTTTTTTGTTGTTTTTGGTTTGCTTGAAAAACGAAGAAAAAATTAACTTTTTAAACAATTGTTCAACAGGAACAAGGAATTATAAAAAAAGAAAAAAAATTATTTGAAGCAGTTGTCCCTCCTGTTCTTTTCCAGAATGACTTCTATGGACTCTTGACCATAAGAAATTAGTTGGTTGCAATGCATGCAACGAACCACTAAATTCTAAAATTCAGGCTGTATATTTGGAATCATGTTTGTTGGTATTGGTGGTGGTGGTGGTGCTGCCCTAGGAGCAGAGTCCTGGTTTTCCTGTGATCTTCGCACTACAGCTCTAGCCCAATTGTTGGGGTGCATGTTTTTGACATGGCGTTCCATGCTATGAGTACCAAAAGAGTACTTTTTATTTGGATTGCCTCTAGACAATACGGTGTCACAGATTTTGCATGTGACATGCGGTGCATTCACTTTCTTTAAACCTTGTGGGAAGGTAAAAAACTTTCACACAATGGACTCCTTTTTTTTGGTTGGGCGGGGTTCCTCTTCAACAAATTCTTCTGAAGAAGAATGTTCAGACTCTTCACAGTGAGCCATTTGCAAACAATTTTCTCAAGCCAGGAGCTGTAGAAAAAAGATGTTGCTTCTCTGAAAGCCAAAGAAGAATGATGAACATGGGAGGGGTCTTTCTACAATTGGAGTAGGAAGTATTATAAACCAATCAAATGTCTTGTTTTAAGGTCACATGGTTGGACGTCATCTAAAGGTGCGCTCACGGAGCGTTTACGGAGCGCTTACGTAATCTTGCGATGCGTTTACGATTTATTTACGGAGCGCTTACATCATCTTACGATGCGCTTACGTGGGACGCACCCTCACGAGATTCGTAATTGCTTTAATAAAGTAATATACGGTCTTTAAAAGTTTTAAATAAAAATGTTCTTTATTATCCCACATAATGTGTACCTTTACATTGTACAATAAATACGTAGATACCACTTTTAAGTTTATAAAACTTTCGGGGGTAAGCGCTCGAAGCATTTACTGTGCGCGGACGGAGCTCTCACGATGGGTGCACGTGCGACGTACCCTCGCGAAATTTGTAATTACTTTAAAAAAGAATATACTGTTCTTAAAAGTTTAAAAAACCCATTTTCTTCATTATAGCAGATATTGTCTACCTTTAAAATGTACATTAAATCGTAGATATTATGTTTTAGGAAATTAAAAAACTTTCGGGGGGAAAGCGCACAGAAAGTTAACGGTGTGCTTGCAGAGCTCTCACGGTGCACGGACCTTGTAACCATATTAAAAAAAAAAAGTTTGAAGATAAAAAAATAAAAAACTATTTTTGTACTTTGTTTTATAATTATTTAACTATAAAATGTGAAATATAAAGAAGGGAAAAATAATATGTAAAGACTATATATTATAAAAAAGAAAAATTTGTATAAAAAGGAAAACAAATCATAATTTGTAAATTTAAAAATTATCTTGTACAAAACCTTTGAAATTCACTGAAAAAACCATAGGTTTCACACATGTTATAGTTAAGAATTAGCATTTAAAAAACCTTGCAAATTCACTGAAAAAAACCATAGGTTTCACACACGTTATAGTTAGGAATTAGCATTTAAAAAACCTTGCAAATTCAGTGAAAAAAATATAGGTTTCACACATGTTATAGTTAGCTGGACATTTTACTCATACAAAACCATTGAAATTCCCCCGTTATAATTAATCCAGCTAACTATAACTCGCGTGCCCGCAATGCACTGCTGATGACGTCACATATTACATCACTCATGACATGGTCAGTGACATCACTCATGACATCACAGATGGCGTCTCAAATGACATCCCTGTTGACATAAGCATCTCGAAGGGAGTTCTGGTTGTACTCAGATGGGCTCCGGAAAGGAAATGACAGTTTGAAAAGTAGGAGTTTAGAAAAAAATGTGGATGAGATTCAGTGCACTTGAACAAGAATAAATGATCAACATTGAAAACTAGGGTGCATGCTACTGCTTTTTTTAAGGAGAAATGCTAATGGTTGAGAGAAAGTGATTGAAAGGAACATTGCAAAGGATTCAGTGCTGTTTTAAAAAGTCAAACACCCTTGCTGGTTTGTTTTGCAGATTAACTTTTCACCTGTGGGTTCAGTTAGGTGTCTATGGAGTGTTACCATGGTGACAGGCAGAGAGAGCAGTGGGGGAAGGTTGAGTTTTATGTGAGATTGAAAGTGTTTCAATGTAGAAACTAATTAAAATGTTAGTTTGGTTTTGAATTTGTGTGAGAAGATATTTGATTGGTTATCTTCAAGATTAGAGTGTAAAATGAGAGGGAAACTATGCCATTTTGTGCTTGCTGTGACTGGTGCACTATTCAGAGATTCTGCTTAAGAAAATCTGCTATGTGATTGACACTTCTAAAACTACAAAAACATTTTTAAAGGTGAGTTGTTAATTTGTAAGGGGATCTATGTTGTGCAGTTTAAGTTAAATTGAAAAATGTATTCTAATGTGGAAGCAGGAGTCTAATTTTGAATTTGTCTGCTTTGGGAAAACTATTGTGAAAGGAGCATTTTGGTATGTTGATGTGTTTGAAGAGATATTATTTGCAGTACAGTGCTGTTGTTAAAAGTGATATAATAATTTGCTTAGTTGATGTGTTTTAAAATATGGCAAAAGATGAGCCCCTGCATTGCCTGTACACCACTGCACTGTCCTAAAATGTAAAACAGGACACCTAGCTAGACTTTTTTTTCACTGTAGTAATCATTTTGCTGAATTGCAAAGCATACTGTCATGTGTCTAAGATCACAGTGTGAGTGAGAATTCATTTCAGAAAAATGTGGCAGAATAATTTGCTTAGTTGATGTGTTTTAAAATATGGCAAAAGATGTAGTCTTGGAGTGAGTCATTCCTTATGACAGTTAGTGCTATAAAGTCCAAAGCAGCATGTGTGTCAGGCCTCTGAATTCCCAAATAGTCTCCATGCTGTGTAATAAAGATCCTGGGTGTGCTGTAGAAATTGCATACCAATTTTTTCAGTAGCATGTAAATCAAATCAAATCAAATAAGCTTTATTCGATATTTCAAAGAATATCATACAAGCATACATAGCAGAATAAAAACATACGACAGTACATTTAATCAATTCATTAAAATAGATAAAAAATAGAAAAAAGCTTATAAGAAGAAATGATCCCATTTAAAAAAAAAAAAAAAGAAAGATCAGGGGAACCAAACGTTTCATGATTAAAAATTATTATAAAAGAGTCTAAAAAAACAGCATATTTACAATGGGCCTTGCAAAGATTTCCTAAATTTGATCAACAATTTTAAATACTGTTCCATGATACATATGACTTCTCTATCCTCTAACATCAGTAAGCGCTCATACGCGTCCTTACAGGACCTCAGACCCCATCTCTTTAATAGGGGTTTCAATAATGTTTTCCTGAGAATCGCATAATAAGTACAAAATAAAATGGTATGGATATTTGATTGCACAGAAATGTCATCACACGGACAAAGACTCAGGTTCCGGGACCAGTCATTTCCTGCTGGAAAAGTTATAAGACGGAAAAATGACCCCAGTCTAAATCTGGCAAGCAGCATTCTGGCATAGCAGGAAAAGTCAGTGGACAGGTATGCTTGAAGCCCCTTGTGCTGCGTCACCCTTTGGTACGCCTGGAGTGTTGGGTTTAGTTTTTGATGGTTCTATCTTTTAGTCTCCAAGTGATCCAATAGTGTTTTTCTCAAATTTTTTCTTGAAATGGAATACAAGGTCAAAGGATCAGAAAAGTACTCTGGGCGACCAATGTCCACAAAAAAGTTTTTAATATAAGCCAGCCATTTCGTATGTCTTGCCCCCTCCTGTTTGAGAATATCCAGTATTACTTCTCGATTCAGATTTGTTTCAATAGTGGTCCAGATTTTATGCCACAACAGTGGGGGCTCCACTTTAATTAAGTCTGAAATAAAAGGTAAGTCTAACTCAATATGCATCATATATACGGAAGTAGATTTAGGTGTTGCCAGCAAGTACCTTAGGAAGTTATTTTCCTCCATTTGAATAGAGGCAATGTTTTTTTTGATGCCCCAAAGGCCAGCCCCATAAATTGCTGTTGCAACGCATTTTGCTTTATAAAGAACAGTTAACTGTTTAACAGGCCTCCCTCCTATTCTTCCAGCAAAGTCTCTGAGCCCACCAACAGCTCTAACAAGGGCAAGTTTCCTCATTTTAACTGCCGACTGCCAAGAAAGGTGTTGGTTCACAGAAATGCCCAAGTACGTGAAGTTGTCCACTGTCTCTAGTCTTTGCTCTTCAATATAAATGGGACATGATTTTTTAATTTTCTTCTTATTACAGACCATTGAGTAAGTTTTCCCAATGTTGACTCTCAGGCCTTTGTCGTGCATGAAGTCACTGCCCTTTGTAGCCCCACTCTAGTTTGCGAAAGTATTGCCGCGTCATCGGCATAGAGCAAGATAGGAATTGATTGCCCTGCCACTTTTGGATAATCACATTCAATGTGTTTTAGATGATCCCCTATTGCATTTATATAGAGGGAGAAGAGCATTGGGGCCAGTATGCACCCCTGCCTAACTCCTCTATATATGGAAAATTTTGGCGAGCACTCTCCTTTTGGGCCATATCTTACTCTAGCTCCCGCGTTTCTATACAATTCCTTAATGAAGAGTATCGATGAGTCTACTCCTAAAAGTTCCAGTATATCCCAAAGTTGTTCATGATGTACACAATCAAAAGCAGAGCTTAAGTCTACATAGGTAACATACAAATTTCCGTTCTTTGTGTCAACATATTTGGACATAATAAGATGAAGGTTCAGAGTTTGTTCAACTGTACCTCTCCCTGATCTGAAGCCGTACTGGAGTGTTGAAAGTATGTTCTTCTCCACTGCCCATGCTTCGAGACGTTTCAGAATGATGCGGCCCGCGATCTTCATTAAGGAATCAAGCAGGGAGATAGGCCTATGACAAGATGGAGAATGCCTATCTCCCTTTTTAAAAATGGGTATCACTACGGCCTCATCCCATGATGGGAAGTGGCCCGAAATATTCGCGGAGTTCAAAGCAGAGGTCAATATTGGTGCCCAAAAATATATTTCTGCTTTAAAAACATCTGTTGGAATGGCATCTGGGCCTGGTGCCTTACCAGCTGGACTCTCCCTTATCGCCATCTCCACCTCTTCACACCTAAAGACAATATTGGATTGAGTTTCATCAAGGGGGGTCTATGCTTGATGAAATCTTTGGTTCTGATGTCGCCGATGTGGGTTTACTATATAGTTTTTGAAAGTAAGCGGCCCATGTCTCACCATCAATCGCAAGGTCCATATTCCTCTCCGGGATCTTTACCCATGGAAGCGGGGTATTTATAAATTTCCAGAAGGCCGAGAGATCTCGATTTTCACATGTTGACAGCAATTTTTGCCATGCTTCTTCCTTCAAAGCTTTTTTTCTATTTTTAATAGCCAGGCGATAAGTAAGTCTGGCTTGTCGGATCTCCGTCGTTGGTTTTGGAGTTATATGCAATAAATTCTTTAATGTCTTTAAAGCTATGGAACAATCTTTATCAAACCATACTTTAGGGGTTATAGCCCCTGTCTTGAACTGTCGTGTGAGTAATTTTTTGAGACTGAACTGTATTCTCAAGAAAGCTTCTCGGATGGAGTGGGGCTGTTCATTTAAGGAGAGGCAAATATGTATCTCCTCCCACCTCATCGTCAATAAGTCCTTCAGCAATCTAGCAGGGTTGATTTTATCCCATTTGATAGTATACCCATTGTGAGCCCCCAAAACAATTGGTTGCTCATAATTGGTTTTGATGTTATTGTGGATAGAAACTGGAGAGGGCAACACGATAGATAAAGACGAGGGATAATGGTCCCAATATAAGTGGTCTAAAGTGTTCCAAGAAGATATTAGAGGGGCATACATCTGTGAAAAAAGAATAAAGTCAATAGTCGAATTAGTGTCTCTACCGTGAAAACTAGGTTTGAATGGTCTACGAGGGAGGGTTAAATTGTTTGCAAATTCTAAATTAAAAGAGGCCAAAAAATTATTTAGTAATTCCCCTGTCTTAGAGTGTATAAAATGATGATTAAGAATATCATTATTAATATCAGTATCCATTTCTATGGAGAAGTCACACATGCCCTTCAAAGCATTTGATTCAGAAAAGGGGGTGGTGATGAACAGAGTGCCTGAATTAAGCAGACCACTCTTACCCAGTCCAAAGATCAGGGCTTGATCCATCACCGTTTTTTAGCTCACTGCACCATCCCAGCTCAGAACTTGGCTATATGCAAATTAGTCTGTTCCTGTCCCAGTGCATGATGGGAACAGGGCAAACCAAACTACCAAGCCAATTCTTGTACTGGGAAGGAAACAAGCTTCCGGGGACCGGTTTCTGCCATTTCAGGCGTCTTCGGCCCGGCTTGCTTGAATCCTGATGGTGCAATGAGCAAGGGACTCACATCTGAGTATACCCTTCCACGCTTATGGTGGACAAAATGATTCAGAAAAGGGGGTGGTGATGAACAGAGTGCCTGAATTAAGCAGACCACTCTTACCCAGTCCAAAGATCAGGGCTTGATCCATCACCGTTTTTTAGCTCACTGCACCATCCCAGCTCAGAACTTGGCTATATGCAAATTAGTCTGTTCCTGTCCCAGTGCATGATGGGAACAGGGCAAACCAAACTACCAAGCCAATTCTTGTACTGGGAAGGAAACAAGCTTCCGGGGACCGGTTTCTGCCATTTCAGGCGTCTTCGGCCCGGCTTGCTTGAATCCTGATGGTGCAATGAGCAAGGGACTCACATCTGAGTATACCCTTCCACGCTTATGGTGGACAAAATGATTCAGAAAAGGGGGTGGTGATGAACAGAGTGCCTGAATTAAGCAGACCACTCTTACCCAGTCCAAAGATCAGGGCTTGATCCATCACCGTTTTTTAGCTCACTGCCCCATCCCAGCTCAGAACTTGGCTATATGCAAATTAGTCTGTTCCTGTCCCAGTGCATGATGGGAACAGGGCAAACCAAACTACCAAGCCAATTCTTGTACTGGGAAGGAAACAAGCTTCCGGGGACCGGTTTCTGCCATTTCAGGCGTCTTCGGCCCGGCTTGCTTGAATCCTGATGGTGCAATGAGCAAGGGACTCACATCTGAGTATACCCTTCCACGCTTATGGTGGACAAAATGATTCAGAAAAGGGGGTGGTGATGAACAGAGTGCCTGAATTAAGCAGACCACTCTTACCCAGTCCAAAGATCAGGGCTTGATCCATCACCGTTTTTTAGCTCACTGCACCATCCCAGCTCAGAACTTGGCTATATGCAAATTAGTCTGTTCCTGTCCCAGTGCATGATGGGAACAGGGCAAACCAAACTACCAAGCCAATTCTTGTACTGGGAAGGAAACAAGCTTCCGGGGACCGGTTTCTGCCATTTCAGGCGTCTTCGGCCCGGCTTGCTTGAATCCTGATGGTGCAATGAGCAAGGGACATATGTGAGCATTTGGGCATATGTAACAATTGAAGTCACCCATGCAGACTGTCACACACTCGCCGCCACGTATTTCTTTAATTGTGACAACTGTGCGGTGTAACTCTTCTAGTATTTTTTCCAATATCTCTGGGGGCATATTATTATAGAAGTTAATTATCAACAATGTCATGGAAGGACCAACGTCCAAGGCAATTATTTGATAGGATGCCCTTAATACCTATTTCACGATCTTGTGACTTACTGCGACACTAATATATGTACACAGACCCCCACTATGTCTACCCTGCTTACTTGCGATTGCAGGTGAATGGAAAGTCTGATAACCTAATAAATGTGTCGGGGTAAGCGCCCAGGTCTCTTGAAAACACAATACTAAGTATAAATTTACCACATCCAACCAGGCTGGTTGTATAATTTTTGAGTTAATACCTGCCAGATTCCAACAGAGCATCTCTAAAGTGACCGAAGATTTACTATTCCCCCCATTAATAGACCGCATATTTGGAATGTTTTTCCGGGCTATCTGTCCCGTTATTTTTGCTGTATCCCCTTTTTCTATCATATTATCTATTCGTGAATCTGGGGAACAATGAGCCAGAGAGGCCTTTGTCAAGGATTCCTTCTTTAGAATGGCTGGTGTTTTCTCTCTGGGTTGATAGTCCGCTTTCTTAGGGGTGAGTCATTCTATGTCATCCAGACCATAGAGTGGCTCATAATGGTTATAACAGGGGAAATTCCAAGAAGGAGTTTGAGGTGGAAAGCATTGACCATATCCCGCAGAAACATATCTAGGGGTCGAGGGATGTTTAATATCCCATGGATTATCTCTGTTATGATAGGGTTTTTGAGGTGGCAGGGTATTTTCCCTAGTTCCATATCTTGATGAATAGTTATGGTAAGTTGGTCTTCTATGCTATTGGAAGGAAAAATTACCAAAATAAGGCTTGGGTTGGTGTGGTTTCGGACGCATTAAGGCTTCAGGGTAGAAATAAGAAAGGGATTTTGGTGTAATTGGGCCACTATGGAAGTCTGAGTACCAATCCCCGATGTGTGACGTGACTCTGGGATCTTTGAATGTAATAATGATAACGTCACCATCTATATCTTTAGGGCGTATACCCACCCAGTTCGTTCTTCTCACCATAATAATATCTCCATTGAGATGAGGTGGAAGAGGCCTGTTATTTTTGAGCCAGTATATCACCTTGTTTTTAAGACTGGCGTAATTTTCATACCCTCCTGTAGTTGGTAATGGAGGAACCCCAGTTAAAACAGTGACATTTTGTAAGGCAGCTGGGGGTAAATCCACATTTCTTATCCGTGTCGATCTTCTGGTTTTAGGATCACTCTTATGATTGTCCGAGTTATTTTTTATGTTCCCCATCCTTGCAGAGTCTATAAGGGAGTTTATTTGCGCAGAGTATGACAGTGTGTTCTGTGGCGCTTTATGTTGGGCAAGAGGGGCCTTAATTACTGGCTTGGATTTAGCTGAGGGTGTTTGTTTAATTAAAGTTTTTGTTTCCTTCGTGGTTTTATTTTCTGTATTTGTTTTTCCCGGGTTAGGGATTTTTTCACCATCTTTTGCGCTCACGGGTTTTGTTAAATCCTTTTTAGTTGCGATATTGTGAGTAGAGCCTCCTGTTAAATTTTCCAAATGAATTCCTATTCTCTTTACTCTTTCTACTGTTGGAGTCAGTAGTGCTTTTAAGAGATGTTCCATTGCTTCCACGAAATCCTTAATGGATGGTGGAACATTTGAGGTCAGAGGTTTTCTGGTAACAATAGGTGCCCCTTCCACTATTTGAAGAAGTTCTTGTCTAAGTAAATCCTTGGGAGGTGGTTGCTTATGTGTTGGAGTGTGTGTTTTAGCCGAGCCTCGTTTCCTACGCTTCTTTGGGGGCGATCTAATAATAGACTGTTTCCTTTTAGTTTGATTGCATGGAGTCTGAGGTTTATGCAAGATAGAGTTTTGAAGCACTGGAGGTATAGGCTGTTTACCATCAGGAGGTAATGGTGCTTCCGTCGTGCCTAAGTTTACAACCTCAGGAATCTCTGGTAAGTTTAGAGTAACAAGATCGATGATACTATTATTATTTGAGAGAGAAGGTTGCTCAGATTGAGGGGAAGCAGTTGGACTAGATTGAAATATTAGAGGAAAATTGTCCATGTTGAACAGATCTGCATCTGTATTAGGCGGAGTAGGATTTAAGGACTGGACCTCCGAAATCGCTTGGCAGTAGGTTCTAAAATAGTGTGTTTAAGTAACTTGATAGATTGACGACGAGCAATACGGCGCTCTGCCATGGTCAAATCTCGGTCAAGTTCGGCAGTTGTTCTGAAGAAAAATGTATCCAAGGGACCCATAATAGCAGTTCCTGTTAAGGGAGTGAGTGCCTCTGTTTATGACATCGCCGTCTAGGTCTCACGTGAAAGTAAGGAAGAATAACCAAGTTATGAACAGTCAAATGAGGAGCTACTCACGTTTAGAGGGTGGCCAAGCCGAGCCTTGTGTGGCCTTGGAGGGCCGTAGAGGGCCCGCCCTTTGCCCGGGCTTCGCCCGGCGTCCCGCGAGGCGGGGCTAGCGTTGATTTTAAGCGCCTCCTGGCGCGGTTTCAGGCGTCGCAGCCCGCATGGGCTGATGGATAATGTAGTTACCTGCCCCGCTCTCCACTCGGCGGCTGCGCTTCACCAGCGAGCGGCGGGAGGCGGGCAGGACACTACACGGCTGGATTGCAGTTGACTTTCAAGGTAAGCCCCCTCCGTGAAATAATGAGCGTCTGCTCGGCAGCAGGGTTCCGTGTGTAGAGGATTCAGTAGCATGTAGAAATGATTTCAGTGAATTCTCATTTCTACATTCTTAGTCCCACCTTGAGCCCCTGCACTGCCTGTACACCACTGCACTGTCCTAAAATGTGAAACAGAACTCCTAGCTAGACATATTTTCACTCTAGTAATCCTTTTGCTGAATTGCAAGGTATACTGTCATTTGTCTAAGATCACACTGTGTCTACCACAGTACCCTGCTGAGTGGTGGGTTTGGTTTCTGATTTTAAACATTTATTCTGCTTCAGGGCGGGACGCGGTTCTTTAAAAAAATTGCACTTTGTAATTGCTTTTAGCGCGGCACGCGCTCTTTTAAAAATTGTACCTTAGCTTTTTACCTACTCCTACCTGTTGTGTGCATTCCCTACAACCTCAGCGCTAACACGGTGTCTACATACAGACCCGCCTGAAGTGTGGCCCTGGGGTTGTAGACGCTCTAGTTATTTTTGCAGCGTCAGCGTCGAGGTCCTCTCCCTCACTCACTCACTTCCTATATTAGGCAGCATGCCTAGTCAGTACAGCGGACGAGCGCAGTGGGCGCGCCAAAGGCAAACCCCGTCTGCGCCCGTCCGTGCCCAGCCGGGACCAGGGGCCACCCCCCTGGTTCCCATTTTAGCTACTCATCTACAGTTTTAAAATCTCTGGCATCGGGGAACTACCACTTAGATAGGCGGACTACTGAGAAACTCCAGGAATACTGGATACTGAGAGATGAGGTGGCATTTAAGCCGGAAACCGCCTTGGGTTTAGCGGCTCCCCCTCTGGTAAACCAGGTGGACTCAATATAAGAGTCCTGAACACACGGTCCCTGCAAAAACACCATCTAGAGGTGTTCGCCTTGCTCCATAGGAGCGATATTGACATCTTGGCTCTCACGGAGACTTGGCTAGGAGATTCCTCAGCCCCGGATACTATTGCGGCCCTCCCAGATGGCTATGAGGCGCTATGGCACAATAGACAGGGAAATGAAAGAGGAGGCGGTGTGGGCATTATTTTCAAGAAACATCTTACGATTATTAAAGCCCTTGAGGAACACCTTGAGGGGTCAGATCTATTAGGGGGTAAAATCTTGTTTAAAAACTCTTGCCTCCTACTTATGGTAGTCTATCACCCCCGCAGTCCTCCCCTACATTCACGGACCTCTTCATGGAAGTTGTCACGGATTTATGCACCCGCTATAAAAGACTACTAATAGTAGGCGATTTTAACTTTCACTGGGACAACGTTCAAAAGGATCCCACAGCACACCAGTTTGATTCTGCTATGAAAGCACAGGATCTCCGTCAGTTAGTAGACAGTCCCACACACATTAAAGGCCATGTTCTGGATCTTATTTGGTCATCACAGCCCTTGGCTACACAGATTAATATTAACCCATATGCCTGGTCTGACCACTTTTTAGTTAGTTGCTGGGTTCCGAGTGACAGACAGCCATTACAGTCACCATCAGCCTGGAGACTAATACGTGACTGGAAGAAGGCTGAAGCCAGTCATTTAGCTTCCGCCCTTGATACAGTCATTGGTACCTACCCCCAGCCAAGTAACTTGGCACAGGAGTATGACCAACTTTCGGCAATCGTCTGCTCTTCCCTCGATCTAATAGTAACAGTGAGAAAGGTAAAAATTAGAGCCCAAGGTCATGGCGCCTCCTAGTTCAATGACAAACATAGGGATTTAAAAAAAAATCTTCGCCAAGCCGAGAGGAGGTGGCGGCTAAATTACAAGTTAGAGGACCTCAACTCATATAAATGTATATTCTCCTCCTATAAACATGCCATCACAGAAAGGAAGGCAGAATACTACGAGGGCAGAATCCAGCTTTCTACAAATAAGCAAAGAGAAACTTTTAAAATCTTGAAAGAACTCAGCCATAATATGGAGGCGAAGTCATCAGCCACTCTTACTGACTGTAATGCTTTCCAGGCTTTCTTCCTTCAAAAAGTTGATGACATTCTCTTAGAAATAGAAAATTCCCCACTTAGCCGTGGTTGTCCACTTCAAGCTATAGCCCCCCTCCTCCTGAAAATCGTCTTGCCAAATTTCCCTCCTTGGACGCTCAATCTCTTTTTCCCCTTGTAAACCAGGAGAAATCAGGCTCACCAGCAGATCCGTGCCCACCAAGAATTTTCCAATTGGCTATGCCTAGTTTAGAGGCCTTATTCTCAAATTACTGAACACCTCCTTGGAAACAGGTTCCCTCCCTCCCGCGCTGAAAGAGGCTAGAATTATCCCCTTACTTAAAAAGTCAGGTGCGGATGCCTCTATTCTCAAAAATTACAGGCCAATCTCCCACCTCCCGTACTTAGCCAAACTACTTGAACAACATGTCCTCAAAATACTTTCCACCTCTCTTGAGGAACACCGACTGTTACATCCTAGACAAGCTGGCTTTAGAGCTCATCATATTTCGGAACTGGTGATGCTATCTGTTCTGGATGAGATGAGGGTCATGGCTGACAAGAAAGTATGGAGTGCCCTGATCCTATTACATCTGTCAGCGGCATTCGATACGGTCAATCATAAAACCCTCCTGTCCCGTCTTGCTAATATGGGTATAGAAGGACCTACTTATCAATGGCTTGAATCCTTCTTGACTAACCGGACGCAGAGGGTACAGTTAGGTGATCAGGGATCAATCACCGGCCCCCTGGTATGTGGTGTCCCGCAGGGTTTGGCGTTGTCGCCCCTGCTCTTTAATCTATACCTTCAAACACTGGTGGAGAGTCTGGCTCAATTGGATTGTCAGGTCTTCAATTATGCAGACGACACTCAGCTACTTGTACGGATTAACAACTCCATTGCTAATCAGGAACACGTACAAGAGGTGCTGCGTTTCACAGCGATCTGGATGACTGACAATTCACTAAATAAATCCAGATAAGACAGAAATCTTGGCTGTCCCATATACCAACAGCCCCTGGTGTGACCTGTTTTGGCCGCAGGAATTAGGAGTCATCCCTACCCCAGTCCAAGTGGTTAGAAGTCTGGGCATTAAAATCGATGCCGACCTCTCTATGAACAATCAAGTGTTGGCAGTGGTTGGTACCTGTACAGGTATATTGAGGTGCTTGCGGAAACTTGTCTGTCTCCTCACTACTACATCCCTCCAGGTCATCGTTTCTGCCACAATATTGTCCAGGTTGGACTAAGGGAATGCCCTTTACATCGGCCTCCCTTGGAAATTGATAAGAAGAATACAGGTTGTGCAGAACGATGCGGCGCGCCTCATTTTCTATCTACCCAGACGGACTCATGCCTCCCCACTGCTTTCCAAATTACATTGGCTACCTATCAGGCAGCGAGCATCATTCAAGGGCCTTTGCATTGCCCACAAGGCCATTCACGGTCAGGCCCCAGCATATATCAAGGATCGCCTGACGAGCTATATTCCTGCTCGGACTCTCCGCTCCTCTGCAGCCTGCCACTTGATTATCCCCCGATTTCACTCGGCCCGTAAAGGCGGTATAGCCTTTTCCACTTTGATTCCACAACTCTGGAACAATCTACCTGGAATTCTGCGCAAGGAACCTGTCCTCCTTTCGTTTAGGAAAAACTTAAGACTATTTTGTTTTTGGAGGCACTGACCACGAAATAAGCCTGCCCACATTAGCTCACATGCACTGTCTGTTGTAATTTTCTCCTCTAGAAGCGCGAAGAGACCTGATGGTGAACCAGCGCTATATAAGAAACAATTAACATAACATAACATAACATAACAGTGTGAGTGAGAATTCATTTCAGAAAAATGTGGCAGAATAATTTACTTAGTTGATGTATTTTAAAATATGGCAAAAGATGTAGTCTTGGAGTGAGTCATTTCTTATGTGAATTCTCATTTCTACATTCTTAGTCCCACCTTGAGCCCCTGCATTGCCTGTACACCACTGCACTGTCCTAAAATGTGAAACAGCACTCCTAGCTAGACTTTTTTCACTCTAGTAATCATTTTGCTGAATTGCAAGGCATACTGTCATGTGTCTAAGATCACAGTGTGAGTGAGAATTAATTTCAGGAAAATGTGGAAGAATAATTTGCTTAGTTGATGTGTTTTAAAATATGGCAAAAGATGTAGTCTTGGAGTGAGTCATTTCTTATGACAGTTAGTGCTATAAAGTCCAAAGCAGCATGTGTGTCAGGCCTCTGAATTCCCAAATAGTCTCCATGCTGTGTAATAAAGATCCTGGGTGTGCTGTAGAAATTGCATACCAACTTTTTCAGTAGCATGTAGAAATTATTTCAGTGAATTCTCATTTCTACATTCTTAGTCCCACCTTGAGCCCCTGCATTGCCTGTACACCACTGCACTGTACGAACTGTGAAACAGCACTCCTAGCTAGACTTTTGTTCAATGTAGTAATCATTTTGCTGAATTGCAAGGCATAGTGTCATGTGTTTAAGATCACAGTGTGAGTGAGAATTCATTTCAGAAAAATTGGCAGAATAATTTGCTTAGTTGATGTGTTTTAAAATATGGCAAAAGATGTAGTCATGGAGTGAGTCGTTCCTTATGACAGTTAGTGCTATAACGTCCAAAGCAGCATGTGTGTCAGGCCTCTGAATTCCGAAATAGTCTCCATGCTGTGTAATAAAGATCCTGGGCGTGCTGTAGAAATTGCATACCAACTTTTTTCAGTAGCATGTAGAAATTATTTCAGTGAATTCTCATTTCTACATTCCTAGTCCCATCTTGAACCCCTGCATTGCCTGTACACCACTGCACTGTCCTAAAATGTGAAACAGCACTCGTAGCTAGGATTTTTTTCACTGTAGTAATCATTTTGCTGAATTGCAAGGCATACTGTCATGTGTCTAAGATCACAGTGTGAGTGAGAATTCATTTCAGAAAAATGTGGCAGAATAATTTGCTTAGTTGATGTGTTTTAAAATATGGCAACAGATGTAGTCATGGAGTGAGCCATTCCTTATGACAGTTAGTGCTATAAAGTCCAAAGCAGCATGTGTGTCAGGCCTATGAATTCCCAAATGGTCTCCATGCTGTGTAATAAAGATCCTGGGTGTGCTGTAGAAATTGCATACCAAGTTTTTCAGTAGCATGTAGACATTGTTTCAGTGAATTCTCAGTTCTACATTCTCAGTCCCATCTTAAGTACCTATACTGCCTGAACACCGATGCACGGGAAACAACCTTTACAACGCAACTTTTACAATGCACTACCATTACAATGAAACTTTTACAACACAACATCTATTACATAGCATGCCATTACAACAGAACCATTACAACGCATGACACTACAATGCATACCATACCAATGCATGTCATTACAATGCAGTCATTACCATCCAACACTTACTCTACTGTTGCACCCCCTGGAGTAAGAATATACATTTTTACCCCTACACTATCCAACACTTACCCTACTGTTGCACCCCCTGGAGTTAGAATAGTAATTTTTACTCCTACACCATCCAATACTTACCATACATGCAACGTAATGTTATGCGTTGTAATGGTATGGGTTGTAAAGGTAGTATGCGTTGGTGTGGAATGCGTTGTAAAGGTATTTTTTTAAAATTTGTTGTAATGGTATGTGTTGTAATGAAATGAGTTGTAATGGATGTTGCGTTGTAAAAAATGCATTGTAAAAGTGTGCGTTGTAAACGTATGCGTTGTAACGTCATACAACCCCACTGCACTGTCCTAAAATCTGAAACAGCACTCCCAGCAAGACTCTCTTTCACTGTAGTAATCATTTTACGACATTGCAAGGCATACTGTCATGTGTCTAAGATCACAGTGTGAGTCAGAATTCATTTCCGAAAAATGTTGCAGAATAATTTGCATAGTTGATGTGTTTAAAAATATTGGAAGACATATACTCATGAAATTGATAAAACTAGTTTTGTATTATCTATTAGTAAAAATAATAAAAGGATGTGTTTATATTTTTCTGCTAGGTACAGCAACATAATAAAATGTATTATGGATCAAAATCAGAAGAACATTGAAGTCACTTTTGAAATTTCTAACACTCTGTTAGAGGACTTAAATGTACCTTTTGTGGACAGTAGCAATGAAGAAGAACCTATTGGTGCAGGAGATATAACCTGTGATTTTTGGGATGAAAGTTTAGATAATGAATTAATTGAAACATTGGATGATATTGAGTTTAATGTGTCAAGTTCAGAAGTTGATGAAGATGTTACTGAAATTCCTGATAACATCATGCTAGATGTTCTATTACAATATGAAATGTCACAAGAATAAATTTATGATTAAAAATTAAAAATGATTTGAGAGAGTCTTCTTGTACAATTGTAATCTTTGAGCTAGTAGCCAAGTTATTGTGGTATAAACTGAGTCTTACAGCATAGTTTTTATTTCCAGGTGTATATTGTTTGACTTTACAAAGACCTATGCAGCATATGTGTCAGGGTTCTTAATTCCTAAATATTCTCTATGCTGCGTAATATAGATCATGTATGTGCTGTAGAAATGCCATTGCAACTCTCTCTGTAGCATACATTAATCATTTCAGTGAATTGCAAGGGATATTTTGATTTCTCTAGAATCAGAAAGTGAGTCAGTGTGTTTTTGGGAATATTGTGATAGAATCACTTGCTCGATGCATATGTTTTCAGATATGAGAATACATGTACTCATGGAGTGAGTCAGGCTTTAGGACATACAGTGCTTTATACTACTAGCCCTTACATGATACCATACACTGCCCAAGCACAACTGCATTGTTCTAAACTCAGAATTATCAGTCCCACCTTGAACCTCTACAGTGCCTGAACACCACTGCACTGTCCTAAACCCTGAAATACCATCCCTAGCAAAACCTGCTAAACTCTTTCAACACTACTGCACTGCTGTAAAACCTGAAACATAATTTTCAGCAAATGCCCCTATCATGTTCAAACACCACTGCATTGTCCTAAACCCTGAAACAGCACTCCCTGCATGATCTCCTACACTGCCCAAACTCTGCTGCTGTGCCTTAAAATTACTTATGGAGTGAACCTGACTTAACAACATATAGTGCTTCTAATTGCTGTGTAGTATGCTAGTAGTGGTCTACAATTGTAAAAAAATATAATTAAATATGTTTTTTTTTCTTTACAACAGATCTTAATTATCTACAGAAAGAAAAAACAATATGCTGTCTAAAAGTGAGAGAAGAAAAAGATTTAAACAGGCTTACATTTCCAAGAAAAAAGAAGTGCAAGATTTATCTAAAGAGCAATGTCTGGAAAAAACAAAGAAAGCTCCTGGTAAGTCAACAAAGGATTTTATTAGGAAAATATTACAATTTCAAAAAACTGTGGACAATCAGGAAAAAAAACAATATATGTAACTACAGAGAAAAACCAGAAAAAAAAGAAAAATGATGGAAAAATATATGGGAAACTTTGAGGGCCATTAGGATGGCGGGATGGCGGGCGGACCCTATCGGGAAACGGGACCGGCCGCCTCAATGGCGGGGGTCCCGAAATGTGCATTAGAATGCGCCCGCCACAGTGGCGGGCGCAATCCTCATGTTAACATTGTGGCGGGCGGTGCTCACTGCACCGCCCGCCACAATCTGAAAAGCAAATGCATGCATTTGCAAACAGGAAGCAGCAGGCACTCCGTGGTGCCTGCTGCTTGGAGTATGCAAATGCGGGGGGGTACCACAGGTACCCCCCCATTGCAACGAACACCTCGGCCAGCACCAGGGAGTCTCGCAGGGGGCCCCCGAACCAAAGACCGCCTGCCTTTCCGTGGTAAGTAACACCAAAAGGGGTTGGCTCAAAACGCAGTAAGGCTGCGCCACATATCAATATAAACAGAACGGTTGCCAATACTGCGCAAATGAATACACAAAATTTCAATGCCCAATGATATGAAACAATTGAAGCATGACCACCATGTACAGTGTGTTCAAAATTTTGATATTTTTATTTTCTCAAAGAAGTAGAAAAGTCATTTAACATTTTTTGAATTTTCTAAAGATTATTAATGTTGGGGAGGGGAGTAGGTTGTGATTTAATATGTGAAAAAATGTGAAATAGAACGCACAAGTGAAAACAGATATAACAGATAATGAATAGTACTCTTACACTCACATTCTACATTTGCTCTGTGCAAGACTTTCATACAACAATCAAAACTCACAAGGGTAAGTGGACAGACGACACAAGATCAAAACATACAGTGCGCAGTGAAGGAGAATATCCTAATATTTACAAAGCGAATGTTTTAGAGTTGTTTTTTTGAAAACGAAGTGTCCTAACCAAAAACCGAATAGCAATGTATTCGGAGAATGGTGGGGCACTGGTGCTATTTTAAATCACTATTGAATATATGGTATGACGGGCCATCTAACCAGTATACAGATTACTCAATGTATAACAATATTCACTTCCAAAAGATTGGCCACTTAATCATGAAATAAATTCACAACAACAGAAAAAACAGGTCGACACGTTTCGAAACCCCTTTAGTGTGGGGGTTCTCCTCAGGACATAGCCGGTAATTAAACCTGCAACGACAAAACACAAAAGAGCGGCGTCTTACTTAATTGAGAAATTTGGGCAGACCTTCTACTTGTCTTCAGATCAACAAAACGAAGAGAAATACCTTATCTTCTGAAGAAAAAATCATTTTCTTCTCACAAATCCATTGTCAATGTAGGTACTCTTGAAATGCTCAGCTGTGGATAGAGATCTACTGTCAGTTACGACACGATACCTGAATGGACTACTGTTTTGAAAAACCTCAGCAAGGGCTAGTGAGTGCTCCTACCTTCGTGCAGAAATTTGTAGAAGCCGTGCACTGACACTTCTCTTTTGTCTTTTTCAATCAAACTTTTTGGCACCCTGCGGGATGAAAGTAAATACGGAACGGTAACTAAACTGCCTGGCTTGCTCTGTTCTATTTATTCAAACAACGGTGATAAATCAAAAGGGCAGAAACTCAAAGGCGGCTTACCTGGATTCGGGCTTCCTTACCCCTCATTTGCGTGCGGCGTGTCTGATTCAGCCGTCGCGTGGTGAAACGCAACGAGTGCGTCATAAGAAACAGACTGATTCCGGGACTGCTGGGATTTGTAGTTTTCAATTCTAATCAGCGGATGTCATTTGAATCCATGGTTGATGTGGATGGCAGTGGTCATTATTGTGGGGCCCCTAATCCTAATATTGTTATAATAAATTAGATGAGAATAAGATGCCTGCTAGAGCTGTTCATAATAATCTTGAGTTGGTAAATATTCCTTCTGAACTGATGGATTTAAATACTTATGAGTCTATTCTCCTTCAATGTGTGCATCCATTTCAGGCTATTGTTCACATGGAGCTTAAGATAGGGAAATTGCATCCTTCTGATTTACAGAGAGGATTAAAGGGAAGAGTTGTATATTTGCCTCAAAATTTAAAGAAAAATATTGAAACAATTGGTGTAGAAAATGTGGGAGAGGAACCTCTAGTTATTCTAGTTAATGGCGTTCCTAGGAAGAGTAAGAAAATCTGGCAAGAATTAGTGGATGTTAGGAAAGTGGAAAAGGCAAGGTTGTATTTGGTAAAAAACTAATCAATACTATAAAACTGTGTATGTAGGAGAAGAGGAAACAACTGTAAAAGAGGAGAGTGATTTGCCAACTGCACAAATTGAAAAAGTGGATGTGTCCAGAACTGAAGAAATTTATGCATCCACTTCACTCAAAAGAAGTGATGGGAAATACTATTGAGTTATTTCAAATGAAAGAAGTGAAAGGAAGTCCCATTAGTGTCTGGGAAGAAAGCTTGGAAGCTCGCTGCTTCCCTCAGTTATTTCCAACAGGCATAGGTGGACGATATGATGAACGACCTGTGCAGATTCCTGCATCTGAATACCGAACTTCAAGATTATATGCAGAAGATCCAAGGTTTCGCCAATGTATTCTATATTTGTTTCATCTTCTGTTTGAGAGTGACTTGTCTGGACTTTCATATGCAGAGAACCATATACTAAAAAGTGGAGTACATTTGCAAAATGTTTCGGCATAGACTTTATGGATAAAGTCCAACAGAAAGATACTGTTTTGGACTCTCACCTAATTAATCTCATGACATGTCAGCGTGGTACTAATGAGTATTGGTAACGTCGTCATGGGGAATTGAAATGTATGCTAAGAAACTTAGGAACTCCTTCATGGTTCCTTAGTCTAAGCTGTGCAGAGTATGCTTGGGAAGATTTACTTCAATTTCTTCGACAGGCAAATGCTAACATGGAAAATATAGAATACAAGACACCTGGAGAACTGTGCTCTTTGGATCCAGTTATTGTATGCAGGTATTTCAATCATAGATTTGAAGCTATGATGTCTTTTATCACAAACAAAAAAAATCCTCCTCTTGGAAAGGTTCTGGATTTCATTTGGAGAAAGCAGTATCAAGCAAGAGGTGATCCTCACATACATATGCTGCTATGGATCAAAAATGCCCCCAAATTTGGAACAGATTCAGATGACACAGTGATGAGTTTTATTGAACAATATTCTACATGTGCTGTACCCAACAGTACAGTAGAAAAGAATTCAAGACATCAAGTCTTACGGTTTTAAACCCGTCGTTGTAGAAAATACTGTAGTCGAAAGTACAAATCTAAGGATAAGTTCTACACAAAGGGGTCGATTCCGATCCTGGAAAAGAAAACGTCCGTACGATGTTCATCCGGAGCCATCGCCGTACGATTCGTACCCGTCCGTACGAGTCCCAAAGTACGATCCGTATTCCGTGAATCCGTCCGAATCGTCGCGATCCGTACGTATTGCAAAGCTGAAACAGTGAACCGTACGACTCATACACATGCCGTACGACCCGACGAGTACAATCCAGACCGGGGTATCAGGAAGCGATTCGTACGGTCCACATCAGGTAAGTGCGATTCGTACGGAAAAGCACACATTCACATACGCAGGGGTACGCACTGTACCCCTGCGATCATGGGGGGTACGCACCGTGCACCGCGATCATGGGGTATATGCACCGTACACCCAGCGAACATGGGGTATGGTGCGTATACCCCTTGATCGCGGGGTACGGTGAGTACCCCCATGATCGCAGGGGTACAATGCATACCCCTGCGATCATGGGGGGTACGCACCATACCCGGGGGGCCGTTGCGTACCTGTTTCAATGCGAACACTGCATTTACGGCTGTTTTCAGCTGCCGTAGAAAAAGGGTTGTACGGTGCGTACCCGACACGTATCGTACTTGCTGGGTCATAAAAACCAGCCGCGAACCGTACAGATGTCGCGTACAACGGGTTCCGAGGGAGAATTGTGCGGAGATTTGAGTCGTACGGTCTCTGTACGGAGTCCAGCTCCTGGTACGAATCGTACTTCGTCGTACATACGGGGGACATTGCAGGGTACGATTCATACGGGGAAAACTCAACGAACGGCTGTGTGACATATTGTTACAAGAAAATCACCGAAAAATACCTACAGCTTAAAAAGAAATGAAGAGTCAAAATACATAAATGACTATAACCCAGTCATTGTGTCCATGTGGAATGCTAACATTGATATTCAATATGTTGCAGACAACTCCATTGCTGTGGCTCGATATGTAACGTCTTACATTACTAAATCTGAAAATACGGAACTAAAGGAAATGTAGGAAGAAATTTCTCATGAAAAGAGCCTAAGTAATAAATTGTACAGCTACAGTTTGAAGATGTTGTCTCATCGAGAAATCGGAGCATTTGAATGTTCATATCATTTATCATCTGCAAGTCTAGTATCCAAATCTAGAACAATCATTTGGGTGAGTTTAGGTCTTGCAAGAACACGAAACCGAGTTTTGAAATCTGTACAAGAAATCGAGTATTTAGCAGGGAGAGAACCAGACAGTACAAATATTTTGAAGACAAATATGTTGGATACATACTATCCAAATAGAAGTAATCATCTTGAGAACGTTTGTCTCTATGAAGTACTGCAAAGCTATACTTTTAAGAGGAATATTACAGAAGATATCAATGAAGGAGTATATGCTGTTATTGGATCCTTAGTGAAACAAAGAAAAGGACATTTGATTAATCACCGAAAACTGAGTTGCGAAACTGCTGACAAAAGGGAATTTTACTATTTAGTTCCTTTGCAACTCAATAAGCCATGGCGAACAGAACTGGAACTAATTGGAGATTTTGACAGTTATGAAGATTAATTCAACGCAACTAAAAATACTATAGAATGTCCTGCTTTTACAAATTATCTGAAAATGTTGAACGACGAAATACAGCAAGAAGCTACAATTGCAGCAGAGATTGCTAGAGACAGTTCTCCAGACAGTCAAAGTTCTCCTTCGTTGAGTCAGGATCCACTAGGAGAACCAATTATTCAAAATGAAGCAGCAACTGCCATGGATGAGGTGGAAACAGCAATGCAACAAGCTCAAGAGGATGTAATAAACTTAGAAGAATTGGAAAAACAACTAAATGTTGAGCAAAAACAAATATACGATCAAGTGACAGAACAGATTGAGCATGGTTTATATCACGAGAAAAAAGAGTGCTCATGTACGTCATTTAAACCTGTCCGACTGTACGTGAGAAGAGAAGCAGGAACTGGAAAAAGTTTTCTAATTAAAGGAATTGCAACTTATCTACAGAAAATAACTGAGTCGTCACTCTCTTGTGTTGTTACTGCTCCAACTGGGTTGGCAGCACATAACATTAAAGGGATTACTTACATCGTTTATTGATGCTGCCAGTAGAGCATGAAAATAAATTAAAATACCACAACCTATCTGGAGAAGCTTGTTGTGAAGTTTCTAGAGTCTTGAAAAAAATGAAACTTTTCATTAATGATGAGGTAAGCATGGTATCAAATTTAATGCTTGCCTTTGTGCATTTAAGAATGCAACAAATGATGGCAAACACGTCAAAGTTTTTGGAGATCTACTACAACTAACTCCTGTGAAAGGACAGCCAGTATTTAAAACAGTTACACATGAAGACACCAGAAAGTGCCTGGGAAGCATTAGAAATTTTAATATTTGGTCATATTTCGAGTATTCAGAACTCATTACAAATATGAGACAGGTTAAGGACGCTGATTATAAAAGTATTCTTGAAGATATAAGAATTGGAAAAGTGAGTGAAAACGGCAGAGAAGCTTTACAGGCACGCTTACTTACAAATGTGTTTCCAAAACGAAAATATTCTCCCAGGGAATATATATAGAAAAATTGCACAAAAGAAATCAGTGATATGCTTGATGCCAACTCTGCAAGAATGTTCAATATTCAATGAAAAAATGCTAAAGTTAGAAAATCAAGACATTATAAAACTGGAAGCTGTTGATAGAATAGAGAATGAAGGAGCTACTATTATTTTGTCAGAAAAGTTGAAGTAAAAATTGGATTCTTTAGAAAAATCAATATCTAAAACTGCTGGTTTAGAAAAGAATCTATATGCATGTATAAATTGTCGGATCATTTTATGACATAATTTACATGTGGAAAGAGGTTTAGTAAATGGAGCAATGGGTAATGTTGTTGATTTTGTGAAATACCCAAATAGAGATGACATTGAATTTTTGAAAATTAAATTTGATGAAATTGAAGAAGTACAACAATTGAGTCGTTGTTCAGCTCGATTTCTGCTTGTAAAAGATTTATGTGTCTGCCGAAAACAGTTTCCTGTTTGTTTGGCAGATGCGGTAACTATTCATAAATCTCAAAGTTTAAGTGTAGATAGTGCTTTGGTGAATATTGGAAGTACTGTGTTTAAAGAGGGTATGGCATATGTTGCTTTATCTCAAGTCAGAACTTTATCTGGTTTATACCTAATTGATTTTGATGACACAAAGATTAGTGCAGATGTAAATTGTGTAAGAGAGTATAATAGGTTAAGAAGAGAACATGCTCCCAATTTACCTCAATATCAAGTATTTGAAAAGCGTGTGGTAAGTCGAAACAGAAGATATGAGAAAAATTGAAGCGAGGTTGCAGAGAAAAGAAAAAAAACTAGATGAACCAGTGATAGTAAGCAAAAAGAAAAAGGATTCTATTGAAGAGGTTGTTGGTTTTCAGTTTGAAAACAGTTCTAGTGTCCACTGCTATACTAATGTAGTGGTTAATGTTGTTTTTTTCTTGAAACTTTACTACAACAAATTATTGAAAATCGGGACAAAAGATTTTTTTGTTTGTTGAATTTTGTGTTTGAGAAATGTAGTAGTGATAAAACTAAAATAGAAAGTGTTTCTAATATTCAAAATGTTTTAGACATATGTTCTGGTTTAAATCAATGTTCACAGAATATTCAGCAAGATTGTCAGGAATTTCTAATGTATATGCTTGTTGTATTGCAAGATGAAGGTATAAAAATTGAAAATCTTTTTGGCCTTTCTTATAAATGGCATCATGACTGTGACAATTGTTCGTTTTCAAGTAGTACTGAAATAGACACTGAAAGATTTATATATTTGACTTAACCAGACTGCAAATCAGTGTCTTTTAATAATCTAGTTAGAGAATCAAATCAAAACATGGTCAGTACCCAATGTAACTCTCAAAGGTTATCAACATTATTTATACAAAGATATGGACAATATGTAATTTTAATGCTGCAACGATGCAGACCTGATGGAGGAAAACTGACAACTTTAATACAAAAATTTGTGGCTTCTCAACTGTCAATATCAGGAAAAACGTTTGTAACTGTTGCAATTTTTTTCCATGATGGTCCTTCTACAACATCAGGACATTACGCAGCTTATTTAAAATCTACAAAAGTCTGGACTCATTGTAATGATACTCAATTGATTTTTAAACAATGTTTGCCTTATGACTTACCAAATTCTTACTTAGGGGTCGATTCCGATTCGGGAAAAACCGCTCCGAATAGCCGTTCGGAGCGTTTTTCCCATACGAATCGTACCCTGCAATGTCCCCCGTACGTACGACGAAGTACGATTTGTACCAGGAGCCGTACTCCGTACGAGTCGTACAAGACACCGTACGACTCTAATCTCCCTACGATTCTCCCTCGGAACCCGCTGTAGGCGACATCTGTACGGTTCGCTGCTGGTTTTTACTACCCAGCAAGTACGACACGTGTCGGGTACGCACCGTACAACCCTTTTTCTATGGAGCTGAAAACAGCCGTAAAAGCAGAGTTCGCGCCGAAACAGGTACGGAACGGCCCCCCCGGGTACGGTGCGTACCCCCCATGATCGCAGGGGTACGCACCATACCCCTGTGATCATGGGGTGTACGAGCCATACCCCCATTGTACAATCGGTGTACAAGCCATACCCCCATTGTACGATCGGTGTACGAGCTGTACCCCATGTACGATGGGGGTACAGCTCGTACACCGATCGTACAATGAGCGTACGGCTCGTACACTGATCGTTCAATGGGGGTACGGCTCGTACACCGATCGTACAATGGGGGTACGGCTCGTACACTGATCGTACAATGGGGTATGGCTCGCACACCCCATGATCGCAGGGGTACGGTGCGTACCCCGGCGATCATGGGGTGTACGGACCATACGGTGTGTATGTGTTTGTATGCTTTCCCGTACGAATCGCCCTTACCTGACGTGGACCGTACGAATCGCGTCCTCATACCCCGGTCCGGATCGTACTCGTCAGGTCGTACGGCATGTGTTCGTGTCGTATGGTATGTGTACGAGTGGTACGGTTCACGGTTTCAGCCTTGCAATACGTACGGATCGCGACGATTCGGACGGATTCACGGAATACGGATCGTACTTCGCGACTCGGACGGATGGGTACGATTCGTACGGAGAGGGCTCGGATACAAATCGTACGGATGTTTTTTTTCCCGAATCGGAATCGACCCCTATGTGTTTTTACAACCCAAATTTTAGGGAAAATAATTGGCCTGGGAAAATTACTGCTGTTAAGAAAGGGTAGTCTGGTGTTGAAAAGTACTTTGAGAGTGAGGGTGATGAGGTTCAAAACATTCTTGTAGTTGAAGTAGAGGTAGTGTAATTGTATCAGATAGTGGGTGATGTGGCTATCACAGGAGATGTTGATCATCAGTGAGGCAGAGGTGTTTTAGATTTGTTGTAGTAGTTGGAGATGTTGCTGACATTTTTCATTCCCTTTTAGAGGTTTCTTTTAATGGTACACAGCTCCTTGGTAAGATAAAGGATGAGCAGAGTGTGATCGGCATACCAGATGATGTTGAGGTTCTGATAGCATGCTAGTTGTTTAAAGTCCCATGTCCATGATAAATAGCATCGGGTGGAGATATAACCATTGTTAGATGGTCCAAAAGATGTTGGTGCTTTTGATTCAGAAGGTTGGGAAACGGACGCTTAAGAGTACTATTAAGTAACTTCCAAACTAAGGATTTCACACATACTATTTGGCCATGAGGAATGATATGTGAAACAAAAAATGACTATTTCGGGTAAATGTTGTTAGCATATGTTTGTACATTACTTTATTTAGAGCAGGGGTCTCCAACCTTTTCTGTAGTAAGAGCTAATTCTGATGAAGGAAAGTCCTGCTGAGCTACTAGAATATTTGATCACTGTAAAATGCCGATGATATGTATTAACATTACACTATGACCACCGTAAGCACAGTTATCAGTAGTAACCCCCCAAAAAATGTCAGGTGCAGTTATCAGCAGAATGCTAGGAAAACGTTTATCAATATTAAATGCTTGTAATGAAGTAAGATTCAAATCTTCATATGCTGTGTGCCACAAAGGGTAGTACCACAGCAGTAAGTCTCTCCAACTCAAATTGTATTATCATTCAGCTATCAACTTTAAATGTGTTTTAGAATTGCAATATTATGTCTTCATTCGCATATTAGTTTTTGAAAATACACATAGTTTTCTATCAAAATCCCTTTCAGCTTTGAGCAATCAAACTTAATTTATCAGAAGAAAAACCTTTTAAAAAAAAGCATAATTTAATCTTTTAAAAATCAAATTCGTTTTCATTGTTAGAGAATACACAGTCCCTAAACATCAGCTTTTACTTTTCATTGAGTACCGCCATGTAAAAATGCCTCTCATGGACAAATTATGCTTCAAATACCCAGGTATTGGATTCATAGGCCATGGCTCTACACCATAACACTAAGAATGCCTCTGTTATGCTAATAATGCCCACGAATAAACCAGGGCTACCACTTTGCCACATCTGGATGCCCAACATGTATCAGTCATGGCCATTATTATGGGAGAAGGTGCTGCCACTCTGTCAGGAATGGCTAAAAGCAGATCAGTCATGCTCTTAATATGTCAGTGATGGCAGCAAGTATGTAATTACTCTACTTATTTGCTCAAAATAGTCAAGGACGAAAATATTATAGCTATGGCACAATTATACATGAATGGGCATAATTGCATCAGAGATAATACTCTTATTATGGAGACCAGCATACATATTTGGTAGTCCTTGACACTAGGAGTAGTTTTAAGGAATCCACACTGTTTATTTAGGAAGGACACAATGTCACACACCCACACAAAAATGAATGTGATGTTTTTAATTTTCCCTGCTCTGGATGCATACTCTGTTCTCTTCGGCTCTTTGGTTGTACATGCTCCCAACTAACATATTTTCACTTTAGTTCTTGAAGTCTCACCCTTTGGTGGGTCATCCCTGGTTACTGTTGTTACTATTCTTTGATGTCACATACTGTGCGACTGATGGAGCGGGGTGGATAATATGGCCAATCTCTTTCTTAGGTAGATTTAAAGTGGATAAAGATGATTCATGTGGCAGACCCATAGGCCAATACTGCATCTTCCACATGCTTCAACACCCTCCGCTTACTCAGCAAGACCTTCAAATGGACCCACCCCCCGAATCCATGAATACCATAACCTATGCACCCATCATCAGCAGGCTGGACTATGGGAACACCCTCTATGCCGGAATCAACAAATCTCTACTCTACAAACTTTAGATTGTCCAGAAGGCCGCAGCTATACTCATGCTCAGCATCACATGAAGAAGACCACATTACCCAGCATATACGAGGCCTCCATTGCCTCCCGTCAAAAAACAGAGTGATTTTCAAGCTGCTGACACACACCTATAAAGGTCTCCACAAAACCGAACCCCAATACCTCAACAAATTAATGTCCTTTTATACCCCCAAAAGAAACCAGCGCTCCGCTGACCAGGTCTTGGCCGAGATCCCCTGCATCCACAGAACCAGTACAAGAGGCATACCCTTCTCCTACATCATGGCTAAGACCTGGAACAAACTACCCCTCAGCATCAGATGAAGCACCACACTGAAAGCATTCAGGAAGAGCCTCAAGATCTCGCTTTTCGAATGACCTGAGGTGCCCAAATCCCCCGACACACACTCCCCCAGCGCCTTGAGACCCTCACAGGTGAGTGGTGCGCTCTATAAATCCCTGATTGATTGATTGATAGGCCACTAAAGTGTGTGTTTGAGTGTTATCAAATGGCCCTGCTATTGGTTTGGCTGTCTGTAACTCTTAAGGGTAGTGGAATGAGTAGTGTTGCCTTTTACAATATAAAGAGAATCTCCCAGATTGGCTTGGTTTGCTTCACCTCTGAGAGCTACTTTGAGGGTGCTGGTAAGCTACCAGTTGCTCACAAGCTACTGGTTGGAGACCCCTGATTTAGAGTGTATAAGGAAGAAGTAATAATGTTTTGTTACTTTGTGATTGTTGGTAATATCCCTTACTTTCGTAAAAAAATGCTGTCGAAAAAGACATTTAAGATATGTTTTTTTCTATTTGTTACATTCTTAATGAAATTGTTGAATGGGTTTTTTAAAGACAATCTTATTGATTGTATTTTTTCTTTGCCCGCTGGTATATGATGAGTACTATTGAATTCACTGTTTTCAGTGAAATTCAATTTATTCTGAGAACAGCAAAATAAAATACAAAACATATTGTACATATTATTTTGTATTGTGAAATATCTATTATAATTCAATTTTTTCTTCTCTTCCACAGATACTATATTTGTTAAAAATACATTATTAACTTTTCATTACTTATAAGGTGAGTATGAGAAACAAAAAATATTTCTCATCACTCTCTTACTTCTCTTAACCTTTTTCACTTTCTTCACTTTGTCTCTTACTCCACTTCCTTTGCTCGTGTTACTCTCCTTCCCTCACTCTCTTTACTCCCCTTAATTCACCTTTACACTCCTTCTCTCACCATCAGTACCATTTCTCTTACCCTCCCTTACCTTCTCCTTCTCCCTCCTTCCTCTCTGTGACCCTCACTTCTCTTTTCTTTCTTCCTTCATCACTACCCTTCTTTTGTTCTATCCCTCACTCTTTTCTCTCTCCCCCTCACTCTCTTTACTTCACACCATCCCTCACTCACCTTCAGTCACTCCCCTTCTCTTATTACCACACTTCCTTTTGCTCACTCCCCTTTCTTTATTCCCTCCCTCACTCCCCTTTCCTCCATCTGTCTCTAAGTGTCTTCCTATGTCTCAGTCACTATAACTGCCTCACTCTCTCACAGTCCCTCACTCTCCCTCCCTTTCTCTCTTTCACTGTCTCCCTCTCTCCACCAATCTTCCTTTTCTTTCCTCTCTCTTTCCATAAATTCTTCTCTCTCACTCACTACTTTTTCCTCTATCTTAATATGCTTCTTTTTCCCTCACTGTCACTGCCCTTCACTCGATCTCACTCCTCTTCTCATACTTCATATTCTTCTTTCTGTGCATCACTCCTATTCGCTTTCACCTGCTTCCATTCTCTCACTCCCCCTTACTCTCTTTCCCTCACTCCATCTGTCAATCCTCTTCCCTTACTTCCCTTACCTCATTCACTTTTGCTAACTCCCATTCGTTTAGTCCCCCACTCCCCTTCACTCCATTTCTCTCTCCCTCTCTTCCTCTGTCTCACTCAGTCTATCCGTCTCACTCCCTCTCAGTCACTTGCTCTCCCTCTCTTTGTCTCTTCCTCTCTCTCTCTCTCCCTCACCCTTACTGTCTTTCTATTTCTGTTTCCTTCTCTCCTACTTTATCCCTCAGTCCCCTTTCCTCTCTCTTAATATCCTTCCTTCTCTCTTATTCCCCCTTTAGTCACCCTCATACCCCTTCTCTCAGTGTTACTGCCTTTCACTCACCCTCAGTACTTTTCCTTCACTCACCTACCCTCACTCCCCTTCGTTCACTCCTCTTTTGTCACTCCCTCACTCCATCTCACTTACTCCCCTTCGTTCACTCCCTCACTCACTTTTTTTTCATCCATGTTTCTCTCCCTGTCTCTCTCTGTCTCACTCACTCTAACTGCCTCACTACTTCTCAGTTCCTTGCTCTTCCTCTCTCTCATTCTGTCCCTTTCTCTCCCTTACCCTTAAACTCCTTTACTCTCTCTTTATAATACTCCTTCTCTCTTTGTCACTCATTTTCCCTCTCTCTTAATTTTGTTCCTTCTTTCTCATTCATCTTCCCTCACCCTCATACTCCTTCCCTAACTGTCACCGCCCTTCACTCACCGTCACTCCCTTTCCCCTTCTCTACTTCCTCCTGTCTATTTCTCACCCTTACACTTTCCCGTTCCCTTTTCCTCACTCCCCCTCGCTCTCCTTTTCTCACTCCATTCCTTACTACCCTTCTCTCGCTCCCCTTTTTCAACTTCTTCCATCCCCTCACTCCACTTCTCTCTCCCTCACTCCCCATTTCTCACTTTCACTTACTCCCCTTTTCTCATCCTCATATCCCTTCCCTCACCGTCACTCCACTTCTCTTACCTTCACTCCCTTTACTCTGCTCTACTACCTCTCCATCTCTTACTCCCCTTCCCTGTCTCCGTTCCATGCTCCCCTTTTCTCACTCCTCCTCCCTCACTTTCCTTTCCTTACTGCCCTTCCCTTACTCTTTCTCTCCCCTTACCTCACTCCCCTACCCCATGTCCCCTTGTTTCAGTCACTCTTTGACTCCCCTTTCCTCACTCACCAAACTACCCTTTCCTCACTCATTCCATCAATCCTTTCTTCCTTTTCACTCAGTCATTTCAGTCATTCATTTATACTCTACACATTCATTCAAAAAAAGTATGACACAGTATATAAGAGATATAGCTCTTCTCGGAGAAGTGAAGTTAGTTCTGAAAAGAACTTTTTTTTTGTCTTTTTAGTTTTGTATTTTTTTTGTAGTTTTATAACAATTTTATATTTTTGGGGGATTTTTTACAACAAAAATAAAAACCAGGTAACAAAAAACTGCTCAACAGGATAAACAGAATAGAAAGAAAATTATCTGCGGGAGCATGTGTGCTGCTCAATCTTCATCTCGATCAAGTTCACACTCTGTTCTCCATAGCAGAGGATCTCGTAGCAGATGTTGCATTTTATATGTACATTAGCCAAAAGTGGCCGGACATCTAAACTCGATGTCGATGGAGATGCTCCTGCTGTAGAGGTGCTGTAGAGGTGCTGTTGACAGCAGCTGGAGGATTAGTAGCAAGGGCCTTTGTTGAAGCATGTGCAAAGTTATTAGGATGCACATTCTTTACGTGACGGATCATGGTGTGGATGCTGAAAGAGTAGTGCTTGTTAGGATTTCCTCTAGACAGATGTTACAGGTGACCTTCGGGGCATTCACTTTTTTCTGCCCCTCTAGATAGCTGAAAAACTTCCAGATGAAGGACTCTTTGGTCTTCTTAGCATGTGGCTGCTCTACAACATACTCCACATCTGAGTCAGATGATGATTTATCCTGTGGCTCCAGTTGCTCTGCCATTTTGCCAAAAAGCTGGACCAAATCAGCAAAGAACCTTCTCCCAGAAAAGTGAAAGAGATAGAGAGGGAAGTGGGTGGGGTTTTTGAAGATTCTGGAAAAGAAACTAGTATAACCAATCAAAAGTGTTGTTTTCTAGTCACATGACTTTACGCGCGCGCACAGGTGTGAGACCATCGCATAGGAATGACGTTTTACCCGATTTTCCAAAATACTTTTAAAACGTGAAAAGGAGGCAGGGTAGAGACTCCCTGACCCCCTAGGCCTTCTCAGGGGGTCCGTGAAGGACCGGGAAGGGCAAAAAAAACCATTAAAAAAAAAACGGGAGGTGCACACACGTTGCTCGCACCCCTGAGGCAGCAGTGAGTCAAAAACAATAGTGGAAAACGTGAAAAGAGGGCAGTGTATTTGTGTTTTTTTCAGTGAATTTGCAAGGTTTTTTAAATGCTAATTCCTAACTATAACGTGTGTGAAACCTATGTTTTTTTCAGTGAATATATATATATATATATATATATATATATATATATTACCAACTGGCGGTCGCCATTAGGTAGTTGTAGTTAGGACCTAGTTTCCATTGGGAAATCCACAACATTCTATTTAGAATAACTTTGGCGTCAGTGGACGAATCTTCGCGAAATACTCCAGGAAAATGGCCTGCTCTGCTCCGCTCGTTCCCGGAAAGTTTGGGGTTGATCTGTCAAGCGGGAGCTGAGAAAAAAGGGGGGTCCCAAAACATGTTTTCCCATGCAATTTTCCATAGGACCTTTCGCCAGGGCTAAAGCCCGAACGGCTGAACGGAATTACATCACATTTGGCAAAAAGGTAGAGTTCGGTTCGCAGATGACCCTTTTTGTTGAATGGTGTAAATCCGTTCAGTAGTTCCTGAGAAAATCATAAGTGAAATCAGAAGTATATCTAGAGAAGTTTACCATACTCTGTACAGTACTCTATACAGTACGCGTACCTTCCCGAGCATGAGCTGCATGCTGATTGGATTTCAGCTGTCTGTCAACTCTACAAACCAGGAAGTGTTGGCAGCATTTTTGTGCCTCGGTAGAACCGAGGCACAAGAAAGCAGAATACAAATGCGCAAAACATATAAAGGGGGTAGGTTGGACACACCCTGACCCCTAGGCCTGCTCAGGGGGTCCCACAAGGACCCCCAAGGCAAACTTTTTTTTTTGTTTAAATCGCAGAGTCCACGTACGTACGCGAACTTCACGAAAAAGAAAAAAAAACAGACTTCTTTTTTAAAAATTAGCCCCCGGGGGGACAAAATCCTGGGGGCATATTTTAAAAAAAGTGTGGGGGGATCCTAATCCCCCCACACTGCCACGGGGTCCGCCACCACCGGGGCTTTAAAAAAAAAAACCTGTGTGGGGGGCTTAACCCCTCCCCATATGCCCCGGGGACTGCCATCTCCCCGGGGCTTTGTTGATGTTGGGAGGGGGGCCACGCGGCCCCCCTCCTGGAGCCTTGTGTGGCCCTGGGGACCGCCACCTCCCCAGGGCCGGCTCCTGCAGTGTCCCGGGGTGCCTATCCCCGGGACACTGCTGTTTGCTATGGAAGGGCTGGAGCCTTGCGGCTCCCGCCTCACCATAGCAAACTGCTTTTCGTCAGAGAGATGCAAAAATAACAGTTGATGGACAGAATACAGAACAATGTCATACATTCACGCCAGTACAGAGATCTGGGTCTAAATCCGTTGTTTGTTTGCACGCCACACCACCCCAGTTAAGACATGGCCATATGCAAATCAGCCTTGACCCTGTGCCTCATGGGAACAGTCCAGCCCGAACTGCCAAGCCATGTCTGTCCTGCACCGGATTCAAGCATCCTAGGACCGGTTTCTGGCTATCAGCCGTCTTCAGGCAGGATAGCTTGACTCCAGTGGTGTGGAGAGCATGGGACTCACGTCTGAGCATACCCATCCCACTCGGGGTGACAAATGCAAAAATAACAGTTGATGGACAGAATGCAGAACAATGTCATACATTCACCCCAGTACAGAGATCTGGGCCTAAATGCATTGTTTTTCTGCACTCCACACTACCCCAGTTCAAACATGGCCATATGCAAATCAGCCTTGACCCTGTGCCTCATGGGAACAGCCCAGCCCGAACTGCCAAGCCATGTCTTTCCTGGACCGGAATCAAGCATCCTAGGACCGGTTTCTGGCTATCAGCCATCTTCAGCCAGGATAGCTTGACTCCAGTGGTGTGGGAAGCATGGGACTCACGTCTGAGCATACCCATCCCACTCGGGGTGACAAATGCAAAAATAACAGTTGATGGACAGAATGCAGAACAATGTCATACATTCTCCCCATTACAGAGATCTGGGCCTAAATCCATCGTTTTTTTGCACTCCACACCACCCCAGCTAAGACATGTCCATATGCAATCAGCCTTGACCCTGTGCCTCATGGGAACAGCCAGCCCGAACTGCCAAGCCATGTCTTTCCTGGACCGGAATCAAGCATCCTAGGACCGGTTTCTGGCTAATTAAAAATATGAGGAAGAAATTGCAAAGTTCAAGGTTATTTCAGGTGAAACACCAAATTATTCTTGTATTTGTTGTCGACGTACTCTTTATAAAAATCAGACTAGGATTGTTGATCTGTATTTAAAATGTGAAAAAGAAAATAATAAGGAGTTGGTGGAATTTGTACCTTATTTGTTGGTAGAGAATTCTTTTGATTTGGGTTGTGATCAGCGTATTTGTAAATATTGTTATAATAAATTAGACGAGAATAAAATGCCTGCTAGAGCTGTGCATAATAATTTTAAGTTGGTAAAAATTCCTTGTGAACTGGTGAATTTAAATACTTATGAATCTATTCTAATTCAAAGTGTGCATCCTTTTCAGGCTATTGTTCGTATGGAGCCTAAGACAAGGAGATTGCCTCCTTCAGATTTACAGAGAGGATTAAAAGGAAGAGTTGTGTATTTGCCATTAGATTTAAAGAAAAATATTGAAACAGTTGGTGTAGAAAATGTAGAAGATGAACCTTAAGGTATTCTTGTTAATGGCGTTCCTACTAAGGGGTCGATTCCGATTCGGGAAAAAAACCGTCCGTACGATTTGTATCCGGAGCCCTCTCGGTACGAATCGTACCCGTCCGTCCAAGTCGCGAAGTACGATCCGTATTCCGTGAATGGGTCCGAATCGTCGCGATCCGTACGTATTGCAAGGCTGAAACCGTGAACCATACGACTCGTACACATACCATACGACTCGTACACATGCCGTACGACCCGACGAGTATGATCCGGACCGGGGTATGAGGACGCGATTCGTATGGTCCACGTCATGTAAGGGTGAGTCGTACGGAAAAGCACACAAACACATACATACCGTACAGTCCGTACACCCCATGATCGCAGGGGTACGCACCGTACCCCTGCGATCATGGGGTGTACGAGCCGTACCCCCATTTTACAATCGGTGTACGAGCCGTACCCCCATTGTACGATCGGTGTACGAGCCGTACCCCCAAAGGAAAGGACATTTGATTAATCACCATAAACTGAGTTGTGAAACACCTGACAAAAGGTAATTTGACTATTTAAATCTTTTGCAACTTTTCAAACCATGGCCTTCAGAATTAGAATTACTTGGAGATTTCGAGAGCTATGAAGATTCTTTTAATGCAACTAAAGATAGTATAGAATGTCCTGTTTTTGCTAATTATGTGAAAAAGTTGAACGATAAAATTTAACAAGAAGCTACAATTGCAGCTGAGATTGCTAGAGACAGTTCTTAAGACAGTCAAACTTCTGCTCCGTTAAGTCAGGATCCGTTAGGAGGACCAATTATTCAAAATGAAGCAGCAACTGCTATGGAAGAGGTGGAAACAGCAATGTATCAAGCTCAAGAAGATGTAAGAAACTTAGGACATTTTGAAGAACAACTAAATGTTGAGCAGAAACAAATATATGAGGAAGTGAGAGAACAGATTAACCATGGATTACTTCATGAAAAGAAAGAGTGCTCTTCCTCATCATTTCAACCTATCCGATTGTATGTGAGTGGCAAGTTGGAACAGGAAAAAGTTTCTTAATTAAAGTAATTTCAACGTATTTACACAAAACAACTGACTCATATTTGTCTTGTGTTGTCACTGCTCCAACTGGGTTGGCGGCCCACAATATTAAAGGAATTGCTTTACATCGTTTATTAATGCTACCAGTAGAGCATGAAAATAAATTAGAATACCATAAGCTATCTGGAGAAGCTTCTGGTGAAGTTTCAAGAGTCTTGAGGAAAATTAAACTTCTGATTATTGATAAGGTAAGCATGGTATCAAACTTAATGCTTGCTTGTGTGCATATAAGAATGCAGCAAATTCTTAAAATAGAGTATGACGTATTATTCGGAGGAAAACACATCATAATTTTTGGAGATCTACAACTGTAAATGGACAGCCAGTGTTTAAAACACTGTTGCATGAAGATACCAGAAAGTCTTTGGGGAGCATTGGAAATGTAACCATTTGGTCATATTTTGAGTATAAGGAGCTTATTACAAATATGCGACAGGCAAATGATGCTGATTATGGAACTATTCTTCAAGATATAATGACTGAACATGGCAAATAAGCTTTACAGAGATGATTACTTTTGAATTTGTTTCCAAAATGAAAATATTTTGCCAGAGAAAATCTACATGAGACTTGCAGAAAAGCAATCTGTAATCTGCTTAATGTCAACACTATGTGAATGATGTATATTCAATGAAGAAATGTTAAAGTTGGAAAAAGAGGAAATTATAAAATTGGAAGCTATTGATAAAATAGAACATGAAGGAATCACTATTATTTTGACTGAAAAGTTGAAGAGAAAATTGGATTCTTTAGAGAAATCGATAAGTAAAACTGCTGGTTTAGAAAATAATGTATATGCATGTGTAAACTGAAGGGTAATTTTACAACGTAATTTGAATGTGGAAAAAGGTTTAGTAGATGGAGCAAGGGGTAAATTTGTTGATTTTGCTAATTATGTAAATAGAGATGGGATTGAATTTTTGAAAATCAAATTTGACGACATTTCTGAAATACAACAATTTAGTCGTTGTTCATCTCGGTTCTTCCTTGTAAAAGATTTGTATGTACGCAGAAAAAAGTTTCCTATTTGTTTGGTGTTGGACCTGCGATGGGCAAGCCCAGCACAAAGGGGGTAGCTTGGCTCAAGTGACAAGGCAAGTGAAGGCTGTAGTGTTAAGCCGGCTCTGACCCAATAATAACTCTTTGTACATCCACACCAAAAAGAAGGACACCACACCACTGCTGTAGAAAAATACGATTCCTTTATATAAAAGTTCTTTGTTGTAAATAGGGTTGACTGGGAAAGCACATATACATTTTTTTTGGTCAAACAGTCCTGGTAATAAACAGGATTAATAAATAGAATAACTTCAGAAATCAGTATCACAATAAATATCACATTAAATATCAGAATAAATATCAGGATAGATATCAGAATAAATATCAGAATAAATATTGGTTCATTTAAATAAACAACCACATGTTTCTTCTGGTATCGCTGCCACCAATTAAATACTTCCGAATCATTACATCTGCAATACGTTTCAAATGGGAAAGATAACTCTTACAGTTTATGCTGTTTTCAATGACCAGGTATACGGCTTCTCTGAGCACAAAATAAGGTTTGCGACTCTTTAATAATCACTCAAGGTGTATGCGCGTATATCTAGAAGGCAAGGAAACACAGTAAATACATCAATTGCACTCGGCGGTCACCGGGATAGGATCTCTGCTTTGCCGGTGAAGTCTATGTGCGCCTACGGGCTTTAGCACCACTTGAGCACAGGCGGCACCAGTTCAAAGTCATTAGACTGACGAACGGGCTGCCGGAGAGGTCACACCACCTTCGCGCACAGTCAAATAAATGCCGGTTCACAGTTCCTTCACAACGCTGCATTCACTATGAGGAAACGGGCCCACCTCACATCGGCTGCAGTCAAGATACGATTCAGTCGGGCACAGCACTCCTCTCGTTAGCGATGGGGCTCTCAGGGGCTCCACAGACCTCCCTCCGACTTCCGCACACAGGTTGGTTCCCGCCCACAGCTACAGCTCCCAGGTCACTGGGGAGTGGCAGAGACGCTAGTCCCGCCCAACGAAGGCCGGCCTTTCCCCGCCCCGGCGCACCACCTCACCTTCAATCTGCGCAGGAAGCGCTCTACGCTGGTGGGGCTCGGAGACGTCCGAGCTCCCCTCTAGAGGCACCTGTCGCGAAGGGGGCACAGCTGACGATCGCGGTCGCGGCGAACTTGCTCTCGCCTCGCAACTCGATAAGTCGATCACAGTTCACCACCGGGGGGGCGGAGAGGCACACAAATCTGGCCACAGTCTTTGGGCGCAATGAGGCACTCGCTGGGCAGGCACTGTAGGCGCTAGGTCACTTCTCACGTAGCTGACTGGAACGCCAGTCAGACACAACGCCAGCAACCCTTTGCTGCTCTACTGCCTGTGCTACCAGCCACCTCAGGGGTCAACAGGGCAGGTGTCAATCTGGTGTCAAGTCTGGAATCTCTTCTCTAATCTGAAGTTCATCATCATCTCCTCTCATCTAATCTAAAATGGCCGCCAGGGACTGGGCCTTATATAGCCAGTGCCCTGGGGTACTGGCACGAGGCAGAAGGTTCTAGAACCTTCTCTGGCTGTGACAATGACATGGCGCTCTTGAGGGGTATTTAGGACACTCACAGCCACCGTACTGGGGTTCTAGAGCAGCCATTTTGTGTACCTGAGGAAAATAAAGGAATTCCTGTCAGAAATGCGCGCCAAACAAAGGGCGCCAAAACCTCAAAAGGCCAGGGTTCATGAAGGCTCCAATGGGAGTCACTTCACATGAGGAAAAAGGGTGTCCACCATTTTAAGTTCATTTACACAGGTTGACAACCCCAGTTTGTAATGCCACAGGTTTGGGCCAGGCGCCTTGTAAATAGGTGCCACAAACCTTGTGAGCAACTGGGCGTCAAGGAACATCTAACCCCATGAGACAACACATAAAAAGTCCTGGTCGACAAATAAAAAGCGACAAATTTTGGGAGGTACAGGGGAACAAAAGAAATCATAGTGGTGAGGGGACTCTCAGAAGCAGACGGGTATAACATTTGGCATATGCGGTGACCATTCATAAATCTCAAGGTTTTGAGTGTAGATAGTGCTTTAGTGAATTTTGGAAGTACCGTGCTTAAAGAGGGTATGGCATACGTTGCTTTGTCCCGAGTCAGAACTTTATCTGGAATGTACCTGATTGATTTTGATGAAACAAAGGTTAGTGCAGATGCAAATTGTGTGAAAGAGTATAATAGGTTAAGAAGAAAATATGCTCCCAATTAAGGTCAATATCCAGTATTTGAAAAGCGTGTGGTAGGTAGAAAAGGCAGATTTGAGAATATTTGTAGTGAAACTGTAGAGAAAGAAAAAAAACAAGATGAAGTTGCACCTGCAAGCAAAAAGAAAAAGGACGGTGTTGAAGAGAATGTTGGTTATCGGTTTGAAAATAGTTGTGGTGTCAACTGTTATGCTAATGTAGTAGTTAATGTTGTTTTATTTCTTGAAAGTTTGCAACAGCAAATTGTTGAAAATCGGGACGAAAGATTCTGCTCATTGTTGTATTCTGTTTATGAGAAATGCAGTAGTGATAAAAGTAAAATAAAAAGTGTTTCTGATATTCGAAATGTTTTGGACATGTGTTCTGGTTCTACTCAATTTACACAGAATATTCAACAAGATTGTCAGGAATTTATAATGTTTATGCTTGGTGTACTGGATGATGAAGGTATAGATATTAAAAACCTTTTTGGCCTTACTTATAAATGGCAACATGAGTGTCAAAATTGTTTGTTTACATGTAACACTAACATAGACAGTGATAGATTCATATATTTGACTTTACCAGACTGTGAATAAGTGTCCTTTAACAATCTAGTTAGAGGAACAAGTCAAAACATGGAGTGTAGTCAATGTAAATCAGAAATATCATCAACATTATTTATACAAAGATATGGACAGTATGTTATTTTAATGCTGCAACGTTGTAGAGGTGATGGAAGAAAATTGGAAACTTTAATTAAAAATGTTGTAGCTGGTCAAGTTTCAATATCAGGAAGAACTTTTGTAGCTGTTTAAATTATTTTTCATGATGGACCTTCTACATCATCTGGACATTACACTGTTTGTTTAAAATGTCTGAAAGGTTGGATACATTGTAATGATACTCAATTAGTTTTTAAGCAACGTTTGCCTAAAGAGTTACCAAATTCTTACCTAATATTTTTACAGCCTTTCAGGATTACTGTTGTTAAGGTAGATTCATCTTGTGTTGTACAGTATTTTGAAAGTGAGGGTGAGGAGCTTGAAGGTAATCCTCTTATTGATGTCGAGGCAGAGTAAGTGTATCCTGTTGTGGGTGATGTGGCTGTAGCAGGGGACATTGTAGATCAATTAGATGGAGGCGGTTTGGATTGGTTGTAGTCATTATAGGTGTTTGGCTGTAATTCTTGTGTAGAGTGTGTTGCCACAGTGTAGTCTGTTTCCTATTGTTTTCTTTAGGATGTACTTGAAAATGTTGTGGAGAATGTTAAGGGTGTTATAGCAGTATGAGGAAAAGCTGTAGACTTGTTTACACTTGTAGAGGGAGGACTTCAAGATGAATCATAGGTTCTGTACACGGTCAGTAGATGTTGGTACTGTTCACAGTGTAGTTGATCAGCAGGATGTATCTGAAGGTAAGGGGGTGAGTTTGAGAAAGAGTATCTTCATGTTGTGTGAATTCATGTTTAAAGAGCTGCTCCTTATCTACTTGGTGACGTGCTTAATTGTGTCGTGGAAGTTGTTTTTGGTGGTATGTGGTCCTTGGTAAGGAAGAGGATGAGCTGGGTGTCGTCGATGTAGGAGATAATGTTGTGGTTCAGTTGGTGGGTCATTTGTGTGAGGGTGGCCATGTAGTTGTTGAATAGCGTTGGGCTGAGGGATGAGCACTGGGAGACAGAGCAAATGGTGTCCGTGGTTTTGGATCAGAAGGCTGGGAGGCAGCCGCTCAGGATTACTATTGAACAATTACCAAACTAAGGATTTGGCGCATACTATTTGGCCGTGTGGAATAGTATGTGAAACCATAAAGGACTTGTTAGTATATATTTTGTCAGCATATATTTGTAAGTAATATTATTTACAGTGTATGAAAATTAATCATAATGTTTTGTTATGTTATGATTGTTTGAGATGTGTCATATTTAAGTAAGAAATTGCTCTTAGAAAAAAACATTTAAGATATGTTTTATATCTATTTTTTAGATTGTTATTGAGAATGTTGAATTTTTTTAAAGATAATCTTATTGATTGTCTTTTTTTTGCCCGCTGTTATGTGATGAGTGCTATTGAACTCACTGTTTCTAGTGAATTTCAATATATTTTGAGAACAGCAAAAAAGACATATGAAATGCTTTACAAATGATTTTGTGTTGTAAAAGATAAATTGTAATTGTATTTTTTTGTCTTCTACAGATGCTAAATTTAAAATATATATATTTTTAATGTATTATTTTGGTATACATACGTCTGTATATACAGAGTGTAACTGTATTCTTTGCATTTAACTGCAACACATTAACTACTATGAAATTGGCAAGGTGAATAGATATTTTGTACTTTTGTTAGTACTGCATTTTATTATAATAGCTGTCGTTTTTTCTATAGTGATAAAAAGTGACTGGTTTGTAAATGTAAGAAAAAATTAAAACTAAAAATTCATTTAAGCAATTTCATTGATATAATCATATAAAGTAGTTGAGAATGTTTTTTGTATACATTTTTTAAATGGGAAAATAGTTGATAAACCTAGTTTTGTATTATGTATTAGGAAAAATGTTAAAATGAAGTGTTTATCTTTTTCTACAAGGAATAACAACATTAAAAAATGTACTAAGGAAGAAGAACAGATCAATACGGAAATTAGTTTTGAAATTAGTAACACTTTGATTGAAGAGCTAAATATACCTTTCATGGGCAGCGAGAATGAAGATGAAGGTATTGCTGCTGGAGATGTCACCTGCGATTTTTTAGACAAAACATTGTATGATGATTTTGCTCAAGCATTAGAGGACATCGAGTTTCATGAAATGACTTTTGAAATTGATCATCCAGAAAATGGAATTTCAGACGAAATGATGTTAGAAGCTCTATTAAATTATGAAATGTTACAGGAATAAATGTATGATTTAAAATTAAAAATGGTTTGAGAGACTCTTCTTGTAGAATTGTAATCATTCAGGTAGTATCTAAGTACTCATGGTGGAAAGGGAACCTTAGGACATGTACTTCTTCAAATTTCTATTGATTATGTATGCACTCTTCTATGCAGTAGCAAAGTTGTGTTTTATAGGTTTTATTACCAGGTCTATATGCCTCTGTCTCCCTCTCTCTGTCTCCCTCATTCTCCCTTTCTGTTTGTCTCTCATAGTTTTCTTCTTTCTCTGTCTCCCTTCATCTATCTGTTTCCCTCCTTCTGTCTGTCACCCTCTATGTTCATCTCTATCTGTCCATGTCTTCCTCCCTCTGTCTCCCTCTCTGTATCTCTATCTCTGTCTGTCTCTGTCTGTATCTCTCTGTCTCTGTGTCCGTATTTATCTGTATCTGTCTGTCTCTATTTTTATCACTTTCACCTTCCTTTTCTCAGTCCCTCTGTTTGTCTATCTCCCTCTCTCTCTGTCTATTTCTGTCTCCCTTCGTCTTTCTCTCTGTTTATCTTTCTCTTGCTTGCTCTCTAACTCTCTATTACTCTCTTCCCGTCTGTGTCACTCAGTCTTTCTGCCTCCTTCTCTCTCTGTTGCTACAAGGTCACAGAGAGGGAACCCAGCATGTTTTGCAAATTTCTTCCTGCAAGAAACCCTCCCTTAAACCCAAGTGAAGTTGAGTTCTAAACTGGTTTCTACCTTGAAAGGGGTTTACTAGACCCTTTGCAAGAGCAGGTATCTGGCGTGTAGAGACCACTAGCACAAGAAAATCCAAGCCCTGATCCATATGTGAAGCATTTCTTCAATAGGGTTTACTCTTGCTAAATTGTGTACAGTTTTAACTTACAACACATCATGAATATTCTATCATCAATAAATAAGAGAGCAAGCAGAGAGACCGTGTCTTGAGTTTTCAGAGAGCAGCCATGGAACGTGTCTCAAATTGTTCTATACAGAATAGCTCTGGTTTGCACTAAAAGTGAAGATAAACTATGAACGCATGGACACACATTTTTAACTTGGCATGCACACTGTACATCCAGCTTGTCTGCAAGAGGCTTCCCTGACTTTGCTGAGCGCAGGTAGTTGAGGCCTAGGTTAAGGCTTTGTTTTGCAAGTTCAAGACACTGAAGGAATGTCCACAAAAGGAATTGTAGAGCCCCAATTTACACTGAACGCTTTTAGTGAACTTTTTTTGTAGCTGATAGGCAGGCGGCATTTCACTTGCTCTAGCCTGGAGATAAGAGCTGTCAGAACTGCTGCACTTCACAGGTGCTTCAAAGACCATAGAGCAGAGTGTCAAGGAATTCCTCTTAATTAGCAGCCGTTATGTGCTAAGTGCCTGCGAAACAACCACTATTTGTAGATAACACAGTACTGTGTCGGGACACATGGTTTGGAAAGCTCTGCCTTAGGCCATGGACTGCTTTAAACTATAAAGACTATGTATGCAATCTTCTATGTACCTACAACCTAGTCGTTTATACATTGAATTCTCCAGTCTGTATCATTAGACTTTCAGCAATCGCTCTCACTCTACTGTTTCAGATACGGCACATTCTTCTCTTTTTCATTTGACGTAGGGAAGTGCAGCAGGAAGCCCTGCTGTACTTCCCTATGGCACAATCTCATAAATGAGGCGTTATGTCAATAGCCAAGTATTCATAGTGCGAAGAGGCCCTTAGAGCAAAGAGTACTTCAAACCCCTATAGACTATGTACACACTGTTCTATGCACCTGCAAATTTGCCTTTTATATGTTGAATTCTACTGTTTCTATTTTTACATGTTCACCAAACACTCTGTCAATCTTGGTATACTTTTATAGTGATTCATTGATCATTCTTTAGAAAGATATTCACTACATTAAAACCCTAATCAGTAGATGGACAATAAGTAGTAGATCCCCATAGATATGCCAGTTATGGTGCAGTGTAACTTCAGAAACATGCATGCACCGTATTTACAATGTGTTGCACTATGGAGCAAAAACGGTACAGATATGTGAAGTATCTCTGCTGTGAAGGTGGCACATTGCTTGACTTGTGTTGCAAGTGCAATATAGCTCCAGCAATGCTGTTGGGGCCCTATGCTGATAATGCTGTGTCAATCCTTACACCTGCTTCAAGCAGGTGCAGGGTTTTGACGCAGCATAGGCCCAAAAGTGTCAGAATGAAATGTTATAGATTTCACCTAGTTACTTTTAGGAGGCGTTCCTGCACCAGAACATTCTCTCCCTGTGCAGGAATGTCTCCATCTAGCGCAGGGCTTTGCAATATGATGCACCTTCCAAATGCGTAACATTGTAAATAGCATTTACCATGGCACATCTTTTGCAACACTGCTGCGTCACAAAAGTGACGCAACAGCTGTGTAAAAGTGGCACAAGGGCCTTGTAAATTCACCCTTAACACTTGTAACATATTTATGTGCATATGTTACGTTCAAGTGCTTCGGAGGTACTACAATATAATATAGGTAAACACCTTATAGATTAATGCTGTAGCACTTCCTTATAGTTCTGCACTTTCATATTCAGCATACACTACTAATCTATTCATTCATTCATTCATGAACTGCACATTCAATCTGACAATCTTTGACAAAGAAATATAGTTCTTTCTTTGACCAGTGAAGGTAGTTCTGAGAAGAACTCTTTTTTTTGTCTTTTTAGTGTTTAGATTTTTTTGTAATTTTTCAACAACTTTTTTGTTTTGGGGGTTTTTTAAAGCAAAAAAATAGAACAAGAACCCAAAAAACTGGGGAACTGCAACAAAAAAGTTAAAAAAAAAACTTTTTTTGGGCCAAAAGTGCTCCTCTTCCCTCTTTACAATAAGGTCAACTGGCTGCTCGCCATAACAAAGAAGTTCTATGCAGAACTTGCAATAAAAAGTCAGGTTGGCAAACTGAGGGACAATATTTCGATATCCACTGCTTAGAGGATGTGGTGGTGGTGGTGGTGGTGCAGTTGAAGTAAAAGCCACTGCAGGTGGTTGACTCTCTTGCAAGCTGTGTGTGACTATCCTTGCATAGTTTGCAGGATGCAAGTTCTTCACATGGCGTTCCATGCTAGTGTAGTGTAGTTCCTATATTCCCAATAGGCTCTGCGCATTGGAATAACATAAACGATAGTTTAGACGTAGGACTTAGGTCGACTAGGTCTCTATTGAATATGTTAAACTAAATTATGAATGCCAGCTAGCTCAGAGGTCACTAGAAACTTTCTCGAATTCACAAGAAGGGATTAGTTTCTGACAACCGCATAAACATGACAACTTTGCTCCCCCAAGTATAAGGAGTATATCTCCAGAGTCGCGGTAAGAATAGATAGCTATTTTACTCAGTCAATCGTGCATGCTTAGTTTCACCAGAAGTGCAGAGAAACAGAGAGACGGGCGTTTTCAATAAAAGAGGGTATTTATTGAACAGTCTTCTTTATCATGCAAGAGAAGTGAATTGCTACAATCGCAATACTTGTCATAAAGAAAAGTGCGTACAGAAAAAGGAGTATTATAAAATAATACTGTAAAAGCATGGTATGGTTTCTAAGCCATACGGTGTTTAAAATAGATAAAATACATACAATGATAAAATAATGACTAAACGTACTCAACTGGTGCTTCTAAGATACGCCTACCCCGGTGTACCTAACCTAAGCCTGGTACTTGGGAAGGAGTAAGTGAGATGTAGTTTGAGTTAAGATAGTTTGTGCCAAGAATCTGAATCAAGAATTCTGTAAGGGTATAATCAGCTCCGTACCTTGGTTATAGAATGAAGGATGTCTTGTATCTCTCTCTCAGGACTCGATCTCCCAGCAACCCGCAAGGGTGACAGGGAAACACGGGAGCTGGATTTCTCGGCAGGAGAAAATACAGCGTCTCTCTCAGTGCGTCAGCGGGAGGGTCGGCTTCCTTCGGCACTTGCTATAGCAGGGCGTCGGGCAAGTAGATAGTCGATCTGCTCCAAACCACCGTTTGTTTTGCTAGGGCAGATGCTGGTATATTTATACCTGGAAGGTGACGAGTTTGACGTGAGGTTGGACATAAGACGTCACTAAGAACTCGCAGTTCTTTCAGGACTCCGGGAGTTCTAGGAAAAATCAATACAGAAGCAGGTGGAATTCTCAGGCTGCTGGAGGCTTGGTTTATCTAAGAACACGTTGTGCTTTCTAGGAGTCTATGGGAGTAGCCATGCCGTATTTGGACTGCATTGGCTATGTCTTAATATGGGTATGATTCTTATGCCTATATAAGGATATGATTTGATATAACCACATAAGGGCATAAATCGGGAATATTTAAATAGAGTCCTAGATTCGTCTACAACACCCACTCCACGTATAATGTCCATCATTACTAAATACTAAGCAATTTGAAACATATCTATGCATGTGTTTTCCATCCCACCCCAAAATACATAAAATGCATTTGAAATGGTATAAACACGCAAAATGAGTATTATACTGTACGTTTTCAAGCAGTGGTATCATTCAGATAATATATTTTTAGTACATTGGAATAATGACTGAATGAAGCACGAAATTTACATTTATGAAATGGATCTTAATACAGAAGAGAGGGTCGAGACCATTTGATCACATATTTATACAAGACTGTACATGTGCTAGAGGCTAAGTCAAAATATTGTCTCTAGAGTTTCAAAAATAGAAATGTTGTTCTCTAAGAATAGTTCTACTTTAAGCAGAGTATCATGTGTCATAAGGTAAAATATTTTGGGAACGTGGAAAAATATAATTTCGCTTTCAGGGAAAAAAAATTGTTCCAGAGTTTTTAGAAGTTCTGTTTATCAAAACTGAAGGCCGAATTCAGAGTTCTGGGAACGCTGTGTGCTCGTGTTTTCAAAAGTTATACTCGTTGTTAGGAGAGAACATTAACTCAGATAGGCTGGCAAAGAATTTGTCTACAACAGTAGGTGAAAGTTGGACCATGTCCGAAAAAGTAGAAATAGTGCATATTTGAGATGCATTGCCGTCATCGGTGTCTAGATCAGCAATGGTCACAGAAGGTTGTTCCTGTGTGGCGCTTTCATCTCGTACCTCACCGCCACCTGGTCGTAATGGTGAGGTCTCAATGAATGCCGTCATCAGAATAGGTAGCCGCTGGGGACAACACGTTGCATGAGCCGTTACCGAACCAAGCAAAGTATCGATATCCATAGGTACTGGTGATGGGAGTGTGAGACAGACGTCTAACGCGCATTCTTCTCCACAGAGCAGGCATCGTAGAACAGGTAGGATGCAATCTTGCCAGATTGGTCTGAATGAAAGAAACCAGGTAGTATTCAGATCTCTTAGTCGAGCCAAGCCAAGGACTTTAGTAATCCGATCTCAGTATCGCATTGCTAGGAGCGTTTCTTCCATTGTAGTCTGAGTTTTGTCTGTGACTGGACTTGCCATATCGGAGCTGAAGGAACAAAAATAAGATTCCTGCTACGTGTCCCAAGATGAGAGGCAGGCCGCCGAACACAGAGTGCACGAAATTCGGGAAGATGCTCAGGACTGCTTCAAAGGGTGCTAATAGTCCCGAAAAAAATTGTCTTAAATACATGTGTGATGCTACTGGTATCAGACATGTTTAAGATTTGACTTAACATTTCTACAAAATGCACGGGGCAATTTGTTGATAATAATGCATGTATCTCTGCTGCTGTCCTTGCGACTTGCAGATCATACGTTTCTTTAGACGAGGTTAAAGGCACAGTTGTTTGTAAAAGAATGGACTTCATTCTGCTTAAAGTATCAATTCGAATAGAAGAGATATTCAAGGAAGGCCATATCATTGCCTCCTTGTCTGGTTTGCAGTTTGGATACAATATTTGCATACAGCAAGTGACCCTGGATGTAACACTGATGAGATAGGCTGTTCCTGGCAACATGCCACAACAGCTGCAGGTCACTTAACATAACGTAACTGCCGTTGGAAAGTTGTCTGAAAAAAGGCTCTATTTGTGTAGCAGGGGTGCTTTGCAGGTGGCATGAAATGTTATTTGATGAACCTTCGCAGGCTCCATGCAAGTTAATTCCTTGACACAGTAGTGTACCGCTTAGTGAATTTTTACAGTTGTTACCTCTTTTTTCCCCCACTCCAACATCTATGTGTGTAAGGTAAATTCCAGGTTGACTTGATGTACCCTTTATCCAACCTTTCATACAGGCCCCACAGGTATGTGCTTTTGGCAATACTGAAACTGAAAAGTCGGAATTGTAATGGTGCCATGTATTATGTATTCAATGACAGGTTTTTCGGAGACTGTCAATGGTAGTCTTTCTAGTTTTTCAATGCTCAGCACCGTATAGTCTGCCCCTCTTCGTGCCAAAGAGATTTGTTTATCTGTAAGGTTAAAGACAGAAAACAATGACGTTGTGTTGATTAGACGCCATGGCACGTAGCCTGAACGGAGATTTTGTAACGTCCAGCCTAACTGTACAATAGAACGTAATTGGGACTGGCCATGTTGTAATATTAGCATATCCTGTTCTATTATATCAATAACAGATGACACAATGCTGTCCAGTGAATAAATTCTGGAGAACAGAGTCGTTAACCCATTGTCCACTACAGACAGTGTTTTTTCCAAATCAATAAGATCAATTTCTCGTATTTTTTCAGCAGTTTCAATTTGTGTTACTTTGCAAGCTTTGTTGTAAGAAGAATATATACCGGCGTATATAAAACGTTTGTGACGCTGTTTTCGAGGTCCCAATAAGAAATCTCGCAAGTCAGCACCTTCTTTAAGTAAGGTCAAGTGTTGCTTAATTTCAGGTAGTGTGGATTTCTGTAGCCAAGAGGCATAGTTTTCCCACACTGTATGTTGTTATTATCCCTGGATGTTGTCTCTGGGAATATCTTGGGTCTGGCCTGTTCTGTTTGAACCCCTGTGTTTTGTTCAGGAATCTATCTTGACAGTTATTAGTGTCTGTGTGTCAGAGCGACCATTTTCTCCAATCAGGATTAGTTCTATTTTGGTGTAAAATATGGGATATGTCTATCTCCACATCTGTAGTGCTATTACTATCAGGTATGGGCTTTGGTATAGACGGTTTGTTTAAGTCCTTTATCCTGGCTAGGCCAAGACAGGTTGTTTGTTGAATGGTGTCATTCAGGAACATTATCTGTTCTGGGATCATGCAGGCTCTGAATAATGATTCTAAACCTTGTACCTGCCAGTCTTTCGTACCCCAGACAGTTTTTGTCTCAATGTTGTTTTTCCAAAATTCAAAACCAAATGTAGAACATTTTTCAGAATATATCAGTTTATTATTTGTCAACATGTTTTTCATTCCTGTCTTATTTATAATCTTAAAATAAAATGTTTCTGGATCAGTGTTATTAAACCCTAAGAAGTATGGGAATTTCTCATAAAATGTTTTCGAGCTGCCTTTTGGCGGTGTTGGACAATGTTCCCATTGATTATAAGCAAAAACATTTCTAGGGTTAGCAGATTTATGCAAATAGTGGTGCCCATAATGATTAAAGCAATACATTTCTTCATAATCTGATGAACCTTCTAAATAATCATGTTCGGTAAATTTTGCTGACATTTCTAAATCTGACATCATATTATTAATATTTTCATAGTCCCAATCATCAGAGAAAGTGCTAAGTGATACAAAGTCACTTAAAGAAACCGTGAACTGGTGTGGATATTTCAAGAGTTCAACCGGGCCATAGATGTCATAATCAGTAGCGTCCCGTGTTACACCACCAGGTATAGGAATGGCTGTGATGTTTACTGATGATAGTTCTCTTTTTTTCAATGTGAGAAGATCTGTGAGGCTTTAGAAACAAGTTGATTTTCTGACTTGCTGTGTCCATTGTACTGTATTTTCCATCAATCATTCTTCCCAAGCTTGAAACCAAAATGAGCCAGAGTAGGAGGAAAAGTACAACTTACACAATCCACAATTCAATCCATAGTGAAATCAGATATGTTTCTCCAAGTTGATGAAAGAGTTCAGTTATTTTTTCTTTGAACGTTTTATTTGCTGGCTTTTCTTCATGTTCACTTGGATCTTCAGAAAAGTCATCGAAATTGATGAAGTAGCCAGATGCAGTTCTGTCAATTGTTGGAATTGCTTCCGGATTTTTATTAATCTTTGGATTTGCATGGTCAGAGGCTACATCATTGTAGACAGGTATTTCTTGACGAGCTGTTGCAATTTGGGTTTCAAGAGGCACAAGTTCCATGGCTTTGTTGCACAGTCCTTCTTTATTCACTGCAGATTTATCAAATGTGATTAGTCTCTCAGTTTGAACCTTTTGAATTGTAGGAAGGTTTGGTCTTCTGCTACATCTTGGGAGTCCACTGGGCCTACTACTTATTATTGGCCACATGATTGTGGTTTTACCAGGTCGATTGATACAACTCTGTTCTCCTTTTTACCAGCAAGGGGCGGTAGTACTACTGATCTTGTTCCACTGATTGCTAAGACAGGTACAGCTTTCCTGTAAGAAGGCCCAAATTCCTTCTTCACCGCGATCTTTTCTCTGACCAGATCCCCAATCTTTGGAATCCAGACAGGTCTTGCTGGGACAGGTGGTTTTTCGTCAGTGGCCATTGGCTTTAGCTTTGTTTTACTTAGACTACTTCTTGTCTCATTTATGTCCTGTAAAACTGCCAAACGATCTTTGATATCAAAGGTTTTTTGTTCCACCACTGAAGTCTGACTATCGAGGTCTTCGATTATCATTCTTGTACCAAACAAAAGTTCATACGGAGTGATTCCACCCCGAGAATGTCTTGGCAGATTATTAAGACTACGTTGGACACTAATTAGATGTTTGACCCACCCATCACTCGAACCTAATACCCTCGCTGTTATAGATTGCTTTATGTCACGGTTTTTTCTCTCCACTACCGCATTTCCCTCAGGATGGAATGGACTAGAGTACCGCAATACATTGCCCAAGCTGGCCATGGCTTCCTTGTAAGCTCGAGAGCTAAACGCAGGACCCTGGTCAAAATATAGCATGCCATTTCGTATGTGCCAATAAAGACTCGCCAATCTTTTATAACAGTTCTGGCGTCAGCCGAGCGCTGGGGCCACATCCAAATGAATCTCGTCTTAATATTTATGGGATTCCGTTTGGACGTCTGCGTGTAGATAGCCTAATGCTATCTAATAGAGGTGTCTGGGCTGGTCTTACTGTGCTTGAGTCAGGTATCTGGTCTGGTTCACAACTGCGATCTCTGTTGCAGTCCTGACAATCTAATACAAAGTTATAAACATGCACGCTCATCCCCGGCCACCAGTATTTTGATTGCAATTCTATTAGAGATTTCAAGATCTCTCGGTGCCTCAGACCCATTCCCATGTGTGCTTCTTGAATCAAGTAAGCCCTACGGTTCGTGTTTGGAATTACTCTGTTCCCCGCTCCAGGGATTCGAGCAAAAGGAACAGAGTTCGCATCAATTATGTATGTATTATTGAGTGGATAATTTAGAGGGAATGCCACATAGTCGCCTTTAAATGAGGCATTTACTGGCAGCATGGTTTCTCCATCTATTTGTTTTTTAGAACACTTTTTTTTTAGCTACGGAAGCCGGTTAAACAGCTGCCGTTGTGGCTTTGTTAGCCAATGAATTCCCTGCAACGTGAACGCAGTCACGTCGAAGACTCTGCGTATGTATCACGTGAGTCTTTCGTAGTTCTTTCTGTAAAAGAACTACTTGTTCCCATAGTTTTTTATGCTTTATTGTGACACCTGTCTCATCTTTGAAACCGTTTTGAATCCAGGTCTGCAGGAAATCATTGTAAGACAGGACGCAGAAATAGGAGTCGCACACTATTAGTGTGGGGAATTCGCGATCGGCATTCTCAAGCGCCATCTTTAAAGCTTGTAGTTCAGCTTGCTCAGCTGTACAGTGTCTGAGTGATTCAGTTTTAGTGACCATTGGTCTGAATTTACCTATGCACCAGCGACCTTTAACAATCGCGCATACCGCATTGTAAACTTGTTTATCCACAACGTAGTGTTGTGCAGAACTGTCTGTGTTCGAGTGGCAGAATTTCGATCGACAGAGGACATTCATGTTCGTATTCTAGATGTTCTCGTTTTTTCATTTTGGGATCAAATGCGTGTATCACGTCTGTTGCAGCAAGATAATTAACCCATAGTATCCATTTTGGATCTAATGCCATAGCATTTTGGAATGCTGGGTCTTGTTACTGCCTCAAGGGCTGATACTGCTGTTAAAACAGATATGCTCTTCCCTTGAGCTAGGGCTCTTTCTTTTGCTACAGCAGTTTGAACCGCAGTCAGAATTTTTTTAGTAGAACTGATTTTCATTTCAGCTTGTGTGTACAAGTGGGATTTATAAGCTATTGGTAACGTTTCTCCCTCATTAGAGGTCAGGTACGTAAATCCACATCTTCCTGGGATGACTCGGATTACAAGGTTGCGTTTGTTTGCACGCGTTTGCAGTTTTGTTTTAGTTAACATGTCTGTTTGTATTGATCGTACAATTTTTGTGTGTTTCTGTGTCCAATTAATTGGTTTGCCGTTCTAGAGAACGCAGCCCATGGTACGACAGTTCCCTGGTGCTGTTAAAACAAGCTTGTAAACAGGCAGAAAGGGGATGGCAGAAATCCTATGAGGCTGGGAAAAAAACTCTGTATTTTGCTAAAATTAAAATATATCATAGAGCAGTGTGTAGAGCCCTTGCAGCATACTATTCCCAGGAATTTAGTAATAGTCTCAATCCGTCCATGCTAATTTTTAAGGTCCTCAAGGACTTGATGGCTAAAAGAGCTCCTGTGGTTGAAATCTGTTCAGAGGCTCATTGCGAAGATCTGGCTGCTTTCTTTATTGAAAAGGTTCAAGCTATTCATCGCGCCTTTTCTATTACTGAGCCAGTTGCTGAGCCTACTAGCTCTATACCGACCACATGTGAGGCCTTAGCCTCATTAAATAGTCTGCCGATGGAGACATTTCTCAAGCTGGCTTATAAGATAACATCTGGTTCGCCAACGGATCCTCTGAGACCAGCCCAGTTCAGAGACTCTGCGGCTATTTGTCTTCCTTCACTGTGCCACCTTATAAATCTTTCTCTCGCCTCCAATTAAATGGAAACAGGCGGTTGTGACACTCATTCTGAAAAAGGCTACCATGGAGCCTCTTAAAGCCGAGAGCTATCGCCCGATTTCTCTCCTCCCCTGGGCCGCTAAAATCACTGAGGCCTTTGTGAATGGGGTGTTGTCTGAACATCTTGTAAGAGCAGCCATCCTGGACCTCTCCCAGAATGGCTTTCGTGCTGGTCACAGCACTGAAACAGCCTTGCTCTCAATGACAGAACATCTTTGTTCTGTGCTTGACTCTGGGCAGACTGCGGCACTGGTCCTACTGGATCTTAGTGCCGCGTTTGACACGCTCTCGCACAGGATCCTCCTCTAACGTCTTGGAGAGGCGGGCGTCACGCGCACTGCACTCGATTGGTTTAGCTCCTTCCTTGCTGATCGGACCTTTAAAGTAGCTTCCCCGCCTTTTGAGTCTAAGTCCTATCCGCTGGAGATGGGTGTGCCCCAGGGTTCGTCGTTGAGTCCCACATTATTCAATCTCTATGTGAGACCGCTGGCGGCTGTCGTCAAGCATTGGGGCATGACTATGGTCTCTTATGCTGACGACACGCAGCTGGCGGTCACCTTGAGTGGTGACTCCGACCTTGATGCCCCCAGATTCCGGGAGGGACTGTTGGCGGTAGCTAGCTGGATGAACGCCAACTGTCTCCAGCTGAATGCTAAAAAAAACTGAGGTCATGATTGTGGGCAAGCGGACGGATCTTTGGGGTACACATGGTGGCCCCCTGAGCTGGGTGTAACTCCTATTCCAGTCTCAGAGGTAAAAAACTTCGGGGTTTGGCTTGATCCTACCCTGAGTTTTAGTGGTCACACTAAAAAAGTGGCGGCTACCTGTTTTGGCATCTTACGAGGGTTGAAACCTATCTTGAAGTTCTTTGATGCTTCCACCCGGCAGTTGGTCATACAGTCATCCATTCTATCTCGGCTCGATTACGCCAGTTCTCTCCTGTTGGGAGCCAACCAGGCTGAAATCGCCCGGATGCAACGTGTTCAGAACGCCGCAGCTAGAGCCCTGGTAGGTTCTGTTCTGCGGAAAGTACCATCCGTTCTTTGCACTGGCTGCCAATGGCACAGAGGATCCATTTTAAAACCCTGTGCCTCTCTTTCAAGATCCTCAAGTTGGCCTCCCCCCAGATTCTTGATAATCTTGTGGTGCCTTACGTGCCCTTGCGTTCTTTGAGATCTCTGGGGCAAAATTTGGTGGTTGTCCTACGGTTTAGACTGTGCAGAGCTGGAGGTCGGTCCTTTCGAGTTCTGGCTGCCAAATTGTGGAATTCTCTTCCGCTCCATATCCGTGAAATGGATGAGCTCCTGAAGTTTAGGAGAGCTAGCAAAACGCTTTTGTTCCCCCATACAGTTTAGTACTCTGTTCTGTGCGTCCTTGTTCTTGTATTGCTGTGTTGTGTTTGGGTACTTTCTTTGAAGCGCCGGGACGCCCCTTGGCTGGGGCAGCTGTGCGCTATAAAAGTGTTTTTAACATAACATAACATAACAAATCAGGTTTTATTAATTCGTAGAGGGGTTTAACCCCCTCTGCGTAGTTTAGATGTAAGTTCTTCTGAAATTCAGGAAACCTAGAATTGATTGTAAGTTTTTCAGCATTTTTGGAGCTTGGAGTACTGCACACTTCTCTAAGAAGTTGTCTGCTAGGCTTTTGCCTTCACTTGATAACTCATATCCTAAAAATAGGACAGTGAGGTGGGCAATTCGTGAATTTTTAAAGTTGAATTTGTATCCCTCGGATGCGAACCCAAGTATAATGGTGTTCACTCTTTTCAAGTGTGTCTCCAGGTCATCGTCTGTAAGATAGATGTCATCGACATAAGATAATGCCTCATCATCATACATTTGTAGTAATTCTACATTTGTAGTAATTCTGTTACCCTGCCTGAAAATAATCCTGGGCTGTTCTTGAATCCCTGGGGGAGACAACAAAATTGCCTCTGGGCCCCCATACTGGAGAAAGCGGTCAAATACCTGCTTTCTTGTGAAATGTTTTGACAGAACACACTATTTTAAATATCTAATGTTGTTTTATATTTTTTGCGTTCGATGTTATTCATTAGTGCTGCCCTGTGTGAATTTTGTACTGCAAATGTTTTGCAACTAGAGTTTAGGTGTCTGTAATCCAAAACTAGACAATATGAATCGTCTGGTTTGGAAACAGGAAACAAAGGGTTGTTCATTTGTGAGGTGCATGTTTCAATCACCCCCTGGTATTCAAGTTGATCTAAGATCTCCCTGACTGGTTTTTTAGATTCTTGCTTAACAGGATACTGCCTCTGTGCAGTAGGTTGATTTGAACTGAATTTTATGGTGAGGAGAATCCTCATCCCATCCTACATGATTTTTATATATTGCAGGAGCTTGGGCCACTGCCCATTTTCTAGCATATGTGTATTTTTTATGAATTGGAATGTGATTTGAGAAGGCAGGCATAATCATTTCTTCACCATGTGGGCACTCCCTGAGAAACTCGGGTGGCCAGTCTTTCTCTGCTAGAAAGATATCATAGCCTTTAGATAGATTCTCCCAAAAGAGACCTCTCATTTTCCTAGTTTTGTCCCCTTCTATACGTAATGTTATTTCATATAATTTATGGGGTACACTAACTCTGCTGTCTACAGTTTCCACCTGAATGTATTCATTCGTGTCCACTGTCTCCAGAAGATTCATCAGGATCTTGCGAGCTATGGTCACTTCTGCTGTGCTGTCTAGCATTGTCTGGGCCTATTCTCAGTTCTTGAGTTGTGTCCTTAGAATCCTCGGCATGTTTTATTTTAATACTAGCTACCTTCTTTTTGGGAAATTGTAATTTTTTACTTTGATGAGCAGGTTCCTTGTCTTTGGACTTGACGAGCTCTTCTTTATGTTCTGACCGTCCTCTTCTTTCCGATTTCTGTGAGAAAGTCTGAAAAGATTGAGAGGGACGTGTATCATTATCTTGATATCTGTCAGGTTTTCTTAAATTGTCCCTATTTCTAAGGTTGTATCTTTTTTCAGAGGGCTCCCGTCGTGGAGACCTGTCCCCCTGTCCTGGAGATCTATTTCTCCGTTGGGGAGACCTTCCTCTGGACTGAAACTTTTTTTCTCTGGGAGTGGTCATTTATTACCCTCCCACTTTTTTTTAGAGTAATGACATCATTCTTAATAAAGGTTTTTTCAGGATTTTCAGTTAGTTGTGGTTTTAGTGGTTTCCCACCCAAACTATCTCTACCTAATACTTCATAGCACTTTTCAATTATTCTGGCAAGTTCAAAAGGTTGGTCTGTTATTTCTGTTTCTTTTAATATATGGCAGACCACCACAGATGCTGCTTCTCCTTTTATGTTGGCTAGTAGTATAGCCGAGACTTGCTTAAAATCTTTCAGTAATTTCATAACTAGATTTAAAGCAGGCTCGGGACCGTATTCATTTTGAATCTGTCTTAGTATGTCTGGTATAACCGCTGTAGATGGAACACCATGTGTTTTTGTGTATATTGAAGCAAAGACTGTTCCCCAAGTGTCACGGTCCTCCACATGTGGTGCGATCCCCATTGGTAGACAGATTGTCAGAATTCTGTGTTTTTCATGAGGTGTACTATCAGGAAATACAGCCTCTATTTGAGTATTTTTTGAGCTAACCAGAACGGAATTTGTTCCCATTTTGCGGGTAATTTGCCAATGACTGATTGTATAGTCTGTGGTGTAATTTTATTTGTGTTCCCCTGGTGACGGGTCTGCTGTGGAATTGTTATTGCTGGTTTGACTGTTAAAGTCCACATGACATATTGGACCAATTGTCTATGTATTTTAATTAATTGTTTTAGCTGAACTAAAAGTTCTCTGTCTGACATTTCTTCAATGTCAGGATGTGGTGTTTAGCTGGCTAGAACCGGCCATTTGGCTCCTGGTCAACCTAGTGGACCGAGCCTGGTAATGTGATTTTGATGTTTTAGGACGCCATTAAACCAGAGCTGATGCTCCTGGTAAGTTAGTGGAATTCCAACGTCCTCGAAAGGAACGTATTCCACTGGAGGTTCCTCTGCTTTGTAGTAGTGGAACTCGTGTGCCACAGCATTTGCTGCTGGAAAAGTTATCCATGAATAGAATACCTCTGTCTGCCGATCTTCATGTGCCTCTACCACAAATATGACTGTACCACCTCTTGATAATACTCCATTATTTATAAGTTTGAAAGTTACACTTCTTCTTATATTTATCGGGTTTTTTATTGCGTCCGGGTCATTTTGGAAGGCTGTGTCATCTAAGACTGCTTGAGCTTCTATTCTAGCTCTTTCCCTTTCGTCGTCACTTTCTGGCATTTTTGCTGACAGAAAGTTTGCAGAGCACGTTTCAAGGAAACAAAGATTAGGTGCACAATATTTTGGAACACTGTATCCTTCAACGTTGACTAAACCAAAAACTAATTCATAGGATTCTCCTCCTACTAAGTTTTGGCGGATATTAACCTTTCGACCACTCCAGACGTTTATTGGAGTTTTTACGGGGAAAAAGGGGTCTGTGTGAAAAGCACAACTGAGTTACTCTAGTATCTAGCATTAAATTATCGCCTTACCAAACGCTGGGCGCCATGTAGTGTAGTTCCTATATTCCCAATAGGCTCCGCGCATTGGAATAACATAAACAATAGTTTAGACATAGGACTTAGGTCGACTAGGTCTCTATTGAATATGTTAGACTTAATTATGAATGCCAGCTAGCTCAGAGGTCACTAGAAACTTTCTTGAATTCACAAGAAGGGATTAGTTTCTGACAACCGCATAAACATGACAACTTTGCTCCCCCAAGAATAAGGAGTATATCTCCAGAGTTGCGGAAACACTAGATAGATAATTTACTTAGTCAATCGTGCATGCTTAGTTTCACCAGAAGTGCAGAGAAACAGAGAGACAGGCGTTTTCAATAAAAGAGGTTATTTATTGAACAGTCTTCTTTCTCATGCAAGAGAAGTGAATTGCTACAATCGCAATACTTGTCATAAAGTAAAGTGCGTACAGTAAAAGGAGTATTATAAAATAATACTGTAAAAGCATGGTATGGTTTCTAAGCCATACGGTGTTTAAAATAGATAAAATACATACACTGATAAAATAATGACTAAACGTACTCAACTGGTGCTTCTAGATACGCCTACCCCGGTGTACCTAACCTAAGCCTAGTACTTGGGAAGGAGTTAGTGAGAAGTAGTTTGAGTTAAGATAGTTTCTGCCAATCGATCTCCCAGCAACCCGCAAGGGTGACTGGGAAACACTGGAGCTGGATTTCTCGGCAGGAGAAAAGACAGCGTCTCTCTCAGTGCGTCAGCGGGAGGGTCGGCTTCCTTCGGCACTTGCTATAGCAGGGCGTCGGGCAAGTAGATAGTCGATCTGCTCCAAACCACCGTGTTTTTTGCTAGGGAAGATGCTGCATCAGTCATAAAGCAGTACACAACAAATCCCCAGTCTATCTTACCCAGAAACTCACTCTGTCAGGAGGGTCTCGCTCCTCCAGGAGCAAAGAGGACATACTACTGAAACCAGCACGTTTCCGTAAGAAAAAAACCTATGACCGAGCATTCTCAGGGGCAGCACCGCGAATTTGGAACGCCCTCCCCCCGGACATAAGAAGAATTCCGTACATCACAACATTCAAAAAGGAAGCAAAACTGTTTTACATGAAGAAATTTCTTTCCTAATACCTTACTGCTGAACTATGTATATATCATGCTCCCTTGCTGTTCGAATTCTAACTCAAGCCCTCTTTGCAATTACGGGACCTGTATATTCATGTTGTGTCTTATTACGCTAACTACTGGATCTGTGTATTCATATTTTGTCTTATTATGTTGTTTAGTGCTAAAATAAGCTATCTGTTTGAATACTGTATATTTAACTATGCCTTTTGTAATTCTAATTGTTTCAAACCAGTAATGACTCGGAATATGTATGGGTTGGATTGTTGTAAGACCCTGTAAAGCGCTCCGATACCCTGTACAGGGTCATGTTCGCGCTATAGAAAACACCAAAAATAAAATAAATAAAAATAAACCTGGAAGGTGCCGAGTTTGACGTAAGGTTGGACATAAGATGTCACTAAGAACTCGCAGTTCTTTCAGGACTCCGGGAGTTCTAGGACAAATCAATACAGAAGCAGGGGGAATTCCCAGGCTGTTGTAGGCTTGGTTTATCTAAGAACACGTTGTGCTTTCTAGGAGTCTATGGGAGTAGCCTTGCCGTATTTGGACTGCATTGGCTATGTCTTAATATGGGTATGATTCTTATGCCTATATAAGGATATGATTTGAGATAACCACATAAGGGCATACATTGGGAATATTTAAATAGAGTCCTAGATTCGTCTACAACACTAGCAGTTCCAAAAGAATATTTGTTTTAAGGGGTCTCCCCTTGAAAGTGTAACATTGCATATTTTGCACGTTACCTTATTAGCATTTACTTTCTTCTGCCCCTCTGGAAATGTAAAACAATTCCAAATACATGCTTCCTTCCTTTTTTTCTGAGGGGGGTTCAGCTATAAATTCTTCCTCTGAAGAATGCTCTGAAAAACTCAGGATGACCAGCCATTTTTCAGTTTTGTTCTAAAGGACTAGAACTCCTCAGGATAGATGGTGCTCCAAAGAAAGTCCAAATAGAATGATCAAAATGGGAGGGGCCTTTCGACAGTTGGAATAGGAAATGTTATGAACCAATGAAATCTCTTCTTTTAAAGTCACATGGCTTTGCGTACTCTTACGCGGCGCTTACGGTGCTCTTACGATGCGTTTACGTACGATATACCGTCGCGATGTGCGTAATTGCTTTTAAAAGTAATATACGCTTATTAAAAGTTTTTTAAAATATTGCTATGATTATCCTAGATAATGTCTACTCTTAATATGTACATTAAAAACATAAATATATGATTTTGAAGAGTTAGAAACTTTTGCGGGGTGCGCGCACGGAGCGACGTATATGACGTAATACGCTAGCGTAGATGCGATGCGTAACGTCAAAGCGCATTTGTGACGTGTGCGGGTACGCGCATAGAACAATTTACTATTAAAGTATGGTGCGTTTACGATACGAGTACGATACAATTATTTAAAAAAACAATGAAAAAGGAATTATATCGAAATTAATTTTAATATATTGAAAAAGGTGCGTTCACGGTACGCGTACTGAACGATTATCAAAAAAAACTATGAAGAAGGAATAATAAAGAATTTAATTTGAATATATTGATAAACAAAAAATTAAAAAAATATTGAACTTAGTTTTGTTATTGTTATTTTACATTAAGTATTTTAAATAGTACTTAAAAAATGAAATAAATATAAATATTTATAATAAAAAATTTCGAAATTACTAACAAAAGAAAGAAATATAATAATTACTATATTTAAAAATTATCATTTAAAAAACCTTTGAAATTCACTGAAAAAAAACATATTTTTCACACATGTTATAGTTAGGAATTAGCATTTAAAAAACCTTGGAAATTCACTGAAAAAAACATAGTTTTCACAGTTGTTGTAGTTAGCTGTATATTTCACTCATACAAAACCTTTGAAATTCCCCCGTTATAGTTAGTTCAGCTAACTATAACTCGCGTGCCCGCAATGCACTGCTGATGACGTCACTCATGACATGGTCAGTAGTCAGTGACATCACTCATGACATCATTGATGACATCTCAAATGACATCACTGATGACATCACTGATGACATCATCCTTGTGCCAGAGTGGCAGACCTGCTCTCAGCGTAATATAACCTTTGATACACACATTCAAAAATAGAAAGTAACATTTTCAAAAAATGGAGATACCAATACCACTTACAACAACCTATTCAGTGATTCCACCATCTACATACACATCCATTCATTCACCAACAGTTCTATATAGTCACTCATACATGTACTCACTCATCATATGTACTCATACACCTATACATCCTGTTACACACCGACACTCATCCATAGAGTTACTCACACACATACTCACACATGCAAATGAGCTATCAAACATCCATTCATTTGCTTATACAGCTATACACACACCACTACACTTACTTATACAGAAACGTACACATACTTACTCACTTAAACAATCACTTATAGAAACACATACTTATTTATACAGGAACTCTTCCAATCTGTCACTCTCACATATACTCACTTATATACATCAATACTCACATATACTAGTTTAAAACGTATGTAATTACTCATAAGGATATTATTGAGACAGTTATTCACTTACTAAGACACCCATACACACAGTCATCCACCCATCCAGTCCTGCACACATGATGTCTTCAAAACACATACAAACAGTGAGTCAGTCATTCATGCATCTGGGTGCTAAGTAATAGCCCCACCAAACCATACACACACTAATACTGATACTCAAAAAACCAACTAATAACCCATATAGACACTCATGTAGCAACTGACCAACCCATGCAGCCACTTATACACAAAGTGAGACACTGGTACAGATATTTGCATATTTAAATTTTACTCGCTAATACATGTGTTCACTAAGATGCACTTAATAAGTCAGTTATGCAATCATTTTTACAAAAAAACATCCATTTAGACATTTATTTACCCATTTATTCTTCCATCGACCTTTAGATATACATATATAAAAAATATTTATGTTTCATAAAGACACACATTCACTGGATGATGTCATCAGTGATGTCATCAGTGATGTCATTTGAGATGTCATGAGTGATGTCATGAGTGATGTCATCAGTGATGTCACTGACCATGTCATGAGTGATGTAATATGTGATGTGCATTGAGGGCGCGTGAGTTATAGTTAGCTGAACTAACTATAATCGGGGAATTTCAAAAGGTTTTGTATGAGTGAAATGTCCAGCTAACTATAACGCGTGAAACCTATGGTTTTTCAGTGAAATGTATATATATATATATATATATATATATATATATTCACTGAAAAAACCATAGGTTATAGACCATATATAGTTAGGAATTAGCATTTAAAAAACCTTATTTTACTCCCACAAAACCAATGAAATTCCATATATAGTTAGTTGTACTAACTATATATCACGCACCCGCAATCCACTGCTGATGATGTCACATATTACATCATTCATGACATGGTCAGTGACATCACTGATGACATCACTGATGACATCTCAAATGACATCACTGATGACATCACTGATGACAAAATCCAGTGACTGTATTTTTCTGTAAAGTTAAAATATGTCTTACATATTTATGAATGAGTCGATGTATAAGTGTCTGGACGAAGGATTTAGTAGGTGCATGACTGAATGTATGAGTGAGTGATTAAATGTGTCTCACTGAGTGCATGGGTTAGTGACTAAACTGTCTTAATTTGTGCATCATTATGTCTGTTGTTCTGTAAACTGCTGCATGTGTTGATCAGTAGCTATATGAGTAACTATATAGGTTATTGATTGGTTGCACAAGCATTTGTATGGGAGACTGAGTGTGTGTGTGGGTGGCTGGGAAGTGTATGACTCTGTGCATAGATGTATGGATTCAAAAGTGCATGTTGGAAACAGCTGTATGGGCGGTTGACTGTGTGCATGACTGTATTGGTGAGTGAATAGATATCTCAGTGCTACATGTCAAATTAAGTACATATGTAAAATACAGTACATGTGAGAGTTGACATATATAAATAACTGTGCATAAGAGCCAGTGAATGTGTGAGTGGCTGTATGGATCATTGTGAACTTGTATCCAGGATTGTATAAGTGAGTAAATATGTTTTAATATATGTTTGAATAAGTAAGGTGTGTTTAACTGTATAGTTAAGGAAACGGAGGTGTGATTGATTGTTTGCATTACTGTCTAGGTGTGTGTGTAACTTCATGGATGAGTGACAATCTGTGAGTCTGTGTTTACACTGAGTGTATCTAAGGTTATATTAGAGTCTGAAGAGGTTCATCGTATTATCACATGAATGATTTTATCAGTGATGTCATCAGTAATGTCATTTGAGATGTCATCAGTGATGTCATCAGTGATGTCATTTGAGATGTCATCAGTGATGTCATCAGTGATGTCACTGACCATGTCATGAATGATGTAATATGTGACATCATCAGCAGTGGATTGCGGGTGCGTGATATATAGTTAGTACAACTAACTATATATGGAATTTCATTGGTTTTGTGTGAGTAAAATAAGGTTTTTTAAATGCTAATTCCTAACTATATATGGTCTATAACCTATGGTTTTTTCAGTGAATTTTCAAGGTTTTGTAAATGCTAATTCCTAACTATATATGGTCTATAACCTATGGTTTTTTCAGTGAATTTCATTGGTTTTTTAATAGCTAATATCAAAACCTTTACAATGTATTATTCTTTAAAAAGAAAAATATTTTTTACATGTTTTTTATACAATTTTTTTTTATTTTTTTTTGTTTCGCTCCCGGTACGCGTACCGGTTAGCTTCCCGTTAGCTCAATCCGGAGGCGCGACCCGGTACGCGAACTGGTAAACGTTCCTTTTGCGCACCTCTCGCATTACAAAACAACATGGTGACGCTTCGCGTCAGCATGACGTTTCGCGTTCTCGCGTAATACGTCATATTACGTGCTACGTTCGCGTACCCGGAAGCGCACCGGTACGCGAACCGGAAGCGATCCGCGGCGCGGCGCCGACCGCGTAATGTAAACAAAGCAGGTCATGTGACTCGGTAATAACACTTTTCATTGGTTCATTTCACTTTTGGTTTCCTAATGATGTAATACAAGGTCATGTGATCTAAAATGGACACTTTTCATTGGTTTAGAACTTTCGTTTTTCCCAAATGATGAAAACCCCTCCTTCTTTCATCACTCTGACTTTCATCTTGGTGAGAGAAAGACCCTTTATTGAGACTTTGAGATGGCTTCATTAGTAGCTTCAGCTGGTGCTAGCCCACCACCTCCACCAAATCCAAGAAAGAGAGGACCACCTGCAGATGTAATTTTGCAAGAAGAGGAAGAACAGGAAGAGGAGGAAGAGGAGGAAGAGCATGAGTTTTTGCCAGAGGAGCCCAGGAGGTACAATCGAAAGGAAAATTACATCTGGCAATTCTACAGAATTCCTGAGGGGCAAAAGAAAGTGAATGCACGTTACGTGTTTTGCCGCATATGCGGTGATAGATTGTCAAGGGGCACTGATAAAAAATACAGTTATGGCAATCATACTATGCATCGGCATATGAGTAGGTGGCACCCAAATAATTATAGTGCTGCCCAGCTACGTGACGAACAACAAAATCCCCTCCCAATGGCAAGAAGATCGGTGGTTCCAGAGGTGTCGGGACCAGAGGCGAGGGAGATGATTGCAAACATCCAAATGTTGTTTGGGCACGTAAAGCAAGTGTGCGTGGAATGTGGCACTTTCATCTGCTACAGAGAAAGTAGCATCACTTTGATTTTGCGAGCAATTCAAAATCATATTAATGTTTGTACGAAACGCACCAAAAAATAAATTCTTTTTTTTTTTTTTGCTCCTGTTGAGCCCTTTATAATGGATCGTTTTTGTTTCCCCCCTCCCCCAAAAAAACCAAAAAAAAATTAAAAACGTTCAGAAAATACAAAAAAAGTAAAAAAATGTTCAAAAAATACTAAAAAAAATATAAAACAACAAAAACATAAAAAAAAAAGTTCTTTTCAGAACTAACTCCCCATTATAAAAAAATTGGTAGAATATTTGGAACTCTGCCAACCTCTATTTCTCTTAGTTCGCTCCCGGAGCGCTACCCGGTACGCGTACCGGAAGCTAACCAAAAAAAATATTTTTTTAAAAAAAGAACAGTAAGTATAAGGTAAGCAAACAGACAGTTATGTTAAAAGAAAGACAGCTCTAGGGAGTAAACTAAGGATACTGTTACCTACAATCCACTGCTGATGATGTCACATATTACATCATTCATGACATGGTCAGTAACATCAACAGCAGTGGATTGTAGGTAACAGTATCCTTAGTTTACTCCCTATAGCTGTCTTTCTTTTAACATAACTGTCTATTTCCTTCCCTTATAGTTACTGTTCTTTTTTAAAAAACATTTTTTTGATCAGTCATAAACAGTGACATTAATAGAAACAGAGAGAGTGAACAAGAGTGAAGAACTATGGTCCTCCTCAGCCACCCTCAGAAAACCAAGGGGGTCAAGATACATCTACCGTGCCCCCTTCTACCCATTCTGAACATTATTTGCCCTCCATCTTGTATCTTGATTCGACCGAAACACAAAATGGTGGACTGCCATAACGCTGCTGGTTTGCGAACCGGGCAACTTCCCGGGAAGCGGTCCAAAAAAAAAAAAAGTTGGGAAAGTAATTCACAGACACTAAGAGTAATAGAGATGGAGTGAGTGAACAAGACTGAGGAACTATGAGAACAGAGGGACTGAGAAAAAGAGTGGAAGGAGTTGAGTAAATAGGTAATAGAGAAAGGAATGAGGAAAGTAGCAAAGGCAGGAAACTGAGGATTAAAGAAGTGAAGCAGTGGATCTAATAGTAGGTGAATGTGATAGAAATGTAACGAAAAGAGTACAACTATTTACCTTGTAATTGCCGTTAAATTAATCACATTTTATTTCTATACTTTCAATCTGTGAAAGAGAGAACCAACATTTGAAAAAAATTAAAATATGTATTTAAAAATTACAAAAGACAAGGGAAAATATTGAAGGACAAATAGTTTTTCAACAACTTTGACACTGACAGAAGCTTCTGCTTCTCCAGGTCCTCTACACAATCCTAAAGATATACATTTTAAACTAACAGTATCTTGATGCAGATGAAGTGAGGCCTATCTTAAAACATGGTGCATCTTTTGCATTGCTCTTGTTTCAGAAAAGTGTCGCTTCAGTATACAAATAACATGTCTCCTATCCAGAGATTTGTTTGAGGTGAGGCCCACTCAGAGTTCAAGATGAGATTTACACTTGTTGAAGTGTACAGAGGAGATAATATCTGTGAAAGTCTACTAATGAAGTGAGTCATGTCCACTGCACTCTTCAACAAAGTAGAAACCTCCTATGTTTCCCTGGACAGACCTAAACTTGATCTGCACAATGTGATTCGTAATGATAGGAAACACAGGTGATGTAATTGAAATATGTGCAATTTATTTTGCTCATTTCACAATCACATCACTTGTGTTTCCTTTGCTTAGGTATCTCATTGTGCAGATGTAGTCCAGCATATGAAAGAATACGTAGAAGTGCAGCACTGCATACAATAAATTTAACACTTACAGAAAACTCACCTTCTCCATGCCTCATACACAGTTCTACATATACATCATAAATGCAAACAGTACAGAATTAATTATACATGTTAAATGGTTTATTTTTGCTGTTCTCAGAATGTATCAAAATTCACTAAAAACAGTGACTTGAAGGTATTCATCATGTAACAGCGGGGAAAAAAAAACACAATCAAAATGATTGTGTTTAAAAAACCCATACAACATCAGAAATTAAAATTCAGAACTCCTTAAAGTTAACTTACTTTCCATGACGTCCAAGGATGTCCTATGAACAGCTTACACTCTTTTGTGCTGTTATTACTTTCAGCCCGCCACTTTCTGAAAGAAAACCTCCATCGTTTTTAAAAACACGTTACATGCAATAAATGACTTCTTGCTCTCTACCACTATTTTCCACAAGGCCAAATCTAGTCAGAGATATTTATAACTCTTGGATTTCTTGTAAGCCAATCCCATCATTTGGCATTTCCGCAACTTTCAGAATTAAAATGTTGAAGATCATTTTCACAATCCTGGAATAGTAATATCTTCCCCTTGTTGCTCAGTCATGTTCTACATTTCCTATGACACTGATACTGCTTAATATGAAGCAGACTTACACTACCTCTATGAGTACTACAATTATTTAATTCTCTACATCACTTTTAATCACAAAGCAATGTAAAACAGTAGACAGCATTGCAGACTTACATTCCCTCTACTCCATGTTTTGATTGGCTGCTTCAATTAGCTTATGAAAAGAAACAGTTTTTCTGAACTCATTTAAAGTGCACATACATCTCCATGATGTCCAATCCTATGATTAGAAGTTATGTCTCTGAACTACACTTATCCTCAAGGCCAAATTGTGTAGGAGCCATTAGAACTTCTTGAAATTCCACAGATCATATCCCGAGATTATTTTCCTAAAATTTTGGTTTTAAAAACACCAGGTAAGAGTTTTTAAGGTCATACGGCAATTTTTTTTTGAAAATTAAAACAGAATCATTGCAGAATGACCAGCCATTTCTAGACTTTAAATAAGCTGTGTAATGTCCTGATGATATTGAAGGGCCGTCATGATATATAATTGCTGTAGTTACAAAAGTCCTTCCTGATATTGACAACTGCGAAGCTACAAAATTTTTTATTAAAGTTGTCAATTTTGTTCCATCAGGCCTACATCGTTGGAACATTAAAATGACGTACTGGCCATATCTTCGTATAAATAATGTGGACATCATTTCAGATTTACATTGGCTACACTCCATGTTGTGATTAGCAGCTTTTACTAGCTTATTAAAGGAGACTGATTTACTGTCTGGCAAAGTTAAATATATAAATCTTTCTGAGTCTACACTAGTAGTACTTGATACCATACAGTTCTCGCAGTCATGCTGCCATTGATAAGAAAGCCCAAACAGCTGATCTACATCTACACCTTCAGCATGTAATACATCAAGCATATACATTAAAAACTCCTGACAATCTTGCTGAATATTTTGAGAGAATTGTGTTTGGCCTGAACATCTATCTAACAGATTTCTAATTTCAGACACACTTTCTATGTTTCTTCTATCAGTGGTACATTTCTCTAACACAGAATTTAACAAACTGCAAAATCTTTGATCAGAATTGACCACAATCTCTTCTTTTACATTTTTTAGAGAAAACAAAACATTAATTACTACATTAGCATAGCAGTTGACACCAGAACTGTTTTCAAACTGAAAACCAACAACATCTTCAACAGAATCCTCTTTGTTTCTGCTTGTAATTTTAGGTTCATTCACTTTTTGTCTTTTTGCTACAACCTCCCCAGTATTGCTCTCATTTCTTCGTTTCCGGCCTACCAGACGTTTCTCAAACAAAGGAAACTGAGGCAAATGTGGCGCATACTCTCTTCTTAACCTATTGTATTCCTTAACACAATCTAGATCTGCACAAATGTTTCTGACATCACACTCAATCAAGTACAATCCCGATAAAGTTCTAACTCGTGACAATGCCACATATGCCATACCCTCCTTGAACACAGAACTGCCAATATTCACCAATGCAGTGTCTACACTTAAACCTTGCGATTTATGAATTGTCACCGCATATGCCAAGCAAACAGGGAACTGCTTACGGCGAACATATAAGTCTTTTACAAGCAAAAATCTAGCAGAACAACGAGCAATTAGCTGTACTTCCTCAATGCCATCAAATTTAATTTTTAAAAATTCAATTCCATCTCTATTTCTGTATTTCACAAAATCAACAACATTACCCATTGATCCATTTACCAGACCTCTTTCAACATGTAAATTCCTTCTTAAAATTATACGGCAGTTCAAGCACACATTCAGAGTCTTTTCAAAACCTGCAGTTTTAGATATACTCTTCTCTAATGAATCCAATTTTGTTTTCAGATTCTCAGACAAAATAATTGTTGATCCCATATGCTCTACTCTATCAATAGCTTCCACTTTCACAATCTCTTGCTTTTCTAAATGCAACATTTTGTTGTTAAATTTGGCACATTCTGCAAGAGTTGGCATCAAACATATTCCAGATTTCTTATCAGTAATTTTCTGAAAAATATTCTCAGGCACAACATCTTGTTCTGGATATAAATTTGACAGTAATCGTGCATGTAAAGCTTCTTTCCCATGCTCGGTCACTTTTCCAATTCTAACATCTTGTAGAATAGTCTTGTAAACTTCATCCTTTGCCTGACGCATATTTTCATGCAGTTCAGCATAATTGAAGTTTAACCATATATTGACGTTGCCAATGCTGCCTAGGCACTTCCTGGTATCTTCATGCGTGAGCATTTTGAACACAGGTTGCCCTTTCACTGGTGTCAGCTGCAGAAGATCTCCGAAAACAATGATGTGTTTGCCACCAAATAACACATCATACTCTGTTTTGAGAACTTCTTGCATCCTCAAATGCACAAAGGCAAGCATGACATTGGAAACCATGCTTACTTCGTCAATGATAAGAAGTTTCATTTTCCTCAAGATTCTTGAAACTTCAAAACAAGCATCTCCAGATAGCTTGTGATATTCTAATTTGTTGTCATGCTCCACTGGCAGCATCAGTAAACGATGTAAAGTAATCCCTTTAATATTATGTGCTGCCAGTCCAGTTGGAGCAGTGACAACACAAGACAGCGATGACTCTGTCCTTTCCTGCAAATAGCATGAAATTGCTTTAATGAGGAAACTTTTTCCAGTTCCCGCTTCTCCACTCACGTACAGTCGGACAGGCTTCAACGACGTACATGAGCACTCTTTCTTATCATGACTTAATCCATGATCAATTTGCATGGTAACTTCGTCATATATTTTCCTCTGCTCAACGTTGAGTTGCCTTTCCAACTCTTCTAAGTTAACCGCATCCTCTTGAGCATGTGCCATGGCTCTTTCCACCTCATTCATAGCAGTGGCAGCTTCATTTTCAATAAGAGGTCCTCCTAGTGGATCCTGACTCAATGAAGCAGAACTCTGACTGTCCTGAGAACTGTCTCTGGCAATCTCGGCTGCAATCATTGCTTCCTGCTCAATTTCCGCATTCAACATTTCTACATATTTGGGAAAAGCAGGACATTCTATGGTCTCCTTGGCGGCATTGAAAGAGTCTTCGTAACAGAGGAAATCTCCAAGCAGTTCCTCTTCTGCACGCCAAGGCTTGAAAAGTTGCAAAAGTGCTAAATAGAAAAACTCCTTTTTTTCAGGAGATTCGCCACTCAATTTTCGATGGTTTATCAAGTGGCATTTTCTTTGCTTGACCAGACATCCCTCACTTCCTATTACAGCATACACTCCTTTCTCAGTATCTTCTTTGATGTTCCTCTTGAACATGTAATTTTGCAGAACCTCATACAGACAAACATTCTCTAGGTGACTGCTTCGATTTGGATAATATGTATCCAACATGTTTGTCTTCAAAATGTCGGTACTGTTTGGCTCCTTTTCCGCCAAATACTCAATTTCCCGCACAGGTTTGAGAACTCGATTACGCGTTGCAGCAAGACCAAGACTCGCCCAAACGATACTCCTGGACTTGGCATAGAGACTTGCTGAAGACAACCGGTCAGAACATTCGTACGCTCCGATTTCTCGATGCGACAACATCTTCAGACTGAAACTGTACAACTTCTTGCTGAGGCTCTTTTCATGGGAAATGTCCTCCCACATATCCTTCAATTCTGTCTTCTCTTTTTTGGTGATGTAAGACGTCACATACCGAGCCACAGCCATACAGTTATCAGCCACAAACTGTATATCCATGTTAGCATTCCACATGGACAAAATCACCGGGTTGTAGTCGTTGATGTACTCGGACTCTTCGTTCCTCTTCAAATTGTAAGTGTTTTTAGGTGATTTCTTCATCACATTATGTCGCAGCGAAGACATCAAACTGTTTACTCTTCCTTTAGAAATCACCGGTCGTGGAAAGCCGAAACGACATTTGGTGTAAAACTTGTCTTTGTTTCGGAATTTACGACGGCAGTACTTTCCACATCGATGGCTTTGGAAACGCAGAACTTTTTCTCTTAGGCTTTTCTTCTCCTTTGCGTTTGGAACAGCACACGTAGAATACTGTTGGATGAAACTCATCACTGAGTCTTCTGGATCCGTTCCAAATTTAGGTGCATCCTTGATCCACAGCAACATATGTATATGAGGAGCACCTCTTGCTTGGTACTCCTTTCTCCAGAAGAAATCCAACACCTCTCCAAGAGGTGGATTCTTCTTATTCATGATGAAAGACATCATAGCTTCAAATCTATGATTGAAGTACCTACATACATTGACTGGATCCAAAGAGCACAGTTCTCCGGGTGTCTTGAATTCGATGTTTTCTACGTTAGCATTTGCCTCTCGTAGAAATTGAAGTAAGTCTTCCCAGCCATACTCGGCACAACTCAGAGTGAGGAACCATGTGGGAGTACCTAAGTTCCTCAGCATACATTTTAAATCACCATGACGACGGTACCAGTACTCATTAGTACCACGCTGACACGCCATGAGATTAATCAGGTGAGAATCCAAAATACTATCTTGGACATTCACTTTATCCATAAAATCACTTGCCGAGATGTTTTGCATGTGTATACCACTTTTCAAGATGTGGTTCACTGCATATGACAGTCCAGACAGATCGCTTTCAAACAGGAGATGAAACAAATAAGGAATGCATTGTCGAAACCTAGCATCTCCTGCATACAATCGCAAAGTCCGGTATTCAGAAGCAGGAATTTGATGAGGTCGCTCATCATATCTTCCTCCCTGACCTGTTGGAAAAAGCTGTGGGAAACACCGAGCTTCCAAACTTTCCTCCCAAACACTAATGGGACTCCCTTTGGCTTGTTTCATTTGAAACAACTCAATAGCATTCCCCATGACTTCCTTTGAATGCAAAGGATGAACACTATAATGTTCATATATTTCCTCACTAGTAGAGGGTTCTACTTTCTCAATTTGACCAGCACACAAATCGCTATCCTCTTCCTCACTTACTTCCTCTTCTGCAACATATACATTCTTATAGTATTTATTATTTTTTTTCAAATACAATGTTGCCTTTTTAACTTTCCTAACATCTACTAAATCTTGCCATATTTTCTTATTCTTTGTCGGAACCCCATTAACTAAGATAACCAGAGGTTCCTCTTCCACTTTTTCTACTCCAATTGTGTTAATGTTTTTCTTGAAATCTAGAGGCAAATAAACAACTCTTCCCTTTAATCCTCTCTGTAAATCTGATGGAGGCAATTTACCTGTCTTTGGCTCCATTCTTACAATAGCCTGAAAGGGATGGATACTTTGAATCAAAATAGATTCATAAGTATTTAAGTCCTTCAATTCAGAAGGAATCTCAACCAATTCCAGATTATTATGAACTGCTCTAGCAGGCATCTGGTTTTGTTTTAATTTGTTACAACAATAAGTACACACACGTTGATCCAATCCCAAATCAAAACAATTTTCTACCATCAAGTATGTTGCAAAATCCTTCCATTCACTATTATTTTCCCTTTCACTTTTTGCATATAAATCCACTAACTTAGTCTGATTCTTATAATAAGTGCGTCTACAACACACACAAGTGAAATTAGGCCTCTCACTTGATTTCATGTCAAACGTCGCAATTTCCCTCTGGAAATTATCTGTACTGGAAACATGTACACTATCTTCCAAATGACCCTCTACTTCTTGCTCAATTTCAACATTCTCCTCTTTACTTCCAAAGTAACAAAACTCAATTTCTTCACATATATTCTTCACATCTATTTCAGAACCATGCAAAAGAGCAGCGCATAATTGTTTCAGCATAATTGCTGGACTCTTAGCATAATACAACAGTCTAACTAACTTCCTCACTTTGTTATGATGCACTGCTAGCATCCTGAAATGATGAAAAACACTCTGGAATACTCTCCTGGAAAGACAAGCCAGTGAATGACCATGCAAACCTGTCACTTCTCTCACTCTGCAAGGATCTAATTCTTGCAACAACCTTATTTTCTGCTTCAAACTTTTCTTGTTAAATGTCCGTACAAAATCACAAAGCAAATTGATGGAATCCTGTCGCACACTGCAAATACTACTACACTTCCAGGTGTACACAGGACCCTTAGCACGTCTTCCTAAAACCTCATTACCTAACAACTCTTCTGCCTCTGTTGTCACAAGTTTTTCTTTTTCAACTGGACAACCATCTTTCACTTCATAAGCACGACCACTGATGTCAACTGCATGCACCAAATCATTATCCTGGAAATAACTCTCTTCATTAAAAAATGCCTCACAGCTTGAACTATGTATCCATTCTCCAGAAAAAACTTCACAAAAATTACTACGATTAACTATTCTCTTCCATCTACTATTTCTTTTGAAATCAAAAATTGCCTTGTTTAGCTTCCTAATTCTATTGATTATCAAAATAAATAACTTACGTTTAATTTCAAAAGCCTGATCAATAACTTTCTCAACTTTTTTTTTTCTCCTATAAAAAACTAATTTCTGTTGACCTTTCTTAATATTTTTTAACAAATTGCCAATTATCCTGTTACGGAACATTCGTTTACGAATCTCCCTAAACTGTTGTTTCCTTCTACTATCATGCACAGATTTATCTCTTGCTCTAGCAGTAACATTTTCATTTGTCCTTTTCTTTCCATTTGATTTTCTTCTCATGTTATGGATTGAAACATTTTCTGTACTAATATTTTTTTTATTAGAAATATTTCTTATGAAATATTTAGAGCTCTTACCCGGTGCTTTCTTCATGGCTTGAGAAATCTTTTTGTTAGAGGACTGCTGCGTTTTTTTTTTCTCCTGCTGTCTTTGACGTTTTGCAGCCTTTATCTCTCTTATTTTTGTAGGCATATTTAAATTTTGAAATGATCTGCAGTTGAATCTGAGGAAAAATATAATAAAAAATGTTATTAAACATTATTACCAAACAGTAAAACAATAACAGTGATCAAAAACTTAACACACTACTTGACATTTTAAATAGAAGATTTTTTAGTCCTTGCAAATTTACAATACAGAAATACCAGAAAAGAAATGACATTTATATTTATGTTACCTATGCTATTTTATATGTGAATCTGATCTAATTTTATGAGCATATTTTAATATTTTATTGAAGACACTACACATAACCTGTTTTTGAAGGTGTCTTTATTTTTAAATTAAACGGTTTACCTTTTTACTTTTTATTGATTATAAATTTTAAAAATAAATGTTTATAATTCCAAAGGCTCAAGCAGGTCAGCTTCCCATCCTATATCATATAATTCGGACAAATCTGCATCCTCATCACGCTCTTCTTCATCCTCAGGATTTAAATCATCCAATGGATCAACATCCACTGATGTTTCAATTACAAGTTCAATGATGAGGTCAAAATCAACTGATTGCAGATTGTCGCTCATGTTGAGGTTGTCTTTATCTTTAAAGAAAGACAACAACAATGAGATGTTGCAGAGTAAGAGACAAATCTCACAGATTTTAATAGTAAAATGATTTAACAAGAGTAACATTTTGCAGCTATTATTTAGCCATGTCCAGCGATGCTGAGCAGGTGAAGCCTATGTCTAATTTTTCACTGAACAGGACTCATCTGTTCTTAACCTTGGATAAGCCTCAACGACTCTGTGTCCCCTGCACATACTCAAATGTTAAAGTGCAGATTTATATTAAATGGCACATCCCCAGGCATGCACCAGTTAATGTGCACCACTGCTTTACCACCCATGGTGTGCCGCATTTACAATCAGATAGGAGAAAGCTGCTTCAAAACCCTGCGCCTGCTTGAAGCTGGCATAGGTCTTGACGCAGCATTGTATAGATGGGGCACCCCTGAGCCTTGCTGCAGCTGCATCGCACTTACGATACAACTCCAGCAATGCGCCACCTTTACGGCACAGATGCGTCACGCATCTGTGCCGTTTTTGCCCCATGCTGCGCCGCATTGTAAATGCAGCACAACATGGGTGGCGGAACAGTGGCGCAGGATGACTGTCACATCCCTGGTGATGCGCCACTCATCATAAATCTATCCCTAAGCTTCTTATCTTGTTACAGATGAACTGCCATATGTATCATCAAAATATTTTACATATTATAAATAGCAAATTTTAAGGAATAAATAGCGATTCTTTACTATTCCTAATTTGCAATGAGCAAATTGCTAATTGCAAATTACCCATTCATTTCCATAGGCTATGAGGCTCATAGGAATTAATGTTGCAAGTTGTGATTAGCAATTAGCTCATCACAAAATAGGATTTTTTTCAAGTGTGCAGGGGTATCTCAAGAACACCCTGCTGCACCCCTGAAAAAGAAATTTGGGAGCACATGGCACACCTACATGCCCTAATGGCATGTATGGGCGTCATATGGGACCTTTTTTTTTTTTTTTTTTTAAATGCTTTTTGAAAAGAATTCGCAAATTACCACAAACTAGAAGTTGGTGGTAGTTTCCAAATCCTTAATATCATTTTTTACATATTTTTTTTTGATACATTGCATTTAAGGAATCACAAATTTTGAATTATTGACATTTTAAGTAATTTCCACATGTGCAGTGTTTTCAAAATATAATTTGAAAATCGTTTTTGGGGAAAAGTAATGGTTTGCAAATTTATGACAAGGACATAATGGTGTATGCTTCTCTATAAGGCATTTCAGTATCTCTAATGTCATTTTTCCCATATTACATTATAAGACCTTTCCCCATGAAGCACATTCCTTGTAAATATGCTCCCACCTGTGCATTGCAAATTTAGATTTTGACTGTTTCAGACACATAGCCATGTTGAAAGTGACCCAAAAAAATTGCAAACGTTTAAAAAAAAAACATTCATGTGTCTTAATGACATTTTAAGTCATTTCCCCATGGACAATGTTTTCTAAGTGGCACAAAAGAGGTATACACCTATCATAAATCTGTCCCTAGCATTATAAATGATTAAATCAGGATGACAATAAGATGTGGCCTATCCAGAGGTTTGTTTAAGGTGAGGCCTACTCAGGATTGCAGATTAAAGTTACGCTTGATGAAGAATACAGAGGAGATAATTTATTGTAAAGGCCTACCAATGAAGTAAGTGATTTCTACTTCATTGCACCAGTCATCATAAATGTATCCATAAGCTTCTTATCTTGTTAGACATCAACCGCCATATGTATCATATAACTATTTTGCATTTCCAAAAAAGCGAATTTTAAGGAATAAATAGCGATTCTTTACCATTCCAAATTTGTTTGAGAAAATTGCTAATTGCAAATTACCCATTCATTTCCATGGGCTAGGAGGCTCATATAAATGAAGGTGCAATTTGCGATTAACAATTTGCTCATCACAAATTAGGAATTTATTCCAAAGGTGCAGGGGTGTCTCAAGAACACCCTGCTGCAACTCTGAAAAAGAAATTTGGGGGCATATGGCGAACATAAATTTTAACAACATTCCTTTACCTCAAAAACGATTTTCAAATCATAACTTCAAAACACTACACATGGGAAAATTACTTAAATTGTCCTTAAGACACATAAAAGCGTTTTTTGATTGGCTTTCCTGCATGGTAGGGTCACTTTTAACATGGCTATGTAACATAAACAGTCAAAATCTAAATTTACCATGCACAGGTGGGAGCATATTTACAAGCAATTTGCGCCACAAAGAAAGGTCTGACATTAAAATGGGAAAAATAACATCAGGGACAGTCAATTGCCTTATAAAGAACCATACACCATTATGTCCTTCTCATGAATTTAAAAACAATTCCTTTTTCCCAAAAACGATTTTCAAATCATAATTTCAAAAAACTGCACATGAGAAAATGACTTAAAATGTCATTGAAACACATGAAAGCGTTTTTTGATTGGCTTTCCTGCATGGTTGGTTCACTTTTATCATGGCTATGTAACACAAACATTGATAATTAAAATTTTCATGCACATGTAAGAGCATATTTACAAGCAATTTGCGCCACAGAGAAAGGTCTTACACTAAAATGAGAAAAATAACATCAGGAACAGTCAATTGCCTTATAAAGAACCATACACCATTATGTCCTTGTCATGATTTTATAAACAATTCCTTTTCCCCAAAAACGATTTTAAAATCATAATTTCTAAACACTGCACATGGGAAAATGACTTAAAATGTCATTAAAACACATGAAAGCGTTTTTTGATTGCCTTCCCAGCATGGTTTGGTCACTTTTAACATGGCTATTTAACACAAACATTAAAAATCTAAATTTTCCATGCACATGTGAGAGCATATTTACAAGCAATTTGCGCCACAGAGAAAGGTCTTACACTAAAATGAGAAAAATAACATCAAGGACAGTCAATTGCCTTATAAAGAACCATACACCATTATATCCTTGTCATGAATTTAAAAACAATTCCTTTTCCACAAAAACGATTTTCAAATCATAATTTCTAAACACTGCACATCAGAAAATGACTTAAAATGTCATTAAAACACATGAAATCATTTTTTGATTGGCTTTCCAGCATGGTTGCGTCACTTTTAACATGGCTATGTCACACAAACATTCAAAATCAAAATTTTCCATGCACATGTGAGAGCATATTTACAAGCAATTTGCGCCACATAAATCATAATTTTCTCCTTAAAGCACACTATTCTCTATCTAAAGTAAAGAAATATTTTCTCACCTTAGCAAATACTTTGAGTTTGAAAACAGTCTAAGAAACACACCAATTTGTCTTCAGCAGAGCAAAAGGTATGCACTCCAGAGTCTGCAGCTATCAAAAGCACAGAAATGGTGTAATTCTTCACACATATTTCTCATGTCACCCAATCAAAACTCTTCCCTCACTTTTTTTCAAATGAAAACCCTTCCCCCTCTGCCCTTTCTGCCTATTTTCCATAGCAACCACCTCTTGGAGAAACTCTGGTGTTTGCAAATTCACACAACAATGTTGCAATTGAACTCTGAACTCTCAGTGCACCTGCATATCCAGTGCTTTCTTTCATTTAATGATTTTTTATTGACCACTCAAAATACATCTTTCAAACAACACATCTGTACACCCTAACTTTCTGTTTTCATCAATCAAAATCCACCAATCACTGTTACTACTTCATGAACACAGAAACTCCACAGTTTTTTTCATTTCAAACTCACATTTATTCAACTGCCATTTCATTGCCACACTTCATCTGACTGCAGGAGAACCTTCTCTCACCATGTTTTCTGTCTGGATTGTTGGTCATAGTTATATTCACTGGGCTCAAAGGTACGTTGAAAGCAGGAATTTACCTAACCTCAATTTACAAGATGTGGAAATTAAGTGGTTTGGCCACAGAGGATTAAAATGTCACCAATTGATACCATTGGTGAAAACTTTTATGCATTTGCCAAAACCTGACCTGTTAATTGTGCACTGTGGAGGTAATGACTTGGGCACTTTGACTGGTGTAGGTCTGGAAATGCTTTTAAAGGACACCTTTGAGCAATTAATGGCACTTTTTCCTCAGACTGCCTTGGTATATTCAAATATATGCCAAAGACAGAAATGGAGGTGGTCAAACCAATTTTGTCCACAAATTGAGAAGTCGAGGAAGCATGTAAACAAATCTGTTTCAGCTTACATGAGAGACCATGGAATGGGCTCCCTGTACAACAATAACTTGCGTTACTACATGCAAGATATCTACAGAGGAGATGGAGTTCACTTCTCAGATGAGGGCAACAGAGTTTTCACTCTGAATTTAAAAATGTGCATTGGTACCTACTTATAAGTACCAAAATGTACCATAAACCCAAAAGCTCTTCTCAGAGCTACCCTACATCTAATCACTCACAATTATTATTTTACTCTAACTTTTTTCACTAATTTTCAACAAAGTACACTCCCTGGGGCGCTACCCGGTACGCGTACCGGGAGCTAACCTCGCGAAATTTTTAAAAAAAATGTTTTTTTTTCACACATATGGGCCTCCTCAGCCACCCTCACAAAACCTAGGGGGTCAAGATAAGTCTACCGTGCCCCCTTCTACCTATTCTGAACATTATTTGCCCTCCATCTTGTATCATAATTCGACCGAAACACAAAATGGTGGACTCCCGTTACGCTTAAGGTTCGCGTACCAGGGCGCTCACCGGTTCGCGTACCGGGTCGCTTCCTGGGAAGCGCACCATCAAAAAAGGTGGGAAAGTAGTTCACACAAAAGCCACTTGAGACAATTTCACCAAATATAGATTAGCTCATACTACATACCAATCCCTACCATTTTCACAAATTTGATTGGAATTCCATTTAGCCATTTAGCCTGTAGACCTCTCTAAATACCGTGAGGTAAATTACTTCACAAAACACATCTGAAGTGTTGGAATTGACAACCAATTAAAATGTTACTTTCATTTTCTACTTTTTTTACCTGACATTTGATTGGTTATGTACCCGGATATATATAAAGGAAGAGAAGGAAACACAGCCATTTTGACTACTACTTCCTGGTGTACATTTCAATAGGATTTTCATTAATAACTTTAACTTCTTTTTAAAGGTAAGTTGTTATTTTTAAAACTGAAGTATATTGTGCACTTTAAGTTAATATGGCAAACTTTTTCTGTTAGTTATATACTATCCCTCTGTAGTACTTATAAATTTAGATACACTTTTTTATATTCCTACTTCCACTCTGATACTATACACTGCCCAAAGATAAATTCTCTGTTAAAAACTGCCTATCTAAAATTAATCCCAACAGTGCCCTACCTCTACTAATATATATTTTTTTATGCAATTTTCAGGAAAAATGGAAAGTGAACAAAACATTTCATTTGAAATTGTCCTTCCAGAGTCCAACACAGAAATCATTGATCCAAATGAGATTGAATTTATGGATGAAACTTGGGACCAAGAACTACTGCAATGTGTACAAGCAGTAGATAACCTCCTTGCAAATGAGGACATTTTACAACCTCAGAGACTACAATCTATATTCCATGATTATTATGAAGTTTCTGACAATGAAATGTTAGAAAGTTTAATAAATTATGAAACACAATAAAAAAAACTTTAAAAAAATAAATAAATAAATAATCAACAAAACCAACAATCAATTAACATACAGCATTTGAAAAGTCTATCATTCATTTTTCATTGTGGTACGCTCCCCAGAACGCTTCCCGGTTCGCGTACCGGGCGCTAACCACGAAAAAAAACAAAAAAAAATTTTTTTTTTTTTGCTTAGCGGGGCCCCTTTAAAGCCTCCACATCAAACCTAGGGGGTCAAGGAGGATCTACTATGCCCCCTTATGGTCATTTCCCCCTTTGTTTTGTCCTCCTCTTGTCACTCGATCCTACCGAGAGACAAGATGGCGGCCGCTCCGGACTGTTTAGAATGTTGACAGACACCGGAGAGCCAATCAACTTCGCTACGCGAAGTTCGTTACGCGTCAAGTACGCGTACCGGGGCGCTGCCTGGTCCGCGCTTACAGATATATATCTTTTTTTGAACGTTATTTTCTCAAAATCCACTGCAGCACATATATTGAGACCTACAAAAGGCACATCGGGCTACCAGTCCCTACAATTTTGCCAAGTTTCGAGCAAATCCATTCAGCCGTTCGGGCTAAAATTGAGGCTAACCGCCCTATGGAAAACTCAATGTTAAAAACACGTTTTGGGACCCCCCTTTTTTCTCGGCCCCCCCTGGACCAACTCCCCCCAAATTTCCAGTGGCTGCTCAGAAACAAAATGTTCCATTTTGCTGAAAATTTCAGCCAATTCCGTCCACAAACGCCAAAGTTATTAGACATAGAATTTTCAAAAATCCCATAGGGAAAAAATCCTAACTATATATACCTACTGGCGACCGCCAGTAGGTAATATATATATATATATATATATATATTTTTTTTTTTTTTTTTAAGAGGAAGGCATGCTAAATAATGATGAGTATCTCTTCCTGCTCTGTGAAGAACCCACCTTACCCACATTTTACCACTTGCCAAAAATTCATAAACATGTAAAGAATCCACCAGGAAGACCCATTGTGGCCTCCAATAACAGCCTTTTGGAGAACACTGCAATATACGTGGACTCATTCCTATCTCCCTTTGTAAAGAACCTGGCATCATATATACAGGACACTCAGGACTTTCTGAGACATATAGAAGGGATTAGATGGGAAGAGAATTTATTGCTTATAACTCTAGATATCACAAGCCTATACACCTGTATTTGTCACTCGGATGGTTTAAATGCAATAAGATGATTCCTAGGCCAGAAGCATCCTAAATTTACTCAACACAATGAAATGCTGCTTCAGATGGTAACATATTGTCTCCAGAATAACATCTTTATATTTGATGGGCAACTGTACCTACAAAATCGAGGTACAGCGATGGGTACGTGCTTCGCCCCCAGCTACGCGAACCTTTTCGTGGGTTGGTGGGAGAAGCACGTAGCCTGGGGGGATTCCAACGATCAATGGTTGGATAGGATTGTGCACTGGTCGCGACATATCGATGATTTGTTTATTATTTGGAGAGGCGATCGCTCCTCTGCTGAGGAGTATATCGCATCACTAAATAATAACAATCTCAATCTTATATTTACCGGAAGCATCAGTGATCAAACTGTCGATTATCTAGACCTACAGGTCTATATTGAAAATAATGTCCTATCAACCCGTCTCTTAAGAAAACCCACTGCGGGTAATGCAGTATTACATGCAGGCAGTCACCATCAAACTAGCCTTATTAAAAGCATACCCTACGGGGAACTCTTGCGCTTAAAGCGCAATTGTTCCACTGAGAAAAGCTATATAAGTGCCAAAAATGACGCTTTGAAATGCTTTGTAGATAGAGGTTATAAGAAAGGACACCTAAAAACTGCTGAGTCCAAGGTGCAGAAGATTGAGAGGAAAGCGTTACTCTCTTCCAACAACACTAAATCTAGACAATCTAAGACCGAGTAAAATGTGGTCCGAATGATAACTACATATAATGATCAATCTGCACAAATTGTTCAAATTTTCAAGAAGAACTGGCACATCCTCCAAATAGATAATGTTTTAAAAACCCACATTCCAGAACGCCCGCCCATCACTTACAAAAGGTGTCCTTCAATAGGAGACCATCTCATACATAGCCACTTTACTAAATTTAACACCATGCAGAAAAAATTGGGGATCAATGGTTTTTTCCCTTGCAGAAAATGCAAAGTCTGCAAATTTAGTAAGAAAATGACTACTTTTGAAGGTGGACCAGGGGGCCCGAGGTCAATAAGGACCATTAAGAATTTCTATAATTGTAATTCTGAGTATACCATATATTGTCTAGTCTGTCCGTGCAATAAAAGATATATAGGTAGCACCAAGAACCCCACTAAAAAACGTATTTTAGAACACATGAGGGCAATTACCAACAAGGACCCTGCATACCCCGTCGCTAGACACTTTGAAATTTACCATCAAAGCAACAGGGATCTGTTGCAATACTATTGTATCGACGGGGTAGAGAAGCATGAAAGGGGTGGAGACAGACTAAAAAAACTCAGAGCTAAGGAATCACGTTACATTATAGAACTCCAAAGTATGAGTCCGGCTGGACTCAACAATGATGAGGAACTTTGGACACACCTAGAATAAATAGTGGCAATATGATGTGTAGAATAAGCAGCTACATTGTAGTTTAAATGGTATATCATGTGTAAAAGAACTGTAAGAAAACTGTAAATTAATGCAAAACATGTGAAGACACATTTATTCCATGAACGTCGCATATTCCTTATTTTCCATATGGGAACTGTAAGTGATAGGAATATCCTATAGCAGCAATTCTTGCTGGACATGTCTATGTAAGATATAGCCCATACAGGGCACAATTATGCTAACGCAGTAGGTCTAGTAACAAGGGAATTAGATCTAATGTTTACTTATTAGGTGGATATTATATGACCTCCTTTCTGCCTACTGTGATTAAGATTTGAGACAGGCGAAGTATAATGCAGATAATGTACTTGTTCTGCTTACAAAAGTATACTTGTCTCATGAAATGTCTTTTTAAATCCTTATATTTTGGTTTACACATTTCGTTAAATTTTGTAGCACTTGCACTTTACAAAATGAAATTATTATTGCATTTTATACCTCCTACAAGATGGCTCCCATACAAAGTGTTATTGTTGGTTTGGGTTAAGAGTCAATCTTTTGTTTTCATGGCTATGATGACGTTTTGGAGGGTTCATTTGAGATGTCATGAATGATGTTACTGACCATGTCATGAATGATGTAATATGTGACATCATCAGCAGTGGATTGCGGGTGTGCGATATATACTTAGTACAACTAACTATATAGGAGCAATTTCAATGGTTTTGTATGTGTAAAATGTCCAGCTCACTATAACACCACTAAAACTTATAGTTTTTTGAGTGAATTTCAAAGGTTTTGTAAAAGCTAATCCCTAACTATATAACTCCTGAAACCTATGGTTTTTTCAGTGAATTTCAAAGGTTTTTTTAAATGCTAATTCCTAATATATAAGGCCTGAAACCTATGTTTTTTTCAGTGAATTTCAAAGGTTTTTTTAAATGCTAATTCCTAACTATATAAGGTCTGAAACCTATGTATTTTTTCAGTGAATTTCAAAGGTTTTTTTAAATGCTAATTCCTAACTATATAAGGCCTGAAACCTATGTTTTTTTCAGTGAATTTCAAAGGTTTTTTAAATGCTAATTCCTAACTATATAAGGCCAGAAACCTATGGTTTTTTCAGTGAATTTCAAAGGTTTTTTAAATGCTAATTCCTAACTATATAAGGCCTGAAACCTATGTTTTTTTCAGTGAATTTCAAAGTTTTTTTTAATGCTAATTCCTAACTATATAAGACCTGAAAGCCCACCAGGAATCTCCAGTATGCACCAGGGGACTGCATTGCAGAGAGGTGTAATTAAGCCACGGCCATTTTTACACCTCTCTGCAACGTAGCCCCCGTGCATGTTTGAAGAGGGGGAACTCATTCCCCCTGCATAACGGGGCCCCCTGGAGGCCAACTAGCCCACCTGGAACCTCCAGTATGCGCCAGGGGGCTGCATTGCAGAGGTGTAATGAGGCTATGCCCCTTGTTACTCCTCTCTGCAACGCAGCCGCATGGGGGTCCCTGGGGGCCAACTAGCCCACCAGGAGCCTCCAGTATGTGCCAGATGGCTGCATTGCATAGAGGTGTAATGAGGCCACACCCTTTTTTACACCTCTCTGCAACGCAGCCCCGTGCATGTTTGAAGAGGGGGAACTAATTCCCCTTGCATACTGGGTGTCCCTGGCAGCCATCTTGTGCCTTGTTCGAACCAAGGCACAAGAAAGCAGTGAAACAAAGGTGTGAAACTTGCAAAGGGGCCAGAGTAGAAACACCCTGACCCCCTAGGCCTGCTCAGGGGGTCCCACAAGGACCCCCAAGGCACAAAAAAATATATATTTTTTTTTTTAAAGTCGCTGGGTACAAAAAAACAATAAAAAAAATATAAAACAACAATAAGAATAAAAAAACAGTTCTTTTCAGAACTACCTCCAATTTATATAAAAATGCTACATTTAAAAAAAACTCTGTCTTTCTTTTTTTCTCCAGGGTACGTGTACCGATACGTGTACCGATACGTGTACCGGGGCGCGCACCCCCTCAAAAAAAAATGAGTGTGAGTGTGAGTGGTGTGTGTGTGTCGGGGGGTGGGTGTGGGGTGTGTGTGGGGGGGTATGTGTGGGGGTGTATGGTGTGTGTGTGGGTGTGTGTGTGTGGGGTGTTTGGGTGTGGGTGGAGGTGTGGGTGTATGAGGTATGGTGGGGTGTGTGTGTGGGGGGGTGGGTGTGGGGTGTGTGTGTGTGTTGGGGTATGTGTGTGGGGCACCCCCTCAAAAAAATAAAAAAATAATGAGTGTGTGTGTGTGGTGTGTGTGTGTGGGGGGTGGGTATGGGGTGTGTGGGGGTATGTGTCTGGGGTGTGTGTGTGTAGGATGTGTGTGTGTGTGTGTGGGGTGTGTGTGTGGGGGGTGTGGGGGGTGTGGGTGTGTTTGTGAGAGGAGTGTGTGTGTGGGTGTGTGTGTGTGTGTGGTGTGTGTGTGTGTGTATGTGTGTGTGAGGTGTGTGTCAGAGGTGTGTGTGTGTGGGGAAGGGGTGAGGTGTGTGTGGGGGATGTGTGGGATGTGTCTATGAGGTGTGTGTGTGTGTCTGAGGGGGGATGAGGTGTATAGGTGTGTGTAGGTGTGTGGGGTATGTGGGTGTGGGTGGGGATGTGGATGTGTAAGGTGTGTGTGTGGGTGTGTGGGGTGTTTGGGTGTAGGTGGGGGTGTGGGTGTGTGAGGTGTGTGTGGGGTGTGTGTGGGTGTGGGGGGTATGTGTGTAGGATGTGTGTGTATGTGTGGGATGTGTGGGTGTGTCTGTGAGGTGTGCGTGTGTGTGTGTGTGGGGGGGAGGTGTGTGTGTGGGATGTGTGAGGTGTGTCTGTGAGGTATCTGTGTGTGCGTGTGTGTGTGTGTGTGTTGGGGGGGTGAGGTGTGTGTGTGAGTGACTGTGTGTGGGATGTGTGGGTGTGGGTGTGGGTGTGGATGTGTAAGGTGTCGGTGTGGGGGTGTGGGGTGTTTGGGTGTGGGTGGAGGTGTGCGTGTGTGAAGTGTGTGTGGGGAGTGTGTGGGTGTGGAGGTGTGGGGTTGTGTGCGTGTGGGTGTGTGTGGGACGTACTTGTAGGTACCTAAAACAGCCACAGAACCAAAAGCTCTTTTCAGAGCTACCCTACCTGTAATCACTCAAAATGATTATTTTATTATTTATTATTATGATTATATAATTTTTTTCACTGTTTTTCCCCATGGTTCGCTCCCCAGTACGCTCCCCGGTGCGCGTACCGGGCGCTCCCCGCGCAAAAAACGATTTTTTTTTTTGACCCGCGGGACCCTTTAATGGCCCCCACATCAAACCTAGGGGGTCAGGGGGGGTCTACTCTGCCCCCTTTTGGTCATTTCCCCCTTTGATTTTTGCCACCTCTTGTGTCTCAATCCTACCGAGACACAAGATGGCGGCCGCTGCGGACTGTTTCGAATGTTTACAGACACCCGAGAACCAATCAGCTTCCTGTGCGCAAGTTGCGTGGCGCGCCCGGAGTGCTCCCCGGTGGCGCGGCCATAGATATATACATTCGTTTTAACCTAAATTACTCAAAATCCTCTGGAGCACATATCTTGAGACATAGCAAAGGCACCAGTCCCTACAATTTTGCCAAGTTTGGTGAAAATCCATTCAGCCGTTCGAGATAAAAGTGCGACAGACCGCCCTATGGAAATTAACATGGGGAAAACACGTTTTGGGACCCCCTTTTATCTCGGCCCCCGCTTGACGAATCCCCCCCAAACTTTCAGGGAAGGACCTACTAAATCCTTCATCCAGACACTTATAAATCCACTCATTATTCAATTTGTAAGACATATTTTAACTTTACAGAATTATACAGTCACTGGATTTAGTCATCAGTGATGTCATCAGTGATGTCATTTGAGATGTCATCAGTGATGTCATCAGTGATGTCACTGACCATGTCATGAATGATGTAATATGTGACATGATCAGCAGTGGATTGCGGGTGCGCGATATATAGTTAGTACAACTAACTATATATGCGAATTTCAATGGTTTTGTGTGAGTAAAATAAGGTTTTGTAAATGCTAATTCCTAACTATATATGGTCTATAACCTATGGTTTTTTCAGTGAATTTTCAAGGTTTTGTAAATGCTAATTCCTAACTATATATGGTCTATAACCTATGGTTTTTTCAGTGAATTTCAATGGTTTTGTAAATGCTAATTCCTAACTATATATGGTCTATGACCTATGTTTTTTTCAGTGAATTTTCAAGGTTTTGTAAATGCTAATTCCTAACTATATATGGTCTTTAACCTATGGTTTTTTCAGTGAATTTCATAGGTTTTTTAATAGCAAATATCTATATGTATGAAAGTAATAATTTTTATTAGAAATTTTAAAATGTGTAAAAAAAAATTTGTTATTATTTGCCCCGGTACGCGCCCCGGGGCGCTCCCAGGGCACGTACCGGTGAACGTATGGGTGAGCGCCCCCGGGCGCGTACCGGGGAGCGTCCCGTGAGCGCTGTTCCCGCGAACGAAAACAACATGATGACGTTTCGCGTAGTCTCGTGATGCGCCGCGTAAACGGGACGCATCGCGTAACCACATGATGCGTTTCTTCGGCGTGCTCCGTAAACGTACCCGGAAGCGCTCCGTGGCGCGACCCGGAGCGCGCAACGTAAGCGCTCCTGTGCGCGTAGCGTAAGCGCGTCGGGACATGTGACCTGAAAATAACACTTTTCATTGGTTCCCAACTTTTTTTTTCTACAAATGATGAAAGCCCCCTCCTTTTTTCCTCATTCTTACTTTTTTCTTTGAGAAAGCAAGAGCTATTTGTGAGACATGGCTTCAGTAGTAGCTGCAGCTGGTGCACCCCCACCACCACCACCACCACCCAGAAAGGAAGGTCCACCACCCCAGATCCTTCCAGGAGTTGAAGAAGAGGAGGAAGAAGATGATGAGGACCAACAAACCAGAACATACTTGCCTGAAGAACCAAGACAAAGCCATGTCAAAGTTCATTATATATGGCAGTATTTTTCCATCCCTGCTGGGCAAAAAAAAGTGAATGCCCCGAAGGTGACATGCTTAATTTGCAACGAGGTCATGTCCAGGGGCAACCCAAATAAAAAATATTCATTTGGGAACTACACAATGATCCGCCACATGCAGAGGTGGCACCCTAACAATCTGGCACAAGCTGAGGTACGGGATCTGGCTCAGAAAAAAAGAGACCATCAGGCCAGCACCTCCTCAGGTGAATCTTCAGTTGCAGCACCAGAAGGGCGCGAAACAGTACCAAATATAAAAAAAAATTGGTGTAATAAAAATGGTCTGCATTTTTTGCGGAAAGACCCTCTGCTACGGGGAACTAAGCATTCACCTTATTAATGATTCCATCGACAACCACAACTGCAGCAAGAGAAGAAAGCAGTAGTTTTTTTTTTTTTTGCTCCTCTCGAGCCACTGTTAATTCCCAGTTTTTTGTTTCTTGGTTTTTGTTGAGCCCTTTATAATGGCTGTTTTTCGTTGTTTCCCCCCCAAAAAACCAAAAAATACATACAATTGTTCAAAAAATACAAAACAAACAAAAAACGTTCAGAAAAATTAAAAAAAATATAAAACAACAAAAGCATTAAAAAAAAAGTTATTTTCAGAACTACCTCCCATTTTTAAAAAATTACTAACATTTTTAGCACTCTTGACTTCATTTTTCTCATTGGTGCGCTTCCCGGTACGCGCACCGGTACGCGAACCAGAAGCGAACCAAAAAAAAATTTAAAAAAAAAAGAAGAGTTAGTATAAGGGAAGGAAACAGAGAGTAATGTTAAAAGAAAGACAGCTAGAGGGAGTAACAGAGAGATACTGTTTAATAGATCTATTTACCGAAGAAAAGATGGAAGAGGGTATAATTGTGAAAAACAAAATAGATAAGGAAGTGAAAGAAAAAAAGGAGAGTAGAACAATTATAAACAAGAGTTTCTTAGAGAATGTGAGTGAATGTTCAAAATAAGAAGAAAAATAGTAAAGGATGTGGAATGAGAGGTGGGGATAGAACCGGACTAAAAGAACAATCCTGAGGGAAAGTGTTAAGAAAACAGTGAGCAAAAGTAAATAGGAATAAAACAAGATGTATGATAGTGACTAACGTTAAAACATGTGGAATAACAAAGAGAAAAAACAGAAAGCAGAAAAGAAAAAGTGACAGAAAAGGAATGATTGAAACAGCAAAGAAATGTAAATAACATAGGGGCATATTATCAACACAGGCGATAAAATTTTCGCTGCTTTTATCGGCAGAAAACTGCCGCTAAAGCCGCTTTTGCGTCAGAAAACTGCAGCTAAAGCCGCTTTTGCGGCAGTTTTCTGCCGATAAAAGCAGCGATAATTTTATCGCCTGTGTTGATAATATGCCCCTTAGTGTGCTTGAACTACAGGGAGAAAGCATAATGAACAAGTAGTGAAAGAGTGATCAGTCAGAGACAGTGAGAGCAATAGAACAGGAGTGAGGAACTATGAGAACTGAGGGACTGAGAAAAGGAGTGGAAGGAGTAGAGTAAGTAAGTAATAGAGAAAGGAATGAGGGAAGTAGCAAAGGCAGGAAACTGAGGGTTAAAGAAATGAAGCAGTGGAACTAATAGAAGTTAAATGTGATAGAAATGTAACGAAAAGAGTACAAAACATTTACCTTATAATTGTCGTTAACTTAGTCACTTGTTATTTTTATACTTTCAATCTGTGAAAGAAAGAACAAAAATTTGAAAAATATTAAAACATGTATTTAAAAATTAGATAAGACAAGGGAATAGATTGACAATCATCCAATTTTACAAAGAAATAAAGTTAGAGATAAACATGCAGAAAAAAAGAGAAAGAAACGGTGATAGACAGTCAGACACAAAAAGAAATTGAAATAGAGTAAATTACTAAGAGAAAAAAAAGAAGATACTTTCAGTGACAGAAAAGAAGGATAGAAGAGAAAACTAAATTGAAGTTGTGTAAGCTACTAAAAGAAAGTGAGTAAGGTAAACTATATAAGGAAAGGGTGAATAAGGAAAAGAGAGTGGGGGAGAGAGGAGACAGAGGAAGTGAAGGAAAGAGTGTCAGATACAGACTGAGTGAGGCATCTACACAATGTGATTCATAATGTTAGGAAACACAGGTAATGTAATTGAAAAACTTTCAATTTTTTTTGCTCATTCCACAATCACATCACCTGTGTTTCCTTTGCTTAGGTATATCATTGTGCAGATGTAGTCTAGCATATGAAAGACTACGCAGAAGGTGAGCACTGTATGCAACAACTTTGACACTTACAGAAGCCTCTGCTTCTCCATGCCCCCTACACAGTCCTAAATATATACATTTTAAACTGACGGTATCTTGTTGCAGATGAAGTGAGGCCTATCTTGCAACATGGTGCATCTTTTGCACTGCTGCTGTGTCACAAAAGTGACGCAACGGCGGCGCAAAAGAGGCGCACGGCCATCATAAAACTGCCCCTAACATTTTAAATGATTGTTTCCGGATGCCGATAAGGTGTGTCCTATCCAGAGATTTGTTTGAGGTGAGGTCTACTCAGAGTTACAGATTAAATTTAGGCTTGTTGAAGAGTACAGAGGAGATAATACATGTGCAGGCCTACCAACGAAGTGAGTCATGTCCACTGCACTCTTGAACAAAGGCCAGACCTCCTCTGTCTCCCTGGACAGGCCTAAACCTTATCTGCACAATGTGATTCGTAATGTTAGGAAACACAGGTGATATAATTGAAAAACGTGCAAATATTTTTGCTCATTTAACAATCACATCACCTGTATTTTCTCATCTTAGGTATCTCATTGTACAGATGTAGTCTAGCATATCCAAGAGTACGCAGAAGGTGAGGACTGTATGCAACAGAGCAATGTACATTACTCACCTCCCTTGACACTTACAGAAGCCTCAGTTTCTCCATGCCTCCTACACAGTTCTAAATGTATATCATAAATACAAAAAGTACAGAATTAATTATACATGTTAAATGGTTTATTTTTGCTGTTCTCAGAATATATCAAATTTCACTAAAAACAGTGACTTGAAGGTATTCATCATATAACAGAGGGGAAATCAAAATGATTGTGTTTAAAAAAAAACATATAACATAACCAATCAGAAATCAGAACTCCTCAAAAGTAACTTACTTTCCATGACGTCGAAGGATGTCCTATGAACAGCTTATACTCTGTTGTGCTGTTATTATTTTCAGCCCGCCACTTTCTGAAAGAAAAACTCCATCGTTTTGACAAATATGTTACATACAATAAATGACTTCTCGCTCTTTACCGCACTTCTCCTCAAGGCCAAATCGTGTAAGAGCCATTTATAACTCTTGGAATTTTTTTAAGCAAATCCCGTCATTTTCTTTTTACGCAACTTTCAGAAAGAAAAAGTTCAAGATCACTTTCACAATCCTATACTAGTAATATCGCACCCTTCTTGCTCACTCATGTTCCACATTTCCTATGACACTGATACTGCTTACTATGAGGCACATTACACAACCTCTATGACTACTTCAATTATTTAATTCTCTTGATCACAGTGGATGTTGTCAAAGGACCATCATGTCATATAATAGCTGCAGTTAGAAATGTTCTTCCTAAAATCAACAACTGTGTAGCCACAACATTTGTAATTAAAGTTGAAAACTTACTTTCATCAGGTTTATATAGTTGGAATTTTAAAATGACATTATAACCAAAAGTTTGTTCAAAAAATGTGTACACCATTGCAGACTTACATTACCTCTACTCCATGTTTTGATTGGCTGCTTGAATTAGCTTATTAAAAGAAACAGTTTTTCTGAACTCATTCAAAGTGCAGTTATTTTTCCATGACGTCAAGTGTTATGGTAAGAACACCGTTTGCTTTGGGGAATACTCTGTTGTCCTTTAACTAATCCGTGCCCACCACTTTCTGTAAGAAAACCTTCTTTTTTTTCAGGAAGTACTTAAAACTCAAAAATAACTTTTTACTCTGTACTACACTTATCCTCAAGGCCAAATAGTGTAGGAGCCATTAGAACCTCTTGAAATTCCTCAGAGCAAATCCCGACATTCTTTCCCTAAAATTTTGGTTGTAAAAACACCAGATAAGAATTTTTAAGGTCAAAAGGCAATTTTGTTTTGAAAGTTAAAACAGAATCATTGCAGAATGACCAGCCGTTTCTAGACTTCAAATACGCTGTGTAATGTCCTGATGTTGTTGAAGGACCGTCATGATATATAATTGCTGCAGTTACAAAAGTCCTTCCTGATATTGACAACTGCGAAGCCACACAATTTTTAATTAAAGTTGTCAATTTTGTTCCATCAGGCCTACATCGTTGGAACATTAAAATGACATACTGGCCATATGTTCGTATAAATAATGTTGACAACATTGCAGACTTACTTTGGCTACACTCCATGTTGTGATCAGCTGCTTTTACTAGCTTATTAAAGGACACTGATTTACTGTCTGGCAAAGTTAAATATATAAATCTTTCTGAGTCTACACTAGTAGTACTTGATAACCTACAGTTCTCGCAGTCATGCTGCCATTGATAAGAAAGGCCAAACAGATGATCTACATCTACACCTTCATCTTGCAATACATCAAGCATATACATTAAAAACTCCTGACAATCTTGCTGAATATTTTGAGAGAATTGCGTTTGACCTGAACATTTGTCTAACAGATTTCGAATTTCAGACACACTTTCTATTTTTATTCTATCAGTGCTACATTTCTCTAACACAGAATTCAACAAACTGCAAAATCTTTGATCCGAATAGACCACAATCTCTTCTTTTAAAGTTTCTAGAGAAAAGACAACATTAACCACTACATTAGCATAGCAGTTGACACCAGAACTATTTTCAAATTGAAAACCAACAACATCTTCAACAGAATCCATTTTTTTCTGCTTATAATTTTGGGTTCATCAAATTTTCGTCTTTTGCTACAACCTCCCTACTATTGGTCACATTTCTTCTTTTCCGGCCTACCACACGTTTCTCAAACAAAGGATATTGAGGCAAATGTGGCGCATACTCTCTTCTTAACCTATTGTATTCCTTAATACAATCTAGATCCGCACAAATGTTTGTGACATCACACTCAATCAAGTACAATCCCGATAAAGTTCTGACTCGTGACAATGCCACATATGCCATACCTTCCTTGAACACAGAACTGCCAATATTCACCAATGCACTGTCTACACTTAAACCTTGCGATTTATGGATTGTCACCGCATATGCTAAGCAAACAGGAAACTGCTTACGGCGAACATATAAGTCTTTTACAAGCAAAAACCTAGCAGAGCAACAACCAATTAACTGTACTTCCTCAATGCCATCAAATTTAATTTTTAAAAATTCAATTCCATCTCTATTTCTGTATTTCTCAAAATCAACAACATTACCCATTGATCCATTTACCAGACCTCTTTCAACATGTAAATTCCTTCTTAAAATTATACGGCAATTTAAGCACACATTCAGAGTCTTTTCAAAACCAGCAGTTTTAGATATAGTCTTCTCTAATGAATCCAATTTTGAGTTCAAATTCTCAGACAAAATAATTGTTGCTCCCATATGCTCTATTATGTCATTAGCTTCCAGTTTCACAATCTCTTGGTTTTCTAAATTCAACATTTTATTGTTGAAGATGGCACATTCTGCAAGAGTTGGCATCAAACATATTCCAGATTTCTTCTCAGTAATTTTCCGAAAAATATTCTCAGGCACAACGTCTTCTTCTGGATACAAATTTGACAGTAATCGTGAATGTAAAGCTTCTTTCCCATGCTCGGTCACTTTTCCGATTCTAACATCTTGTAGAATATTCTTATAATCTTCATCCTTAGCTTGACGCATATTTTCACGCAGTTCAGCATAATTGAAGATTAACCATATATTGACGTTGCCAATACTCCCTAGGCACTTCCTGGTATCTTCATGCGTGAGCATTTTGAACACAGGTTGTCCTTTCACTGGTGTCAGCTGCAGAAGATCACCAAAAACAATGATGTGTTTGCCACCAAATAACACATCATACTCTGTTTTGAGAACTTCTTGCATTCTCAAATGCACAAAGGCAAGCATGACATTGGAAACCATGCTTACTTCGTCAATGATAAGAAGTTTCATTTTCCTCAAGACTCTTGAAACTTCACAACAAGCATCTCCAGATAACTTGTGGTATTGTAATTTGTTATCATGCTCCACTGGCAGCATCAGTAGACGATGCAAAGTAATACCTTTAATGTTATGTGCTGCCAGTCCAGTTGGAGCGGTGACAACACAAGACAGCGATGACTCAGTCCTTTTCTACAAATAATATGAAATTGCTTTAATGAGGAAACTTTTTCCAGTTCCCGCTTCTCCACTCACGTACAGTCGGACAGGCTTCAACGACGTACATGAGCATTCTTTCTTCTCATGACTTAATCCATGATCAACTTGGTGTGTAACTTCGTCATATATTTTCCTCTGCTCAACGTTGAGTTGTCTTTCCAAGTCTTCTAAGTTAACCGCATCCTCCTGAGCATGTGCCATGGCTCTTTCCACTTCAATCATGGCAGTGGCAGCTTCATTTTCGATAACTGGTCCTCCTAGTGGATCCTGACTCAATGAAACAGAACTCTGACTGTCCTGAGAACTGTCTCTAGCAATATCGGCTGCAATCGTTGCTTCCTGCTCGATTTCCGCATTCAACATTTCTAGATATTTGGGAAAAACAGGACAGTCTATGGTCTCCTTGGCGGCATTGAAAGAGTCTTCGTAACGGAGGAAATCTCCAAGCAGTTCCTCTTCTGCACGCCAAGGCTTGAAAAGTTGCAAAAGTGCTAAAAAGAAAAACTCTTTTCTTTCAGGAGATTCGCCACTCAATTTTCGATGGTTTACCAAGTGGCATTTTCTTTGCTTGACCAGACATCCGTCACTTCCAATTACAGCATACACTCCTTTATCAATATCTTCTTTGATGTTCCTCTTGAATATGTAATTTTGTAGAACCTCATACAGACAAACATTCTCGAGGTGACTGCTTCTATTTGGATAATATGTATCCAACATGTTGGTCTTCAAAATATCTGTACTGTTTGGCTCCTCTTTCGCCAAATACTCAATTTCCCGCACAGGTTTCAGAACTCGATTACGCGTTGCAGCAAGACCAAGACTCGCCCAAATGATACTCCTAGATTTGGCATAGAGACTTGCTGAAGACAATCGGTCAGAACATTCGTAAGCTCCGATTTCTCGATGCGACAACATCTTCAGACTGAAACTGTACAATTTGTTACTGAGGCTCTTTACATGGGAAATGTCCTCCCACATATCCTTCAATTCTGTCTTTTCTTTTTTGGTGATGTAAGATGTCACATACCGAGCCACAGCCATACAGTTATCAGCCACAAACTGTATATCCATGTTAGCATTCCACATGGACAAAATCACTGGGTTGTAGTCGTTGATGTACTTGGACTCTTCGTTCCTTTTCAAATTGTATGTATTTTTGGGTGATTTCCTTGTCACATTATGTCGCAGCGAAGACATCAAACTGTTCACTCTTCCTTTAGAAATCACCGGTCGTGGAAAGGCGAAATGACATTTTGTGTAGAACTTGTCCTTGTTTCTGAATTTACGACGACAGTACTTTCCACAACGATGGCTTTGGAAGCGTAAAACTTGTTCTCTTAGGCTTTTTTCTTCCTTTGTGTTTGGAACAGCACATGTAGAATACTGTTCTATGAAACTCATCACTAAGTCATCCGGATCTGTTCCAACTTTGGGTGCATCTTTGATCCATAGCAGCATATGTATATGAGGAGCACCTCTTGCTTGGTACTCCTTTCTCCAGAAGAAATCCAACACCTCTCCAAGAGGTGGATTCTTCTTGTTCATGATGAAAGACATCATAGCTTCAAATCTATGATTGAAGTATCTGCATACATTCACTGGATCCAAAGAGCACAGTTCTCCAGGTGTCTTGAATTCGATATTTTCAATGTTTCCATTTGCCTCTCGTAGAAATTCAAGTAAGTCTTCCCAGCCATACTCAGCACAGCTGAGAGTGAGGAACCATGTGGGAGTTCCTAAGTTCCTCAGCATACATTTTAAATCACCATGACGACGGTACCAGTACTCATTAGTACCACGCTGACACGCCATGAGATTAATCAGGTGAGAATCCAAAATACTGTCTTGCACATTGACTTTATCTATAAAGTCCCTTGCCGAGCTATTTTGCATCTGTACACCACTTTTCAAAATGTGGTTCACTGCATATGACAGTCCAGACAGATCACTTTCAAACAGTAGATGAAACAAATAGGGAATGCATTGACGAAACCTAGGATCTTCTGCATACAATCGTAAAGTCCGGTATTCAGAAGCAGGATTTTGATGAGGTCGCTCATCATATCTTCCTCCTTGACCTGTTGGAAATAGCTGTGGGAAACACCGAGCTTCCAAACTTTCCTCCCAAACACTAATGGGACTCCCTTTGGCTTGTTTCATTTGAAACAACTCAATAGCATTCCCCATGACTTCCTTGGAATGCAAAGGATGAACACTATAATGTTCATATATTTCTTCATTTTTAGAGGCTTCTACTTTCTCAATTTGTCCAGCACACAAATCGCTGTCCTCTTCTTCACTTACTTCCTCTTCTGCAACATATACATTCTTGCAGTACTTATTGTTTTTCTTCAAATACAATGTTGCCTTTTTGACTTTCCTAACATCCACTAAATCTTGCCAGATTTTCTTACTCTTTGTCGGAACCCCATTAACTAGGATAACCAGAGGTTCCTCTTCCACTTTCTCTACTCCAATTGTATTAATGTTTTTCTTGAAATCTAGAGGCAAATAAACAACTCTTCCCTTTAATCCTCTCTGTAAATCTGATGGAGGCAATTTCCCTGTCTTTGGCTACAATAGCCTGAAAGGGATGGACACTTTGAATCAAAATAGATTCATAAGTATTTATATCCTTCAATTCAGAAGGAATCTCAACCAATTCCAGATTATTATGAACCGCTCTTGCAGGCATCTGGTTTTGATTTAATTTGTTACAACAATAAGTACACACACGTTGATCCGATCCCAAATCAAAACAATTTTCTACCATCAAGTATGTTGCGAAATCCTTCCATTCACTATTATTTTCCCTTTCACTTTTTGCATATAAATCCACTAACTTAGTCTGATTCTTATAATAAGTGTGTCGACAACACACACAAGTGAAATTAGGCCTCTCACTTGATTTCACATGAAACGTGGCAATTTCCTTCTGAAAATTATCTGTACTGGAAACCTGTACACTCTCTTCCACATTACCTTCTTCTTCTGGGTCAATTTCAACATTCTTCTCTTTACTTGCAAAGTAACAAAACTCAATTTCTTCACAAATATTCTTCACATCTACTTCAGAACCATGCAAAAGAGCAGTGCATAATTGTTTAAGCATAATTGCTGGACTCTTAGCATAATACAACATTCTAACTAATTTCCTCACTTTATTATGATGGACTGCTAGCATCCTGAAATGATGAAAAACACTCTGGCATACTCTCCTGGAAAGACAAGCCAGTGAATGACCATGCAAACCTGTCCCTTCCCACACTCTGCAAGGATCTAATTCTTGCAACAATTTCATTTTCTGTTTTAAAGTTTTCTTATTAAATGTCCGTACAAAATCACAAAGCAAATTGATGGAATCCTGTCGCACACTGCAAATTCTACTACACTTCCAGGTGTACACTGGTCCCTTAGGACGTCTTCCTAAAACCTCATTACCTAACACCTCTTCTGCCTCTGTTGACACAAGTTTTTCTTTTTCAACCGGACAACCATCTTTCACCTTATATGCTCGACCACTGGTGTCAACTGCATGCACCAAATCATTATCCTGGAAATAACTCTCCTCATTAAAAAATGCCTCACAACTTGAACTATGCATCCATTCTCCTGAAAAAACTTCACAAAAATTACTACGATTAACTGTTCTCTTCCATCTACTATTTGTTTTGAAATTATAAATTACCTTGTTTAGTTTCCTAATTCTATTGATTATCAAAATAAATAACTTTCGCTTAATTTCGAATGCCTGATCAATATTTTCTCAATGTTTCTCTTTCTCTTATAAAAAGCCACTTTCTGTTGACGTTTCTTAACATTTTTTAACAAATTGCCAATTATCCTGTTGCGGAACATTCGTCTACGAATGTCCCTAAACTGATTTTTCCTTCTACTACCATGCACAGAGTTATCTCCTGCTCTAGCAGTAACATTTTTGAGTGGCCTTTCCTTTCCGTTTAAATTAGCTCTCTTTCTCTGGACTAAAACATCTTCTGTAGTGATACTTTTTCGTCTACAAATGTTTCTTAAAAAAGATTTTGTTCTCTTACCCTGAGTTGTACTGGTGAGTTGAGAAGTTTTTATTGTAGAGGACTTCTGCAAAGGTTTACCAAGGTGGGGTGTAAGTCGCTTTGCTTCTTTTCTTTTTCTTTGCCTTGAGGGCATTTTTTAATTTTTCTAAAGATCTTGAGTTGAATCTGTGGGAAATATTTTTTTAAAAAGGCATTAACCACTATTTCCAAACAGTAAACAAATAACAGTAGGCAAACAATTAACACACTAGTTGAGGTATGAAGTCGTATTTACAAAACACTTGCACCATAATTTGAAAACACAACACAGGTCCTATGTAGAAGCACACCCTGTCAGTACTTAAATTTGCCAAGCACACATGGGGGCGTATTTACAAGGACCTTGCACCACGGGGAAATGACTTAAATTAAAATGGAGAAAATACCATCAAAGTGATTTAAAGGCCTTCTAAATATGCCCGAGGCAGCCTATGAAACGCTAGTAGTACATATCAAGAAACCTAATTGACTTCAAAAAACGTTTATAAACACATAAAAAAAAACAATTATTTTCCCACATTCATGAGGAAGTGACTTAAAATGCCCTAACACACATGAAAGCGTATTTTTAAGGCCCTTGCACCATTTTTGCGTCACTTTTAACATGGCTATGTAACTCAAAGAAACAAAGTCTAAATTTGCCAAGCACACATGGCGGCGTATTTACAAAGACTTTGCAGCACGGGGAAATGTCTTAAATTAAAATGGGGAAAATAACATCAAAGTGACTCAAAGGCCTTGTAAATATGCCTCGAGCAGCCTATGAAACTCTAGCAGTACATATCAAGAAACCTAATTGATTTCAAAAAACGTTTTTAAACACTTCAAGTAAATCACTTATTTACCCACATTCATGGGGAATTGACTTAAAATGCCCTAACACACATGAAAGCGTATTTTTAAGGCCCTTGCACCATTTTTGCGTCACTTTTAACATGGCTATGTAACTCAAAGAAACAAAGTCTAAATTTGCCAAGCACACATGGCGGCGTATTTACAAAGACTTTGCAGCACGGGGAAATGTCTTAAATTAAAATGGGGAAAATAACATCAAAGTGACTCAAAGGCCTTGTAAATATGCCTCGAGCAGCCTATGAAACTCTAGCAGTACATATCAAGAAACCTAATTGATTTCAAAAAACGTTTTTAAACACTTCAAGTAAATCACTTATTTACCCACATTCATGGGGAATTGACTTAAAATGCCCTAACACACATGAAAGCGTATTTTTAAGGCCCTTGCACCATTTTTGCGTCAGTTTTAACATGGCTATGTAACTCAAAGAAACAAAGTCTAAATTTGCCAAGCACACATGGGGGCGTATTTACAAGGACTTTGCACCACGGGGAAATGTCCTAAATTAAAATGTGGAAAACAACATCAAAGTGACTCAAAGGCCTTGTAAATATGCGTCAAGCAGCCTATGAAACTCTAGCAGTACATATCAAGAAACCTAATTGATTTCAAAAAACGTTTTTAAACACATCAAAAAAACTAATTATTTTCCCACATTCATGAGGAAGTGACTTAAAATGCCCTAACACACATGAAAGCGTATTTTTAAGGCCCTTGCACCATTTATGCGTCAGTTTTAATATGGCTATGTAACTCAAAGAAACAAAGTCTAAATTTGCCAAGCACACATGGCGGCGTATTTACAAGGACTTTGCACCATGGGAAATGTCTTAAATTAAAATGTGGAAAATAACATCAAAGTGACTCAAAGGCCTTGTAAATATGCGTCAAGCAGCCTATGAAACTCTAGCAGTACATATCAAGAAACCTAATTGATTTCAAAAAACGTTTTTAAACACATCAAAAAAACAAATTATTTTCCCACATTCATGAGGAAGTGACTTAAAATGCCCTAACACACATGAAAGCGTATTTTTAGGCCCTTCCACCACTTTTGAGTCTTTTTTAACATGGCTATGTAACTCAAAGAAACAAAGTCTAAATTTGCCAAGCACACATGGCGGCGTATTTACAAAGACTTTGCAGCACGGGGAAATGTCTTAAATTAAAATGCGGAAAATAACATCAAAGTGACTCAAAGGCCTTGTAAATATGCCTCAAGCAGCCTATGAAACTCTAGCAGTACATATCAAGAAACCTAATTGATTTCAAAAAACGTTTTTAAACACTTCAAGTAAATCACTTATTTACCCACATTCATGGGGAATCGACTTAAAATGCCCTAACACACATGAAAGCGTATTTTTAAGGCCCTTCCACCACTTTTGCGTCACTTTTAACATGGCTATGTAACTCAAAGAAACAAAGTCTAAATTTGCCAAGCACAAATGGCGGCGTATTTACAAAGACTTTGCAGCACAGGGAAATGTCTTAAATTAAAATGGGGAAAATAACATTAAAGTGACTCAAAGGCCTTCTAAATATGCCCGAGGCAGCCTATGAAACGCTAGTAGTACATATCAAGAAACCTAATTGACTTCAAAAAACGTTTATAAACACATCAAAAAAAACAATTATTTTCCCACATTCATGAGGAAGTGACTTAAAATGCCCTAACACACATGAAAGCGTATTTTTAAGGCCCTTGCACCATTTTTGCGTCACTTTTAACATGGCTATGTAACTCAAAGAAACAAAGTCTAAATTTGCCAAGCACACATGGCGGCGTATTTACAAAGACTTTGCAGCACGGGGAAATGTCTTAAATTAAAATGGGGAAAATAACATCAAAGTGACTCAAAGGCCTTGTAAATATGCCTCGAGCAGCCTATGAAACTCTAGCAGTACATATCAAGAAACCTAATTGATTTCAAAAAACGTTTTTAAACACTTCAAGTAAATCACTTATTTACCCACATTCATGGGGAATTGACTTAAAATGCCCTAACACACATGAAAGCGTATTTTTAAGGCCCTTGCACCATTTTTGCGTCACTTTTAACATGGCTATGTAACTCAAAGAAACAAAGTCTAAATTTGCCAAGCACACATGGCGGCGTATTTACAAAGACTTTGCAGCACGGGGAAATGTCTTAAATTAAAATGGGGAAAATAACATCAAAGTGACTCAAAGGCCTTGTAAATATGCCTCGAGCAGCCTATGAAACTCTAGCAGTACATATCAAGAAACCTAATTGATTTCAAAAAACGTTTTTAAACACTTCAAGTAAATCACTTATTTACCCACATTCATGGGGAATTGACTTAAAATGCCCTAACACACATGAAAGCGTATTTTTAAGGCCCTTGCACCATTTTTGCGTCAGTTTTAACATGGCTATGTAACTCAAAGAAACAAAGTCTAAATTTGCCAAGCACACATGGGGGCGTATTTACAAGGACTTTGCACCACGGGGAAATGTCCTAAATTAAAATGTGGAAAACAACATCAAAGTGACTCAAAGGCCTTGTAAATATGCGTCAAGCAGCCTATGAAACTCTAGCAGTACATATCAAGAAACCTAATTGATTTCAAAAAACGTTTTTAAACACATCAAAAAAACTAATTATTTTCCCACATTCATGAGGAAGTGACTTAAAATGCCCTAACACACATGAAAGCGTATTTTTAAGGCCCTTGCACCATTTATGCGTCAGTTTTAATATGGCTATGTAACTCAAAGAAACAAAGTCTAAATTTGCCAAGCACACATGGCGGCGTATTTACAAGGACTTTGCACCATGGGAAATGTCTTAAATTAAAATGTGGAAAATAACATCAAAGTGACTCAAAGGCCTTGTAAATATGCGTCAAGCAGCCTATGAAACTCTAGCAGTACATATCAAGAAACCTAATTGATTTCAAAAAACGTTTTTAAACACATCAAAAAAACAAATTATTTTCCCACATTCATGAGGAAGTGACTTAAAATGCCCTAACACACATGAAAGCGTATTTTTAGGCCCTTCCACCACTTTTGAGTCTTTTTTAACATGGCTATGTAACTCAAAGAAACAAAGTCTAAATTTGCCAAGCACACATGGCGGCGTATTTACAAAGACTTTGCAGCACGGGGAAATGTCTTAAATTAAAATGCGGAAAATAACATCAAAGTGACTCAAAGGCCTTGTAAATATGCCTCAAGCAGCCTATGAAACTCTAGCAGTACATATCAAGAAACCTAATTGATTTCAAAAAACGTTTTTAAACACTTCAAGTAAATCACTTATTTACCCACATTCATGGGGAATCGACTTAAAATGCCCTAACACACATGAAAGCGTATTTTTAAGGCCCTTCCACCACTTTTGCGTCACTTTTAACATGGCTATGTAACTCAAAGAAACAAAGTCTAAATTTGCCAAGCACAAATGGCGGCGTATTTACAAAGACTTTGCAGCACAGGGAAATGTCTTAAATTAAAATGGGGAAAATAACATTAAAGTGACTCAAAGGCCTTGTAAATATGCCTCAAGCAGCCTATGAAACTCTAGCAGTACATATCAAGAAACCTAATTGATTTCGAAAAACTTTTTTAAACACTTCAAGTAAATCACTTATTTACCCACATTCATGGGGAATTGACTTAAAATGCCCTAACACACATGAAAGCGTATTTTTAAGGCCCTTGCACCATTTTAGCGTCAGTTTTAACATGGCTATGTAACTCAAAGAAACAAAGTCTAAATTTGCCAAGCACACATGGGGGCGTATTTACAAGGACTTTGCACCACAGGGAAATGTCTTAAATTAAAATGTGGAAAATAACATCAAAGTGACTCAAAGGCCTTGTAAATATGCGTCAAGCAGCCTATGAAACTCTAGCAGTACATATCAAGAAACCTAATTGATTTCAAAAAACGTTTTTAAACACATCAAAAAAACAAATTATTTTCCCACATTCATGAGGAAGTGACTTAAAATGCCCTAACACACATTAAAGCGTATTTTTGAAGCCCTTGCACCATTTTAGCGTCAGTTTTAACATGGCTATGTAACTCAAAGAAACAAAGTCTAAATTTGCCAAGCAAACATGGCGGCGTATTTACAAAGACTTTGCAGCACGGGGAAATGTCTTAAATTAAAATGGGGAAAATAACATCAAAGTGACTCAAATGCCTTGTAAATATGCCTCAAGCAGCCTATGAAACTCTAGCAGTACATATCAAGAAACCTAATTGATTTCAAAAAACGTTTTTAAACACTTCAAGTAAATCACTTATTTACCCACATTCATGGGGAAGTGACTTAAAATGCCCTAACACACATGAAAGCGTATTTTTAAAGCCCTTCCACCACTTTTGTGTCACTTTTAACATGGCTATGTAACTCAAAGAAACTAAATCTATTTGTAAAACACTTGACACAAAGCAACATTTTAAATACACAACTTTCTTCATAAATGTATCCCTTTTTTTAATTTTTTTATTTAATTTCTTTATTAGATAGAGACCACAGATACAAAAATAACCAAACATTCAATTATAGTGGGTTATACAATACAGGATCGAATCATAGAGATTGCAGATAGATACACGATGTATAAGACTAGAGGACCACATATGCTACTGAAAAATAAACCATTCCCTTATATCATTCAGTGCTTGCATTGACAAGATCAAGTCAAAATAACAGCGTCAAGTCAGCTACATTAGATTCTACCTAATCACAAACAAATATATGACTGATCCATTTATATTAAATTGTCCATAGATGATTATAAAGGAAAAAGAAAAACAGAGAACAAAAGGAAAAAAAAACAAAAAAAACAAGCAAGCAAAAGCCATATAGGTGCACTGAATAGCTTAACCTCACACTCTTATGTGTCCATATATGCCCTAACAGCGTCCCAAATTACCTGCCCCAGTGCCCTTTTCCTCCTCCCCTTCAAAATATACAAATTATATTCCATGTTATACATAAAGAGAAAACGAGTTCTCCACACCTCAAATGAAGGGGCCTTAGTTTGTAGCCACGCTGAGGCAATACACAACCTTAGCACTGCTGATGCAATGAATATCAAGTAACAAACTTCATTGCCATATTCTGTACACAATCCACCCGTATCTATACCCAACAAAATCTGACCTGTTGAAAGTTGTATAGGGACACCGAGAATCTCGGATAGAAACCCGTTTATGTGTCTGAACAATTCTAATAAATTCGTGCAAGTACCAAAAATATGCACTACATCAGCGTGTAAAGTATTACATCTAAAACACTTTCCATCTGGGTCTCCCCCCCACTTTGCAATTTTATCAGGCGTACGATAAAGATAGAACAAAGTCTTATAATGTTGTGTCTTCAAGTAGGCGGACATAAATAACCGGCCAGCCAGTTCAATTGAGAGCTCTAACGATATTTCAGGGTTCCTTAATCTTTCTTCCCATTTTATTCGGTGTAATTCCAAATCGTTAGGCATTGCCTCTATAATTACTTTATACAATGCCCCAATACGTGCGCGTTTTTTATTTGCCTCAATAAGAGGATTAGCCACATTCACTATGTTCAATTTAGTCAAATATTCACGCAGCTGCAAATACTTAAAAAAGTGCGGAGTAGACAACTAATATTGTTCCTTCAATTGGGAGAAAGATTTTAACCCATCTGTATTATAGAAATCTCCGACTGTTATTAAGCCTCTTAAGCGCCAATTAACCACTATGCGATCCCAACATATACTGGGGTGCAGGATTGGTGCAGTTAATGGGGTATAAATGGACACATTTCCAATATTGTATTGCTTCCTTATTGCCTTCCATACCTTATACGCAGCAGCAATCACCTTAAACCTTGTGCGCTTGTAATAATTCCAGTCTATGTCGATAAAGAGCCGATTCCTAGCTTCAGCCCCTAAAAGTAAAGAGTATATGGAAGGTTGCAGTGCTGGCTCCACATGTCCCTGGCCAGTTAATAAGATATTCATTCGCTGCAGCATACATACATAATAATACAAGAGAAAATCAGGAACTGCCCAGCCACCCACTGCCCTGGGCAGCACCATGTATTTCTTAGCCCGTCGCTCTTTCCCCTGAGACCACATGAACCTCATACAGATTGCTTGCAGTTGTAAAATACGTGCACAGGTAATCTCTAATGGTAAACATCGATAAAGATATAGCACTTTAGGTAATACCATCATTTTCAAGGCGTTGCATCTACCTACCAATGTCAAATGTAAACATTCTAGCTGATCCAACTGCTTACGAACCCCATTTGTCAACTTCTGCCAGTTAGCCTCTACCGTGGCCGAAGCTCCAGCGCTAATCTGCACTCCCAAATAAGTAACCACAGCTGAGACTCGTGGATCATCAAAAGACTTTATATTCATACAAAGTATCTGGGTCTTAGCGGTGTTTAATTTATACCCCGATACCGATCCATATAGTCGTGCTAAATTTTCAATTTCAGGCATAGCTATAGTTGGCCTTGGTGAAAGCACAGCTAAGTCGTCAGCATACGCCAATACACGGTACTGCTGAGATTGTATCCTAACTGGAGGCACCCGACTGCTCTTTTCTATCAGTTTTAAAAAGGGATCTATGTACAAAGCAAAAAGCAAGGGGGAGCATGGGCATCCCTGCCTTGTCCCTCGCTGTATTGGCACCACTGCTGATTGAAGCCCCATTACTTTAATCACTGCGCTAGGTTGTTGGTAAAGCACCTGAATTGATTTAATAAAGTTTGGGCCAAATCCCTGAAGTTTCATCAGGTCCCATAAGAAGGCCCACGACACTTGGTCGAAGGCCTTCTCTGTATCCAGTAATATAAGACTCAGTGGATTCCACGACACATTTGCATGATCAATTAAAGTAATCACCCGGTTTACGTGATCAGTTGTGCCGCGCTTTGGGATAAACCCATGCTGATATATAGAAACCAAAGAGGTTATCACTTCTTAGAGTCTAGTAGCTAAAATCTTTGAATACACTTTCCCATCTGTATTTAATAACGAGATAGGCCGATATGAACCTGTGAAAGCGTATTTTTAAGGCCCATCCACCACTTTTGCGTCACTTTTAACATGGCTATGTAACTCAAAGAAACAAAGTCTAAATTTGCCAAGCACACATGGCGGCGTATTTACAAAGACTTTGCAGCACGGGAATGTCTTAAATTAAAATGGGGAAAATAACATCAAAGTGACTCAAATGCCTTGCAAATATGCCTCAAGCAGCCTATGAAACTCTAGCAGTACATATCAAGAAACCTAATTGATTTCAAAAAACGTTTTTAAACACTTCAAGTAAATCACTTATTTACCCACATTCATGGGGAAGTGACTTAAAATGCCCTAACACACATGAAAGCGTATTTTTAAAGCCCTTCCACCACTTTTGCGTCACTTTTAACATGGCTATGTAACTCAAAGAAACTAAATCTATTTGTAAAACACTTGACACAAAGCAACATTTTAAATACACTACTTTCTTCATAAATTTATCCCTAAAGCATAATATTCTCTATCTAAATTAAATGAATCTTTTCTCACCTTAGCAAATACTTTTTGAGTTTCAAAACAGCCTCAGACACACACCAATTTGTCTTCAGCAGAGCAAAGGGTATGCACTCCAGAGGCTGCACCCAACAATGGCACAGAAATGCTGTAATTCATCACACATATCTCTCATGTCACCCAATCAAAACTCTTCCCTCACTTTTTTCAAATCAACACCCTTCCCCCTTCTGCCCTTTCTGCCTTTTTTCCATAGTAACCACCTCCTGAAAGACCTCTGATGTTTGCAAGTTCACACAACAATGTTTCAATTGAACTCTGAACTCTCAGTACACCTGCGTATCCAGTGCAATCTTTCATAAAATTATTTTTTCTTGACCATTCAAATTACATCTTTTAAAAAACTCATCCATGCACCCTAACTTTCTGTTTTCAGCAATCAAAATCCACCAATCACTGCTACTGATTAATTACCACAGAAACTCCACAGTTTTTTTCATTACATACTCCTACTGTTCCAACTGCCATTTCATTCCCACACTTCATCTGACTGCAGCAGAACCTCCTCTCACCATGTTTTCTGTCTGGATTATTGGACATAGTTGCATCCACTGGGCTCAAAGGTATGCTGATAACAGAAATTTACACAACCTCAATTTACAAAATGTGGAAATCAAGTGGATTGGCCACAGAGGATTAAGATGTCACCAATTGATACCATTGGTGAAAACCTTTTTGCATTTGCCAAAACCTGACCTGTTAATTGTGCACTGTGGAGGAAATGACTTGGGCACTTTGACTGGGGTAGGTCTGGAAATGCTTTTAAAGGACACCTTTGAGCAATTGATGGCACTTTTTCCTCAAACTGCCTTGGTATATTCAAATATATGCCAAAGACAGAAATGGAGGTGGTCGAACCAATTTTGTCCACAAATTGAGAAATCGAGGAAGCATGTAAATAAGTCTGTTTCAGCTTACATGAGAGACCATGGAATGGGCTCCATGTACAACAATAACTTGCGTTACTACATGCAAGATATCTACAGAGGAGATGGAGTTCACTTCTCAGATGAGGGGAACAGAATTTTCATCCTGAATTTAAGACTATGTATTGGTACCTACTTATAAGTACCTAAATCTACCACATACCCAAAAGCTCTTCTCAGAGCTACCCTAACTATGATCACTCTAAACAAATTTTAAATGTAACTTTTTTTGACTAATGTTTACGATTTAAGCTTTCCGGTACGCGCACCGGACGCTAACCGCGCAAAAATAAAAAATAAATGTTTATTTTTAGCACATATGGGCCTCCTCATCCCCCCTAGAAATCCTAGGGGGTCAGGATACGTCTACCCTGCCCCCTTCTACCCATTCTGAACATTATTTGCCCTCCATCTTGTATCTCAATTCTACCGAAACACAAAATGGAGGACTCCCGTAACGCTGCCGGTTCGCATACCGGGGCGCGCACCGGGAAGCGCTCGCTTAAAAAAGGTGGGAAAGTAATTCACAGAAAAACCACTGGAGACTCTTTCACCAAATATAGACTAGCTCATACTACATATCAATCCCTACCATTTTAACAAATTTGATTGGAATTCCATTTAGCCATTTAGCCTGTAGACCTCTCTAAATACCCTGAGGTAAATTACTTCACAAAACACATCTGAAGTGTTGGAATTGACAACCAATTAAAATGTTACTTTCATTTTCTACTTTTTTTACCTGACATTTGATTGGTTATATACCTGAATATATATAAAGAAAGAGAGGGAAACACAGCCATTTTGACTACTACTTCCTGAGGTACATTGCAAGAGCATTTTCACTGACAACTTAAACTTGTTTTTAAAAGGTAAGATGTTATTTTGAAAACTGAAGTATATTGTGCACTTTAAGTTAATATGGAAAACTTTTTCTGATAGTTATATACTATCCTTCTGTAATAGTTATTGATTTAGATAGAATTCTCTGTTATAGTTATGGATGGATTTAGGCTTGTCTTGTATAATTATGAATTTACTTAGGTTTCATCACATACACTTTTTTATATTTCTACTTCCAGTCTGATACCATACACTGGCCAAAGATAAATTCACTGTTAAAAACTACCTATCTAAAATTAATCCCAACAGTGCCCTATCTCTACTTATATATATTTTTTTTTATGCAAATTTCAGGCAAAATGGAAGGAGAACAAAAAGTGTCATTTGAAATTGTCCTTGCAGAGACCAATCAAGAAAACATTGAACCAAATGACATTGAATTCATGGATGAATCACGGGACCATGAACTACTACAATGTGTACAATCTGTAGATTTCCTCCTTCAAAATGAGGACATTTCAGACACTCAAATGTTGCAAGTTATGTTCACTGAAAATGACGACATTTCGGACAGTCAAATGTTAGACGTTCTATTAAATTTTGAAAAACAATCACAAAAATAAAAAAATAAAAAAACAACAAAACGAACAATCAATAAACATACAATATTTGAAAAGTCTAACATTCTTTTTCCCTCATAGTGCGCTCCCCGGACCGCTTCCCGGTGCGCGTACCGGGCGATCCCCACGCAAAAAAAACGACCTTTTTTTTTTTTTTTTGCCCCGCGGGGCCCTTTTAAAGAGCCAATCAGCTTCGCTTCGCGAAGTTCCGTTACGCGTCAGGTATGCGCACCGGGGCGCTAAACGGGGCGCGCTTACAGATATATATATTTTTTTTAACGTTTGGGGGGGTTTCGTCAAGGGGGGCCGAGAAAAAAGGGGGGTCCCAAAACACGTTTTTCCCATTCATTTTTCCATAGGGCGGTTGGACTCACTTTTAGCTCGAACGGCTGAATGGATTTCCACGAAACTTGGCAAAATTGTAGATATTGTTTGCCCGATGTGCCTTTGCTAGGTCTCAATATATGTGCTCCAGTGGATTTTGATAAATTAACATTCAAAAAAATATATATATCTGTAACAGCGCTCCGGTTAGCGCCCCGGTTCGCGTACCCGACGCGTAACGGAACTTCGCGAAGCGAAGCTGATTGGCTCTCCGGTGTCTGTCAACATTCTAAACAGTCTGGAGCGGCCGCCATCTTGTCTCTCGGTAGGATCGAGAGACAAGAGGTGAAGAAAAACGAAGGGGGAAATTAATGAAAGGGGGCAAGGTAGACCCCTCCTGACCCCCTAGGATTGATGAGGGGGCTATTAAAGGGTCCCGCTGGGCAAAAAATAAAAAAAATAAAAATTTCCGTTTTTTCGCGGTAGAGGCGCGCCCCGGTTCGCGGACCGGGAAGCTAACCGATAGCGTAATGGGAGTCCGCCATCTTGTGTTTCGGATGAATTTAGACACAAGATGGAGGATAAAGAATGTTGGGAAAGGTTATAAGGGGGCACCGGAGACGTATCCTGACCCCCTAGGTTTTCTAAGGGTGGCTGAGGAGGCTCATATATGTCGAAAAAGAAAAAAAATATGGAATTTTTCGCGAGGTTAGCTGCCGGTACGCGAACCAGGTAGCGAACCGGGAAGCGAACAAAAGTGAAAATTAATGAAAAAAGGTACATTTGAAATTTTTAAAGAGTAATCATAGTTAAGGTAGCTCTGAAAAGAGCTTTTGGGTTCTGTGTAAGTTCTAGGTACTTATACGTAGGTACCAATACATAGTCTTAAATTCAGGATGAAAATTCTGTTCCCCTCATCTCAGTGAACTCCATCTCCTCTGTAGATATCTTGCATGTAGTAACGCAAGTTATTGTTGTAGATGGAGCCCATTCCATGGTCTCTCATGTAAGCTGAAACAGACTTATTTACATGCTTCCTCGATTTCTCAATTTGTGGACAAAATTCGTTGGACCACCTCCATTTCTGTCTTTGGCATATATTTGAATATACCAAGGCAGTTTGAGGAAAAAGTGCCATCAATTACCAATGGTATCAATTGGTGACATCTTAATCCTCTGTGGCCAATCCAGTTGATTTCCACATTTTGTAAATTGAGGTTGTGTAAATTTCTGTTATCAGCATACCTTTGAGCCCAGTGGATGTAACTATGTCCAACAATCCAGACAGAAAACATGGTGAGAGGAGGTTCTGCTGCAGTCAGATGAAGTGTGGGAATAAAATGGCAGTTGAAACAGTAGGAGTTTGTAATGAAAAAAACTGTGGAGGTTCTGTGCTAATGATTCAGTAGCAGTGATTGGTGGATTTTGATTGCTGAAAACAGAAAGTTAGGGTGCATGGATGAGTTCTTTGAAAGATGTAATTTGAATGGTCAAGAAAAAATCATTTTATGAAAGATTGCACTGGATACGCAGGTGTACTGAGAGTTCAGAGTTCATTTGAAACATTGTTGTGTGAACTTGTAAACATGACGGGTCTTTCAGGAGGTGGTTGCTATGGAAAAAAGGCAGAAAGGGCAGAGGGGGGAAGGGTGTTGATTTAAAAAAAGTGAGGGAAGAGTTTTGATTGGGTGACATGAGAGATATGTGTGATGAATTACAGCATTGCTGTGCCTTTGTTGGTTGCAGCCTCTGGAGTGCATACCCTTTGCTCTGCTAAAGAAAAATTGGTGTGTGTCTGAGACTGTTTTGAAACTCAAAAAGTATTTGCTAAGGTGAGAAAAGATTCATTTAATTTAGATAGAGAATAGTATGCTTTAGGGAGAAAATTATGAAGAAAGTTGTGTATTTAAAATGTTGCTTTGTGTCAAGTGTTTTACAAATAGATTTAGTTTCTTTGAGTTTCATAGCCATGTTAAAAGTGACACAAAAGTGGTGCAAGGGCCTTAAAAAAACGCTTTCATGTGTGTTAGGGCATTTTAAGTCACTTCCCCATGAATCTGGGTGAATAATTTGCTTACTTGATGTGTTTAAAAACGTTTCTAGAAGTCAATTATGTTTCTTGATATGTGCTGCTAGAGTTTCATAGCCAGCATGGGGCATATTTAGAAGCACTTTGAGCCACTTTCACGTTATTTTCCCTATGTTAAAGGTGACGCTAAAGTGATGAAAGGGCCTTGTAAATACACTCTCATGTTTGAGCCACTTTCATGTTATTTTCGCTATGTTAAAAGTGACGCAAAAGTGGTGCAAGGGCCTTGTAAAATATGCCCACATGTGTGTTAGGGCATTTTAAGTCACTTCACCATGAATCCGGGTGAAAAATTTGCTTACTTGATGTGTTTAAGAACGTTTCTTGAAATAATTTAGGTTACTTGATATGTACTGATAGAGTTTCATAGTCAGCATGGACCATATTTACAAGGCTTTTGAGCCACGTTCACGTTATTTTCCCCACGTTAAAAGTGACTTTAAAGGTGGTGCAAGGTCCTTGTAAATACGCCCTCATGAGTGCTTTGCAAATTTAAGTCATTTCCCCGTGGTGCAAGGTCCTTGTAAATACGCCCCCATGTGTGCATGGCAAATTTAAGTACAGACAGGGTGTGCTTGTACATAGGAGCTGTGTTGTGTTTTCAAATTATGACCAGAAAATCGTTTTTTTTTTAAAAGAAATGCTTTTTACATTTATGAGAAGGTCAAAATGGTGTCTGCTTCTTTAAATAAATATTTCACTTTCCACCATGAATATGGGAGAATAATTTCCTTGTTTGCCGGTTTAAAAACACCTTTCTTGAAGTCATTAAGGTTTCACAATATGTTCTGCAAGAGTTTCATAGTCAACATGGGGGCAAATTTACAAAGCTTATGAGCCACATTCACGTCATTTTCCCCACGTTAAAAGTGACTTTAAAGGTGGTGCAAGGTCCTTGTAAATAAGCCCTCATGAGTGCTTGGTAAATTTAAGTCATTTCTCCGTGGTGCAAGGCTCTTGTAAATACGCCCGCATGTGTGCTTGGCAAATTTAAGTACTGACAGGGTGTACTTGTACATAGCAGTTGTGCTGTGTTTTCAAATTATGACATGAAAATGGTTCATAAAGAAAAGGAATGCTTTTTACATTTATAACAATGACAAAAAGGTGTCTGCTTCTTTAAATAAATATATCACTTCTCACCATCAATCTGGGAGAATAATGTACTTGTTTGTCAGTTAAAAAATCGTTACTTTAAGACATTAGGTTTCACAATATGTACTGCTAGAGTTTCATAGTCACTATAATGATAATGATATACATTTAGAACTGTGTAGGAGGCATGGAGAAACTGAGGCTTCTGTAAGTGTCAAGGGAGGTGAGTAATGTACATTGCTCTGTTGCATACTGTCCTCTTCTTCTGCATACTCTTGGATATGCTAGACTACATCTGCACAATGAGATACCTAAGCTGAGGAAATACAGGTGATGTGATTGTGAAATGAGCAAAAATATTTGCAAGTTTTTCAATTATATCACCTGTGTTTCCTAACATTACAAATCACATTGTGCAGATGAGGTTTAGGCCTGTCCAGGGAGACAGAGGAGGTCTGCCCTTTGTTCAAGAGTGCAGTGGACATGACTCACTTCGTTGGTAGGCCTGCACATGTATTATCTCCTCTGAACTCTTCAACAAGCCTAAATTTCATCTGCAACCCTGAGTAGTCCTCTCCTCAAACAAAACTCTGGATAGGCCACACCTTATCGGCATCCTGAATCAATCATTTAAAATGTTAGGGGCAGATTTATGATGGCCGTGCACCTCTTTTGCGCCGCCGTTGCGTCACTTTTGTGACGCAGCGGCGGCGCAAAAAAACGCTATGTCTCGACATATTTACAACTTGATGCATCTAGGCAGATGTGTCACGCTGTAAAGTCCTGCGCCACATGAAACCTGCTTCAGGTTTCATGTGGGCGTTTTGTTGCAGGGTGGGCGTTCACTTCCATGAAAGCCCTGTAAAACTAACACAGTGAAATTTACAAGATTTCACTGAGTCAGCTTTATGGCATTGCTGAATCAAATCCTTACGCCTGTTTATAACAGGCATAAGGAGTGATGCACCATGCAATGTGTGGCTTGCAGCTGTGCATTGCAGGAGTCATGTCGCGCTTGCAACGTGATTCCTGCAATGCGTCGCTTTTGCGGCACAGATGCGTGGCGCATCTGTGCTGTTTTTGCCCCATGGTGCTCTGCATTGTAAATGCGGCACACCATGGGTGGCAGAGCAGCGGCGCACGTTAACTGGTGCATCCCTGGGGATGCGCCAGTTAACATAAATCTGCCCCTTTACATTTAAGTATGAGCAGGGGACACAGAGTCGGTGAGGCTTATCCAAGGTTAAGAAGAGATGAGTCCTGTTCACTGAAAACTTGGACATAGGCCTCACCTCCTCAGCATCGCTGGACATGGCTAAAAAATATCTGCAAAATGTTACTCTTGTTAAACAATTTTACTATTATAGTCCCTGAGATTTGTCTCTTACTCTGAAACATCTCATTGTTGTTCTCTTTCTTTAAAGATAACGACAACATCAACCATGAGTGATAATGAGCAATCTGTTGATCTCGATCTAATCATTGAACTTGTCATTGAAACGTCAGTGGAAGTAGATCCCTTGGATGATTTATATCCTGTGGATGATGAAGAATATGATGAGGATGCTGATTTGTCAGATTTGTATGACATAGGGTGGGCAGCTGACCTGCTCGAGCCTATTACACTATAAAGACTTTTAAAAATAAATGTATTAAGTTACTGGAAATGAAAAGTAACCATGTTAACCGTTTTATTTAAAATTAAATACAACTTCAAAAACAGCTTGTGTGAAGTGTCTTTAATAAAATAGTGAAATATGCTAATAAAATTAGTTCAGATTCACATATAAAAGAGCACAGGTCAAATGTAGAAGCATTCCATTTCTTTGCTACTATTTGTGAGTTTTAAATTTGTCAATGCACTAAAAATTATTGTATGTAGAATTGACAACTAGTGTGTTAATTTTTTGACGACTGTTATTGATTTACTGTTTGGTAATAGTGGTTAATAACATTTCTTATTATATTTTACCACAGATTCAACTGCAGATCATTTCAAAATTAAAACATGCCTTTGAGGCAAAGGAGGAGAAAGGCTACAAAACGTCAAACACAGCAGCTTACTACATGCTTGCAGCAGTCCTCTACAATAAAAACTCGTCAAGTCACCAAAAAAGCTCAGGGTAAGACAACGAAATCTTTCCTAAGAAACATTTCCAGAAAAAAAAGTATCACTACAGAACATGTTTTAGTCCAGAAGAAGAGAGTCAATTTAAACAGGAAGGAAAGGCCCCTTAATAAAGTTAGTGGTAGAGCAGGAGAAAACTCTGTGAGTGCCGGTAGAAGGCACAATCAATTTAGGGACATTCGTACACGAATGTTCCGCAACAGGATTATTGTAAATTTGATGAAAAATGTAAAGAAAGGTCAACAGAAACTGGCTTTTTATAAGAAAAAAAAGTGTTGAGAAAATTATTAATCAGGCTTTGGAAATGAAGTGAAAGTTATTTATTTTGGTAATCAATAGAATTAGGAAACTAAACAAGGCAATTTATGAATTCAAAACAAATAGTAGATGGAAGAGAATAGTTAATCGTACAAATTTTTGTGAAGTATTTACAGGAGAATGGATGTATAGTTCAAGTTGTGAGGCATTTTTCAATGAGGAGAGTTACTTCCAGGACAATGATTTGGTGCATGCAGTTGACACCAGTGGTCGAGCATATGAGGTGAAAGACGGTTGTCCAGTTGAAAAAGAAAAACTTGTGTCAACAGAGGCAGAAGAGGTGTTAGGTGATGAAGTTTTAGGGAGACGTCCTAAGGGTCCAGTGTACACCTGGAAGTGTAGTAGTATTTGCAGTGTGCGACAGGATTCCATCAATTTGCTTTGTGATTTTGTACGGACATTTAATAAGAAAAGTTTAAAACAGAAAATGAAGTTGTTGCAGGAATTAGATCCATGCAGAGTGAGAGAAGTGACAGGTTTACATGGTCATTCACTGGCTTGTCTTTCCAGGAGAGTATGCCAGAGTGTTTTTCATCATTTCAGGATGCTAGCAATCCATCATAATAAAGTGAGGAAATTAGTTAGAATGTTGTATTATGCTAAGAGTCCAGCAATTATGCTTAAACAATTATGCACTGCTCTTTTGCATGGTTCTGAAGAAGATGTGAAGAATATTTGTGAAGAAATTGAGTTTTCTTACTTTGCAAGTAAAGAGGAGAATGTTGAAATTGACCCAGAAGAAGAAGGTAATGTGGAAGAGAGTGTACAGATTTCCAGTACAGATAATTTTCAGAAGGAAATTGCCACGTTTCAGGTGAAATCAAGTGAGAGGCCTAATTTCACTTGTGTGTGTTGTCGACGCACTTATTATAAAAATCAGACTAAGTTAGTGGATTTATATGCAAAAAGTGAAAGGGAAAATAATAGTGAATGGAAGGATTTCGCAACATACTTGATGGTAGAAAATTGTTTTGATTTGGGATCGGATTAACGTGTGTGTACTTATTGTTGTAACAAATTAAATCAAAACCGGATGCCTGCTAGAGCGGTTCATAATAATCTGGAATTGGCTGACATACCTTCTGAATTGAAGGATTTAAATACTTATGAATCTATTTTGATTCAAAGTGTCCATCCCTTTCAGGCTATTGTACGAATGGGGCCAAAGACAGGGAAATTGCCTCCATCAGATTTACAGAGAGGATTAAAGGGAAGAGTTGTTTATTTGCCTCTAGATTTGAAGAAAAACATTAATACAATTGGAGTAGAGAAAGTGGAAGAGGAACCTCTGGTTATCTTAGTTAATGGGGTTCCGACAAAGAGTAAGAAAATCTGGCAAGATTTAGTGGATGTTAGGAAAGTCAAAAAGGCAACATTGTATTTGATGAAAAACAATGTGTACTACAAGAATGTATGTGTTGCAGAAGAGGAAGTAAGTGAAGAAGAGGACAGCGATTTGTGTGCTGGACAAATTGAGAAAGTAGAAGCCTCTAAAAATGAAGAAATATATGAACATTATAGTGTTCATCCTTTGCATTCCAAGGAAGTCATGGGGAATGCTATTGAGTTGTTTCAAATGAAACAAGCCAAAGGGAGTCCCATTAGTGTTTGGGAGGAAAGTTTGGAAGCTCGGTGTTTCCCACAGCTATTTCCAACAGGTAAAGGAGGAAGATATGATGGGCGACCTGATCAAATTCCTGCTTCTGAATACCGGACTTTACGATTGTATGCAGAAGATCCTAGGTTTCGTCAATGCATTCCCTATTTGTTTCATCTACTGTTTGAAAGTGATCTGTCTGGACTATCATATGCAGTGAACCACATCTTGAAAAGTGGTGTACAGATGCAAAATATCTCGGCAAGGGACTTTATAGATAAAGTCAATGTGCAAGACAGTATTTTGGATTCTCACCTGATTAATCTCATGGCATGTCAGCGTGGTACTAATGAGTACTGGTACCGTCGTCATGGTGATTTAAAATATATGCTGAGGAACTTAGGAACTCCCACATGGTTCCTCACTCTCAGCTGTGCCGAGTATGGCTGGGAAGACTTACTTGAATTTCTACGAGAGGCAAATGGAAACATTGAAAATATCGAATTCAAGACACCCGGAGAACTGTGCTCTTTGGATCCAGTGAATGTATGCAGGTACTTCAATCATAGATTTGAAGCTATGATGTCTTTCATCATGAACAAGAAAAATCCACCTCTTGGACAGGTGTTGGATTTCTTCTGGAGAAAGGAGTATCAAGCAAGAGGTGCTCCTCATATACATATGCTGCTATGGATCAAAGATGCACCCAAATTTGGAACAGATCCGGATGACTTAGTGATGAGTTTCATAGAACAGTATTCTACATGTGCTGTTCCAAAGACAAAGAAAGACAAAAGCCTAAGAGAACAAGTTTTACGCTTTCAAAGCCATCGTTGTGGAAAGTACTGTCGTCGTAAATTCAGAAACAAGGACAAGTTCTACACAAAATGTCGTTTCGGCTTTCCACGACTGGTGATTTCTAAAGGAAGAGTGAACAGTTTGATGTCTTCGCTGCGACATAATGTGACGAGGAAATCACCCAAAAATACATACAATTTGAAAAGAAACGAAGAGTCCAAGTACATCAACGACCACAACCCAGTGATTTTGTCCATGTGGAATGCTAACATGGATATACAGTTTGTGGCTGATAACTGTATGGCTGTGGCTCGGTATGTGACATCTTACATCACAAAAAAAGAAAAGACAGAATTGAAGGATATGTGGGAGGACATTTCCCATGAAAAGAGCCTCAGTAAGAAGTTGTACAGTTTCAGTCTGAAGATGTTGTCGCATCGAGAAATCGGAGCTTACGAATGTTCTGACCGGTTATCTTCAACAAGTCTCTATGCCAAATCTAGGAGTATCATTTGGGCGAGTCTTGGTCTTGCTGCAACGCGTAATCGAGTTCTGAAACCTGTACGGGAAATTGAGTATTTGGCGGAAAAGGAGCCAAACAGTTCAGATATTTTGAAGACCAACATGTTGGATACATATTATCCAAATAGAAGCAGTCACCTCGAGAATGTTTGTCTGTATGAGGTTCTACAAAATTACATATTCAAGAGGAACATCAAAGAAGATATTGATAAAGGAGTGTATGCTGTAATTGGAAGTGAGGGATGTCTGGTCAAGCAAAGAAAATGACAATTGGTAAATCATCGAAAATTGAGTGGCGAATCTCCTGAAAGAAAAGAGTTTTTCTATTTAACTATTTTGCAACTTTTCAAGCCTTGGCGTGCAGAAGAGGAACTGCTTCGAGATTTCCTCTGTTATGAAGACTCTTTCAATGCAGCCAAGGAGACCATAGAATGTCCTGTTTTTCCAAAATATCTAGAAATGTTGAATGTGGAAATCGAGCAGGAAGCAACAATTGCAGCCGAGATTGCTAGAGACAGTTCTCAGGACAGTCAGAGTTCTGTTTCATTGAGTCAGGATCCACTAGGAGGACCAGTTATCGAAAATGAAGCTGCCACTGCCATGATTGAAGTGGAAAGAGCCATGGCACATGCTCAGGAGGATGCGGTTAACTTAGAAGATTTGGAAAGACAACTCAACGTTGAGCAGAGGAAAATATATGACGAAGTTACCAACCAAATTGATCATGGATTAAGTCATGAGAAGAAAGAGTGCTCATGTACATCGTTCAAGCCTGTCCGACTGTGCGTGAGTGGAGAAGCAGGAACTGGAAAAAGTTTCCTCATTAAAGCAATTTCATGTTATTTGCAGAAAAGGACTGAGTCATCGCTGTCTTGTGTTGTCACCGCTCCAACTGGACTGGCAGCACATAACATTAAAGGTATTACTTTGCATCGTCTACTGATGCTGCCAGTGGAGCATGATAACAAATTACAATACCACAAGTTATCTGGAGATGCTTTTTGTGAAGTTTCAAGAGTCTTGAGGAAAATGAAACTTCTTATCATTGACGAAGTAAGCATGGTTTCCACTGTCATGCTTGCCTTTGTGCATTTGAGAATGCAAGAAGTTCTTAAAACAGAGTATGATGTGTTATTTGGTGGCAAACATATCATTGTTTTCGGTGATCTTCTGCAGCTGACACCAGTGAAAGGGCAACCAGTGTTTAAACTACTTACACATGAAGATACCAGGAAGTGCCTAGGGAGCATTGGCAACGTTAATATATGTTTAAACTTCAATTATGCTGAACTGCGTGAAAATATGCGTCAAGCGAAGGATGAAGATTATAAGAATATTCTACAAGACGTTAGAATCGGAAAAGTGACCGAGCATGGGAAAGAAGCTTTACATGCACGATTACTGTCAAATTTGTATCCAGAAGAAGAGGTTCTGCCAGAGAATATTTTTCGGAAAATTAGTGAGAAGAAATCTGGAATATGTTTGATGCCAACTCTTGCAGAATGTGCCATCTTCAACAACAAAATGTTAAATTTAGAAAACCAAGAGATTGTGAAACTGGAAGCTATTGACAGATTAGAGCATATGGGAGCAACAATTATTTTGTCTGAGAATTTGAAATCTAAATTGGATTCATTAGAGAAGACTATATCTAAAACTGCTGGTTTTGAAAAGACTCTGAATGTGTGCTTAAATTGCCGTATCATTTTGAGAAGGAGTTTACATGTTGAAAGAGGTCTGGTAAATGGATCAATGGGTAATGTTATTGATTTTGAGAAATACAGAAATAGAGATGGAATTGAATTTTTAAAAATTAAATTTGATGGCATTGAGGAAGTACAGCTAATTGGTCGTTGCTCTGCTAGGTTTTTGCTTGTAAAAGACTTATATGTTCGCCGTAAGCAGTTTCCTGTTTGCTTGGCATATGCGGTGACAATCCATAAATCGCAAGGTTTAAGTGTAGACAGTGCATTGGTGAAAAATTGGCAGTTCTGTGTTCAAGGAGGGTATGGCATATGTGGCATTGTCACGAGTCAGAACTTTATCAGGATTGTACTAGATTGAGTGTGATGTCACAAACATTTGTGCGGATCTAGATTGTGTTAAGGAATACAATAGGTTACGAAGAGAGTATGCGCCACATTTGCCTCAATATCATTTGTTTGAGAAACGTGTGGTAGGCCGGAAACGAAGAAATGTGACCAATAGTAGGGAGGTTGTAGCAAAAAGACGAAAAGTCGATGAACCCGAAATTATAACCAGAAAGAAAATGGATTCTGTTGAAGATGTTGTTGGTTTTCAATTTGAAAATAGTTCTGGTGTCAACTGCTATGCTAATGTAGTGGTTAATGTTGTCTTTTCTCTAGAAACTTTAAAAGAACAGATTGTGATCAATTCGGATCAAAGTTTTTGCTGTTTATTGAATTCTGTGTTAGAGAAATGTAGCACTGATAGAACAAAAATAGAAAGTGTGTCTGAAATTCGAAATCTGTTAGACACATGTTCAGGTCAAACGCAATTCTCTGAAAATATTCAGCAAGATTGTCAGGAGTTTTTAATGTATATGCTTGATGTATTGCAAGATGAAGGTGTAGATGTAGATCATCTGTTTGGCCTTTCTTATAAATGGCAGCATGACTGCGAGAACTGCAGGGTATCAAGTACTACTAGTGTAGACTCAGAAAGATTTATATATTTAACTTTGCCAGACAGTAAATCAGTGTCCTTTAATAAGCTAGTAAAAGCAGCCGATCAAAACATGGAGTGTAGCCAATGTAAGTCTGCAATGCTGTCCACATTATTTATACGAACATATGGCCAGTATGTCATTTTGTGGAAAAGTACATTTTGCCATGTTATATGTGCCTACGTGTTCCCCATCTTATGTTATATGTGCATGATCGATATGCATGTATTCCCCTCTGATCGATTAAAGACGCAATTACAGTTGTGTCCATCTCTAGTATGCCAGTTTCCAGTCTTCGTGAAAGCAACGAATATTAGGCCTATGTAAACTTACGTTGCCACATTTTACAGTATGCACGTTAATTCATTGAATTGTCCCCGTTTCTAGGCCTCAAAAGGGCCCGGACACCAGATTCAGCTCCTGTCTCCTGAACCCTCTCTGAGGAGCGATACAGCCCCCACCTGCATCCCTGACCCTTAGCTTACTTCTTGCCACGCAGTGCCCGGCCCGGCCTGGCTCTGCCTCCCAGTCTGCCAAGAGTATGTTATGTTTCCAGTTATCAGTCCAGCCCTCCTTCTCTGCATTCCTAAGCTACTGAATCGCATCAATAGTTTCTGTCATGGTCTAGCCTTTATGTCTCTATATAAGAGAAATACTGTATTAATATTCATAGAATATTCCTCACACACGCACTACATATAGAATTATGCATGCACCAGTCTTAGTGTCTGTTAGCGTTTGCCCTGATAACTTTTGGATTCTATCAACATGTACTCTAAACACCAGATACTAGATATGCTTGGGTACATGTCGCTCTGACACTCCAGACTTTAGTCTCCTCTTCTAGCGCAGAAGTCATAGCCCCCAGTTCTCCCTGGTAACACGTCATTGCCCATTTGCGCGCACCACTAGGTTAGAGGTCCCAGCTGCTCAGGTAGCCTCCTCCATGTTTCCGCCCCATTTATGACACTTCTGTTACGTTTACATCACATGTCTATGTATACGCCCTGTACACGCCTTCTTGTTACATCATTTTGCCCTTATCTTTCGCGACTGCTACGAACCACGCCTACTGCTACGCCTACTGTATTGAATGTAATGTATTTGTTTAACTATAAATATTGTGCACTGTTATTAAAAGTTGCCAATTGCCAGCCTATTCCTGCCCCCGGCAGCTGCCATCCTATTCCCATGCAGGCTGTCCTGTTCCTGTCCCTTATGTCTGATTAAAGCCTGTAGACTCCAGCTACCTCGAATCTTGACTCTTATTTATTGAGCTATCTGTTTATATGAGTATCCCGAAAAATAGAACCGGTAATTAATTATTTATTTACCACATAATGGCGCCCGAATAGGGACTTGCCCTTTCCCCACGTGCCGGAGAAGCCACGCAGGCCCCCTGATCCTCTGCAGCCGTGACGGAACCATACCATGCACGTGCAGATATTTCTGCTTCAAGTATCCTTCAGGCCCACGGAGGAGACGGAGGTTGCGGTCCAGCGTCCAGACGAGGCGGTGGAGGAACGCGGCGAGTCCCGACCAGAGCCCAAGCCGAGAGTCCAAGGTCCGAGGTATCCAGAGGCCCACCTGTAACTGAAGTCCGAAGTTCGTAGTCCGTCGTCGTAGCAGTCCAGTCCGAGGCCTTCCGTTCTTGCTGCCCGTGAGTACCGTTGCTGGGGTAGTATCTAGACAGGGTCAATTCATTTGTCTCTGGTCCGTGGGTTTGGGCACACAGATCCAACACGAAGTGTTCACCTAGGTGGACTCGGGTCCTGACGTGTCTCTTTATGGGACCGGTAAGTTTCGTGCTGTTTTAGCAGTGCATCTAGTCATTCTAGTAAGTTTCTGTTCTCGAGAAAATTCATGTATTTCTGTCCGAACTGTTATTATAAATGTTATTCCATGTGTTTTCAATGTCGTGGTATGAGTGATTTGTTTTACAGTTATTATTGTGTTTATCGTGTATTGTATTGTGTCCAGACTCCAGCCTAAATTATGCCTTTGTTCTCGAAATTACGTCAGTTAAGAACTAGAAAAGGTCTGCTAGAGGAAGCAGTTCCTGTCCCGCCTAGGGACAGTCCAGGTCATTTTATGTATCATAAGCATGGCATAAGTACCATATTATATCTAGACTTATGGGTGGAGTACACCAAGGAATTAGAAGAGAAATATAGATGGCCCGTATCAGGTACGTGGGATGCCGAGTGCATCATGCGAGTAGAAGAAGCATTATGGAAAAAGAAAGCCAGACAGTCCCAGAAAGATGCCATCGAGTTATGGCGCAAAGAATCTCATAAAAGAACCGAAAAAGAAATCAGAAAGACAGAATTAAGTAGGGAATCCTCAGAAAGAGCCCAAGAAAGGGAATTAATCGAAATAGGTGAACGAGTTAAAACCGAACAGTCAGACAGACAGAGAAATGCTCTTATTAAGGGTATGTATCCTCTTCTTACCGAGGGCTTGCCGAAAGCAACCCCGGAAGCACCATGTAATTTTCCGCCGCCATTAGTTCCGATTAAGCTACGTCACAAACCGACCGCAGCTGATATTTTTCTCTCGTCCTATTTGGACGACACAGTCCCAGAATACGCAAATCCTGTTCCGCCAGTTCCCGTAAATAATGTAATTCCTGTTCCTCCAGCCACCGGGGCACCCGTTACAGCACCTGTTACGGTACCCCCGGTCCAGCCCACAGTACAAGTACCCGCTACATCGGTCACTCTGCCAGCCCGTACGATACCCGTCGACGATTCCAGTTTAGGAGCCGCGGGGGGGGGAAGTCCTCCTTGTACCCCGCCGCAACACAAACGTCCGTCATTTCTCGAGTTACATGAACGTGCATTACAGCGTACGCCCAGACCCCAGTCCGTTGCAGATATCAAACGAGCTCTCACCGAATGCCGTTATGATCCAGTCCCAGGCGACAATGATATGGTCATATATTCATTGCGTGTAAGACGGGTAACCGAATACTTGGACACCCTACCGAATATGAAAGAAGATCTAGACAGAATGTATCGTTTCATCCGTACAGGAGTAGATCCAGAAAGTATTGGCGAAGCCATGTCTCAAAGGAAAGCTGAGACTCAGCTCATGCTTTTAAAGTTTCTAATTAATTGTTTAATAAGGGAACAAGATTATCCAGATAAAGATCCGACCGAAATGAAAGTCCTGACAAGGTGGAGTGATCATATAGCCGAGGGAAGACACAAGACACTAGGTAGTATAGAGAGTATGTACAAGAAAATTCGTAAGGAAATAATAAGGTTACACGAGAAACGCAAAGCAGCACAAGTAAGCGAGAAAGAAGACGACTCTCCTACCGAAGAGGTAGACGACGAGAATCCCACCAGAATAGCGTATGTAGGTAGAACTAGACCTCCCGACCGACATTCACGCCTAGAACACAAGAAAGGTTTCCTTCTTCCAGCACCAGAACAAGGTTCTCTTGAGCAAGTATTTCAAGCTACCGATCACATTCTGAAATCACGAATCGGTTATAGTGAACTTAGTACCATGCATGAACAAGAACTAGCCCGATCAGCGGTCCGATGGACTACTGATTCTACCACTTTTCCAGACGAAATAGTGGCACAAATGTTTCTGAAACTGGCCCCAGCCGAGCAGCGACTGGTGGGTATGTATATGATCCAGCACCTCATCACACTGTATGAGGGTCAACATTCTGATCCAGGTCCGTTACATGATGTTCTGAACGAGTTACTCCAGTATAGATGGAGATGTCTTGGTACCGAATTAATTAGTATCATTCTAGAACAGCGCCACAAATATAGAACGTTTCTGAATCCGCATTTTGGTCATGTCTCACCTCCAGAAAGTAAATCATTTTACATAGATAGACAGCATCCGTTACGAGAAGTACATCCAGTTAGAGGAACGGGTGGTGGACTAGAACGAGTATTTGTTTACACCCCTATCACAAAGATGGAACTCTTAGAGATGAAGAAGTTAATTCCCTGTCACGACAAAGATCCAGCAGGGTTCCATCGAGAATTAAAAGACATGCTCCGTATGGGAGAATACACATATCCCGATATCATTAAAATTTTAAAAGTCCTGTTGCCCGCAGGGGTATATGAAAAACTCAAGGAAAAAGAATGGGAGGTGGGAGAGAAAAAGATTGATTGGACAGCTCTAGAAGCTGAAGATAATATACGAGTACCAGGTACCGGTCTAGGGGCTAAATGTAAAGAATTGCCCGAGTTATTGATACAGGTTTTGCCAAGGTTACTAGCCACGAAAAAGGAAGATTGGGATGCAATCCCAGCATGCAAACAGAAACAGGATGAAGACACTAGTGATTTTTATTCTAGATTTGAAAAATGTTTTATTATTAACAGTGGTTTGAAGACAAGTAGCGAGTCGTACCCTCATCTTTTTGTTACTAAACTAGTCGAGAATTCAAGTCCACAAGTTAAAAATCGAGTTTTGAAAGTCGAAAGTACCTGGCAAGCTAATACCCCGTCACAAATGCTCCAGATGCTCCAGTATCACCAGAATAGAATCAGGGAAGAGCAAGAACACGAAAGGAGACGTATGAAAGACACGAAAATGAAAGTATTAGTTGCACAATCTGTTCCACAAGACAGTCAGAAGAGGGGTCCGAATCAAGCCAGTCATCCTGCAGCTCCCGTTAAAGGGACATGCAATTATTGTAAACAGCCAGGTCATTTTATAAACGAGTGTGCAGTTCTGAAACACAACATAGCTACTGGTAAGACTAAAGAAAGACCACGTCCGCCTAGGCAAGAACAAGTTTCACAGACTTCTCAGTCACCACAGAATGCACAACAGACAGTTCCAGCACCGCAGCCTATCGCTGCAACACAGCATGTTACACAGCAGATGTACCAGTATGCTCAGTCAGAGTATCCAGAGTATCAACAGTATTCATGAAACAGCCTAGAGAGGGAGGTAGGCTTGCCTCTCATCGAGATACCTGTAGATCAAGAGGGTCCCTACGTACACAGTCAAGTATTAGGGAAAGACAGAAAGTTTCTGATTGATACAGGGGCAAGTAGGACTACTATCAGTCATGACGAGGTTCCAGGGGCTCCGCTCTCGGGCTCTAAAAATGTTTCCCTTGGATTTTCAGGAAAGCCTATTGTTAACGAGATTTCAAAGCCAGTTTCCCTAGAAGTTGGTCCATTGTCCCGAACTACTGATTTGTTACTTACGAAATCGTGTCCAGAAAATTTGTTAGGCATTAAAACATTAAAGGAATTAGGTGCAGTAATTTGCTGCTCCCCAGAAGGAGTCCGATTGTTTTTGCGTGACTTTAAAGGTCACTATGTATTACGTGATTTTGATCCAAGATTACTGAATGTTCCACAGCATTTATGGGCGCAAGGTCCAACTGATGTAGGTTTTATGCAAATCACACCCCATTGTGTGACTCTCAAACAAGGTATAGTTTTGCCACGAATCAGACAGTACAGATTGCCACCTGAGGCTGTAGCAGCCTTATCCAAAATTATTGACGAGCTTATTGCTCAAGGAGTGGTTGTAGAAACTGACTCCAATGTATGTAATTCTCCTATCATTCCAGTCCTGAAACGTACTGATCCAAATGCACCTCCAGTATATCGATTAGTGATTGACCTTCGAGAGCTTAATAAATGTATCATACCCCAGTATCCAGTAGTCCCAGATATTTCGTCCCTATTGACAGCCATTGATTCTGAAGCTACATTTTTCACTGTTATCGACCTCAAGAATGCATTTTTCAGTGTCCCCATTCATCCAGACAGCCAGTACCTTTTTGGTTTTTGTTTAAATGGAAGGAGCTATAAATTCACACAAGCTCCTCAAGGTTTCACAGAAAGTCCTAGTATTTACAGTCAAGCACTTAAGAGACAACTATACAATATTCACATGCCAACTGACACTGCCCTGCTCCAGTATGTCGATGATCTATTGATCACAGCCCGTTCTGAACGTGACTGCGAGCGAGCGTCACTTACGGTTCTGTATTTCCTGGCCGAGCAGGGGCACAAGGTGTCCCCTTCCAAATTACAATTCTGTGTCCAGCAAGTGATCTACTTAGGCCACTTACTGTCCAAGTGGGGTAGGCAGTTGACACCAGACCGTATCCAGTTAATAGCGAGTCTTCCACAGCCCAAGACACAGAAGGAGGTACGAGCTTTTATTGGCCTTACTTCTTATTGCAGACAATGGATTCCTCAGTATGCATTTCTAGCCAAGCCACTGATACAGTTAACGACACAGGAGGCAGCCGTATCGACTGTCCTCCCTTGGACCCAAGAACATACACTTGTTTTCAATGAATTAAAGAAAGCCTTATGCCAAGCACCTGTTCTAGCAACACCGAACTACAGTAAGCCTTTTACACTTTTTGTCACAGAACGTGATGGTACTGCATTATCTGTTCTCACACAAGATCAAGCAGGACAGTACAAGCCCTGTGCTTATTTTTCGAGCACATTAGATCCAGTAGCCCAGGCTCTGCCTGCGTGCCTCAAGTCAGTTGCAGCCACGGCTCTAGCTATCAGACAGAGTGATTCCATAGTATTAGGACACTCCCTGACCGTACAAGTTCCACACTCCGTGGAGGTTCTTTTAAACCGAACACAGACTCGGAAGACTGGAAGTTGTTAACACCATGACCAAGCCAAGACAAGACCTGACAGACATTGCATTGCCTAACCCCGACCTGACACTTTATGTGGATGGTTCATGTATGAGAACAAGTACAGGAGAACTAGTAGCCGCGTATGCAGTGACTACTGAAACAGAAGTTATAGAAACACACCGTATTGACACCCTGTCTGCTCAAGCAGCAGAGCTAGTTGCTCTGACCCAAGCCTGCATACGTGCCAAGAACCTGAAAGTAAACATATACACAGATTCACGTTACGCATTCGGAGTCGTACACGACTTCGGAGTGCTCTGGCAGGAGAGAGGTTTCATGACTTCTCATGGAACCAAGATTCAGCATGGTCTCCTCATTCAAGCTCTGTTAGATGCAATAGATTTACCGACAGCTATCGCTATCATGAAGTGCAAAGCACATACGAAAGTTACTGACCTCATTTCCCAAGGTAACGATCTAGCAGATCGAACAGCCAAGCTTACAGCTCAGACCCCAGACATTCCAGTTAACACGACACAGACATTCACTCCAGATCAGACTACTTGTATGACAGTTAAGGACCCTACACAAGATGTCATAGACATACAGTTACATGCTACTCCCGAAGAAATAAAGAAATGGTCCGAACAAGGAGGGGTCCAGACAGATCAAGGATGGGTGACGAAGGGAAAAGCCACATGGTTTCTCCCCGACTCTATGGTTCAAGTCATTATCAATACCGCACATAGTCCAGCACATCTAGGAGAAAAAGCTATGTTAGACAGTATTCAGAACCTTTGGTTCAACAAGCATTTACGGGCTGCAGCCAAGCAGAAAGTCCGTACCTGTATGATATGTTGCCAGTTCAATCCAGATAAAAGTGTCCCGGTGGAACAAGGTGGATTCCAACCTCCTGACCACCCTTTTGAAGTCCTCCAGATGGATTATATTCAGATGGAGCGATGTCGAGGTTTCAAGTATGTCCTCGTAGTTGTATGCGCTTTGTCCAGGTGGACAGAAGCATATCCAGTTCCAGATTACACAGCCGCGACCACTGCCAGGCAGTTGGTTTGTGAATTCTTTCCCCGCTATGGACTCCCTAGGGTCGTATATTCTGATAACGGCCAGCCATTCTCATCTGAGCTCATGAAACATGTTTCCCTTCTGTTAGGGTACCAGTGGAAGTTCCATTGTGTGCGCCATCCTGAAGCAGCCGGTCTCGTAGAGAGACATAATCAGACCCTGAAAATTCGCATTGCCAAAGTATGCAAAGAGAAAGGTGTAGACTGGCTAGTTGCCCTGCCAGTTGCCCTATTCTATATGCGGATGGTTGCACATTCCAGATCAGGTCTGTCCCCGTATGAGGTCGTATTCGGCCGCCCCCCAAACATGTGGGGTACACCCAGACCCCGCAGTATTACAGATGTTTCCAGTAATATGCTGACAGATTACCTAGCTTCCTTGATGTCTGCCCTACACTCTTGTCGTTCACAGGTTGCCGCCGCATTTCCAGACAACACCGAGGTGAAACCGCATGAAGTCATTCCAGGAAGCCTCGTGTTGGTCCGGAACTTTGATCGTTCAAGTCCGCTGGAACCCCGTTGGAAGGAGCCTCGCCTAGTCTTATTAACTACAAGGACCGCCGTGAAGTTGGAAGGCAGGAAGGGATGGGTCCACCTGTCCCACGTCAAAAAATTCCATGGACTTCGTGAAAAATCTTTTGCAAAGGACTGTTCCATTACTAAAGACTGCCTAAAAACAGACTCTGAACTTGATTCTGAACTCAAGCCTCCCCTGTTAGAGGAAACTCCGCAACAGGAGTATAAAAAGAAACTCCGGTCTAGCAAAATAAGTCAGCCAGTTTAATTGTCTAAGTCCCTCTCGGGTGAAACGGTTAGACAGGTTTCTGACATGTATGAGATAGACCCCCATAGTGAGAGAGTTAGTCAAAACTCTATACGATGTATCATCATTCTAAGTTTTTTGTTATATGTGAGTCTTATGGTTACCTGCACAAGTTATGCTTTACATTTATGTTTTCCAAGTTCACATGTAAATATGTTTTCTAATGCTACAGTAGAGCACACATTTATTGATCTGCCTCCTCACGAGCTATCCTATCGTCTTGCTATGAGAAATAATACATTTATCAGAATGTTACACTATTCACACCAGACCAGCAATGCCACTAATTGTTGGGTGTGTGGTCGACTCCCCCCTTTCCAGACACTGAAGGGAGTTCTGCCACTCTTTCCTTATCCATTTTCACATAATGGTTCGAGTGGAGCATGGTCCACGTTAACGTCATCTTCCAATGATATGTCCCTTCTGAATAGAACATGTTTTCCAGACAAGCAAGGTCTCTCCCATAGAACAGGGTTAGATCTAGAAAATGAAGTATAGGATTTAGGTAATTATTCTTCGAATTTTATGGTCTTGAATGTTCAGTCTGATACTACTCCAGATTTGCCTGCTATTTCAGTACTACCAGTCAAAGGCGAATTATGTGTCAGAAAGAATGGTTCCGCACATGTAGGACATAGTGATTGTACTACTATTGTCGAGTATAGTGACAGTGGGAAATCTATTTTCAAAGCTTCACGTCATTCTTATTTTGTTTGTGGTCAGACCGCATATGTTCGTCTGCCCCTCGATTGGGATGGAACATGTTACATTGCCTTCCTACTGCCACCAGTTTTTCTAGCCCCATCTGACTATCACAGAAACACACATCTAGTACACATCAGACATAAAAGGGAGATCGAGTCCCCAATTGTCGATCAAACTGAAACTACTCTAGAACAATATCAAGACTTCAATAAAGGGTTTTTCTTCTTTATAGGACCTGTCCAGAATAGTAAGTTAATACGTAGGTTAACCAGAACCCTTGAAGCAGTAGTGAATGTGACTACTTCTGCTCTAGGTAACTTAACTGAAGAGCAATCTGCTATGAGATTTGTCGTGCTCCAAAATCGTCTCGTTCTTGACGTCATACTGGCCGATAGAGGAGGAGCATGTAGTCATCGGATCTAGTTGCTGCATTTTCATTCCTAATAACGCGCCGTCTGTTTATTCAGCTATAACCAGACTTCATAAAATTGCCCATCAGTTACACCAGAATCCAGGCACCTGGACATGGTCCGGTTGGCTCTGGAGTATCATATCTGCCTGGGGATGGAAAGTATTGTCATTCCTAGGTATTGCAGTAATGATCATATTCAGTTGCTGCCTCTATATACAATGTATTTACAACAAGGGGTGGTGATGGACAGAGTCTCTGAATTAAGCAGAATACTCTCACCCAGTCAAGAGATCAGGGCTAGATCCAACACCGTTTTTTAGCTCATTGCACCATCCCAGTTTCAGAACCTGGCTGTATGCAAATTAGTCTGTCCCTGGCCCAGTGCATCATGGGAACAGGGCAGACCAGACTACAAACGCCAATTCTTACACTGGGAAGGAAACAAGCTTCCGGGGACCGGTTTCTGGCATTTCAGCCGTCTTCGGCCCGGCTTGCTTGAATCCTGATGGTGCAATGAGCAAGGGACTCACATCTGAGTATACCCTTCCACGCTTAGGGTGGACAAAAATATTTACAACAAGGGGTGGTGATGGACAGAGTCTCTGAATTAAGCAGAATACTCTCACCCAGTCAAGAGATCAGGGCTAGATCCAACACCGTTTTTTAGCTCATTGCACCATCCCAGTTTCAGAACCTGGCTGTATGCAAATTAGTCTGTCCCTGGCCCAGTGCATCATGGGAACAGGGCAGACCAGACTACAAAAGCCAATTCTTACACTGGGAAGGAAACAAGCTTCCGGGGACCGGTTTCTGGCATTTCAGCCGTCTTCGGCCCGGCTTGCTTGAATCCTGATGGTGCAATGAGCAAGGGACTCACATCTGAGTATACCCTTCCACGCTTAGGGTGGACAAAAATATTTACAACAAGGGGTGGTGATGGACAGAGTCTCTGAATTAAGCAGAATACTCTCACCCAGTCAAGAGATCAGGGCTAGATCCAACACCGTTTTTTAGCTCATTGCACCATCCCAGTTTCAGAACCTGGTTGTATGCAAATTAGTCTGTCCCTGGCCCAGTGCATCATGGGAACAGGGCAGACCAGACTACAAAAGCCAATTCTTACACTGGGAAGGAAACAAGCTTCCGGGGACCGGTTTCTGGCATTTCAGCCGTCTTCGGCCCGGCTTGCTTGAATCCTGATGGTGCAATGAGCAAGGGACTCACATCTGAGTATACCCTTCCACGCTTAGGGTGGACAAAAATATTTACAACAAGGGGTGGTGATGGACAGAGTCTCTGAATTAAGCAGAATACTCTCACCCAGTCAAGAGATCAGGGCTAGATCCAACACCGTTTTTTAGCTCATTGCACCATCCCAGTTTCAGAACCTGGCTGTATGCAAATTAGTCTGTCCCTGGCCCAGTGCCTCATGGGAACAGGGCAGACGTTAATGTTAATGTTAATGTTAAAATGGGACTTTTATAGCGCAACGGCTACTCCAAAGGAGTGTCCCGGCGCTTTGAGCTCCTGGCCATGGAAAAAGAGCAAGAAACAAAACAAAAACAGAGAAGGGGCACCCGGAGGGGAAGAAACTATCCAGCGAACAACCAAGTTTTCAAGTCTTTCCTAAAGACAAGCAGATTAGAGGTGCTTCGCAAAGACAACGGTAGCGAGTTCCACAGCTGAGGGGCAAGGAAGCTGAAAGACCGGCCGCCTAGCCGAGCCTTTTTAATGCGTGGTACCCGAGCCAAGGCCAAGGTTTCTGACCTGAGGGATCGTGCTGGTCGATAGAAGTCCAGCCTCCTCTGAAGATACTTGGCACCAGTGCCATGTAAGGCCTTATGGGCAAGAGTCATGGTCTTAAACAGTATCCTCTTCCGCACCGGAAGCCAGTGGAGGGATACAAGAAGATTAGAGGCGCTGGTGCGACGATGAAGGCCATAGATGGCACGCGCAGCCGCGTTCTGGGTGATCTGCAGACGTTGGAGGAGATATTCAGGCAGGCCCAGATATAGAGCATTGGCATAGTCCAATCTGGACCCTATGAGGGCCTGAACAGTGATCCTCCGATGATGCTGTGAAAGAAGGGGGAAAAACTTGCGCAGCATTCTCAGGATCCCAAAACAAGTTCCCGTGAGGATGGAAATCTGGGATTTGAGCGACAGCTCATTATCAATTTTGACTCCCAGGTTCTTGGCCCACTTAGAGGACTGTGAGGGAGGGAACATGTCGGCAGGCCACCATCCTCGCCAATCTGGTTCAGAGGGGCATCCGAAGAATAGAAGACCAGACTACAAAAGCCAATTCTAACACTGGGAAGGAAACAAGCTTCCGGGGACCGGTTTCTGGCATTTCAGCCGTCTTTGGCCCGGCTTGCTTGAATCCTGATGGTGCAATGAGCAAGGGACTCACATCTGAGTATACCCTTCCACGCTTAGGGTGGACAAAAATATTTACAACAATGGGTGGTGATGGACAGAGTCTCTGAATTAAGCAGAATACTCTCACCCAGTCAAGAGATCAGGGCTAGATCCAACACCGTTTTTTAGCTCATTGCACCATCCCAGTTTCAGAACCTGGCTGTATGCAAATTAGTCTGTCCCTGGCCCAGTGCATCATGGGAACAGGGCAGACCAGACTACAAAAGCCAATTCTTACACTGGGAAGGAAACAAGCTTCCGGGGACCGGTTTCTGGCATTTCAGCCGTCTTCGGCCCGGCTTGCTTGAATCCTGATGGTGCAATGAGCAAGGGACTCACATCTGAGTATACCCTTCCACGCTTAGGGTGGACAAAAATATTTACAACAAGGGGTGGTGATGCACAGAGTCTCTGAATTAAGCAGAATACTCTCACCCAGTCAAGAGATCAGGGCTAGATCCAACACCGTTTTTTAGCTCATTGCACCATCCCAGTTTCAGAACCTGGCTGTATGCAAATTAGTCTGTCCCTGGCCCAGTGCATCATGGGAACAGGGCAGACCAGACTACAAAAGCCAATTCTTACACTGGGAAGGAAACAAGCTTCCGGGGACCGGTTTCTGGCATTTCAGCCGTCTTCGGCCCGGCTTGCTTGAATCCTGATGGTGCAATGAGCAAGGGACTCACATCTGAGTATACCCTTCCACGCTTAGGGTGGACAAAAATATTTACAACAAGGGGTGGTGATGGACAGAGTCTCTGAATTAAGCAGAATACTCTCACCCAGTCAAGAGATCAGGGCTAGATCCAACACCGTTTTTTAGCTCATTGCACCATCCCAGTTTCAGAACCTGGCTGTATGCAAATTAGTCTGTCCCTGGCCCAGTGCATCATGGGAACAGGGCAGACCAGACTACAAAAGCCAATTCTTACACTGGGAAGGAAACAAGCTTCCGGGGACCGGTTTCTGGCATTTCAGCCGTCTTCGGCCCGGCTTGCTTGAATCCTGATGGTGCAATGAGCAAGGGACTCACATCTGAGTATACCCTTCCACGCTTAGGGTGGACACAAATATTTACAACAAGGGGTGGTGATGGACAGAGTCTCTGAATTAAGCAGAATACTCTCACCCAGTCAAGAGATCAGGGCTAGATCCAACACCGTTTTTTAGCTCATTGCACCATCCCAGTTTCAGAACCTGGCTGTATGCAAATTAGTCTGTCCCTGGCCCAGTGCATCATGGGAACAGGGCAGACCAGACTACAAAAGCCAATTCTATTTGGCTTTTGTAGTTTGGTTTGCCCTGTTCCCATCATGCACTGGGACAGGAACAGACTAATTTGCATACAGCCAGGTTCTGAAATTGGGATGGTGCAATGAGCTAAAAAACGGTGTTGGATCTAGCCCTGATCTTTTGACTGGGTGAGAGTATTCTGCTTAATTCAGAGACTCTGTCCCTCACCACCCCTTGTTGTAAATATTTTTGTCCACCCTAAGCGTGGAAGGGTATACTCAGACATGAGTCCCTTGCTCATTGCACCATCAGGATTCAAGCAAGCCGGGCCGAAGACGGCTGTAATGCCAGAAACCGGTCCCCGGAAGCTTGTTTCCTTCCCAGTGTAAGAATTGGCTTTTGTAGTTTGGTTTGCCCTGTTCCCATCATGCACTGGGACAGGAACAGACTAATTTGCATACAGCCAGGTTCTGAAATTGGGATGGTGCAATGAGCTAAAAAACGGTGTTGGATCTAGCCCTGATCTTTTGACTGGGTGAGAGTATTCTGCTTAATTCAGAGACTCTGTCCCTCACCACCCCTTGTTGTAAATATTTCTGTATACAATGTGGCCCTAAGATTTGCGGCATTTGTGCTACCTCTTGTATTCCTAGTCCTAAATCCCGTTCCAAGACAATTCGAGACGAACAAATGATGCTATATGAAATGATAGATGGCATCATGAATATTGATGTTTCCTGTTGGAAACGTAGGGCACAAGGAGGGAATGTGGAAAAGTAAATTTTGCCATGTTATATGTGCCTACGTGTTCCCCATCTTATGTTATATGTGCATGATCGATATGCATGTATTCCCCTCTGATCGATTAAAGACGCAATTACAGTTGTGTCCATCTCTAGTATGCCAGTTTCCAGTCTTCGTGAAAGCAACAAATATTAGGCCTATGTAAACTTACGTTGCCACATTTTACAGTATGCACGTTAATTCATTGAATTGTCCCCGTTTCTAGGCCTCAAAAGGGCCCGGACACCAGATTCAGCTCCTGTCTCCTGAACCCTCTCTGAGGAGCGATACAGCCCCCACCTGCATCCCTGACCCTTAGCTTACTTCTTGCCACGCAGTGCCCGGCCCGGCCTGGCTCTGCCTCCCAGTCTGCCAAGAGTATGTTATGTTTCCAGTTATCAGTCCAGCCCTCCTTCTCTGCATTCCTAAGCTACTGAATCGCATCAATAGTTTCCGTCATGGTCTAGCCTTTATGTCTCTATGTAAGAGAAATACTGTATTAATATTCATAGAATATTCCTCACACACGCACTACATATAGAATTATGCATGCACCAGTCTTAGTGTCTGTTAGCGTTTGCCCTGATAACTTTTGGATTCTATCAACATGTACTCTAAACACCAGATACTAGATATGCTTGGGTACATGTCGCTCTGACACTCCAGACTTTAGTCTCCTCTTCTAGCGCAGAAGTCATAGCCCCCAGTTCTCCCTGGTAACACGTCATTGCCCATTTGCGCGCACCACTAGGTTAGAGGTCCCAGCTGCTCAGGTAGCCTCCTCCATGTTTCCGCCCCATTTATGACACTTCTGTTACGTTTACATCACATGTCTATGTATACGCCCTGTACACGCCTTCTTGTTACATCATTTTGCCCTTATCTTTCGCGACTGCTACGAACCACGCCTACTGCTACGCCTACTGTATTGAATGTAATGTATTTGTTTAACTATAAATATTGTGCACTGTTATTAAAAGTTGCCAATTGCCAGCCTATTCCTGCCCCCGGCAGCTGCCATCCTATTCCCATGCAGGCTGTCCTGTTCCTGTCCCTTATGTCTGATTAAAGCCTGTAGACTCCAGCTACCTCGAATCTTGACTCTTATTTATTGAGCTATCTGTTTATATGAGTATCCCGAAAAATAGAACCGGTAATTAATTATTTATTTACCACAATGGAACAAAATTGACAACTTTAATTAAAAATTTTGTGGCTTCGCAGTTGTCAATATCAGGAAGGACTTTTGTAACTGCAGCAATTATATATCATGACGGTCCTTCAACAACATCAGGACATTACACAGCTTATTTGAAGTCTGGAAACGGCTGGTCATTCTGCAATGATTCTGTTTTAACTTTCAAAAAAAGATTGCCTTTTGACCTTAAAAATTCTTACCTGGTGTTTTGCAACCAAAATTTTAGGGAAGGAATCTCGGGATTTGCTCTGAGGAATTTCAAGAGGTTCTAATGGCTCCTACACTATTTGGCCTTGAGGATAAGTGTAGTACAGAGTGAAAAGTTATTTTTGAGTTTTAAGTAGTTCCTGAAAAAAAAGAAGGTTTTCTTACAGAAAGTGGTGGGCACGGATTAGTTAAAGGACAACAGAGTATTTCCCAAAGCAAACGGTGTTCTTACCATAACACTTGACATCATGGAAAAATAACTGCACTTTGAATGAGTTCAGAAAAACTGTTTCTTTTAATAAGCTAATTCAAGCAGCCAATCAAAACATGGAGTAGAGGTAATGTAAGTCTGCAATGCTGTCCACAGTATTTGTACAAACTTTTGGTTATAATGTCATTTTAAAATTCCAACTATATAAACCTGATGAAAGTAAGTTTTCAACTTTAATTACAAATGTTGTGGCTACACAGTCGTTGATTTTAGGAAGAACATTTGTAACTGCAGCTATTATATGACATGATGGTCCTTTGACAACATCCGCTTATTACACAGCTTATTTAAAATGTAAAAAAAGCTGGTGTTTCGGAAATGATTCCCATTTGACTATGAAACAATGTTGCCTTTTGACTGAAAATATTCTTACTTTGTGTTTTCAGAAGAGAGAATTTAGGGTAGGTAACTAGCCTATAATGATTCTAGGAGTTGATATAATTTTATGTAATGTAAATTCTTTATTGCGCGGTTAATTAAAACCATTACAATGATTAAAATTTCTGCAACATTTAAAACGATTTTTAGGAAGGGGAAGGGATAGTGAGTAACAAGGGGAGGGGAAGAGAAAGTAAAAACGAAAGTGAGGCTATGTTACAAAAGTCTGTCACTTGTTCCAGTGAGCTTTGCTGGAGCACGAAATTGTCATTCAGGATTGTCATTCAAGCAATGTTCTTAGGTCTTGACAAGAGTCGATTCGTTGGCTGTGGGCCTCGTTTTTTGTCCAGAAATTTTACTGATCGGCAGATTAGTTGAGGGTCCACTGAACATAGGATCTGTGTTATCGCTGATCGACAAGTGCGGACTCCTTGCTCGTTAGGTTTCTCCTTCAGCCAGTGCCTCCGATCTTGATACATGGCAGGACAGATGCATACTATGTGCATAATGTCTTGTTTACCTGCACCACAGAGGTCGCATTCCGTTGATTCTTGCGGTCTCCATTTAGGTTGGTCTAATTTTGTGGGCAGAGTGCCCATCCGTAAATGGAGAAATTTACGTTTAAGTGGCATTGAGAATGCGGTGTCAAGGTAAGCCGCCGGAGTAAGCCTTGTGTACGAATTAATGGTCATCCAGGCGTGGGTTCGGGAGCTAAAAGTTATTTTGTCTGTAAGAAAAGAGTGTTTCTTAGCAATCCTTTTAACCACCTGGTTGAACGAAGGAACAGACAGTTTTGTTTCCCACAAAGTTCCCAGCGTGGTTGATTCTAATGAAAGATTTAGGTACTTTAAGTAGTCGGAGTTCGGACTAGACTGGATTGCTTCCCAAAGTGCGCTGTTCATTATGTTCTCATGGTTCATCCAGACATTATACCAGAATTTAATGGCTTCATATTTTTTCAGCAAAGCTTGAGATTGTAGTCCGAACTCAAGTCTAGCTTGAGCTGGAGAAGAACTATTTGCTAGTAAAAAAACCCGCTTGAAAACTTTAGTTTGTATTTTGTCCAGGAGGGTGGCACTTTTTCCATGATGCAGAACGCTGCCATATGCTAATGTGGGCAGTAATTTTGCATTCATTGCGATTAGCAAAGGGGATACGAGAGGGCCCTTTAGCTCAGTTGCCAGTCTGACAAAGGCATGGAGTATGGTTACCCCCTTGTTTTCTATGGCTTTGAAGTGCTCTTGAAAGTTTAAGCGCTTATCTAGGTATATCCCCAGATATTTATAGCTGTTCATGGCTTCCAGGTGATCATTATTTATTCGGAAAGTTGGCTGATTTTTACGACGTCGTGTTATGAGCAATGTCTTTGTTTTCCTGATATTTATTGTAAGTAGATTCCTTTTTGTGTAACTGGACAGATCGTGTAGCAATCGTTGAAGGCCGATTCTTGTCTGGCTCAAAAGTACCACGTCATCCGCGTAAGATAGGTGCGTTAGACGAAGGGTACCTAGCCTAGGTGGATGTGCGTTGACCTTATCTAGGCATTCTGTCAGATCACTCATGAATAAATTTAATAAGTGTGGAGCCAAGACGCAGCCTTGCTTTAGTCCATTATCTGTGTAGATTTTCCTGGTCAGATGGCGCCCATTGTTGATTTTTACCTGCATCCACGTGCCGGTGTGAAGGTTGATAATGGGTAAAAGAATTGAGTCCGGTAGGCCTTGATGTTTTAATTTCGCCCAAAGCAATTGCCTATTGACACGGTCAAAGGCCGCCTTGAAGTCCACGAAGCACGTATAAAGCTCCTGGGAATTCTGTAGACTTTTTTCAGCGATCAGGCATAGGGCCATAGCGTTCGTCATTGTACCCATACCGTGGCGAAAACCGGTCTGGTTTGGTGGTATTTTGCTGTTCGTTTCAGACCACTCGATCAGATCTGCGAGTATTAATGACGCGTAGTATTTTGATTCTGCGTCGAGGAGGGCGATCAGACGATAGTTGTTCGGATCCTTGCGGTCTCCTCCTTTATAAATGGGAGTTATGATCGCCCCCCTCCAGCTCTCGGGGATGCCGCCTGTATTGGTTACCGATTGAAACAGTAAATTGAGTTTGTTAGCCCAGTACTGTGGATCCTCCTTATAAATGGCTTGTGGAACGCCGTTTGGACCTGGGGCGCTATCTTGTCGACTTTTCTTGATTATTTTTGCAATGCTTTGTGCGTCAGCTTGCCTGAGGCTTAATGCGGTTGTTCCGGGACCCTTTGCGCAATTCCCTTGGTGAGCTTGGGAGGTGTCTTCCTGCTCGTAGTTTTCTGTTGTTTCCGTGTTCAGTGCTACGGCTGGGCTCGAGTTGTTGATTGAGAAAGTTTCTGTTATATGTTTGGTCCATTCAGACTCGGGTATACAGGCCATGCTTACAGGTTGGGCTGTCCGGTTTACAGAGTTGATTTGTAACCAGAAGGCCCGCGAGTCCGCTCTCTTTATGTTGTGCAGTAGTTTGGCCCAAAACTCATTCTGGAGTTTTTGTTTTTCAATCCATAGTAATTTCTTATATTGGGTCTTGGCCCTACGTACTGCTGCCCAGACGCTGGCATGTCGGGTTGTGCCTCGTGCTTGATGTGTTAGTTTGTTCAGGTGCCTTTTTAGTAGTAATACTGATCTGTTAGGTACGATGTTAAGTTTACATGGTAATTTTGTTTTGTCAGTTAGATTTGTCCTTGGAAGTTGCTTCAAGTAGTTGTTCCAAACGTCTGGACTTAGGGCGTTTTCTGTCAGGAACTCTTCTAGTAAAATGTTAGCGTCGTTTGCTATCCGAGGGAGAGATTCACTTGTCCACTTGAGCCGCTTCAGGTTGATTGTTGTGACGAATTTTATGTACTGTTTTAAATTGCTTTGTGATTAACAGTGATCAAGAGAATTAAATAATTGTAGTAGTCATAGAGGTAGTGTAAGTGTGCCTCATAGTAAGCAGTATCAGTGTCATAGGAAATGTGGAACATGAGTGAGCAAGAAGGGTGAGATATTACTAGTACAGGATTGTGAAAGTGATCTTGAACGTTTTCTTTCTGAAAGTTGAGGAAAAAGAAAATGACGGGATTTGCTTAGAAGAATTCCAAGAGTTATAAATGGCTCTTACACTATTTGGCCTTGAGGAGAAGTGCGGTAGAGAACGAGAAGTCATTTATTGTATGTAACATATTTGTCAAAACGATGGAGCTTTTCTTTCAGAAAGTGGCGGGCAGAAAATAATAACAGCACAACAGAGTATAAGCTGTTCATAGGACATCCTTCGACGTCATGGAAAGTAAGTTACTTTTGAGGAGTTCTGATTTCTGATTGGTTATGTTATATGGGTTTTTTAAACACAATCATTTTGATTGTCTTTTTTTTTCCCCACTGTTATATGATGAATACCTTCAACTCACTGTTTTTAGTGAAATTTGATATATTCTGAGAACAGCAAAAATAAACCATTTAACATGTATAATTAATTCTGTACTTTGTATAGTGAATTTTAATTTGTACTCATCTTGTCTCATGCTCACTCGTCTTTTACTACCTTCTATCAATCCTCTTTACATACTCACATTGCCTTTTGTTTTATTCTCTTTCACCCTTGTTCTCTAACTCCACTTATCTTTCAACCTTTGTTTCCCTATTCCAACTCTGCGTTTTTCTTTTCTCCCTTGCACCATTTTCCAGCTTTTAGACCTTCTGCTTCGCTTGTCTTTTCCATCTTTCCTCCCTTTGTTTTCTAAATTAAATATTTTTGGGTTCTCCTTTTTTGGTGCAATCAGTTAGTATAACTCACCCTCACTCATTTATCTTTCTTTGTTGCCTCACTCAGTCTGTATCTGACACTCTTTCCTTCACTTCCTCTGTCTCCTCTCTCGCTCATTCTCTTTTCCTTATTCACCCTTTCCTTATATAGTTTACCTTACTCACTTTCTTTTAGTAGCTTACACAACTTCAATTTAGTTTTCTCTTCTATCCTTCTTTTCTGTCACTGAAAGTATCTTCCTTTTTTTTCTCTTAGTAATTTACTCAATTACAATTTCTTTTTGTCTCTGACTGTCTATCACCGTTTCTTTCTCTTTTTTTTCTGGATGTTTATCTCTAACTTTATTTCTTTGTAAAATTGGATGATTTTCAATCTTTTCCCTTGTCTTTTCTAATTTTTAAATACATGTTTTAATATTTTTCAAATTGTTGTTCTTTCTTTCACAGATTGAAAGTATAAAAATAACAAGTGACTAAGTTAACGACAATTATAAGGTAAGTGTTATGTACTCTTTTCGTTACATTTCTATTACATTTAACTTGTATTAGTTCCACTGCTTCATTTCTTTAACCCTCAGTTTCCTGCCTTTGCTACTTCCCTCATTCCTTTTTCTATTACTTACTTACTCTACTCCTTCCACTCCTTTTCTCAGTCTCTCTGTTCTCATAGTTCCTCACTCCTGTTCACTCACTCCGTCTCTATTACTCTCACTGTCTCTGACTCATCACTCTTTCACTACTTGTTCATTATGCTTTCTCCCTGTAGTTCAAGCACACTATGTTATTTACATTTCTTTGCTGTTTCAATTATTCCTTTTCTGTCACTTCTTCTTTTCTGCTTTCTGTTTTTCCTCTCTGTTATTCCACATGTTTTAACCTTAGTCACTGTCAAACATCTTGTTTTATTCCTATTTACTTTCGCTCACTGTTTTCTTAACACTTTCCCTCAGGGTTGTTCTTTTAGTCCAGTTCTATCCCTACCTCTCATTCCACATCCTTTACTGTTTTTCTTCTTAATTTGAACATTCACTCACATTCTCTAAGAAACTCTTGTTTATTATTCTTCTACTCTCCTTTTTTTCTTTCACTTCCTTATCTATTTTGTCTTTCTCAATTATACCCTCTTACATCTTTTCTTTGGTAAATAGATCTATTAAACAGTATCTCTGTGTTACTCCCTCTAGCTGTCTTTCTTTTAACATTACTCTCTGTTTCCTTCCCTTATACTCACTCTTCCTTTTTTTATTTACATTTTTTTTGTTTCGCTTCCGGTTCGCCTACCGGCGCGCAAACCGGGAAGCGAATCAAAAGAAATAGAGGTTGCCAGAGTGCTAAACATTCTAGCAATTTTTAATAAATGGGAGGTAGTTCTGAAAAGAACTTTTTTTTTATTGTTTTTGTTGTTTTATATATTTTTTTTATTTTTCCGAACAATTTTTTTACTTTTTTTGTATTTTTTGAACGGTTTTATATTTTTTTAGTTTTTTTGGGGGGGGGGGGAAATAAAAATCATTCAGTATAAAGGGCTCAACAGGAGCAACAAAAAAAAAAGATAATTTACTTTCTGGGGCGTTTTGGACATTTATGATTTTCAATAGCTGTGTTGATTAAATTTATGCTACTGTCCCTGTAGCAAATTAATTTGCCGCAAAAAATGCAGACTTGCTTCACGAGCCCGAAGTTCATCTGAAAGTTTGGGACCGTCTCCCTCGCCTCTAGTCCCGTCACTGCCTGTTCGTGATGTCATCAGTGATGTCATTTGAGATGTCATCAGTGATGTCATCAGTGATGTCACTGACCATGTCATGAATGATGTAATATGTGACATGATCAGCAGTGGACTGTGGGTGCGCGATATATAGTTAGTGCAACTAACTATATATGCGAATTTCAATGGTTTTGTGTGAGTAAAATAAGGTTTTGTAAATGCTAATTCCTAACTATATATGGTGTATAACCTATGGTTTTTTCAGTGAATATATATATATATATATATATATATATATATTACCTACTGGCGGTCGCCAGTAGGTATATATAGTTAGGATTTTTTCTCTATGGGATTTTAGAAAATTCTATGTCTAATAACTTTGGCGTTTGTGGACGGAATTGGCTGAAATTTTCAGGAAAATGGCACATTTTGTTTCTGAGCAGCCCCTGAAAATTGGGGGGGGTTCGTCCAGGGGGGGTCGAGAAAAAAGGGGGGTCCCAAAACGTGTTTTTAACATTGAGTTTTCCATAGGGCGGTTGGCCTCACTTTTAGCCCGAACGGCTGAATGGATTTGCACGAAACTTGGCAAAATTGTAGGGACTGGTACCCCGATGTGCCTTTTGTAGGTCTCAATATATGTGCTCCAGTGGATTTTGAGAAATTAACGTTTAAAAAAAGATATATATCTGTAACAGCGGACCGGGCAGCGCTCCAGTTCGCGTACTTTTCGCGCAACGGAGCTTTGTGAAGCGAAGCTGATTGGTTCTCCGGCGTCTGTAAACATTCCAAACAGTCCGTAGCGGCCGCCATCTTGTCTCTCGGTAGGATCGAGAGACAAGAGGAGGCCAAATCGAAGGGGCAAATGACCATAAGGGGGCATAGTAGATTCTTGCTGACCCCCTAGGTTTGATGTGGAGGTTTTAAAAGGGTCCCGCGGGGCAAAAATAAAAAAAAAAATAATAATAATCGAACGGCTGAATAGATTTGCACGAAACTTGGCAAAATTGTAGGGACTGGTAGCCCGATGTGCCTTTGCAAGGTCTCAATATATGTGCTCCAGTGGATTTTGAGAAATTAACGTTCAAAAAAAGATATATATCTGTAACAGCGCTCCGCTTCGCGTACTTTTCGCGTTACGGACTTTTTCGAAGCTGATTGGTTCTTCGGCATCTGTAAACATTCCAAACAGTCCGTAGCGGCCGCCATCTTGTCTCTCGGTAGGATCGAGAGACAAGAGGAGGCCAAAGCGAAGGGGCAAATGACCATAAGGGGGCATAGTAGATCGTCTCTGACCCCCTAGGTTTGATGTGGAGGCTTTAAAAGGGTCTCGCAGGGCAAAAAAAAAAATATATCTTTTTTTAGTTTTTTTGCGTGGAGTGCGCCCGGTTCGCGAACCGGGAAGCGTTCTGGGGAGCGTACTTTCTTGAAAATTGGTGAAAAAAGTTAGAGTAAAATAATAATTGTGAGTGATCAGATGTAGGGTAGCTCTGAGAAGAGCTTTTGGGTTTATGGTACATTTAGGTACTTATAAGTAGGTACCAATGCACAGTCTTAAATTCAGAGTGAAAATTCTGTTGCCCTCATCTGAGAAGTGAACTCCATCTCGTCTGTAGATATCTTGCATGTAGTAACACAAGTTATTGTTGTACAGGGAGCCCATTCCATGGTGTCTCATGTAAGCTGAAACAGATTTGTTTACATGCTTCCTCGATTTCTCAATTTGTGGACAAAATTGGTTCGACCACCTCCATTTTTGTCTTTGGCATATATTTGAATATACCAAGGCAGTCTGAGAAAAAAGTGCCATCAATTGCTCAAAGGTGTCCTTTAAAAGCATTTCCAGACCTACCCCAGTCAAAGTGCCCAAATCATTACCTCCACAGTGCACAATTAACAGGTCAGGTTTTGGCAAATGCATAAAGGTTTTCACCAATGGTATCAATTGGTGACATTTTAATCCTCTGTGGCCAAACCACTTAATTTCCACATCTTGTAAATTGAGGTTAGGTAAATTCCTGTTTTCAGCGTACCTCTGAGCCCAATAGATGTAACTATGTCCAACAATCCAGACAGAAAACATGGCGAGAGAAGGTTCTCCTGCAGTCAGATGAAGTGTGGCAATGAAATGGCAGTTGAAAAAATGAGAGTGTAAAATGAAAAAAACTGAGGAGTTTCTGTGTTAATGAAGCAGTAAGAGTGATTGGTGGATTTTGATTGCTGAAAACAGAAAGTTAGGGTGCATGGATGAGTTCGTTGAAAGATGTATTTTGAGTGGCGAAGAAAAAATCATTAAATGAAAGATTGCACTGGATATGCAGGTGCACTGAGAGTTCAGAGTTCAATTGCAACATTGTTGTGTGAACTTGGAAACACCAGAGGTCTTGCAAGAGGTGGTTGCTATGCAGAAAAAGCAGAGAGGGGGCAGAGGGGGGAAGGGTTTTGATTTGAAAAAAAGTGAGGGAAGAGTTTTGATTGGGTGACATGAGAGATATGTGTGAGGAATTACAGCATTTCTGTGCTTTTGATAGCTGCAGACTCTGGAGTGCATACCTTTTGCTCTGCTGAAGACAAATTGGTGTGTTTCTGAGACTGTTTTGAAACTCAAAGTATTTGCTAAGGTGAGAAAAGATTTCTTTAATTTAGATAGAAAATAGTGTGCTTTAAGGAGAAAATTATGAAGAAAGTTGTGTTTTTCAAATGTTGCTTTGTCTCAAGTGTTTTACAAATAGATTTTGTTTCTTTGAGAAATAATAATTGGAGAAAATGTGAAGTATTAGTACTGACAGGGTTTTTATGTGCATAGGAGCTGTGGAGTGTTTTCAAATTATGACTTGTAAATCGTTTTTGAGAAAAAAGCAATGGTTTTAATATTGATGACAAGGACATAATGGTGTCTGCTTGTTTATAAGGTAATTGAGAGTCTCTGATGTTATTTTTCCCATTTCAATGTAAGAAGTTTGTCTGTGGAGCAAATTGCTTGTAAATATGCTGCCACCTGTGCATGGCAAATTTAGATTTTGAATGTTTGCGTTATATAGGCATGTTAAAGGTGACTGAAACATGCTGCAAAGGCAATCAAAAAACGCTTTTATGTGTCTTAAGGACATTTTAAGTCATTTCCCCATGTGTAGTGTTTTCAAATTATGAGTTGAAAATCGTTTTTGAGGTAAAGGAATGTTTTCAAAATTTATGTGCGCCATATGCCCCCAAATTTCTTTTTCAGGGGTGCAGGAGGGTGTTCTTGAGACACTCCTGCACCCTCGGAAAAATTCGTAATTTGCGATGAGGTAATTGCTAATCGCAAATTGCACCTTCATTCCTATGGGCCTCCTGCTGCATGGAAATGAATGGGTAATTTGTAATTAGCAAATAGCTCATCGCAAACTAGGAATGGTAAAGAATCGCTATTTATTCCTTAAAGTTCGCTATTTAGGAAATGCAAAAAACTTTGATGATACATATGGCGGTTCATCTCTAACAAGATAAGAAGCATAGGGATAGATTTATGATGACTGGCGCATCACAAGGGATGTGTTAGTCATTCTGTGCCGCTGTTCCGTCACCTATGGTGTGCTGCATTTACAATGTCAAGCTAGCCGGGCTGAAGAGAGGTGTTACCTCGAAACCGGTCCGGTCCTCGGATGCTTGATTCCGTTCTGGGAAGGACATGGCTTTTGTAGTTCGGACTGGACTGTTCCCATGGGGCAACAGGGTCAGAGCTGATTTGCATATCGCCATTGTCTAACCCAGGGTGGTGTGGAGTGCAAAAAAACGATGGATTTGGGCCCAGATCTTTTGACTGGGGGAGTGTGTGACATTGATCCACATTCAGTCCATCACTTGTTGTTTTTGCAATTGCCGCCCTAAGTGCGCTGGGGATGCCCAGACGTGGGTCCCAGGCACTCCACACCACTTGGAGTCAAGCTAGCCGGGCTGAAGAGAGGTGTTACCTCGAAACCGGTCCGGTCCTCGGATGCTTGATTCCGTTCTGGGAAGGACATGGCTTTTGTAGTTCGGACTGGACTGTTCCCATGGGGCAACAGGGTCAGAGCTGATTTGCATATCGCCATTGTCTAACCCAGGGTGGTGTGGAGTGCAAAAAAACGATGGATTTGGGCCCAGATCTTTTGACTGGGGGAGTGTGTGACATTGATCCACATTCAGTCCATCACTTGTTGTTTTTGCAATTGCCGCCCTAAGTGCGCTGGGGATGCCCAGACGTGGGTCCCAGGCACTCCACACCACTTGGAGTCAAGCTAGCCGGGCTGGAGAGAGGTGTTACCTCGAAACCGGTCCGGTCCTCGGATGCTTGATTCCGTTCTGGGAAGGACATGGCTTTTGTAGTTCGGACTGGACTGTTCCCATGGGGCAACAGGGTCAGAGCTGATTTGCATATCGCCATTGTCTAACCCAGGGTGGTGTGGAGTGCAAAAAAACGATGGATTTGGGCCCAGATCTTTTGACTGGGGGAGTGTGTGACATTGATCCACATTCAGTCCATCACTTGTTGTTTTTGCAATTGCCGCCCTAAGTGCGCTGGGGATGCCCAGACGTGGGTCCCAGGCACTCCACACCACTTGGAGTCAAGCTAGCCGGGCTGAAGAGAGGTGTTACCTCGAAACCGGTCCGGTCCTCGGATGCTTGATTCCGTTCTGGGAAGGACATGGCTTTTGTAGTTCGGACTGGACTGTTCCCATGGGGCAACAGGGTCAGAGCTGATTTGCATATCGCCATTGTCTAACCCAGGGTGGTGTGGAGTGCAAAAAAACGATGGATTTGGGCCCAGATCTTTTGACTGGGGGAGTGTGTGACATTGATCCACATTCAGTCCATCACTTGTTGTTTTTGCAATTGCCGCCCTAAGTGCGCTGGGGATGCCCAGACGTGGGTCCCAGGCACTCCACACCACTTGGAGTCAAGCTAGCCGGGCTGAAGAGAGGTGTTACCTCGAAACCGGTCCGGTCCTCGGATGCTTGATTCCGTTCTGGGAAGGACATGGATTTTGTAGTTCGGACTGGACTGTTCCCATGGGGCAACAGGGTCAGAGCTGATTTGCATATCGCCATTGTCTAACCCAGGGTGGTGTGGAGTGCAAAAAAACGATGGATTTGGGCCCAGATCTTTTGACTGGGGGAGTGTGTGACATTGATCCACATTCAGTCCATCACTTGTTGTTTTTGCAATTGCCGCCCTAAGTGCGCTGGGGATGCCCAGAAGTGGGTCCCAGGCACTCCACAACACTTGGAGTCAAGCTAGCCGGGCTGAAGAGAGGTGTTACCTCGAAACCGGTCCGGTCCTCGGATGCTTGATTCCGTTCTGGGAAGGACATGGCTTTTGTAGTTCGGACTGGACTGTTCCCATGGGGCAACACGGTCAGAGCTGATTTGCATATCGCCATTGTCTAACCCAGGGTGGTGTGGAGTGCAAAAAAACGATGGATTTGGGCCCAGATCTTTTGACTGGGGGAGTGTGTGACATTGATCCACATTCAGTCCATCACTTGTTGTTTTTGCAATTGCCGCCCTAAGTGCGCTGGGGATGCCCAGACGTGGGTCCCAGGCACTCCACACCACTTGGAGTCAAGCTAGCCGGGCTGAAGAGAGGTGTTACCTCGAAACCGGTCCGGTCCTCGGATGCTTGATTCCGTTCTGGGAAGGACATGGCTTTTGTAGTTCGGACTGGACTGTTCCCATGGGGCAACAGGGTCAGAGCTGATTTGCATATCGCCATTGTCTAACCCAGGGTGGTGTGGAGTGCAAAAAAACGATGGATTTGGGCCCAGATCTTTTGACTGGGGGAGTGTGTGACATTGATCCACATTCAGTCCATCACTTGTTGTTTTTGCAATTGCCGCCCTAAGTGCGCTGGGGATGCCCAGACGTGGGTCCCAGGCACTCCACACCACTTGGAGTCAAGCTAGCCGGGCTGAAGAGAGGTGTTACCTCGAAACCGGTCCGGTCCTCGGATGCTTGATTCCGTTCTGGGAAGGACATGGCTTTTGTAGTTCGGACTGGACTGTTCCCATGGGGCAACAGGGTCAGAGCTGATTTGCATATCGCCATTGTCTAACCCAGGGTGGTGTGGAGTGCAAAAAAATGATGGATTTGGGCCCAGATCTTTTGACTGGGGGAGTGTGTGACATTGATCCACATTCAGTCCATCACTTGTTGTTTTTGCAATTGCCGCCCTAAGTGCGCTGGGGATGCCCAGACGTGGGTCCCAGGCACTCCACACCACTTGGAGTCAAGCTAGCCGGGCTGAAGAGAGGTGTTACCTCGAAACCGGTCCGGTCCTCGGATGCTTGATTCCGTTCTGGGAAGGACATGGCTTTTGTAGTTCGGACTGGACTGTTCCCATGGGGCAACAGGGTCAGAGCTGATTTGCATATCGCCATTGTCTAACCCAGGGTGGTGTGGAGTGCAAAAAAACGATGGATTTGGGCCCAGATATTTTGACTGGGGGAGTGTGTGACATTGATCCACATTCAGTCCATCACTTGTTGTTTTTGCATTTACAATGCGGCGCATCATGGGGCAAAAACAGCACAGATGCGTGACGTATCTGTGCCGTAAAGGTGGCGCATTGCTGGAGTTGTATCGCAAGTGTGATGAAGCTCCAGCAAGGCTCAGGGGTGCCCCTGTCGCAGGGTTTCTGTTCTCACACAGAACTGTGGACAGAGGATTGGAACCTCGGCGAATTAGGGTGCCCCAAAACTCACCTTAGTAATCAAAAACCCCTTAGCAAGCTAGTACAGTGTCACATTGGATATAACAAACTCTCAATGTTTAGACAATCCAGAATATGAACTTATAGTACCTTAGGATACCTTAGGATACGTGGAACTCATGAACAGTCGGTCGTTATATATTTGTTAGAAACCAGAACATGGAGTTAAGAAGAACACATGTGTATTTGAAATGTTTATTTACTAATGCCGTCTTGTCAGGCGTAGTATCTTAGATAATACAAGTACACATATTATCAGTAGCAAAATTACCAGCATAGTTACTAGTACATAAAAAGCGCATGGTGACAGTATGTTAACATGCTGTAAATGAATAAGAGTTAGCAACACTTATAAGCAGCCGCGGGCCGTGGAGGGAGTTACGGTGGGGCAGGGAGGCGGGGAGGGGGAGGGGCAGGGTGGAGAGGGCTCCACCCTGCCCCTCCCCCTCCCCGCCTCCCTGCCCCACCGTAACTCCCTCCACGGCCCGCGGCTGCTTATATCTCACCCTCCCTAATACACATATTATATTATTTGCTAAGAAGGTCTCTTTGTGTTGGTTTAGGGCGTGCCCATACTTAGATTTGAAGAAATCACATCAGCATACACCAGCTCTCTCTTCATGTGAACCGCATCAAGTGTTGTGTATGTGTGTTCGGCAAAGCAATATAAAACCCGCGTCATGCCCAGAATTGGCAGAAGCTGCACTTATGTTATGAGTATGAAGTCGTGGAGATCAGACCTCATAACAATTCTGTATCGTGTTGTTCTTGAAACTTCAGCACTCGTTGTACAGATATAGTTTAACAAGTAAAGCAGATAGTAGAGCAATAACATATTATTCTCATGTAAATCACGATGAACTATTAGGTTGAAAGCTAAAGCAACAACTAAGTGTCGTGTGCAGAAGTTGCAAAAAAGGAAAAATGGCGTTTAAACCGGTAATGAGCCCATGCTAACTTAACACGGTGTAAAGATATCCAGGATCTACATGACACCTCCCCATGATCCGGAAACAAACTGAATAAGATAATAGAAGTGCCATCTCATGAGAGCAGATTGCAACTTTATATGTGGACGGTCCGCAAGGTAAAACATTAAAAACTAGGAAAATTTAATGCTAAAGAAAAATAAAACAGCCAACTACTTTATCGAGGCTTAAGTCAATAGGCAAGCTAAATAATAAAAACTTGACAAATAAGTCAATGAATTGTCAATGAAATGCTAGTACTCAGCATATCAAACATGAAAAAGGTCTATGACATAACTGTGTATGCAAAATAAGCTGCAACAGCCTCTAATAGGAAGTCACCGTCTTCATCCGAAAAGAGTTCAGCCATCCAATTTAAAAGCGGAAAAGAACATACGTGCTCTCCCAGCACCGGATCCTCTATCACCATCAGAGGACAGCTCGGTGGGTTTTCAAGAAAGCTCTGTTCCAAGAAAGACTGTGTTGCCGCCAGTAAATTCCAGGGACCAATTAGTCCATGCATCAATGCCACAGCCATAATCCTTTCGCCAGGACAAACCAACTCGTGAGTAATGATAGGACTCATCAGCTGATTAAAGTCGACGTCAGGAGAAACCGGTCCGCAGAGACACAAATCAATGGCCCAATCGAAATCACAGGTCAGGCAGTGAAATACAGGCTGGACACAGGTGAAGTAGGAGAATCGAAAAGACAATCCATATGCCGTGCTTAATATTGCCAACGGCATTGTGCCATAATATTCAAGCATGCGATTGCGGAACAGCGTCAGCAGCTGCAGGGCGGGAGCTTGCACAGGAGGGACATCCATATTTAAAAATGTAAAAAAGCACAAGAGCGTCCGCTGGTAATGCAAGTAAAAATGGGAATCCACCAAGCACAGTGGAAAAAATAGAATGAAAGAAAGCAGGGATGACTCCAAAGATTTTCTCAAATGAAGTCACAAGACCACTGGTAACAACTTTAAAAAAGTGCGCCAGGCCCTTTGTGGAGGGCGCGTTAGAGATAGTCCGAACCATCTTGCTGAAATGGAAAGGCGAATCTGTATTGAAAAGGGTCTGCATCTCTGTACGGGTGTTCGCTATGTGAAGCACGAAAGTTTCACGGGCCGAACTCAAGGCCACCTCTCTCTGAGACAAAAGAGCTCTTATTCTTGCCATGCCGTTGAAATGTGCTCCCAAGGTTGGTATTTGTGGCCAGATTGAAAACTCCCTATGTTCATGTGTGGGAGGAAATAGAACATTTCTGCAGCAAATAACCCGTTCACTTACTGTTACGATAAAAGGAATACTTTTAATTAACCCAGAACAATCTTCATTATTGAGCATCAAATAACTACCATTTTCCAACAACTTGAACGTGGGGATGATAGCAGGAACTGGCGTGCTTTGCAACACGCAAGCCATATTTGGTCGGTGTTTGTTGCATGAACCGTGTAACTGTATGTGCCTACACATTAGTGAATGGTCCGGCGTCTCAGTGCATTCCTCTCCATTCAGATAAACTTCTTGATCATCTTTGAAAATCTGTATGTGTATGGAAGCGACCAGACCTCATGAAGAAAACCACTACCTAAAGGTTAATAACGACCTATTGGTATATATTTCATACAATTTGAAAACTTATATAAAGCAAAAGGCAGCGTTATTAAACCGTGGATAAGGCACGTTGCCAAAGCAGTCAACCTTTTGGATTTATACTGGAAATGTTAAAGGAAGAATTACGGAGTAGGGCCTGTAAATCTTTAATGGACAACCGAGTAAAATTACTCCAACCATTATATTCCTGTAACTCCGGGATAGTAGGGGTGTTTAATTTTTTAGAAGTAGCCAATCCAAAGCATTTTGTCTGGGAAATTGTTTCATTCACAAACAACATATGATTTGGGATGAGACATGCACGGTGCAAAGCCTCAGTGCCTTGTACCTGCCAGGTTCGTGAACCCCAAACTGATGTAGATCCTGGATATCTTTACTCTGTGTTAAGTTAGCATGGGCTCATTACTGGTTTAAACACCATTTTTCCTTTTTTGCAACTTCTACACACGACACTTAGTTGTTGCTTTAGCTTTCAGCCTACCTGCGTCAAGATCTATGCCTGCTTCAAGCAGGCGCAGGGTTTTGATGTAGCTTTGTCCTATCTGATTGTAAATGCGGCACACCGTGGGTGGCAGAGCAGCGGTGCACGTTAACTGGTGCATCCCTGGGGATGTGCTAGTTAATATAAATCTGCCCCTTTACATTTAATTATGTGCAGGGGACACAGAGTCGGTGAGGTTTATCCAAGGTTAAGAAGAGATGAGTCCTGTTCAGTGAAAAATTGGAGATAGGCTTCACCTCCTCTGCTCCTCAGCATCGTTGGACATGGTTAAATATTAGCTGCAAAATGTTACTCTTGTTAAACAATTTTACTATTATAATCTCTGAGATTTGTCTCTTACTGTGCAACATCTCATTGTTGTTATCTTTCTTTAAAGATAAAGACAACATCAACATGAGCGACAATCAGCAATCAGTTGATTTCGACCTCATCATTGAACTCGTAATAGAAACATCAGTGGATGTTGATCCCTTGGATTATTTCAATCCTGAGGATGAAGAAGAACGTGATGAGGATGCAGATTTGTCAGAATTGTATGACATAGGATGGGAAGCTGACTTGCTTGAGCCTATGGAACTATAAACATTTATTTTATAAATTTATAATAAATAAAAAGTAAATATGTAAACCGTTTAATTTAAAAATAAAGACACCTTCAAAAACAGGTTATGTGTAGTGTCTTCAATAAAATATTAAAATATGGTCATAAAATTAGATCAGATTCATATATAAAACAGGACAGGTAAAATGAATATAAATTCCATTTCTTTTCTGCTATTTCTGTATTCTAAATTTGCCATGTACAAAAAATTCTTCTATGTAAAAATGTTAAGTAGTGTGTTAAGTTTTTGATGACTGTTATTAATTTACTGTTGGGTAATAGTGGTTAATAACATTTTTTATTATATTTTACCACAGATTCAACTGCAGATTATTTCAAGATTTTAAGATGCCAAGCAAAGAAAGAGTGAGAAAGGCTGCAAAACGTCAAAGACAGCAGGTGAATGAAAAAAAGCAGCAGTCCTCTAACAAAAAGATTTGTCAAGTCACCAAGAAAGCACCGGGTAAGAGTACAAAAACATTCATAAGAAATATTTCTAGTAAAAAAAATATTACTACAGAAAATGTTTCAGTCCAGAAAAGGAGAAGCAATTCAAACGGTAAGGAAAGGCCAATGAGAAATGTTACTGCTAGAGTAAGAGATAACTCTATGCATGAAAGTAGAAGGAAACAACAGTTTAGGGACATTCGTAAACGAATGTTCCGCAACAGGATAATTGGCAATTTGTTAAAAAATATTAAGAAAGGTCAACAGAAAGTGGTTTTTTATAAGAGAAAAAAAATAGTTGAGAAAGTTATTGATCAGGCATTTGAAATTAAACGTAAGTTATTTATTTTGACAATCAATAGAATTAGGAAGCTAAACAAGGCAATTTATGATTTCAAAAGAAATAGTAGATGGAAGAGAATAGTTAATCGTAGTAATTTTTGTGAAGTTTTTTCTGGAGAATGGATGCATAGTTCAAGCTCTGAGGCATTTTTTAATGAGGAGAGTTATTTCCAGGATAATGATTTGGTGCATGCAGTTGACACCAGTGGTCGAGCTTATGAAGTGAAAGATGGTTGTCCAGTTGAAAAAGAAAAACTTGTGACAACAGAGATAGAAGAGGTGTTAGGTAATGAGGTTTTAGGGAGACGTGCTAAGGGTCCTGTGTACACCTGGAAGTGTAGTAGTATTTGCAGTGTACGACAGGATTCCATCAATTTGCTATGTGATTTTATACGGTCATTTAATAAGAAAAGTTTGAAGCAGAAAATGAAGTTGTTGCAAGAATTAGATCCTTGCAGAGTGAGAGAAGTGATAGGTTTGCATGGTCATTCACTGGCTTGTCTTTCCAGGAGAGTATGCCAGAGTGTTTTTCATCATTTCAGGATGCTAGCAGTGCATCATAATAAAGTGAGGAAATTAGTTAGAATGTTGTATTATGCTAAGAGTCCAGCAATTATGCTTAAACAATTATGCGCTGCTCTTTTGCATGGTTCTGAAATAGATGTGAAGAATATATGTGAAGAAATTGAGTTTTGTTACTTTGGGAGTAAAGAGGAGAATGTTGAAATTGACCAAGAAGAAGAGAGTAATGTGGAAGATAGTGTACAGGTTTCCAGTACAGATAATTTCCAGAGGGAAATTGCGACGTTTGAGGTGAAATCAAGTGAGAGGCCAAATTTCACTTGTGTGTGTTGTCGACGCACTTATTATAAGAATCAGACTAAGTTAGTGGATTTATATGGAAAAAGTGAAAGGGAAAATAATAGTGAATGGAAGGATTTTACAACATACTTGATGGTAGAAAATTGTTTTGATTTGGGATTGGATCAACGTGTGTGTACTTATTGTTGTAACAAATTAAATCAAAACCAGATGCCTGCTAGAGCAGTTCATAATAATCTGGAATTGGTTGAGATTCCTTCTGAATTGAAGGATTTAAATACTTATGAATCTATTTTGATTCAAAGTATCCATCCCTTTCAGGCTATTGTAAGAATGGAGCCAAAGACAGGGAAATTGCCTCCATCAGATTTACAGAGAGGATTAAAGGGAAGAGTTGTTTATTTGCCTCTAGATTTGAAGAAAAACATTAACACAATTGGAGTAGAAAAAGTGGAAGAGGAACCTCTTGTTATCTTAGTTAATGGGGTTCCGACAAAGAATAAGAAAATATGGCAAGATTTAGTAGATGTTAGGAAAGTCAAAAGGGCAACATTGTATTTGAAAAAATATAATAAATACTATAAAAATGTATATGTTGCAGAAGAGGAAGTAAGTGAGGAAGAGGATAGCGATTTGTGTGCTGGTCAAATTGAGAAAGTAGAACCCTGTACTAGTGAAGAAATATATGAACATTATAGTGTTCATCCTTTGCATTCCAAGGAAGTCATGGGGAATGCTATTGAGTTGTTTCAAATGAAACAAGCGAAAGGGAGTCCCATTAGTGTTTGGGAGGAAAGTTTGGAAGCTCGGTGTTTCCCACAGCTTTTTCCAACAGGTCAGGGAGGAAGATATGATGAGCGATCTCATCAAATTCCTGCTTCTGAATACCGGACTTTGCGATTGTATGCAGGAGATCCTAGGTTTCGACAATGCATTCCTTATTTGTTTCATCTCCTGTTTGAAAGCGATCTGTCTGGACTGTCATATGCAGTGAACCACATCTTGAAAAGTGGTATACACATGCAAAACATCTCGGCAAGTGACTTTATGGATAAAGTCAATGTCCAAGACAGTATTTTGGATTCTCACCTGATTAATCTCATGGCGTGTCAGCGTGGTACTAATGAGTACTGGTACCGTCGTCATGGTGATTTAAAATGTATACTGAGGAACTTAGGAACTCCCACATGGTTCCTCACTTTGAGCTGTGCTGAGTATGGCTGGGAAGACTTACTTGAATTTCTACGAGAGGCAAATGCTAACGTAGAAAACATCGAATTCAAGACACCCGGAGAACTGTGCTCTTTGGATCCAGTCAATGTATGTAGGTACTTCAATCATAGATTTGAAGGTATGATGTCTTTCATCATGAATAAGAAGAATCCACCTCTTGGAGAGGTGTTGGATTTCTTCTGGAGGAAGGAGTACCAAGCAAGAGGTGCTCCTCATATACATATGTTGCTGTGGATCAAGGATGCACCTAAATTTGGAACGGATGCAGAAGACTCAGTGATGAGTTTCATAGAACAGTATTCTACGTGTGCTGTTCCAAACGCAAAGGAGAAAAAAAGCCTAAGAGAAAAAGTTCTACGTTTCCAAAGCCATCGATGTTGAAAGTACTGTCGTCGTAAATTCCGGAACAAAGACAAGTTCTACACCAAATGTCGTTTCGGCTTTCCACGACCGGTGATTTCTAAAGGAAGAGTGAACAGTTTGATGTCTTCGCTGCGACATAATGTGATGAAGAAATCACCTAAAAACACATACAATTTGAAGAGGAACGAAGAGTCTAAGTACATCAACGACTACAACCCGGTGATTTTGTCCATGTGGAATGCTAACATGGATATACAGTTTGTGGCTGATAACTCTATGGCTGTGGCTCGGTATGTGACATCTTACATCACCAAAAAAGAGAAGACAGAATTGAAGGATATGTGGGAGGACATTTCCCATGAAAAGAGCCTCAGCAAGAAGTTGTACAGTTTCAGTCTGAAGATGTTGTCGCATCGAGAAATCGGAGCTTACGAATGTTCTGACCGGTTGTCTTCAGCAAGTCTCTATGCCAAGTCCAGGAGTATCGTTTGGGCGAGTGTTGGTCTGGCTGCAACGCGTAATCGAGTTCTGAAACCTGTGCGGGAAATTGAGTATTTGGCGGAAAAGGAGCCAAACAGTACCGACATTTTGAAGAGCAACATGTTGGATACATATTATCCAAATCGAAGCAGTCACCTCGAGAATGTTTGTCTGTATGAGGTTCTGCAAAATTACATATTCAAGAGGAACATCAAAGAAGATACTGAGAAAGGAGTGTATGCTGTAATAGGAAGTGAGGGATGTCTGGTCAAGCAAAGAAAAAGCCACTTGATAAACCATCGAAAATTGAGTGGCGAATCTCCTGAAAAAAAGGAGTTTTTCTATTTAGCACTTTTGCAACTTTTTAAGCCTTGGCGTGCAGAAGAGGAACTGCTTGGAGATTTTCTTTGTTACGAAGACTCATTCAAGGCTGCCAAGGAGACCATAGAATGTCATGCTTTTCCCAAATATGTAGAAATGTTGAATGTGGAAATTGAGCAGGAAGCAACGATTGCAGCCGAGATTGCCAGAGACAGTTCTCAGGACAGTCAGAGTTCTGCTTCATTGAGTCAGGATCCACTAGGAGGACCTCTTATCGAAAATGAAGCTGCCACTGCTATGAATGAAGTGGAAAGAGCCATGGCACATGCTCAGGAGGATGCGGTTAACTTAGAAGAGTTGGAAAGACAACTCAACGTTGAGCAGAGGAAAATATATGACGAGATTACCATGCAAATTGATCATGGATTAAGTCATGACAAGAAAGAGTGCTCATGTACGTCGTTGAAGCCTGTCCGACTGTACGTGAGTGGAGAAGCGGGAACTGGAAAAAGTTTCCTTATTAAAGCAATTTCATGTTATTTGCAGGAAAGGACAGAGTCATCACTGTCTTGTGTTGTCACCGCTCCAACTGGACTGGCAGCACATAACATTAAAGGGATTACTCTACATCGTTTACTGATACTGCCAGTGGAGCATGACAACAAATTAGAATATCACAAGCTATCTGGAGATGCTTGTTTTGAAGTTTCAAGAGTCTTGAGGAAAATGAAACTTCTTATCATTGACGAAGTAAGCATGGTTTCCAATGTCATGCTTGCCTTTGTGCATTTGAGAATGCAAGAAGTTCTCAAAACAGAGTATGATGTGTTATTTGGTGGCAAACACATTATTGTTTTCGGAGATCTTCTGCAGCTGACACCAGTGAAAGGGCAACCTGTGTTCAAAATGCTCACGCATGAAGATACCAGGAAGTGCTTAGGGAGCATTGGCAACGTCAATATATGGTTAAACTTCAATTATGCTGAACTGCATGAAAATATGCGTCAGGCAAAGGATGAAGTTTACAAGACTATTCTACAAGATGTTAGAATTGGAAAAGTGACCGAGCATGGGAAAGAAGCTTTACATTCACGATTACTGACAAATTTATATCCAGACGAAGATGTTGTGCCTGAGAATATTTTTCAGAAAGTTACTGAGAAAAAATCTGGAATATGTTTGATGCCAACTCTTGCAGAATGTGCCAAATTCAACAACAAAATGTTGCATTTAGAAAAGCAAGAGATTGTGAAACTGGAAGCTATTGACAGAGTAGAGCATATGGGATCAACAATTATTTTGTCTGAGAATCTGAAAACAAAATTGGATTCATTAGAGAAGAGTATATCTAAAACTGCGGGTTTTGAAAAGACTCTGAATGTGTGCTTGAACTGCCGTATAATTTTAAGAAGGAATTTACATGTTGAAAGAGGTCTGGTAAATGGATCAATGGGTAATGTTGTTGATTTTGTGAAATACAGAAATAGAGATGGAATTGAATTTTTAAAAATTAAATTTGATGGCATTGAGGAAGTACAGCTAATTGCTCGTTGTTCTGCTAGATTTTTGCTTGTGAAAGACTTATATGTTCGTCGTAAGCAGTTTCCTGTTTGCTTGGCATATGCGGTGACAATCCATAAATCGCAAGGTTTAAGTGTAGACTGTGCATTGGTGAATATTGGCAGTTCTGTGTTCAAGGAGGGTATGGCATATGTGGCATTGTCACGAGTTAGAACTTTATCGGGATTGTACTTGATTGAGTGTGATGTCACAAACATTTGTGCGGATCTAGATTGTGTTAAGGAATACAATAGGTTAAGAAGAGAGTATGCGCCACATTTGCCTCAGTATCCTTTGTTTGAGAAACGTGTGGTAGGCCGGAAACGAAGAAATGTGACCAATACTGGAGAAGTTGTAGCAAAAAGACGAAAAGTTGATGAACCTGAAATTATAAGCAGAAACAAAAAGGATTCTGTTGAAGATGTTGTTGGTTTTCAATTTGAAAACAGTTCTGGTGTCAACTGCTATGCTAATGTAGTGGTTAATGTTTTGTTTTCTCTAGAAAATGTAAAAGAAGAGATTGTGGTCAATTCTGATCAAAGATTTTGCAGTTTGTTAAATTCTGTGTTAGAGAAATGTAGCACTGATAGAACAAACATAGAAAGTGTGTCTGAAATTCGAAATCTGTTAGACAGATGTTCAGGCCAAACACAATTCTCTCAAAATAGTCAGCAAGATTGTCAGGAGTTTTTAATTTATATGCTTGATGTATTGCATGATGAAGGTGTAGATGTAGATCACCTGTTTGGGCTTTCTTATCAATGGCAGAATGACTGCGAGAACTGTAGGGTATCAAGTACTACTAGTGTAGACTCAGAAAGATTTATATATTTAACTTTGCCAGACAGTAAATCAGTCTCTTTTAATAAGCTAGTAAAAGCAGCTGATCACAACATGGAGTGTAGCCAATGTAAATCTGAAATGATGTCCACATTATTTATACGAACATTTGGCCAGTATGTCATTTTAATGTTCCAACGATGTAGGCCTGATGGAACAAAATTGACAACTTTAATTAAAAATGTTGTGGCTTCACAGTTGTCAATATCAGGAAGGACTTTTGTAACTGTAGCAATTATATATCATGATGGTCCTTCAATAACATCAGGACATTATACAGCTTATTTAAAGTGTAGAAATGGCTGGTCATTCTGCAATGATTCTGTTTTAATTTTCAAAAAAAAATTGCCGTATGACCTTAAAAACTCTTACCTGGTGTTTTTAAAACCAAAATTTTAGGGAAAGAATCTCGGGATGTGCTCTGAGGAATTTCAAGAAGTTCTAATGGCTCCTACACGATTTGGCCTTGAGGATAAGTGTAGTTCAGAGACATAACTTCTAACCATAAGACTGGACATCATGGAGAAATAAGTGCACTTTGAATGAGTTCAGAAAAACTATTTCTTTTTATAAGCTAATTGAAGCAGCCAATCAAAACATAGAGTAGAGGGAATGTAAGTCTGCAATGCTGTCTACTGTTTTACATTGCTTTGTGATTAAAAGTGATGTAGAGAATTAAATAATTGTAGTAGTCATAGAGGTAGTGTAAGTCTGCTTCATAGTAAGCAGTATCAGTGTCATAGGAAATGTAGAACATGACTGAGGAAGAAGGGGAAGATATTACTAGTCCAGGATTGTGAAAATGATCTTCAACATTTTAATTCTGAAAGTTGCGGAAATGCCAAATGACGGGATTGGCTTACAAGAAATCCAAGAGTTATAAATGGCTCTGACAAGATTTGGCCTTGTGGAAACTTGTGGTAGAGAGGAAGAAGTCATTTATTGTATGTAACATGTTTTTCAAAATGATGGAGGTTTTCTTTCAGAAAGTGGCGGGCTGAAAGTAATAACAGCACAACAGAGTGTAAGCTGTTCATAGGACATCCTTTGACGTCATGGAAAGTAAGTTAACTTTAAGGAGTTCTGAATTCTGATTTGTTATGTTGTATGGGTTTATTAAACACAATCATTTTGATTGTGTTTTTTTTTCCCCGCTGTTATATGATGAATACCTTCAAGTCACTGTTTTTAGTGAAATTTGATACATTCTGAGAACAGCAAAAATAAACCATTTAACATGTATAATTAATTCGGTACTGTTTCCATTTATGATGTACATTTAGAACTGTGTAGGAGGCATGGAGAAGGAGAGGCTTCTGTAAGTGTCAAAGTTCTTGCATACAGTGCTCATATTCTACGTAGTCTTTTATATTTCATTACTTTAACTGTTTCTGACTGATCTAAATTTTTTTTTAAAAAAAGAACAGTAAGTATAAGGGAAGGAAACAGACAGTTATGTTAAAATAAACACAGCTATAGGGAATAAACTAGGGATACTGTTACCCGCAATCCTCTGCTGATGATGTCACTGAGCATGTCATGAATGATGTAATATGTGACATCATCAGCAGTGGATTACGGGTAATAGTATCTCTAGTTTACTCCCCTATAGCTGTCTTTCTTTTAACATAACTGTCTGTTTCCTTCCCTTATACTTACTGTTCTTTTTTTTAAAAAAAATTTTGGGGTTCGCTTCCGGTTCGTGTACCGGGAAGCGAACTAAGAGAAATAGAGGTTGGCACAGTTCCAAATATTGTACCAATTTTTTAATAACGGGGAGGTAGTTCTGAAAAGAACTTTTTTTTTTATTGTTTTTGTTGTTTTATATTTTTTTTATTATTTTTCTGAACATTTTTTTACTTTTTTCGAATTTTTCTGAACAGTTTTATATTTTTTTTTGTTTTTTTTCGGAGGGGGCAACGAAAACGATTCATTGTAAAGGGCTCAACAGGAGAAACAAAACAAAAAAAAAGTATTTATTATTTGGGGCGTTTCGTACAAACTTGCATATGATAGTCAATAGCTCTGTTGATCAGAGTGATGCTACTTTCTCCGTAGCAAATGAATCCACTGCAATGTACGCAGACTTGTTTTACTTCACGAAATCTCGTTTGTATATTTGGCACCATCTCCCTGCCCTCTGGTCCCGTTACTTCCGGTACAACAGATCTTCTGGCCATAATAGGGAGATTATCTAGGTCGTTACGAAACTGTGCAGCACTGTAGTTGTTAGGATGCCACCTAGTCATATGGCGATGCATTGTGTAGTTTCCGAAACTGTATTTTTTGTCGGTCCCTCTGGACAGTCTATCTTGACATATAAGGCAAGTTACGTATCTTGCATTTACTTTTTTCTGACCTTTGGGAATTTTAAAAAATTGCCAAATGAAGTTTTCTTTCCGGTGAGACGTCCTGGGCTCCTCAGGCAAAAAGTGCCTCTCTTCGTGCTCGTCGTACTGTTCCTCTTCTTCCTCTTCTTGCTGAATTATAACTTCAGCAGGTGGTCCACTCTTCCTTGGATGTGGTGGAGGTGGTGGGGAAGCACCAGCTGAAGCTACTAAAGAAGCCATTGCTCACTGGTAACAAAGGGTCTTTCTCTCACAATGATAAAAGTCAGAGTGAGGAAAGAAGAAGGGATTTTTGTCATTTGGGAAAAACAATAGTTCTCAACCAATGAAAAGTGTTCATTTTATATTATATGACCTAGTCTTACATCATTAGGAAACCAAAAGTGAAATTAACCAATGAAAAGTGTTATTACCAAGTCACATGACCTGCTGTGTTTACGTTACGCGCTTTGCAGGGCCTCCCGGTTTGCTTCCAGAAACCTGTGCTTTGCGACTCGGTAAGCGTACCAGTTCGCTAACGTAGCACGTCATATGACGTATCACGCGACAACGCGAAACGTCATTCGGACGGGAGGCGTGACGATGTTGTTTTCTAACGCGGCAGTTGCGGTAAAGAAACGTTTACCGGCTCGCGGTCTATTTCGCGGCATCAAGGTCAGCTAACGGGAAGCTTCCCGATTCGCGAAGCGGGAACGAAGAAAAAAAAATATTAAAAAAAAAAGTTATTAATAAACATATCAAATATATTTTTGGATTTAAAGAAGAATACATTTTACAGCTACAGATATTAGCTGTTAAAAAACCAATGAAATTCACTGAAAAAACCATAGGTTATACACCATATATAGTTGGGAATTAGCATTTACAAAACCTTGAAAATTCACTGAAAAAACCATAGGTTATAGACCATATATAGTTAGGAATTAGCATTTAGAAAACCTTATTTTACTCACACAAAACCATTGAAATTCCATATATAGTTAGTTGCACTAACTATATATCACGCACCCGCAATCCACTGCTGATGATGTCACATATTACATCATTCATGACATGGTCAGTGACATCACTGATGACATCTCAAATGACATCACTGATGACATCACTGATGACATCTCAAATGACATCACTGATGACATCATGACACACCAATACCAGTTACTACATACGCACTCACTGATTCCTACGTCTACACACACATTCACTCATTCACCCATACAATCACTCATACATACAGTCACTCATTATTACAACACTATCATATGCACTCATAGACCTATGCAGACAGTCACACACTGCCACTCATCCATGGAGTTACTCACACACCAAGTCAGTCCTGTAAAGAATCAATCACACTTCCATTTCTTCATCTATACAGTTAAACACAGAACACCATACTTCATTGACATCACTGATGATATCACTAATGACATCTGAGATGACATCACTGATGACATCTCAAATGACATCACTGATGACATCATGACACACCAATACCAGTTACTACATACGCACTCACTGATTCGTACGTCTACACACACATTCACTCATTCACCCATACAATTACTCATACATACAGTCACTTATTATTAGAACACTATCATATGCACTCATACACCTAGTCAGTCCTGTGAAGAATCAATCACACTTCGATTTCCTCATCTATAGTTAAACACAGAACACCATACTTTTCACACATATACTAACACATACTTACTCTCTTATACAATCACTGATACAAGTACACATTGATATGCACAGAGTCACACACCTCCCAGCCAGCCACACACACACTCAGTCTTCCATACATCCACTCATTCTTCAATATGTAAAACATATTTAAACTTTACAAAAACACACAGTCACTGGATGTTGTCATCAGTGATGTCATCAGTGATGTCATTTGAGATGTCATCAGTGATGTCATCAGTGATGTCACTGACCATGTCATGAATGATGTAATATGTGACATCATCAGCAGTGGATTGCGGGTGCGCGATATATAGTTAGTGCAACTAACTATAAATGGAATTTCAATGGTTTTGTGTGAGTAAAATAAGGTTTTCTAAATGCTAATTCCTAACTATATATGGTCTATAACCTATGGTTTTTTCAGTGAATTTTCAAGGTTTTGTAAATCCTAATTCCTAACTATATATGGTCTATAACCTGTGGTTTTTTCAGTGAATATATATATATATATATATATATATATGTAACATTTCTATGGCAAAATGAAACCCCTCATTTTGTTCCTTTTCAAATTAAATGTCTTAAGTGTTACCACTTTATTCCAATCAAGATGACTTCAGGTGTGCCATACTTTTGTCATAAGTAAGACTGTTAGCGTTCTAGTTGTTCTTTAGAGCACTCTGGGACATTCTGTCATTGGGCTATAGTTGGGCTACATCTGGCTGATATTTGGGCTACATTTGGGCTCTTTTGTCTCTGGTGGCCATCTTGGGAGACTGCATATCAGAAAAGGAACAACAAGTAAAATCAGTCCCAGACATCCCAAGACTGATAACGGGGTACAATGCCTATCATAGCCACGTGAAAAAAATCCTACAGAGACACTGGCCACTGATACATAATGATCCTGTAATAGGACAATGGTGTGGCAGAAGCCCACTCATTACTTTCAGAAGGGCCAAATCGATGCGCAACCAGCTGGTTGTCAGCGCACCAACCGTAACCAAACCACCGAATTGTTTAAGTAATCAGAGAGGTTTCACCAAGTGCTCTAAATGTAAAGCTTGCAAACAAGGTATCAACACCAAGGAAGTAATTGTTCTCTTTAGAAATAAGCCCTACGTCATCAGAAGCCTGCACACTTGCAAGACAGAATACGCAGTGTACGTTCTTGTTTGTAAATGTGGCAAGCGGTATGTAGGAAGCACCATCCACCCGCCACATGTCCGAATCCTGCAACATTTGCGAGCCATAAGCAATAACGATGAAACCTATCCAGTGGCCAGGCATATAAACAAAGCGCACTCTGGCAACAGCAATGACATCAAATATTTTGTCATTGACAGTATTGCCAAAAGCATCAGAGGAGGTAATCGCAGACTTGCCTTAAGGCGCTTGGAATCTAGATATATCATCTTACTAGATTCCAAGATCCCTAATGGGCTCAATGCCGACGAAGCATTCACCGTTCATCTATAAATCAGCATAGTAGTACTCCCGATTCCCCCCTTTTCCCATTCTTTTAACATCTGCATCACCACTTATGTAAATACTTTCTTTTGTCTGTTTTTTCAGCACCATTTTATATTCACTGTGTATCACTTATGTATGGCTCCATGGTATTCAACCAAAAGTGTAGGTAAACACGGGTGGGAAATGAGACATGCAACCCAATGAGTACTGGGGAGAATAGAATTGAACCCGCATGTTGATTGACTATTTTTAACTTTCACCACATACTTAGCGGATATAATGTATTACACAGTAATTACTCCACTTAGAGAAGAGGCTCGTTCGAGTGTCCGGTTATGTATATTATATATGACTGGTAACTGTGATTCCTTACACATCGTATGGTGTATATGTAACATTAAGTATGGCATTCAAGTCGATGCATTTATTACTTGCATAAAGAGTCACTGACTCTCACCTTTCAATTTATGTACATATTTATGTCCATGTCATCACTATGTTCCGCATACTACAGCCAATGACACACAACGTCCGTGTGAGACAATTTATATGTGGTTTATTATCCCTAGTATGCGCAAACCTTTTACATGCTTGAATTCAATGAGGTCTTTTGTTTATGTCTCGACCCGACCAGAGCCGTTCATCGAAGACTGGCTGTAAACCTATCCCCGTAGTTTATAAATATCTATGTTTGGCACGCGACACAATCATTTCATGGGACATACATGTTTGACTTTTGTCATTTAGATTCTCTCTGATTATGTTTAAGAGATAATAATTTAATTATATGTTCAGTGATTTTGACAATGATGGTGCGTTAATCACTTTCTGTTATCTGTAAAGGAACTCTTCTTTGTCCCTGGGAGTATAAACAAATAAGTGAACCGGGGTAACCATGACAACCAGCAACCTATCACAGTGATGTAACTGTCTTGTGTTCTCTTGCTGAGGTATGTGTATATATATCAGTATTGTCATTGATGTGGATGAAGTGAACAAGGCGGAGGCTTCCGCCGAAACGCGTCTGTAAGCAGCTTTTTGGAAATAAAATGGAACTTGAGCAGAACTCACGGTGTCAGTGCCATCCTTGATCGGAAGGAAATGCGGCTTGGTAACCAATACGAAGGATTTTGCTTTCCTGAGAATCCTACACTGACCCTCCTCGCTTTGGCGCGCTGTGCCGTCAGGATTACTGGTGGTGAAACTCGTGGAGAGAGATGCGCAGCGCCCCCCGAAACCCGATACTTGTGAGGAGACTGCGTGACTACACACGGACGAGTAACTAGATTGCTTTATTCCTGTGAGGGCTGGAGAGCAAACACAGGCAGTCAGGTAAGACAGTGAAAGTCTGTTGTGTTAGCCAACCAGTAATAAGCGCAAGGGTTTATGGGAGAGGTAGTCCCGGATCTGAAAACTAGAAACGGGCAGTGAATTCCCCAAGTGACTATCGTTTTCCTTTACGAGTATGGCTGCTGAGTGGGAAAAGGAAAGGGAGGAAGCTGCATTGGACATTTTTGCAGATGCTGATACAGGCAAGTCAGCCAAGAATAAACAATCCGCGGCGATGAATGAATCTGAACCAGACAACAGCACAAAAAAACTATGCGGTGAATTGGAGAAACTTCGCAAAAAAGAAATCGCCAAATGGTGGGAGATAAAATCTTTACAAAGATATCTAGATGTGGGCAGAATACAGAGAGGGTTAAGGATTCTAGTAGCCCCGACATATGAAAACCCGGATCCGGCCATGCTACAGGACTGGGCCGACAATTCTGCCCAAGCCTCACAAAACATGGTCAAAATACTAATTAAGTATGCTGCAAGTGATCGTGACAAATTAATAACTAGAACTGAAGAAATCCTAAAAGAACTAGAATCTAGAGAAGAACAGGATGAAATCTCAAAACTAATGAAAGAAATAAAGATAAAATTAACAAAACACGAGGAGGAAATCAAAGAACGAAAAGCCATAAAATTTCAGAGAGACCGAAATGATTACGTCAACGGACGTGTGTACACTTTTGCTAGAAAATGTGACAATATAAAAAGACAACAACTCTCGACAACTTCAAGTGGAGAAGAAACAGCTTCGGTATTAAGTGGCACAGACCTTAGTTCCTCTTTGGGCTCAGACACAGACAGCAACAGCTCAAGCGGGGCAGGAGGCCCGATTCCCATACCAGCGCAGGAGTTAGCTTATTTTCGTTTACAGCGCCTAGCAACACTCAGACCGCAAACGCAACGGCAGGCATGGTTCAAGGGCAAAACGAAACAAAACACAAAACAAAAAGCCAACGGAGAAAATACAGACGCTGGGGCAAACACGGTTGAAAAACAAACAAAGCCCAACTACAGAAAGAACAGGAAACAATAATGGCAGACAAACAATTGGAAAATATGGATAACACGGTGGTAAACCTAACGGACTTAATACTGACTGTAGAAGAGTCTAAGATTTTATCTTTGGGATTGACATACTGTACTATCACGAATTTTGATTATGCCCAGACCCGGATAGACCTTTTCCAATTCCTAAGAAAACTGAAATTACAGAAATATTTCTGGAACTGTGCTAAAAAAGACTCTGAAAAAGATTTGGGCATTGAAACAGAAAAAATGCTAGCCATTTCAGATATGGGGGTTCTAAGCGATATGATAGAATTAGAATTTGATGAATCAACGAGTCAACTTTCAACTGGCGAAGTAGCAGCCCAATCCAACCTGAACACCAATTTGTCTGCACAAACCAAATTCAGACCGAAATCTGTTTTCATGCCCATGTTAATGAAAGATGGATTAGATTTGTTTTCAGAATATGTCATTAAGGAAGTCAAGGAACTTTCAATTATGAGTACAAAGAATTTCTACAGGACTGACCATGAAAAGAGGTTCAAATATAACAACCTTATAAAGAAAATCAAAGACAGACCGGATATAGTGGTAAGATGGTCCGATAAAGGCGGCAACATTGTACTGTGGCCTCTCAAAATGTACAATGAAGAAGCGTTATCACAGTTGCAAGATCGAGAATGCTACTGCAGAATCAGCCCGACAGTGACGGTAGGAATTCAAGAACGCTACCATGCAGAGCTGTACAAATGGAAAAGTTCTAATTTGCTAAGTAAACCAGAATTTGAATTTCTTAAGAATGACTATCCAACAACGCCCCAACTTTACCTCATACCCAAGATACATAAAGACGCTTTGAAACCCCCAGGGAGACCTATTATTTCAGCTATAGGTAGTTTGTTGGAGAACACGAGCATTTATGTGGACAGTTTTTTGCAGAGGTTCGTTAAAGACTTACCCGCTTTTGTACAGGATAGTGGAGATTTTCTCCCTACAAAGTATATGATTTTGACTGGAATGATGAATATGTTTTCATGACCCTTGATGTGCAATCACTGTATACAAGTATTAGACACACGGATGGGCTTAAAGCACTCCAACATTACCTCAATCTGAGACCAATTGCTATGTATGATCACACAGCTATGCTCCTGCAAATGGTAGAATGGTGCCTTACTAACAACACTTTTATCTTTGATCGTTTGCACTACAAACAGCTGCAGGGTTCAGCCATGGGCACTTGCTTCTCCCCCAGCTATGCTAATTTGCATATGGGCTGGTGGGAGGAGCAAGTGCTGTCAGTCACCCAGGCATCCATCATGGAAGAAAATGTCATAATATACAAACGGTATATAGATGACATTTTTATCCTCTGGAAAGGGTCAGAAGAGAGCGCACTAAACTTTGCTTCGACAATTAATGAGAACACTCTTAATCTTAAATTTACATGTTCAACCAGTAAAAAGTCAATACAATTTCTGGATATAGAACTATACGTAGACAAAAACAAAATCCAAACTAAAACCTATAGGAAACACACTGCGGGAAATGCGGTGCTGCATGCACAAAGTTTCCATCCAGTCAAATTGAAAGAATCAATCCAGTATGCAGAATGTCTACGTATGACCAGAAATTGCAGTACTGAGGGAGGGGCCCAAGAGGCTAAATCCAATCTCTTTGAAAGACTTAGCAAAAGAGGATATAGACCACAAACCCTGTCACAGGCAGAACTCAAATGCCGTAAAGTCAATAGAAGGGACCTTCTATTCCCAGACAAAAACAAAAAGGAACAACAAGTAAAATCAGTCCCAGACATCCCAAGACTGATAACGGGGTACAATGCCTATCATAGCCACGTGAGAAAAATCCTACAGAGACACTGGCCACTGATACATAATGATCCTGTAATAGGACAATGGTGTGGCAGAAGCCCACTCATTACTTTCAGAAGGGCCAAATCGATGCGCAACCAGCTGGTTGTCAGCGCACCAACCGTAACCAAACCACCGAATTGTTTAAGTAATCAGAGAGGTTTCACCAAGTGCTCTAAATGTAAAGCTTGCAAACAAGGTATCAACACCAAGGAAGTAATTGTTCCCTTTAGAAATAAGCCCTACGTCATCAGAAGCCTGCACACTTGCAAGACAGAATACGCAGTGTACGTTCTTGTTTGTAAATGTGGCAAGCGGTATGTAGGAAGCACCATCCACCCGCCACATGTCCGAATCCTGCAACATTTGCGAGCCATAAGCAATAACGATGAAACCTATCCAGTGGCCAGGCATATAAACAAAGCGCACTCTGGCAACAGCAATGACATCAAATATTTTGTCATTGACAGTATTGCCAAAAGCATCAGAGGAGGTAATCGCAGACTTGCCTTAAGGCGCTTGGAATCTAGATATATCATCTTACTAGATTCCAAGATCCCTAATGGGCTCAATGCCGATGAAGCATTGACGGTTCATCTATAAATCAGCATAGTAGTACTCCCGATTCCCCCCTTTTCCCATTCTTTTAACATCTGCATCACCACTTATGTAAATACTTTCTTTTGTCTGTTTTTTCAGCACCATTTTATATTCACTGTGTATCACTTATGTATGGCTCCATGGTATTCAACCAAAAGTGTAGGTAAACACGGGTGGGAAATGAGACATGCAACCCAATGAGTACTGGGGAGAATAGAATTGAACCCGCATGTTGATTGACTATTTTTAACTTTCACCACATACTTAGCGGATATAATGTATTACACAGTAATTACTCCACTTAGAGAAGAGGCTCGTTCGAGTGTCCGGTTATGTATATTATATATGACTGGTAACTGTGATTCCTTACACATCGTATGGTGTATATGTAACATTAAGTATGGCATTCAAGTCGATGCATTTATTACTTGCATAAAGAGTCACTGACTCTCACCTTTCAATTTATGTACATATTTATGTCCATGTCATCACTATGTTCCGCATACTACAGCCAATGACACACAACGTCCGTGTGAGACAATTTATATGTGGTTTATTATCCCTAGTATGCGCAAACCTTTTACATGCTTGAATTCAATGAGGTCTTTTGTTTATGTCTCGACCCGACCAGAGCCGTTCATCGAAGCCTGGCTGTAAACCTATCCCCGTAGTTTATAAATATCTATGTTTGGCACGCGACACAATCATTTCATGGGACATACATGTTTGACTTTTGTCATTTAGATTCTCTCTGATTATGTTTAAGAGATAATAATTTAATTATATGTTCAGTGATTTTGACAATGATGGTGCGTTAATCACTTTCTGTTATCTGTAAAGGAACTCTTCTATGTCCCTGGGAGTATAAACAAATAAGTGAACCGGGGTAACCATGACAACCAGCAACCTATCACAGTGATGTAACTGTCTTGTGTTCTCTTGCTGAGGTATGTGTATATTTATCAGTATTGTCATTGATGTGGATGAAGTGAACAAGGCGGAGGCTTCCGCCGAAACGCGTCTGTAAGCAGCTTTTTGGAAATAAAATGGAACTTGAGTAGAACTCACGGTGTCAGTGCCATCCTTGATTGGAAGGAAATGCGGCTTGGTAACCAATACGAAGGATTTTGCTTTCCTGAGAATCCTACACTGACCCTCCTCGCTTTGGCGCGCTGTGCCGTCAGGATTACTGGTGGTGAAACTCGTGGAGAGAGATGCGCAGCGCCCCCCGAAACCCGATACTTGTGAGGAGACTGCGTGACTACACACGTACGAGTAACTAGATTGCTTTATTCCTGTGAGGGCTGGAGAGCAAACACAGGCAGTCAGGTAAGACAGTGAAAGTCTGTTGTGTTAGCCAACCAGTAATAAGCGCAAGGGTTTATGGGAGAGGTAGTCCCGGATCTGAAAACTAGAAACGGGCAGTGAATTCCCCAAGTGACTATCGTTTTCCTTTACGAGTATGGCTGCTGAGTGGGAAAAGGAAAGGGAGGAAGCTGCATTGGACATTTTTGCAGATGCTGATACAGGCAAGTCAGCCAAGAATAAACAATCGGCGGCGACGAATGAATCTGAACCAGACAACAGCACAAAAAAACTATGCGGTGAATTGGAGAAACTTCGCAAAAAAGAAATCGCCAAATGGTGGGAGATAAAATCTTTACAAAGATATCTAGATGTGGGCAGAATACAGAGAGGGTTAAGGATTCTAGTAGCCCCGACATATGAAAACCCGGATCCGGCCATGCTACAGGACTGGGCCGACAATTCTGCCCAAGCCTCGCAAAACTTGGTCAAAATACTAATTAAGTATGCTGCAAGTGATCGTGACAAATTAATAACTAGAACTGAAGAAATCCTAAAAGAACTAGAATCTAGAGAAGAACAGGATGAAATCTCAAAACTAATGAAAGAAATAAAGATAAAATTAACAAAACACGAGCAGGAAATCAAAGAACGAAAAGCCATAAAATTTCAGAGAGACCGAAATGATTACGTCAACGGACGTGTGTACACTTTTGCTAGAAAATGTGACAATATAAAAAGACAACAACTCTCGACAACTTCAAGTGGAGAAGAAACAGCTTCGGTATTAAGTGGCACAGACCTTAGTTCCTCTTTGGGCTCAGACACAGACAGCAACAGCTCAAGCGGGGCAGGAGGCCCGATTCCCATACCAGCGCAGGAGTTAGCTTATTTTCGTTTACAGCGCCTAGCAACACTCAGACCGCAAACGCAACGGCAGGCATGGTTCAAGGGCAAAACGAAACAAAACACAAAACAAAAAGCCAACGGAGAAAATACAGACGCTGGGGCAAACACGGTGGAAAAACAAACAAAGCCCAACTACAGAAAGAACAGGAAACAATAATGGCAGACAAACAATTGGAAAATATGGATAACACGGTGGTAAACCTAACGGACTTAATACTGACTGTAGAAGAGTCTAAGATTTTATCTTTGGGATTGACATACTGTACTATCACGAATTTTGATTATGCCCAGACCCGGATAGACCTTTTCCAATTCCTAAGAAAACTGAAATTACAGAAATATTTCTGGAACTGTGCTAAAAAAGACTCTGAAAAAGATTTGGGCATTGAAACAGAAAAAATGCTAGCCATTTCAGATATGGGGGTTCTAAGCGATATGATAGAATTAGATTTTGATGAATCAACGAGTCAACTTTCAACTGGCAAAGTAGCAGCCCAATCCAACCTGAACACCAATTTGTCTGCACAAACCAAATTCAGACCGAAATCTGTTTTCATGCCCATGTTAATGAAAGATGGATTAGATTTGTTTTCAGAATATGTCATTAAGGAAGTCAAGGAACTTTCAATTATGAGTACAAAGAATTTCTACAGGACTGACCATGAAAAGAGGTTCAAATATAACAACCTTATAAAGAAAATCAAAGACAGACCGGATATAGTGGTAAGATGGTCCGATAAAGGCGGCAACATTGTACTGTGGCCTCTCAAAATGTACAATGAAGAGGCGTTATCACAGTTGCAAGATCGAGAATGCTACTGCAGAATCAGCCCGACAGTGACGGTAGGAATTCAAGAACGCTACCATGCAGAGCTGTACAAATGGAAAAGTTCTAATTTGCTAAGTAAACCAGAATTTGAATATCCTAAGAATGACTATCCAACAACGCCCCAACTTTACCTCATACCCAAGATACATAAAGACGCTTTGAAACCCCCAGGGAGACCTATTATTTCAGCTATAGGTAGTTTGTTGGAGAACACGAGCATTTATGTGGACAGTTTTTTGCAGAGGTTCGTTAAAGACTTACCCGCTTTTGTACAGGATAGTGGAGATTTTCTCCCTACAAAGTATATGATTTTGACTGGAATGATGAATATGTTTTCATGACCCTTGATGTGCAATCACTGTATACAAGTATTAGACACACGGATGGGCTTAAAGCACTCCAACATTACCTCAATCTGAGACCAATTGCTATGTATGATCACACAGCTATGCTCCTGCAAATGGTAGAATGGTGCCTTACTAACAACACTTTTATCTTTGATCGTTTGCACTACAAACAGCTGCAGGGTTCAGCCATGGGCACTTGCTTCTCCCCCAGCTATGCTAATTTGCATATGGGCTGGTGGGAGGAGCAAGTGCTGTCAGTCACCCAGGCATCCATCATGGAAGAAAATGTCATAATATACAAACGGTATATAGATGACATTTTTATCCTCTGGAAAGGGTCAGAAGAGAGCGCACTAAACTTTGCTTCGACAATTAATGAGAACACTCTTAATCTTAAATTTACATGTTCAACCAGTAAAAAGTCAATACAATTTCTGGATATAGAACTATACGTAGACAAAAACAAAATCCAAACTAAAACCTATAGGAAACCCACTGCGGGAAATGCGGTGCTGCATGCACAAAGTTTCCATCCAGTCAAATTGAAAGAATCAATCCCTTATGCAGAATGTCTACGTATGACCAGAACTTGCAGTACTGAGGCAGGGGCCCAAGAGGCTGAATCCAATCTCTTTGAAAGACTTAGCAAAAGAGGATATAGACCACAAACCCTATCCCAGGCAGAACTCAAATGCCGTAAAGTCAATAGAAGGGACCTTCTATTCCCAGACAAAAACAAAAAGGAACAACAAGTAAAATCAGTCCCAGACATCCCAATACTGATAACGGGGTACAATGCCTATCATAGCCACGTGAGAAAAATCCTACAGAGACACTGGCCACTGATACATAATGATCCTGGAATAGGACAATGGTGTGGCAGAAGCCCACTCATTACTTTCAGAAGGGCCAAATCGATGCGCAACCAGCTGGTTGTCAGCGCACCAACCGTAACCAAACCACCGAATTGGTTAAGTAATCAGAGAGGTTTCACCAAGTGCTCTAAATGTAAAGCTTGCAAACAAGGTATCAACACCAAGGAAGTAATTGTTCCCTTTAGAAATAAGCCCTACGTTATCAGAGGCCTGCACACTTGCAAGACAGAACACGCAGTGTAGGTTCTTGTTTGTAAATGTGGCAAGCGGTATGTAGGAAGCACCATCCACCCGGCACATGTCCGAATCCTGCAACATTTGCGAGCCATAAGCAATAACGATGAAACCTATCCAGTGGCCAGGCATATAAACAAAGCGCACTCTGGCAACAGCAATGACATCAAATATTTTGTCATTGACAGTATTGCCAAAAGCATCAGAGGAGGTAATCGCAGACTTGCCTTAAGGCGCTTGGAATCTAGATATATCATCTTACTAGATTCCAAGATCCTTAATGGGCTCAATGCCGACGAAGCATTGACCGTTCATCTATAAATCAGCATAGTAGTACTCCCGATTCCCCCCTTTTCCCATTCTTTTAACATCTGCATCACCACTTATGTAAATACTTTCTTTTGTCTGGTTTTTCAGCACCATTTTATATTCACTGTGTATCACTTATGTATGGCTCCATGGTATTCAACCAAAAGTATAGGTAAACACGGGTGGGAAATGAGACATGCAACCCAATGAGTACTGGGGAGAATAGAATTGAACCCGCATGTTGATTGACTATTTTTAACTTTCACCACATACTTAGCGGATATAATGTATTACACAGTAATTACTCCACTTGGAGAAGAGGCTCGTTCGAGTGTCCGGTTATGTATATTATATATGACTGGTAACTGTGATTCCTTACACATCGTATGGTGTATATGTAACATTAAGTATGGCATTCAAGTCGATGCATTTATTACTTGCATAAAGAGTCACTGACTCTCACCTTTCAATTTATGTACATATTTATGTCCATGTCATCACTATGTTCCGCATACTACAGCCAATGACACACAACGTCCGTGTGAGACAATTTATATGTGGTTTATTATCCCTAGTATGCGCAAACCTTTTACATGCTTGAATTCAATGAGGTCTTTTGTTTATGTCTCGACCCGACCAGAGCCGTTCATCGAAGCCTGGCTGTAAACCTATCCATGTAGTTTATAAATATCTATGTTTGGCACGCGACACAATCATTTCATGGGACATACATGTTTGACTTTTGTCATTTAGATTCTCTCTGATTATGTTTAAGAGATAATAATTTAATTATATGTTCAGTGATTTTGACAATGATGGTGCGTTAATCACTTTCTGTTATCTGTAAAGGAACTCTTCTATGTCCCTGGGAGTATAAACAAATAAGTGAACCGGGGTAACCATGACAACCAGCAACCTATCACAGTGATGTTACTGTCTTGTGTTCTCTTGCTGAGGTATGTGTATATATATCAGTATTGTCATTGATGTGGATGAAGTGAACAAGGCGGAGGCTTCCGCCGAAACGCGTCTGTAAGCAGCTTTTTGGAAATAAAATGAAACTTTAACTGAAAAAACTAAAGGTTTTAGGGGTGTTATAGTCAGCTGGACATTTCACTCATACAAAACCATTGAAATTCCAATGATATAGGGGTCAACTAGGAATGGCTGACGGATCGCCACGGCCATGCAGGCGGTGGCGATCCGTCCGCCATCCCGGCCCGTCCGCCACTTTTCTTCCCCCCGCCATATTATGATGGCGGGGGGACTGTGGCGGAGGGGAAGACCGTCCTCCGCTTTTCCACCGTGGTCGCCTTGCGACCGCGTCGGAAAAGCTCTAATATGGTGGCGGTGTCTATCAGAAACCGCCAGCCATATTAGGATGTGCTGGGGGTGCTGCTTAAAGCAGCACCCGCCGCAATGTTAAATATACGGGATGTGACCGCCAGGGTGGCAGTCACATCCTAATTCAAAAAAAGGGACTGCCGCTGCCCCTGCGGACGGTCCCTCCACCTCGGGGGTGGCGGACGGAGGCAGGTCCGTCCGCCTTCGTAATCGACCCCATAGTTAGTTGTACTAACTATATCTCGCGCCCCCGCAATCTACTGCTGATGATGTCACATATTACATCATTCATGACATGGTCAGTGACATCATTGATGACATCTCAAATGACATCACTCATGACATCATCCAGTGAATGTGGTTTGCTTCGTTATTTAAATATGTATTATATATATAGCAATTTACATTGAAGAATGAGTGGATATATAAATATAAATATCTGGATGGAGGATTTAGTAGCAGTGTGATTGACTGTTTACTTGACTAATTTAAAGTGTCTCTCTAAATATATTGGATAGTGACTAAACTGTGTGAACATCTGTATCACTCTGTCAGTTGTTGTAAAAACTACTTCTCCAGTTGGTTACTAGCTATTTGAAAGTCTATATTAGTTATTGATTAGTTAACTGAGTATTTGTATGGGAGAGTGAATGTGTATGTGGTTCGGTGGGAGGTGTGTGACTGCCCAAAGATGTGTGAATAGTTGATTTAGTTAGTTAGTTAGTTAAGACTACATGTTATAACAGTTGTTTGGGTGAGTGAATATCTGTATGGGTGTGGAGATGAGAAATATCTCTCTCAACGGTACATGTCCAACAAAGTAGAAAAATATAAGGCAATGTATGTGTCAGTTGTTGTTTATAAATAAGTATACATAAGATTATATACACGGATCGGTAGTGGTGTTTCCAATAAATTGGCTTACGGAGTGCCAGTATCAAATGGTGCCAGACCTTTTAGTACGCCTCATGTAATATCGAGGTGATCTTCTAGTACGTTGTTGTTACAATACACCTCAAAGTTATTTTACAACCTAGGATTGGACTACCGGTACTTTAATGGAAATGATTTGACCAGGACATATGCGAGTCCAGTTTGACTGTTCTTACCAGTCATTCTTTGTGGTGTCATTTACGGGGGTTTAATCAGGAACAGTTCATACTACTTACATACTAGAACCAATAGTGAATAATCCCTCCTGATATTCATCCAGCTGTACATTTTTCGATCTGCCAAATCGGGCAACTTGGACTGTGGTTTTCTCTGCCAGGACCTCCAAGTTTACTGTTTTTCAACGTGAATTGACAATACACGTGCCGCAGTAGTCTCTTCTATTAGCCTTGAAAAAGTCCTTGTACTAATTCATAGTATGGACGAAACGCGTGTCGGCTGTCGTTTTACCAACTGGAAAATCAATTTTAAGAATCAATAAAGAATAAGATGATACAAAATACGAACTTTATTCATCTATTTGTCCTGTACCTTATGAGAATCTGCTGACTTTACTTGGATTTGCTGTTGTCTAGACTTCTACATTGTATTAGTCTTATAGATACTCACATTGTAGGATTGTGCTCTCCTGACCATTGTTGCGTAAGTATACATAAGACTCAGTGATTGTATGAGTGACTGTATGGATAACTGTATACTTATAATAGTAATTTTATAATACACTAAGTATAATTAACTATCTATATGAATAGATAAAGTGGTGTTTGTATAAGTGTATAGCTAAGTAAATATAAGTATGATCCATTGTTTGCATAAGTGAATAAGATGACTTTTAAAGTGAACAGGATAGGTGCTGGTGTGCAATGTCGATATAGGTGTATAAGTATATTTGATAGCGTTCTATTGATCATTGACTGCATGTATGAGTGAATCTGTAGCTATGTGATTAGATGTGTGTATAGATCTAGGAATCACTGAGTCGGTTTTTAGAAACTTGTATTGGTGTGTCAATGGATTCAAATACAGTGAGTGATGAAAGGTTATACTAGTATATAATGAGGTGTATCGCCATGTGGATGATGTCATCGGTGATGTCATCAGTGATGTCATTTGAGATGTCATCAGTGATGTCACTGACCATGTCATGAATGATGTAATATGTGACATCATCAGCAGTAGATTGCGGGCACGCGAGATATAGTTAGTACAACTAACTATATCGGAAGAATTTCAATGGTTTTTTATGAGTGAAATGTCCTGCTAACTATAACACCCCTAAAACCTATAGTTTTTTCAGTGAATTTCAAAGGTTTTTTAAATGCTAATTCCTAACTATATCAGGCCTGAAACCTTTGGTTTTTTTCAGTGAATTTCGAAGGTTTTGTAAATGAAAATTTTTAAATGTATTAATTTTTTTACTGATTTACTATATTTGTTAATCTATTTATTTTTAGATATTTTATTTTTTAAATTACATTGTAATTACATTATACATTACATTACAAAATATACTTTCTCAGAATGAATTACTTTAGATTAAATACTTTGCAAATAGGCAATAGACTTTTAAGTACAGTAGTTACAGTTATTGTAATGGCCAGCACAATTTCAAACACAGAGCAACATTGGCCTCAGTGTGTTTTTCTAGTTACATGCAATTAGTTACTTTATGGATTACTTTTCTAACCACAGGACTGGATCATAGATTCAATCCTCGGACATCTCCTATAAACGTTTGAGTAAAAGTGTTTTAGTTACAAGAGTGATTTTTAAGGAATATTATTGTATTTTAAAAGTTGACAGAAATGTTTTCACATAGAATCACCAATGTTATCCTTAGGGAGGAAATTCACTTAGCAGGTAAGTAGTGTTATCATTACTTTTTCTTACTCAGTCGTGGATCCTGGTTCCATCACTGGTGCATCTCCTGTAAACAGTTGAAAGAATGTGTTTAAGTCATACAGGCAATTTTTAGAAATATTTTTAGTTTGTGAAAATAGACACAGAAACATTTTTGGTAGAAAATTCAAGTTACTGGTAAGTATGGTTAGAATTATTTTTCAGGATCAGTACTGGGCTCAAAGATGCAGCACTGAGGTTTCTCCTGATAACAGGTGAGGTAATCGGAATTTGTGGTTCGGCTGATTTTAGAGGAATTTTTTGTAGATCCAAAAATCCACAAAAAAAAAAAATTCCAAGTGAAACAAGTCAATGTTAGCCGATGGAAGGTAATTCAAGTTACTGTAAGTATTGTTATTCCCCTTGAACACTGGGGGGCCCTGGGGGCCAACTAGTCCACCAGGAACTTCCAGTATGCGACAGGGGGCTGTAAAAAGGGGCGTGGCCTCTTTACATGTCTCTGCAAGGCAGCCCCCTGGCACATACTGGAGGTTCCTGGTGGGCTACTTGGCCCCCAGGGACCCCCAGTATTCAAGGGGAATTATTTCCCCCTCTGCAAATGCGCCAGGGGGCGCGTTTGCAGAGTGGTGCCTTAATTTGTTTGGGGGGGTCGGCAAGGTACGTGTATCCTGGGATTCACCCCCCACCAAAAAATAATTGTTTTGCCCTTGGGGGTCCTTGTGGGCCCCTTGACCAGGCCTAGGGGATCAGGAACCTCCAGTATGCACCAGGGGGCTGCCTTGCAGAGAGTTGTAAAAAGGGGCGTGGCCTCTTTACACGTATCTGCAAGGCGGCCCCCTGGTGTGTTTGCAGAAGGGGAACTAATTCCCCTTCAATACTGGGGGTCTCTGGGGGCCAACTAGCTCACCAGGAACCTCCAGTATGCGCCAGGGGGCTGTGTTGCAGAGAGGTGTAAAAAGGGGCGTGGCCTCTTAACACGTATCTGCAAGGCAGCTCCCTGGCACATACTGGAGGTTCCTGGTGGGCTACTTGGCCCCCAGGGACCCCCAGTATTCAATGGGAATTATTTCCCCTCTGCAAATGCTCCAGGGGGGGCTTTTGCAAAGTGGTGCAGGGAGGGGGCGGGGCTTGAGGTGACGGATTGCATCACTCTGCAAATGCGCCCCCTGGAGCGTTTGCAGAGGGGAAATAATTCCCATTGAATACTGGGAGTCCCTGGGGGCCAAGTAGCCCACCAGGAACCTCCAGTATGCGCCAGGGGGCTACGTTGCAGAGAGGTGTAAAAAGGGGCGTGGCCTCTTCACACGTCTCTGCAAGGCAGCCCCTGGCACATACTGGAGGTTATTATTAATATTATTCTCTTTATTCGGTTTTATAATGTAAAAAACCATAAAAGCAGTTTCTCTGGGACAGGGGAACATGGCAGCGGCAGGCTAACGCTAGTCGCGGAGCTCCATAGCTCGGCGGTACTGCAGAGGATGAAGCCGAAAGCGGGATGCGGTTTTTGATCTCCCTATGCGGTGAGACAATCAGGCTGTGTTTTTTCCCCCTTTTGGGCTTTTTTTCAGACAAGTTTTGATGTTGTTACACAGGAGAGCCGTCTACAGCGCCCGGGGGCGCTAGGACCCCGAAGCCGCATGGCATGTGGAATCGTGGAAAGAGCCGAGCCCAGCAGTAGCAGATCCTCCCCCGGGCCAGCGCCAGCATCAGGAGTGGATTCAGAGGGAGCAGCGAAGCCGGCGTTCTCCGAACGCGGCGGGTGAGGTTGTGGGGCCGTGCAAACAGCAAGCAGATTCAATATCTTAAACGTCGGTAAGTTGGTATTAAAAAAGGGGGACTGCATGGATGTGCAACCTGTCTCATCTGTTAAATCTGCCCTGCCTTTACCTGGTTTAAAGAGTGGGACATTAGTTTCCATAGTGGGGGCTGTGGAGCCTTGTTCTAAAGTAGTCCCCGTTCAATTAGCTGAGGGTTTAAGTGAAACCTCGGGGAAGCAACCTGACATTTAAGTCACTTTGTATCGCTCACAAAGTTCTGCACGGGGTAGGTCCACCTATTCTGGGGGAGATGGTCCAGCCCTACAAGGCCCCCCGCTCTCTTCGCTCTGCCGATCAACATCTCCTTCAGGTTGGCAGGGTGAAGAAGGCAAGAACGGGTGGCAGAAGGTTTTCAATAAATGTGGCCTCTTTGTGGAACTCGTTGCCCCTGCAACTGCGCTCGGAAGCTAGCCTGCTTCGGTTTCGAAAACTTTTAAAAACTTTTTTGTTTTCGGTTTAATCCCTTAATTCTTCAGTAGTGTTATGTTCTGGTAAGCGCTGGGATGCCTATAGGTAACCAGGCGCTATACAAAACTCAGAATAATAATAATAATAATATTCAATAGAAACAGATATCGACTTAGGTCCAATCAAGACTTGAAGTTAAAGGGGGTATTGAACTCCGCTGACGGCTTGAAGAGAGGTGGTCCATCTCCTGTAACTCCCTTTAAAAGAAAGAGACAGTTAGGATAAAGAAAGCCGGGGCATCAAAGGTGACCAGTCAGCTTCAGTCTCAGAGAAACACCCCATCGCTTGAAGCTTACTTTAAAATTATGGAGCGCATGGAAACCTCAGTCTCAGCCTGATCCAGTTCCCAACCTTGGGGCATCAGTAATAGTGCTGGATAATCAGTATACTTCTCTTGAAAATGCACAAGAGGAAGCAGAGCCAGGGACTTCAGAAACAACTGATAGAGTGGGGTCTCCGGAGCCTGATGTAAACACCATACAGGGTCTCCCAGCGTCTTCCCAATCAACTTCCCAACCAACCGGGCTGTCCAGTCTCCCATTACCGCTACTGACACAGGCTTCTGTGGGTCCCACTCAAGACACCATGGTCTCCCAACCACAACAGGGTTCTACAACGATACAGTCTGAAGGAGAAATGATCGGCTCTTTATTCAAATCCCTCAGGGAGGATCTCTTGAGGAAATTTAGGTCTCGGAAAGTAATCAGAGGAGCCTTCATGACAGATTTGATCTCCTCGAGGCAAAATTAGAGGACATCTCTGCTCATACAAATGTGTTAGAATCCAAGGTCTCTCTACTATCTGATTCCACGTTGGGTAACGCCAAAGACATAAATTGTTTAAAGGCACAAAATCGGTCTTTAATGATGGATATAGAGAAACTTGAGATGCACACATGCAGAAACAACCTCCGAATTTTGAAAATTCCTGAAGGAGAGGAAGTCGAGCATATTAAGTGCTTTGTGTGCAAGCTCTTACGAGAAGGCATCTTGAAGTATCAGCCAGACATCGATTTGGAATCCGTAATCCAGAGAGTGCACAGGGATCCCTTCAGGTTACATCCCGATCGGAAGGCCCCAAGGAAAATATTGGTCAACTTCCAAACTTACAGCATTAAGGAATTGATTTTAAATAGGTGCCTCTCCAGATCTTCCTTACATCATCGAGCTAATCCTTACTTAATCCGCTCGGACATAGGAGGTCGTACCGCTCAGAGACAGTGGGAATTAGGCTCCAGAATGCCAGAACTCAGGTCAATGGGAGCACAGGTTCAGATGAAGTTCCCTGCACTGTTAAAGGTTATGTGGAACAATAAAATGTATAACTGTAACCACCCTGAGGAGGCAGATGATCTCCTATCAAAAATGAGAAAATAACTTGGCATAAAGTATTAATCAGTTGATTGGGGAGCTGTTATAGCGGTGTACTAAATTGAGGAATTGTTGTCAGTTAATAATTAAGTCCTAAAAGTGTACAAGAAATCAGTAAATACAGAGAACTACTTAGAGCAGATGGAAGGTATGAAATGGGAAGGGGTATGAAAAAAAAGGGTCGTTCCTTAGTGTTTGTTCTAATGACAAATGCAAAGTGAAGCACCTCCTCTTTCAAGTTGGTAATTTAGTTGAATCTGAAAAAATAAAAAAATAAAAAAGGCACGGGTATAAAATAATACCCCCAAAAAAAAACTTGGTAAAGGGGAAAAAAAAATTGTATACACATGATAATCCTGCATCAGTTATATAAGAGTGTTCAGTGCCGCAGGAGCTTGGGGTTCCCCATAGGCGATACCAGTGCCTATTCTGATGGGAGGGTTCCCTTTGGGAGGGTTAGGGATGGGTCTAGGGGGGAAGGGGAAAAATAAAAAGTCCTCATACAATGTAAAACCAGCAAGCCAGTCAGCACAGTGGAAGGTGGGAATGTCATTTTGTTTTTCCGCATAGACTATCATGGCTGCTAGTAGGCTGAGTAGTAAAAAAATTCTCTCTTGGAACCTCAATGGAGTTGGGAGCGTGAAGTAACAAGCAAGGGTGTGTGAATTTTAAAAAAACTCAGAGGCATCAGTCGGTTTACTACAGGAAACCCATTTAGAGGCAAAGCTGTGTAAACAAGTTTTTAGTAAGCTAGGTTGGGTAGAAGAGGTACTCTGTTCAGGGCAAACGGGGGTAACAAGGGGGGTAGCCATAATAGTAAGAGCAAACAAGGGGATAAAAGTCCGGAAATGGGACACGGACCAGTCCGGCAGATGGTTAGTGGCGGCTTTGCTAATAGATAATGCCCCATATACCTGTGCGGTGTAATATGGTCCTAACGAGTATAATTCCAACTTCCTTATGAAACTGGAGGGAAGTCTATCACAGTTTAATGCGCTAGTAATATTAGGAGGGGACTTTAATTTGGTTTTTGATAGCATGTTGGATCGTACTTCCAGAGCAAAATACTCTACCCCGAAAAACTCCCTCCGAGTTTTAAGAAATATTATGAAAGACTTTAATATCTTAGACTGTTGGAGAGTAAAGTATGGCCCTGTTAAAGAGTATACCTTCTACAGCAAGAAATACAAACATTACTCAAAAATTGATTATTTCTTGTTAGACCGTACTTTAATTCCCGACTTAGTGTCAGTAACCCATTCATCGCCAGGTATCTCTGATCATTCAGTGATAGAGCTTATATTGAACTTTAGAATTAAGCCAACTGTGGTCAGATGGACCCTGGACAGAACCCTCATGCTGGAAAATCAGAATTTGTCCAAGGTCAAAGAGAGTATATCTGAGTTCTTTCTTTTTAACATAGGTTCCGGTAGAGAACAACTCTTCTGGGATTCCTTCAAGGCGTACTTAAGGGGTATTTTGTGCTCCATGATGTCTTTTAAAAGAAAAACATTAAAGATAAGAGATACTCAAGACCTCCATGGAATCAAAAAGAAGGAACTGGAGCTGTAGTTAGCAGTCCGGATGGACAGGGAATGTATCCCAAGGCTAGAAAAAGAACTTCTGGATCTCCAATCTCAATTCCAGGCAAGAAGCAATAAAGCTATCAAGGACAGATGGGAGGTCAGTAAAATGAAGAACTTCGAATATGGGGAGAAATGTGGAGCCCTTCTTGCCTGGAAAGCGAGGGCAGAGAAGAATAGGAACAACATAGACTTGCTAATCCATCGAGTATCTGGGATCATGTTAACAGGCGATGATTCGATCAGGGAGGAAGCGAGAGGTTTCTTTGAGGACCTTTACCAAGAGGTCGGTGGCATTGAACTAGAGGCAGTTGACTCTTGGCTGGGCCGGATAGACTTGCCTAAACTGCCCGAGGAGGCAAAGTGTTTACTAACCAATGAGATCACAGAAGGGGAAGTGAGGGCGCAACTGAAGAAGATGAGTCGGGGGAAAGCGGCAGGCCCAGATGGCTTACCATCAGAAGTTTACGAAGACAATCTAGAAGTAATCCTGCCCGTCCTCGTATCACTCTTTAACAGAATTATTCTTCAAGGGGAAAACACCCCTACCTCCTGGCTTGAAGCTACTATTGTACTAATAGCAAAACCAAATAAAGACCCCCAGAGGATAGAATCCTATAGGCCGATTTCCCTTTTGAACTCCGATTTGAAAATTTACTTTGGGCTACTAGCCTCCAGGCTAGCAAAAGTCATCAAGTTAATAATTCACCATGATCAGAGAGGCTTCATACCAGGTCGACAGCTGAACGAACTTACGTATCAGGTATTGGGGGCAATAGATCTCGCTGAAGAAAGGCGCCTTCCTCTAACAATAGTAGCGATAGATGCCGCTAAGGCGTTCGACGAGGTAAATTGGGTTTTTCTCTGGGAGACCATGGCTAAGCTGGGGTTCCCATCCATGTTTATCGAGGGAATTAAATCCTTATATAAGGAACCTTTCGCCAGAGTCTTGATCAATGGGGGATTGACAGACTGGTTTAACATCTCCAGAGGCACAAGGCAGGGATGTCCCTTGTCTCCCCTATTGTTCGACGTCTACATCGAGCCCTTTGTAGATCAGATCCCATCATCCTGCCCTTTAAAATGGGGGAAGTTGAACCTAAAACTGCATTATATGCAGATGATCTTCTCCTTTATACCACCAACCCAACAGAATCGATCCCCTTATTATTTAAATTATCTGAAGAGTTTGGGAGGGTGTCGGGCTACAAAATAAACAAGGAGAAGACCGAAATCATGAGTGGGAACAGTTCCCCCCAGTACAGGGCGCTAAACAAAAAAATTGTTTTTTAGGAATACAGCTTACTCAGAAACTAGCAGATACCGCCAAAAACAGCTGGCATATGGTAGTAAAGGAATTCAGCAAGCTACTATCAAGGTGGGGGACTCTCCCCTTGAACATCTATGGAAGAGTGAACCTCATAAAAATGACCATTCTCCCTAAAGTAACCTTCCTCTTCAATAACATACCATTATCTTTTGACCACAAAGACATTGCCAAGCTACAAGGTAAAATAGGTTCATTCATCTGGGCCACAAAATCTCCCAGAATCGTTTGGAGGAAGCTGAGAAGGGGGCTGAAGCTGGGTGGCCTTGCACTACCAGATCTTTTGATGTACTGCTACGCCTTCCAGCTTAAGAATTTCAGAATCTTGGCGAATAGGCTTGACTCCTTCACGCATGGTCGCCTATTTCAGGCAATGTTATCTGACCAGTCACTCAGCCCAGACTTTTTTCTTTACAAATTTGGTCATCAAAAATTTTACCAAAAGGTCCGCCTAAAAATTCTGCAGGCTGCATTAAAAACATGGCTGTATCTCCGGAAAGTCTTCCAAATTCCCTACTAAAACATGCACGCTCCCATCTGGGACTCACCCGGTACCCCCGATTGTCTCTTAGATAGACTGGCAACCCCATTGAGAGAGGCAGGGGTAGTAAAGTGGGCAGACCTTAGCACCAACTCCAAACTGCTGGACTGGGACTCATTAGTTAATTTAACTGGGGGGTCCTTAACAATATTCAAGTTTTATCAGTTGTCCTCATGGTGGGGGAGACAAGTTTGGGGGGTGCAGGAGGAGCCCCAATTCTTAGATCTCATTGACAGAGGTAGTGGTTGGAGTCGGGAGGTAGCCTTTTGGTACAATACTCTGATTGGGGTTAAAGACACGTTAACGTCCGAGATATTCAATCTTTGGAGTGGAGATATAGTAGGTAACCGGGAGGAGATCAGGAAAATCTGGACTGATGCACCATACATCAGGATTGTGCAATATTAACAATATAATGAAAAAACACAGATGGTAAAATCCAGAAGTCTTGTTTGTTTGATTCTTTATTTTTCAACAGAAGAAAAACGAACAGCCGACGCGTTTCGTCCCGAAACGGTACTTCTTCAGGGCTGTATTTAGAAAAACAACATATACAACATACAATTAAAATCATGCACTAATGTGTGACTCAGCCGAGCCAAAATAGCCATAAATTAAAAGAACATTCATAAAAAATGTTACCAAGGAAATGGTCCTGAATTCTACCAGTTCCAAGCCAGTCAATATATGGTCTACCCCCAGGTAAGTTAAATCAAACCATAAAAACTAATGTGCAGACTAGATCTAAGGAGGGTTTCAGAGAAATTTAACAAAAAAAGGGGGATACATATAACAAATTCAATTGACACAAATATTAAATATATAGCAAATGACAGATAGTCACTCAAAATACATGTAAAAGCATTGTAAACATGCAATCAGATCGTATAAGAGCAATTTTGGAAAGATATTACTAAAAGTTAACATATGAAATGCACTAAGGTCACCATCAGAAACAGAGACGTAGGGGATACACACACACCTACCAAGGAAAAAATTCCTGGCGACGAAGGTGATCATGTGGTGGACGACCGATGGTGAAGGAATATTTCGTTATTTCAGACAAGAACTAAATAAAGAAAGTGAAAACTAAAAGAGGAAAGAAAACATGAGACAAGCTAAACAAAAGTATGTCCTAGGCTGGCTAAAGGGGAAGAAAACGGGGGGAAGGACCGCGTAAGCGGTCAGTAGGTTTGGCCATAACTGTATTTATTAAGATGGAAAGGAGGCGAAATAAGAGGGGGGTGGAAATGAAATGAAAATAGCTCACGTAAAGTGTTAAGACGCCTGGGGGTATATATATAATCTTTATCCTCCAGGATTGTAGAGCAGTCGGGCTTGAGGTTGTGACAGTAGCGCGTGGGGTTCTGTATATAAGTTCTATCCTCCAGGATTTTCCTGCAGATGAGCTTGAAGTTTGGCTACAGAATTTTTTTTAAAGAATAAAGAGAAATAAACAGAAAAATAAAAATACAAATAAAAACTTAATCAATTCTATTCTCCAATCTTACACAATGAGTGACTGGGATCTCTTTGCATATTCACTAATCAGGGGGTACTATACTGTGTAAATAGCACTAGCATGGCTATCTAGACCAAACTAACTCAACTGTAACATACGTAAAGCTTACCTAGGTATATCTATACATGGGAAAAATCACTTGTAATCAATCGTCATGTCATTAACAACATTCCTTACGGAGAAATGATCAGGATGCAACGTAACTGCAGCACCCCAGAAACCTTTTCTCAAAACATCAGGGAAACTACTAGTCGTTTCCGACAAAGGGGTTATCCTCCACAGATCCTGAATAAAGCAATCACCAGAATTGAAAAGGTGTCTAGAGAATCTACTCTAGCTTCATCAGAAAATAGAAAAAACAATTCTCCAAGCATTGCGCTAGTTACACCTTATACAGATGAAAGCACCAGGGTTTACAATACGCTTCGTAAACATTGGTATTTACTAACATCCATACCCAGCTTACAAGGGATTGTACCAGCCAAACCCAGGGTGACATACAGACGTGGTCCCAATTTGAGAAATATTCTTTGCCCCAGCTACATTACCAGAGAGAAAAGGATGGATTGGCTCAGTAATAAGTTGACAGGTTTTTACACCTGCAGGGGATAGAATATGTGCAGCCTAGGCAAAGACAAAACAAAGGAATTTTGGTACAACACTACACATAGATACAGAATCAATCATTACATTAATTTTAATTCCACCTATGTAGTGTGTGTTCTAGGATGCCCATGTGGCCAAATTTATGTAGGCAGCACTAAAAGGGCCCTCAAGATACGAGTACAAGAACATGTCAGGGCACACAGAAATGGGGACTTAAAATATGCTATGACCAATCATATGCAGGAGAAACATTCAATCACTGACACCATTTGGTTCTTGGGCATAGATCATGTCCCGATCAACCCCAGAGGGGGGGACAGACTGATAGCCCTGCGAAGAAAGGAGGCCATGTGGATCTGTAGATTGAGAACTTTAAATTTGGTCATAATTTTGATGACGAAATGCATCACTTTTTGACATAAATTATCCCATGTTTTTGCCATGTTTTTCCATACGTTTGTTATCATGTTCGCATGTATCGCCTGTATGCCTCAGTTTTGAGTTTTGAATCTGTCAAAGATATGTATTTCCATATTTCATGTCAAACTCCCCTTCTGGTTGCTGATCTTTATTCTATACCAGAGAGGAGAGGTCTTGTAATACATGTCTGTTTAAGTTACTCCAGGATATATACTTTGTAAATACGTTGTAAATAGTCCACACTGTGTATGTCGTGTCATTTGTTTAAGTTTGCCACAATTTTCAAGAACAACAGATGTTCTGTTCTTAATTAGTTCTATATAATGGTAATTCTTCCTCTCGCCATATATCCTATATCCCACTGTCTGTTCTTTTTTCTTTTTCATTATGACATATGAAATCTTCCTATACATGGTCAGGTCGTTATGATTTTTTGGTCCACTAGAACTTCTTATGTCACCTTTCTTACTTTTATACTTACAAGGTTTGTCTATACTCAATGGATTAGGTTTCCATCACACTCTCCATCTTGCTATACTACCTAGTCCGACAGTTGGCCTCTGAATATCTTATATCCAGTTATATATGAGCGTGGCGTCTTGGTTTGCTTGATTTGCTTATCCATTTCATACACACACATTTGTGGTTTTTTACCTGTTACTCCAGACAGCCATTCTATTGGAACAGGTTTTCATCTCAATTATCGTCGGATACGTTCCATTTTGGCCGCTTTTCTCAGTCGTTCTATTATTTTGAATCAGTCCTTAGTTTAATTATCACTGCTGTCATGTTTGGCTATTTCTAACAGCATACATCGTTAACCGGACTAAAGCAAGGTTTTGTTATTTATTTTATGTCAGTTCTTGACATTTCATACGTCTACTTTTTTGATGTGTTTTTCTGCTTATCATTTCACAAACACTCAGTTGCGGTGTTACCTTGGTTATTTTAGGTAATCATTATACTAGAGCAGGTATTCGATATAATTTTGTCGTCGGACCCGTTTCAACATGGCCGCTATTCCTGTTCGTTTTCTTCATTTTTTTCATTTTTTTGGTTAGCTCATATTTTAATACCATTGTTACAATGCTTGGTTATTTCTTATTTACTTGCTTGTAGAAAGGTTTCGCTGTGGATTTGGGGAAATTTTTATCTCAATTTTCAGAATTCCCCCCTCGTTGTTTACACCTTTTATAAATGGCCGCTGTTCTTCGCCTGAATTTCGCACCTATGCACGGCGCCGATAGAGGTCAGGTGAACCTAATTATTCAATTATAAGGGGTATATATACGGGCACATTCATGCATTTTCACCATCAGGTGCTATACGGACTGACGGTGAGCAGGGTACGGGTTCTGGATGACTACACCTCTTTCTCTCGCGGTAAGTGGATATGCTAAACATCTGGGGGATTGTTAGTTGATAGTCGTTTCTCTATTTCGCCCGTCCATGCAACCTTTGGGATGCTCCATTCTGGGTTTACTTCAAGAATAGGTCAAGTGTTAATGGTTGATCCTCTACGATCCACATTAACCTCGTGTGCTCAAGACACCCTGTGCTTACGAGGTTGAATAGTTTTACTTGATATCCTTTTAGAAGCAATTGTCTGTCTGTCACTCCTTGTGCTGAGCCTGCATCTTAGCCACATGACGTGTATCATCGCTTTTGCTGTACAGGTGTTTTTAAGTTGTAGAGGAAGTCGAGATTTGCATTTATTTACTCCTTTTTTCACGTATTCATGTACATATAACTCGGTGCTAACTACTTAATGGCAAGCAAGTTCCTTGCCAATATTTAACTAACTATTAGACTATGGAAGTTTTTTTACCTCATGGCTTTTGTTACACACACTCTTTTTTCCTATTCTAAACTGTATTTTTCTTCGTTTATTTTTATGTTCAGAAATCTGGCGGAGTAGCAAGACGAGATTTTCATAACTGTACATATCTTTTCTTTGAGGGGTCAGTTATATAAGCACAGGTAAATTTCTGACGCTCCAGGAGCTTTCTTTGGCTTTTCCATTCATAGTTCAATTTGTTTTTTTCTCATGATAATCTTTTTTCTATTTATGTACATATAGGTGCACAACCCATGGATGGTGCACCGCGGATATTTTGTTCCACATCTTGATTACAAGTGATTTTCCCCATGTATAGATATACCTAGGTAAGCTTTACGTATGTTACAGTTGAGATAGTTTGGTCTAGATAGCCATGCTAGTGCTATTTACACAGTATAGTACCCCCTGATTAGTGAATATGCAAAGAGATCCCAGTCACTCATTGTGTAAGACTGGAGAATAGAATTTATTACGTTTTTATTTGAATTTTTATTTTTCTGTTTATTTCTCTTTATTCTTTAAAAAAAATTCTGTAGCCAAACTTCAAGCTCATCTGCACGAAAATCCTGGAGGATAGAACTTATATACAGAACCCCACACGCTACTGTCACAACCTCGAGCCCGACTGCTCTACAATCCTGGAGGATAAAAATTACATATATACCCCCAGGCGTCTTAACACTTTACGTGAGCTATTTTCATTTAATTCCCCCCCCCCTTATTTCGCCTCCTTTCCATCTTAATAAATACAGTTATGGCCAAACCTACTGACCGCTTACGCGGTCCTTCCCCCCGTTTTCTTCCCCTTTAGCCAGCCTAGGACATACTTTTGTTTAGCTTGTCTAATGTTTTCTTTCCTCTTTTCATTTTCACTTTCTTTATTTAGTTCTTGTCTGAAATAACGAAATATTCCTTCACCATCGGTCGTCCACCACATGATCACCTTCGTCGCCAGGAATTTTTTCCTTGGTAGGTGTGTGTGTATCCCCTACGTCTCTGTTTCTGATGGTGACCTTAGTGCATTTCATATGTTAACTTTTAGTAATATCTTTCCAAAATTGCTCTTTTACGATCTGATTGCATGTTTAAAATGCTTTTACATGTATTTTGACTGACTATCTGTCATTTGCTATATATTTAATATTTGTGTCAATTGAATTTGTTATATGTATCCCCCTTTTTTTGTTAAATTTCTCTGAAACCCTCCTTAGATCTAGTCTGCACATTAGTCTTTATGGTTTGATTTAACTTACCTGGGGGTAGGCCATATATTGACTGGCTTGGAACTGGTAGCATTCAGGACCATTTCCTTTGTAACATTGTTTATGAATGTTCTTTTAATTTATGACTATTTTAACTCGGCTGAGTCACACAATAGTGCATGATTTTAATTGTATGTTGTATATGTTGTTTTTCTAAATATAGCCCTGAAGAAGTCCCGTTTCGGGACGAAACGCGTCGGCTGTTCGTTTTTCTTCTGTTGAAAAATAAAGAATCAAACAAACAAGACTTCTGGACTTTACCATCTGTGTTTTTTCATTATATTGTTAATATTGCACAATCTTGATGTATGGTGCACCTTAGCTTTTTTTCATGACATGTTATAGTTCTGTTTACGACTGGCATTGTGATGGCGGGTGTCAAATCGGTGTGCACATAATTTCTCTTCAAATATCAAGAAAGGGGTACATTTACTATTGAGGTTATTTCGGATCAGGTGCATCCTTATGAAGGTTCCGCCATCTGCCATGTTTTAGAAATCTGGACTGATGCATTTGGTTTATCTCAAAATCACCTATTAACAACTTACAGGGTGCATTGGACTCCGGCCAAGCTCTCCAGATTTTCAGCAGAGAGATACAGTTGCCCAAAGTGTAAGCTGGAAGCTGCGGATGATTTGCATATGTTTTTTGAGTGTCCACAAATCACCAGCTACTGGAGACAGGTGTGTGGTTTTTTGGAAGAGGTTTTGTTAACTTCAATCACATGTTGCCCTAGATTAATTTTTTTCGGGCTCCCCTTGGTTTATGTGCTAAACAACCCAGACACCCAATTTATCTTCTATGTAATTGTGATTGCAAGGAGAGAAATTTGTAGAGGGTGGAAGTCTGTGGCACCTCCAAAATTTGCAGATTGCCTGAGGAATGTTATGATGATAAGTCAGTCGGACATGATGTGTGGTGGCGAAAGTGCTAGCAAAGTGTGGTCAGCCTTAAGTACTTGGGCCGAAAGATAACCAATGTCCAATGATTATGCCAGTGGTTATTGGCCTGGTCCTCCCAGGTAACGTGTCGAAAGGGGAGTTTGACTAAGAAATAGCCTGCCTCTGGGCGATCTCTGTATATCTTGCACTTTCCATCGAGGGCGGAATCCAAGCAAACTAAGTGTGCAAGTGGCACGGAGTGATCCCACTTAGAGGTTATATCTGCTGGTGGCATGTATGAGGACAAAAAAAAAAGCAGTTTCACAGATAAAAAACAGATAATACACAATTGAACATTAATTACAATTCATTTTAAACACAATAATCCATGTGCAGCAACGGGGATCCCTAACCATTCTACCTAACACATGGTGATTCTAAAGTATCTAAGGCTCTTCGTTATCAAAAGGGAAGGCTTATCACTAAATCTTTCTATGTCTAAAAATACATTTCAGGAATCTCACTATGTATTTACAAGTCCATTCTGTCTCTAAGAACTGCAATCGCAACATTGCTGGGCGACATCTTCTAATACCCAACAATTTTAGCAAAGGTATCAACCAGATCTTTTGATGCCCATCATAGAATTTATAAAATAGAAAAGTGTGGATATTTGTCTGCTCCGAAATCTCATCACATGGGCACGGAGGTAAAAGTGGGTCCCAGCTATTTCTCACTGGGAAAACGACTAATCGATGGAAGATGTTAAGCCTGAACCTAGTCAGGAGTAATCTCTCGAAAGTAGTGAGGTCATATGCTAAATACGGTTGAATTGAAAAAGAGGTTTGAACCGCCATAGAATGTTGCACGGAAGCTTTAGTTACTTCCTTGGCGATTCGTATTTCTTCTACATGGCCGAGTGACCTTGCTTTCAGTGTCTTCCTTGATAGTTCACAAATCGTATCAGGTTCAGTGTAATATTTCCATAGCCCTAGATCATTCAGAAAATTTTTCACAAAAGATAACAATCTAATTTTAGGTGAATGGTCTAGTGTTATACAATCTGCAATTATATGTTGGGTAAATACGTTTTTTTCGATGTCCAAATTCGACGCCAAAGAAGAAGTTGTTGATTTTTGCTAAATCCACCATGAACGGGATCCCCAGTTCGATGAGGCATGCAAACGTGGACGTGGACTTAGGTACCGCTAATAAAAATCTTAAAAAAGTGTTCTCAGCCACTTGCAGAGTGCTAATATTAGCGTACCCCCACACTCCAGCCCCGTAAAGGGCTATTGCCTGGCATTTCGCTCTATAAATCTGTGACAGTTCTACGGGTGGCCTCTTACCTAACTTTTGTGAAAAGTTGATAAGTGCTGCAATTGCTCTCATTAGATGGTGTTTCCTAGCCTCAATCGCAGCTTTCCAGTTCAATTTGTCATCAATTATAATACCCAAATAAGGGTATTTGGCAGTAGTGGCTAGTTTTTCGTTATTAAGATATATATCGTTTACCCCTTTCTTTCCTGAGCCTGCTACCATTACATATGTCTTCTTTATGTTTATATGTAGGTCTAAATTCCTCATGAAATCTGCGTATCTATCTAACGCCTTCTGTAGTTCGTGAGGGGTACGGGCCAGTATCACATCGTCGTCCGCGTAGAGCAGAGCGTGGATCGGACGGTTCTTTACTTGCGGTAGATCCTGGCCCCCCCTTAACAATTGTGTACCACAATAAACCGCTACCAGTCTAAGTATTGCTAATGAAAGTAAAGTGTTATATTGTGAGTGTAGGCATCTCACAAAAAGTGAAGGACTGGTCTCACACACCACCAGGTGTCATGCTTCATCATTGACCAGTCCTCGACCTCTAAAAACTTGGTTTGATAGAGGGCGGGCATACACCTGACGACAGGGATGCACTTCTAAACTAAGTGGGGGCCCAAAGAAAAATGTAAAGTGAGTTAAAAGGCCATTATGGGTGTCAGCTTGATTTGAATAGTGCCGACATCCATTTGGTAGTTAAAATAAGGTGATCGGTGTCATGGGGATATTAGTGTCCCCCCACCACTGTATGTGAGGTCAACATGTTTCTGCCTGTAGGCCCAACTGCGTCCGCGGCATTCATCAGGACCTAAGTATAACGGCTCCGCTCTTACCAAAGATTCTTTAGTGTGAGGTTTCCACTTGGTGAGGTGAATATTGTTCACACTCAACTATTTGCAATGACTGGGTCTTTAGTAGAACCTGATTTGGGATAAGGTGTGCCCCATAGGAGGGAGGGCAGAGGCTGCTGTCTACCAGTACCCCGTGCCTCTGGTTCCCTCAGTCCAGATTTATCTGGCTATTGTGGTTACACCCCCCTTAACATTGCCAACTCCAGGCCATTTGTGTAGAGTGAAAGCAGTAAGGGGGCCAGGACACAACCTTGCCGAACTCCACGCTCTACTCTAAACGAGGCTGACAGATCACCTTTTACCCCAAACCGTACCCTCGCGGTGGAATTCGAATATAGTTCCCTTAGAAAGTCCACTAAAGGTACATCGACCCTCCTAGTTAACAGAACAGACCAAAGTTTTGCATGGGAGACGCAATTGAAAGCTGCGGACAAATCAACGAATACCATGTATATTTTACCCGGCTTTGCACTAACGTATTTGCCCAGCAGCATTGAAAGGTTTAAGGCTTGTTCAGTCGTGCCGAAACCCTCCAGGAATCCAAATTGAAGGTCCGAGAGGTCCCCGCCATCGTCAGCCCACTGCTGGAGACGGTCAAGCACAGCTCTGCCCGCAACCTTACCCAGCGAATCCAGCAGTGATATCGGGCGATAACAAGATACCTCCTGACGGTCTCCTTTTTCAAATATAGGGACCATGATGGATTTTGTCCAGGAGTCCAACATGCCCTTCTCCGTAACTGCCTTAAAAACCCTGGTCAGTACTGGGGCCCAGAGGTCCACATTGTGCTTAAATATATCCACTGGAACCCCATCCGGGCCAGGGGCCTTACCATTTTTACTTGCGTTTAACGCTTGGAGTACCTCATTTATGTCAAAATTTAAAGGGATAGGATAAGACACCGCAGGACGACCACTAATGGGTGCTACATCAATACCCGTTAAAAATGGGCCTTTCTGGAATGTCTTAGAGAAATGATCCACCCAGACTGATTCCTCAATAGCTACTTCTATGGCTGGGAGATTTTTCAAATCTGCTAAAAAGGGGGATTTAACGACTGTCCAGAATACTATGTTGTTTCTATCCATTGAGCTTGTATGGAGCTGTTCCCATAGTGCTTGTTTTAGTTCTGCCTTCCTATCCTTTAGTGCAGCAATGTAGTCTTTTCCTAATTTCCTTATTTCCTGTGGTTCTCTATCAGGTTTTTGCGATGCTATTTTTAATTTGGTATGGCGGCCGTGCATCTATGATTAAACCACCCTTCTTTCTTGGGTCGACCATTTTTAACCTTTACCGTTAGTAAATCTTTTATAGTTGCTAAAATTACTGCGAAGTTACTCAGAACTTCCTCATCTGGTGTTAAGAGGTCTAAACATTTAACAAACGATGGATAGGCTGCTCTAACTACTTTCCCCGTTAATTCCACTGGGTCTACCCTCTCCCATCGTAAAGAATATCCGTTGGTCTTATCCAAGTACAAAGTATTCTGATTTAAAGCACTAGCTACAATCTGCGAGATATGAGGATGAATTAAGAGGAGTTCTAAGCTGAGGGCACAATTGGCGCCTAAAGTGTTGATTAGTGGGTCAAAACCCATAACTCGGTTAACCAAAACATTTGATGTTAAAATATAATCTATTGTTGTCTCACAACCCCTCCCCAAAAATGTTGGGTCTAACAGACCGGAAGTAATATCCATTTTATTGACTATAACAAGATCTAGTTCGGCAAGAATTTCATTCAAGTACTTCCCTATGTTAGAATGGTTGAAGTGGGCAATTGGATCCTCGTTTTCATCCGTCAACCCGCAAAGATTACTATTACTACGTCGGCAGGGATGTTGGTTAAAAATCCCCCCCTCAAATAATAGTTACACCTACTCTATCTCCTGAGTCCCGTGTCAACCGAGAGAGCTTGTCTCGCAAGTTAAATAAGACCCGCAAACCCTCACCATCTGATAGGTTATTATAGAAATTAAGCAGAAGGATGGTGTCCAAGTTATTAAAGGAAAGGCTGAGTAGCTGGTAATTTACTTCCAGCTCTACTACTGTTATTTTCAATCCCCCCAATGTGTTGGCTATCAAAATGCTCAGACCTCCTTTGGCCCTGCCCGATGTCACTGCTAATGCGGAAGTAAAGTAGGTTTTATATCCTACCAGATGGATTTCTGACATTGACCACATCTCCTGGTGACAAATAACATGATGTTTCTGAAGGAAATTCAAAGCACTTCCATCTACAACCTACTGGAGATTCCTGGTGGGCTACTTGGCCCCCAGGGACCCCAAGTATTCAAGGGGAATTATTTCCCCCTCTGCAAATGGGCCAAGGGGCGCGTTTGCAGAGTGGTGCCTTAATTTTTTTAGGGAGGATCGGCAAGGTACGAGTACCCCGTGTTTTTTTCAACAAAATTTCTTTTTTGTTTTGGGCCTTGGGGGTCCTTGTGGGACCCCTAAGCAGGCCTAGGCGGTCAGGGTGTTTCTACCATGCCCCCTTTTTGCGTTTTTCGCGTTTCTTTTTCTGTTTTCTTGTGCCTCGGTTCTACCAAGGCACAAGATGGCTGCCAACACTTCCTGGCTTGGAGTGTTGACAGACAGTTGACAACCAATCAGCATGCAGCTTGTGCTGGGGAAGGTATGCTTACTGTACAGAGTTCTGAAATCTGTGCCTAGATATCGCTATGATTTTACTTTTGATTTTCACAGGAACTACCAAACAGATTTACACCATTTACCAAAAGCACAATCTGTGTACCGAACTCTACCTCTCTGCCAAATTTGGTGTAATTCCGTTAACCGTTCGGGCTGTATCCCTGGGTAAAGGTCCCTATGGAAAATTGCATTGGAAAAACACGTTTTGGGACCCCCCTTTTTTCTTGGCCTCCACTTGACAAATCACCCCCAAGCTTTCAGGTAAGGAGCTGAGCCAAGAAGGCCATTTTCTTGGAGAAATTCACAAAGATTCGTCCACCAGTGCCAAAGTTATTCCAAATAGAATGTTGCAGATTTCCAATGGAAACTAGGTCCTAACTATATCTACCTACTGGCAAGCGCCAGTAGGTTATATATATATATTTATTCACTGAAAAAACCATAGGTTATAGACCATATATAGTTAGGAATTAGCATTTACAAAACCTTGAAAATTCACTGAAAAAACCATAGGTTATAGACCATATATAGTTAGGAATTAGCATTTAAAAAACCTTATTTTACTCACACAAAACCATTGAAATTCCATATATAGTTAGTTGTACTAACTATATATCGCGCACCCGCAATACACTGCTGATCATGTCAAATATTACATCATTCATGACATGGTCAGTGACATCACTGATGACATCACTGATGACATCTCAAATGACATCACTGATGACATCACTGATGACATCTCAAATGACATCACTGATGACATCACTGATGACATCATCCAGTGACTGTGTGTTTCTGTAAAGTTTAAATATGTTTGATATATTGAAGAATGAGTGGATGTATAAGTGGCTGGATGAAGGATTTAGTAGGTGCGTGACTGACTGCATGAGTGAGTGAATAAATGTGTCGTACTAAATGCATGGGTTAGTGACTAAACTGTCTGAATGTGTGCTTCAGTATGTCTGTTGTGATGTAAACTGCTGCATGTGTTGATCATTAGCTATACGAGAGGCTATATGTGTTATTGATTGGTTGCCCAAGTATTTGTATGGGAGATTGAGTTTGTGTGGGGGTGGCTGGGAGGTGTGTGACTCTGTGCATAGATGTGTGAGCAGTTGATTCACTAGGTGTATGAGTTCAAGAGTGCATGCGGAAACAGCTACATGGGCAGTTGACTGTGTGCATGAGTGTATTGATGAGTGAATGGATATCTCAATGCTACATGTCATAGTAAGTACATATGTAAAACACAGTACATGTGAGAGTTGGCATATATAAATAACTGTGCATGAGAGCCACTGAATGTGTGAGTGGCTGTACGGATCATTGTGAACTTGTATCAGGGATTGTATAAGAGAGTAAATATGTGTTAGTATATGTTTGAATAAGTAAGGTGTGTATAACTGTATAGTTGAGGAAATGGAGGTGTGATTGATTCTTTGCATGACTGACTAAGTGTCTAAGTAACTCCATGGATGAGTGACAGTCTATGAGTGTCTGTTTACACTGAGTGTATCTAAGGTTATATTAGAGTCTGAAGAGGTTCATCGTATTATCACATGAATGATGTCATCAATGATGTGATCAGTAATGTCAAATGAGATGTCATCAGTGATGTCATCAGTGATGTCATTTGAGATGTCATCAGTGATGTCATCAGTGATGTCATTTGAGATGTCATCAGTGATGTCATCAGTGATGTCATTTGAGATGTCATCAGTGATGTCATCAGTGATGTCACTGACCATGTCATGAATGATGTAATATTTGACATGATCAGCAGTGTATTGCGGGTGCGCGATATATAGTTAGTACAACTAACTATATATGGAATTTCAATGGTTTTGTGTGAGTAAAATAAGGTTTTTTAAATGCTAATTCCTAACTATATATGGTCTATAACCTATGGTTTTTTCAGTGAATTTTCAAGGTTTTGTAAATGCTAATTCCTAACTATGTATGGTCTATAACCTATGGTTTTTTCAGTGAATTTCATTGGTTTTTTAAAAGCTAATATCTGTAGCTGTAAAATGTATTCTTCTTTAAATCCCAAAATATATTTTATATGTTTATTAATAATTTTTTTTTTAAATATTTTTTTTTCTTCGCTCCCGGTTCGCGAATCGGGAAGCTTCCCGTTAGCTCACCTTGATGCCGTGACCCAGTCCGCGAACCGGTAAACGTTCCTTTTGCGCAACTGCCGCGTTAGAAAACAACATCGTGACGCGTCGCGTCCGCATGACGTTTCGCGTTGTCGCGTGATACGTCATATGACGTGCTACGTTAGCGTACCCGGAAGCGAACTGGTACGCGAAGCGAGGCGCAAAGCGCAGCTTCCCGGAAGCGAACCAGGACGCGGCGCAAAGCGCGTAACGTAAACACAGCAGGTCATGTGACTTGGTAATAACACTTTTCATTGGTTCATTTCACTTTTGGTTTCCTAATGATGTAAGACTAGGTAATGTGATCTAAAATTAACACTTTTCATTGGTTGAGAACTATTGTTTTTCCAAATGATGAAAACCCCTCCTTCTTTCCTCACTCTGACTTTCATCTTTGTGAGAGAAAGACCCTTTGTTACCAGTGAGCAATGGCTTCTTTAGTAGCTTCAGCTGGTGCTTCCCCACCACCTCCACCACATCCAAGGAAGAGAGGACCACCTGCTGAAGTTATAATTCAGCAAGAAGAGGAAGAAGAGGAAGAGGAGGAAGAGCAGGAAGAGAGGCAGTTTTTGCCTGAGGAGCCCAGGAGGTCTCACCTAAAAGAAAATTTTATTTGGCAATTTTTTTAATTTCCCAAAGGCCAGAAAAAAGTAAATGCAAGATACGTAACTTGCCTTATATGTCAAGATAGACTGTCCAGAGGGACCGAGAAGAAATACAGTTATGGAAACTACACAATGCATCGCCATATGACTAGGTGGCATCCTAACAACTACAGTGCTGCACAGTTACGTAACGAACAAGATAATCCCCCTATTATGGCCAGAAGATCTGTTGTACCGGAAGTGACGGGACCAGAGGGCAGGGAGATGGTGCCAAATATACAAATGAGATTCGGGGAACTAAAACAAGTCTGCGTAGTTTGCAATGGGTTCATTTGCTACAGAGAAAGTAGCATCACTCTGATCAACAGAGCTATAGAGAATCATGTTTGTCCGAAACGCCCTAGACAATAATTTTTTTTTTTTTCGTTGCTCCTGTTGAGCCCTTTACAATGAATCGTTTTCGTTTCCCCCCCCCATAAAAACCAAAAAAAATATAAAATCGTTGAGAAAAATTCAAAAAAAGTAAAAAAATGTTCAGAAAAATAATAAAAAATATAAAACAACAAAAACAATAAGCCTACACAGTGCTAATTATATACATTTCAAAGTGATGGTATCTTGCTGGAGATGAACTGAAACCTATATTGCAACATAGTGCATCTTTTACACAAAAGTGACCCACAGCGGAGCAAAAGAGGCGCACGGCCATCATAAATCTGACCCTAACATTTTAAATCATAGTTTCAAGATGCCGATAAGGTGTAACCTATTCACAGATTTGTTTCAGGTAAGTCCTACTCAGAGTTGCAGATGAAATTTAGGTTTGTTGAAGAATACAGAGGAGAAAATACATGAGCAGGCCTACCAACCAAGTGTGTCATGTCCACTGCACTCTTGAACAAATGTCAGACCTCCTCTGTCTCCAGGAACAGGCCTAAACCTCATCTACACAATGTGATGTGTAATGTTAGGAAACACAGGTAATATAATTGAAAAACGTGCAATTTATTTTGCTCATTGCACAATCATATCACCTGTGTTTCCTTTGCTTAGGTATCTCATTGTGGAAATGTAGTCTATCATATGAAAGACTACGTAGAATATGAGCACTGTATGCAACAACTTTGACACTTACAGAAGCCTCACCTTCTCCATGCCTCCTACACAGTTCTACATGTACATCATAAATGCAAACAGAACAGAATGAATTATACATGTTAAATGGTTTATTTTTGCTGTTCTCAGAATGTATCAAATTTCACTAAAAACAGTGACTTGAAGGTATTCATCATATAACAGCGGGGAAAAAAAAACACAATCAAAATGATTGTGTTTAAAAAACCCATACAACATAACAAATCAGAATTCAGAACTCCTTAAAGTTAACTTACTTTCCATGACGTCGAAGGATGTCCTATGAACAGCTTACACTCTGTTGTGCTGTTATCACTTTCAACCCGCCACTTTCTGAAAGAAAACCTCCATCGTTTTGAAAAACATGTTACATACAATAAATGACTTCTCGCTCTCTACCACACGTTTCCACAAGGCCAAATCGTGTCAGAGCCATTTATAACTCTTGGAATTCTTGTAAGCCAATCCCGTCATGTTGTATTTCCGCAACTTTCAGAATTAAAATGTTGAAGATCATTTTCACAATCCTGGATTACTAATATCTTACCTTTCTTGCTCACTCATGTTCTACATTTCCTATGACACTGATACTGCTTACTATGAAGCAGACTTACACTATCTCTATGACTACTACAATTATTTAATTATTTACATCACTTTTAATCACAAAGCAATATAAAACAGTAGACAGCATTGCAGACTTACATTCCCTCTACTCCATGTTTTGATTGGCTGCTTGAATTTGCTTATAAAAAGAAACAGTTTTTCTGAATTCATTCAAAGTGCAGTTATTTCAACATGATGTCCAGTGTTATGGTAAGAAGTTATGTCTCTGTACTACACTTATCCTCAAGGCCAAATCGTGTAGGAGCCATTAGAACTTCTTGAAATTCCTCAGAGCACATCCCGAGATTCTTTCCCTAAAATTTTGGTTTTAAAAACACCAGGTAAGAGTTTTTAAGGTCAAAAGGCAATTTATTTTTGAAAGTTAAAACAGAATCGTTGCAGAATGACCAGCCATTTCTAGACTTTAAATAAGCTGTGTAATGTCCTGATGTTATTGAAGGACCGTCATGATATATAATTGCTGCAGTTACAAAAGTCCTTCCTGATATTGACAACTGTGAAGAAACAGAATTTTTAATTAAAGTTGTCAATTTTGTTCCATCAGGCCTACATCGTTGGAACATTAAAATAACATACTGGCCATATGTTCGTATAAATAATGTGAACATCATTTCAGACTTACATTGGCTACACTCCATGTTGTGATCAGCTGCTTTTACTAGTTTATTAAAAGAGACTGATTTACTGTCTGGCAAAGTTAAATATATAAATCTTTCTGAGTCTACACTAGTAGTACTTGATACCCTACAGTTCTCGCAGTCATGCTGCCATTGATAAGAAAGCCCAAACAGGTGATCTACATCTACACCTTCAGCATGCAATACATCAAGTATATACATTAAAAACTCCTGACAATCTTGCTGAATATTTTGAGAGAATTGTGTTTGGCCTGAACATCTAACAGATTTCGAATTTCAGACACACTTTCTATTTTTGTTCTATCAGTGCCACATTTCTCTAACACAGAATTTAACAAACTGCAAAATCTTTGATCAAAATTGACCACAATCTCTTCTTTTACATTTTCTAGAGAAAACAAAACATTAACCACTACATTAGCATAGCAGTTGACACCAGAACTGTTTTCAAATTGAAAACCAACAACATCTTCAACAGAATCCTTTTTGTTTCTGCTTATAATTTCAGGTTCATCGACTTTTCGTCTTTTTGCTACAACCTCCCCAGTATTGGTCATATTTCTTCGTTTCTGGCCTACCACACGTTTCTCAAACAAAGGATATTGAGGCAAATGTGGCGCATACTCTCTTCTTAACCTATTGTATTCCTTAATACAATCTAGATCCGCACAAATGTTTGTGACATCACACTCAATCAAGTACAATCCCGATAAAGTTCTAACTCTTGACAATGCCACATATGCCATACCCTCCTTGAACACAGAACTGCCAATATTCACCAATGCACTGTCTACACTTAAACCTTGCAATTTATGGATTGTCACCGCATATGCCAAGCAAACAGGAAACTGCTTACGGCGAACATATAAGTCTTTTACAAGCATAAATCTAGCAGAACAACGACCAATTAGCTGTACTTCCTCAATGCCATCAAATTTAATTTTTAAAAATTCAATTCCATCTCTATTTCTGTATTTCACAAAATCAACAACATTACCCATTGATCCATTTACCAGACCTCTTTCAACATGTAAATTCCTTCTTAAAATTATACGGCAGTTTAAGCACACATTCAGACTCTTTTCAAAACCTGCAGTTTTAGATATAGTCTTCTCTAATGAATCCAATTTTGATTTCAAATTCTCAGACAAAATAATTGTTGATCCCATATGCTCTACTCTGTCAATAGCTTCTAGTTTCACAATCTCCTGCTTTTCCAAATGCAACATTTTGTTGTTGAATTTGGCACATTCTGCAAGAGTTGGCATCAAACATATTCCAGATTTCTTCTCAGTAATTTTCTGAAAAATATTCTCAGGCACAACATCTTGTTCTGGATATAAATTTGACAGTAATCGTGCATGTAAAGCTTCTTTCCCATGCTCGGTCACTTTTCCAATTCTAACATCTTGTAGAATAGTCTTGTAAACTTCATCCTTCACCTGACGCATATTTTCATGCAGTTCAGCATAATTGAAGTTTAACCATATATTGACGTTGCCAATGCTCCCTAGGCACTTCCTGGTATCTTCATGCGTGAGCATTTTGAACACAGGTTGCCCTTTCACTGGTGTCAGCTGCAGAAGATCTCCGAAAACAATGATGTGTTTGCCACCAAATAACACATCATACTCTGTTTTGAGAACTTCTTGCATTCTCAAATGCACAAAGGCAAGCATGACATTGGAAACCATGCTTACTTCGTCAATGATAAGAAGTTTAATTTTCCTCAAGATTCTTGAAACTTCAAAACAAGCATCTCCAGATAGCTTGTGATATTGTAATTTGTTGTCATGCTCCACTGGCAGCATCAGTAAACGATGTAAAGTAATCCCTTTAATGTTATGTGCTGCCAGTCCAGTTGGAGCGGTGACAACACAAGACAGCGATGACTCTGTCCTTTCCTGCAAATAACATGAAATTGCTTTAATAAGGAAACTTTTTCCAGTTCCCGCTTCTCCACTCACGTACAGTCGGACAGGCTTCAACGACGTACATGGGCATTCTTTCTTGTCATGACTTAATCCATGATCAATTTGCATGGTAACTTCGTCATATATTTTCCTCTGCTCAACGTTGAGTTGTCTTTCCAACTCTTCTAAGTTAACCGCATCCTCCTGAGCATGTGCCATGGCTCTTTCCACTTCATTCATAGCAGTGGCAGCTTCATTTTCGATAACAGGTCCTCCTAGTGGATCCTGACTCAATGAAGCAGAACTCTGACTGTCCTGAGAACCGTCTCTGGCAATCTCGGCTGCAATCGCTGCTTCCTGCTCAATTTCCGCATTCAACATTTCTACATATTTGGGAAAAGCAGGACATTCTATGGTCTCCTTGGCAGCATTGAAAGAGTCTTCGTAACAGAGGAAATCTCCAAGCAGTTCCTCTTCTGCACGCCAAGGCTTGAAAAGTTGCAAAAGTGCTAAATAGAAAAACTCCTTTTTTTCAGGAGATTCGCCACTCAATTTTCGATGGTTTACCAAGTGGCATTTTCTTTGCTTGACCAGACATCCCTCACTTCCTATTACAGCATACACTCCTTTCTCAGTATCTTCTTTGATATTCCTTTTGAATATGTAATTTTGAAGAACCTCATACAGACAAACATTGTCGAGGTGACTGCTTCGATTTGGATAATATGTATCCAACATGTTGGTTTTCAAAATGTCGGTACTGTTTGGCTCCTTTTCCGCCAAATACTCAATTTCCCGCACAGGTTTCAGAACTCGATTACGCGTTGCAGCAAGACCAAGACTCGCCCAAACGATACTCCTGGACTTGGCATAGAGACTTGCTGAAGACAACCGGTTAGAGCATTCGTAAGCTCCGATTTCTCGATGCGACAACATCTTCAGACTGAAACTGTACAACTTCTTGCTGAGGCTCTTTTCATGGGAAATGTCCTCCCACATATCCTTCAATTCTGTCTTCTCTTTTTTGGTGATATAAGATGTCACATACCGAGCCACAGCCATACAGTTATCAGCCACAAACTGTATATCCATGTTAGCATTCCACATGGACAAAATCACCGGGTTGTCGTCGTTGATGTACTTGGACTCTTCGTTCCTCTTCAAATTGTATGTGTTTTTAGGTGATTTCTTCATCACATTATGTCGCAGCGAAGACATCAAACTGTTTACTCTTCCTTTAGAAATCACCGGTCGTGGAAAGCCGAAACGACATTTGGTGTAGAACTTGTCCTTGTTTCGGAATTTACGACGACAGTACTTTCCACATCGATGGCTATGGAAACGTAGAACTTTTTCTCTTAGGCTTTTCTTCTCCTTTGCGTTTGGAACAGCACACGTAGAATACTGTTGTATGAAACTCATCACTGAGTCTTCTGGATCCGTTCCAAATTTAGGTGCATCCTTGATCCACAGCAGCATATGTATATGAGGAGCACCTCTTGCTTGGTACTCCTTTCTCCAGAAGAAATCCAACACCTCTCCAAGAGGTGGATTCTTCTTATTCATGATGAAAGACATCATAGCTTCAAATCTATGATTGAAGTACCTGCATACATTGACTGGATCCAAAGAGCACAGTTCTCCGGGTGTCTTGAATTCGATGTTTGCATTTGCCTCTCGTAGAAATTCAAGTAAGTCTTCCCAGCCATACTCGGCACAGCTCAGAGTGAGGAACCATGTGGGAGTTCCTAAGTTCCTCAGCATACATTTTAAATCACCATGTCGACGGTACCAGTACTCATTAGTACCACGCTGACACGCCATGAGATTAATCAGGTGAGAATTCAAAATACTGTCTTGGACATTGACTTTATCCATAAAGTCACTTGCCGAGATGTTTTGCATGTGTATGCCACTTTTCAAGATGTGGTTCACTGCATATGACAGTCCAGACAGATCGCTTTCAAACAGGAGATGAAACAAATAGGGAATGCATTGTCGAAACCTAGCATCTCCTGCATACAATCGCAAAGTTGCGTGGAGCCCGGTGGCAGAGGGCTAGCGCGAGACTGCTGGCGCATTTGCTTTTAACTTACCTCCTTCCTGCTGAAGACAAGCAGTCCCTCGCCCCGCTGATTACGAGCGGCTGGCTTGTTCTTTACTTTTTAAAATCGCCTCCCACCCGCCTTGCTGACTCCGCCCCCCACCCTCGTCATCCGCCTACTTAAACGCTCCTCATGCGTCAGCGCAGCGGACGAGCGCAGCGGGCGCGCCGGCTGCGTGTCCGCGGCCGGCCGGGGCTAGGGGCACTGGACGCTGTCCGTTTAATCACATATTCCCCCTCCCAGCTCTGTTCCTACTGGGTACATGGGAACATCGATCCCCTTACAGCAGCCCGTCTAAAGCATCTAGGGGTGTCCTCTACCTTTCCTCGATCAGCTCCTGAGAGAGCAGTCTCTCTAGCTTTACCTCCCAACACGATCTTGCCTGCCCCCTCATTACCTCTGGTTTCCCCTGACCCGGTATTCAGTACCTCTGCTACGCTTTTAAACACCAGGTCTGCGGTCACTCACCAGTATGAACTTTTCGACTATATCGATTCTTATGATCCAGACCTTTTATTTTTAACCGAAACTTGGTTCAAGGACGACTCCCTACCTAACGTGTTAGCCGCTTTACCACCTACCCACTCGGTTATCCGAGCGGATCGCTCTGACGGCAGGCGAGGAGGCGGAGTGGCTTTAATCGCTCGCACTAATTTTAATTTTCAGATTCTCCCTTCCCCTCCCATTCCTGATATAGATTACCTTCTAGCCCGCTCGACTTCACATCAGGCCCCCTTCACTTTTGTCTTAGTTTACCGTCCCCCCCAGCTTACTCCTTCTTTCCTTCCCAGCATTCAGACTCTCCTGGCCACCCTGGTGATCAATAATTCTTCAGTATTGGTCCTGGGAGATTTCAACTTTTGGCCCAACGATCCGGCTGAGAGCCTTCAATCTGGGGAGTTCACTAACCTCATGACCAGCTTAAACTTTTCACCTCTGGTTCACAGCCCGACTCACTCGCATGGCCACGTACTAGATCAAATCTGGGCTCTAAACATCCCGTTCACATCCCCCATAATAGCCCCTTGTTCCTGGTCGGATCACTCCACCATCACTTTCTCCCTCGCCTTAGCCCCTCTGACCAAACCCCAACTTCCCAAGAACACCAGGGTCAGGAAATGGGGAAAAACTGACATGCCCTCCTTTTGCTCTACTCTGGCCAAAACCTGCCCGAGCTATCTGGCCTTACAGCCAATTCTCAGCTGTCCGCCATCGACAACTGGTTGACTTTGGCAGGCGACGAGTTTGCCCCTTTAAGGCGACTCACAGTCAGGCGAGCCCATGCAGCCAACCGCTGGTTCACCTCGGATCTAAAAGCTAAGAAACTGGCTGCACGGAGGGCCGAGCGAGCTTGGCGTAGAACTTACAGTCCTGCGCTAAAGGCAGTTTACCAGTCCGTACTACAAACTTACAAAAAAGGCATTCTGGATGCTAAAACTGAGTTCTATACGAGCAGAGTAATGGCAGCCGAGTCTCACTCTAAAGAAATTTTCTCGACTGTCCATGAACTCGCATCATCCGGCAGAGCCACAGCGTCAATTCCTCCCTCCCAGTCCCTCTGCAACTCACTCAACGAGTTCTTTATCGACAAAGTTGCAAAAATTAAACTTAACATCCCCCTCCCTTCCCCTGCATTTACTAACCCCTCCCCTCCCCTCACGGTTTCCAAACTGTCTTCCTTTCCTCTGTTGACCACTAATACTCTCTCGCCGTTGTTGGACCGAGTCAAATCAGGATCTCCCCTGGATTTCGCCCCAGCCCACATTCTTAGGGAAATTTATTTAAACTGCCCCATCCCGCCTTTGACCCTTCTCAATGATTCACTCACTAGCGGCACCGTTCCCAGCCTACATAAATCAGCGGTTGTCGTCCCAATTCTAAGAAAACCCGGCGCCGACTCATCCTCTCCTTCCCACTACCGTCCTATTTCCCTTCTGCCCTACCTAGCTAAAGTCCTTGAGACTCACATCACGACCACCCTGAGTACCCACGTAGAGGCAAACCATTGCCTCTCCTCCTGCCAAGCTGCGTTCAGGCCCCTGCATTCCACGGAGAAGGTGGTAATCTCGGTGATGGACAAGCTGCGGGAGGGTATAGATACCAACGTACCTCAAGCCCTGATACTCTTAGATCTGTCCGCCGCTTTTGACACGGTGGACCATTCCATCCTCCTCAGCCGTGTCAGGGCGGCGGGCATAGAGGGCTTGGCCCTCTCGTGGCTCGAGTCCTTCCTGGTGGGGAGAACTCAAGCGGTCCATCTGGCCGGCTTCACCGCGGCCTCCCGCAAGGTGGAGTGCGGGGTTCCTCAGGGATCGTCACTTTCCCCACTTTTGTTTAATTTATACATCTACCCCCTCATTTTTATGTTACAGCAGCTGGAGGTCACAGTGTTTAATTATGCTGATGACCTCCAGCTAATCTTTAACCTCTCCCACTCCCCTTCATCTGCCCAGAATGTCCAGTCAGTCATGACATTTATCCAAGATTGGATGAACTGCAACCACCTCAAACTCAATCCAGACAAGACCGAGTTGGTCTTGACCGGAGGTGGTTGCAGTCCATGGTCCCATTCCTTCTGGCCCCCCTCACTCGGTGTCCCTCCACTTCCCGTTTCCAAAGTTAAAACCCTAGGGATTTTCTTGGATTCACAACTTTCTATCCATTCACACATTGGTTCGGTTGTCTCTTCTTGCTTTTTCTCCCTAAGAACAATTAGGAAAGTCTCCCGCTTTTTCTCCCTCCCGGCTTTGAAAATCATTGTCATGGCCATGGTACTGTCCCGTATTGATTACGGCAATGCTATATACAATGGGGCCCCAGCTTACGCGATCCATCGTCTGCAGCTGGTACAGAATCAGGCTGCCCGCCTGATTCATGGCCTCCCTAAATACCATCGGGCCAGCCCACTACTTAAAGCTTTACACTGGCTGCCGGTGCGAGAGCGTGCCCTTTTCAAGCTTGGTTGCCTCACTTTTCAGGCTAGGTCAGGCACCGCCCCTGAATTTCTTTGCTCTGCCATTGTGCCCTACCTCCCAGGCAGATAATTACGTTCCTCCCACTCGGCCCTCCTAGTCACCCCCCGTTTTAAAAAACAGAAGGCAGGTGTAGCGAGGTTCGCTGTCCTGGCCCCAGCATTTTGGAACCTTCGAACTACGCCCTCCTACACTCAGTTTCGGAGGGAACTAAAAACACTCTTATTTGTGCAAGCCTACCCCGTCTAAACCCCCTCCAACTGCTGCCGTCCATCGCAACCTAAATAGCGCCATGAAACCGCTGGGTAAAAGTGCGCTGTATAAATGTTTTTAAATTCAAATTCAAATTCAAAGTCCGGTATTCAGAAGCAGGAATTTGATGAGGTCGCTCATCATATCTTCCTCCCTGACCTGTTGGAAAAAGCTGTGGGAAACACCGAGCTTCCAAACTTTCCTTCCAAACACTAATGGGACTCCCTTTGGCTTGTTTCATTTGAAAGAACTCAATAGCATTCCCCATGACTTCCTTGGAATGCAAAGGATGAACACTATAATGTTCATATATTTCTTCACTAGTACAGGGTTCTACTTTCTCAATTTGACCAGCACACAAATCGCTATCCTCTTCCTCACTTACTTCCTCTTCTGCAACATATACATTTTTATAGTATTTATTATTTTTTTTCAAATACAATGTTGCCTTTTTAACTTTCCTAACATCCACTAAATCTTGCCATATTTTCTTATTCTTTGTCGGAACCCCATTAACTAAGATAACCAGAGGTTCCTCTTCCACTTTTTCTACTCCAATTGTGTTAATGTTTTTCTTCAAATCTAGAGGCAAATAAACAACTCTTACCTTTAATCCTCTCTGTAAATCTGATGGAGGCAATTTCCCTGTCTTTGGCTCCATTCTTACAATAGCCTGAAAGGGATGGATACTTTGAATCAAAATAGATTCATAAGTATTTAAATCCTTCAATTCAGAAGGAATCTCAAGCAATTCGAAATTATTATGAACTGCTCTAGCAGGCATCTGGTTTTGATTTAATTTGTTACAACAATAAGTACACACACGTTGATCCAATCCCAAATCAAAACAATTTTCTACCATCAAGTATGTTGTAAAATCCTTCCATTCACTATTATTTTCCCTTTCACTTTTTGCATATAAATCCACTAACTTAGTCTGATTCTTATAATAAGTGCGTCGACAACACACACAAGTGAAATTTGGCCTCTCACTTGATTTCACCTCAAACGTCGCAATTTCCCTCTGGAAATTATCTGTACTGGAAACCTGTATACTATCTTCCACATTACTTTCTTCTTCTTGGTCAATTTCAACATTCTCCTCTTTACTTCCAAAGTAACAAAACTCAATTTCTTCACATATATTCTTCACATCTATTTCAGAACCATGCAAAAGAGCAGCGCATAATTGTTTAAGCATAATTGCTGGACTCTTAGCATAATACAACATTCTAACTAATTTCCTCACTTTATTATGATGTACTGCTAGCATCCTCAAATGATGAAAAACACTCTGGCATACTCTCCTGGAAAGACAAGCCAGTGAATGACCATGCAAACCTGTCACTTCTCTCACTCTGCAAGGATCTAATTCTTGCAACAACTTCATTTTCTGCTTCAAACTTTTCTTATTAAATGACCGTACAAAATCACAAAGCAAATTGATGGAATCCTGTCGCACACTGCAAATACTACTACACTTCCAGGTGTGCACAGGACCCTTAGGACGTCTTCCTAAAACCTCATTACCTAACACCTCTTCTGCCTCTGTTGTCACAAGTTTTTCTTTTTCAACTGGACAACCATCTTTCACTTCATAAGCTCGACCACTGGTGTCAACTGCATGCACCAAATCATTATCCTGGAAATAACTCTCCTCATTAAAAAATGCCTCACAGCTTGAACTATGCATCCATTCTCCAGAAAAAACTTCACAAAAATTACTACGATTAACTATTCTCTTCCATCTACTATTTCTTTTGAAATCATAAATTGCCTTGTTTAGCTTCCTAATTCTATTGATTATCAAAATAAATAACTTACGTTTAATTTCAAATGCCTGATCAATAACTTTCTCAACTATTTTTTTTCTCTTATAAAAAAACACTTTCTGTTGACCTTTCTTAATATTTTTTAACAAATTGCCAATTATCCTGTTGCGGAACATTCGTTTACCAATGTCCCTAAACTGTTGTTTCCTTCTATTATCATGCACAGAGTTATCTCTTGCTCTAGCAGTAACATTTTTCATTGGCCTTTCCTTTCCGTTTGAATTGCTTCTCTTTTTCTGGACTGAAACATTTTCTGTAGTAATATTTTTTTTACTACAGATATTTCTTATGAATGTTTTTGTACTCTTACCCGGTGCTTTCTTGGTGACTTGACAAATCTTTTTGTTAGAGGACTGCTGCTTTTTTTCATTGACCTGCTGTCTTTGACGTTTTGCAGCCTTTCTCAGTCTTTCTTTGGTTGGCATGCTGAAATCTTGAAATGATCTGCAGTTGAATCTGTGGTAAAATATAATAAAAAATGTTATTAACCACTATTACCCAACAGTAAATCAATAACAGTCATCAAAAACTTAACACACTACTTGACATTTTTACATAGAAGATTTTTTAGTGCTTGGCAAATTTAGAATACAGAAATAGCAGAAAAGAAATGGTATTTATATTCATTTTACCTGTGCTGTTTTATATGTGAATCTGATCTAATTTTATGAGCATATTTTATTATTTTATTGAAGACACTACACATAACCTGTTTTTGAAGGTGTCTTTATTTTTAAATTAAACGGTTTACATTTTTACTTTTTATTTATTATAAATTTTTTAAATAAATGTTTATAGTTCCATAGGCTCAAGCACGTCAGCTTCCCATCCTATGTCATACAATTCTGACAAATCTGCATCCTCATCACGTTCTTCTTCATCCTCAGGATTTAAATCATCCAAGGGATCAACATCCACTGATGTTTCAATTACGAGTTCAATTATGAGGTCGAAATCAACTGATTGCTGATTGTCGCTCATGTTGATGTTGTCTTTATCTTTAAAGAAAGATAACAACAATGAGATGTTGCAGAGTAGGAGACAAATCTCAGAGATTATAATAGTAAAATTGTTTAACAAGAGTAACATTTTGCAGCTATTATTTAGCCATGTACAGCGATGCTGAGGAGGTGAAGCCTATGTCCAATTTTTCAGTGAACAGGACTCATCTCTTCTTAACCTTGGATAAGCCTCACCGACTCTGTGTGCCCTGCACATACTTAAATGTAAAGGGGCAGATTTATGTTAACTAGCACATCTCCAGGGATGCACCAGTTAACGTGCACCGCTGCTCTGCCACCCATGGTGTGCCGCATTTACAATCAGATAGGACAAAGCTGCGTCAAAACCCTGCGCCTGCTTGAAGCAGGCATAGGTCTTGACGCAGCATTGTGGAGATGGGACACCCCTGAGCCTTGCTGGAGCTGCATCGCACTTGCGATACAACTCCAGCAATGCGCCACCTTTACGGCACAGATGCGTCACGCATCTGTGCTGTTTTTGCCCCATGGTGCGCCGCATTGTAAATGCAGCACACCATGGGTGGCGGAACAGCGGCGCAGGGTGACTGGCACATCCCTGGTGATGCGCCAGTCATCATAAATCTATCCCTAAGCTTCTTATCTTGTTAGAGATGAACCGCCATATGTATCATCAAACTATTTTGCATTTCCTAAATAGCGAACTTTAAGGAATAAATAGCAATTCTTTACCATTCCTAATTTGCGATGAGCAAATTGCTAATTGCAAATTACCCATTCATTTCCATGGGCCAGGAGGCCCATAGGAATGAAGGTGCAATTTGCGATTAGCAATTAGCTTATCGCAAATTAGGAATTTTTCCAAGGGTGCAGGGGTGTCTCAAGAACACCCTGCTGCACCCCTGAAAAAGAAATTTGGGGGCATATGGCGCACATACATGCCCTAAGGGCATGTATGGGCGTCATATGGCACCTTTTGTTTTTTGGAAAAAAAGCTTTTTGAAAAGAATTCGCAAATTACCACCAACTCGAAGTTGGTGGTAATTTGCAAATCCTTAATGGCATTGTTTGCATATTTTTTGTTTGATACATTGCATTTAAGGAATCGCAAAATTTGCAAATCCTTAAGTGCAATCGCAAAATAATGAATAGCAAATTTTGCTATTCCTTATTTTGCATCAAACTTGTTTGATACATACCATTTATCTAATTAGCATTCGCAAATGCCGAAATTCGCAGAATTTCGGCCTTTGCGAATGCTAATTACCTTGATACATATGGCCCCAAGTGAGGCCTGTCTTGCAACATGGTACATCTTTTGCATCACTGCTGCATCGGTTTCATGTGGCACAGTTTTTTTTACAGCATGACACATCTGCCTAAATGCATCAATTTGTAATTTTGTCGCCTCATAGCAAATCTTTTGCACCGCCGCTGCATCACAAAAGTGACGCACAGTGGCGCAAAAGAGGCATACACCTATCATAAATCTGTCCCTAGCATTTTAAATGATTAATTCAGGATGACGATAAGGTGTGGCCTATCCAGAGGTTTGTTTAAGGTGAGGCCTACTCAGGGTTGCAGATCAAAGTTACGCTTGTTGAAGAATACAGAGGAGATAATACATGTAAAGGCCTACCAATGAAGTAAGTGATGTCCACCTCATTGCGCCAGTCATCATAAATCTATCCCTAAGCTTCTTATCTTGTTAGAGATGAACCGCCATATGTATCATCAAACTATTTTGCATTTCCTAAATAGCGAATTTTAAGGAATAAATAGCGATTCTTTACCATTCCTAATTTGCGATGAGCAAATTGCTAATTGCAAATTACCCATTCATTTCCATGGGCCAGGAGGCCCATAGCAATGAAGGTGCAATTTGCGATTAGCAATTAGCTCATCACAAATTAGGAATTTTTCCAAGGGTGCAGGGGTGTCTCAAGAGCACCCTGCTGCACCCCTGAAAAAGAAATTTGGGGGCATATGGCGCACATAAATTTTAAAAACATTCCTTTACCTCAAAAACGATTTTCAAGTCATAATTTGAAAACACTGCCCACGGGGAAATGACTTAAAATGTCCTCAAGACACATGAAAGTGTTTTTTTAAAGCCTTTGCAACTTTTTTGGGTCACTTTTAACATGGCTATGTAACTCAAGCAGTCAAAATCTAAATTTACCATGCACAGGTGGGAGCATATTTACAAGGAATTTGCTCCACGGGGAAAGGTCTTTTAATTTAATATTGGAAAAATAACATCAGAGACACTGAAATGCCTTATAAAGAAGCATACACCATTATGTCCTTGTCATAAATTTTAAAAGCATTCCTTTACCTCAAAAACGATTTTCAAGTCATAATTTGAAAACACTGCCCACGGGGAAATGACTTAAAATGTCCTCAAGACACATGAAGGTGTTTTTTTAAAGCCTTTGCAACTTTTTTGGGTCACTTTTAACATGGCTATGTAACTCAAGCAGTCAAAATCTAAATTTACCATGCACAGGTGGGAGCATATTTACAAGGAATTTGCTCCACGGGGAAAGGTCTTTTAATTTAATATTGGAAAAATAACATCAGAGACACTGAAATGCCTTATAAAGATGCATACACCATTATGTCCTTGTCATAAATTTTAAAACCAATACTTTTCCTCAAAAACGATTTTCAAGTCATAATTTGAAAACACTCCACATGGGGAAATGACTTAAAATGTCCTTAAGACACATGAAAGCGTTTTTTGATTGCCTTTGCAGCATGTTTGGGTCACTTTTTACATGGCTATGTAATGCAAGCAATCAAAATCTAAATTTGCCATGCACAGGTGGGAGCATATTTACAAGCAATTTGCTCCACAGGGAAAGGTCTTACATTAAAATGGGAAAAATAACATCAGAGACACTCAATTGCCTGATAAAGAAGCATACACCATTATGTCCTTGTCATAAATTTTAAAACCAATACTTTTCCTCAAAAACGATTTTCTACTCATAATTTGAAAACACTCCACAGCTCCTATGCACAAAAACACCCTGTCAGTACTAATACTTCACATGTTCTCCAATTACAATTTCTCAAAGAAACAAAATCTATTTGTAAAACACTTGAGACAAAGCAACATTTTAAAAACACAACTTTCTTCATAATTTTCTCCTTAAAGCACACTATTCTCTATCTAAATTAAATACATCTTTTCTCACCTTAGCAAATACTTTATGAGTTTCAAAACAGTCTCAGAAACACACCAATTTGTCTTCAGCAGAGCAAAAGGTATGCACTCCAGAGTCTGCAGCTATCAAAAGCACAGAAATGCTGTAATTCATCACACATATCTCTCATGTCACCCAATCAAAACTCTTCCCTCACTTTTTTCAAATCAACACCCTTCCCCCCTCTGCCCTTTCTGCCTTTTTTGCATAGCAACCACCTCCTGGAAGACTTCTGGTGTTTGCAAGTTCACACAACAATGTTTCAATTGAACTCTGAACTCTCAGTGCACCTGCATATCCAGTGCAATCTTTCATTTAATGATTTTTTAAAATACATCTTTCAAAGAACTCATCCATGCACCCTAACTTTCTGTTTTCAGCAATCAAAATCCACCAATCACTGTTACTGCTTCATTAACACAGAAACTCCACAGTTTTTTCATTTTAAACTCTTACTTTTTTCAACTGCCATTTCATTGCCACACTTCATCTGACTGCAGGAGAACCTTCTCTCACCATGTTTTCTGTCTGGATTGTTGGACATAGTTACATCTATTGGGCTCAGAGGTATGCTGAGAACAGACATTTACCTAACCTCAATTTACAAGATGTGGAAATTAAGTGGTTTGGCCACAGAGGATTAAAATGTCACCAATTGATACCATTGGTGAAAACCTTTATGCATTTGCCAAAACCTGACCTGTTAATTGTGCACTGTGGAGGTAATGATTTGGGCACTTTGACTGGGGTAGGTCTGGAAATGCTTTTAAAGGACACCTTTGAGCAATTGATGGCACTTTTTCCTCAAACTGCCTTGGTATATTCAAATATATGCCAAAGACAGAAATGGAGGTGGTCAAACCAATTTTGTCCACAAATTGAGAAGTCGAGGAAGCATGTAAACAAATCTGTTTCAGCTTACATGAGAGACCATGGAATGGGCTCCATGTACAACAATAACTTGCGTTACTACATGCAAGACATCTACAGAGGAGATGGAGTTCACTTCTCAGATGAGGGCAACAGAATTTTCATTCTGAATTTAAGACTGTGCATTGGTACCTACTTATAAGTACCTAAATATACCATAAACCCAAAAGCTCTTCTCAGAGCTACCCTACATCTGATCACTCACAATTATTATTTTACTCTAACTTTTTTCACTAATTTTCAACAAAGTACGCTCCCCAGGGCGCTACCCGGTACGCGAACCGGAAGCTAACCTCGCGAAATTTAAAAAAAAAAATGTTTTTTTTTCGCACATATAAGCCTCCTCAGCCACCCTCACAAAACCTAGGGGGTCAAGATAAGTCTACCGTGCCCCCTTCTACCCATTCTGAACATTATTTGCCCTCCATCTTGTATCTTAATTCGACCGAAACACAAAATGGTGGACTCCCGTAACGCTTCAGGTTCGCGTACCGGGGCGCTCGCCAGTTCGCGTACCGGGTCGCTCCCTGGGAAGTGCACCATCAAAAAAGGTGGGAAAGTAATTTACAGAAAAGCGACTGGAGACAATTTCACCAAATATAGATTAGCTCATACTACATACCAATCCCTACCATTTTCACAAATTTGATTGAAATTCCATTTAGCCATTTAGCCTGTAAACCTCTCTAAATACCCTGAGGTAAATTACTTCACAAAACACATCTGAAGTGTTGGAATTGACAACCAATTGAAATGTTACTTTCATTTTCTACTTTTTTTACCTGACATTTGATTGGTTATGTACCTGAATATATATAAAGGAAGAGAGAGAAACACAGCCACTTTGACTACTACTTCCTGAACTACATTGCAAGATCATTTTCACTCACAACTTAAACTTGTTTTTAGAAGGTAAGATATTATTTTATAAATTTGAAAACATTTTCAGATAGGTATATACTATCCCTCTGTAAGAGTTAGACATTGAGAAAGGCTTCTTTATTATAAGTATGGATTGATTTAGGTTTCTGTGGTATAATTATGAATTTACTTAGGCTTTTTCACAAGCACTTTTTAATAGTCCTACTTCACGCCAGAAAAAAGTACCCGTCTGAACTTAAACCCAACAGTGCCCTATCTCTACTGATATATTTATTTTTATGCAAATTACAGCAAGAAAATGGAAGGAGAACAGAACGTTTCCTTTGAAATTGTCCTAGACATGAACAATGAGGAAATCATTGAACCCATTGACTTGGAATTCATGGATGAATCACGAGACCATGAACTTCTACAATGTGTAGAATCTGTGGATCATTTACTTCATTATGATGACGGTCAAATGTGGGAAGTTATGTTCACTCAACAAGAGGACATATCGGACAGTCAAATTTTAGACGTTCTATTAAATTTTGAAAAACAATCCGAAAAATCAAATTATATGTAATATTAAAAAAATTTTGAGTCTTTAATCATTTTTATATGTAATTCATAAACTAGTTAAATGTTAGAAATGTTATTAAATTTTGAAACACAATCACAATAATAAATAATTGCTTAAAAAATAAAAAAATTAAAAAATAATCAACAAAACCAACAATCAATTAACATACAGTATTTGAAAAGTCTATCATTCTTTTTTCCTTATAGTACGCTCCCCAGAACGCTTCCCGGTTCGCGAACCGGACGCTCCCCACGCAAAAAAACAATGTTTTTGTTTTTTTTTTTGCCCTGCGGGGCCCTTTTAAAGCCTCCACATCAAACCTAGGGGGTCAGGGAGGATCTACTATGCCCCCTTATGGTCATTTGCCCCTTCGCTTTGGCCTCCTCTTGTCTCTCGATCCTACCGAGAGACAAGATGGCGGCCGCTACGGACTGTTTGGAATGTTTACAGACGCCGGAGAACCAATCAGCTTCGCTTCACAAAGCTCCGTAACGCGAAAAGTACGCGAAGCGGAGCGCTGCCCGGAGCGCTGTTACAGATATATATATTTTTTTTAAACGTTAATTTCTCAAAATCCACTGGAGCACATATATTGAGACCTAGCAAAGGCACATCGGGCTACCAGTCCCTACAATTTTGCCAAGTTTCGTGCAAATCCATTCAGCCGTTCGGGCTAAAAGTGAGGCCAACCGCCCTATGGAAATTAACATTGGAAAAACACGTTTTGGGACCCCCCTTTTTTCTCGGCCCCCCCTTGACAAACCCCCCTCCCAAATTTCCAGGGGCCGCTCAGAAACAAAATGTGCCATTTTCCTGAAAATTTCAGCCAATTCCGTCCACAAACGCCAAAGTTATTAGACGTAGAATTTTCAAAAATCCCATGGGGAAAAAATCCTAACTATATATATATTCACAGAAAAAAACATAGGTTATAGACCATATATAGTTAGGAATTAGCATTTACAAAACCTTGAAAATTCACTGAAAAAACCATAGGTTATAGACCATATATAGTTAGGAATTAGCATTTAGAAAACCTTATTTTACTCACACAAAACCATTGAAATTCCATATATAGTTAGTTGCACTAACTATATATCGCGCACCCGCAATCCACTGCTGATGATGTCACATATTACATCATTCATGACATGGTCAGTGACATCACTGATGACATCACTGATGACATCTCAAATGACATCACTGATGACATCACTGATGACATCTCATTTGACATCATTCTTGTGCTAATACGATAAACCTCTTCAGACTCTAATATAACCTTAGATACACTCAGTGTATACAGACACTCACACACTGTCACTCATCCATGGAGTTACTCACACACCTAGTCAGTCATGCAAAGAAACAATCTCACCTCCATTTCCTCAACTATACAGTTATACACACCTTACTTATTCAAACATATACTAACACATATTTACTCTCTTATACAATCCCTGATACAAGTTCACAATGATCCATACAGCCACTCACACATTCAGTGGCTCTCATGCACAGTTATTTATATATGCCAACTCTCACATGTACTGTGTTTTACATATGTACTTACTATGACATGTAGCATTGAGATATCCATTCACTCATCAATACACTCATGCACACAGTCAACCGCCCATGTAGCTTTTTCCACATGCACTCTTGAACTCATACACCTAGTGAATCAACTGCTCACACATCTATGCACAGAGTCACACACCTCCCAGCCACCCCCACACAAACTCAATCTCCCATAGAAATACTTGGGCAACCAATTAATAACACATATAGCCTCTCGTATAGCTAATGATCAACACATGCAGCAGTTTACATCACAACAGACATAATGATGCACAAATTAAGACAGTTTAGTCACTAACCCATGCATTCAGTGAGACACATTTAATCACTCACTCATACAGTCAGTCACGCACCTACTAAATCCTTCATCCAGACACTTATACATCCACTCATTCTTCAATATCTAAGACATATTTTAACTTTACAGAAACATACAGTCACTGGATGTTGTCATCAGTGATGTCATTTGAGATGTCATCAGTGATGTCATCAGTGATGTCACTGACCATGTCATGAATGATGTAATATGTGACATCATCAGCAGTGGATTGCGGGTGCGCGATATATAGTTAGTGCAACTAACTATATATGGAATTTCAATGGTTTTGTGTGAGTAAAATAAGGTTTTCTAAATGCTAATTCCTAACTATATATGGTCTATAACCTATGGTTTTTTCAGTGAATTTTCAAGGTTTTGTAAATGCTAATTCCTAACTATATATGGTCTATAACCTATGGTTTTTTCTGTGAATTTCATTGGTTTTTTAACAGCTAATATCTGTAGCTGTAAAATGTATTCTTCTTTGAATCCAAAAATATATTTTATATGTTTATGAATAATTTTTTTTTAAAATATTTTTTTTTCTTCGTTCCCGCTTCGCGAATCGGGAAGCTTCCCGTTAGCTGACCTTGATGCCGCGAAATAGACCGCGAGCCGGTAAACGTTTCTTAACCGCAAGTGCCGCGTTAGAAAACAACATCGTGACGCCTCCCGTCCGCATGACGTTTCACGTTGTCGCGTGATACGTCATATGACGTGCTACGTTAGCGAACTGGTACGCGAAGCGAGTCGCAAAGCGCAGGTTTCTGGAAGCAAACCGGGAGGCCCTGCAAAGCGCTTAACGTAAACACAGCAAGTCATGTGACTTGGTAATAACACTTTTCATTGGTTCATTTCACTTTTGGTTTCCTAATGATGTAAGACTAGGTCATATAATCTAAAATGAACACTTTTGATTGGTTGAGAACTCTTGTTTTTCCCAAATGATGAAAATCCCTCCTTCTTTCCTCACTCTGACTTTCATCATTGTGAGAGAAAGACCCTTTGTGATCACTGAGCAATGGCTTCTTTAGTAGCTTCAGCTGGTGCTTCCCCACCACCTCCACCACATCCAAGGAAGAGTGGACCACCTGCTCAAGTTGTAATTCAACAAGAAGAAGAAGAAGAGGAACAGGAGGACGAGCACGAAGAGAGGCAGTTTTTGCCTGAGCAGCCCAGGACGTCTCACCGGAAAGAAAACTTCATTTGGCAATTTTTTAAAATTCCCAAAGGTCAGAAAAAAGTAAATGCAAGATACGTAACTTGCCTTATATGTCAAGATAGACTGTCCAGAGGGACCGACAAAAAATACAGTTTCGGAAACTACACAATGCATCGCCATATGACTAGGTGGCATCCTAACAACTACAGTGCTGCACAGTTTCGGAACGACCTAGATAATCTCCCTATTATGGCCAGAAGATCTGTTGTACCGGAAGTAACGGGACCAGAGGGCAGGGAGATGGTGCCAAATATACAAATGAGATTTGGTGATGTAAAACACACCTGCGCATTTTGCGATGGATTCATTTCCTACGGAGAAAAAAGCATCACTCTGATCAACAGAGCTATTGACTATCATATGCAAGTTTGTCCGAAACGCCCAAAATAATAAATACTTCTTTTTTTTGTTTTGTTGCTCCTGTTGAGCCCTTTACAATGAATCGTTTTCATTGCCCCCTCCAAGAAAAAATCAAAAAAATATAAAACTGTTCCGAAAAATTCAAAAACAGTAAAAAAATGTTCAGAAAAATAAAAAAAAAAGTTCTTTTCAGAACTACCTCCCCGTTATTAAAAAATTGGTACAATATTTGGAACTGTGCCAACCTCTATTTCTCTTAGTTCGCTTCCTAGTTCGCTCGCTGGTACGCGAACTGGAAGCGAACCAAAAACAGTAAGTATAAGGGAAGGAAACACACACTTATGTTAAAAGAAAGACAGCTATAGGGGAGTAAACTAGAGATACCATTACCCGTAATCCACTGCTGATGATGTCACATATTACATCATTCATGACATGCTCAGTGACATCATCAGCAGAGGATTGCGGGTTTTTTGGCAACATGCCTTATCCACGGTTTAATAACGCTGCCTTTTGCTTTATATAAGTTTTCAAATTGTATGAAATATATACCAATAGGTCGTTATGAACCTTTAGGTAGTGCTTTTCTTCATGAGGTCTGGTCGCTTCCATACACATACAGATGTTTCAAAGATGATCAAGAAGTTTATCTGAATGGAGAGGAATGCACTGAGACGCCAGATCATTCACTAATGTGTAGGCACATACAGTTACACGATTCATGCAACAAACACCGACCAAATATGGCTTGCGTGTTGCAAGGCACGCCAGTTCCTGCTATCATCCCCACGTTCAAGTTGTTGGAAAATGGTAGTTATTTGATGCTCAATAATGAAGATTGTTCTGAGTTAATTAAAAGTATTCCTTTTATCGTAACAGTAAGTGAACGGGTTATTTGCTGCAGAAATGTTCTATTTCCTCCCACACATGAACATAGGGAGTTTTCAATCTGGCCACAAATACCAACCTTGGGACACGTTTCAACGGCATGGCAAGAATAAGAGCTCTTTTGTCTCAGAGAGAGGTGGCCTTGAGTTCGGCCCGTGAAACTTTCGTACTTCACATAGCGAACACCCGTACACAGGTTTGCCTTTCAATTTCAGCAACATGTTTCCGACTATCTTTAACGCATCCTCCACAAAATCCCTGGCACACTTTTTTAAAGTTGTTACCAGTGGTCTCGTGACTTCATTTGAGAAAATCTTTGGAGTCATCCCTGCTTCCTTTCATTGTATTTTCTGCACTCTGGTTCGTGGATTGGCATTTTTACTTGCATTACCAGCGGACGCTCTTGTGCTTTTTTACATTTTTAAATATGGATGTCCCTCCTATGCAACCTCCGACCCTGCAGCTGCTGACACTGTTCCGCAATCGCATGCTAGAATATTATGGCACAATGCCGTTGGCGATATTAAGCACGGCATATGGATTATCTTTTCGGTTCTCCTACTTCACCTGTGTCCAGCCTGTATTTCACTGCCTGACCTGTGATTTCGATTGGGCCATTGATTTGTGTCTCTGCGGACCGGTTTCTCCTGACGTCGACTTTAATCAGCTGATGACTCCTATCATTACTCACGAGTTGGTTTGTCCTGGCGAAAGGATTATGGCTGTGGCATTGATGCATGGACTACTTGGTCCCTGGAATTTACTGGCGGCAGCACAGTCTTTCTTGGAACAGAGCTTTCTTGAAAACCCACCGAGCTGTCCTCTGATGGTGATAGAGGATCCGGTGCTGGGAGAGCACGTATGTTCTTTTCCGCTTTTAAATTGGATGGCTGAACTGTTTTCGGATGAAGACGGTGACTTCCTATTGGAGGCTGTTGCAGCTTATTTTGCATACACAGTTATGTCATAGACCTTTTTCATGTTTGATATGCTGAGTACTAGCATTTCATTGACAATTCATTGACTTATTTGTCAAGTTTTTATTATTTACCTTGCCTATTGGCTTAAGACTCGATAAAGTACTTGGCTGTTTTATTTTTCTTTAGCATTAAATTTTCCTAGTTTTTAATGCTTTACCTTGCGGACCGTCCACATATAAACTTGCAATCTGCTCTCATGAGATGGCACTTCTATTATCTTATTCAGTTCGTTTCCGGATCATGAGGAGGTGTCATCTAGGTCCTGGATATCTTTACACCGTGTTAAGTTAGCATGGGCTCATTACCGGTTTAAACGCCATTTTTCCTTTTTTGCAACTTCTGCACACGACACTTAGTTGTTGCTTTAGCTTTCCACCTAGTAGTTCATCGTGGTTTACATGAGAATAATATGTTATTGGTCTACTATCTGCTTTACTTGTTAAACTATATCTGTACAGCGAGTGATAAAGTTTCAAGAACAACACGATACAGAATTGTTATGAGGTCTGATCTCCACGACTTCATACTCATAACATAAGTGCAACTTCTGCCAATTCTGGGCATGAGGCGGGTTTTATATTGCTTTGCCGAACACACATACACAACAGTTGATGCGGTTCACATGAAGAGAGAGCTGGTGTATGCTGATGTGATTCCTTCAAATCTAAGACACTAAAGTATGGGCACGCCCTAAACCAACACAAAGAGACCTTCTTAGCAAATAATATAATATGTGTATTAGGGAGGGTGAGATATAAGCAGCCGCGGGCCGCGGAGGGAGTTACGATGGGGCAGGGAGGCGGGGAGGGGGAGAAGCAGGGTGGAGCCCTCTCTACCTTGCCCCTCCCCCTCCCCGCCTCCCTGCCCCACCGTAACTCCCTCCACGGCCCGCGGCTGCTTATAAGTGTTGCTAACTCTTATTCATTTACAGCATGTTAACATACTGTCACCATTCGCTTTTTATGTACTAGTAACTATGCTGGTAATTTTGCTACTGATAATATGTGTACTTGTATTCTCCACCCTGCTTCTCCCCCTCCCCGCCTCCCTGCCTCACCGTAACTCCCTCCACGGCCCGCGGCTGCTTATAAGTGTTGCTAACTCTTATTCATTTACAGCATGTTAACATACTATCACCATTCACTTTTTATGTACTAGTAACTATGCTGGTAATTTTGCTACTGATAATATGTGTACTTTTATTATCTAAGGTACTACGCCTGAGAAGACGGCATTAGTAAATAAACATTTCAAATACACATCTGTTCTTCTTAACTCCATGTTCTGGTTTCTAAGAAATCTATAACGACCGACTGTTCATGAGTTCCACGTATCCTGAGGTACTATAAGTTCATATTCTGGATTGTCTAAACATTGAGAGTTTGTTATATCCAATGTGACACTGTACCTAGCTTGCTAAATAGTTTTTGATTACTAACGTGAGTTTTGGGACACCCTAATTCGCCGAGGTTCCAATCCTCTGTCCACAGTTCTGTGTGAGAACAGAAACCCTGCGACAGGGGCACCCCCGACCCTTGCTGGAGCTTCATCACACTTGCGATACAACTCCAGCAATGCATTCGCCGAGGTTCCAATCCTCTGTCCACAGTTCTGTGTGAGAACAGAAACCCTGCGACAGGGGCACCCCCGACCCTTGCTGGAGCTTCATCACACTTGCGATACAACTCCAGCAATGCGCCACCTTTACGGCACAGATACATCATGCATCTGTGCTGTTTTTGCCCCATGATGCGCCGCATTGTAAATGCAGCACACCATAGGTGACGGAACAGCGGCACAGAATGACTAACACATCCCTGGTGATGCGCCAGTCATCATAAATGTATCCCTATGCTTCTTATCTTGTTAGAGATGAACCGCCATATGTATCATCAAAGTTATTTGCATTTCCTAAATAGCGAACTTTAAGGAATAAATAGCGATTCTTTACCATTCCTAGTTTGCGATGAGCTATTTGCTAATTAGCCGAATGTAGCCCAATGAAGCCCAATGTAGCCCAATGTAGCCCAAAGATGGCCGCCAGACACACAAAAAAACAAATGTAGCCCAAATATCAGCCAGATGTAGCCCAACTATAGCCCAGTGACAGAATGACCAATCAGCTTCGCAAACCTCCGTTACGCGAAGCGGAGCGCTGTTACAGATATATATCTTTTTTTGAACGTTAATTTCTCAAAATCCACTGGAGCACATATATTGAGACCTAGCAAAGGCACATCGGGCTACCAGTCCCTAATATTTTGCCAAGTTTCGTGCAAATCCATTCAGCCGTTCGAGCTAAAAGTGAGGCCAACCGCCCTATGGAAAACTCAATGTTAAAAACACGTTTTGGGACCCCCCTTTTTTCTCGGCCCCCACTGGACGAACCCCCCCCAAATTTTCAAGGGCTGCTCAGAAACAAAATGTGCCATTTTCCTGAAAATTTCAGCCAATTCCGTCCACAAACGCCAAAGTTATTAGACATAGAATTTTCAAAAAACCCATAGAGAAAAAATCCTAACTATATATACCTACTGACGACCGCCAGTAGGTAATATATATGAGGCATACAACGTCTTCAATGGTGCAATTCTTTGAAGGAACGCCATTAACTAGAATAACTAGAGGTTCCTCTACATATTTTCTACACACATGTTTTCAATATTTTTCTTTAATTCTAGAGGCAAATATACAACTTGTCCCTTTAATCCTCTCTGTAAATCTGAAGGAGGCAATTTCCCTGTCTTAGGCTCCATACGAACAGTAGCCTGAAATGGATGCACAGATTGAATAAGAATAGACTCATAAGTATTTAAATCTATCAGTTTAGAAGGAATATTTACCAACTCAAGATTATTATGTACAGTTCTAGCAGGCATTTTATTTTCATTTAATTTATTATAACAATATTTACAAATACGTTGATCAGAACCCAAATCAAAACAATTCTCTACCAACAAATAAGTTGCAAATTCCTTCCACTCATTATTATTCTCCTTTTCAATTTATAAATATAGATCAACTAACCTGTTCTGATTTTTATAATAAATTTGTCTACAACAAAGTTTGGCCTCTCACCTGAAATGACCTTAAACCTTGTAATTTCTTGCTCAAAATTTTCTGTAATAAAATTCTGTACATATTCTTCCACATTTCCTTCTATTAATGTATCAGTTTCTGCACTGTCTCCTGAAGGACCAAAGTAACTAACCTCAGATTCTTCACAAATGTTGATTACATCTAATACAGATCCATGCAAAAGAGTACTGTTTAACTGTTTTAGCTTAAGTGCTGGACTTTTTGATTAATACAACCTTCTCACTAATTTCCTCACTTGAGTATAATGCACTGCTAACATCCTAAAATGGTGAAAAACACTCTGACATACTTTATTAGAAAGACAAGCCAGAGAATGACCTTGCAAACCCGTTTTTTCTCTCACTCTGCAAGGGTCTAATTCTTGCAACATCTTAATCTTTTGTTTAACACTTTTCTTAGTATACTTACGTAAGAAATTGCGAAAAAAATCAATTGAATCCTGTCGTACAGTACAAATACTACTACAATTCCAAGTGTACACTGGAGCCTTAGGACGTCTCCCTAAAACGTCATCAGCTAACACCTCTTCTGCATTTCTAGGGACAATTTTCACTTTTTCAATCGGACAGCCATTCTTAACCTCATAAGCTCGACCACTGGTGTCAACTGCATGCAACAAATCATTACTCTGAAGTTAAAAAGCGGCTCACAACTTGAACTATGTTTCCATTCTCCAGAAAAAACATTATAAAAATTAGTACTATTAATTAGTCTTTTCCACATACTTTTGGCCTTCATAACATTGATTGGCTTATCTAGTGTTCAAACTCTATTGATTACTAAAATAAACAACTTCTTTTTTAATTCAAAAGCCTTCTCAACAATACTTTCAATATGTTTCTTTTTCTTATAAAAAGCTGTTTTTCTTTCACAATTCTTTATATTGTTTAATAATTTTAGAACAACTCTGTTATAAAACATTTGCTTGCGAATTTCAACGAACTGATTTTTTCGTCTTTTACTATACACAATTTCTTTACCACATAGTTTTCCATAAGTTTTCTTTTTTGTCTGTTTTTTCTTTGTAGTTACAGATAATTATTTTTCTTTTCAGATTCTCCACACTTTTTTTTAGTTTGTGTTATTTTCCTTATAAAATCCTTTGTTGTCTTACCAAGAGTTTTCTTCTTTTTCTCCACACATTGTTCTTTAGATAAATCTTGTACTTGTTTTTTCTTAGAAAAGTAAGCCAGTTTATATGTTTTTCTTTTCTCACTCTTTGTTGGCATGATGGTTTTTCTTTCTGTAGATAATTAAAACCTGTTGTGAAGAAAAAAAAAACATGTTAAACATTTTTTTTTACAATTATAGACCACTACTAGCATACTACAAAGCAATTAGAAGCACTATATGTTGTAAAGTCTGGTTCACACCATAAGTAAGTTTAAGGCACAGCAGCAGTGTTCGAGCAGTGTAGGAGATCATGCAGGGAGTGCTGTTTCAGGGTTTAGGGCAGTGCAGTGGTGTTTGAAATGAAATGAAATGAAAAAGGGTTTTATTGAGCGCAGCTGCTGCCCTGAGGCGTCCAGGCGCTAGATAACTAGGTTAGTACCCTCCAATGACATCGGCCCAGAAGCTAGCCTGATTTGTTGAAAAGAAAAGTTTTGAGCTGTTTGCGGAAGGTCATCAAGTTAGGATTAGATCTTAAATGGAGAGTAAGTGTGTTCCATAACTTGGCTGCATTGTAGGAAAATGACCGACCTCCAGCTCTGGATCTCCGGATCCGAGGAACTACCGCCAAGAAGGTGTGGAAGGAGCAAAGCTGTTTGTTGGACCGATGAGGGGTAATCAGAGAGTAACAGATTGCTGGGCAGATTTCCAGTATGCTTGATGGGAAATGCACATGGACTTGAACTCAATTCTCTCCCTGACAGGGAGCCAATGCAGGGCTCTCAGCCCAGGCTTCATCGGGGTTCTGTGTGGCAGACCAAGCAATGTGCGCGCTGCACAGTTCTGAATCCGCTTACGTTTTTGGAGACAGTATTCAGGCGCCCCTAGATACAGGGCGTTACTGAAATCAAGGCGGGACTGGATTAGACCCTGCATGACTACCTGCTTGGCTTCAAAAGGTAGAAGCGGAAGGATTTTTTTCATCATCCTGATGAGACCAAAGCAAGTCGCAGACAGCTTAGTTGCTTGGATATTAAAGGTCAGGGATTTGTCCAACCACACGCCAAGACTTTTTATATTGTCTCTGGGTGTGGGGGGCGCGTCCAAGCTGACGGGCCATAGCAGCTCCAAGGTGGAGGGAGCTGATGGACCAAGAAGCATAAGCTCGGTTTTATCACCGTTGAGCTTGAGGCACGACTTCGTCATCCAACTCTTGACCTGTTCCAAGCAAGTTGTCAGACTGGTCTGTGGTTGGTGGCAGTTCTTTTGCGTAAGAGAGACCACTAGCTGAGTATCGTCTGCATAAGTAATGATCTTAATACCATATGAACGAACGATCTCAGCCAGCGGTCTCATGTACGCATTAAATAGCGTGGGGCTCAAGGATGAGCCCTGCGGTACTCCTCAGTCCAGAGGCCTACTTGCAGAGACAGAGGCTCCTTCAAAGACTTGAAAAGTCCTGTCACTTAGAAAGGACTTTAACCAGGCCAAAGCTTCTCCTGATACTCCCACACTATAGAGACGGCACAAAAGGATTTTGTGGTTCACCGTATCAAACGCTGCGCTCAGATCAAGGAGGATCACTGCCACTGACCCCCCCTGATCCAAGATCCGCCTAGCTTCCTCTGTAACCGCCATCAAAGCAGTCTCCGTCCCATGTTTGGGACGGAAGCCCATCTGGGTAACGCCAAGCAGATGGTTGCTCTCGAGAAACCTAGTTAGGTAGATATTAATATGTTTTTCAAGGATTTTGCTTGCCATGGGGAGCAAGGAAATCGGGCGGTAGTTATTGAGGTTGCCGGGGTCGAGGGTGGGTTTCTTCAAGAGTGCTCGTACCATGGCATGTTTCCAGGTGGGTGGTACCATACCAGTCACTATGGAGGAATTCAATAACTCCATGAGCATTGGAAGAATGACCTGGCCGACTGAGACCAGCGTGCTCGGGGGGGCGGGGTCACATGGGGAGCCAGACTTTATTTGATGCATCAAAGGCTCAAGTGTCTCTAAGTCTAACTGGGGAAAATGATCTAAAGTATTTTGATAGGAGTCCTTGGCATTTGTAGCAAGATGTGGTCCTTGGACGGAGGGATCTGCATCCATAGCTGGAAAAGAAGAGTACATTTTGTTTATTTTTTGAAAAAAGAATTCTGCCAAGTCATTGTATCGGGAAAGTGGGTTGTAATTAGCGGCCAAGGGTGGTGGAAGCGTGGTCAGACTTTTTACTATTTGATACTTTCTCATTGTAGAAGGCCGATTGTGTTAGTTTTATTTCCGATTTATAGACTCTAATAGCCTCCCTTTAAGTATTTTTGTCCGTGGTGGCGTAGCCCAAACTCCACTTCCTTTCCAGCCTCTTACATAGGCGCTTTTTGCAGAGCTCAAAATCAAAAGTGGAGAACGTGAAAAAGGGGCAGGGTAGAGACTCCCTGACCCCCTAGGTCTTCTGAGGGGTTCCCTGTAGGACCCCTGAATGCCCCCAATTTTTTTTTTTTAAACCGTGAGTGCACGGTGCACGCACCCTCGAGGCAGAAGAGAGTCAAAATCAAAAGTAGAGAACGTGAAAAGGGGGCAGGGTATAGACTCCCTGACCCCCTAGGTCTTCTCAGGGGGTCCCTGAAGGACCCCTGAAGGCCCCCAAAAATTATTTACTTTTTTAAAAATCACGAGGTGCGCGCATGGTGCACGCTCCCTCGCTGCAATAATTCGAGAGGTGCGCGCATGTCAGAAAAAAAAGAAAAAATACAGTTAAATAACTTTGAGTGTTTAGATGTTGGTTGGCTCTAAAAAGAGCCGTTATGTTCACTGAGTGTTTTTTGTACCTACAAGTAAGTACCGATGCAGAGTCTAAAATTCAAGAGGAAGACTCTGTTTCCCTCATCTGTGAAATGTACACCGTCTCCTCTATAAATGCCTTGCATGTTGTAACGCAAGTTGTTGTGGTATATAGAACCCATACCATAGTCTCTGAGGAAAGCAGAAACAGAATTATTCACATGTTTCCTTGCTTTCTTAATCTGTGGGCAATATTGGTTGGACCAGTTCCATTTTTGCCTTTGACATATATTAGAATATACAAAGACAGTTTGTGGAAAAAGTGACATCAATTGCCCAAAGGTGTCCTTTAAAAGCATTTCTAGACCTACCCCAGTCAAAGTGCCTAGATCATTGCCACCACAGTGCACAATTATGAGGTCAGGGTGTGGGGGATGCAAAAAGGATTTTACCAATGACATCAATTGGTGACATCTCAATCCTCTCTGGCCAATCCACATAATATCCACATTTGGTAAGTCAAGGTTGAGAAAGCATCTATTTGCTGCATAACTTTCACTCCAGAAAATATAGCTGTGTCCTACAATCCACACTCTAAGCATCTTGAAGGGAGATCTGGTTGTACTCAGATGGGCTCTGGAAATGAAATGGCAGTTTGAAAAGTAGGAGTTTAGAAACAAATGTGGATGACATTCAGTACACTTGAAAAAGAAAAAATGATTGGTGGTTTCTGTAAATTCAACATTGAAAACTAGGGTGCATGCTACTGTTTTTTTAAGGACAAATGCTAATGGCTGAGAGAAAGTGATTGAAAGGAACATTGCACAGGATTCGCTGCTGTTTTGAAAAGTCAAACACCCTTGCTGGTTTGTTTTGCATATGAACTTTTCACCTGTGTTTTCAGTTAGGTGTCTATGGAGTGTTATCATGGTAACAGACAGAGAGAGCAGTGGGGGAAGGTTGAATTTTATGTGAGATTGAAAGTGTTTCAATGTAGAACCAATTAAAATGTTAGTTTGGTTTTGAATGTGTGTGGTAAGATATTTGATAGGTTATCTTCAAGATTAGAGTGTAAAATGAGAGGCAAGCTATGCCATTTTGTGCTTGCTGTGACTGGTGCACTATTCAGAGATTCTGCTTAAGAAAATCTGCTGTGTGATTGACACTGTTCTAAAACTACAAAACCATTTTTAAAGGTAAGTTGTTAATTTGTAAGGGGATCTATGTTGTGCAGTTTAAGTTAAATTGAAAAATGAATTCAAACTTAAATCTTTAGACAAACTTAAATCTTTAGAACATCTAGCCCCCAAGATAATTTTCCTACAGGAAACGTGGGCAAGGGAAGAGTTCCAATGAGAGAGTTACTATGTGTACTGTAGTGAAGCAAAAAAATCTATAAAGGGGCATGCAAGTGGGGGTTTAGCCATTCTGTTAAGCTGTGAGTTGGCATGGGACCCGGTGATATACATCCATCCATCACATTTTTGTATCTGCGCTAAGTTAAAAATGGAAAAAGATAATTTTGGATTTGCAACTTTTTTACTTTTGGTAAACGTATATATTCCACCTGGGAAAGCGTTTACTCCATTGGTTGATTCCATTTGCTCTTTTGTGCAAAACGTATGTAGTAATGGAGAAAGAGTAAGTATAATGATGGTAGGGGACTTTAACGCTAAAGTAAGTAACAGCTCCATCTCGTCTTTTTCTGATGTGGACTTGGAGGAGGTCTGGTTTATACCAGAGTCAATATTCCCGGCAAATTTAAAACCTGACAAACGTGGCCTTTCGCTCTTGCAAAATCTTAGGAATCTTGACTTTGTTTTATTAAACGGTAGATTCCCAGAGGATTCACCCGCAGCACTTACTTTTCATGGGACATTTGGCCACTCCTTACATGATTATATGGCAGTGTCTTTTCAACTGTTTGGGGCATGGTCACAGTTTAAAGTGCTTCCCACTAAACTGACCGACCAAAACATTTTGATGGTAAATTTAGCATTTAATTTCGAGAAACCTGAACTTTGGAACCAGAGGAATGACAACATATCTTATTCTCGAAATAATAGTCGCACATGCTGGTCACATAAGAACCTTCCGAACCTCCAGTGGGTATTTAAAAATATTGTGCCCAGTTTAATCTGGGAGACCCCGATAGTGAGATATGAAAGAGTAATGGCTGCTGTAAGAAATCTGGGAAAAAATAAGCAAGGTGAAAGAGCTGCCCCTAAACCTTTATTCTCCATTGAAACTAAAAAGCTTAATAATAAGATAAATGGGCTGATTAGAGCCCAATTTAGAGATCCTAGTCCATTAAGACAAAAATAAATGTATAGATTAAAACAGGTCCGGAAGAGAAAAGTAGCAGCTAACCGTAGGGCCTCCGAAGATGAAAAATGGGTTAACCTTCAAGAAGTTGCATTTACTGGTGATTCTAGAAAATACTGGGCCCTAATAGCCAAATTCTGTGACAGTAGAGAAAAATCTTAACCCATGTTAATCCCAGAAACAGAGTGGTCAATTTATATATCCTTATTGTATGCCCCTAATCTACTAGACGTCGAGGGTGAGGGGTCCCTTAATACCATAGCATTAGGAGGCGATGTAGAAGCGCCTTCAGAGAGGGAAATTGAAGGATACATTAAGGGGGTGAGACTCTCGGGCGCAATGGGTCCGGATGATGTCCCTGTAGCAATAATAAAAAAGGATTGTGGCGAGTAGGCAAAAGTATTCGCCCATTGCTACAATTTCGAGGACATCCCTTATTCCTGGAAGGGAAGCATAATAGTTCCGCTATATAAGAAGGGCCCTAAAAACTCCCCGGCTAGTTTTAGGCAAATTTCCCTTCTAGATGCAACGGGAAAATTGTTTGCAAAAAGTATCCTGGTTCATTTACAAGAGTGGGTATTTGGAAATAATTTATTTCTCCTTGAACAATCAGGGTTTCGGAAGAACAGTGGCACTCTGGATAACATCTCTGTTCTGCAAACATTAATTGATAAATATCCCGTTGGTCGGAGAACCCCATTGTATACAGCATTTATTGATTTCTCCACAGCGTTCGATAGGGTAGATCGGGGGACGCTGTGGAGGAAATTGACTAGTATGGGGATCCCAGGAAATCTGCTACAAGTGATAATTGCTCTTCACTCCTCTACATGGACCCAAGTCTTGTTAGGGGGGACTCAAGGCCTTTCAAAGAAAATTTCCACTAATAATGGGTTAAAGTAGGGGTGCCTATTGGCCCCTTTACTCTTCTCAATCTATATAAATGACCTGCCGAGTCGGATAGGGGAGAGTAAAGGGGATCCTCCACAAGTGGGTAACCTAAAAATAAGTTGTTTGCTGTACGCCGATGACGCTATAATAATGGACTTAACCCCAATTGGGCTTCAGAGACGACTGTCGGAATTGGTTAGGTACACTAAGGAATACTTTCTAAAAATAAATGTCACAAAGAGTAAAGTGATGATTTTTAGTTATAAGGGCTATAAGGTTAGATCAAACTTAAAATGGTTTTTAGGAGATGAAATGATGGAAATAGTAACATTTTACCCTTATCTAGGAAACATTTTCACAAATAGGTGTTCTGTTAAAAAACATATGGACCATTGCAAAAGTAAAGCTATTTCACAAGCCTCAGCAATAAATCGCTTGTACTTGCAATGTGGGAAAAGACATTTTTCTCACACCATTGCCGTATATAAAATAAAGATTCCACCAACTTTGAATTACAGCAATGAAACGATAGATGAATGTGAATGGGCAAAGTACGAGAAAGTGGAAGGTAAAATCTGGCGACAATTATGCAATCTGAGTCACGCTGCGTCAATTGCGGCCCTTAGGCTCGAATTTGGCCTTCTTTCAACATATGTCTTAACAATGGCAGCTTGCTTAAGATGGGGTAACGCATTGATAAATTCTCAGGAGAACCTATTAAGGTTGGCATTGCATAAGGACATTTTTGTTAATATGCTATCAAAAAGTGTAATTTTTAGGAATTATTTAAAGGCCTTAAGCAGTTTTGGTTTAGATTTTGAAGGTGCAGCAGGTTTGGATAAAATAACATTAAAACATATAATTAAAAGATCTATATATGTGATTTCACGGGAAAGAGATTTGAAAATATGCCGCATGAATGGAAGGTTGGACTGTATTGCGGAGAGTTCCATAGTTAAAATTCCCCAGCCGTACATTCTCTGGAACTTGAAACATGGAGTTCGAAGAGTGATTTTATTATTAAGGATGAACCTGCTGCCTTTGAGGATTGTAACAGGTGCCTGGGAGGGTATCCCCAAAAATGAAAGACACTGCGATTTATGCAATGGTGGCATACAAGATCTTAACCATGTTTTGATTGTGTGCCCAGCACTTCTTTCAATACGCCGCAAATATTTAAGGCATTTTTTTTACAGTATAAAATTGCAACAGCAGAACAGGCCCATCATTTTCTTCTGCTCCCACCATCTGAACTGATTTGTTTTAAAAAATTTCGCTTTTTTAAAGAATTTTTTAATGTATATTAAAAATTTGTTTTTGAGTCATAGGTAATCCTCATACCTTTATAGTACTTTATAGTACTGTGTGATGCGTTCTCATGTATTGGCACTTTGTTATGCACTTTAAGCACTGTAATTAGTCATTAAATAAAATCAATGCTTATTTCTACTGTGTTCAAGCACTCCTGTAAGATAGTTAATCAACAAAGCGCAATTCCTTAGAAGCATAGCTTCTGGGTAATTATTTGTGAGAAAAGTCCTAGAATAGGGTATTAATGCACTAGCACTTTTGTATTGCATTAGCACTTTATTTGGCACCTTATAAATATACTTGTTGCTACTTCCATTTCATGATCACCTTCCTAAAAAAAAAATAAAAAAAGATTTTTTTTAATTATGTATGAAAATTGTTATGTGTATATTGGATGGTAATGGTATTTTTATCTTAAATGTTGTAGCCCACTGTAGTGATGAACTTATTGAAGAAAAGAGAATTTGACTACTTGAGAATTATGCAATTAAGGAAAATTGAATATGTATCTCTTTGTGGTTTAGAGGCTGTCCTCTGTCGTCCTCCAGAGTGTAGAGTCTATTGAAGATAAGTGATGATGTACTCTTGGGTGTAACCTAGAAAAATGCATGTTGTACCTTTTTTTAACTATTGCGATTTGAATGAAATGTTGTTTTATTTGTATTTTATGTGGAATTCCAAATCATAATAAAATAATTGAATTGAAAAATGAATTCTAATGTGGAAGCAGGAGTTCATTTGAACAGAGTCTAATTTTGAATTTGTCTGCTTTGGGAAAAATATTGTGAAAGGAGCATTTGGTATGTTGATGTGTTTGAGGAGATATTTTTTTGCAGTAAAGTGCTGTTGTTAAAATTGATATAACAATTTGCTTAGTTGATGTGTTTTCAAAATATGACAAAAGATGTAGTCTTGGAGTGAGACATTCTTTATGACAGTTAGTGCTATAAAGTCGAAAGCAGCAGGTGTGTCAGGCCTCTGAATTCTCAAATAGTCTCCATGCTGTGTAATAAAGATCCTGGGTGTGCTGTAGAAATTGCATACCAACTTTTTCAGTAGCATGTAGAAATTATTTCTGTGAATTCTCATTTCTACATTCTTAGTCCCACCTTGAGCCATTGCATTGCCTGTACACCACTGCACTGTCCAAAAATGTGAAACAGCACTCATAGCTAGACTTTATTTCACTGTAGTAATCATTTTGCTGAATTGCAAGGCATACTGTCATGTGTCTAAGATCACAGTGTGAGTCAGAATTCATTTCAGAAAAATGTGGCAGAATAATTTGCTTAGTTGATGTGTTTTTAAATATGGCAAAAGATGTAGTCTTGGAGTGAGTCATTCCTTATGACAGTTAGTGCTATAAAGTCAAAAGCAGCATGTGTGTCAGGCCTCCGAAGTCCCAAATAGTATCCATGCTGTGTAATAAAGATCCTGGGTGTGCTGTAGAAATTGCATACCAACTTTTTCAGTAGCATGTAAAAATCATTTTAGTGAATTCTCATTTCAACATTCTTAGGCCCACATTGAGCCCTTGCATTGCCTGTACACCACTGCACTGTCCAAAAATGTGAAACAGCACTCCTAGCTAGACTTTATTTCACTGTAGTAATCATTTTGCTGAATTGCAAGGCATACTGGCATGTGTCTAAGATCACAGTGTGAGTCCGAATTCGTTTCAGAAAAATGTGGCAGAATAATTTGCTTAGTTGATGTGTTTTTAAATTATGGGAATACATGTAGTCATGGAGTGAGTCAGTCCTTAGGACAGTTAGTGCTATAAAGTCCAAAGCAGCATGTGTGCCAGGCCTCTGAATTCCTAAATAGTCTCCATGCTGTGTAATAAAAATCCTGGGTGTGCTGAAGAAATTGCATACCAAATCTCTCTGTAGCATGTAGAAATCATTTCAGTGAATTCTCATTTGTACATTCTCACTCCCATCTTGAGTCCTTATACTGCCTGAACACCACTGCATGGGAAACAACCTTTACAACGCAACTTTTACAACGCTCTACCATTTCAACGAAACTTTTACAACGCAACATCTATTACATAGCATGCCATTACAACGGAACCATTACAACGCATGACTCTACAACGCATACCATTACAATGCATGTCATTACAACGCAGTCATTACAACGCATACCATTACAACACATACCATTACCATCCAACACTTACCCTACTGTTACACCCCCTGGAGTTAGAATATTAATTTCTACCCCTACACTAATCAATACTTACCCTACTGTTGCACTCCCTGGAGTTAGAATAGTAATTTTTACTACTACACTATCCAATACTTACCATACATGTAATGTAATGTTATGCGTTGTAAAGGAAGTATGCGTTGTAATGGAATGCGTCGTAAAGGTATTTATTTAAAAATTTGTTGTACTGGTATGTGTTGTAATGAAATGAGTTGTAATGGATGTTGTGTTGTAAAAAATGCGTTGTAAAGGTGTGCGTTGTAAAAGTATGCATTGTAACATCATACAACCCCACTGCACTGTCCTAAAATCTGAAACAGCACTCCCAGCAAGACTCTCTTTCACTGTAGTAATCATTTTACGGAATTGCAAGGCATACTGTCATGTGTCTAAGATCATAGTGTGAGTCAGAATTCATTTCAGAAAAATGTGCTAGAATAATTTGCTTAGTTGATGTCTTTAAAAATATGGGAATTCATGTAATCATGAATTGATAAAACTAGTTTTGTATTATCTATTAGTAAAAATAATAAAAGGAAGTGTTCATATTTTTCTGCTAGGTACAGCAACATAATAAACGTTATTATGTATCAAAATCAGAAGAACCTTTAAGTCACTTTTGAAATTTCTAACACTCTGATAGAGGACTTAAATGTACCCTTTGTGGACAGCAGCAATGACGAAGAACCTATTGGTGCAGGAGATATCATCTGTGATTTTTGGGATGAAAGTTTAGTTATTGTGGTATAAACTTACAGCATAGTTTTTCTTTCCAGGTGTATATCCTTTGACTTTTAGCAAAGTCTCTGTGATTGTTGATTTCCTATTGTACAGAGGTATTCAAGAGAATGTCTGTTTGTATGCACTGTGGTAAAAAATGAGACTATTTGTGATCTTAGACATATGCCAGTATGCTTTGCAATTTAGTAAAATGATTACTACAGTGAAAGAGAGTCTTGCTGGGAGTGCTGTTTAAGGGTTTAGGACAGTGCAGTGGTGTTCATGCAGTGTAGAGGGTCAAGGTGAGACTGAGAATGTAGAAATGAGAATTCACTAAAATGATTACTACATGCTACAGCGACCGTTGCTATGCACTTTCAACAGCACACCCAGAATTTGTATTACACAGCATGGAGACTATTTCGGTATTCAGAGGCCTGGCACACATGCTGCTTTGGACTTTGTAGCACTAATTGTCCCAAGGCCTGACTCTTTCCATGAGTACATGTATTCCCATATGTTTAAACACATCAACTAAGTACATTATTCTGCCACATTTTTCTGAAATTAATTCTGACTCACACTGTGATCTTAGACACATGACAGTATCCCTTGCAATTCAGTAAAATGATTACTACAGTGAAAACAGGTTTTGCTGGGAGTGCTGTTTCAGATTTTAGGACAGAGCAGTAGTGTTGAAAGAGTTTAGCAGCTTTTGAAAGGGATGGTGTTTCAGGGTTTAGAACAGTGCAGTGCTGTTCAGGCAGTATAAGGGGTCAAGGTGGGACTGAGAATATAGAAATGAAAATACACTGAAATGATTACTACATGCTACAGAGAGAGTGGCTATGGCATTTCTACAGCACACACGGGATCTCTGTTACACAACATGGAGAATATTTGGGAATAAAGAGGCCTGACACACATGCTGCATAGATTTTCATAGCACTACATGTCCTAAAGTCTGACTCACTGCATAAGTACATGTATTCCCATATTTTTAAACACATCAAGTAAGAAAATTATTCTGTCACAATTATATGAAATGAGTACTAACTCACAGTGTGACCTTAGACACATGACAGTATCCCTTAAAATGCAGTAACATTATTACTACAGTGAAAGGGGTTCTTGGAGGTAGTGCTGTTTCAGGGTTTAGGGCAGTGCAGTGGTGTTTAAACATTATAGGGGCATTCGCTGAGGATGGTGATTTTGGATTTAAAGCTGTGCAGTAGTGTTGAAAGAGTTTAGTAGGTTTTGCTAGGGATAGTGTATCAGGGTTTAAGACAGTGCAGCACAGTTCAGGCAGTTTAGGGGGTGAAGGCGGGACTGAGAATGTTTAAATGAAAATTTACTGAAATGTTTAGTACATGCTACAGAGAGAGTCGCTATGGCATTTCTACAGTACACTCAGGATCTTTATTACATGTAGTGCTACACAGTCCTATGCAGCATGTGTGTCAGGTTTCTTAATTCCCAAATATTCTCCATGCTGTGTAATAAAGATCCTGTATGTGCTGTAGAAATGCCATTGCAACTCTCTCTGTATCATGCAGTAATCATTTCAGTGAATTGCAAGGGATAATTTGATTTCTCTAGAATCAGAATGTGAGTCAGTGTGTTTTTGGGAATATTGTGATAGAATCACTTGCTCGATGCATGTGTTTGCAGATATCAGAATACATGTACTCAGGGAGTGAGTCAGGCTTTAGGACATACAGTACTTTACACTCCTAGCCCTTACATGATACCATACACTGCCCAAGCACAACTGCATTGTTCTAAACTCAGAATATTTAGTCCCACCTTGAACCTCTACAGTGCCTGAACACAACTGCACTGTCCCAAACCCTGAAATACCATCCCTTGAAAACCTGCTAAACTCTTTCAACACAACTTCACTGCTGTAAACCCTGAAACATAATTTTCAGCAAATGCCCCTTAAATGTTCAAACACCACTGCACTGTCCTAAACCCTGAAACAGCACTCCCTGCATGATCTCCTACACTGCGCAAACTCTGCTGCTGTGCCTTAAAATTACTTATGGAGTGAACCAGACTTAACAACATATAGTGCTTCTAATTGCTATTTAGTATGCTAGTAGTGGTCTACTATTGTAAAAAAAAAATTTAAATATTTTTTTTTCACAACAGATTTTAATTATCTTCAGAAAGAAAAAACAGTATGCCATCTAAAAGTGAGAGAAGAAAAAGATATAAACAGGCTTACATTTCCAAGAAAAAAGAAGTACAAGATTTATCTAAAGAGCAATGTCTGGAAAAAACAAAGAAAGCTCCTGGTAAGTCAACAAAGGATTTTATAAGGAAAATAACACAATTTAAAAAAACTATGGCCAATCAGGAAAAAATATATATATATCTGTAACTACAAAGAAAAACCAGAAAAAATGAAAAATTATGGAAAAATATATGGGAAACATAGTCTTTATAGTAATAGACGAAAAAATCAGTTTGGTGAGTTTCGGAAGCGAATATTTCATAACAGAGTTGTTGGAAATTTATTAAAAAATGTAAAGAATTGTAAAAGAAAAACAGCTTTGTATAAGAAAAAAAACATATATAGACAATTGTGGACAAAGTTTTTTGAATTAAAAAAAATGTTTGTTTTAGTAATCAGTAGGATTCAAACACTAGATACGCCAATAAATGTTATGAAGGTCAAAAGTAAGTTGAAAAGACTAATTAATAGATCTAATTTTTGTAATGTTTTTTCTGGAGAATGGAAACATAGTTCAAGTTGTGAGCCTTTTTTAATGAAGTGAGTTACTTTCAGAGTAATGATTTGTTGCATGCAGTTGACACCAGTGGTCGCGCTTACGAGGTTAAAAATGGTAGCCCGATTGAAAAAGAGAAAATTGTCCCTAGAAATGCTGAAGAGGTTTTAGCTGATGAAGTTTTAGGGAGACATCCTAAGGCTCCAGTGTACACTTGGAATTGTAGTAGTATTGGTAGTGTCGACAGGATTCAATTGATTTTTTTCGCAATTTTTTTAAATAAGTATACTAAGAAAAGTGTTAAAGAGAAGATTAAGATGTTGCAAGAATTAGACCCCTGCAGAGTAAGAGAAAAAATGGGTTTGGAAGGTCATTCTTTGGCTTGTCTTTCTAAAAAAGTATGTCAGAGTGTTTTCACCATTTTAGGATGTTAGCAGTGCATCATACTGAAGTGAGGAAATTAGTGAGAAGGTTGTATTATGCAAAAAGTCCAGCACTTAAGCTAAAACAGTTAAACAGTGCTCTTCTGAATGGATCTGTGTTAGATGTGATCAACATTTGTGAAGAAATTGAGGTTAGTTACTTTGGTCCTGAAGAAGAAAGTGCAGAAACAGATACATTAATAGAAGGAAATGTGGAAGAAAATGTACAGAATTTTAGTACAGAACATTTTGAGCAGGAAATTACAAGGTTTAAGGTCATTTCAGATGAAAAGCCAAACTTTTCTTGTATTTGTTGTAGACAAATTCATTATAAAAATCAGACCAGGTTAGTTGATCTATATGTAAAAAGTGAAAAGGAGAATAATAATGAGTGGAAGTTGCAACTTATTTGCTGGTAGAGAATTGTTTTGATTTGGGTTCTGATCAACGTATTTGTAAATAGTGTTATAATAAATTAGATGAGAATAAGATGCCTGCTAGAGCTGTTCATAATAATCTTGAGTTGGTAAATATTCCTTCTGAACTGATAGATTTAAATACTTATGAGTCTATTCTCATTCAATGTGTGCATCCATTTCAGACTATTGTTCGCATGGAGCCTAAGACAGGGAAATTGCCTCCTTCAGATTTACAGAGAGGATTAAAGGGAAGAGTTGTATATTTGCCTCTAAATTTAAAGAAAAATATTGAAACAATTGGTGTAGAAAATGTGAAAGAGGAACTTCTAGTTATGCTAGTTAATGGCGTTCCTACGAAGAGTAAGAAAATCTGGCAAGAATTAGTGGATGTTAGGAAAGGGAAAAGGCAAAGTTGTATTTGGTAAAAAATAATCAATACTATAAAAATGTGTATGTAGGAGAAGAGGAAACAACTATAGAAGAAGACAGTGATGTGTCAGCTGGACAAATTAAAAAAGTGGATGTGTCCAGAAATGAAGAAATTTATGAACATTATAGTGGGCATCCACTTCACTCTAAAGAAGTGATGTGAAATACTATTGAGTAATTTCAAATGAAAGAAGCGAAAGTCCCATTAGTGTGTGGGAAGAAAGCTTGGAAGCTCGTTACTTCACTCAGTTATTTCCAACAGGCAAAGGCGGACGATATGATGAACGACCTGTGCAGATTTCTGCATCTGAATACCGGACTTCAAGATTATATGCAGAAGATCCAAGGTTTCGCCAATGTATTCCATATTTGTTTCATCTTCTGTTTGAGAGTGACTTGTCTGGACTTTCTTATGCAGTGAACCATATACTAAAATGTGGAGTATATTTGCAAAATGTTTCGGCAAAGGACTTTATGGATAAAGTCCAACAGAAAGATACTGTTTTGGAATCTCAGTTAATTAATCTCTTGGCATGTCAGCGTGGTACTAATGAGTATTGGTACCGTCGTCATGGGGAATTGAAATGTATGCTAAGAAACTTAGGAACTCCTACATGGTTCCTTACTCCAAGCTGTGCAGAGTATGCTTGGAAAGATTTACTTGAATTTCTTCGAGAGGCAAATGCAAACATAGAAAATATACAATTCAAGACACCTGGAGAACTGTGCTCTTTGCATCCAGTTAATGTATGCAGGTATTTCAATCATAGATTTGAAGCTATGATGTCTTTTATCACAAACAAAAAAAAATCCTCAACTTGTAGAGGTTTTAAATTTCTTTTGGAGAAAGGAGTATCAAACAAGAGGTGCTCCTCACATACATATGCTGCTATGGATCAAAGATGCCCCCAAATTTGGAACAGATTCAGATGACACAGTGATGAGTTTTATTGAACAATATTCTACGTGTGCTGTATCGAAAAGTACAGTAGAAAAGAATTTAAGACATCAAGTCTTACGGTTTCCAAAACCCATCGTTGCGGAAAATACTGTCATCGAAAGTACAAATCTAAGGATAAGTTCTACACAAAATGTCGATTTGCATTTCCACGTCCAGTATTATCAAAAGGAAGAGTGAAACATTTTATGTCATCTTTGCGACATACTGTCACAAGAAAATCACCGGAAAATACCTACAACTTAAAAAGAAATGAAGAGTCAAAATACATAAATGACTATAACCCAGTCATTTTGTCCATGTGGAATGCTAACATGGATATTCAATATGTTGCAGACAGCTCGATTGCTGTGGCTAGATATGTAACGTCTTACAGTACTAAATCTGAAAAGACGGAACTAAATGAAATGTGGGAAGAAATTTCTCATGAGAAAAGCCTAAGTAAGAAATTGTACAGCTACAGTTTGAAGATGTTGTCTCATTGAGAAATCGGAGCATATGAATGTTCAGATCGTTTATCATCTGCAAGTTTATACTCCAAATCTAGAACAACCATTTGGGTGAGTTTAGGTCTTGCAAGAACACAAAACCGAGTTTTGAAATCTGTACAGGAAATTGAGTATTTAGCAGAGAGAGAACCAGACAGTAGAGATATTTTGAAGACAAATATGTTGGATACACACTATCCAAATAGAAGTAATCATCTTGAGAACGTTTGTCTTTATGAAGTACTGCAAAGCTATACTTTTAAGAGGAATATTACAGACGATATCAATAAAGGAGTATATGCTGTGATTGGATCTGAAGGATGTTTAGTGAAACAAAGAAAAGGACATTTGATTAATCATCGAAAACTAAGTTGCGAAAATGCTAACAAAAGGGAATTTTACTATTTAGCTCTTTGGCAACTCTTTAAGCCATGGCGAACAAAACTGGAACTATTTGGAGATTTTGACAGTTATGAAGATTCATTCAATGCAACTAAAAATACTATAGAATGTCCTGTTTTTACAAATTATCTGAAAATGTTGAACGTCGAAATACAGCAAGAAGCTACAATTGCAGCAGAGATTGTTAGAAACTGTTCTCAAGACAGTCAAAGTTCTCCTTCGTTGAGTCAGGATCCACTAGGAGAACCAATTATTCAAAATGAAGCAGCGACTGCCATGGATGAGGTGGAAACAGCAATGCGACAAGCTCAAGAGGATATAATAAACTTAGAAGAATTGGAAAAACAACTAAATGTTGAGCAAAAACAAATATGTGATCAAGTGACAGAACAGATCGAGCATGGTTTATATCACAAGAAAAAAGAGTGCTCATGTACGTCATTTAAACCTGTCTGACTGTACGTGAGTGGAGAAGCAGGAACTGGCAAAAGTTTTCTAATTAAAGGAATTGCAACTTATCTACAGAAAAGAACTGAGTCGTCACTCTCTTGTGTTGTTACTGCTCCAACTGGGTTGGCAGCACATAACATTAAAGGGATTACTTTACATCGTTTATTGATGCTGCCAGTAGAGCATGAACATAAATTAGAATACCACAAGCTATCTGGAGAAGCTTGTTGTGAAGTTTCTAGAGTCTTGAAAAAAATGAAACTTCTCATTATTGATGAGATAAGCATGGTATCAAATGTAATGCTTGCCTTAGTGCATTTAAGAATGCAACAAATCCTTAAAACAAAGTATGATGTGTTATTTGGAGGCAAACACGTCATCGTTTTTTGAGATCTACCACAACTAACTCCTGTGAAAGGACAGCCAGTATTTAAAACAGTTACACATAAAGACACAAGAAAGTGCCTGGGAAGCATTGGAAATGTTAATGTTTGGTCATATTTCGAATATTCAGAACTCATTACAAATATGCGACAGGCAAAGGACGCTGATTATATAAGTATTCTTGAAGATATCAGAATTGGAAAAGTGAGTGAACACGGCAAAGAAGCTTTACAGGCACGATTACTTACAAATTTGTTTCCATCCGAAAATATTCTTCCAGAGAATATATATAGAAAAATTGCAGAAAAGAAATCAGTGATATGCTTGATGCCAACTCTGCAAGAATGTTCAATATTCAATGAAAAAATGCTAAAGTTAGAAAATCAAGAAATTATAAAACTGGAAGCTATTGATAACATAGAGCATGAAGGAGCTACTATTATTTTGTCAGAAAAGTTGAAGTCAAAATTGGATTCTTTAGAAAAATCAATATCTAAAACTGCTGGTTTAGAAAAGAATCTATATGCATGTATAAATAGTCGGATCATTTTACGATGTAATTTATATGTGGAAAGAGGTTTAGTAAATGGAGCAATGGGTAATGTTGTTGATTTTGTGAATTACCCAAATAGAGATGACATTGAATTTTTGAAAATCAAATTTGATGAAGTACAACAATTGAGTCGTTGTTCAGCTTGATTTTTGCTTGTAAAAGATTTATATGTCCGCCGAAAACAGTTTCCTGTTTGTTTGGCATATGCGGTAACTATTCATAAATCTCAAGGTTTAAGTGTAGATAGTGCTTTGGTGAATATTGGAAGTACTGTGTTTAAGGAGGGTATGGCATATGTTGCTTTATCTCGAGTCAGAACTTTATCTGGATTATACCTGATTGATTTTGATGACACAAAGATTAGTGCAGATGTAAATTGAGTAATAGAGTATAATAGGTTAAGAAGAGAACGTGCTCCCAATTTACCTCAATATCCAGTATTTGAAAAGCGTGTGGTAAGTCGAAAAGAAGATATGAGAAAAATTGAAGCGAAGTTCGGTAGAAAAGAAAAAACTAGATGAACCGGTGATAGTAAGCAAAAAGAAAAAGGATTCTATTGAAGAGGTTTTGGTTTTCAGTTTGAAAACAGTTCTGGTGTCAACTGCTATGCTAATGTAGTGGTTAATGTTGTTTTTTTTCTTGAAACTCTACAACAACAAATTGTTGAAAATCGGGACAAAAGATTTTGTTGTTTGTTGAATTCTGTGTTTAAGAAATGTAGTAGTGATAAAACTAAAATAGAAAGTGTTAATGATATTCGAAATGTTTTAGACATATGTTCTAGTTTAAATCAATTTTCACAGAATATTCAGCAAGATTGTCAGGAATTTCTAAAGTATATGCTAGTTGTATTGCAAGATGATAGTATAGAACTTGAAAATCTTTTTGGCCTTTCTTATAAATGGCATCATGACTGTGACAATGGTTCGTTTTCAAGTAGTACTGCAATAGACACTGAAAGATTTATATATTTGACTTTACCAGACTGCAAATCAGTGTCTTTTAATAATCTAGTTAGAGAAGCAAATCAAAACATGGTCTGTACCCAATGTAACTCTCAAATGTTATCAACAATATTTATACAAAGATATAGACAGTATGTAATTTTAATGCTGCAACGATGCAGACCTGAAGGAAGAAAGCTGACAACTTTAATAAGAAATGTTGTGGCTTCTCAACTATCAATATCAGGAAAAACTTTTGTAACTGTAGCAATTATTTTCCATTATGGTCCTTCTACAACATCATGATATTACACAGCTTATTTAAAATGTACGAAAGGCTGGAATCATTGTAATGATACTCAATTGATTTTTAAACAACGTTTGCCTTATGACTTACCAAATTCTTACCTAGTGTTTTTACAACCCAAATTTTAGGGAAAATAATTGGCCTGGGAAAATTACTGCTGTTAAGAAAGGGTAGTCTGGTGTTGAAAAGTACTTTGAGAGTGAGGGTGATGAGTTTCAAATAATTTGTGTAGTTGACGTAGAGGTAGTGTAAGTGTATCAGATAGTGGGTAATGTGGCTATCACAGGAGATGTTGATCATCAGTGAGGCAGATGTGTTTTAGATTTGTTGTAGTTGTTAGAGAAGTTGCTTACATTTTTCATTCCCATGTAGAGGTTTCTTTTAATGGTATACAGATCCTTGGTAAGATAAAGGTTGAGCAGAGTGTGATCTGCCTACAAGATGATGGTGAGGTTCTGATAGCATGCTAGTTATTTAAAGTTCTATGTACATGATAAATAGCATCGGGTGGAGGTATAACCATTGTTGGATGGTCCAAAAGATGTTGGTGCTTTTGATTCAGAATGTTGGGAAACGGACGCTTAAGAGTACTATTAAGTAACATCCAAACTACGGATTTCACACATACTATTTGGCCATGAGGAATGATATGTGAAACAAAAAATGACTATTTCGCGTAAATGTTGTTAGCATATGTTTGTACATGACTTTATTTAGAGTGTATAAGAAAGAAGTAATAATGTTTGGTTACTTTGTGATTGTTGGTAATATCCCGCACTTACATAAAAAATTGCTGTTCAAAAAAGACATTTAAGATATGTTTTTTCTAATTGTTACACTCTTAATGAAAATGCTGAATGGGTTTTTTAAAGACAATCTTAATGATTGTCTTTTTTTTGCCCGCTGTTATTTGATGAGTACTATTGAACTCACTGTTTTCAGTGAAATTCAATTTATTCTGAGAACAGCAAAATAAAATACAAAACATATTGTACATATTATTTTGTATTGTGAAATATATATTATAACTCAATATTTTCTTCTCTTCCACAGATACTATATTTATTAAAATAGATTATTAACTTTTCATTACTTATAAGGTGAGTATGAGAAGCAAAAAATACTTTCTCATCACTCTCTTACATCTCTTAACCTTTTTCACTTTCTTCACTTTGTCTCTTACTCCACTTCCTTTGCTCATGTTACTCTCCTTCCCTCACTCTCTTTACTCCCCTTAATTCCCCTTTACACTGCTTCTCTCACCATCAGTACACTTTCCCTTACCCTCACTTGCCTTCTCCTGCTCCCTCCTTCCTCTCTGTGACCCTCACTTCTCTTTTCTTTTTTACTCCATCACTACCCTTCTTTTGCTTTATCCCTCATTCTTTTCTCTCTCCCCCCTCACTCTCTTTCCTTCACACCATCCCTCACTCACTTCCAGTCACTCCACTTCTCTCACTTCCTTACTCCCTTTCGCTCACTCCCCTTCCTTTATTCCCTCCCGCACTCTCCTTTCCTCCCTCCGTCTCTAAGTCTCTTCCTCTGTCTCACTATAACTGACTTACTCCCTCACAGCCCCTCACTCTCCCTCTGTTTGTCTCTCTCACTGTCTCCCTCTCTCTCCACCAGTCTTCCTTTTGTTTCCTCTCTCTTTCTATAAATCCTTCTCTCTCACTTACTCCTTTTTCCTTTCTATTAATATACTTCTTTTTCCAACACTCCCCTTCCCTCATCCTTATATCCCTTCCCTCACTGTCACTGCCCTTCACTCAATCTCAGTCCTCTTCCCCCACTTCATGTTCTTCTCTCTCTGCATCACTCCCATTCCCTTTCTCCTGCTCCCATTCCCTCACTCCTCCTCACTCTCTTTCACTCACTCCATCCGTCAATACCCTTCCCTTATTCCCCTTTTCTCATTCCCTTTTGCTAACTCTCATTCCTTTAGTCTCTCACTCCATTTCTCTCTCCCTCTCTCCCTCTGTCTCACTCAGTCTAACCACTTCACTCCCTGTCAGTTACTCACACTCTCTCTCTTTCTCTCTCACTCTCTCCCTCTCTCTCTCTCTCCCTCACCCTTCCTTCCTTTCTTTCCCTTTCTGTTTCCTTTACTCCTACTTCCTTTTGTATTATGAAATATATATTATAACTCAATGTTTTCTTGTCTTCCACAGATACTATATTTATAAAAAAAATGTACTATTAACTTGTCATTATTTATAAGGTAAGTATAACAAACAAAAAATACTTTTTCATCAGTCTCTTACTTCTCTTTCTCTCTTTCCCATTCTTTAATCTCTCTCTTGCTACCCTTCCTTTACTCGTCTTACTCACCTTTCCTCATTCTCATTACTCCACTTCATTCTCCTTTACAGTCCTTCTCTTACTATCAATACTCTTTCTTCACCCTCACTCACGTTATCCAACTACCTATTTCCCCTCTCTGTTCCTCACTTCTCTTTCCTATCTTCCTCCATCACTACCTTTGTCTTTCTCTATCCCTCAGTCTCTTCTCACGCTCCCTTTCTCTCTTTCCTTCACATCATCCCTCACTCACCTTTACGCACTCCACTTCTCTCACTCACTCACTCCCTTTCGCTCACTCCCCTTCCTTTATTCTCTCCCTCACTCCCCTTTCCTCCATCCGTCTCTAAGTCTCTTCCTCTGTCTCAGTCACTATAACTGCCCCACTCCCTCAGAGTCACCCTCACTTTCCCTCTCTTTCTCTCTCTCACTGTCTCCCTCTCTCTCCACCACTCTTCCTTTTCTTTCCTCTCTCTTTCCATAAATCCTTCTCTCTCACTTACTTCTTTTTTCTTTCTCTTAATATACTTCTTTTTCCATCACTCCCCTTCCCTCACCCTTATATCCCTTCTCTCACTGTCACTGCCCTTCACTCAATCTGAGTCCTCTTCCCCCACTTCATGTTCCCCTCTCCGTGCATCTGTCCCATTCCCTTTCTCCTGCTCCCATTCCCTAACTCCCCCTCACTCTCTTTCACTCACTCCATCCGTCAATACCTTTCCCTTATTCCCCTTTCCTCATTCCCTTTTGCTAACTCCCATTCCTTTAGTCCCTCACTCGCCTTCACTCCATTTCTCTCTCCTCCCTCTCTCCCTCTGTCTCACTCAGTCTAACAGCTTCACTCCTTGTCAGTCACTCGTTCTCCCTCTCTTTCTCTCTGACGCTCTCCCTCTCTCACCCACCCTTCCTCTCTTTCCCTTTCTGTTTCCTTCACTCCTATTTTATCTCTCAGTCCCTTTTCCACTTTTTTAATCGCCTTCCTTTTCTGTCATTTCCCTTTCGTCACCCTCAAACCCTTTCTCTCACTGTTACTGCCTTTCACTCTTCCTCTGTATTTTTCCCTTACTCCCCTTCCCTCACTTCCTTTTCTTCACTCCTCTTTCGTCACTCCCTCACTCTATCTCAGTTACTCCTCTTCATTCACTTCCTCCCTCTCTTTTTTCCTCTATGTTTGTCTCCCATTCTCCCTCTGTCTCATTCACTCTAACTGCCTCACTCCCTCTCAGTCCCTTGCTCTCCCTCTCTGTCACTCTTTCCCTCTCTCTCCCTTACCCTTAATCTTATTTCCTCTGTCTTTCTACCATTCCTCCACTCTCCCTCACTCACTTTCCTTCTCTCTTAATTTTATTTCTTCTCCCTCATTCTCCTTAACTCACCCTCATACCCTTCCCTAGCTGTCACTGCCCTTCACGCACCGTCACTCCCCTTTCCCCAATACACTTCCTCCTGTCTGTATCTCACACCCCTTCTCTTTTACGGTCTCTTTCCCTCACTCTCCTTCCCTGATTGAAATCCTGACTCCCCTTCACTCACTCCGCTTTCCTAACTCCCTCCATCCCCTCACTCCACTTCTCTCTCCCTCACTTCCCATCTCTCACCTTCCCTTACCCCCCTTTTCTCATCCTTATACCCCTTCTCTCACCATCACTCCAGTTCTGTTACTTTCACTCCCTTTACCCTGCTCTACTTCTCCCTCTCCGTCTCTTACTCCCCTTCCTTGTCTCCATGCCCAGCTCTCCATTTCTCACTCCCCCTCCCTCACTCTCCTTTCCTTACTGCCATTCCCGCACTCTTTCACTCCCCCTACCTGTATCCCCTATCCTTAGTCCTCTTGTTTCAGTCACTCTTTGACTCCCCTTTCCTCACTCATCATACTCCCCTTTCCTCACTCATTCTCTCAGTCCCTTCCTCCCCTTCACTCAGTCATTTCAGTCATTCATTTATACACTACACATTCATTCAAAAAAGTATGACACAGTATATAAGAAATACAGCTCTTCTTGGAGAAGTGAAGTTAGGTCTGAAAAGAACTGTTTTTTTTTGTCTTTTTGTTTTAATTTTTTTCTTTTTTGAACAGTTTTATATTTTTTTGTAAGAAAAAAATTAAACAGGAAACGAAAAACTGCTCAACAGGAACAAACAAAATAAAAATAAAAATTATCTGCGGAGCATTGGTGCTGCCTAATCTTCATTTCGATTAAGTTCACACTCTGCTCTCCATAGCAGAGGATCTCGTAGCAGAAGTTGCATTTCATATGTACATTAGCCAAAAGTGGCCGGACATCTAAACTTCATGTCGATGGAGATGCTGCTGATGATGAGGTGATGGCGACAGCAGCTTGAAGTTCGGCAGCAAGGGCTCTTGTAGAAGTACGTGCAAAGTTGTGAGGATGCACATTCTTCACATGCCGCATCATGGTGTGGATGCTAAAGGAATTTTTTTATTTGGGTCTCCTCTCGAAAGCACACTTCCACAGATAGTGCAGGTTACCTCCGGTGCATTCACTTTCTTCTGCCCCTCTGGATAGGTGAAGAATTTCCAGATGAAGGACTCCTTCATCTTCTTAGTACGTGGCTGTTCTTCCACCAAGTCCACATCTGAGTCAGAAGAATCCTGTGGCTGCTGTTCTGCCATTTTTCAAGGTGAAAACCAGGAACAAAACTTCAAAGATCCTCCTCTCATGAAAGTCAAAGAGATAGTGAGAGAAGTGGGTGGGGTTTTTTAAGATTCTGGAAAAGAAACTACTATAAACCAATCAAAAGTGTTGTTTTCAAATCACATGACTTTACGTGCGCGCAACGTGCACGCACGCATGCGCGCACATTGCGCGACCGTCGCATATGAATGACGTTTTACCCGATTTTCGTAAATACTTTTCAAAACGTGAAAAGGAGGCAGGGAAGAGACTCCCTGACACCCTAGGCCTTCTCATGGGGTCCCTGAAGGACCCCGAAGGGCGAAAAACCATAAAAAATAAAAAGAAACGCGAGGTGCGCGCACGTTGCACGCACCCTCGAGGCTGAAGTGAGTCAAACATAAAAGTGGAGAACGTGAAAAGGGGGCAGGGTAGAGACTCCCTGACCCTCTAGGCCTTCTCAGGGGAATCCCTGAAGGACCCGGAAGGGCAAAAAAAAAACATTTATTTTTTAAAGAAAACCGCGAGCTGCGCTCATGTTGCACGCACTCTTGAGGCAGAAGTGAGTCAAAAACAATAGTGGATAACGTGAAAAGGGGGCAGGGTAGAGACTCCCTGACCCTATATGCCTTCTCAGGGGGTCTCTGAAGGACCCTGAAGGGCAAAAAAAACATTTTTTTTTTAAATCGCGAGGTGCGCGCATGTTGGAAAAAAATAAATAATTAAAAAACAATTGACAAATTTGACTGTTTATATTTTGATTGAAGATGTAGACTATACTGTTCAACTTCATCCAAATCATAAAAACTAGCTGTGCCATTGCATATTACAGGATACAGTCAATGTATTACAATATACAAAGGCAGTTTTTGGAAAAATAAATATATAAAAAATATAAAAATTGATACAGAAATTAGCATTTTAAAAACCTTGGAAATTCACTGAAAAAACCATAGGTTTCGCACACGTCATAGTTAAGAATTAACATTTAAAAAAACATGGAAATTCACTGAAAAAACCATAGGTTTTATACACATCATGGTTAGAAATTAGCTTTGAAAAAAGCTTTGAAATTTACTGAAAAAACCATAGGTTTGACACACATTATAGTTAGGAATTAGCTTTGAAAAAACCTTTGAAATTCACTGAAAAAACCATAGGGTTCACACACATTATAGTTAGGAATTAGCATTTAAAAAACCTTAGAAATTCACTGAAAAAACCATAGGTTTCACACATGTTATAGTTACATGGACATTTCACTCATACAAAACCTTTGAAATTCCCCCGTTATAGTTAGTTCAGCTAACTAAAACTCCCGTGACAGCAATGCACTTCTGATGACGTCACATATTACATCACTCATGACATGGTTAGTGATATCACCCATGACATCACTGATGACATCTCAAATGAAGGAGGTTATCATGAAGTTCATTGATGATCTTCCTCCTAAGACCGTCTCAAACATAGTGCAGGAGCAATTGGATAGGCCTCAGAAGATGAATTGTTTACGGCCCTTGCGGAAGTGAGTCCCGGGAAAGCTCCGCTTCCAAATGGTTTCCCCAGCAAGTTTTTTTAACGTTTTTTCATACAGTTGGCCCCACATTTTTTCCGGTGGTGAAAGAGGCACGGGAGTGTGGCTTACTTCCCCCAGATTGGAGAAATTCGGAGGTGTTGGTGTTCCTCAAGCCGGGCAAAACCCCCGGAGCAGCATGCATCGTATCGCCCTATCTCCCTTCTTAATGTAGAGGCAAAGGTTCTGGCCAAGGCACTACTGCTGGCTGACATGAACAGGTGCCTTTGATTCTCTGAGCTGGGTGTACTTGTTTTCTTTGTTGCGGGAACATAATCTTCGCCCGTGTTTTCTGGCTTATTTGCAGCTGCTATACACTACCCTAACGGCATTGGTGCGGGTGGGAGGAGCGATCGCTCGTTCCTTCTTTATCCAGTGAGGCACGCGTCAGGGCTACCAACTCTCCCCTTACCTTTTCACGCTCGCCATGGAGCCACTGGCGGCCTGGGTGCGTATGGATGCTCAACTTTGGGGGTTTAGATGGGCAGCGGGTCTTACAGATAACATAGCACTTTATGCGGATGATGTTCTGTTCTTTCTTACTGACTTGGATAGGTCGGGCCATGGTTGATGCGCATCCTCCAGATTTTTGGTGAGACCTCTGGGCTGTATATGAATCCTTGCAAATCCATGTTGTGGGTTCTGGGGGTGGGCCGAGGGTGGGATAATGGGCCCCAGCCCTTCAATTGGTGACCGGGGGAATGAAGTATGTGGGGGTGTTCTTGTCCGATATACCGGCTGTATCCAGGGACCGCATTCTGATCCCAGTGTGGGATCGTACCCGGGAGGATCTTAAGGTGTGGTCCCGCATGCCCTTAACAATATACGGTAAGTCGGCCATCTATAAGATGGTAGCACTTCCCTGTCTCCTTTACCAATTGCAAAATCATCCCTACCAGATTTCACCCCAAAGGTTCAGGCAGGTCAATTCGACGTTGGGAGACTTCTTGTGGGAGGGGGGCGTGGTTAGTGTGGCCCTGCGCACATGTTTCCTATCCGCATACACCGGTGGTCTTGCTACGTCAGACGTCCTCTCCTACTACCAGGCTGCACACTTGCTGGTCCTCAATGAGTGGTGGGGGACCCGCCCTATGTGGTTGAGCTGCAGCTGATGGGCAGTAACACTCTACACACAGTACTATATTCCGAACCACTTCGGAAGCTTCTGCCTCCGGCCACGTGGGTGGTGTTTCATGTCTGGCAGCAGGCCCAGAGAAGGATGGGTGGTGGAATGTCCTGACACAGGAGACTCCTCTCTGGGGCAAAATGCGTCTGCCTCAGTTGGCAGCCTTACAGGGCTTTCTGGATAGGACTCCATAGGCATCTCGGTACTAGGAGATGTGATGACAAACCTGACGCTTAAATCATTCCAAGAGTTGCGAGACGAATATGGGATCCACGTTCCCAGTTTTTCAGATATTTGCAGTTCCTACAGGGTTTGGAGTCTCTCCCTGATTTCATCCCCATTGAAGCTAAGGTCTTTATAGGGGAGCTACCGGACCGCAAGTTTTCTCGCATATACCAGACGTTGGTCATTCATTGTTCCGGAAGCAGGCTGGGCGGAGGCTTTAGCAAGCCTGCGGGGTGCAGCCATAGCCACGAGCCTGTGACTGATACAATTCAAATATTCACACCGAGTGTATTTTACTAGAGTGCACCTGTGGAGGGCAGGAATGATTGTATCCCGAGTGTCTTCGATGAGGGTCAGAGGAGGGCGCTTTTCTGCACACAGTCTGCAGTTGTCTCTCATTACATCGATTTTGGAGGGGGGGTGTTGTCCTGCCTGTCAGCGGTGCTGGGATGGGTGCTTCCTTGCATGCCGCGCTTGCCCCTGCTACATGTCATGGAGGGAGTTGGGGGAAATAGATACAAGTGACACCTCCTATCGTTAGGTCTAACGCAGGCACAGAGGGACATACCAGGGCTTCGAAGGCGCCCCGGGCTCAGTCACTGGCTGCATGGAGGAATGGGATGGATTTTTGCATGGGACCTGAACAGCCGATATTCATAGCTAGGGGGTGCCCCGCAAGCATTAAATGATTTGGAAAATATGGGCGGACCACCGGGGACTGGATCTAGATCCGCCGCCGGAGGAGGATGTGCATTTGCCGTATTGATGGGTGGGTGGAAGCCGGGCTTTGCAGAGTGGCTGATGTGCAGTTTCTATGGTCCCATAGATGTACTAAGTTTTCTTTTAGTTGTATGGGCACAATCGGGGGGTGGAGGGAGGGGTTTGTTCTATTCTGGTCTTTTCACTTTTATAAAAGTCAATGTCATTTTTTTTTGCATAATTGATATGTGCAGGAGTCTCCGGGTTGCGGAGCTATGCAGCTTATGTGAACCGTGACAAATAAAATTGTTTTATAAAGAGAACATTTTTGGAAGATGTTGTAAATAATCGTCAAACATTGCCAAAGTTAAGTGCACATGTAGTGCACTTGGATGGGGGACGCGTAACTCCCCTCCCAAAAGGAATGAAGCCCCGGGACTGTAGGGACCCCAGCGGGCCCCCACAGCCCCAGCGAGTCCACGATATTATTTTAGCACAAAAAAAACTATTCTAAGGAATAATGTATTTCCTCAGATCGTGGCTACACCCCACAACATTTGTGGGATCAGTTACTTTTCTAATCAATTTACTATTCTCCTCTAGTGGACAGTGTTATAATTACCATACTCTGCCTTAACATTCCTCAAGTGGAGAGTGTTATCCATTGCCACATAATCTCTGCCTTTAAACAAAACTACATGCATTAGTCTTGTAATCCATATCCTTAGACTAAACTATGCTGGAGATTGTCTATCATTGCTACTGAATTATTGTTTATTTCTTTTTTTACCAACATTTTAGTTAATTTATGGAACAAAGTATCTGATTTCACAGTGTTTACATGCTTCAGTTTTTATTATAAACTGAACTAGGTGAGGATAAATACAAAATATAAGTAGAAAAATAAAAAAAGATTTAAAACCACATACATACAAGTTTCATATTGCATCAGTTCATTTACGGGAAACTCCTTAGCATTGTCTCTTTCAGAATTGATTGCTTTTTAAGTTTACATAAAGTTCCTCACTTTGATTGAGCCCATGTGGTGCGAACAATCGTAAATTCAGGATGTGACGGGGATTCCCTCCGTCTTTACCTTTTTTCCCTGTCACCACCTCTTTCCTCTTGTTTGACTACTTCAATGACAAAGAGTTTTAGCAGTTTCCAATTGCTGTTGTGGTAGGTTACATGAGTTTACAACCGCATTATTCTTGTCTTTGTTTATGGTTACTTTTATGTGCTCCAGAATCCGTTTTTTTAATTCACATATGGTGCTCCTGATGGAGCAGGGGAAAAGACATATCATTTTTGTGTACCCCTTGCGCTTAGTTAAGTGTTCCATGAAGTGTTTCTATGGTAACAGGCAGAAGGCAGAATGGGGGTAGGGTTGAAATGTAAGTTGTTTGGAAAGGATTGAAATGTCTAACCAGTAGAAATGTGTGTTTGGTTTTGAATTAATGAGAGAAGCAATGTGTAGGTGTATGTGTGTTCAAAATAATAGGAAAACTTTCCCATTCCAAGGATTCTGGTGAGAGGTGTTGAAAACAGAGTTTCTGAAAAAGAAAATCTGCTGCGTGACTGACATACTTCTTATTCTATAAAACAATTGGAAAGGTGAGTTATTAATTTGTGAGGGAATGTATGTGGTGCATTTTAATTTTTATCAGAGTAATGTGTTTGTCCTGCTAAAGTGCAGGGAATACTTATTTTCTCTAGAATGTTATTGTGAGTGTGTGTGCATTTAGAAAGTATTCTGAGATAAGCATTTGTTTATTTTATGTGTTTGCACACAGATAACTATGCTGTTCTCATGTTTTGGTAGAATTAGAAATCAGTTCTTTTTTATGTATTTGCAAAATGAGTGAAGTTTCTACATTAAAATGCAGTACTTATTCTACACTATGAAATGTGTTTTGGTAAAATAGAAGGGATAGTGTTGTTTGTCTAGAATCACACAGTGAGTCTTCTGTGCATTTAGGAATCACTCTGAGAGAACCATTTAGGTAGTTCATGTGTTTCCCAACATGTATTTGGTTAAAAAGGTATTGTGTTCTCACATTTTGGTAGAATTAGAAAATAGTCATTGGTTATGTGTTTCCAAAATGAGTTTAGTATTAATGGTAAAATGCAGTTCTGAAATATATGGAATGCATGCAACCTCCTACACTACGCAAACCCCACTTTATTTCCTAGAACAATACCCTACCATGACCCCCTACACTACACAAACACCACTGCACTACCTTAAAGCCTAAAACACTATCCCTAGCATGATCTCCTATGGTACATAAACACACTGGACTATGCTAGAACAATACCCCAGTATGACTCCCTATACTACCTAATCGCCATTTTACTACTCTAAAGCTTACATCTATCACAGCAGGACCCCTTACACTACCCAAACACCACTATAGTATCCTGCTACTGTATGTATAAGAAATATTGTTATTTGTCTAGAATCACACAGTGAGTCAGTGCATTTAGGAATCACTCTGAGAAAAGCATTTTGATAGTTTATGTGTTTCCCAACATGTAATTGGTTAGAAACATACTGTGTTCTCACATTTTGGTAGAATTAGAAAATAGTCATTGATTATGTGTTTCCAAAATGAGTTTAGTATTCATAGTAAAATGCAGTTCTGAAATATATGGAATGCATGCTTGATGTTTTTTTCAGACAAATAAGTACATGTAGTCTTGCAGTGACACTAGCCCCAGTATGACTTCCTACACTGCCCAAACACCACTGCACTACTGTATACCCTTAATCTATCTCCAGCCTGACCACCTACACTACCTATTCATCACTTTACTACCCTAAACCATAGGTCTCCTATGGTACATAAACACCGCTGCACTATGCTAGAACACTACCTCAGTATGACTCCCTATACTACCTAATCACCATTTCACTATTCTAAAGCTTAAATCTATCACAGCAGGACCCCTTACACTACCCAAACACCACTATAGTAGCCTACTACTGCATTTATAAGAAATATTGTTATTTGTCTAGAGGTCTTCAAAAGATTGGCTATCACTAATGGTGAGGAGGCGCCTAGCTGTGTAAGTATCAGGGCAGGAAGGGGATCGTTCGGTGATCCAGATTTGATGTTTTTCAGGTGTGTTTTTAAGTCTTCTACTGTGAGTGCGGGCCAGAATGCCAGGGTGTGTTCGAGAGGAGTAATTTTTTTCTCTGGGTTATGGGGTGAGATGATGTCCGGCAACGTGCTGGCAAGTGGTGTGGGGACAGGACGGGCGATCTGGGTTCATTTTGCCTGATTGAGCACAATATCAGGATATATTTTGTCTACTTTTTGTACAAAGAAAAAAGCCAGGTTATCGCATTTGTGTATAGTTAGTTAGTATGACGCCACATGAATACACAAAATCTACTAACTTAGCGCTGTGAGAATATTGACAACAATGGAATCTATCTAACAGTGCAAGTACAACGGAGTAGGAGTAGATGTGCCAATTGTAAAAGACTGACTATAGCAGTCTGATTCTAGAACTCTCTTGATTGTGTGTTTTTAATAATTTTATTGCTGTTGTCCTACCACCCTAATGTGGCTTTTATTATTGATTAGACTGTCAATTTATGTACTGCTATGAAATTTCTATCATGTTGCAATAAATAACTTTGTATAATTTTAATTTTTGTGGGAGTCCCTATTAAATAAATGGCACAATCTACTGGTGTGTTTGGGGAGTAAATCGGTGGAGTGGAATGAGAGTGAGAATTTCTGATGTATGGTATTGAGCTTGTTTAAGACAAAATTCACCCTACGGAATTTCTTTTATTTCACTAGTTAGAGCGGGTGCAGGGGCTAGTATCTTGGAGTCCGCCAGTACTTTAACAGTGTTAAAAAGAGTCTTGGAGCAGTTGGTGTTTTCAGTGATAGTGGTTAAGACGTGTTCCACTCTAGCTTGCTTGCAGAGTTTGTGGTACTTGTTTAAAGCAGTCTTATAGGTAATTTTAGCCGAGGAAGTATGATTCTTCCTCCACTTTCTTTCTAAGTTTTTGCGGTATGATTTTTCTGTTTTTTGTGTTGTGCTGAACCAAGGGTCTGGGGGATGTTGGTGTTTTTTTTTTGTTTGTCATAGGTAGGCACGTGTCTATAGCCTCTGTCAGCCAATTATGTACTGCTGATGAAAATTGTTTTACTTGGGCTGTTGTACTGGGTATGTGAGCGTCCAGAAGGGAGTTTACATCGTCAACGTCAAATTTTTTCCAGTTTCTGCTTTTTGAGGTAGGCATATTGGGCGTGAGGGAGAGATTTGCTGGAATAGCCAGGCCGAATTTGATTAAATAGAGGTCTGGCCAGCTTGTGGGTAAAGCTGGGTGAGAGAAGATCTCAGTGAGGCTAGAAAATACTGGTGGCCTGCCTCATGAGTAGGACCAGCGTTTTTGAGGTAAAGGTTCAGAGAGGCAAGATCTGAAATTAGATTAACGTAAGTGTTATTTTAGCAGTTTTCTAAGTGGAGATTCAGGTCACCTAGAAAGGAAAAGTTGGCTGCTTTCAGAGTTAGTGGGGTTGTAAGTTCAATAAAGGTTGTGATCCATTAAATGGAAGGGGTGGGTGGGCGATATACCAATACGCCGGAAAAAGGGAAATTGGGGGATAAGGATAATTTAAAAAGGGTGTGAAAGGCAGGTGTTCAAAGTCACACTTGAATTTATTTTTGAAGATAACTTCTATCCCCCCACCTGATTTCCCACTTCTGTCTTTCCTTACTACGGCATAGTTCTCTGGTAGTTTTTGCCGCAACATCAGGTCCTGAGTTATCATGGAGCAATGTATCTTTGTTAGTAAATCAAAAATGTCAGATTTGTGTTTTGGTATGGAGCGGCAATTGATACTGATGAAGGAGAAGGGTTTATTTTCTGAGGTCGGTGAGTTGATGCTTGGTAAGTGAGTGGTGACTTCTGATTTAGGGGTGAAATGGAAGCCGCAGTTTGCGCATGGTTTGCGCTTGTCAGGTGGCTGGTCTTTCGTGCAGTTTGGATGTGGGGGTATGTGAAGGATCCTTAGTTGTTTGGCAGAGTAAGAGAGACATTTGGTGTCTGTCTTAATGTATGGTTTAAATTTGGGGGAGGTATATAGTGTTTTGGGGAGGGACCAGGGTTTCTGGCCCTGGGCCCGAGCCAGGCACGAACAGGCACAGACGGACTTGCCCTTGGTACGCCTTCGACCCCAGCACAGCCTCCTACACTACCCAAACAGCACTTTATTTCCTAGAACACTACCATACCACAACCCCCTACACTACACAAACACCACGGCACTACCTTAAAGCCTAAAACGCTATCCCTAGCATGATCTCCTATGGTACATAAACACCACTGCACTATGCTAGAACACTACCCAGTATGACTGCCTATACAACGTAATCACCATTTCACTACTCTAAAGTTTACATCTATCACAGCATGACCCCTTACACTACCCAAACATAACTATAGTATCCTACTTCTGTATTTATAAGAAATATTGTTATTTGTCCAGAATCACACAGTGAGTTTGTGCATTTAGTAGTCACTCTGAGAGAAGCATTTGGGTAGTTCATGTGTTTCCCGACATGTAATTGGTTAAAAATGTATTGTCTCACATTTTGGTAGAATTAGAAAATAGTCATTGGTAATGTGTTTCTAAAATGAGTTTAGTATTCATAGTAAAATGCAGTTCTGAAATATATGGAATGCATGCTTCATTTCTTTGCAGACAAATAAGTATATGCAGTCTTGCAGTGACACTACCCCCAGTATGATTTCCTACACTACCCAAACACCACTGCACTACTGTAAACCCTTAATCTACCTCCAGCCTGACCACCTACACTACCTATGCACCACTTTACTACCCATAACCTTAAATTTACCCCAGCACAACCTCCTACACTACCTGAACACCACTTTATTTCCTAGAACACTACCCTACCACGACCCTCTACACTAGACAAACACCACTGCACTACCTTAAAGCCTAAAACGCTATCAATACCATGACCCTGTACACTACATAAACACCATCGCACTACCCTAGAACACTACCCCAGCACGACCTCATACACTTCCCATTTACCAATGCATTACCCTAAACTCTAAAACACTATAACAGCATGACTCACTACAGTACCCAAACACCATTGCACTACCCTAAATCTTTAATCTACACCAGCATGACACCCTACACTACCGAAACACTACTGCACTACCCTAAAACACTACCACAGCACAACCCTCTATACTACACAAAAACCAGTGAACTACTCTAAACTCTAAATCTACCCCTAGTATGACACCCTACACTACATAAACACCACTGTACTGCCCTTAACACTAAAACACTACCCAGCACGACCCTGTACACTACTCAAACACCATCACACTACCCTAAACATTAAATCTATCCCAGCAAGACATCCTACACTACCCAAAAATGACAGCACTATCCTTGGAACACTTCCCCAATATGACCTCGTACACTACCCAAACACTACTGCACTACCGTAAAACACGACTACAACACAACTCCATACACTACACAAACACCACTACACTACCTTAAACTCTAAAACACTATCCCTATAATGACCCCATATACTACATAAACACCACGGCACTACCCTAGAACAGTACCCCAGCACGACCTCCTACACTACTCAAACACCATTGCACTACCCCAGCATGACCCCCGACACTACACAAATACCACTGCACTATCTTAAATCCTAAAACACTGTCCCTAGCAAGACCCCATACACTATATAAAAACCACTGCACTATCCTAGAACACTGTCTCAGCAAGATGACCTACACTACACAAAGACCACTGCACTACCCTAAACCCTAAATCTACCCCAGTACACCCACCTACACTACCAAATCACCAGTGTAGAACCCTAAACTCTAAAACACTACCCTAGCATGACCCCCTACACTAATGAAACACTGTTGCGCTACCCTAAACATTCAATCTACGCCAGCACGACATCCTACACTACTGAAATACCACTGCATTACCCTACAACAGTACCTCAGCATGACTCCCTACACTAGAGAAACAACACTGCAATACTGTAAATTCTAAATCTGCACTGTTGCAAAACCATAGTGACTGTTTTTGTACCATGTAGTAATCTATTTACTAAAGTAAAAGTGCACCGATTATGAATTCACTCAGTGTCTTTACTTATAGTTTTGTAATCATTTACTAAATATGCATGTACTCATACAGTGCTTCAGGTTCTAGTGTTATGGAGTGCTTCAAACTAATATGCATTATGTATGTTGTGCTCTTATTACCTTCACAGTTGTGCTTCAGGCTTACAGTTTTGTAGTCAGAATTTGTATGAAATGTGTTCGTATAGTAAAAAAAATTATATATTTTTTAAGTTATTAATAAATACTTTTTTATGTTTATTTTTTACAGGTATTGTTTATCATCGTTAAAATAAAGTTATCATGCTGCAGAAAGAAAAATGAAGAAAAATTCAGAAAAAGTATACTTACTTGAAAAAAATATTGGAAGACCAACATAATGTGGCTAAAAAGAGAAAAAATTCTGGTAAGACTACAAAAGACTTCATAAAAAATATTACTAGATTCAGAAAAAAAATGCAAATGTGCAAAGCGGTGAAAATGTTTCAAGCACAACAAAAAGTGCAAAGAATAGGAAAGGCAAAAAGGCAATGTAAAAACAAAGGATACAACTTATAGTAAAAGAAGAGAAAATCAATATGAAGAAATCCACCACAAATTATTTTACAACAGAGTTGTCCATAATTTACTGAAACACACAAAGAAATATCGAAAGGGAACACAATTTGATAAAAAGAAAAAGCATATCGAATCCATTGTTGAAAAGGCTTTGAAGTAAAGAGGAAACTCTTCATTTAAATATTGAAGAGAATTCGATCACTAGATAAAACAATCAATTTAATAAAGGCCAAAAGTAAGAGGAAAAGAATAATTAACAGAAGTAATTTTTGTGATATTGTATTAGGGCAATGGAAACACAGTTCAAGTTCAGATATTGTTTTTAATGAAGAGAGTTATTTACGGAGCAATGATTTGTTGCATGCAGTTGACACTAGTGGTCGAGCTTATGAGGTTAAAAATTGTTGTCCAATTGAGAAAGAGCAAATGGTTCCTAGAAATGCAGAAGAAGTGATAGCTGATGAAGTTCTAGGCAGATGTCCTAAAGCCTCAGTGTCCACTTGGGATTGTAGTAGTATTTGTAGTGTAAGACAAGAATCTATTGATAAATTACGTAATTTTTTACAAGTATATTGTAAAGAAAGTGTTAAACAAAAGATGAAGGTGTTACAAGGACTAGACCCTTGCAGAGTGAGAAAACACACCGGATTGCAAGGTCATTTTCTGGCCTGTCTTTCTAGGAAAGAATGCCAAAGTGTTTTTCACCATTTCAGGATGTCGGCAGTACATCATACTCAAATGCGGAGGTTAGTGAGAAGATTGTATTATGCAAAAAATCCAGCACTAAAGTTAAATGAGTTGAACAGTGCTCTTTTACGTGGATCAGTATCAGATGTGAAAAAGGTTTGTGATGATGTTGAGTTTTGTTTCTTTGGTCTAGAAGAATACAGTGACAAAACTCAGACATTAATAGAAGAAAATGTTGTAGAGAATGTTGAACATAGTTGTACAAAAAAATTTGAAAGTGAAACTACAAAGTTTAAGATGATTTCAGGTAAAAGGCAACATTTTTCTAGTATTTATTGTCGCTGAACTCACTACAATAATCAGACTAGGAGTGTTGATCTATATTTAAAAAGTGAAAAAGAAAATAATGATACGTGGAAGGAATTTGCAACTTATTGGTTGGTAGAGAATTGTTTTGATTTGGGATCTGATCAGCGTATTTGTAAGTATTGTTCTAACAAATTAGATTAGAATATAATGCTTGTTTGAGCTGTGCATAATAATTTAGTGTTAGTTGCTATTCCTCCAGAACTGACAGATCTCAATACCTATGAGTCTATTCTCATTCAATGTGTACACCCGTTTCAGGCTATTGTTCGTATGGAGCCTAAAACAAGTAAATTGCCTCCTTCAGATTTACAAGAGGATTAAAAGGAAGAGTTGTGTATTTTCCATTAGATTTAAAGAAAAATATTGAAACTATTTGTGTAGACAGTGTAGAAAGTGAACCACTAGTTATTCTTGTTAATGGGGTGCTGACTAATAATAAAAAAATCTGGCAGGAGTTAGTGGATGTTAGGAAAGTGCAAAAGGCAACATTGTATTTGATAAAAAACAATACATACTATAAGAATGTTTATTTAGGAGGAGAAGAAATAGTTTTAGCAGAAGATACTGAAACGTTAAGTGGACAAATTGAAAAAGTGGATATGTTAAATTGTGAAGAAATCTTTGAATATTACAGTGTGCATCCACTTCATTCAAAAGAAATGATGGGAAACACTATTGATTTGTTCCAAAAGAAAAAAAACAAAAGGAAGTCCCACGAGTGTATGGGAAGAGAGCTTGGAGGCTCGTTGTTTTCCATAGTTCTTCCCAACTGGAAAAGGAGGACGATATGATGAATGTCCTGTGCAGAAGATCCAAGATTTCGACAATATATCCCTTACATATTTCTCCTTTTGTTTGAAAGTGACTTGCCTGGACTTTCATATGCGGTGAATCATATTCTAAAAACTGGAATACATCTGCAACACGAATCTACAAAAGATATTATGGATAAAGTGCACCAGAGAGATGATCATCTAGAATCTCAGCTCATTCATTTGATGGCATGTCAGCGTGGTACTGCAGAATATTGGTACCGTCGTCATGGAGAACTGAAATGTATGCTATGGAACTTAGGAACTCCAACATGGTTCCTTACCCTGAGCTGTGCTGAGTACGCTTGGGATGATTTACTAGAATTTCTTTGAGAGGCACATTTGAATATAAAAAACATTGAATACAAGAAACCTGGAGAATCGTGCTCTTTGGATCCTGTTAATGTATGCAGGTATTTCAATCATAGATTTTAGGCAATGATGTCTTTAATCTGCAATAAAAAAATCCTCCTCTTGGAGAAGTTGTGGATTTCTTTTGGAGAAAGGATTATCAAGCAAGAGGTGCTCCTCACATACATATGCTGTTATGGATTAAGGACGCTCCCAAATTTGGAACAGATGAGGATGATACTGTTTTGAGTTTTATTGAACAATATGTAACATGTGCTGTACCCAAAAGCACAGACGAAAACAACTTAAGAGCACACGTGTTATGATTCCATAGCCACCGATGTGGAAAATATTGTCGACGGAAGTACAAATCTAAAGACAAGTTCTACACCAAATGTAACTTTGGATTCCCACGTCCTGTAATATCGAATGAAGAGTGAAAAGTTTTATGTCATCTTTGCGACATAGTATCACAAGAAAGTCTCCAAAAAATACCTACAACTTAAGAAGAAATGAAGAGTCAAACTACATAAATGACAACAACCCAGTTATTTTGTCCATGTGGAATGCTAACATGGATATTCAATATGTTGCGGATAATTCCGTTGTTGTTGCTCGATATGTAACATCTTATATTACAAAATCCGAAAAGACAGAATTGAAAGAAATGAGGGAAAAAAATTCTCACGAGAAGTCTCTTAGTAAGAAAATAAACAGTTTCAGTTTGAAGATGTTATCGCATTGAGAAATCAGAGCATATAAATGCTCAGATCTGTTATCATCTGCAAGTCTACACTCCAAATCTACAAGAGTCATTTATGTCACTCTAGGTTGTGCAGCAATGCGAAATCGAGTGCTGAAATCTGTACAAGAAATTGAATATTTAGCTGCAAAACATCCAGAAAATACAGATATTTTCAAAATGAATATGTTGGACACATATTACCCAAACAGAAGTTATCATCTTGAGAACATGTGTCTCTATGAAGTGCTGCAAAACTACACTTTTAAACGGAATACTACAGAGAACATCAATGATGGAAAATATGGAGTATTTGGTTCCGAAGGATGTATGGTGAAACAAACGAAAGGAAATTTGATCAATCACAGGAAGCTTAGTTGTGACACTGATTATAAAAGGGAATTTTACTATTTAACTCTTTTACAACTATTCAAACCATGGCGTTCAGAACTGGAATTCTCTCAAATCCGTTCTGCTCATAGCACACAAATTCCTGCCCAGCACTTTCCTCTCCTCTTTTCCTCTGAACACCCATTTTCTTTGGAGTTATTATTATTCTTAGCTTCATTTAACATATAATTCGGCAGCCTCCCTACCTGCAAAAACATGGACAACCTAAAAACATTTGGTTTCTCTGATGAGGACTTTCTCACCATGATGGACCAAATCACAGGAGGTAGTAAGACCAACACCACTAGTACACCTAGTACCAATAATGATTGGTTAAAACTGGTAAACTTAAAAAAGAAAGCGAAAAGAATGGAATCACACGCATTCTTTATGGGAGAATACCTAAAAGCAGGAGCAATCCCCATAGGACTCAGGGTTAGAAACATGCCAGCCCTATTCGTAGAAGTACGCAGTTTCCTAGAACGCTGGTCCCTCATAGCGAATCGCTGCTCACGCGATTGGATGCTCCTCATCATAAACACAGTCAAAGATATGCTAACAGCACTACAGAAAGAAATCTATGAACTGGAAGAGAAATTAAAAGCAAACCCCTCCTTGGAAGAAGCAAAGAAAACTCTCCAAGAAATCAACGAGGAAATAGAAGAATTTGACACGTTCCTTACAAAGAAAAAAATGGACAAACTAAGGAAAGATGTGCGCTGGTTTGCGCAAGAAAAAATCTATCCATACCTTAAAAAGGATTTCTATACCCAGCAACAAGATGACTTAGCTGAAGGAACAAGACCACACGAACAGACCTACCATAACCCTAACTTTAACAAGAGAGTCAGATTCCAGACTTTTTCCAACACCAACTCTTCAGACTCGGAACAAGAAGGGATGTTGACAGAGGAAGATTATGATTACAACTATCCCAACCATAATCAAAGAGGCCACTTCTCAGGAAGACAAAATCGAGGCCCTCGACATCCTTTTTTATCGAGGGGCAGAGGAAGAGGGAGATCTCGCTACCCAACGTCGAATCAGAACCAATATCAGCAATCACCTCAATACCAACAAGCGAACCCTCCACATCCTCAGCCATATGTCCAGACGAGACGACAACAATATTGGAAACAGTAAAAAAACAGAACAACATATCCATACCAATATTTAACCTCTCCACACATAATCTTTCATCTGAAGAAGTGAGAATCTTAAGTAAAGGTCTCTCATACGTTCCCAGCACTGGTGCTAATAGATTCCAAATTCACCAAGACATATTTTCTTTCTTCAGGAAGATCAGACTGAGAAAATATTTTGACAACCTGGACACAAGAGAAGAAGAAGATAATATCTCAGGCTGTCACCCCCCATCCACTTTCACCCCCACGTTAGACATGCTAGGACCAGAAGTGGCAATATTTGAGAAAAGCGTGCTCAATGAATTGGAAAGAGTCCTGAAATATATCCCGATGCCCCACTCTAATCTGGAGAAAGAAGAAAGAATAGCTCTAAGAACGTTACAAAATAACCAAGATATCGTAATAAAACCCTGCGACAAAGCGGGAGGAATTGTGATCATGGATGCGAACCACTACGCAGATAAAATCAACCAAATGCTCAAAGTAGAGGAACATTACAAAAAAGCAAGCAGACGATCACTTACGAACTTAGCAGAGGAGGTTAAAACCATAGTATCCACCGCTTTCTTAGAGGGACACATCTGTCAAAAAGAGATGGATTACCTTATAAACCCCCACCCAGTGACCCCAGCTATTTATGGTGTTCCAAAAACACACAAGAACACAGTCAACCCGCCTTTGAGACCCATTGTGGCCTCCATTAACTCCAGTACAGAACCCCTCTCAAAATATCTGGATACCTTCTTATGCCCTCTCACCACCACGTATGCCTCCTATATCAAGGATACTGGGCACATAATTAAAGTTCTAGAACACTCTCCATTCAACAAAGATACCCAGCTGCTTGTAACATGCGACATAGAATCCCTTTATACTAATATTCCTCAAGACAAAGCTATGGAATCTGTTGCAGCACTGCTAACAAGGACACCTGGACCCAGACCTGACAACTTCATTTTGGAATGCCTTAGAATGGTCCTTCATAACAACTACTTTGAATTCGGAAACGAAATATACCATCAAATCAAAGGTGTCAGCATGGGGGCTTCTTGTGCCCCCAGCATAGCGAACATTTATATGGGAGAATTTGAGCGCAAAAACATCTATAATGAAATCGCGCCATTTTTTGAGAACATCTCCAGATGGCACAGATTCATAGACGACGTTTTCTTCGTCTGGTCAGGAACAGAAGACCTTTTGAAGGAATTCATGGAATGGCTTAACTTAGCTGACAAAAATCTTAAGTTCACTCACACCTTCTCCTCAGATAAAGTGGAATTTTTGGATATATGGATCCGACACACAGACGGCAAACTGACAGTTGACTTATACCGTAAACCAACAGCCAAAAACACCATTCTGGAACATGGTAGCTACCACCCCAACTGCCAAAAAAATTCCATCCCATTTGGCGAGTTTTTACGAATCAAAAGAAACTGTACAACCATGAAGGACTACAAGACACATGCCGACCAACTAACGAAACGGCTATTAGCAAGAGGATACCCCAAACGCCTCATACGAAGCTCAATGAAAAGAGCAAAATATTACAACAGAGATGCCCTTTTAAATCCTACTCCAAAACCTAAGGAACAAAAACTGGTATGTGTCCTGAACCATTCCACTATTAACAACAAAATAAGAAAGGTGATCCACAACAACTGGAAAATATTGAACACTAATGACCAAGACAGCAAACTAAGTAAACCCATCCTAGCTCTCAGAAGAAATCAGAATCTTCGAGACAAGCTGGTACATAGCAGGTGGAAAAACAAAGAAGAAAAAAACAAACAGAAAACAATGGATGGAAATCCACTACCAAAAGGCAACCACAGATGTGGCAACTGCCACGCATGTGACCATATTATCACTGGTGATAAATGGACCTATGGACGAAAGCATGGAAACCTAAAGGAAATGACCAACTGCAGAACCAGAAATGTTATATACCTTATCACATGTCCTTGTGATATAGGATATATAGGTGAAACATCTAGAGAATTCCGGACTAGATTGTCGGAACACAAATCTGCTATTAGGACGCAGAAGACCAATGCCCCCATGGTATCTCATTTTGTCCAATATGATCACAATGAAAGAGATCTGCGATGGCAAATTCTAGAACGTGTCCAAACACCTCCTGGAAAAGACCCTACAGTCTATCGGAAAAAACGAGAAACTTTCTGGATCCATTTTTTGGACACTGTGCGATTTGGGCATAACGAGGAAATATCATGGATAGTCACCCTTTAACGATACTGCTGCCCCAGGAATTAACACAGGTCCCTTTTTTCAGTAGCAGACCAAACCTTTAGTTATGGTACCTAGCATACTTCCACACCTCTGCATTACAATAATATCCCTCTACCTTTGAAAGACCTAACTCGCCAATATAGCAGTAATACGATATATTCACTCTGCATTCTGGACGATATGCCATCTAAGTCCACCTAAGCCCTTTCAAATATGGCTGCCACTCTGCAGGCTCGCCATCGTTGCAGTCTGTCAACTATTTTTAGTTGCCACACCAGGCAAGCAATGGAAAAGTCCGCTTTCCACCTCGACAACTCTCCATGTGGGGAATATCAATAGGGAGTATTTAAACGAAGTCGCAAGTTTGAGAAGCTCCTATGCTACGAGCACACTCCAGAAACCCCGGTCGCGGCAACAATACATCATATATACGGTAAGAGATCCCGTAGAAGACATGCATTACTCTCGTGTCTTGCTGCCCCTCTCTCCCTTTGCCATTATGCCCGGAAACGAACTTGTATTATATTCTACCGCGACCCATGCAGTATATGCAGTGGCGTGGCAAGCGAGCCCCTTTGTTTATGTCTATTGTTGGCTTTCTTAAGTACCCCCGGGGACCTATCTGACCGCAATTCTCTGCGCATTTTCTCTCTAAGGCTCCGAGCGTGTCACCGAACAAACACCGGCATCTGCACAAGTCCTTGGACTGCCGCTTACAACTTTGTAAATGCAACAAATAAGGTAAGACAAATCTATTCGTAGAATATTGTCACCCACCACAGATTTAGACAACCGGTCATAGTACAGCCGAAACGCGATGCAGCTGCCAGCACCATCATGCAAGATGCAGATTAATGCACATGCAGTCGCGCTAAAGAACTCTGAACAAAATAACTAAACAACTTCGATACTATTAATTAACAACCATGACTACCACAAAAATGTCAGCAGTAGTGTGCGAACGCTTTATAATCTACACGTATTGTTTTCCTAGGAAACAGACAGAGGTTTGAAGTACTGTCCCTCCTGTGCATCACTGATACGGAACACCACAGCAGATGAGGTATACTTATTCCCCATCCTACATGGTGTAACCGCTAACTGATTGTTTGCCTAAAATCTTAGTGGTCATACTATATTTTGTTCCAGACTCACATAGAAAGCTATTCGTGACAGACACAGATCCATGACCACCTTTCCCCTTGACGTACTTGCAAGATAAAGAGTATCAGTACTGTACCTTAAGGTAATATTAGCCCGCCTACCTGTCATCTACCTTGCCAGCATTAAGGCAACCAGGCAGATATTATTAAACTCCTCTGCTTTCTCCCTAGCTCGCGATCCAGTAAAAGTTATAAATACCGGTCATTTTAAATAAAACTACGCTCAGACTGCCCGCCTCATAGGTAATTACTTCTCCTTAAACGAACTTGGTCTAACTTAACAGCACTTAGCAAATAAGTAAATCACTCTGTTCCTTGAGCACACCAACTAACAGCAGCCTTTTCATAAACTGCATGTACTAGGCAAAACTCTTTTAAACACACTGGGTGGATTGAAACCCTATGGTAACTGCAAAATTCTAATTCCTTCTCTTTTTCCCCTTGCTCTTCTTATGCAATGCGCATGACTATTAAAAACACTTGGGTTTCTTCCCTATTTTTCTAAATGTTGTAGCAGGATGCATAATAGGCTATGAGCGCTCATTGTTTCTCTAACCCATAAAAGAAGTTATATACATATGATGCCAATAAGATGTTAAACACAAATCAAAAGAAATTATGAAATTGAAAGCTTTGTTGTATTTTTCTGTTTTTCAGAACATTGTCTCATGCCCTCAAAGATTTTTAATAGCATTTGTCATATTGTTGTGTATATATATATCTGTCTCTGGCCCTGAGGAAGGTGACACTCACCGAAACGTACGTCGGCCCAACATCCACAGTCTTGGATACGAACTGGTTATTTCCACCTTAACTAGCTGAATGTTACCATCCACACTATTATAAGTATCCCAATAAGTACACCTCTGAGTCGCCACTTGCATTAGTTTGTTTTTTGTAAAAAAATTTTGTTGTAGTGTTTATATTGTTTAGTATGTTCTCTTCCCCTTTTTTTAAAAAAAATCAGTAAGATGAGTATGAAAGGAAGTATGAAAGGTAGTATGTTTGATTAGCGAGATTAACTGTTACCCACTGCCAATAGAGGGCACTCCTTGAAACATGGACAATGTTATGTATAATTGTACAAATGTATCTTAAAAAAATCTGAGAAAAAACGATAAAAATATTTAAATAAACTTATATGTTTGAAAAATAATCTAACTTTTGTTTCTATATGGCATCTTTGTCTTAAATAGTTTGGATTTACTCTATTAAAAAGAAATATAGGTTCTTATTGAGGTTTACCCCCTTTGCTTGGTTTACTGTCTCCCCCCTCTGGACCTAAAAGTATCTGGGAGAACTCTTTCTTTGCATTTGTTCAGAACTGGAATTACTTGGAGATTTCCATAGCTATGAAGATTCCTTTAATGCTTGTAAAGATAGCATACAAGCAGTGCTTTTGCAAATTATGTGGAATGTTGAAATTGATCAAGAAGCTGCAATTGCAGCTGAGATTACTAGAGGCAGTTCTCAAGACAAAGTTCTGTTGAGCTGAGTCAAGATCCACTAGAACAACCAATTGTTGAAAACGAAACAGAAATCGCCATGAATGAGGTGGAAACAGCAATGCATCAAGTTCAAGAAGATGTAATAAACTTAGGAAACTTGGAAGAACAACTAAATGTTCAGCAAAAAAAAATATATGAGCAAGTGAGACAACAGATTGACCATGGATTACTTCATGAAAGTGCTCATGCACGTCATTTCAACCTATCTGAATGTACGTGAGTGGACAAGCTGGAACAGGAAAACGTTTTTTAATTAAAGTAATCTACAGAAAACAACTGAGTCACATTTGTCTTGTGTTGTCATTGCTCTAACTGGGCTGACAGCACACAACATTAAGGGAATTACTTTACATCGTTTACTAATGCTACCAGTAGAGCATGAAAACAAATTGGAATACCACAAGCTACCTCGAGAAGCTTGTTGTGAAGTTTTAAGAGTCTTGAAGAATATGAAACTTCTCATTATTGATGAGGTAAGCATGGTATCAAACTTAATGCTTTCCTTAGTGCATTTAAGAATGCAGCACATTTTTAAAACAGAGTATGAGGTGTTATTTGGAGGTAAACATGTCATAGGTTTTGGAGATCTACTGCAACTGACTCCTGTAGAAGGACAACCAGTATTTAAAACACTTGCGCATGAAGAAAGTCTCTGGGTAGTGTTGGAAACATGAACATTTGGACATATTTTGAATAGAAAGAACTCATTACAAATATGCGACAGGTAAATGATGTTGATTGTAGAACTATTCTCCAAGATATAAGAATTGGACTATATACACAGAACATGGCAAAAAAGCTTTACAGACTCGATTACTTTCCATTTTGTTTCCAAATGAAAATATAGTTCATGAGAAAATATACATGGAAATTGCAGATAAGAAATCTGTAATCTGCTTAATGCAAACACTGCGTAAGTGTTCTATATTTGATGAACAACTTTTGAAACTGGAAAATAAAGAAATAATACAAATGGAAGTCATCGATAAAATAGAACATGAAGGAATCGCTATTATTTTGACCGAAAAATTGAAGACAAAATTGGATTCTTTAGAAAAATCAATATCTAAAACTGCTGGGTTAGAAAAGAATCTATATGCATGTAGGAACTGTCGGATAATTTAAAGGCATAATTTGGATGTAGAACAAGGTTTAGTTAATGGAGCAATTGGCAAAGTTGTGGATTTTGTTAAATATCAAAATAAAGATGGTATTGAAATCCTAAAGATTAAATCTGATCAGATTGATGAAGTGAATCAAATTGGTTGTTGTTCTGTTTGTTTTTTGCTTGTTAAAGATTTATATGTCCGTAGAAAACAGTTTCCATTTTCTCTGGCATATGCAGTGACTATTCATAAATCTCAAGGTTTAAGTGTTGACAGTGCTTTGGTGAAAATTGGAAATTCTGTGTTCAAAGAAGGTATGGCATACATTTCTTTGTCGCAAGTCAGAACAATATCTGGTTTGTTTTTGATTGATTTTGATGATACTAAGATTACTGCAGATGCCAACTGTGTCAAAGAGTACAATAGGTTAAGAAGAACATATGCTCCTAATTTAGCTCAATATCCTGTATTTGAAAAGCGTTTGGTTGCTCAAAAAAGAAGGAATGAGAATATCTGTACTGAAGGTGTAGAGAAGGGAAAACAAGAAGATAATGTTTTGATTGCAAGCAAAAAGAAAAAAAGGACACTGTTGTAGAGATTTTTGGTTTTCAGTTTGAAAATAGTTCTGGTATCAACTCCTATGCTAATGTAGTGGTCAATGTTGTTTTTTTTTCTTGAAGGTTTGCAACAGCAAATTATGGAGAATCGTGAAAAAAGATTTTGTTCCTTGTTACATTCTGTTGATGAAAAATTGAGAACAGATAAAAGTAAAATACAAAGCGTTTCTGATGTTCGTAATATTTTGGATGTTTGTTCTAGTTCCACACCATTTACACAAAGGCGTCGATTCCGATCCGTTAAAAAGCGCTCCGAATTGCGGTTCGGAGCGTTTTTCCCCGTACGAATCGTACACGTAGGCGTCCCCGTACGAATCTGCAAGTACGATCACAATCTAAAGCGTCACTCCGTACGGCTCTTAAAAAACGCCGTCCGAATCGAAAGTCCATACGATTTGCAGTCGGCTGACGTTCCACGCTACGTCCGGACGTAAAAAGACCGCGTCTCCCGAACCAGGACGTACGATCCGTGTAGAACACACTCCGTACGGCTCTTTTTCTACGAGAGCTCAAAACTACCGTAAAACCACACTCCGGCACGAACCGCACGCCGGTACGCGACAAGCAGGACATGAACGCCATCGTCCGTCTCATCCCTATCCTGTACGGCCACCACCTCGTACTTAGAAACCGACGACGGCGCAGAAGGTGAGTATAACAAACTTCAACATACCTGTACGTGTTGCCACACGCGCACATCTCCATTGCACGACTGTCATGTCTGGGTACGTTGCACCACACACTCCCGCACTTCACCAGTGGAATACGGAGACGTACCGCACCTACGTCATCGACCTCGGGGTACGGTACGTCACCGCACAACACCAGTGGAATAACGAGACGTACCGCACCTACGTCATCGACCTCGGGGTACGGTACGTCACCGCACAACACCAGTGGAATACGTGCCGCATGTACGTCATCGACCTCGGGGTACGGTACGTCACGGCACAACACCAGTGGAATAACGAGACGTATCGCACCTACGTCATTGACCTCGGGGTACGGTACGTCACCGCACAACACCAGTGGAATACGTGCCGCATGTACGTCATCGACCTCGGGGTAGGGTACGTCACCGCACAAAACCAGTGGAATACGTGCCGCATGTACGTCATCGACCTCGGGGTACGGTACGTCACCGCACAACACCAGTGGAATACGGAGACGTACCGCACCTACGTCATCGACCTCGGGGTACGGTACGTCACCGCACAACACCAGTGGAATACGTGCCGCATGTACGTCATCGACCTCGGGGTACGGTACGTCACCGCACAACACCAGTGGAATACGAAGACGTACCGCACTTACGTCATCGACCTCGGGGTACGGTACGTCACCGCACAGCACCAGTGGAACACGTGCCGCATGTACGTCATCGACCTTGGGGTACGGTACGTCACCGCACAACACCAGTGGAATACGGAGACGTACCGCACCTACGTCATCGACCTCGGGGTACGGTACGTCACCGCACAACACCAGTGGAATACGTGCCGCATGTACGTCATCGACCTTCGGGGTACAGTACGTCACCGCACAACACCAGTGGAATACGGAGACGTACCGCACCTACGTCATCGACCTCGGGGTACGGTACGTCACCGCACTTCACCAGTGTAATAGACGTGTGGGACATACGTCTGCTAAGTAATTGTAAGTGTAAGTATCAGAGTGTGTGTGTGTATAACACCCCGCCCACTGCCCACCAGTGCCCAGCATCAGAGTGGGTGGCTGAGACCCCCCCCACTGCCCAGCAGTGCCCAGCATCAGAGTGTGTGTATGGCTAACACCCCCCCCACTGCCCAGCAGTGCCCAGCATCAGAGTGTGAGTATGGCTAACACCCCCCCACTGCCCAGCAGTGCCCAGCATCAGAGTGTGTGTATGGCTAACACCCCCCCCCCACTGCCTACCAGTGCCCAGCATCGGAGTGTGTGTATGGCTAACCCCCACCCCACTGCCCACCAGTGCCCAGCATCAGAGTGGGTGGCTGAGACCCCCCCACCACTGCCCAGCATCAGAGTGTGTGTATGGCTAACACCCACCCCCCCACTGCCCACCAGTGCCCAGCATCAGAGTGGGTGGCTGAGACCCCCCACTGCCCAGCAGTGCCCAGCATCAGAGTGTGTGTATGGCTAACACCGCCCCCCACTGCCCACCAGTGCCCAGCACCAGAGTGTGTGTATGGCTAACACCCCCCCCACTGCCCAGCAGTGCCCAGCATCAGAGTGTGTGTATGGCTAACACCCCCCCACTGCCCAGCAGTGCCCAGCATCAGAGTGTGTGTATGGCTAACACACCCCCACTGCCCACCAGTGCCCAGCATCAGAGTGTGTGTATGGCTAACCCCCCCCACTGCCCACCAGTGCCCAGCATCAGAGTGTGTGTATGGCTAACACCCCCCCACTGCCCACCAGTGCCCAGCATCAGAGTGGGTGGCTGAGACCCCCCCACTGCCCACCAGTGCCCAGCATCAGAGTGGGTGGGTGGCTGAGACCCCCCACTGCCCACCAGTGCCCAGCATCAGAGTGTGTGTATGGCTAACACCCCCCCACTGCCCACCAGTGCCCAGCATCAGAGTGTGTGGGTGGCTGCGACCCCCCCTCTGCCCACCAGTGCCCAGCAACAGAGTGTGTGTATGGCTAACACCCCCCCCCACTGCCCACCAGTACCCAGCATCAGAGTGTGTGTATGGCTAACCCCCCCACTGCCCACCAGTGCCCAGCATCAGAGTGTGTGTATGGCTAACACCCCCCCACTGCCCACCAGTGCCCAGCATCAGAGTGGGTGGCTGGGACCCCCCCACTGCCCACCAGTGCCCAGCATCAGAGTGGGTGGGTGGCTGAGACCCCCCCCACTGCCCACCAGTGCCCAGCATCAGAGTGTGTGTATGGCTAACACCCCCCCCCACTGCCCACCAGGTCCCAGCATCAGAGTGTGTGGGTGGCTGAGACCCCCACTCTGCCCACCAGTGCCCAGCATCAGAGTGTGTGTATGGCTAACACCCCCCCACTGCCCACCAGTGCCCAGCATCAGAGTGTGTGTATGGCTAACACCCCCCCCACTCTGCCCACCAGTGCCCAGCATCAGAGTGTGTGTATGGCTAACACCCCCCCCCACTGCCCACCAGTGCCCAGCATCAGAGTGGGTGGCTGAGACCCCCCCACTGCCCACCAGTGCCCAGCGTCAGAGTGGGTGGGTGGCTGAGACCCCCCCCCACTGCCCACCAGTGCCCAGCATCAGAGTGTGTGTATGGCTAACACCCCCCCACTGCCCACCAGTGCCCAGCATCAGAGTGTGTGGGTGGCTGAGACCCCCCACTGCCCACCAGTGCCCAGCATCAGAGTGTGTGTATGGCTAACACCCCCCCTGCCCACCAGTGCCCAGCATCAGAGTGTGTGTATGGCTAACACCCCCCCCCCACTGCCCACCAGTGCCCAGCATCAGAGTGTGTGTATGGCTAACACCCCCCCACTGCCCACCAGTGCCCAGCATCAGAGTGGGTGGCTGAGACCCCCCCCACTGCCCAACAGTGGCCAACCTTTACATCAAAAACCTACCTTTGCTAACCACATTACCATCAGGAGAGTGACAAATGTCATCATACCTATATTCTAACATCACACCAGCTCCCAGGCACACCGCAGTCACAGACATTTTCACACAAACAAAAGTTCAGAAAAGGAAAAAAATAGCTTTATTCAGCTGGTTCAAAATAGAAAAGCAAATAAGAGTCCTCGCTCATTAAAGGCCAATGGCCAGTCCAAAGATGTCTCTGCAACAGTCTGTGCCTCCATGGGTGTGCTCACATCAAAACTTGCCTGCACATGGCGTTTAATCCGCTGTGGCAACTATGGGGGCACCATCTGTGGAATCCTCCAGCACCGCATGGACAGGAGAGGGAAGGACAGGTGGAGAGGGTGCAGGTGTAGTGGATTCATCCACACTGGCTGGGGCATCGCCGAAAGTAGCTTCAAAAACCTGGCTGCACACCTCAGCCAGTGCGGAAAAACTACCACCTGAACCCGGGGACACATTGGGGGTGGAGGTACAGGGCTGTGAGTCAGTTCTACTGGGTGTGTGGATGCGTGTGTGAGGTGTCTCCCCTCTCCCTGTGGGTGTGCCTACTTCCCCTTGAGAATGGGTGCGTGGAGCTTTGAGCTTCTTATGCTGTGTGTGTGCGCTGGGTGTGTCTGACCTGTGGCGTGTGCGTGTATGGTGTGTAGGTATGTGAGAGGCAGAGGTGGATGGGTCTGAAGGATGGGGGGGACAGATGCTGCTGGGTGTACAGAGCTGCCGTCAGTGTTGACTCCATGGCAGCCACACTCCGACGTAGATCAGACATGGCTGATGACATGCTCTCCATGAACGACACCACCTGTGTAAGCAGTTGTGTATGTCCATGGAGGACAGTCAGCATGGATGTCTGACCTTCTGCAATCTGCCGGAGTAGGTCCACAGTCTCAGCACTAAGGGCAGCAGGGGACACAGGGGCAGGGGCTGCGGTGCCGGGAACAAAGGAGACACGGGGTCTAGCAAGGACCCTAGGGACACTAACGACTGGGAGGGTGGAGATGGTACTGGAGGAGGGGGGGGCAGCCAAAGAAGAAGATGTGACCATTGCTGCATATTCCCCCTCCTCCTGAGAGTCTGACGCGGAGTTGTCGGCATGGTAAGATGTGTCAGTCACATGTCGTCCGGCCTGCAGACTCTCCTCACCCTCCGTGCCACTGCCTTCCTCTGACTCCTCATAGCAGGTGGCACTGTCGCTGGGTCCCTCGGCCTGGTCCGCGCCTGTGTCTACTCCAGATTCAGATGATGATGCTGTGGGCAAGGAGAACAACAAAAACATATCAGTCACCTGTACACATCAGACATATCAGGTACAATACATTATGCCTCATTTCTAAACATGGCATGCATCATGAGGCACATTACACAGAACTCTGCACAATGCAAAGTCTAGTTGTGGCCAATTGTGAGAGACACAACGCTCAATGTACAGTAGGATACAAGCAAAAGGCAAGCAAAAAACTAGTATGAGATACACAATGATGATCCACTGCCTGACAACAGGATAGCTGATTATGCATCCCTGCTCATTTTCCCACCCTGCCACCCAAACCCAGAACAGGACATGTTTGAATTGCTTAGACCTTGTACCACATGGGAAAAGTCCTGCCTGTACTGAAATGTGATGCCATCCTGGGACCTGAACCAAGTGTAACATCACCTCACACTGGCATCACAGCTGTTGACACCCAAAGCCTCATTGTGTGGCTGACCATCATTATTAGTTATAAACAACATTCTACAAATTTGGCGCATATGCACACATGCACTGCCCAGTGTGAGTATGAATAAGGCCAAAATATTGCACATGTACATTGTGCACCTGTATCCAACACATTACTGGAACCAGACAAATGGGCAGCTAAACTCAGGGAAAATGTCCCTGACCCCTCTCATAACACCGTAGCAGGGGACAAAGAATTTAACATCTGGATCACCCAATCGCTCGACGCCATTCTGCCTAAAACTCACTCTCTGAAACACACCAAGAGAGTGAACCCCTCACCCTGGTATACCCCGGAACTCAACCTCCTGCGCAAAGCTTGTAAAAAGAACGAACGCCTCTGGAGGAAGGAAAAAACAGAAGGGAAAAAAGAAATGTTCCGTACCTCTGTAAAATCCTACAAAAAAGAGCTCCGTAGCACTAAAATCCTCTTTTACGAGAATAGAATTAGAAACGCGGCTTGCTCGGCTCATGAAACCTACTCCGTTCTCAAAGAACTCCTTCACGCCCCCGATCCCCCACTTAAATCTCTCGACCCCAAAGAAGCTGAAGCCAAATGTAACAACTTGGCCACCTTCTTTGACGAGAAGATTCAAAAAATTCTTCTTGCTATTCCCTCCCCCGAACTGGCTCACTTGGACCAGGATCTAACCATCATCATCTCTAATCCACCCCTGCCACCGGCCAGCCCTCAACCCTCCCTGGACATCTTTGGCCCTGTAACAACGGAAGAGGTAGGGGCAACCTTGGCCTCAATCAAAAGTGGTTCCCCCCTCGACCCTGCACCCCTCCGCTTCCTGAAAAAGGTATCGAGTACCATCATCCCCCCCCTCACGGCCTTAATCAACTCCTCCCTTTCGGAAGGTATAGTTCCCCTTAGCTGGAAAGCGGCAGCAGTTAAAGGCCTTTTAAAAAAACCCTCCCTAGACTCACAGGACCTCTCCAACTATAGGCCCATTTCCCTTCTCCCAGGAAATAGTAAAGTCGTGGAGAAGCTGGTTAACAAGCAATTGTCATTCTACTTGGAGAGCAATAACCTATTAGGGATCTCCCAGACAGGGTTTCGTCCAGGCCAGGGCACGGACATTGCCCTCCTGGCAGCAGTGGAGAAGGCCAGAAGCATTTTGGATACGGGAGGATCAGTAGCAGTGATCCTCCTGGACCTCAGTGCGGCCTTCGACACTGTAGACCACCTTACCCTAATCCACCGACTGGGAGAAATTGGACTGAAGGGTATGGCTTTGAAGTGGCTAAAATCCTTCCTATCCGGACGTTCCTTTCAGGTCCGGGAAAATGACATCCACTCACCCTTTATCCCGCTCCGATGTGGAGTACCGCAGGGCTCTTCCCTGAGCCCTACGTTATTCAACGTTTACATGGCCCCATTGGAGAAGAGGGTCAGCTCGTTCGGCGTATCAGTTATTAATTGCGCCGACGACACCCAGTTGGTCGTAACCCTCTCACACCCCCACCAAACCCCCTCCGACCTTCACAGCTGCCTCTCCGAAGTCTACCGATGGATGAATCTTTCTTCGCTAAAATTAAATGGGTCCAAGACAGAGATACTGCTGATGGGACACAAGGGGCCCTCCCTGTCACCTAACCTTTGGCCCAGCTGCCTAGGTAACCCTCCCGCACCCAAGGATGAGATCAAAAGCCTAGGTGTATGGATCGAGAAGGACATGAGCTTTAAAACTCAAGCAAAAAGGACGGCAGCGACATGCTTTGGCTTACTCAGAGCCTGCAGGAAGATCTTCCCCTTGCTCCCCGAAACCAGAAGGAGGCTCCTCATCCAGGGTCTAATTCTGGCAAGATTGGACTACTGTAACGCCATCTACCTGGGAGCTCCCGAAACCACCCTTAACACTCTTCAGAAAGTCCAAAATGCCGCTGCCCGTCTACTTACGGACACACCGGCAAGATCCTCTGCTAGGCCAGCGCTGAAGTACCTCCACTGGCTCCCAGTCAGAGAAAGGGTGGTCTTCAAGGCCCTCTGTTTGGCCCATAAAACCCTTAACAACAATGCCCCCCCCCTCCTGAAAGAACTCCTAATTCCCTACAAAGCGGAGAGAGATCTCCGCTCTAGTGGAGAAAATCTGATCTCGGTCCCAAGAGTCAAAAAGGCCAGGACCGGTGGCCGTCGTTTTTCGGTCCACACGGCCAAACATTGGAACCAACTACCACGGAGACTAAGGACAGAACTGAACTACCTCCAGTTCAGAAAAACTTTAAAAACTCTTCTTTTCCCGCAAATATAATCCCGTCAGATGGCAGAAACCTTTGGAGAAGCAGGTTTTAGCGCTGGGATGCTCTTCGAGTTACTACGCGCTTTATAAAACCATTAAATAAATAAATAAATAAATAAATTACAATTCGAAAGAGTACCATGGACCAAGGCCACTGAGGCAGACTCGTGCAGAAAACACATGTTTAGACTCAAGATCAGTGGAAAAATATGAAGAATGGCAGACACAGTGAACATGTGGTGCTACATGTAATGTACCAACAGGTGTCACAGACCCACCTCAAACATGATGATGTGCAAAGGAAGATGCATACTGAGACATTGTACCATAGGAGTACATGTGAAAAATAAACATCAGCCAAAGCGCAGGGCAAATGTAGAGTAGGGCAAGGCATGTAAAGAAGCAGCTGCAGAAACTGGGACATTCTAATGCCAAAGCATGGAGTGCCTGTCTGACCACACCACTCAAACTATGGGAGTGTTACCATGCCTTGGAGCACTGCAGGAAGCATATGACACACATGACAACAAACAGACATGTACCTACCCCCACTTGCTGCTGTCCCTCCTGCAACTGCCTATGGAGGTCTGGGAACACCACTTCCAGGACCCGGAGCATGTTGGGGGTGAGGTGGCGGGTGCCGCCATGCCGGCGTGGAGCTTCCAGATTCAGCTGGACTCTGGCGATGCGGCGGGTCCAGCACCGGATGTCCTGCCACCTCTTCTTGATGTTCCTGAGCCTCTTGCGAGGCCCCCCTCACTCCTGACAGCCCTGGCGATGTCCAGCCAGATTTCACCCTTCTCATAGGCAGAAACCTGTCACAAATATAAAGTAAAAGAGCATCAGTACACCTGGTCCATGTTCAAAAGACACACAAATGTGCACTAAATACTTGATGACAACAGGGCATCGTAGGCTCCACACATTTGCATCATTGTCCATGAGTATGTGGCCTGTGAGCAAACACTGCTGCATTACATGCCATTGAAAGGCTACAGATGACATGACGTGGGCTAAACACTCTTAGAGCATGGTACTCACAGAGCAATGTATGCTACATCTGGGTGCACTGCAGCCCGTGACACGCTGTCACACACCCCACTACAAGAAATAACCCTCTTTACACAAGACTGTACACCCTGGCATTCACTCCCAACAACATTGCATCTATACACCATACATACACAGTGGGCATTATGTCACCCACACAACAGGCGCACACTCCAAGGTATTGCACACATCACTCACCTGATCCTCTGGTCTCCCATACAGCTTGCTGTAGTTGGGCAGGAGGGCATCCAGCAGGGCCTTGTTCTCACCATCAGTGAATGCAGGTGCCCTCTCCATGCTCAGCTAATCAGGGTCCAGAGGATTCAGAGACAGCGGCTGTGGTTACCACACCAATGTTGTGCAGGCAAGTGCCCTCCCACAGCCACATGCTGCCTTATATCTGTGCTGCAGGGGGTCTGTGAGTCCAAGGAGTAGTGTGTGATAGGCCACCATAGTTAGCATCCTATTTTCCATCCAATCACATCACACATAAGCCCATTACACACATATGCATGGTTTGAAAATTGAGCCTGAGCTGAACAACAACTTTTGCAACATTGTATACTTTAGCCAAACTGAATTTTCTAGAACACCTGTAGGAGCCTCAAAAAACTCTGTATCCATGACAACCTGGTTGCATTTTGATCAGTACACTGTTCCCCTAGTTGTTCACTATTATTTTTCTAAAATGCCCACACAAGTACGGTGACATTGCATTGCTAATGCAACCCAGTCAATGGTGTAACGATGCGTACACACGCACGTACCTTGGGGTACGCTTTGCTCCCGCATGGCCGAAATGCAATAGGGAAACGAGGCGTACATACGCACGTACCTTGGGGTACGCTTTGCTCGTGCATGGCCAAAATGCAATAGGGAAACGAGGCGTACACACGCACGTACCTTGGGGTATGCTTTGCTCGCGCATGGCCGAAATGCAATAGGGAAACGAGGCGTAAACACGCACGTACCTTAGGGTACGCTTAGCTCGCGCATGGCCGAAATGCAATAGGGAAACGAGGCGTACACACGCACGTACCTTGGGGTACGCTTTGCTTGCGCATGTCCGAAATGCAATAGGGAAACGAGGCGTACACACGCACGTACCTTGGGGTACGCTTTGCTCGCGCATGGCTGAAATGCAATAGGGAAACGAGGCGTACACACGCACGTACCTTGGGGTACGCTTTGCTCGCGCATGGCCGAAATGCAATAGGGAAACGAGGCGTACACACGCACGTACCTTGGGGTACGCTTTGCTCGCGCGTGGCCGAAAAGCAATAGGGAAACGAGGCGTACGCACGCACGTACCATTGGGGTACGCTTTGCTCCCGCATGGCTGAAATGCAATAGGGAAACGAGGCGTACATACGCACGTACCATTGCGGTACGCTTTGCTCGCGCATGGCTGAAATGCAATAGGGAAACAAGGCGTACGCACGCACGTACCATTGGGGTACGCTTTGCTCCCGCATGGCTGAAATGCAATAGGGAAACGAGGCGTACACACGCAGGTACCATTGGGGTACAGTGCGTCAGACATGGTCAAGTGAAGGATTGTGTAGCCTGCGTCCCTGTCCACCTTCATGTCACCATTGTGAGAGTCACACCAGGAAATCACATAGCAGGGATGTAGTCTACACTCATGTCGACGATGTGGTGCATACATCAGCATGGCATACATACATCAGGATGCCCCTGGTGTGGCAGACATTGAAGAAGCACAGGGATTGTGACCTTGTGCCTCAGTTGATGTGTGAAGAGCTTGCGAGACATGTCATCAATCATATTGCACATGTGCATCACATGCAGTCAACACTTTGCACCGGAGTAACGTCAGCAACATGTTGCAAGGAACATCAACACTGGAATGGCTCACCATTCAGTACAGGGAACTGGCACATAATGACAGCAACATGCCCACTGTCACAGAGGTGTAATAGCCGCACAGCATGACCCTGTGTGACCACGTCATGTGTGTGCCATGAGCGACATTGTGCATGCCGTTTGCATATGAAATGAACTGGTCAGTATCGTATAACTCACCTTAGAATATCCCCACATGTCATCCTGGATATGTCAAATTCCGTTCTGTAGTACACTTGTGTGTCGGTAGGCATGTCCTGCGGCTCTGCATGTGTTGTAGGCATCATGTGGGCCGTGATGACGTTGTCGGACTACTCATACGTCACCTCTGCATGCACACGTCAGGTCCTCTTTTTTAACAACACCAGCGCTGGTCCCGTATAAGTGTAACCTTACACACTTTTGTTGGCACATTCATAGTACAATCACTTCAGACCTTTTTGCTTGGATTCTCTGACTCAGGACGGTGCCAATAGGGATGTCATTTTCAAAGCCTGTGAGGTTTACTAACTAGTCATGTTGGTGACTGACCCTCACCGTCTGTGTCTCCACTCTTATCACGTCAAGCACAACAACAAGAGCTGCTCCCACTGCCGGGACCAGACATATGAATCCAGGTGTGATTGGTCCCACAAGCCACTCAGACTCCAGCAGTTGGCACTGCACCACAATAGCTCATGGGCTGGACGTAGGACGAGTGCATTAGCGTTTGAGTTGAGACATCACAGCCCCTTAATTTGACATCAGTGCTCCAGGGCAAAGTTGTCAGGTAAACCAAATAAGTCAGATATATCTAATAGCACATCAAAACCACCACAATGCACGTGCAATGCTGCATGGGATTCGGGTGACACCGACCACGCGGCTCTGTCAGAATTCCTGCCGTCGTAGCCAGCACCACGACCTTCGGTCCCTGCCCTGCATGTGACGCAGGAGGAGTTAGTGCACTTCCTCATGTCCATGATGTCCCTCACCCCACCAACGGCCTACGCATCGGCTTCTGGCACAGCTGACCCGTCTGGGGGCACTAGCGCGTCTGTTGAATAGCCCCTGACGCCATCACTACCTTACTTTTGGATGCAGGCGGCGCATACGTCCCAGAACCGCTGGGAGAGACAGGATCTGAATGTTCATCCCGGTCCCCGCTGGTTCAACTCCCAACCTCACAGGCAACTATCCCCCCGGTGTCAGCCGTGGCGCCGTTCTCAGCTGGTGATGTCCCCGATACCACACACTGTACGGCTCCGGCGTGGGAAATGTACGGCAGAACACCGCTATTAATGCTGCATGGGGAGTTTAACTTCAATGAGCCGGGCACTGCTCATTACAATGGTTGTCAATAAGTATTGGGAGGGTCATGAAGAACCACTGGCACGTGAGTGTCAGTCCCAAGACAACAGGACATGTGGACTGGGGGATGCAAGTGTTCTGGACACCTAGCTAGACACTGGTGATGTCTCTACTCCTAACGTGTCTTAGGATGAGCGGGCAACATACAGTGTTGTGTTAACGTGGGCAGCCGGAGCCTTGGCCCTTCATCTCCCCGTTGCTGCCATGAGGACCAACTCCTCACTGAGGTCCTTAGACTCCACTCCGGCTCTGCTGAGCCTCTGCAGGCCTATCTTGAGGAATGTACTGTATCTATATTGGGCAGCATGTACAGCCACGCATCATGTTTGGCTGTAGATCGGCACGTTGTCAGACCCCCACACCCCTCCCTGGACTGACCATGTTCCCTGTCCTCCCACCCCACCCCAGAGAGCATGGGCATCCAGGCCTCCAAATCACAGTCCACATTCCTGTTAGCTCTGCTGTAGAGGGTATCCAAGAGGTATGAGCACTACGGAAAGATGTCATCATCCTCCCTGAGTCTGGGACTGAGGTCTTCCAACATTAAATGCATCTTAGTCTGCTACCCACACTCTCGGTGGGACATGGTTGTGTAACTGCTGGCAGAGTGTGCGTTGTAGGTACGGGCAATACTTGGCCACGCCCTTGTAGGATGCCAATCAGCGGCACTGTCATTTTTCCGGTGTGGCCTGGATACCCTTGACTCACTGGGCAGAGTGATGGCATCCAGGGAGGCAAATAGGTCAAAAGCCTGGTATGTATTGAAAGTCGGGAATATGCTACTAACTACTGTTGCTTACTGATATTTTGTTACAAAAGGTAAGTAATCCGTCCTTACTGTTCAGTACATCTGCTGTAGGAGCATCTATGTAGTGTCCTTGCCGTGATGACAGGGTTACTAATGTACGCACACCATGCCACGTGTGTTAATGACCTGTTCATATGTGTGATGGCATCACAGACCATTTGTGAGAATAAAACATTTATGCTGCATGATGATGGATATGTAATAGTTAGGGATGCTACACACCGCAACATGACTAAGGCAGAACTGTGCTAATGATGGCACATGTGGTGTGTGTGTGTGTTTATTGCTGTCAGATGTCTGGTTGTGCAGACAACCTGCTACAGACATTCACATGACGTTTGTCACTGACATGATACATTGTCATGCACACTAAGACCTTTCCATCAGATCGTTTGTATGCATGTCATATCCATTCCACACACCACAGGTCTTTAATTATTCACAGAGGAGTGGCTGGCAGCTGGCACACGTTACTTCAGTGTGTATGCCACGCCACCAGTGCTTAATTTGTGCTGGTGCTTTCCGGTGCTTAGCACCGGCACTTACTTGTCAGGGCCGGGTCTACACGTCTGCTGCACATAACATTAGTCACATGATATTGATATAATTTGATTACCTCAATGACTCGGTGCACTGTTCAGAATTCCTGTCTTAGATGAGATCGCGCGTCCACGCTGCTTTGCAGCTAGTAAACTAAGTTTGGGGGCTGGCTGAGCTTGCTTTGGGCTCGGCTGGTTACAGTGTTTACACCTGTTGCTCCCGAGAGTCTGTCAATGTGATGATGGTTGCCCAATGATGATGCGTGGTATTAACGTGCAGGCCTGCATCCAATCGTAACAGCCGATATAGTGTGACACAATGGGGCGGGAGCGGCGCGCGCGATACATTTAAAGTATGAGTGAGCCTGCTCAAGCTGTCACAGGCGGGAGTCTGCCGCTGTATTTTGCACTGCGTTGTGCTGAGTGACTAGCCAAGCCTTGCAGTGGACTGTTGTTCACCTACCATACCACGGATCCTACTTCACACCGAGCAAAGAGATCTCTCTCTGTGACGCGCCTTTGTGCCACCTAATGAAGGTTGCAATATCTCCCATTCCAAGTGCGATGGTAGAACATGGCGTCCGCGTGCACCAGGAAGCTCCTTCTCTACTGCGCACCCCTATCATTCTGAAGTCAATGGGGCCTCGCAGCCGCTGCGGAGTGGTGTCAGGTACCTCAGCAGCCTGGCCGCTCTGCCATTGCAGAGTGCAGACAGTGAAATTATGAATGCAGTCTGATCTGTGTAAGGCACTCGAGTCCTCTCCTCTTAGACGGGCAGCGCTACCGCTGCACGTCTCGGCTGGGCCCGTCCTTCATGCCTCCTTCACGAACAATCAGTGCTGAGTGTGCTCGCTGACAATCAGCGAGGAGTTACTGATTGACACAGCCCAGCCCTGGCAAGTACCAGTGTGGTTGGCGTTTGCGGAGAGCTCTGCTGCCACCACGAGTGCAACTGCAGCGGTGCGATTAGGAGGACAGTGACATCAACAATACATTGATGAGGTAAGTGTCACTGAGCACAAGTTACTTTACACACGATCACAATCCATTCATTTTTAAGCTATTAACCACGTTTTCGATTTCTCCAAGTTTCAGTTTCCGTCTTTCAGCCCCACGTTTATAATGGGCAGTGCCAGTTCACCCACATATACCTTTATGTCCCATTTATAGGGCCCTACGTGTTGGTGTGAGTTCCCTGTGCCCCTCTACCCCGTGTCTGCATTCACTTGTAGAGTTTCTCGGTCCGCAAATGGTTTTAAGTTGTAATATTTATATATTCCCTTATTCTCGTTACTTCATTTAGCTCATGAGAAAGTGTCACTCATACTAGTTGAAATGTCACTCATAATAACATTTAAATTAAATTGTGATACTCCTTCACCCCTCCCAACCCAGTCATGTTACACGGCAGGGCAGGAGTCGAGAACCCCCTTAACGTAACCCCACCCCCCCCCCCACCACCATCACACAAATGTAGTGAAAGGCGATAGAAAGCAGAGTTAGAGCCGGGACTCCTGCATTACTTTGCTCGCAAGCCCCCACGGCATCTAGCCTGCCTTCTTGTGGGGATGTATCCTGTATCGGCTGGCCTCGACCCGCAACCCACCTCCGCCCTCCTTTCCTCCTCATCAAACACACTGACACCTCAGCAGTCAACTTCTGTTGAGCGAGAGTGAGAGTGGGGGCCTCGGTTGCTACCACGGCTGTCCCAGAGATCTGAAAGAGATGACAACGAGACGTCCCGACTCCCTATGGTATACGATGTCAAATTAGAAACCGCTGCTGCGAATTAAGCACAATTACACTTTTTACAAGAAAGAGAAAACTCCGAGATAACTGAAATCTATGACAGAAAACACACTATGGCAGCCCTGGTGCTTGAGAGAAATGACGTGACACATTGCCATTGTAAGAGACAGAGCTGTAATGTGTGAATGTAGGGCAGTGGGGTAGTTCAGCTCATCTCTCTGCCTGATAGGACAGTGTGCGAGACCATCTGTTCAGCAGGAGGAGCAGATAGTGTGAGCACCCTGGAGTTCGACAGAGGATTGTGGACAGGACAGGAAAGTAAGTGCATAGTTTTCATTTGAGCACCAGGCCCAAGGGGACCACTGAACCCTCATCATTGCCCTGTTTTATAATTCAAACAGCAGCCAAAAGGTATATTTCCTTGTGACGCATTGTCCACGCTGCAGGGTTTACTATGTGACAGAAGAGATAGGTGAAGGACTGGACTTTTTAACAGTACCAGCGGTGCCAGGGAACAACACCTATAACCTTCATGGGATACCTGTTTCGGCGCACAAACTACAGAGACACGGGACACTTCCTTCGGCGTCAAAGATTCAAGGTTTATTACTGCAGGGAACACAGAAGTCACGACAAGTACAACACGTGCAACTTGGGGAGACTGCTTCAAATTGGTTCTGTGGATCGCTCCTTTTATACAGAATTTACTCATAGGACAACATGGTACACAAAAGTTTACAACCTGGTTCCCATAATTATCCCCCAGAGGGGTCACTTTGGTCACTTTGGTACACATAAGGTCCGGAACATAAGTGCGGAAACATTTAGTGGTTCCCAACTGTAAAAACCCATCTTCCCAACATTAGTGAATTCCAATCGGCAGTAAAACAGATCGAAATAGGGACAAGGACAGGTGCAGAGGAAGATGGAGACAGTGGGGGATTGAAAAGAGTGTAAAAGGGGAGGTATCGGGAAACACAAGATACAGGCATCAAAGGGACGTGCCTAATGAGATGCACGGCTGAGACAATAAACCGACCCGGCAAGATGAGCCTCGAGCGGGGCCATTTGCCTTACAGTATCATCCCCCTCATCGTAAAAGATTTTTACAAAGAACATGTGTCTTCCACTAATATCTTGAGAGTCCCAGGGTAACGAAGCGGACAGTGTCCGTTCGCTGGCTACTTGAGGGCAAGAGACAAAATGGATGCCGTATCTAAGATGGAACCCGTGGGTACAGATGAAAAAAAAAACCACATATCAAACGACCAGTTTAAGTTAGCACAGCGAAACTGCGCACACTTACTAAACTCGTCATTTGCGGTTCTTAGATACCAGACTCGACCATATTCGTGCGAGTCGAAAACATCACTTACAATTTTCACGGAACCTCAGACGCTCCTTTTGCCCTCATGTAGGCAAGCACTAGTCAGAATCATATTCGATATTCATCAGATCCTCGAGATGTTGCTGTAGCATAGCTCTGTCCAACCGAGACCCTTTGGTAACAGGTGGTTGTCTCACACACGTTGTAGCACAGAGGCCACATAAGGCAGGACCGCACTGCACGCAAAGGCAACACGTGAACAGGAACGCTACAACGACTCCAATGATCATCAGAATCTTCCAACCCCAAGTCGACATCAGGCCCCAAAACCATCCAAGTAGCGTCCAATCCCCTACATCCACGTGTATGGATTCGGAGATTTTATGCAACTTCGAGATGGCTTGATAGACAGTCGGAGCGTTATCAGGAATAAAAATACAGCAGCTCGAATGGATCACCTTACATACCCCACCTCGATCTGCTAAGATCACGTCTAAAACCATACGGTTTTGTAACGTCATAAGTCTATCCGCCTGAAGTTCTGTGGTGATATTACCAAGGGCACTGGCAGTAATATTAGCTGTCGATTCTACCACTCGAGTCAACTGTCTTAGGTTCCTACTATTAACCATAGGTCCCCAAAATGGGAGAAAACCCTTGAAAAAGTCTCCTGCCTCTTGACCGGCTGTGTCCTCTTTACTAATAACGCCCCTCACAACTCTAGTTTTGTGATAATCTGCATCTACAGTAAATGTCGGAGGCAACAAGTTTGCGATAAAACATGAGCCCATGAAGTCAGAGGGCAACCATGCATATGCACGATCATGACAAATAAAGTATGTACCCTTGGCAGCCAAAAACACAGGGGACGAGACCATTGGTAAAATATAATTTTCAGTGCAAGCACTCTCTCCAAGTCGGGCTTTCGATCTACGGCCGCGACCTATTAAACAAAAATTACCAATGTGGGGTACGACCCATATCGGAGGCAAGCTTTTAAGCTGTTTTTCACCAGTGAACACACTATATTCGCCTCTACTTAGGACCCTATAGGCTTGTACCTCTTCTTCAGGGATAAGCGAGGGATCATAGATATCGCTATCTAAATCCTCTATTGCTATAGACAAAGATTTTTGGTACGAGGTAGGACCAGAGTAGGGGGAACGTGGTTCTCGAATGGGGTGGAAACCCAGTGCGCTTCGAAACATTGTTTGAAATGCTCGAGCAGACCCTTGGGAGCTATATGGTAACACCAGATATGGAATTCCCTTATCCGTAGTATGTGGCATCAACCCACACACCCAACAATTAGTAGTGTTAACCACTAACTGATGCTGATGAAGAAGCTGAATAAAGGAATTGTTGCGGAATTCTGCACGTCTAGCCTGCTCATGTCCAGGTAAAATGTGAAAAGAATGAGGAGAAACAGTGGAGGTGAGCTTAAAGTTAGAGGTAGGAGTAGGTATGGTAGAAGGCAAGAAGTAAGACATTGTATAATATATTCCACCCGCCAATAATGCAGAAACAGTCACAAACAGTACGAATATTCGGAACACAAAACATTTGGTACGACTGAGTTGCTGCAGCTTGAATCTTTGTGCTTGAGCTCTTTCCAAGTCCATCAGCTTCGAAAATGCCATTCCCTATGACCGTCCGCAACGTTTCTTGACGCACTTCGTTCTGTGTAGCAATAGTCAATTCCTGGGAGTTCCCAGAAATCGACGGTCTTTAACCTAGCGTCAAGACCTGCTAACCAGGAGGAAGTACACGCGCGGCCCTACGGCCTTTATTTCACAAAAATATATATATATAAAAGCAAATGTCTCTCAGCTGTGGAAACAAAAATGTAAGGAGCGAAGCTCAATGAATATATACAAAATAATTACAATAGTATGAGTGTTCAAACTGATCATGGAAAACGGGATAATGCACTTGTCAAGGGACAGAACGGGGTTTTTTATTAGTCTTTAGTGCTGGATCTTAAAAAATATCGGGTTTTCCCAGGACGTGTCTGTTCGTTAAACAAAAGATCCGTTGAAGGGACAACACCCTGTTGATCAGCTGAATGTTCTGGTCTTGAGTCTTCTGATGACAAGTGTTCAATAATGCCTTTTTGCTGCACTGAGGATTCTCCGACAGGTTGTGCGTCGCTGAAAGGTACAAACGCCGGCAATCCTTCGGTTTCAGTTGATGCAATGCCTTTCCTTACCCACGAGTCTGCTGGCAACGGAATGGGGACTTTCTTGGTATGGGTGGCATGCACCCAATTTTTCCGCCCCTCGAGACGAACTGCAGTTCTCGTGGCAAGGAGGACCTGATAGGGTCCAGTGAACCTGGGATCCAAATTGTTCTTGCGTGAAAAGTTTCGCGTTACCACCCAATCTCCGGGCTGGAGCTGATGGCCTGGACCCTCCGTCTGTGTCGGCAATGCTTCGTGAACCTGTTGGTGAATTAACCTCAGTTTAGCAGTCAAGTCATGAAGATAATCGATCAACATTGGATACTCAAGATCACAAAAGGCACCCGGTCTAGGGACCCCCCAAACATTGGCAGGGCGACCGAACACTATTTCATAGGGACTGAGCCCTACTCGGGAGTGTACAGTTGCCCTTGTTGACAGTAATGCTAAGGGTAAAGCGTCAGGCCACGAAAGACCTGTCGTAGCCTGGATCTTTGCTAGTTTTAGTTTAAGGGTACCATTGTACCCCTCAACCAAACCAGCTGACTGAGGATGATTGGCACTATGGAATTTCTGTACAATCCCTAACCCGCGACACACACTCTTCATCACGCTCCCAACAAACTCACTTCCGTTGTCTGACCACACAACCCGAGGCATTCCGTAGCGGGAAAAATACTCTTTGAGTAAAATTTTGGCCGTGGATAAAGCCGTATTATCCTTAAGGGGGTAGGCCTCAATCCACCTAGAAAATGCACACACCACAACCAGCACATATTTCAAATTATTACATCTCTCCATGTGGATAAAGTCTAACTGGATAGCTTCGAAAGGGTACGCAGGAGGGGCAAAATGGCCAGGTGGAGTGGGAGTGCCCTTACCAGGATTGTGCATCAAACACACCATACAATTCTTAACCAAGCGTTCAGCACATTTCGTAATACCATCATTCTTCCACACAGGAAACAGCAATTTACAGATACCTTTCGCGCTAATATGTGCTAACCCGTGTGCCATAGTCACAACAGCCAGCACATATGCATCAGGTAACATCCATCTTTTCTGTTCCGATAAGTCAGTCCAACAACCATTCGCATCCAACTTTCCCGTACTTTCTTTCCACTTCGTCTTTTCAGTCTCGGTGGCCTCATTCTGAATTGCTTTCACACTCTCGATAGTGTTCTCACACATACTTGATTCTGCAGGCCACCTAACCGAACTCGTCACATACATTCGAGTGCTAAGGTTCCGGGCAGTCTCCTTAGCAGTCTCATCCGCAAACGCATTTCCACGACCAACATCATCCATTACTTTCTGATGTGCGCTACATTTGATTATGGCCACCTGTTTAGGCAATGTGAGTGCATCTAAAAGATCATTTACAAGTTGTCCATGTTGAATCTTCGTACCATGTGACGTAAGGAATCCTCTCTCTCTCCACAGTCGTCCAAAACTATGTGCCACACCAAACGCATACTGGCTATCTGTAAACACATTCACCCGTTTATCTTTAGACAACACACACGCTCTCGTCAAAGCAATTAGCTCAGCAGCCTGAGCCGAATTCTGACTTATCCTTGCGCTCTCCACAATCGTTCTCAATGTAACTACAGCATACGCAGTTGTTACATCACCATTCGGTAACTTAAAACAGGAACCATCCACATACAAAGTACCATCGGGATCTGTCAATGGAGTATCTTTTAGGTCAATACGACCCTTGGTTTCCTCTTCAGTTTTGAGATAGCAGTCATGTACTGCTTCATTGCTTGATTCTGTGTCGATCGGCAGCAATGTTGCTGGATTCAACACATTACACCGTTTTATCCGTATATGACTGGCCAGCAACGTCAACTCATAACCAGACAATCTTGCACTTGTCAGATGTTGAGTTTTCGTTCGGTTCAATAAAGTGTCGACTGCATGCGGAACCATTACCGTGAGCATGTTATCCATGACTAGACCTGCGGACTGTCGAATGGACGCCGCAGCTGCCGCTGTTGCCCTTAAGCAACTTGGCAAGGCTCTTGCTACTGGGTCTAAAGTCGAAGAAAAGTAGGCACATGGGCGTTGCTTACCACCAAAAGGTTGTGTCAAAACACTCAACGCGCAACCATCCCTCTCGTGAACGTATAGTGTAAATGGCTTACTGTAGTCAGGAGTGCCCAACACAGGAGCCGAACACAACGCATCACGCAATTCAGAAAAACTGTTCTGACATTCTTCAGACCAAGGTACTGGGGATGAAACGTCTTTGCATGTAAGGGCTATCAATGGTTTCGCCAACAATGAAAAATTTGGAATCCATTGTCTGCAGTAGGACGTAATACCCAAAAAGGCGCGAACATCTCTTTGGGTTTTTGGCACAGTCATTCGGGAAATCGCTGCAATTCTCTCTGGGGTCAACCTTCTCCCTTCTCTTGACAATAAGTGACCTAGATAGGTAACTTCTTGACAACAATACTGTAGCTTTGAAGGCGATACCTTGTGGTGCAATTCATGTAGATAGTGTAACAATGATACTGTAGCCGTTTTGCAAATAGCCTCCGTATCAGCTGCCACTAAAAGATCGTCAACATATTGAATCAAAGCTGCACCTTTAGGTAGTACAAAGGCATCAAGTTGACCTTTAAGTGCTTGGCTATAGATTGACGGACTCTCACAGTAGCCCTGTGGAGCGCGTTTTAGCCTAAAACTGCGACCTCCTAATGAGAATCCGAATAGGTCTCTGCTTTCTTCTGCAATCGGGATGCTAAAGAAAGCATTCTTTAGATCAATCACTGTGAACCAGGAGGCAGATGCTGGAATCATTGTTAGTAAAGCCGTAATGTCGGGGACCACAGGAAATTGCGGAACCACTATTTTGTTTACCTCTCTCAAATCTATAACAAAACGATACACAGGAGGTTTAGTTGGGTCAGTTCGTTTCAAAATTGGCAATACAGGACTATTACATACATTTCCACGAGTTTCTTCAACAACACCCTTTCCAATGAGATCATGAATGATTGCTAACAGTGCTCGTTCGCCTTCGAGAGAAATACGATATTGAGGTAAACGCGGTAATCGCGCATTTTGTTTCAATTGAATCACATAGGGTGGAATGTCTAGTAGGCCCACGTCATTGGGACCTGTGGCCCATAAGGACGCAGGGAGGGAACTCAGTTCCGGTGGGAATTTATCAACCGATAAATACATGGGAGAGATCACTCTCCGTCCCAATGTAAGCTCCACTCCTTCTGGGGAACAGTACAATGTTGCATATAGTCGTTTCAACAAATCCAGCCCCAAAAGATTCTCACCACAACCTGTAGATAGAATCAGTGGAGCCGTTAGCTTACGTGGTCCAATCATAAGAGGCAAAGGGTTAGAGACTGGGTTACTAACAGGGGCGCCAGAGAATCCAACGGAAACATTCGTTAAGCCAGACAAAGGTGCGCCAGGGAGTTTTGAATGCATGATGGAACTTTTCGTCGCACCAGTGTCTAACAGAAAAGGCTCAACTACACCCGATGTAGCCACTGCAACGTAAGGCCCACTCTGATCGACCGGAACTGACACTACTCCCTCTCTTTGTCGTTGGCTGTCCTAGTAATGGTCATTTACAACAGTCTCGTGCTCTACGTAATAATCATCCACATTATATTGTGCAGATCGAACTGACCCCGCATTTCGCTGGTCAAAGTAATTATTTACATCTGATTGATTTTGATAACGATCATTCTGATTGTGGAATGAACCACGACCTCTACCACGTGGTGCCTGTTGAGGACCACCACCACGGTTTCCTCGTGCTGACACACCATTCAGACGGTCTCGTAAAGCAAGACAATCATATTTTAGGTGTCCCTCTTTCCTACAATATGCGCACTGATTATACCCAAGTGAAGATCTGGGATCAAAGTTGTCAGAGCGCGGCTGTGTCCTATCGGGCTGTGCTCGTGATCGATACTGCTGTTGTGAATCATTTTGGTTTGATCGTGGAGGGTATGCTTGCTGCAACAAAACCTTCGTTTTGAGTTCTTTTGTTTTCTTTTCTACACGATCACTTTCTTCCTTTTCCCTATTCTCATAATACTGGGCCGTTGCTAATATTTGCGCAGGGGTTGAAACTGCCCACGCACTCTCTGAATTCTTCAATTTGTTGCTTAGTTCAGGCAACAAATTTGACACGAATTTGTCAACGAATAACCGCTGGCCTCCCTCAGCGCCCATGTCCTGGCCGCTGTGGTCGACAAACGCTTCCTCAAACCTTGTAAAGAAATCTGAGACACTCTCGTCTTTCTTTTGCTTACAAGCTGATAACTTATCCCAGTTCACCTTCATCGCTGGCATAAGAGTTTTCATGAGCGTAATGATTTTCTGAGGCAAATCCAAAATCAGCTGTTCAGGCTTGGCCCCACCTACTTGTAATGCATCAGCTGCTAGCAGTGCAACCCAATCACCCCCTAATTCAACTGCATGATTGGCTTGACGAATTTTAGCCCAAACTGGTTGCGGTACAACGTTGCCAAACAACATGTCGATGTCAGCAATATTCATAATAGTAGCTTCCACCAGTTGTGATAACTCCTTATAATAACCAGCCGGATTTTTACGTGGATCAGGTAAGGATTGCTTCACTTGCAAAACTTCTGATCGTTTCCATGGAAGATGTATCCACACCCTTCGAAAATGCGGTAGAACCGCAGGGTTAGCTTGCGGATCTCCAGGCACCCACAGTGGCGGGACTTCCCTCATGGGATATTGACCAGGAACCGCTTTCCAGTTCTCAGTGGTATCATCTAATGTCACCCGAGAATGTGCTGTGGGTCTGAATGCTAATAAGCGTTCCACTGCACGTCGTACATCGTCTCCTATAATCATACCGTTCGAAAAGTGACTTTGAAGTTCAATTATGTCGGACGGTACATCATCTACATCATTATTGTACCATTCTTCTCTCAAAAAGTTACACATTTCCTCAAATACGAATCTCTGCGTAGGCTCATTAAACTGAGAAAACGTGTCGAAGACCACACGTGGAGTGTAATTAGCAGGATGTCTTATCCACCTATGTGCCATTGTTACTAACGTCTCTTTCTCCCTACCACTAGGGATCTGACTCCGTCTCTGAGGAGTTTCAGATGAATCAGATGAAAATAACGGACCAGAAAGAGGAGAATAAAGAGTAGCAACAGAGTTAGGAACACGCTTACGAACAGAAGGAGAAAGAAAAACAGGGGCAACAACACTGGAGGTGAAGGAAGGCATAGTAGGAACGGACAAGATAGTCGGAGTAGCAGAAACAACAGTCTGCGAAGGTACAGGTACAGGAGCAGTAGGAACAAGAACAGGTGGTGAAACAAACGTAGGGTTAACAGCGGGCTGGCCCGCAGCCGCTGGAGCAACAAGAGGAACAACAGGAGGAGCTATAGGAGGAGCTACAGGAGCAGTAGCACCCTGTACATAAGGAGGTTGTGATTTCATCAAATATGACAGTAAGCAATCCTCCTTCAAATCTTCTTCTGTCTTTTCTAGATTATTCGGTAAAACTGGGTAACATTTATCTATTTTCATGTGATGCAATCTAGTAGCAATTTCCATGTCTTTTTCTTCTTTGTCTTGTCTACATTCTTTTATAGCTTGCATTATAGGAACAAACTCTTGCTTTTTATCTTTTTTAAGTTGTTTGATTTCTTTCTGTTTGGCCTCTTTACGCCATATCCGAAAGGAATCAAACATAGCTGGCCTAGCTTTCTTTAAAAATAATTTAGCCTCAAGATTATCTAAAATCGAAAGTTCAAAAGTTCCATGTGGCGGCCATCTAAGGTCACCGTCTTTCTTTGTATAGCGGATCCAGTAATCATTATATATTATAGGACCCACCCCATGTCGACTATAAAGATCATGTATTGGAGTTCCAACTGGAGGTATCGGACACGAGTCCTCCAACCGGGAATCCATTGCGCAACATTTGAAAATACGAAACAAATCACTATGGCTAGGCATCGTGCACACTAACCTAGTATCAAACTTCAAGGATTACCGAAGCAATAAAACCTCGTGTAAGTCAAAACCCTCGGTTTTTGGCAATTGCAACTGTCAAATAATACTAAGGACCAATACTAAGAACCACAAATGCAATGGAACCATGCAATACAACAAAGCCTTAAGACTATCACAAAGCTCGGAGAGCTAACCACAAAGCCTGAGAAGGCTATTACAAAGCTCAGTGAGCTATTACCACAAAGCCTTAAAGGCTGACCACAAAGCTTTCAAAAGCTAGAACCACTACTAAGGACTGGGAGCGACCCACAATTACTTAACTCAGAACTTCAATGGCGTCACCAGGAAGGCCCGTCTATCGTCTCGCTTGTACATAAGGTCTACGCCGGGCGTCGAAGACAGGTCGACAGTCAGGGCATCGGTCCGTCGCAGCCGTCAGGAGGCGGGAATCTTCGCAGGGAAAAACTTCGGGCCACCTATTTCGACAACAGGATCGATGAAGCGGGGTGCACCTTCCCTCGGAGATTTCACACGAAGTTCCTCACGATCATCAGGCTTTGGACCGGACCGGTACCGCTGAAGTCGCCCCACGTTGGGCGCCAACTGAAGGACTGGACTTTTTAACAGTACCAGCGGTGCCAGGGAACAACACCTATAACCTTCATGGGATACCTGTTTCGGCGCACAAACTACAGAGACACGGGACACTTCCTTCGGCGTCAAAGATTCAAGGTTTATTACTGCAGGGAACACAGAAGTCACGACAAGTACAACACGTGCAACTTGGGGAGACTGCTTCAAATTGGTTCTGTGGATCGCTCCTTTTATACAGAATTTACTCATAGGACAACATGGTACACAAAAGTTTACAACCTGGTTCCCATAATTATCCCCCAGAGGGGTCACTTTGGTCACTTTGGTACACATAAGGTCCGGAACATAAGTGCGGAAACATTTAGTGGTTCCCAACTGTAAAAACCCATCTTCCCAACATTAGTGAATTCCAATCGGCAGTAAAACAGATCGAAATAGGGACAAGGACAGGTGCAGAGGAAGATGGAGACAGTGGGGGATTGAAAAGAGTGTAAAAGGGGAGGTATCGGGAAACACAAGATACAGGCATCAAAGGGACGTGCCTAATGAGATGCACGGCTGAGACAATAAACCGACCCGGCAAGATGAGCCTCGAGCGGGGCCATTTGCCTTACAGTATCATCCCCCTCATCGTAAAAGATTTTTACAAAGAACATGTGTCTTCCACTAATATCTTGAGAGTCCCAGGGTAACGAAGCGGACAGTGTCCGTTCGCTGGCTACTTGAGGGCAAGAGACAAAATGGATGCCGTATCTAAGATGGAACCCGTGGGTACAGATGAAAAAAAAAAACACATATCAAACGACCAGTTTAAGTTAGCACAGCGAAACTGGGCACACTTACTAAACTCGTCATTTGCGGTTCTTAGATACCAGACTCGACCATATTCGTGCGAGTCGAAAACATCACTTACAATTTTCACGGAACCTCATAGGGACATGCTGAAATATGACACACAGAGAGGTCCTGACTATCTGAGAGAAGTCAATGAAATGGGGCGCAAAAGGTGCTGTGCAGTTTGCCTTTCATTTAGTTTTGTGGCATGATTTAGCTATCATGGGGAAGGAATGCTGGCCGGGGTCCCTGACGCACTGAAAACAAAAAACGTTGTCAGTCAAGCAGTGTTTGCACATTGTAGAGTACATTTCCATCATCTGCTGTGATGAGTGATCTGCATGGAAACCTTTTCCCACTGCGGCTCTCAAAGTATATTAAGGAACTACATTACCGACAAGTTATCTAACTCGAGCAAACTTAAACCATGTATTGCTGTAATATTCCAGATAAAAGTTTTTTAATTACCTTCAAATTCATAAATTGGATAGGAACAGAATTCCGTTTTGAAAAAGCACACATACATGACAGTTTCACACCCCGTGTGTTTATATTCCTGATCACGTATTTATATTTAATTCCAAGTTCATGACTTACACTTTTTATAATTCAAACAATACTTGCTGCTCATTATACTGTTGCTCGGTTGTTGGGAGCTTGTTTTGAGCTGGTTAAAACGGGAGGTGTGCTAACATTCAGGCAAAGAGAAAGCTCCATGCAGATTGCATTGTGACATTCCCGTCATCTGTGTCAGTAAACAGTAGCCAAACACAAACTATAATTGGACTAAAGGGTAAGAGCACTAGCACTGACAGGGATTACCTCGGCAAACAGTCATTTAGAATCTGTTGAACCTGAAAATGCACAATTGTAGCTCAAATAGGTAATGTGGGGCTGCAGCACAGCCAGTGAAACTGAGAGCAGGTTTTCTACTTGGCAAGAGCATCAGACCAGAAAGGAGTGATATAAGAGCATCAGCATCTGATGAATTTAGAAACACATGGGACTTAAACTGCAGCCCAATATTCCAGTAAACAAGCCTGGCCTCTTTAAGTGGCTGCGCCAGATGCAGACTTGGTCAGTGCACAGATAAAGCACTGCCCCTTTCTCCAGACAGCCGTGACCTCACACCTGCTATGGAGGCAGCACATTAGTGAAAAAAATGGACCAGCTGACTAAAGTAGCTCTTCCACTTTTCACAACGCATTGGCAACATGGCCTGTTGTTACTGCACCTGCCTGCAGAGGTACCTGTCCTCCTTATGATACCCAAATATTGTAATTTCTCCAAATCGGCATATAGAGCACTGGATTTGTTCCTTTTCAATGCGCTAGTGAATTTAGCTAATTTATTCCAAAAATGTGCTTTAAATGCACTTTTTGATTTAATATTTTTCAAAATGTTCACATGGCAGGGGAACCTCCTATCCTGAAATTCAGATCGGGGATTACATCTGACTTTTAGCAGTGCCAGTTGAGGATGTGGGTGGAGTGGATAGACTAAGTGGGTGGAGCCAGTGGAGGAAATGGGTGGAGCCGGAGAAAAGTGGGTGTGGCCTCCGACCAACATTTGAGCACCTGCGCTTCATATTTTACAAACTAAGCACTGCACGCCACACTCCAAATTGTCTCGATTATTTGAAGCAGTCTTGCTTGTGCCATGTACATTGTTACAGTCTTAGTCAGACAGTTGAAGACATTTCCAATAAATTGTGTATTGCAGGGCACCCCCTCTGGAAAGGCCGTTGCCTGACTTGGAAGCCATGAGGGAGCGCAATTGTATTTGTCGGTATCGCTTCAACAGACAGTTGATCAAGGACCTGACGAACAGGCTTGAGGCTCACCTACAACCACGCCACAGGTATCCAACTGCACTGACACACAAGGTAAAGGTGATGGCAGCCCTCCATTTCTTTGCCACAGGTACGTTCCAATTTACCATAGCTGATGTGGGAGGGATGTCTCAGACAATGATAAGCCGGGTGTTGAGTGATGTTTTGGCAGCTATGTTGATCCACCTAGATGAATTCATTAGATTCCCTACTCCAGAAGAGTTGACAGATGTCAAGGGGGAATTCTATGGCCTGGGCCGCATGCCACATGTAATTGGTGCAATTGATGGTACACATGTTACTCTGGTGCCACCACAGGCTCAGGAGCAAGCGTATAGCAACAGGAAACACTACCACTCGATAAATGCCCTGGTGGTGTGTCTTGCCAACATGATTATCTCACATGTTTGTGCACGTTTTCCAGGATCGTGCCACGATGCTTTCATCATGAGGCGTAGCAGGGTACCACAGATGATGCTGCAGCTGCACAACCACCGGGCATGTCTAGTTGGTGAGTATACACTGTCAGCTCTGTATGTCAGTATGTCACAACTTCATGATCTGCATCATGTTAATCACTCTTGTACATGATGTCAATTTGCAGGAGACGCTGGATATCCTAACATGCCGTGGTTAATGACTCCACTACGCAACCCCAGGACAGCTGCAGACCAGCGGTACAACAATGCCCATGGGAAGACCAGGCGGGTGATTGAGCGAACATTTGGACTCCTGAAGAGCCGGTTCAGGTGCCTGGACAAGACAGGCGGAGCCCTCCAATATAGCCCACGCATGGTGTGTGATATCTTCACCGTATGCTGCATGCTACCCAACATGGAAGTGGAGAAGGCCGTGCCACTCTACCTTGATCCTGATGAGCTGGAACATCCTCCCGTTGAGGATGAAGGCCTTGCCCAGGATGCCAGTGATGAGGAGGATGAAGATGATATCCGGAGTCACCCCATCCGCAACTTCTTTTCATAATGGTGAGTCATAGCAGCTTTTCTGTAACAGATGGACTCTAGAGTAGCATGGGTAGCATGCTGTGTATGCTACAGACTGTATGCAAGGTCACTTGGATGTGTGTTGTCCTGTGTCACACATGTGCAGTTCTAATGCAACACACATACGTGCTATGTGTGCACTTGGAATGTACAGGTGTTCTACAACATCTGGCTATTCAACAGGACATTGTGATAATGACATTATACAGAACTTGACCCCTTGTGTGCCACTCTCATCCACAGCTCGCCCTGCCTGTTGTCCGTTGGGGTCATCGTGGTCATCCTGCTATTGCTCATTATGATTGCAACGTCAGCCAAATCAACGGAGCATGCATGGACATGTGTAGAAGTCAATTTGGGTAAGGACGCATATGAGGCTGTTTAGCGTTGGTATGTTTTGAAACGTGTGGTACATGTTCATGTGCATGTAGTGAGACCATGCATACATGCAACTACATTATGTTACTTATTACATGTATGCCCACTCCCATGACAGGATATTCACCCCATCCGACTGTCATCTGTTGTAGTTTGAGACTCTGGTGAATGCATCAATGTGTGTTGGGTTGGGTTGACATTGTGTCAGAGGTCACAACCACGGACTCTGTGGGGGATTGCAGCCTCACTGTGTGCATTAGATTGTGACTGGATCCTCACCTCCAGCTTGTGGCCCAGTCCAGTTTGATTACCATGAAACTATGTGGTGTGGGTGTGGCCCAGTGTATGTTCCACATGTTAAGACAACTGTCCTGTGAATCAGTTTACATGGATGCATTGCCCCTTGTAGCAGTATATCATGTCACTGTCATGTCGTTACCTCAGTGCAGGTTGAGAATACTGCTACGCCAGCCTTCACAGTGAGTAGCAGTGCTGTTTAGATTCACATGATGCCAAGTATGTTTTGCATGTAAAGTGAAATTGTTGGGATGATGCATATGTGATTTATTGTGTTGCACCAGTGGAGTGCAGTCATTCACATGAATCTCTGGTCCCGTGCTGCATTCCTGTGTAATGGTAGGGTCTCATTATGTTGCTCGGATCAACATCACTAGCACTTTATAGTTCTTCTACCTGCATGTAATGTTTTGCATAGTAATGCTAACTTGACAGATCAAAAGACTGGCTACAGAGTGCCTCTATTGCATGTTGGTCATTAGCTTCCTCAACATATGTGATAGTTACAGCTGTTGTGGCTGAAGTCAAGTTTGCCTACATGGCCCTTATGGGTAACCAATATCAGATACAGACATTACAGTTAGCGTAAGTAGCATTTGCATATGTTTCCATTTGTTTGTAAGGTCCACCTCATCTGAGCCAGTGAATGAGTTTTTTACAACATAGATCTAATTGCATGGTAGCTCAGTTGTGAGCGGTGCACATGACTCTAATGGATGACAGACTGTCCTAGGTTTTATGTGTCTGTGTCATAGCATCGGATCTCATGTGATGGCATGATTAATCATCTAAACTTGTCTCCAGTTAGTACACTTCACAGGTGTGAGTGGTACAGTGTATCAAATGAGGTATTTGAAATGTCAGTGACATGAGAATGTAATCCTAATGGTTATTTGCCTCTGTTTCAGGTCTCCCTCCCAGCAGTTCCCATCCTCTCCTTCCCTCGCCTGATCACCCTTTTGTGTCTGTCATTTGTACTCAGACCAAGGGGCTATTTGGAGGTGGAACCCTTTGAGCATCACACCACTCTGAAGAAGAAAGGTACGGCCAGTCCTTGACAGGCTTGTAGGTAATAGTACTGCTGCATTACAGGTGACATCAATAATAGTGTAATTTGGACTTCTTGCCAATGCACATGTATGTTTCATGATGCTCCATGGGCTCACAATGTAAATAATCATGTTGTGCATGAAGTCTGACTTCTACGGAATATTGTGCCGCCTTGATGTCAACGCACATGTCCTTCTAATGTGCATCTATACTATTTGTCATTAACTTAGCTTATGCTTGTTATGTGTTTACCTGTAAAGTGACCACACGCATGGGGTTGGGGAAGGCTAGTATACTATGTTGTGTGTGAGGTAGATGGCTTTGTAGCTGCTGTTTAGCTTTGAAAACACTAGCTGTAGTCTACACCTGATGATGCTGTGTGTCCTGTGCCCCACTTGTCCGTAATGGCCCTGATCCAGTGACTGTGATCTTGGTGATTACTGTGCCATTTAATTGTCAGTGACCCTGAGTGAGGCAGACACTCCTGCCTTCACATACACATGTCACTTTGTGGCTTGCCAATGGCGTTGTGGTATGTGCTTGTTTTGCAAGTTGTCACACCCCTCCTGCCGTCATGTCTTCACTCATTGCTGCTGCTGCATACACAGCCACCATGCAGCGCACACCATCCAGGAACACTGACACTCACAGGATGACCCTCCTTCCATCCATTTATGGAGCATGCTCCTGCCACCCTACACACAGACAAAACCAGACAATCACCATCCTGGTATCACAATGCTTCAGACTCAGCCATTGCTGCTGCTATGCCTGTGTGTGCGACACATACTGGCACGACTATGCAGATTCACATGACATCGGGTCTACGTACCACCAGGTCATGTGCCATGTCCAGCACACACCCCCTTCCACGGCACAATATTGTACAGTGTTACCTTGTCAACACCACTATAGCACTAAACTGCTTGCTTATAGTCACGTGGCTGTACACAACCTGCTCACACCACTGCAACATAGCTGTTACAGTCAGTCAAGTTGCCACATGGAACACACACCATGACCATGTCTCTTGGGTGTGGTGTGATTTCCCCGTTGTGGTGTAGGTATTTGTCAGACGTGTGTAGTTGTTCTGTATGCGTAGCTACCAATACAGTAGTATAGTACTTGTAGCTACATAGGGGTAGGTCACCTATTCAGGTGTGCTTGTGTAGAGTGCTACAGCCCATTGCCCACAGTCTGTCCTGCCATCCTTGTCCTGTGCGCCACACATCACATCCACAGTACTGCATCATGCTGATGATAGCTCACATACCTGAGGACACAGTTGTAGGTACTCCCTACGTGGACCACTACTTTTGTGCCACTGATATGTACACCTCAAAGTGACTCTCCTGGGCCAGCCTGTGATAGAATATTTGGGATCCATACCCCCCTCCAGCATTTACTGTCCCACGCAGGTGTGTCTTTCCATCCATGTATGTAGTTGATAGGAATTTCTGACCAATGTGTGTACTCACTCAGATTCTGATCGAAGTGTGAGGCTGACTGCAGTTTGTTGTATACCCTTGCATTTTATACATTTGCACACACATATCAGTTTATGCTGTTTCAAAGATAACTCACCAAATGCGTATGAGGTTTCGAATATTTATTGGGTGATATTGTGCAGGAAACGTGAATAGATGCTGTACAGGAAGGGGTGGAATCCAAAGTTTACTGCTGTAGATGAGATGCCTTACAGTTTGAGTCACCAGAGTCCAGGCCACAGTGCTTGGCATCATTGGGCAGACTGTGACCAGCAAGTCCATGTGGGAGAGTCTCATAGGGGATTCTGTAGCACCCAGGGGCAATATGCCAGGTCCAGTGTCCTGGGAGATGTCCATGGCCCACTGCCCCTCAACGTCTTCGCCGTGGACGACCAACCTTCCTTGGGGACCCTCATGTGCAGGCATGGACAGTGCATGGGACGCTACGTCAGAGGGTTCCTCCTCCTCCTCCTCCTCCTCCCTCCCTGTGGCTGGTGTTGCACTTTGCCGTGATGTTGCTGGCCTTGTGACACAGGGAGGGGGGCCGCATGTTGGCAGCCATCTGACGTAGCATATGGCAAATGTCCCGATGCACCATCAAGAGCTGAGCCTGGTGTGCCTCCACCTGTCCATAATGCAGGTCTTGCCTGGCTATTTGCTCTGCCTGCTGTTGTCTGACCTGGTTGAGGGCCTCCGCAAGCTGGCTTACCTCCCTGGTGTCCCGCCGGTATGCCTCCAGGATGTTAGCGAGTTCAGGCATACCGGGTGCTGCAGCTGACTGTCCAGATTCTCGCCTCCGCCTTCCGCCACTCCCACCACCTGACCCACATGAGCACGGCCTGCGCTAGTGGGCACATCCGCTCGACGGGCCCCCCGATTGCTTGCAGGGTGGAGGTCGTCACCAACCTCAGGGGCGCCCGACAAAGGGTGTCCCTCATTTTCAGACTGGCTCTCTTGTGGATCATGGGCAGGGCTCTGACCTGTCTGCTGGGATGTGGTGGGAATGGGTCCGGTGGTTGGCTGAGATGTAGCTGGTTCAGTTGCTGCAGGGGTTTGGGATCCAGAGGAGCCAGGTTGGTTGGGGTCCTCCACAGTGCGTTGAGGGACGGCGCTGTTGGTGGGGTCTAGGTCCTGCTGAGCCTGGGACTGGGATCCTTCTCCCCCCTGGTTGGGGGGGAGCTCCGCACGTTCCCCTGTGTGTGGGAGAGACAGACACTGTTAAGGCACTATCAAGTGACATCTTGTTTACTTATCTATTATCAGCATCACAGTTCCACAAGCTTTACATTGTTGACATTGTTAAGTTGTGTATGTAGTGGTACAAAAATAAAATGTACTCTGGGGTATTTACATTCCTCCTTTGTCTTGACAATGACTGACACAGCCATTGCTGTGTCTTGTGTTGCCGGCACCACACGTGTTAAGCATTGCTCAGTTTCACGCAACATCCAGGATACTGTGTAAATCCTTATATCTGCGTCATGCATGCACAGAGTTCATATGCAGCGTGTTGATGTAAGAGACAGAGCATCATTATTTTGCATGTCATCTACTACTTTGGATGTCTTTTGCTGTCCCGTGCTGGCCAAACAATGCCATCACCCCTGGACCTGTAGACACACAGTTATAGATCATGGCTTTTGAACTTGGCACTTCTCAAACACGCATCACCTTGTCGATACCCATGTCCATGTCAGTACTTACGTGCATACACAAAGTTCATGAGATGGGACACGTGCATTGTTTGAGAGGCACAATGGACTAGAGCATCTGCTATGTGCATGTATGAGTTGTATGCATATTCATATGAGTGAGTGTTTTGTTGTGGTACATGACAGTTGGGACAGTGTTGCACTCCATTGCCTGTCCCCAGGGGATGACTTTCTGAATGGGGGTGTATGACAAGGCATGCTATTACTTTGCTTGGGAATTGGAAGCGTCCATTGTTCATGATTTGGCTGTCCCCTGATGTAGCATGCTGGCATGATCGTGTTTTTGTGTTGGTGCACAGGATGTGTGACCTTGTCCTGGTGTTTGTGTTTGCAGTGATCACAGGAGGGACTTGTGCTGCCTACACCTGTGCCCATTGTGTACTACAGAGCATTCCGAGATGTGTGTCCTGACACAGTACAGTGTGGACTGCAAATGGTGGGTGTGTTGCAGGCACATAGCAGATGACTGCTGGTACTTGTGAGACATCCCTTAACATTCTGCTCTATGGTGTTTGTAAGGCCTGTGCAGTGCTTAGGTGCAACTGTGAGTGTGCCCAGGGAGCTGCGGTGAGGTGACAGAGGGAGGAACACTGAGGGATGGATACAGAGGGAGGGAGGGCAACAGAGGGAGAGGGCAACAGTGGGAGAGGGCGACAGTGGGAGAGGGCGACAGTGGGAGAGGGCAACAGAGGGAGAGGGCAACAGTGGGAGAGGGCGACAGTTGGAGAGGGCAACAGGGCGAGAGGGCAACAGAGGGAGAGGGCGACAGGGCGACAGAGGGAGAGGGCAACAGAGGGAGAGTGCGACAGTGGGAGTGGGCCACAGAGGGAGAGGGAGACAGGGATGGAGACAGGTTGTTTGTGCTTGCTTGCTTGCTATACTGCCTTACTGTGCCACAAAATATTGCATCTCTGGAAGGTGTGTCGGCAACATGAAATTGATTAGGAGCTGTGGTCTACTATCTCGTGTGATATTTCCCTATCCCTGTAGATTGGGCATGGTGCTTGAGTGAAGCCCTGGGACATATGGGATGAGAGCAGCCTCCTACCCTCCACCTTCCACCCTTTGTGGCTCCCACTTGCAACAAACCACTTTTAGTTGTGTCCTGCTAGGACTCATGGCTACCCACCCCATGCTGCTGGGCACTGTTGTAAGTCCACCTATGTGACATGTATTTTTTGTACACTCACCAGACTCAACGGCTCCTTCTATTCCATGTACTCCCACCGGTGGCAGCAGGGCCATGACTCTCTCCTCCCAGGGATGGTATACAGGAGGTCTGCGGGGACCGCCGCCTCCTGTGTGGTGTGCAGAGGCGTAGTCCTGGTCCATTTTCTTCTTGACCATCCTCCGCAGCTCATACCACCTGGACTGGCATTCTGCCCTGGTGCGCCGGATGGGTGCAACAGCATTGACCCGGTCTACAATCCTCTCCCACAGGCGTGTTTTTTCTGCCAGGCTGGTCTGTCTGACCAATGCGCCAAACAGCTGTGGCTCGACTCTGATGACTTCATCTGTAAGTATCTCATTCTCCGGGTTAGTGAACTTTGGATTCTTGGCTGTGGTCATGGTGTGGGGTGTATGTGATTGAGGGTGTGATGGTGTGTATGGATGAGGGTGTGTGGTTGTGATTGTGAAGGGGGTGGTGTGGGTGTAGTTGTGATGGTGTATGTGTGAAGGTATGTGGCTGCAATTGTTGGTGTGCTCTCAGTTTCCTAGCAAGAATGGGTATGTTGCAAAGGATGATGGGTTGTATGTGTGGACCCTTTTATTGGTCAAATGGTGGGTGTGGCTTAATTTGAATTGGTTGTGTGTGTGTTATATGGGGTGGGTGTTGGTGTTGACCTCTGTTTGGCTGTGACCAGGACAGTGATTCTCAATGGAGTGTACACAGGAGACATGTTCAGTGTTGTTGTGCGACCTGTTTGGTAAGTCCTTGTGCTGCTTTGGGTGTTGGCGTTATGTGTGCGTGTCGTACTTGTGCGTGCGATCGACTTATACGGGCCGTTGGCGGGTGGGGGTGTTTGCGTGGGCTGGTTGGGGGGTGTGCGTGTCGTACTTGTGCGCGCGATCGACTTGTACGGGCCGTTGGCGGGTGGGGCAGTTCGCGTAGGGGGGTGTGCGTGTCGTACTTGTGCGTGCGATCGACTTGTACGAGCCGTTGGCGGGTGGGGGTCTTCGCATAGGGGGGTGTGCGTGTCGTACTTGTGCATGCGATCGACTTGTACGAGCCGTTGGCGGGTGGGGGGTTCACGTAGGGGGTGTGTGTGTCGTACGTGTGCGTGCAATCGACTTGTACGAGCCATTGGCGGGTAGGGGTGTTCGCATAGGGGGGGGTGCGAGTCGTACTTGTGCGTGCGATCGACTTGTACGGGCCATTGGCGGGTAGGGCTGTTCGCGTAGGGGGGTGTGCGTGTCGTACTTGTGCGTGCGATCGACTTGTACGAGCCGTTGGCAGGTGGGGGTCTTTGCGTAGGGGCGTGTGCGTGTCGTACTTGTGCGTGCGATCGACTTGTAGGGGCCGTTGGCGGGTGGGGCTGTTCGCGTAGGGGGGTGTGCGTGTCGTACTTGTGCGTGCGATCGACTTGTACGGGCCGTTGGCGGTTGGGGGTGTTCGCGTGGGCTGGTTGGGGCGGTGTGCGTGTCGTACTTGTGCGTGCGGTTGACTGGTACAAGCCGTTGGCGGGTGGGGTTGGTCGCGTAGGGGGTGTGCGTGTCGTACTTGTGCGTGCGGTTGACTGGTACGAGCCATTGGCGGGTGGGGGTGTTCGCGTAGGGCGGTGTGCGTGTCGTACTTGTGCGTGCGATCTACTTGTACGGGCCGTTGGCGGTTGGGGCTGTTCGCGTGGGCTGGTTGGGGAGGTGTGCGTGTCGTACTTGTGCGTGCGGTTGACTGGTACGAGCCGTTGGCGGGTGGGGGTGTTCGCGTAGGGGGTGTGCGTGTCGTACTTGTGCGTGCGATCGACTTGTACGGGCCGTTTGCGGTTGGGGCTGTTTGCGTGGGCTGGTTGGGGAGGGTGTGCGTGTCGTACTTGTACGTGCGGTTGACTGGTAGGAGCCGTTGGCGGGTGGGGGTGTGCATGTCGTACTTGTGCGTGCGATCGACTTGTACGGGCCGCTGGCGGTTGGGGCTGTTCGCGTGGGCTGGTTGGGGGGTGTGCGTGTCGTACTTGTGCGTGCGATCGACTTGTACGGGCCGTTGGCGGGTGGGGGTCTTCGCGTAGGGGGGTGTGCGTGTCATACTTGTGCGTGCGATCGACTTGTACGGGCCGTTGGTGGGTGGAGCTGTTCGCGTAGGGGGGGGTGCATGTCGTACTTGTGCGTGCGATTGACTTGTACGGGCCATTGGCGGTTGGGGCTGTTCGCGTGGGCTGGTTGGGGGGTGTGCGTGTCATACTTGTGCGTGCGGTTGACTGGTACGAGCCATTGGCGGGTGGGGGTGTTCGCGTATGGGGGTGTGCGTGTCATACTTGTGCATGCGGTTGACTGGTACAAGCCGTTGGCGGGTGGGGGTGTTTGCGTAGGGGGGTGTGCGTGTCGTACTTGTGCGTGCGATCAACTTGTACGGGCCGTTGGTGGATGGGGCTGTTCGCGTGGGCTGGTTGGGGGGTGTGCGTGTCATACTTGTGCGTGCGGTTGACTGGTACGAGCCGTTGGCGGGTGGGGGTGTTCGCGTATGGGGGTGTGCGTGTCGTACTTGTGCGTGCGATCGACTTGTACGGCCGTTGGCGGGTGGGGCTGTTCGCGTAGGGGGGTGTGCGTGTCGTACTTGTGCGTGCGATCGACTTGTACGGGCCGTTGGCGGTTGGGGCTGTTCGCGTGGGCTGGTTGGGGGGTGTGCGTGTCGTACTTGTGCGTGCAGTTGACTGGTACGAGCCGTTGGCGGGTGTGGGTGTTCGCGCAGGGGGGTATGCGTATCGTACTTGTGCGTGCGATCGACTTGTACGGGCCGTTGGTGGGTGGGCCTGTTCGCGTAGGGGGGTGTGCGTGGCGTACTTGTGCTTGTGCGAGGGGTACACGTGTGGTATGGTTTGACGCTGCTTGATGCGACCCGATATTTGCCGTACGAATTATTGTTTATGTCCGGATACTTTGTTCCGTACGAATTGCTGTCAGGCTTCTCGTACAGGATCGTACTTGTGTGTTTGTACGGGCTGGTTACGAATCGTACGGTAGGATTCCCGATGCATTTTCATACGGATCATCGACTGTGATTCGGACGGTTCGATGATATTCGTACGGAAATAGACGGGAACGGATCGGAATTCGCAGGTCGGATGTAAAGTTCCCATTCGTACGGATTCGGATACAAATACGATTCGTACGGCGGATTATTTTACCGGATGGGAATCGGCCCCAAAATGTCCAACAAGATGCTCCGGAGTCTCTAATGTATATGCGTACAGTATTGGAAAATGAAGGTGTATACATAGAGAATATTTTTGGCCTTTGGTATAAATGGGAACATTATTGTGAAATTTGAATGTATACATGTAGCACTAATGTAGACACTGAAAGATTGTTATATTTGACATTACCGGGCTGTAAATTAGTGTCTTTCAGGAAATTAGTTAAAGCTGCAAACCAAAACATTGAGTGTAGGCAATGCAAATCAGATATGTTATCAACATTATTTAACCAAAGATATTGAAAATATATATAATTTTAATGATGCATCATTGTACAGGTGATGGAAGAAAATTAGACAATTTAATAAAACATTTTGTAGCTACACAACTATTAATATCAGGAAGGACTTTTGTAGCAGTAGCAATAATTTTCCACGATGGTCCTTCAATAACATCTGGACATTACACTGCCTATCTCAAAAGTGAGAAAGGCTGGAGTCTTTGTAATGATGCTGAGTTGGTTTTCAAACAATGTTTGCCTTTTGAATTACCAAATTCCTACCTAATATTTTTAAAGCCAAAGTTTTAGGAAGATAATTCAGCCTCTAAGGAATTTATTGGTATCATTTCATAGCATTACCATTGGACAATTTACATAAAAATTACTGCAAAAATACAATTTGGCCTCAAGGGAATGTATTTCTTTGAATTATGGACTTTTTGTTGCACTTTGTCTTGGTGTATAATTTTAACTGGCAATATTTATAGTGTTTATAAATTTAAGTTATAACATTTTCTTAGCAGTAATCATTTTATATACGTTTGATTTGTATTATCTAGTAATTTACTATAGATGAAATAATCTTTTTTTTAAATCTAATTGATTGTTTCTTTTTTGCCCGCTGTTATGTGATGAGTATGATTGAAATCCCTATTTCTAGTGAAATTCAACATATTCTGAGAACAGCAAAAATGGCAAAGAATTTACTTTGTAAAATTGTAAAATTATGATGTGCTATTTAAAATATATTATTACATGTTATAACTATTTTTTCGTTTCTTTTACAGATCCTAATTTTAAGATTTCAAAATTAACACTATTTAGATTATAAAAAACAAGTGAATAAAATGTGTACCGTTTTTGACATGTATTACTGTTGAGGTAAGTTTTAGTAAGTCTTAAAAAGCACAATGGACTGTGTTTCCACACAGTTGAGGAAAAGGAAGATGGATGCACTAGATTCGTGCCACACAATTCCAATGCAGACAAGTATGAAACAGGGGACAGCTTAAGAACACCTGTCTGCAAGATACATGGTATAGTACAGAATAGACTGATATGGTTGTTTTGAAAGTGTTGGTAATTTCAGAATTAAAAGAAATGAAACTCTTTAACTTAAACCACATCACTGAGTGTTTATGCATATGTCATATTAGGCCGCATCCCTTCCCTTCAGTAATATATACATATGTCCTATTAGTTCCCTAACACGTTAGTAGTTGTAAATGTATCTTGTTCTCTGTTATCAGTACATTAATGTACCCCTATAATAACAATTGGCCTAGCCATTAACTCTCTTTTTTATTTACAAGGTGAGGAAAAGGCATTCTGTATACCTTTTCTTTTCCATGTAAATATAATCTCAATATGCACAGCACTTAGCATTTAAAAGGTGTTCTATAGATTTTGCTATGTGTGTTTGCACAGAAGACTCATAGAACAAGACACATCTCCAGATTTATCAGAAATCATAAATCTGGACATGTTTGTGAATGCTGCTCCATCCTCCTATTGGTGTAGCAAAGCACAATGAGGAACATTTTTTCACTTTTCCTCATTTTGTCACTTTCAATATATGCTATAATGCACAACATATAGTGAAAGAAAAAAAAAAGCCTATACTGATTGTTTTTGTGCAGGAAGGTGTCCCTTCCTGCACAAAAATAATCTCTGCATGACACAGACATCCTTGCACCCTGGTGGAAGGGTGCCTGTGTCACCACATGGCTGCAGTTCAAGCAGCTGTGCAAAGTGAAGCAGAGACCTGCAACATATTTATATACATATGTTGCATCCCTGTGCTTCGGAAGTACCACAGCATGCTGCAGTTAAACAGTTTACAGTGTCATGCTACAGCACTTCCTTACAATTGTGCACTTATGCATTCACCATACATCACAAATGTATTTTTACAGTCAATTATGCACTACCCATACATTCAAACACTAGCATACTAGCGTAGCTATTTCTTTCCCAGAGTAGTTAGTTCTGAAAAGAACATCTTTTTTTCTTTTTTGTTTTCTTTTTTTATTTTTTCAACGATTTTGTATTTTTTTGTTTTTTTTAAACAGGGGAAAAAATGTGAACTGGGAAAAGAGAACTAAAAACTGGGAGGAGAGGAGAAAAGTAAACTAACACTGATGGTGGTCAACATCTCGACACACCAGATCCACTGACTTCTCCCCATACACAATCAGCCGTCCACATTTTGTGCATGACATTCTGAGTTTCCCAAATTGGGGATGGATGTCAGGCTGTGATGTAGAGATTCCTGGTGTTGCTCTACTGGTACTTGGTACGAATCAGAAGGAGTCTCCCTCAATCTTCTTAACTTCTCCCTGGCATAGTTGATTGGATGTCTGGTTTCCAAGTGCTTGTGCATGCTTGCAGTTCCACAAGAATATTTCTATGTGGGGTTTCCCCTTGAAAGCACAGCCTTGCAAATGCAACGGGCGACTTTGGTCGCATTTACCTTCTTCAATCCAGGCGGATATGTACAAAATTCGAGATGTCATCAGTGATGTCATCAGTGATGTCACTGACCATGTCATGAATGATGTAATATGTGACATCATCAGCAGTGGATTGCGGGCGCGTGAGTTATAGTTAGTACAACTAACTATAACGGGGCAATTTCAATGGTTTTACATGAGTGAAATGTCTAGCTAACACCCCTAAAACCTATGTTTTTTTCAGTGTGTATATATATATATATATATATATATATATATTCACTGAAAAAACCATAGGTTATAGACCATATATAGTTAGGAATTAGCATTTACTAAACCTTATTTTACTCACACAAAACCATTGAAATTCCATATATAGTTAGTAGCACTAACTATATATCGCGCACCCGCAATCCACTGCTGATGATGTCACATATTACATCATTCATGACATGGTCAGTGACATCACTGATGACATCACTGATGACATCTCAAATGACATCACTGATGACATCATCTAGTGTCTGTGTGTTTTTGTAAAGTTTAAATACGTTTTACATATTGAAGAATGACTGGATGTATGGAAGACTGAGTGTGTGTGTGGCTGGCTGGGAGGTGTGTGACTCTGTGCATATCAATGTGTACTTGTATCAGTGATTGTATAAGAGAGTAAGTATGTGTTAGTATATGTGTGAAAAGTATGGTATTCTGTGTTTAACTATAGATGAGGAAATCGAAGTGTGATTGATTCTTCACAGGACTGACTAGGTGTATGAGTGCATATGATAGTGTTCTAATAATAACTGACTGTATGTATGAGTAATTGTATGGGTGAATGAGTGAATGTGTGTGTAGACGTACGAATCAGTGAGTGCGTATGTAGTAACTGGTATTGGTGTGTCATGATGTCATCAGTGATGTCATTTGAGATGTCATCAGTGATGTCATTTCAGATGTCATTAGTGATGTCATCAGTGATGTCACTGAAGTATGGTGTTCTGTGTTTAACTGTATAGATGAAGAAATGGAAGTGTGATTGATTCTTTACAGGACTGACTTGGTGTGTGAGTAACTCCATGGATGAGTGGCAGTGTGTGACTGTCTGCATAGGTGTATGAGTGCATATGATAGTGTTGTAATAATAAGTGACTGTATGTATGAGTTATTGTATGGGTGAATGAGTGAATGTGTGTGTAGACGTAGGAATCAGTGAGTGCGTATGTAGTAACTGGTATTGGTGTGTCATGATGTCATCAGTGATGTCATTTGAGATGTCATCAGTGATGTCATCAGTGATGTCATTTGAGATGTCATCAGTGATGTCATCAGTGATGTCACTGACCATGTCATGAATGATGTAATATGTGACATCATCAGCAGTGGATTGCGGGTGCGCGATATATAGTTAGTGCTACTAACTATATATGGAATTTCAATGGTTTTGTGTGAGTAAAATAAGGTTTAGTAAATGCTAATTCCTAACTATATATGGTCTATAACCTATGGTTTTTTCAGTGAATTTTCAAGGTTTTGTAAATGCTAATTCCTAACTATATATGGTCTATAACCTATGGTTTTTTCAGTGAATTTCATTGGTTTTTTAACAGCTAATATCTGTAGCTGTAAAATTTATTCTTCTTTAAATCCAAAAATATATTTTATATGTTTATGAATAATTATTTTTTTAAATATTTTTTTTTCTTCGTTCCCGCTTCGCGAATCGGGAACCTTACAGTAAAAAAATGTTCAGAAAAATAAAAAAAAAAGTTCTTTTCAGAACTACCTCCCCGTTATTAAAAAATTGGTACAATATTTGGAACTGTGCCAACCTCTATTTCTCTTAGTTCGCTTCCTAGTTCGCTCGCTGGTACGCGAACTGGAAGCGAACCAAAAACAGTAAGTATAAGGGAAGGAAACACACACTTATGTTAAAAGAAAGACAGCTATAGGGGAGTAAACTAGAGATACTATTACCCATAATCCACTACTGATGATGTCACATATTACATCATTCATGACATGCTCAGTGACATCATCAGCAGAGGATTGCGGGTTTTTTGGCAACATGCCTTATCGACGGTTTAATAACGCTGCCTTTTGCTTTATATAAGTTTTCAAATTGTATGAAATATATACCAATAGGTCTTTATGAACCTTTAGGTAGTGCTTTTGTTCATGAGGTCTGGTCGCTTCCATACACATACAGATGTTTCAAAGATGATCAAGAAGTTTATCTGAATGGAGAGGAATGCACTGAGACGCCAGATCATTCACTAATGTGTAGGCACATACAGTTACACGATTCATGCAACAAACAGCGACCAAATATGGCTTGCGTGATGCAAGGCACGCCAGTTCCTGCTATCATCCCCACGTTCAAGTTGTTGGAAAATGGTAGTTATTTGATGCTCAATAATGAAGATTGTTCTGAGTTAATTAAAAGTATTCCTTTTATCGTAACAGTAAGTGAACGGGTTATTTGCTGCAGAAATGTTCTATTTCCTCCCACACATGAACATAGGGAGTTTTCAATCTGGCCACAAATACCAACCTTGGGACACGTTTCAACAGCATGACAAGAATAAGAGCTCTTTTGTCTCAGAGAGAGGTGGCCTTGAGTTCGGCCCGTGAAACTTTCGTACTTCACATAGCGAACACCCGTACACAGGTTTGCCTTTCAATTTCAGCAACATGTTTCCGACTATCTTTAACGCATCCTCCACAAAATCCCTGGCACACTTTTTTAAAGTTGTTACCAGTGGTCTCGTGACTTCATTTGAGAAAATCTTTGGAGTCATCCCTACTCCCTTTCATTCCATTTTCTCCACTCTGGTTCGTGGATTGCATTTTTACTTGCATTACCAGCGGACGCTCTTGTACTTTTTTACATTTTTAAATATGGATGTCCCTCCTATGCAACCTCCGACCCTGCAGCTGCTGACACTGTTCCGCAATCGCATGCTAGAATATTATGGCACAATGCCGTTGGCGATATTAAGCACGGCATATGGATTATCTTTTCGGTTCTCCTACTTCACCTGTGTCCAGCCTGTATTTCACTGCCTGACCTGTGATTTCGATTGGGCCATTGATTTGTGTCTCTGCGGACCGGTTTCTCCTGACGTCGACTTTAATCAGCTGATGACTCCTATCATTACTCACGAGTTGATTTGTCCTGGCGAAAGGATTATGGCTGTGGCATTGATGCATGGACTACTTGGTCCCTGGAATTTACTGGCGGCAGCACAGTCTTTCTTGGAACACAGCTTTCTTGAAAACCCACCGAGCTGTCCTCTGATGGTGATAGAGGATCCGGTGCTGGGAGAGCACGTATGTTCTTTTCCGCTTTTAAATTGGATGGCTGAACTGTTTTCGGATGAAGACGGTGACTTCCTGTTGGAGGCTGTTGCAGCTTATTTTGCATACACAGTTATGTCATAGACCTTTTTCATGTTTCATATGCTGAGTACTAGCATTTCATTGACAATTCATTGACTTAATTGTCAAGTTTTTATTATTTACCTTGCCTATTGGCTTAAGACTCGATAAAGTACTTGGCTGTTTTATTTTTCTTTAGCATTGAATTTTCCTAGTTTTTAATGCTTTACCTTGCGGACCGTCCACATATAAACTTGCAATCTGCTCTCATGAGATGGCACTTCTATTATCTTATTCAGTTCGTTTCCGGATCATGAGGAGGTGTCATCTAGGTCCTGGATATCTTTACACCGTGTTAAGTTAGCATGGGCTCATTACCGGTTTAAACGCCATTTTTCCTTTTTTGCAACTTCTGCACACGACATTTAGTTGTTGCTTTAGCTTTCCACCTAGTAGTTCATCGTGGTTTACATGAGAATAATATGTTATTGCTCTACTATCTGCTTTGCTTGTTAAACTATATCTGTACAGCGAGTGCTAAAGTTTCAAGAACAACACGATACAGAATTGTTATGAGGTCTGATCTCCACGACTTCATACTCATAACATAAGTGCAACTTCTGCCAATTCTGGGCATGAGGCGGGTTTTATATTGCTTTGCCGAACACACATACACAACAGTTGATGCGGTTCACATGAAGAGAGAGCTGGTGTATGCTGATGTGATTCCTTCAAATCTAAGACACTAAAGTATGGGCACGCCCTAAACCAACACAAAGAGACCTTCTTAGCAAATAATATAATATGTGTATTAGGGAGGGTGAGATATAAGCAGCCGCGGGCCGTGGAGGGAGTTACGGTGAGGCAGGGAGGCGGGGAGGGGGAGAAGCAGGGTGGAGCCCTCTCTACCTTGCCCCTCCCCCTCCCCGCCTCCCTGCCCCACCGTAACTCCCTCCACGGCCCGCGGCTGCTTATAAGTGTTGCTAACTCTTATTCATTTACAGCATGTTAACATACTGTCACCATTCGCTTTTTATGTACTAGTAACTATGCTGGTAATTTTGCTACTGATAATATGTGTACTTGTATTCTCCACCCTGCTTCTCCCCCTCCCCGCCTCCATGCCTCACCGTAACTCCCTCCACGGCCCGCGGCTGCTTATAAGTGTTGCTAACTCTTATTCATTTACAGCATGTTAACATACTATCACCATTCACTTTTTATGTACTAGTAACTATGCTGGTAATTTTGCTACTGATAATATGTGTACTTTTATTATCTAAGGTACTACGCCTGAGAAGACGGCATTAGTAAATAAACATTTCAAATACACATGTGTTCTTCTTAACTCCATGTTCTGGTTTCTAAGAAATATATAACGACCGACTGTTCATGAGTTCCACGTATCCTGAGGTACTATAAGTTCATATTCTGGATTGTCTAAACATTGAGAGTTTGTTATATCCAATGTGACACTGTACCTAGCTTGCTAAATAGTTTTTGATTACTAACGTGAGTTTTGGGACACCCTAATTCGCCGAGGTTCCAATCCTCTGTCCACAGTTCTGTGTGAGAACAGAAACCCTGCGACAGGGGCACCCCCGACCCTTGCTGGAGCTTCATCACACTTGCGATACAACTCCAGCAATGCGCCACCTTTACGGCACAGATACATCACGCATCTGTGCTGTTTTTGCCCCGTGATGCGCCGCATTGTAAATGCAGCACACCATAGGTGACGGAACAGCGGCACAGAATGACTAACACATCCCTGGTGATGCGCCAGTCATCATAAATCTATCCCTATGCTTCTTATCTTGTTAGAGATGAACCGCCATATGTATCATCAAAGTTATTTGCATTTCCTAAATAGCGAACTTTAAGGAATAAATAGCGATTCTTTACCATTCCTAGTTTGCGATGAGCTATTTGCTAATTAGCCGAATGTAGCCCAATGAAGCCCAATGTAGCCCAATGTAGCCCAAAGATGGCCGCCAGACACACAAAAAAACAAATGTAGCCCAAATATCAGCCAGATGTAGCCCAACTATAGCCCAGTGACAGAATGACCAATCAGCTTCGCAAACCTCCGTTACGCGAAGCGGAGCGCTGTTACAGATATATATCTTTTTTTGAACGTTAATTTCTCAAAATCCACTGGAGCACATATATTGAGACCTAGCAAAGGCACATCGGGCTACCAGTCCCTAATATTTTGCCAAGTTTCGTGCAAATCCATTCAGCCGTTCGATTATTATTTTTATTATTTTTTTTTGCCCCGCGGGGCCCTTTTAAAACCTCCACATCAAACCTAGGGGGTCAGCGAGGATCTACTATGCCCCCTTATAGTTATTTCCCCCTTTGTTTTGACCTCCTCTTGTCTCTCGATCCTACCGAGAGACAAGATGGCGGCCGCTACGGACTGTTTGGAATGTTGACAGACGCCGGAGAACCAATCAGCTTCGCTTCACAAAGCTCCGTTGCGCGAAAAGTCCGCGAACCAGAGAGCTAACCGGTCCGCTGTTACAGATATATATCTTTTTTTAAACGTTAATTTCTCAAAATCCACTGGAGCACATATATTGAGACCTACAAAAGGCACATCGGGCTACCAGTCCCTACAATTTTGCCAAGTTTCGTGCAAATCCATTCAGCCGTTCGGGCTAAAAGTGAGGCCAACCGCCCTATGGAAAACTCAATGTTAAAAACACGTTTTGGGACCCCCCTTTTTTCTCGGCCCCCCCTTGACGAACCCCCCCCAAATTTTCAAGGGCTGCTCAGAAACAAAATGTGCCATTTTCCTGAAAATTTCAGCCAATTCCGTCCACAAACGCCAAAGTTATTAGACATAGAATTTTCAAAAAACCCATAGAGAAAAAATCCTAACTATATATACCTACTGGCGACCGCCAGTAGGTAATATATATATATATATATATATATATATATATTACCTACTGGCGGTCGCCAGTAGGTATATATAGTTAGGATTTTTTTTCTATGGGATTTTTGAAAATTCTATGTCTAATAACTTTGGCGTTTGTGGACGGAATTGGCTGAAATTTTCCGGAAAATGGAACATTATGTTTCTGAGCAGCCCCTGAAAATTTGGGGGGGGGTCGTCAAGGGGGAGCCGAGAAAAAAGGGGGTCCCAAAACGCGTTTTTCCCATGTTAATTTCCATAGGGCGGTTGGCCTCACTTTTAGCCCGAACGGCTGAATGGATTTGCACGAAACTTGGCAAAATTGTAGGGACTGGTAGCCCGATGTGCCTTTGCTAGGTCTCAATATATGTGCTCCAGTGGATTTTGAGAAATTAACGTTCAAAAAAAGATATATATCTGTAACAGCGCTCCGGGCAGCGCTCCGCTTCGCGTACTTTTCGCGTTACGGAGCTTTGCGAAGCGAAGCTGATTTGTTCTCCGGCATCTGTAAACATTCCAAACAGTCCGTAGCGGCCGCCATCTTGTCTCTCGGTAAGATCGAGAGACAAGAGGAGGCCAAAGCGAAGGGGCAAATGACCATAAGGGGGCATAGTAGATCCTCCCTGACCCCCTAGGTTTGATGTGGAGGTTTTAAAAGGGCCCCGCGGGGCAACAAAAAAAAAAAAAAAAAAATAAATCGAACGGCTGAATGGATTTGCATGAAACTTGGCAAAATTGTAGGGACCGGTAGCCCGATGTGCCTTTGCTGGGTCTCAATATATGTGCTCCAGTGGATTTTGAGAAATTAACGTTCAAAAAAAGATATATATCTGTGACAGCGTCCCGGGTAGCACTCCGTTTCGCGTACTTTTCGCGTTACGGAGCTTTGCGAAGCGAAGCTGATTGACTCTCCGGTGTCTGTAAACATTCCAAACAGTACGGAGCGGCCGCCATCTTGTCTCTCGGAAGGAGAGACAAGAGAGACAAGAGGAGGCCATAGCGAAGGGGCAAATGATCATAAGGGGGCATAGTAGATCCTCCCTGACCCCCTAGGTTTGATGTGGAGGTGCGCCCTAGGTTTGAGGTGGGGTGCGCCCGGTTCGCGTAACGGGAAGCGGACTGGGGAGCGAACTACAAGGAAACAAGAATGATTGACTTTTAACTTATTGTATGTTTATAGACTTTTTTTTTTCTTTTTTTTCTGCTGAGTGACGTCTCGGCCTATCTCCACGGGATGCAGTCCCTACCATCTCGGCGTTTAAGCCCAGGGGGACCGGTAGTGTGGGAGAGATAACGTCTGTTAGCGTTCGATTCGAAGGAAATCAGGAAGTGTTGATAAACATTGTCTGCGCCATCTTGCCTTTTTTCAAATGCCACACTTTTGTCGTGCACGGCCGCCATTTTAGATGCCTTGACCAGACCCACTCTCTGCACGCTGTCGATCCTTAGCATGGCTCCCCACCCTCGCAAGCATCTCCCCCAGGCACTGGTCACCCCCGCTCTCTGTCTTATGCATGGGCAATAAACCTCCCCCATCTGCGCTGCTCTTCCCTGAGAATCACACCCTGTGCCCGCCCGACACCTCCCTTTCGCCCTATTCACTACCGCACCCTCTGACACTCCTCTTCCTCTGTGTCCGATTGTCCAGGCCGGTCCCAGGCTATCAGCTAGCCCTGCAGATGTAGTTTATGGCCCCAGCTGTAAAGAATCACCCCTCTTCAAAGGAGTTACAGTAGATCAAGGCCCCCACCCGATGAGATCCGTCACACCACACGCGTTCCTACTATCTGAAAACCATCCTGTATTGTGATTGGGGAGGGGACCGAGCCTGAAGCGGAAGATTCCAGGGATGCCTCTTTGTACATTAAAGTTTTTACAATTATGTGTCACATTAAAAATATATAGCACTCCAACAAAGTAGTAGGATTATAAAACTTTAATAACTTATAAATATATACAACGCAACAAAAACAGTAAAAACATTTAAACATTTTTAGGAAAAAAGAAGCAACAATGGTCAGTAGCTGTGTTTTGTGCGAATAGTCCCAAGGCAGCACAACGTGCTGAGTTCTGGACGGCACCCAGGTGATGTTGCCTGGGTGCCGCACTGGTTTTGGGTATCCTACAATGCAGCTCCGAAAAACGGCGTGGGGCGTCCCGGGGGGTGGCCTCGTCAGTAGCGGTCTGTTGTGCGAATATTCCCAAGGCAGCAGAACGCTCTGAGATGTGGATGGCACCCTGGTGATGTCCAGTAAGTTGCCGCACTGGTTTTGGTATCCTACAATGCTGCTCCGAATAACGGCGTGGGGCGTCCCGGGGGGTGGCTCGTCAGTAGCGGTCTGTTGTGCGAATAGTCCCAAGGCAGCAGAACGCGCTGAGATGTGGATGGCACCCAGGTGATGTCAAGTAAGTTGCCGCACTGGTTTTGGTATCCTACAATGCTGCTCCGAATAACGGCGTGGGGCGCCCGGGGGGGGGGGGGGTGAGGCGGCGTGAACGGGCCTCCCCAGGTGGAGGCTCGTGTGCTGTAGTGGGGCGCCCCTTTACCGTTTCAGTTGCCATTCCGCTCGCTTTTGGTACACTGTGCCAAAATCCGCCATTCAGCTGAGTTGCGCCCACTCTTGCGGTGCAGCGATAGGCGGCTGCCACAGGACTCTCAAAATGGCGGCAGGCTCTTTCCTTTTTGGGCCTGGTCCACTGAAATGGCCCTGGGACACCTTGGAAATCGGACGCTTGTCTGCTAGGTCTTGGACCCCATTCTCGAAAGCGTCCCCTCAGCATTGAAGATTCTACAAAAGTCTCGGGGCCCCCGACTCCTGCAGGCTTCCGGTGGGAAGCGGCTGCCATGACTGCTCGCGGAATGACCACGACGGAGCCACGAGATGGTGGTGCTTTCATGCTGACGCCAGCTTCAGTCTGAAACATCCAGAAACAAGGTGGGGCTTTCATCGTTTGGGGAAAAAAAAGTTTTCATCCAATGAAAAGTGTTATTTTTAGGTCATATGATCAAGCCTTCCATCATTAGGAAACCAAAAGTAAAATGAACCAATGAAAAGTTTTATAAACAAGTCACATGACCTGTTATGCGGCATAGGGTATAAAAAGCGTAGAAAATCCGTTGGCACGTGAGGCGGCGTCAGTAGCGGACCGATGTGCGAATAGGCCGAAGGCAGCACAACGCGCCAAGATCCGGATGGCACCGAGGTGGGGTCCAGCAAGTTGCCGCACTGGTGTGGCCATCCTACAATGCTGCGCCGAAAGTCGGCGTGGGGCGCCCCGTTGGCCTGTGAGTTCGCGTCAGTAGCGGACCGATGTGCGAATAGGCCGAAGGCAGCACAACGCGCCAAGATCCGGATGGCACCGAGGTGGTGTCCACCAAGTTGCCGCACTGGTGTGGCCATCCTACAATGCTGCGCCGAAAGTCGGTGTGGGGCGCCCCGTTGGCCTGTGAGTTCGCGTCAGTAGCGGACCGATGTGCGAATAGGCCGAAGGCAGCACAACGCGCCAAGATCCGGATGGCACCGAGGTGGGGTCCAGCAAGTTGCCGCACTGGTGTGGCCATCCTACAATGCTGCGCCGAAAGTCGGCGTGGGGTGCCCCGTTGGCCTGTGAGGCGGCGTCAGTAGCGGACCGATGTGTGAATAGGCCGAAGGCAGCACAACGCGCCAAGATCCGGATGGCACCGAGGTGGTGTCCAGCAAGTTGCCGCACTGGTGTGGCCATCCTACAATGCTGCGCCGAAAGTCGGCTTGGGGCGCCCCGTTGGCCTGTGAGGTGGCGTCAGTAGTGGACCGATGTGCGAATAGGGCCAAAGGCAGCGCAACGCGCCAAGATCCGGATGGCACCGAGGTGGGGTCCAGCAAGTTGCCGCACTGTTGTGGCGATCCTACAATGCTGCGCCGAAAGTCGGCGTGGGGCGCTCCGTTGGCCTGTGAGTTCGCGTCAGTCAGTGGGGGTTGTTTGAGGATCTGACTGCATTGGAAAGCAATGTGATGCTGTGCGTTGCCCCCAAGATGAAGGTTCCTTGGCTGCAGTGGGGCTCCCCTTGGTGTTTCACTCGCTATGCAGCTGAGTTGCGTGCGCACTTGCGGCGAATAGGCCGAAGGCAGCACAACAATATTTTCGGAATGGAAGACACCACAAGGCGCTGAGATTCGGTTGGCACCGAGGTGGTTTCTAGCAAGTTGCCGCACTGGTGTGGCCATCCTACAATGCTGCTCCGAATAACGGCGTGGGGTGCCCGAAGGGGGGGGGGAGGCGGCGTGAACGGGCCCCCCCAGGTGGAGGCTCGTCTGCTGTAGTGGGGCGCCACTTTACCGTTTCAGTTGCCATTCAGCTGAGTTTCGGCCGCTCTTGATGCTACAGCGACAGGCGGCTGCAACAGGACTCTCAAAATGGCGGCCTGTTCTTTGGATTTGGGCCTGGTCCACTAAAATGGCCCTGGGACACCTTAGAACTCGGACGCTCGAATTTTTTTTCCTTTCCTCTACATGCAAAAAAGGTAAATGCCCGGTACGTTACCTGCCTCATCTGCCACGATGTACTCTCCAGAGGAACCGAAAAAAAATATAGTTATGGTAACTATACCATGCATCGTCATATGGAGAGGTGGCACCGATGATTAAAATGACATGTTTAGATTGTGGCAAATTAATTTCATGTGGACAGATGAGTGTTACTCTAATAAATACAGCATATGAACATCATCATAGTCGATGGTTGGTGGAGACATTTTGACTATATCCTGGACCTGCCCGTCCTCGCCCAAAATGGCACCGGAATAAATGGGACTCGTAACTCCTTGTTGTGTACTGGTTGCACAACCTTGATATCACGAGATACGTATGCAGTTTTGAAGCACATGGCGGGCGGGGACGAGAATTGATTGAATATTTCGACATCCCTATTGATATTAAGTTCTGATGTGTTATTGATTACTGTACTATTGAAAGTTCGAAATAACGTCACCCATGGTACGAGCCCGCAAATGTATATCTAGATAATTTTATTGTAACTGGCCCTGTCGTATTTTAATTATAAAATGTACGTCCACCGATTCCGCAACTGTTAGACACCTTAGTTCTTGCAACCTAATGGCCCGCCCGTTACGTTCCTCTACAGTGTAAATGTCTACTCATCATATACGATTACAGTTTGCTCCGTGGCCGGCCCACGTGGTTATAGGCCCGTATTTGTATACTGACATTTTCACAATAAAGGTTTTTAAAAGAAAACATGGTAGTAGTATTTACATTGGTAAAGTTTTTAATACTAGTCACTGTTTTAGAATCAGTAAAAGGCAAGTGAAATAAAGCAGTCCAATTACATGAAGGGTAAAAGGTATAATACGCAGGAACGCAGTAAAGATAAATGGTCAAGGGCTGTTGTGTTTTCTACTCCTGCAACATAAAGTGATCGATAAGAATCTGATATTCAGGCGTATTGGCGACTAAGACAGCAGGCCGAGCCTCTTTTGCTCAACGGCTCCGTCATGGGACGAAGAAACGCCCTTTTTCTCGAAAAAGGAATATATTTTACTTGCAGGACAGTTGTAAATTTTCCGGGAAAGTACATTAGCCTGGAACATTATAACATATGTTTAAGAAAAAATAATGTTCGAAAGTAATAAAAAGCGTAATTTTTAGGTCATATGACCAAGCCTTTCATCATTAGAATAAGAAAAGTAAAATGAACCAGTGAAAAGTTTTATTAACAAGTCACATGACCTGTTATGCTTACGTTACGCGCTGCGCGCCGCGCCCCGGATCGCTTCCGGGAAGCTGCGCTTCGCGCACCGGAGCACTTCCGGATGCGCTAACGCGGCGCGTCATATGACGCATTACGCGACAACGCAGGTCCAGAATATAGTCAAAATGTCTCCACCAACCAGCGGTCGGAACACAACCCCTTTCAGCAGGCTAAATAGTTCTGTTAAATGACAACAGAAGGGACAGGCAACAAGAACCATCAGACAAAGAGGGGAGGGCAAGTTCTTCTCTACCGGGTCACGTTGGGGCGCTACCGGAACTGATCGAATTGGTAGTCTACAGTGTTTCTGGATGTTTCAGACTGAAGCTGGCGTCAGCATGAGAGCACCACCATCTCGTAGCTCCGTCGTGGCCATTCCACGAGCAATCATGGCAGCCGCTCCCCACCAGAAGCCTGCGGGAGTCGGGGGCCCCCAAGACTTTTGTAGAATCTTCAAGGCTGAGGGGACGCTTTCGAGAATGTAGCCCAAGCTCTAGCAGACAAGCGTCTGAGTTCCAAGGTGTCGCAGGGCCATTTTAGAGGACCACGCCCAAATCTGAAGAGCCGGCCGCCATTTTGAGAGTCCTGTGGCAGCCGCCTATCGCTGCACCGCAAGAGCGGGAGCAACTCAACTACATAGTGAGCGAGACGCTGTAGTCGAAAGAGCGGGCGATAAACAGCTGAATAGCGGAAGAGGCACAGTGTAGCAATAGCGGGCGGAATGGCAACTGAAACGGTAAAGGGGCGCCCCACTACAGCGTGTCTTTAGGTGAAACGGATTGTGGGACAAGGTCAAGAATGGAAGAGTCACCAAAAGGCAAAAAGTTCCGCTTGACCCCGGGAGCCGGCCACCTATGTCGGGGGCGATCTCAGGCCACACCAGGGCAACACGAATTGGGGAGGGGGCCGGAGCCAAGCGCCCCCTCCGAGTCCGCGCCATCACACCGTCCCTCGGGGGCCTCCGTCAAGCGGTTCAGGGTGGCACCGCATCACATTGTTTTCAAATGCAGTCACGTCCTCAAACAGCCCCCACTTACATTGAGAATAGTGAAGCTGTAGCAAGTGCAAATAAGCTTCAGACAGTGTTACAAGCACTCCTCAAAACTTTGAACTATCAGAGTGCATGAGTTTCATGCTCGATCGATTGAGCTAGCCAGATCGGGCAACAAAAAGTATAAAATAGTTATGTAAATAGTTATTTAATAAAATGTTTTACCCTGTTACTTTGCTGGTGTGTTGTATATATTTGTAATATTTGCATAGAGTTTATCGTTATTTTGGGCGGGGTGGGTGGCGGAGCCGAGCTGTCTTGCAGCCATCATGGTGTGGAGCTCAGTTCATCTCACTAGTTTCGTATTTCTCATGAGGGGTTGTTCCTAATGTTTCTATTTTAGCAAGGTCAAAAAGAGATCCCATTAGTGGCCTACTGATTTTGCTCGATTCCTTTTGTTTTTTTACACGATTTTTCACTATCTGCAAAGACTAAACAGAGTATTGCGACTCTGTGCTTGTTTGTAAATAGAGAATGAACCAAAGAGAACCAATTCTAAAACAGTAAATGCTTGGATAACAATCAATCAAATGGAGAGAGAAGCAGGCACGACGGATTACAACGGGGGCAAAGGCTTGCGTTAACTACCCTTCACTATCTGCAAAGAGAGAGTACTCCTAATAGAAATGAGGGGGAGGGGGGGCAGCATTCAAAGCAGATCAGTGTGCATAAACACGAAAATGTTTTTACTTACCATGTACTTGACATTCGACAGCTTATGATATTTGCTATTAAAAAAACATTGAAATTCACTGAAAAAAACATAGGTTAGAGACCATTTATAGTTAGGAATTAGCATTTAAAAAACCTTGAAAATTCACTGAAAAAACCAAAGGTTATAGACCATATATAGTTAGGAATTAGCATTTAAAAAACCTTATTTTACTCACACAAAACCATTGAAATTCCATATATAGTTAGTTGCACTAACTATATATCGCGCACCCGCAATCCACTGCTGATCATGTCACATATTACATCATTCATGACATGGTCAGTGACATCACTGATGACATCACTGATGACATCTCAAATGACATCACTGATGAGATCACTGATGACGTCATCCAGTGACTGTGTGTTTCTGTAAAGTTTAAATATGTTTTACATATTGAAGAATGAGTAGATGTATAAGTGTCTGGACGAAGGATTTAGTAGGTGCATGACTGAATGTATGAGTGAGTGATTAAATGTGTCTCACTGAGTGCATGGGTTAGTGACTAAACTGTCTTAATTTGTGCATCATTATGTCTGTTGTTCTGTAAACTGCTGCATGTGTTGATCATTAGCTATACGAGAGGCTATATGTGTTATTAATTGGTTGCCCAAGTATTTCTATGGCAGATTGAGTTTGTGTGGGGGTGGCTGGAAGGTGTGTGACTCTATGCATAGATGTGTGAGCAGTTTATTCACTAGGTGTATGAGTTCAAGAGTGCATGTGGAAACAGCTACATGGGCAGTTGACTGTGTGCATGAGTGTATTGATGAGTGAATGGATATCTCAATGCTACATGTCATAGTAAGTACATATGTAAAACACAGTACATGTGAGAGTTGGCATATATAAATAACTGTGCATGAGAGCCACTGAATGTGTGAGTGGCTGTATGGATCATTGTGAACTTGTATCAGGGATTGTATAAGAGAGTAAATATGTGTTAGTATATGCTTGAATAAGTAAGGTGTGTATAACTGTATAGTTGAGGAAATGGAGGTGAGATTGTTTCTTTGCATGACTGACTAGGTGTGTGAGTAACTCCATGGATGAGTGACATTGTGTGAGTGTCTGTATACACTGAGTGTATCTAAGGTCATATTAGAGTCTGAAGATGTTTATCGTATTAGCACAAGAATGATGTCAAATGAGATGTCATCAGTGATGTCATTTGAGATGTCATCCGTGATGTCATCAGTGATGTCACTGACCATGTCATGAATGATGTAATATGTGACATCATCAGCAGTGGATGGCGGGTGCGCGATATATAGTTAGTGCAACTAACTATATATGGAATTTCAATGGTTTTGTGTGAGTAAAATAAGGTTTTTTAAATGCTAATTCCTAACTATATATGGTCTATAACCTATGGTTTTTTCAGTGAATATATATATATATATATATATATATATATATCCAAAGTAGCTGCTTGAAAAAGACGCTACCCGCGCAGGCGGGCAACACACAGGCAGACTCGAACCCAGATTTTGTGCAAGATAGTGCGTTTATTTGTCGGCCATAACGCGTTTCACCACCGGAGTGGCTTGATCACATGACAACGCTAAGACATGGGCGGACCATTAAAAAAGGTTACACCTCAGACACGTGATAGTGTGATGGGTCATAGACATGGAAAGAGCATTGCATCGTGTAGGAAAAAACGGCACTCAATATGTAAATACAGAAGTAATTTGCAAAATGTCATGATACATTAGTATTTTAAAAATGCAAATGAAAAATATCTATTAATGGTCATGCTTGTTCAATTGATAACTAGTAAGTAAGTCCAATCTTTCCGTGATAATTGTATGATGATATATCTGGCATGAATAGAAATTAGTAACAGTTAAGTACAGAACATGTTGATTCATTGATAATAAAGGTAATTCTTGTTTGGGTTATAATACCGATTTTTGCATTGTGGTGCAAACACATAATTGTATAATCATCCTAAATTCAAATGACAACAGTTTTGCAGATTCATGTTCAGAAGGACAAATAAATTCATTGATTAGGAACAAACCCCTGTTTGCCAAAAGGGGATGCATGAGATTTGGTTACACAGTTATAAGTAACCTGAAAAAGAGTAACTGTATCTTCCAAAGAGTTCAACACCAGAGGACACCCAAAATTCTGGAAGCCGCTGTAGCACAGAACACGAGACCCAAGATCAGGTGAGATTCTTATTTATTGCACCTTCGTCAGCATAGCGTTTCGGCCTCCACAGAGGCCTTGGTCACATGACGCCAAGAGAGCGTGGTCAAAATTTAAAGTGCTAGTGCTCAAAATTCAAAGCATGTGATTGGACAAATACTAATGTTAAGGTAAAACATGGACAAAAGACTTAACACGATCTCTCTCGAGATAATCCCGAACAACATTCAATTTTCTTTTCGAGTTAAAGTGACACGTGCATCGTCCATTTAAGCTCAATAAGTCTCATATCATCAATACATTTTAAGACATGAAAAAAAAAATATATATATATATTACCTACTGGCGGTCGCCAGTAGGTATATATAGTTAGGACCTAGTTTCCATAGGAAATCCTCAACATTCTATTGGGAATAACTTTGGCGCCGGTTGATGAATCTATGTGAATTTCTCAAAGAAGATGGCCCGTTACGCCCCGCTGCTTCCCCGAAAGTTTTGGGGGGATTTGTCAAGTGGGGGCTGATAAAAAAGGGGCGTCCCAAAAGGTGTTTTCCCCATGTTATTTTCCATAGGACGATTAGACACGGCTACGGCCCGAACCGCTGAACGGAATTACCCCAAACTTGGCAAAATGATAGGGACTGGTACGCAGTACGCCCTTTTGTTTAAATGGTGTAAATTGCTCCAGTAGTTGTTGAGAACATTTAATTTGGAAAAATGTATATATCTATAGGCGCGTACCGTGCGCGCACCTTGCGCGCACCTTCCCGTGCGCGAGAGGTATTTTCATTTGCTGTTGGACGTCTGTCAACATTCGAATCGGTCGAAATCAGGAAGTGTTGGCCGCCATCTTGTCTTCGAGACAGAAGGGAGCCTAAAAAAAAGTGGGAAACATGAAAAGGCGCCAGGGTGGAGTCTCCCTGACTCCCTAGACCTTCTCAGGGGGTCCCTGAAGGACCCCTGAAGGCCAAAAAAACTTTTTTTATTTTTCAAAAAAATCGTGAGGTGTGCGCACGGTGCTCGCACCCCTATCCACCATTTTGTATTTCTGTGGTAGAAGAGAGCCAAAAACAACAGTTGATAACGTGACAAGGGGGCAGGGTAGAGGTGCGCGCACGGTGCTCGCACCCTATAGACATCATTTTGTGTAGTTTCAGAAGAGAGTGAAAAACAAAAGTGGAGAACGTGGTAAAGGATGCAGGGTAGAGTCTCCCTGACCCCTAGGCCTTCTCAGGGGGTCCCTGAAGGACCCCTGAAGGCCAAAAAAACATTTTTTATTTTTCAAAAAAATCGCGAGGTGCGCTCACGGTGCTCGCACCCCTATCCGCCATTTTGTATTTCTGTGGTAGAAGAGAGCCAAAAACTAAATTGATAACATGACAAGGGGGCAGGGTAGATACTTCCTGACCGCCGAGGCTTTCTGAGGGGGTCGTTGAAGGAACCCAAAGGGCTAAAAAAACTATTTTTTTTAAAAACAAAGTTGTGAGGTGCGCGCACGGTGCTCACACCCTCCAGACGCCATTTTGTGTATTTTAAGAGAATAGTGCAAAACAAAAGTGGAAAACGTGAAAAGGGGCAGGGTAGAGTCTTCCTGACCCCATAGGCCTGAAGGCCCCAATAATCTTTTTTTTTACAAAAAAATCGCGAGGTGCGCGCACGTCAGAATAAAAAAAAAAAACATTTAAATAGCAAGTTTGTGTGTTTAGATGTTGGGTGGCTCTAAAGAGAGCTGTTGTGTTCATTGAGTGTTTTTTGTACCTACAAGTAAGTACCGATGCTGAGTCTAAAGTTTAAAAGGAAGACTCTGTTCCCCTCATCTGTAAAATGTACACCATCTCTCCTATAGATGCCTTGCATGTTGTAACACAAGTTATTGTGGTATGTAGAACCCATGCCATAGTCTCTGAGGAAAGCAGAAACAGACTTATTCACATGTTTCCTTGCTTTCTCAATCTGTGGACAATATTGGTTGGACCAGTTCCATTTTTGCCTTTGGCATATATTAGTATATACCTAGGCAGTTTGTGGAAAAAGTGACATCAATTGGCCAAAGGCGTCCTTTAAAAACATTTCCAAACCTACCCCAGTCAACGTGCCCAGGTCATTGCCACCACAGTGCACAATTATGAGGTCGGGGTGTGGGAGATGCATAAAGGATTTTACCAATGGCATCAATTGGTGACATCTCAATCCTCTCTGGACAATACACATAATATCCATATTTGGTAAATCAAGGTTGAGAAACATCTATTTGTTGCATACCTTTTACTCCAGAAAATATAGCTGTGTCCTATAATCCAAACTTTTAGCATTTTTAAGGCAGATCCGGTAGTACTCAGATGGGCTCTGGAAGTCAAATGGCAGTTTGAAGCTGAGAGTTTAGAAAAAAATGTGGATGAGATTCAGTGCAATTGAAAAACTAGAAATGATTGGTTGTTTCTTAAAATTTAACATTGAAAACTAGGGTGCATGCTAATGTTTTATAAGAAGGATAAATGCCATTGGTTGGGAAAAAGTCATCAAAAGTAACATATAACTGGATAAGCAGGTGTATTGCAAGGTCAAACAGCCTTGCTGGATTTATCTGCAACATTGAGATATGAACTTCTGACCTGTGTGTCCACCCAGGTGCTGTATGGAGTGTTACCATGGTAACAGGCAGAGAGGGCACAGGGGGCAGGTTAAACTGTATGTGACTTTTTAAATGTTGAAAGGTAGAACCAATTGAAATATTAGTTTTGTTTTGAAATTGTGTGGGAAGAAATTTGATTGGTTATGTACAAGAATATGGGTCTGAAATGACAGGGAATCAGTGCCATTTACTGGTTGCAGTGTCTAAGGTACATTTCAGAGATTTTGCTCAAGAAAATCTGGTGTGTGATTGACACTGTTCTAAATCTTCAAAAGCATTTTTAAAGGTAAGTTGTTAATTTGTATGGGGATCTATGTTTGTGAAGTTTAAGTTAATAAGATAAATGTGTTCTAATGTGGAAGTCCCTCACTGTCCCTGTGTTTGTCTCTCTCATTGTTTCTCTTTCTTTGCACCACTGTTCTTTTACTTTCCTCTCTTTTTGCATAAATCTTTCTGTTTCACGTATTCCTTTCTCTTAATATGGTTCTTTTTCCCTCCTTTCTCTTTTCTCACCTTCATATATCTTCCCTTACTGACACTGTCTTTCATTGAATTTCTCCCCTCTTTCCCCACTTTATGTTCTCTTCTTTGTACATCACTCTCATTCTTTTTCTCCTGGTCCCATTCCCTTACTGCCCCTCACTTTTTTTTGTTCCCTGCATCTGTCAATCCACTTCTTTTATTTTCCTTTCCTCATTCCCTTTTGCTAACTCCCATTCTTTTTGTCCCTCATTTGCTTTCACTGCATTTGTCATTTTCCTCTGTGTTAGTCACTATAACTATTTAACAAGGAATGGACCCTTAGGTGGACAATTTTTAACGGGGTCCAGTGTGCGTGTCCAATTCACTAGCAACAAGGAGGGTGCACACAGTTCCCCAGAAGGACTGGTTAGCAAGGAAAGAGAGTGTGTGTGGTGTGGTGTGGTGTAGAAGTGAAAGCCAAGAGGGAAGGGGAGGGGGAATTTCCCTCTTGGGAACTAGAACCCTCACACACCCAGCAAGCTAGGTGTCATGCTTCATCATATGGGTCCTGCTCCTCATCGGACTGGCGCTGCAATGTCCAACGGGCAACCGCGAAGGGGCTCTTTAGCGGAGATCTTTTGTTCCAGCCATATGGTGCATGCGTGTGAAAGGGCAGGTGAATGTGTAGTCGTGGATAAGTGGTGATTGATTTCAAAAGGTGGGTTAGTCCACAAGGCAATTTATTAACGTGGCTAACTCCTTTCATTAAAATGGTGGGAGGGGAGATAGACGTCACGATTATATGTGGCGAAGATATCTGCTACCCTCAATTTAGGTCGACATGTTTCATGCTTAACTAGCAATTCCTCAGGACCTTGGTGCTCATACTACACAGTGAAACTAAAAACTTCATACAACCTTGGTTCTTAAGGTCTGTAGTGGGACAGGCCGATTGGTCCTGCCTTGAGTAATGCAACCCTAAGTGAATCCCTAAGGTACTTCTCAGTCTGCTCTTTGGGACCTGCACAGAAGAGTCAGGGACCCAAGCGGTGTGCGGTCTCTGCCTGCAAACCTACCCCCCACGTGTAATCCGGAAGGGATCTGGAGCAGCTGGTCACTAGTCACTATAACTGCCTCACTCCCTTACAGTTCCTCACTGTCCCTCTCTTTCTCTCTCTCTGACTGACTTCCTCTCTTTCCACAACTCTTTCTTTATTTTCCTCTTTCTTTCCATAAATTCTACTCTCTCACTTACTCCATTTTACTGTGTGTGTGCACCATTTTTGTGTTTGCTTGCACCATTTGTGTTTCTCCTTGAACCATGTCACCCGCTCTGTGCACCATTTTTACTTTCTGTGTGTGCAGTATTGCTCTCCCTCTGTCTTGCATATTGTCATGTGTCTAAGAACACACTGTGCATCAAGATTCATTTTAGATGAATCTTGTTGAATAATTTGCTTAGTTGATGTGTTTAAAAATATGGTAATGATGTATTCTTGAAGTGAGTAAGGCTATAGGACATATAGAGCTAGACAGAGCTATGCAGAATGTGTGTCAGGCCTCTTAATTTCCCAATTAGTGTCTATGCTGGTCAGTAAAGATTCAGGGTGTGCTGTTGAAATGAGGAATGAATGTAATGTCTTGCTTATATATGTGGTCTCTGTTCAGCCTCTAAAATATAGTTTTTGCTTGCATCATGTTCTTTTCTGTGTGCATTATAGCTCTCTCTCTGTCTGGCATATTGTCATGTGTCTAAGATCACACTGTGTGTCATGATTCATTTAAGATGAATCTGGCTGAATAATTTGCTTAGTTGATGTGTTTAAAAATATGGTAATGGTGTATTCTTGAAGTGAGTAAGGTTATAGGACATATAGAGCTAGACAGAGCTATGCAGAATGTGTGTCCGGCCTCTTAATTTCCCAGTTAGTCTCTATGCTACTCAATAAAGATATAGGGTGTGCTCTTGCAATGAGAAAATAATGTAATGTCTTGCTTATATATATATGGGCTGTGTTCTGCCTCTAAAATATAGTTTTTGCTTGCATCATGTTCTTTTCTGTGTGCACTATAGCTTTCCCTTTGTGTGGCATATTGTTATGTGTCCAAGATCACACTGTGCGTCATGATTCATTTAAGATGAATCTGGCTGAATAATTTGCTTAGTTGATGTGTTTCAAAATATGGTAATGTTGTATTCTTGAAGTGAGTAAGGCTATAGGACATGCAGAGCTAGACAGACCTATGCAGAATGTGTGTCAGGCCTCTTAATTTCCCAAGTAGTCTCTATGTCTATGCTGTGCACTAAAGATATAGGGTGTTCTCTTGCAATGAGAAAGGAATGTAATGTATTGCTTATATTCAATTCAATTCAATAGAGACTTTATTTCGGATATATTTCAATCCATAAAAGTACACAAGTAAGATGCAGTAAACATTTCATAATTAAAATCACGGTCACTAAGAGCATTTTTTACATAATTCAATAACGAGTGAGTAGGCAAAATCATAAATAAAGTGCAAATAGTGCTGGATTTACAACAAGATACATAATCATTCAGTAGGAAGTTCGACATCTTTCAGAGGTATATAATCACTGATCTAAACACTTTCTCAGTTTAACAGTCAGTTTTAAGAATTCTATCACATGGAGAACACTGTCGCTGTGCAAAAGCTGCAAATACACAAGTGCTGGTCTTATTTGATTAAAATTTTGTTTCTTTAAAAGGGTAACAAGATAGCGTTTCCGTGGGTATTCGTAAAACCTACATAAAAATATAAAATGCAGCATATCCTGTGGAGACTTCCCGTCGCAGCCACAGGGAGCAGCAGTTTTATTAAAAGTGTCCGACTTTGGTCTGATTAAAAGATGATGGCAAATGTTAAACCTGAACCTTGTCAGCAGAAATTTTTCATGGGAAGTGAAGGAGCATGTTAGATATAGTTCCATAGTATCACAGGTTTTTAACATGACATATTTTCTAACATTAGGTTTCATGAGCTCAACCTCTTCTCTTTGGGCCCTCGTAACTATGTAAAAAGCCCGCTTAATTGCTGCCACATCACCCTTTACTATCCTACTAGGGCTATTTTAACCAGGGCACACACATTGAATTATCAGCAGATACAAGGTCTTGCATGATCAAGTGGGTTAGCGGAATGTCTTGATTTAACCACAATTTTACCCAACAAGTCAGTGGTCTTAGTGCAATTATATCAGATAAATACTGACTTCCCAATTCTTCATGTACCGCTAGGTTCGAAGTGCTAGCTGGGACACAGAGGAGACGTTTTAAAAAATTGTTTTCTGTAACCTGTAACTGTTCTCCTGTTACATAGCCCCATATCTCACTGCCATAAACAGCAGTAGCTATCGATTTGGCATTGCAGAGTTTCATCATTGCTGTATTTGGCTTTTTCCCCAATTTAGTGGCAAAATTAAAGATAGAGGCGTTTACCCTTGTCATTTCCCCTTTATTTCTTGCCACATGTGGGCCCCAGCTGAGCTTTGTATCAAATACAACACCAAGGTATGAGAATGTTTGAGTGATTGGGATCAGGACATCATTTAATTTAAAAATAAAATTATTTTTCGGTTGGCGGCCAACATGCATTATAAATGATTTGGAATTGTTGACCAAAAGGTCTCTATTAGTCATAAAATTATTAAAAGCATTCAAAAGTGCCTGGAGACCCTTTTCCGTTCTAAAAATTAAAACCGCATCATCTGCGTATAAAAGTACCGGAATACCCCGCCTACCAACTCTGGGACAATCTGATTTTACCTCCTGTAATGCAGCATCTAAATCAATAATATAAAAATTAAAAAGAAATTGGGCCAGGATGCAGCCCTGTCGCACTCCCTTTTTAATATAAAAATTACCAGTGGTTTCCCCATTAGTTGAAAATCTTACATTAGCACTGGTATTACTGTGCAAGTCCACCAGAAAATCCACAATCCCTGTGTCCACACCTTTCTCCCTCATGGTCTGCCACAGTCTTCCCCTGTTGACACAGCCGAAGGCCGATGACAGATCCATGAAGGCAAGGTGGACGGCTCCCTTCTGCACTACAGTATATTTGCTCAATATGAGGAACAGGTTGAGGCACTGCGTTATGGTCGAACGGCCTTCACAGAAGCCATATTGGGAAATGGACATAATATTGTTGTCAAATGTCCAGCTAGATAAACGCTGCAGTATAATTCTCCCCATAATCTTTACCATAGAGTTTATTAGTGAAATTGGACGATAGCATAGGGGGCTGCCCTTGTCTCCTTTCTTGAACACCGGGACAATTGTTGACAGTCACCAGGACAAGGGACAGCCCACTGAGGCGGCAGCATTGAATACAGCTACCAGGATAGGTGCCCAGAAACCTGAATCTGATTTATAAAGATCCGGTGGAATTCCATCAGGTCCAGGAGCTTTCCTAGCTGTAAGTCCCTCTATGGCATCCATTACCTCACTTGTATCAAATTTAATTTTGCCTCCACTAACATAAGGTAAAGCATCAACTGTAACGAAATCCGCTGAGTAATACAGTTTTTTAAAATGGGTTTCCCACTCCTCCTTAGTTATGCAGCAATCTAGACCATCACTCGGTTCTTCTACCAAGAACGGTCTTTTAACTAGCGCCCAGAATTTGGTGATGCAATTTAAGGTGGAGGGGTCAAGTATTTCATCCCATGCCTCTCTTCTTAAAAACTCCTTGCGGGATGCAATAACAGCCTTATATTCTTTTCTACACAGTTTTACTCCCTCCCGGTTTCTCGGGGTGGCTGACAGAGCAAGCCTAAGATTACATACGGCTTTAGTACAGTCGTGGTTAAACCACCTAGGACCCCCAATCACCCTTTTCTTAAGGGGAACTGACAGTAATTCTGACACCTTCTATGACAGGTTTTGATAAGCAGCTAGGACCAGCATAGGCTCCTCCCCCAAGGGTACAATTGTTGATATCCTCAGTGCATTTATCAGCAATGTTTTTATAGAGGAAGTCTGGGATGACCATTGACCATTTGAGTCGCCTCCTCCCATCTGTTGTGCACAGCCTGCCTATGCTACAGTTCTGGTTTCCCTTTTTAACCCAGGGTCTCTTTAAACAGATTGTTAGGGGGTTGTGGTCACTAAATTCACTCATCTCAATACTGAATGAATCCAAAAAAATCTGCATCGGCAGAGAGACTAGCATATGATCTATAAAGGTGCCCCTACCATGCCCTTTGAAAGTAGGAATATCAAAGCATTTTAGCGGGTCCCTAAGTATCATAGCCATTGAAATATCGAAATTATTCATCAAATCATTACATAGTTCCCCATCCACAGTATGTTCCATGTGTATGCCTCCCATGCGTTCACAATGCAAGTCTGTTAGAAATTTCTTCAGTGGGTCACCGCTAAGTATGGGCGGATCTAGCGGATCTCGCGTACGTGAATTTGCGAATTTACGGATTCGCAATCCGCAAAATCCGCGAACTCTCGCGGATTTGCGGATTTTTACGTTTTTTGTGTTGGCGAGCGTTCGCGAGGATTTGTGGGCCATTTCGCAATTGCGAACGTACTTTTCAGCTCGCAACGGCCGCGACTATGTTGTTTCTATGTCTGGTTTATCATCACAGGTTCACAGCACCCTCTGTTTAACCACTGGCTCCCTCTGGTACACCCATGCCACCCTCTGGTACATCCTCACTGCCACCCATTAGGTTTGTTTATCACTGTAGATTATGGGGGTGAAAAAAAGCAAGCACACCTGCCCTGCTTCAACTGCCATGAATGAATTTGGGGTTGATTAATGTGTCAGTGATTTTTAAACTTCCAGTCTGGCTGGCACCTGCTTCCTTCCTTATCTGTAATTTGCTTTATGTTGCAGTGAAAGCAAGCACACCTGCCCTTCTTCAACTGCCATGAATTAATTTGGGGGTGACTAATGTGTCAGTAATTTTGAAACTTCCAGTCTGGCTGGCACCTGCTTCCTTCCTTATCTGTAATTTGCTTTCTGTTGCAGTGCAATTTTTTTTCACAGGACCTTTATGGTCTACTTGTAGCTATTCTATGAGCCTGCTGTTTGGGTCATAGCAGGGTCATAGAATAGTTGCAAATAGGCAACTGAACTCTGGAGGGGCCCCTCAGGAAGCACTAAAGTGAATGGTTACTAATGTTAAGTTTGAACTTTTGCACCTGCTGATTGCTTTCAGTTTAGCAAAAATCATTTTTCTGCAATTTCGCGCGATTTGCGGGGCGCCAATTCTATGCGAGATCGGTTTCGGAAGCCGCGAATGCGTGCGAATACACTATTTTTTTTGCGGCGTGTATGTTCGCGTGATTTTGTGCGTGTTCACAAGGCGCTTGTAGCTATACGTTTGCGAAGTTACCCTAGCGGTCGTACACGGGCGCGGCCATCTTGTTTGCGTGACGTAATTCCGTTTCCGGCCGCTATGTGTAATCTCGCAAAGTGTGCTGCTCGCTAGTACAATTGCGCGCATGATCGCGAGGAAAATCTCGCGCGAACTTACCCACGCGGTCGTGAATGGGCGCGGCCATCTTGTTTCTCATTCATTGCTATGGTTCTGGGCATGCTTTCTGTATCCTCTCTGAATCTCTGCCATCCTTTGCTTGTTTGAAGTTTATTTGATCTATTTTACTTATTATCTATCCCTCTATTTTTCTAGCTATATATTTTTGTGTTTTCTGCTACTTTTTGTTAATTTTAAACTACTTTTTTAAACTCTTTTCTTTTCTTCTTCCCTATTCTATTTCTTCTTTATTATTTAACTTCATTTCTGCCCAGACCATGGTAAAGGGAGCCGGGAAGCACCCTGAGAAGGGGAAGGGTCCCGCACCCCGTGCCCGGCTCCCGTGCGGGCGTTTGAGGGGGGAGCTAGTGATGCCACGGGAGATCTTTAGCGCGGAGGAGGTGGCCGCACTAATCTTCCACGTCCAGCGCCGCCTCCCCAAGACCATCCTGGGAGGCGGCAAGATCGCAACCGGCTATGGCATCCGGGAGCGCCGGAAGCGGTGGGAGAAGGTGTGCCGGGCCATGTTTAAGCTCTCTGGGGTCCGGCGCACCTATAACCAGGCCACCCACCGCTGGACGGATGTCATGGACCGGGAACGGGACTTGCTGGACGCGCTCGGCGTAGAGGTCCCCGGGCTTGGTGAGTAGTAGTAGCTATTTCTAGCTATTTCATCACTACTCTGTTTTATCCGGCTCTGTTATTTTCAAATCTTTGTTCTTTACCAAGAGCAATAATGCTGCCGATTACATTGTAGGTAAATTATATTTCAAAATCTTCTATGCATTTCAGGTGCACTGCTCTCCTTCTCAGTAGCCTTGCTTGCTACTATGCTTATTTGTTTTGTATTTTGTGTTCATTTCACTAGCCTGAGAAATTATGTATGAGTTTAGTGTAAAGAACTGCATAATGCTAGACACTAAGGGTCATATTTTCAATTACCGGCGCATCCCTGCAAAGTAGCAGGGATGCGGCAGTAATTGTGCGCCATGCCTCCACCACCGCCACCCGTAAAGGCGGCGCATTGCTGGAGTTGCGTGCCAACGATGGCGCAGCTCCAGCAATGCTCTGGGGTGCCCTATCTCCCCAATGCTGCATCAAGCCGTACGTCGGCTTCAAGCAGGCGCAGGGTTTCAATCACGCATCATTGTCCTAAAAGTGACTGATTGACATCTTGTAGATTTCCCTCAGCCACTTTTAGGGTTCGTTTCTGCGCAGGAACGCCCTCCCTTGCGCCGGAACGCCCCCTGATGGCGCAGGGCTTTACAACATGATGCATCTCCCATATGCGTCATTTTTTTTTTTATATACGCCGCACCATGGGGCCTCTTTTGTTCTGCAGCTGCGTCACAAAAGTCACGCAACAATGGAGGAAAATGAGCCGCAAGGGACTTCTAAATCAGCCCCAACAGACTGAAGTCCAGTACTTCCTTTAGACACATGGCTATAAGAAGAAATAGTGGTGGTGGTCGGTGGATTGATAGTTTGAGTATTCACTGATCTGCAAGCACGATGGACTTTGTCTGTCACTTCGCGTGCTGCGGACTGCTGCCTGCCAGGCCTAGGCAAACCTTTTTAGTAGTCTGTTTAGTGAGTTACATAGGAACTTTCAAAGTCAACGGTCCGCAAATCAGGCAATACGAATAACGTAGTATACCACATGAGATTGGTCAATATATCCCGTGGAATAGTTGCCTATCTATTTGCTATTTCTCCAAAATATTTTGTTATTGTTCTTTTGAAATGTTTAATTTGGTTGACAAATCTCATCCATGTTTTCTGGTCTTTCTTTCTTTCATGTTGTACATCAGCTCCCCCCCAAAGGCAAGAGGACACAGGAGGAGGAGGAGGGTGCGGTTCAGGAGGACGCAGGCCAGGATCGGGCAGGCGAAGGCTCCTTTGCTGGCCCCAGTAAGTTTTAATTTTAATATAGAGTACCTATTTTTTCCTAGCGCTCCTCATTCGATTTTTTCTAAATCGTCTTTGATCTTCTTGTAGACTGGATCTAAATTCTTATCCTGCCTCGACTATGACTCCCTGTGGTATTACTAGATTATTCTTATTAGTCTGTCTGTGTAGCTAACTAAGATTGCACATTTGGCAATTCCATTGGACTCCCATTCTAGTCAGCAATAGCTCTATGCACTGAGTGCAGTCCTCTGGGATTGTCCATAATGTCTTTTCAAGTCTTCTAAATGTTTATGCTTTGATAATTGCCAACAATAAAAAGGTGAATGACCACCAAGAAAGAATAAGATACTACTTTACTTTTGGTTTGGATAGGAGGACAATCCATTCTACTACTGTTGCAGGGACAAATCTGCACAAAACGAACTATGAACACTAAATAGTGCATTGTATATAAATTATAATAGGCGCAGGTAGACTTTCTTTCCACATACCTCAGTGATATCAGACTTTGAAGAACCCCCAATCTCCTTACTGACTAGATAGTGTGGCAGAGTCATTTAGCTCCCAAAGTCACCGATGATTGATCCCCAATGATCATTAGATTATCCAACGCAGGACAAGAGTACGGAGTCAGAGTCAAGAAGTGCCAGAGGAACTCATGCTTGCAAAAATTCCCAAACCTTTAGCTCATCCACTCTAGTCTGGTGGACCAAAAACCACAGAGTCTATTTAAGTTTAAAAGATTTATTAAAAGTAAACACATTTATTAAAATCAAGTTTGTCATAAAAGTAAACGTTTAACTGAAAATGGAAAAGTGCTTAGTGCTAACGATTAATTGGACACATTTCTTGTGGTCGAGCTGAGCTCTCACCTGGTTTGAACTTGAGCTTGACCCTGATCGTGTTCTTAGAAGTCAAGCTTCTGTTAGGAGAAAAAGTGGTGTGTGTTAAAAATAAAAAGCAAGCATTCATCAGTTGTGCTAAAAAGTGCAGCAAGACAACAGCCTTCCCTGGAAAAAGGGACATTTTTACTTTAGAGTAGACAGTTACAAATTATTACATTGTATTTCGTTTTGTTAACATTTCTTTATTCCTCCTAGACCAAATATTATATAGTAGTGAGTGGTGTATTCTAACATTCTTAAATGTACTTTGTAGGTGGAACATCTGGTGGCGGGGCCAGCGCGGAGGTGGTGGTGTTGGACGAGGACTCTGGGGAGGAGGCGGTGCAAGTGCCGGACGTTACTGTGAGGGTTCACACGGTGGTGGCGGGAAGAGGTAAGCTATATATTCCTTACTTATTGAGATTGAAGACTGCATAGTGTGCTTTTTGCACGGGTGTATTATAAATAAACCAGGTAGTAGCCTCCTCTAAATGTACTTCGACTTAGCTGTGAAGTTTTTGGTGAGAAGAATCCTAATAAGATCTTAGATGAACTTGATGGATGGGATGAACAAAAAGCGAAAGAAGGGTGTAAGTAAGTGTGGAAGGACGAGAAATGTTATGATGGCTGGCAAAGAAGAATTATATGTGTTTGCTTGGTCCCCGAGGTGGCTGGGGAGCAAAGAATATGGTATGGTGCATGGCTGGGTCAATGATGAAGCAAGGATGGGTGGAAGGAGAACAGCCTGGGTGGGTGAAACAGAAACTGTATGTGTGCATATACTTTGAATGGATGGATGCCGGGAGCATGGTATTATCTGACTCTTAGATAGCACATGTGTATCTAGAGAGAGTAGATGGTCACTGGATGAACTAAGTGTTACCTTGAAGAGCATGTAACACCGCACCCGCACGTCCGTTCCAGTGTAGGGAAGGCAAGGAAAAGAAATTGTAAATTTGTCCAATACTACCATGAATAGTAGCAGTAGTTTGCATTGCAACTGCAAGCACAGCATATATCCGGTTATTACAGTGGACATTCCGTACCTCTCTTAATAACTTTAGTTTAGGAGGGAGGAGCCAAGCTCGCGAGCGTAATGGTCCCCTTGTAGCTCGGCTCCGTCAGCCCTCTGGCCTGACTCGCATATCCTGCTGCATATCCTGCCCAGAGACGACATATCTTCGAAGAAATAGAATCGCAACATTTCGTTCTTACTCACCGTTTGAACTGGAGGCTTCAGCATGCTGCGGTTCCGAAGTTGTGCCCCCCGAAGGGACCCGGGCCTTCGTGGTGCTGAGACCGGGGCCTCGCCTATTGGATCCGGCCTGGCGTTGTGGTGACCGTCGGCCCCGGCCGAGGGACTGAGCCGCGGGCGAGAGCCATTGTGTGAACATCCCGGTGACCCTGATCCGGGCCTGCCTTGGCGGCCGTGAGGCTGGTGCGGGGCGCGGTGCTCCGTGGATTGATCGTGTGAAGGGGTCCCCCCGCCGCTGCTCCGTCCATCGACCCTGGACCCTCGCACTCGGGCTCTGTCTGTGAGAAGCGCCAGCGATAATACAGGCGGCCCCCCGCCTTAGGCGGCTCTCCTTTCTGCACCGAGACAGCCATTGCTGGGACCTCCTGGATATCTGTAAAGGCCCGCATCTGTGAACTGTCCCGGGAGTCGTGGAGGGGGGTGAAGAGGCTGAACTTACAAAATGGCTGCCGACGACTTGGGCTGTGGATTTCCTCGTGATGGCGGTCTTGGGTTGCTGGACTGCACGGGGGCATGGACATGTGAGCACGAGCCCACGATTGGAGACGTTCTTGATGCCCTGCGATCCTGGCACGCGGCCTTGGCCCCGGTGCTCCTGGAGACTCGTTGCGAACCGCCGCCATCTTAGGTGGACGTTTCTTCATGGTCCCCTCTTGTCTCAGTGATGCCACTGCCTCGTCCCCCTCAGTCGCTATGAGAGATGCTGCCGCTGTTCATAGACGGGTCTGCAGGCCGGTGGCTTTGGAACCTCCTGCTCTTCGATGTTTGGAGTTTGGGGACTTGGATGTCGTGCGGGGGCCCGATCCTCCCCGGGTGCCTGAGAAAAATGGTGACCTGCAGCGTGTTTTTGCCTTGGTGAGGTCGTGTTTCTATTTTGCTGGGAAACCCCCGCTTCTCCGAACGGCGAGACTGAACTCCTGTCTTTTACTGCCCTTGTTACTATTGCTGAGACATTTGAACTGCGTATTTGAACTTTTGTTCACTTGCCTGCCGATTGACCTCCCTGGTCTCCGTCTTTCTCGTAATTATTTTCATTTGTATGCTTGCCTCGCATCGTGTTGCTCACTTCACACTGCCATGTGGTGGGTGGTAATTGTGGTTAGGAAAGGACTGGGGTGAGATGCACGGCTCCCGGTGGTTTACTGGTGTACGGATTCGTGGCGCAGTTGCTCATATTCAAAGTGCTGTGGGAGACCCCCCTGTAAGTTCTATGGCGCTCGAAGTCGTGTCGTTCTGGTTCAAACGTAATATGATTGTATGGTTGGGCGGAGGGCTGTGGCCAACCGTATTTATTTCTGCCCTTTTGCTCCTCCCTCCCATTTCTTATTTTTGTTTTCATGTTCTTCTTTTTGTCTCTTTATTCCTCTTCTCTCTTGTCTCTACTACATTTCGGGTTCTGGTTTAGGGCGACAGGCGCGCTGTTTGGAGGGTAGGCCGTAGCCTTCTGCAGGGGTGCTGGGTGGGATGGGTGGGTTGGGTCTTCTTTGATGTTTTATTTTCCTCAGTTCTATGGCCCTTTTGTGTCCCTTTATTGGAGTGCCACGTCTGTCCTTGCCTTCCGTGGTAATATTGGGGTGGGGACTGTAACGTCGCTGTTCTTCTTTTTATAGTTCTGCTGCTTTCCATTGCGACTCCCATGCCCTCCTCGTTGCTAATATTCCTGCTCTTTTATGTGTTCCTCGCACGGGGCGCTTGTTTCGGCGAGGCATTCTTCTCTTTCAATCTGTGTTTTCCTTTCCCTCTCTTCTTTCTTCCCCCTTCCTCCCCCTCCCCCCCCCTTTTTTCCTTCTCTCCTAAGGTTAGTATGACGGGTCAGTCTTGGTGATGTCGCTATTCCGGCCCCTTTGCTCTGTTTCCAATGTGCTACTGGGTGGTGGGTGTGCAAAGTTGTTAGTAATTGCATATTGATTTGTGTTCACCGCACCTGTTTTTTATACCGATGTATACAGTGCTGATACTCCTGCATTGCTGCCCTTTAGCTTTTCTGTTGCCAATGTTTTGTTAGGGAATCCGGATTCCTCTATGTTGTAGCTGAGCCTGTCATACTCCTTATTGCTATGTTATAAAATTAACCTTCTTTGCTCCTGGTTGCTGGCCGTCTAGATCCTCTTTCCTCCCCCTTTTAAGATTGTATTGAACGCGCTCCTTTACGATTGATTCTGTAACTTTCATGTTGGATTTCTTGACTGCTTTTTCGTATCGTGGCCGGCCAGTTTGGTTGTAGGCCCAGCTTTGTATATCCTTTCTATACAAATAAAGGTTTCTAAAAAAAAATAAAAAAAAAAATAAATAACTTTAGTTTAGTAGTAGTACGTCATTCATGTGTGGGTGTATCTAAGCATGAGCGCAAAATCCGCTCCGATCGCGGATTTTGCGGATTTTCGGTAAATCCGCGATCCGCGAACTCTCGCGAATTTACCGAGAATCCGCAATCCGCGATCGGAGCGGATTTTGCGGTCAAAAGTTCAAGCCTAACATAATTTACGATGGCGCCGGCAAGCTGCCAGCGCCATCCTCAAATGGTTACTTAATTAGCTTCGACAGGAAGCTCTAACAGATAAGATAAAGCAGGGGCTCGAGCGCCTGCTTTATTTTATCAGTTGGAGCTTCCTGTTGAAGCTAATTAAGTAACTTTTGCAGGATGGCGCTGGCAGCTTGCCGGCGCCATCGTAAATTATTTACATGGTGTGTCTTCTTGAATAAATATGTGCCCTAGTTGAAGCTTAAATTCAGTGACTCATTCATTAGCCCAAAAATAATCGTGAGCGTTCTGGAGGCTGGGCAGGTGTGCCTTGTTCCCAAATATACCATGGGAAATCCGCTGTGATGCTGGCCAGAGGCATTTGCATCTTTGGCTTTCACGTGCGCAATACCCCTGCTGTTCCTGTGACCAGGGGCTTCTGTCTCTTAATCTGCTGCTCTGATCGGTCTCTGACCTTTTGTATACACACAAGGGGCATGTTCGCTCGCATGGAAGCCCCGTCCGTTTGGCCCCACCCACACACTCGAGGTGTGCACCCGCCCGTCTTCCCGCCATTTACCCACTATGATGGACATTTCACTCAAGGGACCCCTGCGCACTTCGGCGCGATTGCATAGTAGTAAGAACACACACTTGGTCGCTGGAACTAGTTGAAGCGCAAATGCAGTGACTCATTCATCAGCCCAAAAAAAATCGTGAGCGTTGGGAGGCTGGGCAGATGTGCCTTCTTCCCAAATATACCATCGGAAATCCGCTGTGATGCTGGCCAGAGGCATTTGCATCTTTGGCTTTCACGTGCGCAATCCCCCTGCTGTTCCTGTGACCAGGGGCTTCTGTCTCTTAATCTGCTGCTCTGATCGGTCTCTGACCTTTTGTATACACAAGAGGCATGTGCGCTCGCATGGAAGCCCCTTCCGTTTGGCCCCGCCCACACACTCGAGGAAGCCCCGCCCCCAAATCCGCCGATCCGCAAAATCCGCGGATTTTGCGGATCCACGATCCGTGAATCCGCAAATTCGTGAATCGTGGATCCGCAAAATCCGCCCATGCTTAGGTGTATCACTGTTCACTCAATAATAAGCAAAGCACCTAAAGTCATCCCATATGTCATCAAATACATCCCATGTGAAGTGATAGATAATCAAATTATTTAGCTTCTTCATCTTCCTTTTCTAGTACTCATTTGCACTGTAGGGTGAAAGGTAAATTAATTAAGCAGTAGCCCTTGTAACAGAGTATTCTCAGTGCCACCCGTAATAGAAAAGTAATAGCTTCACCACCTGCATGTACTGGACCGGTACAGTAACGCAAGTCTGTCTCACTCATCATGGTGTGCGTCTGTTTTTCTCGGGTGCAAGTTCACTGCGCTGGCATTCTGCCGGCTTGCATAAGATAACGTACCAATTTTCCTAAACAAGAGAGAAGAAGAAAAATAAAACTGGTGTACTGTCATAGTCGACTGTAATGGAAATCCATAGTGGTCGTAGAATTGATTCATTAAACTCCCACTAATGTTAGAGCAAGGATGCAGAAGTGGGAGGTTAGATAGATACTGTCCTCAATAGTTATGTACTGTGCTTTCAATTTCCTACTTGTACTGTGACACAACTTTCGGCTCAATCACTTTGTGTTATTAATGTTAAGGAACATTGGTTACAGACTATGTCTTTCTTTCTTCATATAGTTGCTCCTTCCAAATCGACATCACGGAGGGAGCAGGCTCGAATGGCCCGGCAACGGAGGCTGGATGCCACTGTCGCCGAATATCGGCGGCTGGTGGCCCTGGAGGAGGAGGACACGCAGTCAACCGGTGGAACCACAACATCCTCCACTGGGACAGCTGCATCCTCCTCCATGCCCCCACAGACTGCCAGCCAGCGCAGTGCTCCAGCGGTACGGAGCTTGGCTACCAAAGCCAACCGCCACCGCCAAGCAGCAAAGACATCAGCTGCCCCCACAGGAGTTGCAAGGCACGCCAGCGCCGCTTAGGACTCAGAATGTCCTACCTGGAGCAGGAGGTCCTTAGGTACAAGAACTTGGTGGAGGGCCTCCACTTCGACCATGCCACCCTCCGTAAGGAGTATGATGCCCTGGCCGCTAAATTCAACAGCAGCACCCTCCCGTAGTGTAGTGTCCCTTGCCCTTTTTTTAGAGACTTTTGGGGGGGTGGGATTTGGGAGTTGAGTTCTTTTTGGGACTTTTGAAAGACAATCGTTGGGGTTAGGGAGGGTCTTGCGGGAGATTATTTTGTTAGGGCTACATAAATATACTTTTTTAAACTTTATCTGACCATACCTGTTTTTTACTGCTTTTGAGTCTGGTGGGTGGGGGTTTAACAGTAAGTTTGTTTTCCTGAAGAGTGCTAGGACTTTAGTAGTACTACCGCCAATCTCTCGTCTAGTCCTAATACTCCATTATACTACCTCCCTCCAAACGCTTATCTTACCTGTAATTTGTGTTTGAAATTAGGGCTAGGCCCAGGGCTGGCTCCACGGGAAATGGGGATTAAGGTTGGCAATCCTGGGCGGATGAAATGTCCTCATTGCGGTGGTACTAGTGGTGTGACACAGTGGCAGTTGCATGCCTATGGAAAAAAAGAAAACGAAACCTGGTTTGTCCTTACTGTAGCATTACAACGGTTACGGTACGATAGAGAATATAGCAGGTGACAGTACACTAGAACAGTGCCACAATGTAGCCTAACAAATGGTAAAGTATTGCAAGTATAACTAGTACTTGCGTTGAATTTATTTGACATTGGCTCCTACTACTACAAGAAATAGTACTGAAGCTGAGTAAGTCTAGAATATATCCTCGGATTCCTTCACCAGCCAGTTGCTATGACCTTATCCTCCCCAGCAAGTGTGTGGAATTATTGATGTCATTTAGTCACACATCAAGCAAAACCACACAGCCCGGGGAAGAGGGTTAGGGTTTGGAAAATGGATGGGAATGGGGGTTTCTTTTTGGGTAGGTTTTGTTGAGAGAAGAAAAAAAAAGCACAGCATGGACAAACAATAATTGAAGATAAAGAAATCTTTGGGTACAAACTAAAGCTAACCACAAATCTTTTAAGTGACATAAATGAAGTACATGCCCTACTACATGCATTGTTACTGAAAAGTAAGTAGTACTAGAATGCGACAGTACAGGGCTGCAGCGTTTTGACTAGCCTATCTCTGCACTCAGAGAAACACTTCTTACATTAAATTAGGTTTAAAAATTAGCCGAATGAAAACCTATAGAATGGCTGTAGGGATCAATTTAGAAGCAGAGAGAGATCCAAGAAATGCAGTCACACTCATAGAAGAAAACAATGGATACTGTATCTGTATGTTGTTGGAGTTGTCCTGTTGAATTTGGTAAGTAAGTTGCATGCAGCAAACAATTCCTCTTATTAGCGGCACGCCTCCATTCCAGCTGACGCTTCGTCCATCAATGTTGGTGACCACTGACAGAAGACACCCTGTCCACTGCCTGCCTGGCGGATGTTGACTGAAACCCGGCCTGTAATTATTGAAAACAGGAAGTGCTATTACAATACCACTGATAAATAAATATAAGGTATGCTCGCTGTGTGGTGCAAAAAGTCACACTTTGATTTTCCTAATAGACAGTACAATATTTTTGAAATTGCGGACTCTGTCTGAGTCACCTTTTGAAGGATAAATAAGTATGGCCAAATTAATTTAGTGGATCTTTCCCCTCAAGCTAGGTGTACTGTAAACTGTGTTTTAGAACAAAATTAGACCTTCCCAGCAATGCCCCCACCAAGACCCTTACTAAAGCCAGTCTCAAAAATGTAGAAGACCCACAATCAGATCTCAAAAAACGAGGCCTAGCAGAAAAATGGTGACAAAACGTACTTTGAAAGTAAAAGTAGGCCCAAATACCCCCTTACCCACCGTGGATTGTATTCAAACCACTTGCAAGCAAGCAAAAGTATCCATAGTCAGCATCGCTCCAAGAGTGCTCTAAGACCCCAGAACTCAGTTGCAAAAATCTAGAACACCCCGAAACACATGCAATCCTGCTGCTAGGGCTAACCTTAACGAACCCTAAGTTACTAAGTGCCAAAAGGCTTTTCCTTATGGATTTTGTCCAAACCACTTCTATCCGGTATTCGACCTTCCCAGGAATGCCCCAAGACCCGCCAACCCACCCGCAAAAAAGCACGCGACAACACCCCCAAACAGCCAAAAAGCAAAATCTCATACTTACAATATCTCTCGGCCTTCGGTCCAAACGCGCTGTGCAGCTAGGTCATCATCATAACTCCTGTTTTCCACCACGGATTTCCTGAAAAGCAAATGCAATCAAGATTAGACTGTCGCAGCAGTGCTCCGACAGAGACACCAAAACCCACCCACAAACACCAGGAAGCCCCCCAAACAGGCCCCGGAAAACGCTACATTGAGCAAGATGTCAGAAGAAATAGTAAAAATAAATTTTGCATGGATTTTGTCCAATCCACTTCTATCCGGTATTCGACCTTCCCAGGAATGCCCCAAGACCTGCCAACCCACCCGCAAAAAAGCACGCGACAACACCCCCAAACAGCCAAAAAGCAAAATCTCATACTTACAATATCTCTCGGCCTTCGGTCCAAACGCGCTGTGCAGCTAGGTCATCATCATAACTCCTGTTTTCCACCACGGATTTCCTGAAAAGCAAATGCAAACAAGATTAGACAGTCGCAGCAGTGCTCCGACAGAGACACCAAAACCCACCCACAAACACCAGGAAGCCCCCCAAACAGGCCCCCGAAAACGCTACATTGAGCAAGATGTCAGAAGAAATAGCAAAAAAAAATTCTGCATGGATTTTGTCCAAACCACTTCTATCCGGTATTCGACCTTCCCAGGAATGCCCCAAGACCCGCCAACCCACCCGCAAAAAAGCACGCGACAACACCCCCAAACAGCCAAAAAGCAAAATCTCATACTTACAATATCTCTCGGCCTTCGGTCCAAACACGCTGTGCAGCTAGGTCATCATCATAACTCCTGTTTTCCACCACGGATTTCCTGAAAAGCAAATGCAATCAAGATTAGACTGTCGCAGCAGTGCTCCCAGACCCCAAAAGTCACCCACAAACACCCAGAACCCCGCCAAAGAGCACCTCAAAGGCAAGCAAGTCAGCAAAAACGGCAAGACATTTCCGCCTCATATTTGGTCCAAAACACTTTTATCCGTTATTAGAGATTCACAGCAATGGGCCCAGAGCCGTCAACTCACCCGCAAAGAAGTAGAAGAACACCTCCACAAGTGCTGAGTCTTTCTTCATTGGGCGTAATCCAGCCCTCTGCTTTGAGGGAAATAGGAGTCTGGAGGAGGAGGATAGAGGAGCATGTTCTTCTGAACTTGTGAACCTGAGGAATGTAGACTGCGGCACCTTCAAATCAATAAGCAAACAAGTGAAGACAGTTCTGCTGATGGGCTTGTTTTTGTGATTAGGTGATTAAAGTTTGAATTAAATTAACTGTGCAAAACAAAGAAAGACAGACACACAGGAATAAAAGTGAATAAGGACGAAAAAGAAAGTTATTGATTCATTGTCTCATTTTCAGGGCTCGGTGTCAGGGAATAAGAATAAGAGTTCGTCATCATACTCTGCGAATTCAGGCAGGATGAGGTCAGCGTCACCGAACAGAGAACAAATTCCCTCATCTACGTTGCTGTCCTCCTCGTCTTCATGCGGCGTGCTTTCTCGTACTTTGTAATCTGGTGGTATGAGGTGCTGATTCATCTTGATCATTGTTAGCCTCTCCACATTTTTGGGCAAGAGGCGGCTCCGTTTGGGAGTTACAATGCCACCAGCAGCACTGAAAAAACGTTCAGAAAACACACTTGCGAGTGGGCAAGACAAGTAGTTTATAGCCAGGTTGGAGAGCTGTGGCCACAATTGTTTTTTCCCATGCCAATACTGCAATGGCTCATCATTAAGGCAGACCTCTGTTGAGTCATTCAGATAGTCCTGCACCATCGACTCAAGGTCCTCAACGGTTCCTCCACTTTGCTTACTTTTTGCTGTGCTTGTGACCTTTTGTCGAGAACCATACCCAAGCAAAGTTAGCCAATCCTCTTCAGCAGCCAATGTTACTCTTGTGTGTGGTGCAGATGATCCAGTTGCCGGTGTCTTTAACGGCTGAGAGGTCACTTGTGCCACAGCCACAGGTGCAGAAGTGGATTCTTTTGACTGGAGATGGCCTGCTGATGCTGATGCTGATGTACTGCCTTCTCCTTCAATATCCTGCCGTTCTTTTTCAAACCTCTTGGCTGACCAGGCTAGCCAACGTTTGTACTTTTTAACATCTTCATCAGCAAAAGGAAAGAATGCTTGGCCTGCCAGCGCCTTTTTGTAGCGTGGATCCAGAATAGTAGCACAAATGTAATGCTGTTCTGAGTTGATCATTTTAAGACGTTCATCACCACGTAGGTGCTCTAATAATTTCTCCGACAAAACAAAAGGGTCTTTGTTTTTTTCATCTTTTCCTAACTCAGAAGACACCGCCTTCAGTTGGTGCTCCAGCATGCACAACAATGGGATAGCTTTTCCCAAATTACAGTCCTTCTTGCTGACTGCACGCGTGAAGAACTCAAAAGGACGAAGCATTTCTGTCAGGCTTTTAACTATTTCCCAGTGCGCCGCATCCATCCTCAGGTCCTTCTGAGCTGTACCCAGTGTTAAGAAATAGTGATCGAGTACCGTATACTGCTCATACCGACGCTCAAGCATGTAGAAGGTTGAGTTCCAACGTTTTGCCACCTCCTGGATGAGTGCTTTCACTGGCATTCGACGTTCATGTAGCAGGCTCCTCAGATGCTTCCGGGCCGTAAAAGAATGGCTGAAAGGGTTGCACATTTTTCGGCAGGTGGCCATTACCTCGCACGCTGGACTGTCTTTATCACTCAAGAATTTTTGAACTACCAGGTTGATACAGTGCGTCAAACACGGCACTCTGAAATAGTCACCCAGCGCCATGGCCTTAACTACATTGGCGCCATTATCCGTGGAAACATAACCAATCTGGCGTTTTTTTGGGGACAGCCAGTGAAAGACCTTTTTGTTAAACTCGTCCAAAATGTTTCGTGCTGTGTGACTTTTCTCCAAGCCAAACATGGCTAGTGTTGAATGTTTCCGAGCGGCTTTAAAAACTTGGTCCGGGTCAACACCTGCGTTTAGCTTTGCTTTAACCCCTGAAAAAGAGACCCAGTGTGCAGTGATGCACATGTAATCAGCGCCTGCGCCACTGGTCCACATGTCTGTTGTCAAATGTATAGTGTGAACAGCACTCTTCTGCAAAGATGCCCCAATCACCTCCAGCACATCGTCATGTAGTGCTGGAACCGCAACTCTGGCAAAATAGAACCGGCTAGGAACCTTCCATTTAGGGCAGAGCGCTGCCACTAATTCTAGAAAACCTACCGCTTCTACAAAAGAAAAAGGGAGAAGGTCCACAGCTTGCATTTTAGCCAGCTTAGTGTTATACAGACGCGTCAGTGGGTGGTTGCGTTCATATGGCGCGTCTGAAGAAAACATGGTTCTAATGTTGCCCTGGACCAAGCATTTACGGGATGATAATGACTTCGTTGACCCAATTATGCTCGCTGGTGAACTTTTTCGCGTTGGTGTCTCACTCGCTCCAACACTCTTAGTGTGCCTCACATGGGGTGTGCTGCTGACAGGGGTACTGGGTGTAAGTGAAGTGTTTGACACATCTTCTTCCTCCTCGTCATCATCAGATGAAACATCAACGTTTTCTTGACTTCCAATTCGGGCTTCCTTGATCGCCTTTAGGTGCGCAAACCATTGGACAGTGTGCTGTCTCCTAAGATGACCCTCTGGCCTCCGGTACCACAGTTGGTACCAAACTTACCACGACTAACTGCAAGCTTACAAATGGTACAAATGGCGAACTTTTCCCTTTTTGGGCAAACAGTAAAGAAGTCCCAAACTGGGGACTTGAAGTGTCTGTGGGGGCCGGAGGAGGCGGCGATACTGGTGGTGGTGGTCATGCTGCTAATGCCAGATGAAGTGGAGGATCTGGATTGCCTAAGTTTTGTACGTTGTGCACTTTCACCGCCACTAATTAAGGTCGAGGTGGATGGAGGTCCCTTCTTGTGAGAAAGAAATATGGAAGCGGTACGAGTTGGTGTACTACTTAACTCCAATGATTGTGGTGTTTCCACTGCCTCCTCGTCGACAACATCATCATCATCACGCTCAGCAGCTTTTCGGGCTAGGGTCAAAATGTCTGTTTGCTGCATACCCGCTGGGGCTGCAGTGACCTTTATGATGACTGGGTCGTCGTTGTCAGAGTCTTCATCAGCAGCAGTATCCGCCACTTCTTGTTGAGCCTCATCATCACACTCCATAACTCTGAGACTTTGGACGAGCTTCCTTTTACGCTTAACTACCTTTGTCAGATCATGGTGTGCCTCACTCTCAGACGGCAGTGGTGCTGGTTCCCAATTTTGATCCGTATCATCAGAAGGAGGTGTGCTTGAAGAAGATGTAGACACCACCCTTGATCTCTTCCTTGCTAGGGGTGTGGAAGACAATGAATGATCATCAGGAGGAGTGTCTTCCTCAAATGATACCTCGCCTTGATTGTCGATTTCCTGATGTGCCCCTACTTCGGGAGGAACAACTATTGTGGGCACTTGTGACCCTCCATGCACCTCTGCTTGCGCATCTCCTTGCGCTGCCTCTCCTTCCACATGTACTTGGGCTTGTACTTGCACATGTGGTTTTTGTTGCGACTGTGGTTGTTCAACACTCGTCAGATGAGTTACAACAACCTGTGTTGATTGAGGGACATTGCTGCTACTTTCTTGCGATGAGCCAACATCACTGGTCGATGGTGATTGAACAACTAGACTAAGTGCCTCTGCAGCAGTGAAGGGCTTGGACTTAAGTTGGCGTGGTGGTGGTGGTGGCACTGAGCCCAATGGAGCGGGGGTGCTGCTCCCAGCTTGGTCCCCAGCAGATCCCGCTGCTGCTGCAGGCATACTTTTTTTTTACTCCCAAAAAAAGGGGCGGCCGGCACACCAGTCTCCTTGGTAACTTGCTTCTTCTGCTCCTTACTGGCAACTTTCTTGCTATAGGAGCTACGGGGAACTTTTTTTGGGGCCATCTTCTTCAGAGCAGGTCAGAACAGCAGGCAGCAGTTGCACGAGTTGCAGAGTTGTCTGTGTCCAGACGTGACGTCGCGTGACGTTATGTGAGTCTTGTGCACCTAAAAGCAATGGAAGACAGAGGAACATCAGTTCAGTTATACACCCCAAAAAATCGAAAAACACAGAAAAATCAGCACAATCCCTTGCCATCCATGATGTTTACATTCAAGACACCACACAGAAAGACTAGGCCCATGCAACACTCACTACCCCTGGGCATAATGGATGAAAAGTAGGCAAAATAAGTGCAGGCCTCAGATACTGCCTCTCTACAAAATGGCCCCTTGCACCCCAAGCACATGTTGCCTGTACCCGCCAGCACTCAAAATGGCCACCACCACCACCCACATGGCCAGTCCACATCAACAGTACACCCCAAAAAAACCGAAAAACACCCAAAAATCACCACAATCCAATGCCATCCAGGAGGTTTACATTAAAGAGAGTGAGACCCCACAGGCACACTCAGTCCATGCACCACTACCCCTGGGCAAAAGGCCACACCAGCAGCCCCAAAAAAACGACAAAAAAAACAAAAATCAGCACAATCCCAGCCCATCCATGGCCTCAATGATGTTTAAATTCAAGAAGACACCCCAAAGAAAGACTAGGCCCATGCAACACTCACCACCCCTGGGCAAAGGGCCCCACCAGCAGCCCCAAAAAACAACAAAAACAACAAAAATCAGCACAATCCCAGCCCATCCATGGCCTCAATGGTGTTTAAATTCAAGAGGACACCCCACAGAAAGACTAGGCCTATGCAACACTCACCACCCCTGGGCAAAGGGCCCCACCAGCAGCCCCAAAAAACGACAAAAACCACAAAATTCAGCACAATCCCAGCCCATCCATGGCCTCAATGGTGTTTAAATTCAAGAGGACACCCAACAGAAAGACTAGCGCCATGCAACACTCACTACCCCTGGGCATAATGGATGAAAAGTAGGCAAAATAAGTGCAGGCCTCAGACACTGCCTCTCTTCAAAATGGCCCCTTGCACCCCAAGCACATGTTGCCTGTACCCGCCAGCACTCAAGATGGCCACCACCACCACCCACATGGCCAGTCCACATCAACAGTACACCCCAAAAAAACCGAAAAACACCCAAAAATCACCACAATCCAATGCCATCCAGGATGTTTACATTAAAGGGAGTGAGACCCCACTGGCACACTCAGTCCATGCACCACTACCCCTGGGCAAAAGGCCACACCAGCAGCCCCCAGAAAACGACAAAAAACACAAAAAACAGCACAATCCCAGCCCATTCATGGCCTCAATGGTGTTTAAATTCAAGAGGACACCCCACAGAAAGACTAGGCCCATGCAACAATCACCACCCCTGGGCAAAGGGCCCCACCAGCAGCCCCAAAAAAGGACAAAAACCACAAAATTCAGCACAATCCCAGCCCATCCATGGCCTCAATGGTGTTTAAATTCAAGAAGACACCCCACAGAAAGACTAGGCCCATGCAACACTCACTACCCCTGGGGATAATGGATGAAAAGTAGGCAAAATAAGTGCAGGCCTCAGACACTGCCTCTCTTCAAAATGGCCCCTTGCACCCCAAGCACATGTTGCCTGTACCCGCCAGCACTCAAGATGGCCTCCACCACCACCCACATGGCCAGTCCACATCAACAGTACACCCCAAAAAAAACGAAAAACACCCAAAAATAACCACAATCCAATGCCATCCAGGATGTTTACATTAAAGACAGTGAGACCCCACAGGCACACTCAGTCCATGCATCACTACCCCTTGGCAAAAGGCCACACCAGCAGCCCCAAAAAAACGACAAAAAAACACAAAAAACAGCACAATCCCAGCCCATCCATGGCCTCAATGGTGTTTAAATTCAAGAAGACACCACACAGAAAGACTAGGCCCATGCAACACTCACCACCCCTGGGCAAAGGGCCCCACCAGCAGCCCCAAAAAACGACAAAAACCACAAAATTCAGCACAATCCCAGCCCATCCATGGCCTCAATGGTGTTTAAATTCAAGAAGACACCCCACAGAAAGACTAGGCCCATGCAACACTCACTACCCCTGGGCATAATGGATGAAAAGTAGGCAAAATAAGTGCAGGCCTCAGACACTGCCTCTCTTCAAAATGGCCCCTTGCACCCCAAGCACATGTTGCCTGTACCAGCCAGCACTCAAGATGGCCACCACCACCACCCACATGGCCAGTCCACATCAACAGTACACCCCAAAAAAACAGACAAACACCCAAAAATCACCACCATCTAATGCCATCCAGGATGTTAACATTAAAGAGAGTGAGACCACACCACAGGCACACTCAGTCCATGCACCACTACCCCTGGGCAAAAGGCCACACCAGCAGCCCCAAAAAAACGACAAAAACACAAAAATCAGCACAATCCCAGCCCATCCATGGCCTCAATGGTGTTTAAATTCAACAAAACAGTTGTATCATGCACCCATAACCAACCCTGGTCCTACTGGATACTGTGGCTACCCACAATATATTTTATTTAATGTTCTGAAAAAGTTCCAAAATTGTAGTTGCAGCAACTGTAATGCCCCAAAAAAACGTACTGGTGAAAGTTGATTTCTAATCCAAAAGTGATCCACAGAAAGTCAAAAAGGCCTTAAATCCAAATATCCAGCAGCACCCACAAAAAGTAATCCTTCCAGGTCAAGGTCCAAATGAAAGTGACCAGCACATGAAGAAAGCACTGGGAGGAGCCTGCTGGACAGGAACAGGAAGCTGGAGACTGTGGGGCACTACCTTCCTCCCCCCCCCCAAAAATGGACTCCTTGCAAAAAAAAAGGCCATGCAAATGTCAACCTGAGGAGTGATTCTGATAAAAATCATCATTTTCTGAAGGTTTATCCTGTTTGCTGGTGGATTTCTTGTGCAGAATTGCAAAATCTCTATTTCGCGAGTGCGAGATTGTTCCTGTCCGCCGCAACTACGTGTTCGCAATTGCGAACTCTCGCGAGGTGTGCTGTGCAAGGTGGCAAGCCGTGATTACGTATTCGCGGGCGCCAAACTCCCGCGGGATCCCGCAGCAAGATCCAAAATGGCGCAGCACTCGCAAAATATGATCGAGAAAAACAACTCGGCAAACGCTTAGTGACGGAAAGTGAACGCCGTGCACCACGCCGCACGCCGCAATATTGTATCACCAAGCAAAAAATCAGCCGCGTGCGAATTCACGGATTTGCCGAAAATCCGAAAAATCCGCGATCGGAGCGGATTTTACGCCCATGCTTAGTCACCGCAGGGATGCACATTAAAGTCCCCCATGATCATATAATTATGACCCAGATCTTTCGAAAAGGTAGTAATGAAGGAATTCAATACAGAAATTTGATTAGAGCCTGCACTATCGTGAGTTGCATTATAAAAATTCACCAAGCCAGCCCGACAGTTTTCTCCATACAAGACTAATCCCATTACTCCGGTGTGCTGTGAATCATTTCTATGCATTTTACATGGTACTAGTATAGAGACAAAAATTACAAGACCCCCCTTTGGCCTACCCCTTGTTGATGGAATAGCTGGCACATAGAAGGCCTTGTACCCTTCCTGGTGAAGATCACACCCCACCAACCAAGTTTCTTGTAAACAAATGATCTTAAATTGTTTAATGTAATTAACCCAATTTCCGTCAGCCATTTTGGCAGCCAAGCCCGCAATATTCCATGAAACGACAGAACATCCAGATGCTATATCCTGTGGGTTCTTTGGGTGTATAGATTCACCTGAAGCCACAGTGCCCTGCGCCGCAGGTACCTCCCGTCAATCACACATCTCAAGTCCAGACAGGGATTCAAACCTGTTCTGTGTGTTGGCACTGGACCCATGGTGATAGCGTCCAGCGCTATTAGTCCTATTGTAGGTTTCATCCATCCATCCTGGCCCGCGTGGGTTAGTGATGTTATAAGTAAACTGTGTATCCATGACTGGGGTCTGTGGTTCAAACAGGCGCTTAGTTAACCTTTGTTGAGGGGTGGGTTTGCACAAATTGCGTAAAAGTACCCCAGTGGACGAACACAAATACTGTTCTCATTGTAAACTAGTGAGGAAGATCTTAAAAGAACAGTTGCCACATGCTGGGGATGTTTAAAATTTACAACAATGCAATCCCCATTGCCCATCTTTTTGGAAGGGCCAACCCAGTTCACCCTCCTTACAGCCATTACCTGATATGAGTAAGAAATGGGAAACCCGCAGTTTTTATTAAGCCATGCCACTGTCTTATTCTTCAATGATGCATGGGATTCATCATAAGGTGAGGCGGGATGAGTACCACAAGATGGAACATTCGTCAATACTGCCACAAACGGTGCACAGTCAGGTGGTAGGTTCAGGTTTCGATTGTTCCTGGGGGTCTCGGGGCTGGAACACTTCGTAGGGCTGGATTGGGTTGAGTCAACAAAGCAGGTGCAACTGGGACAACTGGTGTACTTAATGCCTCATTGGTATTGCTCGCTACTGCACCAGTATTGCGAGTGTTCTGATGGCCTTTTGCCTTCGTCGCATCCTGCCCTTTTCCAACAGCCTTAGCCCTTCCACTAATTGGTGCAGCCAGGTGTGCAGACACCAGACCGCCCAACCTAGCTACTTCCGTGACCAGGGTCTCAATCTGACTGGTCAGTGGTTTAATTATCTCCTCTATTTTCACTGCAAGTTTTGCTTCTAGATTTTTAATAAGGGAGGCAAACTGTTCAGAGTTTAAATTGAGACCACTGTCATTATTTCCAGTAAACACAAAAGGGTTTATGGTAGGGCTATGTGCTTCTTTTCCATCCAAGTCTCTTCTTTTAGTACTATGGTTCCCCCCCCGTTTTTGATGTGCTATCCTGCAGGTTCGGACTGGCCTTATAGCAGGCGGAGCCTCACCTGATTCCTCGCTTGACAGGACATGTTGGTCTGAGTGTACCTCAACGCTCACTATAATGGGCATCTGCGGTTCTACTCTGGTGTCTCCACTTGTATTTGCCGCAGCCTCTATAGTCGTCCTTAGAGGAGACAGCTCTGGGAGCTCCATTGTCGAAGAGCCCTTTCCTAGAGAGGCACGCCTTTCAATATTTATCTGGCTAACTTTCTTCACCATATAGTTGTCGATGGAGCCGGGACCTATTGCAGGTTTATCACTTTTAGTTTTAGACATCTTAAGTAAATATGGAACAATATGTGAACTCGTGTAAGGCACTACTCACTCATACAAAATAAAACAAAATACAGAATAAAGTCTCACGTGAATAAAAACAGTGAAGGTCCAATTAAGAAGATGTAGGGTCCCTGGCCCAGCCCAGTCTCCTCAGGCCTCTGAAGGCCACAGAGGGCCCGCCCTTTGCCCGGGCTTCGCCCGGCGCGTCCCGCGCGCGTCCCACGGGACGTGGGACTGGCGTTGCCTTTATGCGCCTCCTGGCGCTCTTGTGGGCGTGGCTGGTGGTGGGAGGGGCCCTGCGGAGCCAAACCCGGCGGGGAAACAGGCGGAGCAAGGCCCGGCCCTTGGTGGCTGGTGCGGCTCTACGGCAGAGCAAAGCCCGGCCGTGAAATCTCCAACAAGCAAACAGGTACCCCCGCTGAACTCGGCCCTGGCGCTGCCTTTATGCGCCTCCTGGCGCTCTTGTGGACGTCGCTGGTGGTGGGAGGGGCCCGGCGGAGCCAAGCCCGGCCGGGAAACAGGCGGAGCAAGGCCCGGCCCTTGGTGGCTGGTGCGGCGCTACGGCGGAGCAAAGCCCGGCCGTGAAGTCTCCAACAAGCAAACAGGTACCCCCGCTGAACTCGGCCCTGGCGCTGCCTTTATTCGCCTCCTGGCGCTCTTGTGAGCGTCGCTGGTGGTGGGAGGGGCCCGGCGGAGCCAAGCCCGGCCGGGAAACAGGCGGAGCAAGGCCCGGCCCTTGGTGGCTGGTGCGGCGCTACGGCGGAGCAAAGCCCGGCCGTGAAGTCTCCAACAAGCAAACTGGTACCCCCCTTATATATATAGGCTGGGTTCTGCCTGTAAAATATAGTTTTTGCTTGCATCATGTTCTTTTCTGTGTGCACTATAGCTCTCTCTCTGTGTGGCATATTGTTATGTGTCTAAGATCACACTGTGTGTCAAGATTCATTTTAGTTGAATGTGGCTGAATAAGTTGCTTTGTTCATGTGTTTAGAAATATGGTAATGATGTATTCGTGAAGTGAGTAAGGCTATAGGATATGCAGAGCTAGACAGACCTATGCAGAATGTGTGTCAGGCTTCTTAATGTCCCAATTAGTCTCTATGCTGTGCAATAAAGATACAGGGTGTGCTGTTGAAAAGAGAAATGAATGTAATGTCTTGCTTATATATATGTCGTCTCTGTTTTGCCTCTAAAGTATAGTTTTTGCTTGCATCATGTTCTTTTCTGTGTGCACTATAGCTCTCCCTCTGTCTGGCATATTCTCATGTGGCTAAGATCAGACTGTACGTCAAGATTCATTTAAGATGAATCTGGCTGAATGGCATTGATTGGTGACATCTTAATACTCTTAATTCTCCTCAGAGGTCTCACTGATACTTAGTCCTTTTGATCCCACAATAATAAGAAGTTGGCACAGAAGCTGAAATTTAAAAGATCATTTTTATTAAAGTCAAATGAGTTGAGACTACGTCTCATAGAGGCCTTAGCAACTGAATGAGGCAGTTTAAAGAGTACAGAACACTGGGGCCTTATATATGTGAGGGTTACATACTCAGCATAAAAGCGAGGGGCAGTCTTGGCTGATGAAAGCAAGCAAAATGACTAATTTGCGTATGCAAAATCTGCTTTCTTAGCAAAGTGTGAGGAGATTTACTTCTTCATACAGCTGCAAAAATAGTCTGGCAGTTATATTAGTGTAGTAGGCATGTGCGAAGTGGAGCATGCCAAACATAGTTTGTGTCTAGGCAGGCTAGAAGAACAGTTAACAGAAAGGTAGGGCAGAGCACATGGCAAACAAAATGGCAGCTAGAAATACAAAATGGGTGCCATGTTAAATCTTTTTCTTCTGTGCGTGTAGTCTCACACCCTCTGCTCGTACCATTTTCACTCTGTCTTCACTATCTCCCCCTCTGTGTGCTTTATTTAGCCTCTGTATGTCACTTTTCTTTAAATGTTTTCTGCATTTGATCTGTGGTGTATGATTTCACTGTCTGTGTATACCTTGTCTGTGTTTGCTTACACCATCCGTGTCTCTCCTTGAAGTATGTCACCCTCTCTGTGCACCATATTTACTTTCTGTATTTGCACTATAGCTCTCCCTCTGTCTGGCATATTCTCATGTGGCTAAGATCACACTGTGCGTCAAGATTCATTTAAGATGAATCTGGCTGAATGGTATCGATTGGTGACATCTTAATCCTCTTAATTCTCCTCAGGAGTCTCACTGATACTTAGTGCTTTTGATCCCACAATAATAAGAAGTTGGTACAGAAGCTGAAATATAAAAAGTCACACTGAGTGCCTGTGTAAATTAAAAAACTATATTTGCACCTTTTTCTATAATCTACCCTGTTTCTCCTCACAGTCTACCTCTCTCTGCTTATCTCATTTTCTGTCTGCACCAACCCTCTCCCACTGCCTGCATCCTCTGATGTGCATCTATAGAGGCCTATTATGATATGGCTGCTGGTGTGTGTGAGACAGCGCTTACATGTAAAATCTTTTCCTTCTCTGCCTGTAGTCTCGCACTCTCTGTGTGTATCGTTTTGTCTCTGTCTTCACTATATCTCCCTCTCTGTGCTCCAATTAGCCTTTGCATAAAACATTTCTCTCACTGTTTCCAGTATTTCTTCTCTGTTGTACCATTTTATCCTCTGTGTGTACCATGTCTGTGTCTGCTTGCACTATCTGTGTTTCTGCTTGAACCATCTCACCCTTTCTCTGCACCACCTTTTCTGTGACTGCACCATCTCTTCCGCTGCCTGTAGCCCTGCATCATCTATCCTTTGATTGTACCAGTTTACTCTCTGCCTGCAGTATCTCACTTTCTGTCTGCACCAACCCTCTCCCACTGCCTGCACCTTTTCATGTGCATCTGCAGAGGCCTATTAAGATATGGCTGCTGGTGTGTGTTAGACAGCGCTTACATGTTAAATCTTTACCTTCTCTGCCTGTAGTCTCGCACCCTATGTGTGTACCATTTTGTCTCTGTTTGTACTTTGTCTCCCTCTGTGTGCTAAATCACCTAAATCATGAACTGAGTCATAGTTGAGGTGATGTAGTTGTAGAAATTCCTATGCAGTATGTGTTTCAGGCCTCTTGATTTTTAAATTGTGTTATAGTTGTGCAATTTAGATGCTGGGTGTGCTGTTGAGATGCTAAAGCAACTGTGTCTGTAGCATGTAGTAATCATTTCAGTGAATTTGATTTGTGCATTCTCAGTCCCACCTTAACTCACTACACTGGTTTAAGTTCACTTCATTGTCCTAAACCCTGAAACTCCATTCCTAGAAAAATATTCAAAACTCTTGCAACACAACTGCAGTGTTTTGATTAAATGCTGGTATAGAAATTAGTGGTGTAAACTGGAAAAGATGGTGCAGAGAGAGGGTGAAATGGTTGAAGCACAGACACAGACAGTGCAAGAGACACAGACATGGTAGACACAGAGGATAGATGGTGTAGGGCTGCAGGCAGAGGGACAGATGGTGCAGTCACAGAAAAGATGGTGGAGAGAGGGTGAGATAGTTGAAGCAGAGACACAGACAGTGGAAGCAGACACAGATATGGTAGACACAGAGGATAGATGGTGGAGGGCTGTAGGCAGAGGGACAAATAGTGCAAGCAGACACAGACATGGTACATACAGAGGATAGATGGTATAGTGCTGCAGGCAGAGAGACAGATGGTGCAGTCACAGAAAAGATGGTGGAGAGAGAGGGTGAGATGGTTCAAGGAAAGATATACATAGTGGAAGCAGACATAGACATGGTACACACAGAGGATAGATGGTGTAGGGCTGCAGGCAGAGGGACAGATAGTGCAAGCAGACACAGCATGGTACATACAGAGGGAAGATGGTGTAGGGCTGCAGGCAGAGGGACAGGTGGTGCAGTCACAGAAGAGATGGTGCAGACAGAGGGTGAGATGTTTCAAGCAAAGAAGTACATAGTGGAAGCAGACAGACATGGTACACACAGAGGATAGATGGTGTAGGGCTGTAGGCAGAGGGACAGATGGTGCAGTCAGACAAAAGATGGTGCAGAGAGAGGCTGAGATGGTTCAAGCAGAGATACAGATAGTGCAAGCAGACACAGACATGGTAGACATAGAGGATAGATGGTGTAGGGCTGTAGGCAGAGGGACAGATGGTACAGTCACAGAATTGATGGTGCTTACTGAATTGGAAGGGATAGTGTATGTGTGTAAGATCACAGTGTGAGTCTGTTTTCATTTAAGAGGAAGGTGGCATAATAATTTGCGTAGATACTGTGTTTAAAAATATGGAAATATATGTACTTATAAAATTGATAAAGGTAGTTTTTTATTATCTATTAGAGAAAATGATATAATTAAGTGTTTATATTTTTTTGCAAGGTGCAAGAACATTATCATATTGGTGCAATGGAAGAGCATCAGGAGAACTTTGCTTTAAATTTTGACATGTCAGACGAACTAATAGAGGACCTAATAGATGGACCTTTTGCAGAGGAAATTAATAAAGAAAATGCAGATTTCTTTGATGAGACTTTGGACAGTGAATTACAGGAAGTGGTGGAAGATTTTGAAATAGAAAATCAAAATTTTGAATTTGAGGAAAATCAAAATGAAATACCGGACAAAGTGATGTTGGAGGTTTTATTGGAATATGAAATGTTTCATGAATACATTTAAAATTTATAATTAAAAATTATTCGAGTGAGTCTTTTTGTAGTATTGTAATAATTTGGTTGGTTGATGTGTTTCAAAAAATTTGGGAATACATGTTCTGATGAAGTGTATTAGGGTTTAGGGTATGTAGTACTAGAAACTGCTATGTAGTATGTCTGTCAGGCCTCTTAATTTGCAAATAGTCTCCATGCTGTGTACTGAAGTTCCTGGCTGTGTTGTAGAAATGCCATAGCAACTGTCTCCGTAGCATGTAGTAATCATTTCACTTCCTTGGTGTATGTGTTTTACGAGATGTGAATACATGTACTCATGGAGTGAGTTAGACTTTAGGACATGGAGTGCTTTATAATCCTAGCCCTTGCATGATACCATACACTGCCAATGCACAACTGTATTGCTCTAAAGTCAGAAATATCTATCCCACATTGACTCTCTACACTGTCAAACCACTACTGCACTGTTCTGAACCCTAAAACGCCATTCTTAGCAAATTACCCTACAATTTTAAAACACCACTGCACTGCTATAAACTCAAAATCAGCACTCACTCCATGATTTTCTACTCTGCTCAGACACTGTTGCTGTACCTTCAACTTACATATGAAGTGAATCAGTGTTTACATCATATAGTTGTTCTAATTGCTATGTAGTATGTTAGTAGTGGTCTATAATATGTTTTTTTTTCTTCATAATAGATTCAAAACCAAGATGCCTACCAAGGATGCGAAAAGAAGAAAATATAAACAGGCTTACTTTTCCAAGACAACACAATTGCAAGATGTATATAAACAACATTGTACAGAGAAAAAGAAGAATGCTCCTGGTAAGACAACTAATGATTTTATTAGGAAATTAACTGCAAGAAAAAGAAATGTGGATAATGTGGAAAAGATTAACATAACATCTGTAAGAGGAAAGAAGAAGGACTTTGAAAAAAAAAATGACATGCAGTGCTTTATAATCCTAGCCCTTGCATGATACCATATACTGCCAATGCACAACTGTATTGCTCTAAAGTCAGAAATATCTATCCCACATTGACTCTCTACACTGTCAAAACACTACTGCACTGTTCTGAACCCTAAAACGCCATTCTTAGCAAATTACCCTACAATTTTAAAACACCACTGCACTGCTATAAACTCAAAATCAGCACTCACTGCATGATTTTCTACTCTGCTCAGACACTGTTGCTGTACCTTCAACTTACTTATGAAGTGAATCAGTGTTTACATCATATAGTTGTTCTAATTGCTATGTAGTATGTTAGTAGTGGTCTATAATATGTTTTTTTTTCTTCATAATAGATTCAAAACCAAGATGCCTACCAAGGATGCGAAAAGAAGAAAATATAAACAGGCTTACTTTTCCAAGACAACACAATTGCAAGATGTATATAAACAACATTGTACAGAGAAAAAGAAGAATGCTCCTGGTAAGACAACTAAGGATTTTATTAGGAAATTAACTGCAAGAAAAAGAAATGTGGATAATGTGGAAAAGATTAACATAACATCTGTAAGAGGAAAGAAGAAGGAGTTTGAAAAAAAAAATTGCAAAAGTGTCTGGCGATGAAAATGGCTTCAGTAATAGACGCAGAAATCAGCTTGATGAAATTTGTAAGAGAATGTTTTATAACAGAGTAGTATTACATTTATTGAAAAGTGGAAAGACTTCTAAAAGGAAAACAGCTTTTTATAAGCAAAAAAAAGAATAGAACATTTTGATGATCAGGTGTTTGAATTAAAAAATAAATTGTTTATTTTAGTAATCAATAGACTTCGTACACTCATTAAAAAAAGCCCAGGTGCACCATACATCAAGATTGTGCAATATTAACAATATAATGAAAAAACACAGATGGTAAAGTCCAGAAGTCTTGTTTGTTTGATTATTTATTTTTCAACAGAAGAAAAACGAACAGCCGACGCGTTTCGTCCCGAAACGGGACTTCTTCAGGGCAAGGAAAAAATTCCTGGCGACGAAGGTGATCATGTGGTGGACGACCGATGGTGAAGGAATATTTCGTAATTTCAGACAAGAAGTAAAGTGTTAAGACGCCTGGGGGTATATATATAATTTTTATCCTCCAGGATTGTAGAGCAGTCGGGCTCCAGGTTGTGACAGTAGCGCGTGGGGTTCTGTATATAAGTTCCATCCTCCAGGATTTTCGTGCAGATGAGCTTGAAGTTTGGCTAGGTATATCTATACATGGGGAAAATCACTTGTAATCAAGATGTGGAACAAAATATCCGCGGTGCACCATCCATGGGTTGTGCACCTGTGCTTATATAACCAACCCCTCAAAGAAAAGATATGTACAGTTATGAAAATCTCTTCTTGCTACTCCACCAGATTTCGCGAGAGAAAGAGGTGTAGTCATCCAGAACCCGTACCCTGTTCACCGTCAGTCCGTATAGCACCTACATTAGACAAGGCAATTAATCCTTTGAAAGCGAAAAGTAAGTGGAAAAGAGTAATTAATAGAACACATTTTTGTAATGTTTTTTCTGGAGAATGGAAGCATAGTTCAAGTTCTGAGCCATTTTTTACCGAAGAGGCTTACTTTCACACTAATGATTTGTTGCATGCAGTTGACACCAGTGGTCGAGCATCTGAGGTGAAGGATGGTTGTCCGATTGAAAAAGAGAAAATTGTCCCAAGGAATTCAGAAGAGGTGTTAGCTGGTGAAGTTTTAGGGAGACGTCCTAAGGGTCCAGTGTACACTTGGAATTGTGGTAGTATTTGTAGTGTACGACAGGATCAATTGTTTTTTTCCACAATTTCTTACGTAAGTATACCATGAAAAGTATTAAGCGGAAGATTAAGATATTGCAAGAATTAGACCCCTGCCAAGTGAGAGAAAAAACAGGTTTACATGGTCATTCTCTGGCTTGTCTTTCTAAAAAAGTATGCCAGAGTGTTTTTCACCATTTTAGGATGTTCGCAGTGCATCATACTAAAGTGAGCAAATTAGTGAGAAGGATGTATTATGCAAAAAGTCCAGCACTTAAGCTAAAACAGTTAAACAGTGCTATTTTACATGGATCTGTATTAGATGTAAAGAACATTTGTGAAGAAATTGAGGTTAGTTACTTTTGTAAAAAAAGAGGGCAGTGCAGAAACTGATACAGTGATAGAAAGAAATGTGGAAGAAAATGTACAATGTTTTAGTACAGAAAATTATGACCAAGAAATTACAAGGTTTAAGGTCATTTCAGGAGAAAGGCCCAATTTTTCTTGTATTTTTTGCAGAAGAATTCATTATAAAAATTAGACTGGGTTAGTTGATCTATATTTAAAAAGTGAAATGGAGAACAATAATGAGTGGAAGGAATTTGCCACTTATTTGTTGGTAGAGAATTGTTTTGATTTGGGTTCTGATCAACGTATTAGTAAATATTGTAATAATAAATTAAATGAAAACAAAATGCCAGCTAGAGCTGTACATAATAATCTTGAGTTGGTAAATATTCCTTCTGAACTGATGGATTTAAATATTTATGAGTCTATTCTGATTCAATGTGTGCATCCATTTCAGGCTATTGTTCGTTTGGAGCCTAAGACAGGATAATTGCCTCATTCAGATTTACAGAGAGGATTAAAGGGAAGAGTTGTATATTTGCCTCTAAATTTAAAGACAAATATTGAAACAATTGGTGTTGAAAATGTGGGAGAGAAACCTCTAGGTATTCTAGTTAATGGCGTACCTACAAAGAGTAAGAAAATCTGGCTGTTTCTAGATGTCCAGGACTACTTTGTTTTTATATCGTTTCTGGATGTTAGGAAAGTCAAAAAGTCAACGTTGTATTTGGTAAAAAACAATCAATACTACAAAAATGTATATGTAGGAGAAGAGGAAACAACTATAGAAGAGGACAAATTGAAAAAGTGGATGTGTCCAGAAGTGAACAAATTTATGAACATTATAGTGTTCATCCACTGCATTCCAAAGAAGTAATGGGGAATTCTATTGAGTTATTCCAAATGAAAGAAGCAAAAGGAAATCCCATTAGCATATGGGAAGAAAGCTTGGAAGCTCGTTGTTTTCCTCAGTTATTTCCAACAGGTCAAGGTGGACGATATGATGACCGACCTGTGCAGATACCAGCATCTGAATACCGGACATCAAGATTATATGCAGAAGATCCAAGGTTTCATCAATGTATTCCATATTTGTTTCATCTTCTGTTTGAGAGTGACTTGTCTGCACTTTCTTATGTAGTGAACCACATACTAAAAAGTGGAGTACATCTGCAGAATGTTTCGGCAAGGGACTTTATGTATAAAGTCCAACAGAAAGACACTGTTTTGGAATCTCAGCTAATTAATCTCATGGCATGTCAGCGTGGCACTAACGAGTATTGGTACCGTCGTCATGGGGAATTGAAATATATGCTAAGAAACTTTGGAACTCCTACATGATTCCTTACTCTAAGTTGTGCTGAGAATGCTTGGGAAGATTTACTTCAATTTCTTCGAGAGGCAAATTCAAACATAGAAAATATAGAATACAAGACACCTGGAGAATTGTGCTCTTTGGATCCAGTTAATGTATGCAGGTATTTCAATCATAGATTTGAAGCTATGATGTATTTTATCACAAACTAAAAAAATCCTCCTCTTGGAGAGGTTCTGGATTTCTTTTGGAGAAAGGAGTATCAAGCAAGAGGTGCCCCTCACATACATATGCTGCTATGGATCAAAGATGCCCCCAAATTTGGAACAGATTCAGATGACACAGTGATGAGTTTTTTTGAACAGTATTCTATATGTGCTGTTCTAAAAAAACACAGAACAAAGGAATTTAAAACATCAAGTCTTGCGGTTTCAAACCCATCGTTGTGGGAAATATTGTCGTCGAAAGTACAAATCAAAGGACAAGTTCTACACAAAATGTAGTTTTGGATTTCCACGACCAGTAACGTCAAAAGGAAGAGTGAACAATTTTATGTCATCTTTGCGACATACTGTGACACGAAAATCACCGGAAAATACCTATAACTTAAGAAGAAATGAAAAGTCAAAGTATATAAATGACTATAACCCAGCCATTTTGTCCATATGGAATGCAAACATGGATATTCAATATGTTGCAGACAACTCCATTGCTGTGGCTCGATATGTAACTTCTTACATTACAAAATCTGAAAAGACAGAACTAAAGGAAATATGGGAAGAAATTTCTCATGAAAAAAGCCTAAGCAAGAAATTGTACAGCTACAGTTTGAAGATGTTGTCTCATCGAGAAATTGGAGCATATGAATGTTCAGATAGCTTATCATCTGCAAGTCTATATGCCAAATCTAGAACAATCATTTGGGTGAGTTTAGGTCTTGCAAGAACAAGAAACCAAGTTTTGAAATCTGTACAAGAAGATGAGTATTTAGCAGAGAGAGAACCAAACAATACAGATATTTTGAAGACAAATATGTTGGATACATACTATCCAAATAGAAGTAATCATCTTGAGAATGTTTGTCTCTATGAAGTACTGCAAAGCTATACTTTTAAGAAAAACATTACAGAAAATATCAATCAAGGAGTATATGCTGTGATTGGATCTGAAGGATGTCTGGTGAAACAAAGAAAAGGAAATTTGATTAATCATCGAAAATTGAGTTGCAAAACTCCTGAAAAAAGGGAGTTTTACTATTTAGCTCTTTTGCAACTCTTTAAGCCATGGCGTACAGAAGAGGATCTACTTGGAGATTTTGTCAGTTATGAAGATTCATTCAACGCAATCAAAAATACTATAGAATGTCCTGTTTTTACTAATTATCTGCAAATGTTGAACGAGAAAATACAGCAAGAATCTATAAATACAGCAGAGATTGCTAGAGACAGTTCTCAAGACAGTCAAAGTTCTGCTTCGTTGAGTCAGGATCCACTAGGAGGACAATTATCCATAATGTAGCAGCCACTGCCATGGATGAGGTGGAAAGAGCAATGGAACAAGCTCAGGAGGATGTAATAAACTTAGAAGAATTGGAAAAACAACTAAATGTTGAGCAAAAACCAATATATGATGAAGTCACAGAGCAGATTGAGCATGGTTTATGTCATGAGAAAAAAGAGTGCTCATATACGTCATTTAAACCTGTCCGACTGTACGTGAGTGGAGAAGCAGGAACTGGAAAAAGTTTTTTAATTAAAGCAATTACAACTTATCTACAGAAAAGAACTGAATCGTCACTCTCTTGTGTTGTTACTGCTCCAACTGGGTTGGCAGCACATATTATTAAAAGGATTACTTTACATCTTTTATTGATGCTGCCAGTAGAGCATGAATATAAATTAGAATGCCACAAGCTATCCGGAGAAGCTTGTTGTGAAGTTTCCAGAGTCCTGAAAAAAATGAAACTTCTCATTATTGATGATGTAAGCATAGTATCAAATTTAATGCTTGCCTTTGTGCATTTAAGAATGCAACAAATTCTTAAAACAGAGTATGATGTGTTATTTGGAGGTAAACATATCATCATTTTTGGACATCTACTACAGCTAACTCCTGTGAAAGGACAACCAGTGTTTAAAACCGTTACACATGAAGATACCAGAAAGTGCCTGGGAAGCATTGGAAATGTTAATATATGGTTATATTTCAAATATACAGAACTAACTCAAAATATGCGACAGGCAAAGGATGCTGATTATAAAAGTATTCTTGAAGATATAAGAATTGGAAAAGTGAGTGAACATGGCAAAGAAGCTTTACAGGCACGATTCATTTCAAATTTGTTTCCAAAGGAAAATGTTGGTGCAGAGAATATATATAGAAAAATTGCTGAAAATAAATCAGTGATATGCTTAATGCCAACTCTGCAAGAATGTGAAATCTTCAATGAGAAAATGTTGAAGTTAGAAAATGAAGAAATTATAAAATTGGAAGCCATTGATAGAATAGAACATGAAGGAGCTACTATTATTTTGTCAGAAAAGTTAAAGTCAAAATTGGATTCTTTAGACAAATCAATATCTAAAACAGCTGGTTTAGAAAAGAATCTATATGTATGTTTAAATTGTCGGATAATTTTACGACATAATTTACATGTGGAAAGAGGTTTAGTAAATGGAGCAATGGGACATGTTGTTGGTTTTGTGAATTACCCAAATAGACATTGAATTTTTGAAAATCAAATTTGATGATATTAAATAAGTACAACAATTGAGTCGTTGTTCGACTCGATTTTTGCTAGTAAAAGATTTATATGTCCGCCGAAAACAGTTTCCGGTTTGTTTGGCATATGCGGTGACTATTCATAAATCGCAAGGTTTGAGTGTAGATAGTGCTTTGGTGAATATTGGAAGCACTGTGTTCAAAGAGGGTATGGCATATGTTGCTTTATCTCGAGTCAGAACTTTATCTGGATTATACTTGATTGATGTTGATGAAACAAAGATTAGTGCAGATCAAAATTGTGTGAAAGAGTATAATAGGTTAAGAAGAGAATATGCTCCAAATTTACCTCAATATCCTTTATTTGAAAACCCTGTAGTACGCCGAAAAAGAAGATATGAGAAAATATGTAGTGAGGTTGTAGAGAACAGAAAAAAACTAGATGAACCAGTGATAGTAAGCAAAAAGAAAAAAGATACTATTGAAGAGGTTGTTGGATTTCAGTTTGAAAACAGTTCTGGTGTCAACTGCTATGCTAATGTATTGGTAATGTTGTTTTTTTTCTTGAAAGTTTACAAGAACAGATTGGTGAAAATCGGGACCAAAGATTTTGTAGTTTGGTGAATTCTGTCTTTGAGAAATGTAGCAGGGATAAAAGTAAAATAGAAAATGTGTCTGATATTCAAAATGTTTTCGACATATGTTCTGGTGTAAATCAATTTTCACAGAATATTCAGCAAGATTGTCAGGAATTTTTAATGTATATACTTGGTATATTGCAGGAAGAAGGTGTAGACATTGAAAATATTTATGGTCTTTCTTATAAATGGCAAAATGACTGTGACATTTTTCCATTTTCAAGCAGTACAGAAATAGACACTTAAAGATTTATATATTTAACGTTACCAGACTGCAAATCAGTGTCTTTTAATAATCTAGTTAGCGAAGCAAATCACAACATGGTCTGTACCCGATGTAACTCACAAATGTTATCGACATTATTTATACGAAGATATGGACAGTATGTAATTTTAATGCTCCAACGATGTAGACCTGATGGAACAAAATTGACAACCTTTATTAAAAAATTTGTGGCTTCTCAACTATCAATTTCAGGAATAACTTTTGTAACTGTAGCTATTATTTTCCATGATGGTCCTTCTACAACATCAGGACATTACACAGCTTATTTAAAATCTCCAAAAGGCTGGACACAATGTAATGATACTCAATTGACTTTTAAACAACGTTTGCCTTTTGACTTACCAAATTTTTACCTAGTGTTTTTAAAACCCAAATTTTAGAGGAAAGAAATGATGTAGGCAGTTAAGTCCTGTTAAGAAAGGTTAATCTGCTGTTGAGAATAACTTTGTGAGTAAGGGTGATCAAGTTGAAAAAAAAACAGGGATAACCATTGTTGGATGGTACAAAAGATGTTGTTGCTTTTTATTCAGATAGTTGGGAAACGATGGATAAGAGTACTATTAACTATCTTCCAAACTAAGGATTTCACACATACTATTTGGCCATGTGGAATGGTATTTGAAAGAAAAAGTGACTATCTCGGGTAAATGTTGTTAGCCATTGTTTGATGGTACAAAAGATGTTGGTGCTTTTGTTTTCGAAGGTTGGAAAATGGACGGAAAAGAGTACTATTAAGTAACTTCCAAACTATGGATGTCACACATACTATTTGGCCATGTGGAAAGGTATTTGAAAGAAAAAGTGACTATCTCGGGTAAATGTTGTTAGCATATGTTTGTACATAACTTTATTTAGAGAGTATAAATAAGAAGTAATAATGTTGTTGTTGATATTTGGAACTTATGAAAGAAATTGTTGATTGAAAGAAAACATTTAAGATATGTTTTTTTCAAATATTTACATTATTTATTGAAATGTTGTATGAGTTTTTTAAACAAATTCTTTTTGATTGTGTTTTTTTTTGCCCGCTGTCATATGATGAGTAGTATTGGCTCACTGTTTTTAGTGAAATTCAATATATTATGAAAACAGCAAAATAAAATATATAACATATTGTACAAATTATTTTGTATTATGAAATATAGATTATAACGAGATTCTTTCTTGTCTTTCACAGATATTTTTATTAATAAGGTAAGTCCGACAAAGAAAAAATACTTTTTCATCACACTCTTACTTCTCTTTCTCTCTTTCTTTTTTTCACTATTGGTTTTACTCCGTTACCTTTCCTCAACGTACTCCTCTTCTCTCATTCTCCTTATTCCCTCTTTTCTCTGTCAGTCCCTCACTTCTCTTTTCTATCTTCGTCTATCACTACCTTTGTATTGCTGTATTGTCCTCTTACTCTCTTTCCTTCACATCATCCTTCAGTCACCTTCACTTATTCCACTCCTTTCACTTCCTCACTCCCTTTTGCTAACTTCCTTTCTCCTTTTTTCCTCCCTCATTTGTCTTTCCTCCATCCATTTCTAAGTCTATTCCTCTGTCTAAGTCATTATAACTGTCTTAGTCTCTCACAGTCCTTCAATCTCCATCTGTTTGTCTCTTTTACTGTCTGCCTCTTTTTCTACCAGTCTTCCTTTTATTTTTTTCTCTCTTACTATAAATGCTTCTCTATCACTTACTTCTTTTTACTTTCTCTTAATTTGCTTTTTTTCCATCATATCTCTTCTCTCACCCTTATATCCCTTCCCTCACTGACACTGTGCTTCATTTAATCTTAGTTCTTTTGCACCACTTCATGTTCTCCTTTCTCTGCATCACTCTAATTCCTTTTGGCCTGTTCCCATTCACTCACTCCCCCTCAATCTCTTTTGCTCACTCCTTTCGTCAATCCATTTCTCTTATTTCCGTTTCCTCAATCTATTTTTGTTTACTCTAATTCCTTTAGTGGCTCACTCCTTTCACTCCATTTCTCTCCCCCTCACTCCCTTTGTCTCACTCAGTCTAACCTATTCATTTCCTATCAGTCACTTGTTCTTCCTCTCTTTCTCTGTCACTCTCTTCCTCTCTCTCTCTCCCTCACTCTTCCTTTCTTTCACTTTCTGTTTCCTTCACTCCTATTTTCTGTTGTATTGTGAAATATATATTATAACTCCATTTTTTCTTGTCTTCCACAGATACTATATAATTTGTCATTATTTATAAGGTACGTATGACAAATAAGACATATCTTTTCATCACTCTAATATTTATTTTTCTTTTATTTCCTTGCTTCACTCTCTCTGTTACTCACCTTCCTTTTCTTTATATTACTCCTTTTCCATCATTCTGTTTACTCCTCTACATTCACCTTTACATTCCTTCTCTCACCATTAGTACTCTTCCTTCACCCAGAAGTACCTTATCCAACTCCCTCTTTCCCCTCTCTGTCCCTCACTTCTCTTTCTTATCTTCCTCCATCACTACCCTTGTCTTGCTGTATTGATCAGTCTCTTATCACTCTCCCCTTAGTCATCATTCCTCACTCTCTTTCACTCTCTGCACTTCTTTCACTTTCGTTCCCTCACTCCATCCGTCAGTCCCTTTCCCTTACTTCTCTTTCCTCATTTACATTTGCTAGCTCCCATTCCTTTAGTCTCTCACTTCTTTCACTTCATTTCTCTCTGCCTCTCTCCCTTTGTCTTACTCAGTCTAATCACTTCATTTCCTGTAGTCACTTGCTCTCCCTCTCTTTCTGTTTCACTCTCTCTCTCTTTCTCACTCCCTCACCCTTTCTCTCTTTCTGTTTCTATTTCCTTTACTCCTATTTTCTTTTGTATTATGAAATATATATTATAACTACATTTTTTCTTTTCTTCCGCAGATAGTATATTTTTTTAAAGAAATATAGTATAAAGTTGTCATTATTTATAAGGTAAGTTTAACAAACAAACAAAATCAAAACAAAAAATCCTTTTTCAACACTCTCTTACTTTTCTTTCTCTCTTTCACATTCTTTAATCTCTCTCTTATTAACCTTCCTTTACTGATCTTACTCACCTTTTCTCGTTGTGAGTACTGACCTTCATTCACCTCTACACTCCTTTTCTCACCAAAAGTACTCTACCCTCACCATAACTGACCTTGTATAACTTTCCACAGTCTGTCTCTCACTTCTCTTTCCTATCTTCTTCAATCACTACCTTGTGTTGCTGTATCGCTCAATCTGTTGTCACTCCCCCCTTACTCTCTTTCTATTACATCAACCGTCACTGACCTTCACTCACTCCACTTCTCTCACTCTTTCACTCCCTTTTGCTCACTACCCTTCCTTTATTTTCTCCCTCATTCTCCTTTCCTTCATCTGTCTCTAAGTCTCTTCCTCTGTCTCAGTCAGTATAACTGATTTACTCCTTCACACTTCTTCACTCTCCCTCTGTTCCTGTCACTCACTGTCTCCCTATCTCTTCACCACTCTTTTTTTTCTTTCCTCTCTCTTTATATAAATCCTTCTCTCTCACTCACTACTGTTTACTCTCTCTTAATATGCTTCTTTTTCCCTCCCTGTCACTGCCCTTCACTAACTCTCACTCATCTTCTCCTACTTCATAGTCTCATCTTTGTACATCACTCCTATTCTCTTTCAGCTGTTTCTATTCTCTCACTCCCCCTTACCCTCTTTCCTTCACTCCATCCGTCAATACTCTTCCCTTACTTCACTTTCCTCATTCACTTTTGCTAACTCCCATTCGTTTACTCCCCCACTCCCCTTCACTCCATTTTTCTCTCCCTCTCTTCTTCTCACTGTCACTGCCCATCATTCAATCTGAGTCATCTTCCTCCATTTAATGTTCTCTTCTGTCTGCATCACTCTCATTCTATTTCTCCTGCATCTATTCCCTCACTCTCCCTCATACCCTTTCGCTCACTCCATCTATTGATTGCCTTCCCTTATTCCCCATACTCAATCCCTTTTTATAACTCTCATTCCTGTATTCTCTCACTCCTTTCAATCAATTTCTCTCTTACTGTCTCACTTTCTCTCTCACTCTCTCCCTCTGTGTTTGTCCCTAACCCTTTCTTTCTTTCCTTTTCCGTTTATTTCACTTCTACTTACTTTTGTATTATGAAATATATATTATAACTCAATGTTTTCTTGTCTTTCACAGATACTATATCTATATAAGAATATTCTATCAAGTTGTCATTATTTATGAGGTAAGTATGACAAAAAGAAAATACTTTTACTTCATGCTATTTCTTGTCTTTCTCTCTTTTCCATTCTTTAATCTCTCTCTTACTCCTCTCCCTCTACTCATCCTAGTCTCCTTTTCTCATTGTTATTACTGCCCTTCATTGACTTTTATAGTCTTTCTGTCACTATCAGTACTCTCTCTTCACCCTCACTCACCTTGTTCAACTTCCTCTTTCCCCTGTCCATCTCCTATTTCTGTTTCCTATCTTCCTCCATCACTACCCTTGTGTTGCTGTATTGCTTAGTCTCTTCTTACTCACCCCTTACTCTCTTTGAATAATATCATCTCTCATTCACCTTGACTCACTCCCCTTCTCTCACTCCTTCACTCTCATTTGCTCTCCCCCCTTCCTTTATACCCTCCCTCACTCCCCTTTCCTCCATTCGTCTCTATGTCTCTTCCTGTGTCTCAGTCACTATAAGTGCCTCACTCCCTCACAGTCCCTCACTCTCCCTCTCTTTCTCTCTCTCCCTGTGTCTCTCTCTCTCTCTACAAATCTACCTTTTTTCCTGTGTCTTTCTATAAATTCTTCTCTCTCACTCACTACTTTTTCCTCTATCTTAATATGCTTCTTTTTCACTCACTCCTTTTCCCTTACCCTCATATCCCTTCCCTCTATATCACTGCCCTTCACTCAATCTCACTCCTCTTCTCCTACTTCATATTCTCCTCTCTGTGCATCACTTCCATTCACTTTCTCCTGCTCCCATTTCCCCACTCACCTCACTCTCTTCCCCTCACTCTATCTGTTAGTCTCTTTCCCTTACTCTTCTTTCCTCATTCACTTTTGCTAAGTCCCATTCCTTTAGTTCTTTAGTACTTACTGCCCTTCATTCACCTTTACACTCCTTTTCTAACCATCAGTACTCTTCCTTCACCCTCATTCATATTGTCCAACTTGCTGTTTCCCCTGTCTGTCCCTCACTTGTTTTTTCTATTTTCTCCATCACTACCCTTGTCTTGTTGTATCGATCAGTGTCTTTTCACTACTCCCTTACTCTCTTTCCTTCACATCATCCCTCAGTGACCTTCACTCACTTCACTTCTTTCACTTTATCACTCCCTTTCGCTCATTCCCCTTTCTTCCATCCGCATCTAAGTCTGTTGCTCTGTGTCATTCACTATAACTGATTTAGTCCCTCACAGTCCGTCACTCTCCCTGTTTCTCTCTTTTAGTGTCTCCCTCTCTCTCTACCAGTCTTCCTTTTCTTTTCTCTCTCTTTCCATAACTCCTTCTCTCTCACTTACTTCTTTTTCCTTTCTCTCAATATGCTTCTTTTTCCATCACTCCCCTTCCCTCACCTTTATATTCCTTCCCACACTGTGACTGCCCTTCTCTCAATCTCACTCCTCTTCTTCTACTTCATATTTTCCTCTCTGTGCATCACTCCCATTCACTTTCTCCTGCTCCCATTTCCCCGCTCCCCCTCACTCTCTTTCCCTCACTCTATACGTCAGCCCCCTTCCCGTACTCCCCTTTCCTCATTCAGAGTCTCTTTCCCTTTTTCACTTTCTTCACTCTGTGTGTTTCTCCACTTACTTTGCTCATCTTACTCCTCTACGCTCACTCTCTTTACTCTCATTAATTCACCTCTATACTCCTTATTTCACCATCAATAACCTTCCCTCACCCTCATTTAACTTCTCCTGCTCCCTCTTTCCTTTCTGTGTCCCTGGCTTCTCTTTTCTTTCTTCCCCCATCACTGCCCTTCTTTTGCTTTATCCATCACTCTTTTCTCTCTCCCCTTCACTCTCTTTCCTTCACACCATCCCTCACTCACTTTTAGTCACTCCTCTTTTGTTATTCTCTCACTTCCTTTCCCTCACTCCCCTTTCTTTATTGCCTACCTCACACGGCTTTTCATTTCATTCGTCAGTCCCTTTCCTTACTCTTCTTTCCTCATTGTTTTTTGCTAACATCCATTCCTTTACTCCCACACTCTCTTTCATTTCATTCTCTCCTTCTCTCCCTCTATCTCACTCAGTGTAACCACCTCAGTCCCTCTCAGTCACTTGCTCTCTCTCTCTTTCCCTGTCACTCTCTTTCTCTCTTTCTCTCCCTCACCCTTCTAGCTTTTTCCTTTTGTTTCCTTCACTCCTTCTTTATCTCTCAGTCCCCTTTCCTCTCTCTTAATTTCCTTCCTTCTGTCTCATTCTCCTTTCATCACCCTCATACCCATTCTCTCATTGTTACTGCATTGTACTCGCCCTCAGTACTTTTTCCTCACTCATCTTCCGTCACTCCTTTTCCTTCACTCCCCTTTCCTCACTCCCTCACTCCATGTCACTTACTCCCGTATGTTTTTCTCTTTCCCCCTCTGCACTTTATCCTATCTGTATTTCTCACCCTTTCACTTTCCTGCTCCCTTTTCCTCACTCCCCCTCACTCTGTTTCTCTCGCTCCCCTTCCCTCACTCTATTTCCTTTAGTCCTCTTTCGTCACTCCGTCACTCCTTTAGTCACTCTTTAACTCCCCTTTCCTCACTCACCATACTACCCTTTCCTCAATCATCCCATTACTCCCTTCCTCCTCTACACATGTATTCAAAAAGTGTATAAGACATATAGCTCTTCATGGAGAAGTGAAGTGAGTTCTGAAAAGAACTGTTATTTTGTCTTTTTAGTTTTGTAGTTTTTTTGTACTTATTTAACAATGTTATATTTTTTGTTTTTTTTATAACAAAAAAAAGTTGACTATAAAGTGCTCAACAGGAACAAAAAAAATTAAATGAAAAAAATTATTGCCGGCAGCATTGGTGGTTGCGAATTTTCAGCTCCATTAAATTCAGACTTTGCCCTCCGTAGCAAAGTACTTCATTGCATTTGTTGCATCGGAGATGCACATCTTTGAAAAGTGGCCGGATGTTGAGTTGTGATGAAGCAGGAGATGCCCCTCCAGATGAAATGCTGGGGACAGCAGGTGGTAATTGTGTTGCCAAGGCTCTGGTGGATGCCTGTGCATACTGATGAGGATGCACATTCCTTACATGCCTCAACATAGTATGAATACTAAATGAATTCTTTTTATTTGGATTGCCCCTTGACAGCACACTGTTGCAGATGGTACAAGTAACTTTTGGTGTATTCACCTTTTTTAATCCCTCAGGGTATGTAAAAAATGTCCAGATGAATGAGTCCTTTGTTTTTTTTGCATGTGGCTGGTGTTGCTGCACATCAGAGTCTGAAGAGGAGGATTCCTGCTGTCTCTCTGCCATATTTTCTTAAAGGAAACTCCAAAGGAGGAACACAGTAGTAAAGGTGCTTCTTCCAAAAGAGTGAAAGAGATAGTGAGGGAGGTGGGTGTGGTGTTTGAAGATTCTGGAACAGAAACTAGTATGAGCCAATCAAAAGTGTTGTTTTCAAGTCACATGAATTTGTATTCAAGTCACATGTTTTGACGTGCGCGCAACGTGCGCGCACACATGCGTGCACGGTGCACGCACGGCCCGGAAATAAATGACATTTTACCCAATTTTTTTAAAAGTTTGAAAACGTGAAAAGGAGGCAGGGAAGAGACTCCCTGACCCCCTAGGCCTTCTCAGGGAGTCCCTGAAGGACTCCGAAGGCCCCAAATGTTTTTTTTATTTTTCAAAAAAAATCGCGAGGTGCGCGCACGGTGCTCGCATGCTTTGGCCCCCATTTTGTTATTCCGAGGTAAAAGAGAACCAAAAACAAAAGTGGATAATGTGAAAAGGGGGCAAGGTAGAGACTCCCTGACCCCCTAGGCCTTCTCAGAGGGGTCCAGCTAGTACATCTCCTTCCGCCACTCCACCGGACTCCACTGGACAGACCACAGCTCACCAGGTTCCCCGCAGGAGCTGGAACAAGATCACCACCGACCAGCTCACCCCATCACTGAGCCAGAACCCCCCGCCAGCTCAACGAACCCCAACCAAGCAGCCAACAACCTCACACAGTGGATCACCAACTGCGCTGACGACCTCGCACCTATGAAAAACCATCCCAGCAGGCCCGGCAGCAAGCAAGCCTCCTGGTTCAACGACAACCTCAAGAACTCCAAGAAGAACTGCCGCACCCTCGAGAAAGACTGGCGAAAAAACCCGACTACAGACAACATGACCGCCCTCAAGCACGCCACCTGCAAACACCACCAGCTGATCCACACCACCAAGAAGACAGCATTCAAGGATTGTCTCGACAACAACGCACACAACAGCAAGGAACTCAACCCCAGCGCCGGAAACAACTACATCACTCCCTCACAAGACCTCTGCGACTCACTCGCCTCGTTCTTCCACAGCAAGATCGCCGACATACACAACAGCTCCGGCGCACAGACCACGCACCCAACCACCGAACCAACGCCCTCCACTACCACCCTCCGCGCCTGGACCCCGGTCAGCAGTGACGACACCATCCACACGATGAACACCATCCACTCTGGATCACCAACCGACCCATGCCCCCATCACATCTTTAACAAGGCCGACTCCGTCATCGCACCCCAACTCCGGGACATCATCAACCGCTCCTTCAGCACCGCCACCTTCCCGGAGAGCTGGAAGCATGCCGAACTCAGCGCCCTCCTGAAGAAACCATCAGCAGACCCCACCGACCTCAAGAACTACCGCCCCATCTTGCTCCTCCCTTTTCCTGCCAAAGTCATCGAGAAGACCGTCAACAGACAGCTCCCCGCCTTCCTCGAGACGAACGGATCCCTCGACCACTCGCAGTCCAGCTTCCGAGCCAACCACAGCACCGAGACCGACCACATCACAGCCACTGACGACATCCGAGCCCTGCTCGACAACGGGGAAACAGCGACCCTCATCCTCCTGGACCTCTCCGCAGCATTCGATACTGTCTGCCACCGCACCCTAGTACAGCGCCTCAGCAACATCGGAATCCAAGAGAAGGCACTAGAGTGGATCATCTCGTTCCTCACCGGAAGAACCCAGAGAGTCCGCCTCCCCCCGTTCAGATCCAAGGCCACCGAAGTCATCTGCGGCGTACCACAAAGATCATCACTCAGCCCCACCCTCTTCAACGTCTACATGAGCCCCCTCGCAGCCATCGCACGCCAACACAACTTCAACATCATCTCCTACACCGATGACACCCAGCTCATCCTGTCCCTCACCAATGACCCAGCCACCGCCAGAACCAACCTACGGGAAGGGATGAAAGACGTAGCCGAGTGGATGATGAACAGCCGCCTGAAACTGAACTCAGACAAGTCATAAGTCCTCATCCTGGGATCATCTCCCTCGGCCTGGGACGACTCCTGTCGGCCCCCTGCCCTGGGCAGCGCACCCAAACCAACGGACCATGCATGCAACCTCGGCTTCATCCTGGACTCCTCCCTCTCGATGACCAGATAAGTCAACGCCGTCTCATCATCATGTTTCAACATCCTACACATGCTCCGAAAGATCTTCCGATGGATCCCCACCGAAACCAGAAAGACGGTCACACAGGCACTCGTCACCAGCCGACCGGACTATGGGAACACCCTCTACGCCGGAACCATAGCTAAACTTCAGAAGTGACTCCAACGCATCCAGAACGCCTCCGCACGACTCATCCTAGACATCCCCCGACACAGCCACATCTCGGAACACCTGAGAGACCTGCAATGGCTCCCCGTCAACAAGAGAATCACGTTCCGACTCCTTACCCACGCACACAAGGCCCTCCACAACCTGGGACCCAGGTACCTCAACAACCGCCTGACCTTCTACACTCCCACGCGACAGCTGCGATCGACCAGCCACGCCCTCGCCGCCATCCCACGCATTCGAAGAGCCACAATGGGAGGAAGATCCTTCTCCTACCTGGCAGCCAAGACTTGGAACTCCCTCCTCATCCACCTCCGTCTGACCCAAGACCACCTCTCCTTCAGGAAGCAACTCAAAACCTGGCTGTTCGAGCAGTAGTGCCTTGAGACCCTCCGGGTGAGTAGCGCGCTATACAAATTTCGTGATTGATTGATTGAGAGGGTTTTTAAATCGCGCACGGCAGAAAAAAATTACAAAATACAGTTAAATTACAAGTTTGAGTGTTTAGATGTTGGTTGTCTCTAAAAAGAACAGTTGTGTTTTAAAAATAGGAGTTTAGAAAACAATATGGATGAGATTCAGTGCACTTGAAAAAATAAAATGATTGCTGGTTTCTGATAATTGAACATTGAAAACTAGGGTGCATAGTACTGTTTTTAGTATTAAATCTTTTTATTGCAAGAAATATCACAACAGGAACATTGGCTCATGCTGAAGGTGGCGCAGATCTCCCATGCTAATACCAGCAGTGAGGAGGCCCACGCTGCGCCCAGTTCGTTTAGTGTAGTACACAGCAAGTCGCCTACAACCCAACTGGGCCGGCCGCGTAATTAAGGTTCAGGAGCCGCCATCAAATGTAGTATGCCATAGAGTGAAACAGTAACAATCCCAACTAGTCCCCCCCAAAACCCCACCCATCCCACCCCCCTCCTTGTCCAACGGGTGTGAGCTGCAGGCAACTGTTGCCGTCCTAGATCACGTCCTGGGAGGCTGCGTGTCGCCGAGCTCTCGGCCCACGAGATTGTGCGGTAGGGTCTGTGAATGGAGTGTCCGCCAGGTGCAGCAGACGCAGGTATCGGGGGCAGCTCAACTCCCTGAATTCCCCGGTGAGCAGGGTCAGAAACGGCCTCCAAAGTTCTGCAAATTCATCCCCCCTCCCAGCTTTTGTCAGTGACAACTTCTCCATCCCCAGAACCATCCAGAGTCTATGTAACCACCCAAGCTGCGACGGAGGCTGAATGTCCCTCCAGTGTGCCACAATGTTCTGTATTGCCGCACCCAGCGCGATCGCTATGAGCCTCCCTCTCAAGGATTTCAGGGGGTACATCAAGGCATTAGGGAGGCCAAGCAGCACATAGGCAGGGAACCTAGGGAGCTGGGTGTCTGAGTGTGCGTCGATTAAGTCAAGTATGGCAGACCAGTAAGGTTGCAGATGTGTGCAGCTCCACAGCAGATGTTCTAGGGTGCCAAGCCCCCCGCATCCCCTGCAGCAGCGATCAGTGACTCGGGAGTCCCAGCGGTGTATGCGTTCAGGCGTGTGATACCAGAATGTGGCTACTTTAGTCAGCGTTTCAGTTAGGCCCATATGGTAGGCCGAGTAGTGATATATGCCTTCCCATTCTTTGTGAGTGAGTGTCCTCCCCAGGCCCCTCTCCCATCTGGCCCTCCTTGCATTGTAGGAGTGAATGTTAGTGAGTAGCAAGTGTTGATACAAGTCTGAGAGTAGATTCTTATCGGAGGTGCGTGTCAACAGCCATTTTTCGTAGGACTTGAGGAGTCGCTGTGCGCCGTTTTGAATGGACGGATGAAGCACCGAATGACGGACCTGAAGGTACGGCAGGCAGTCGGATTCTGGAATGCCGTAATCCTCCTTCACACGCGGAAAGGAGAGAATACCGTTGGGGTCAAACATATGGCCTACCGCTCTGCAGAGTGTCGTCCTCCAGACCGTAAACGCCTGAGGGTCAAGACCCGGAGAAAAGTCCGGGTTGCCGACGATCGGTGTCATCGGGGAGGGGAACGACGTGAGGCCTCGCCGTACCGCCACCGTATCCCATGTGCTCAGGACCGTACTCGTGATTTGGGATGCGTAAAGGTTAGGGGGTCTATAGCAACGCGGTAAAAATGGGACACTCTGCAGAGGCCGTCCCGCCACCGCCTGGTCTTGGAAGAGCCAGTGTTTACTAGATTCTAATTGATGCCATTCTACCAGTGTGCGCAGCTGGGCAGCTTGAAAATAGAGGGTGAGGTCTGGTATCCCCACGCCCCCATGGGCCGGGGGAAGTGTAGCAATCACATGCTTAAAGTGCGGCCGCCGGCCGTTCCAAACATACCGCGCTAGGTCGGATTGCGTCTTGTGGAGCCACCCCACCGGGGGGCGTAGGGGGAGAGTTTGAAAAACTTAGAGAATCTGAGGTAGCAAGGTCATTTTGACGGCGGCAATGCGGCCCAGCCAGGAGAGGGTAAGGTGTTTCCACCGTCCGAGCTCCCCGTGTAGGCGCGCGCTAAGCCTCGCGTAGTTGGCGTCCGCCGTACCTCTCACCGTCGGTGCCAACAACACCCCGAGATAGGAAACGGGGGAGGTGGGCCACCGCAGGTCGTATTCAGCTTTGACCTCCGTCAGCACCTCGGGCGATAAAGAGAAATTCAGGGCCTCTGATTTCCCCACATTGACCTTGAAGACTGAGGCCAAGGCAAAGGTGTGGAGTTCCACAAAGATCGCCCGAAGGGACTGCATCGGCGACATCAGGGAAAGCAAAATGTCGTCCGCGTACAGGCTGACTTTATGTGTGTCGCCGCCGAACGGGATACCTTCAATGAGGCGGCGTTGTCGTATTCGCTGTGCTAGTGGCTCCATATAGAGAGCGAACAACAGGGGGGACAGTGGGCACCCCTGCCTGGTACCATGGCCAATCGGGAAGCGCGGAGACATATGGCCATTGACTCTGACCGTCGCAGCTGGCCGGCGATAACAGTTAAAAATCCGGTTGCGGAGAGTCTCCCCCATACCAAACTTCTGGAGTGCCAGGTCGAGATATGGCCAGTGCACTCGGTTGAATGCCTTCTCGGCATCGATGGTGAGGAGCATGCAGCCCGGTCTCGTTCAAGACCCGGCCTCTATCAAATGGAGAACCCTCCTGGTGTTATCGCTGATTTGCCGCTGCGGAATAAATCCCGCCTGATCAGGATCCACCAGTTGCTGCATATAAGGGTCAAAGCCTGCTCGAGATGATCCCTGTTCACAATTTGTGTTCTATATTCAAAAGGGATATCGGCCGGTATGATCCACACCGGGTGGGGTCGCGGCCAGGCTTAGGTAGTACTGATATTGCAGCTTCCAGTAGGTCCGGGGTCACAGCACCGGGCTGATCGAAGGTGTTAAATAGATCACATAGTAAGGGGGCCACCTGGGGGCAAAACGCCTTGTAAAAGGCCGCCGAGTATCCGTCCGGCCCTGGCGATTTACCCAACTTGAGGCGGGATATCGCCGAGATCACTTCCTCCAATCCTATGGGGCGATCTAGGAACGCTGTCTGTGCCTCATTCAAGGAAGGGAGGGTCGTGCCCTGGAGGTAGTCTCGGCCGTGTTGTAGATCTAAGCGGTCCGCCTCATAGAGGTCGGCATAAAAGTTCCCGAAGGCAGCGGCAATCGCTCCATCGTCCACGACCGGGTCGGCATCCCCAACCTGAATGGACCGAACAACCCGCCTGTTACTGCTCCCTCAGTCTGCTTGCCAGGAGCCTCCCACAGCGGTCTCCTCCAGTATAGTACGCGTGGCGCAGCCGAAGGGCTGCGTACTCTGCTACATCCTGGTCTAAGGCCGCAAGCATCTTCCTTTCTGTACATAATTGGTGCCAAGCTCGGGCGGCCCCCGTGCGTTGGTGCATTTGTTCCAGCTCCGCCACGCGTTGGGTGATCTTGGCCCTCTTTTGCGCACGTTCCTTATTGTTCGCCGCGGCTAGGGAGATGAATTCACCCCGGAGGACCGCCTTGAGAGCTGCCCATTGGGTGGCTCTTGTGGTGTCGCCGTTCGCGTTGTGAGTGAGGAAGTGGCTCAGGGCAGTCTTAATGTGCTCCACTACAGCCGGGCTACGTAATAAGCTGTCGCGCAGTCGCCAGTGTCGCTGGGGCCTAGGGGTGGATGGCATCAGGAAGGATGCCACTACTGTGGAGTGGTCCGACAGAGAGGCCGGTTGGATCTCAACGTCCCGTGTGCAAGACGCCAGTTGGGAGGAACACAGGAAATAGTCGAGACGCGTGCATGTTTTGTGGGCCGCCGAGTAATACGTGTACGCCGTGGTGCGCGGGTGCATCTGTCGCCATAAATCAATTAAGCCCAAATCCGCAAGGCGGGACTGTCCCGTTTTCGAAAGGTCTCCCACCTGACCTGAGCGTTGACCGGACCGATTCCCGATGTTGTGAAACACCAAATTGAGGTCCCCCCCTAGTAATAAGTGCGTATGTGTGTTGGCTGTGACCGCCTCCAACGCCCTGTGTAGGAATGCTTCTTGACCATCATTGGGTGCGTAAATGGAGCCTATCACGAGTGTCTGCCCAGCAATGGAAAAGCGATGTGCCAACAGCCTGCCTTTGATTTCAGCCTCCATATGCAGGACCCGTCCCTCGAACGTTTTGGCTACCAATATTGCTACCCTAGCCGCTTTCTTATTAGCAGAGGAGAAGAATTGCCACAGGAAGGAGCGTGTTTCAAGTCTATGGTGGTCTTTGGAGAGCAAGTGTGTTTCCTGCAGGAGGCAGATGTCCGCTTTGCAACGCTCCAATAGTGAGAGGATCGCTCTGCGCTTGATAGGGTTATTGAGTCCTCGCACATTGAGAGTGAGGATAGTCAATGGGCGGGTCATGCAAGGGAAGAAGCTGTGTCATGCGCGTGGGCCTCAAGGCCGAACCAGGAGAAACAGCTCCGCGCAAAGCCTGTGGACAAGGAGGACCCCCCTCCCAGCACCCCGCCCCCCCTGTTCCTCCCCCCTCCCCCCACCAACTCCCCCCAGCAACTCCCCTCTGGACCCCCCCTTACCCCCTCATCAACACCCCCGTCTCCACCCTGATCCCCCCTAACCCCAACAAGAAACCACAAAAGAGCATCCCCATAACAGCCCCAAAACACATTATTGTCCAAGTCCAGTCCCTAGGGGACAAGTCAATGGAAGTTACCTGCGTGGACGTCCAGCCACCAGGCTCCTCCCCTCCGCCCCCCCTCCCCGGGGCCCAATACCTGCAAGATGATCAATGCAAAAGTGTTCTCCCCCTGAAGAAGCCTCAGGCTGTCGGTGCAGTGTCGCGGGCCACCTCTCGCACTGCGTTAGCCATCTCTGCCCTGATAGACTGTGGATCAGGGCGCACACTGGATCCCGATGAACGACGGCTCGAGACCCTCTGCCAGCCATCTCTCGTGAAGCGCCGCCGCCGTGGGGTGGACGCATCCTCCTCGGTCGCTGTGATGCCTAGCACCCCGCAGGTGTCCTGGAGGGAGCGGAGTTGATGCAGGGCGCCATTCCACCTAAAGATGATGCGGAAGGGCTGACCCCAGGCGTACGGCGTCTCGTGTTCTCTGAGAAAGTCTGTAGCAATCTTGAAGGATTTACGCTTTTGGATTGTGATATATTGCCACCGGGTGGCCTCAGAACTGCAGGGGCTGCTTCTTTCTGGCCTCCCGAGGATACGCTCCTTGAGGGGGTAGTCCGGGAGAAAGGCCAAGATGTCCAGCGGCGGAGCCGAGGTCCGTCTTGCTAGCCCCACTCGGTGGGCCCTGTCTATCCTAATGGGGAAGTCAGCGGCCTCGCCTAGGATGTCTCGGAACAAGTCCTGGAGGTAGCCTGTCACATCGGTACCTTCTTCTTTGGATGGAATGCCCCGGACATGGATGTTGTTCCGGAGGGACCTATTTTCAAGGTCTTCGGCGTGGGCCTGGAGATCAAATTGCTGGTCCTTCAGATAAATCACCTCTTGCTGCAGCTGCACGATCTTCTCATCTCTAGCGGTGTCAGCGCCCTCCATGGCGGCCACTCTCTCCCCGAGGCTGTCGACTTCTCTTCGTACCTCCCGGACTTCACCCGCTACCTCCTGCTTCAGGGTAAGGAAGTCCTCCCTGAGGGAATTGAAGAGGGATTCCAGAAAGGACCAAGTTATAGGTGGTTCGCTCGCATCTGCTTCCTGCTGGGCTTTCGACTGACCCGGTGAAGAATGTCCCCTGTCAGTCTTTGCTTGGGATTTGGACAGCATCTCAGGCAGCGTCCGTTCGCCTTTCTTCCCCCCTCTCTGGGCGGCCATCTCGAAGGCGACTGCCCCTGCTTCGCTCCTGTGCCTGACGTGTGCGGCAGATGCTCGGGCCTCCTGCCCTCAGAAGTCAGGTGGACCCCCAGGCAGTCCGCGGCGCTCGGCCCGCAGCGGCACGCATGTGGCGGTGATGGTGGGCTGTGGGCCCCGTAGGTGAGCGCACCAGTGGGGGGGCCTGTTCTATGGCCGATAGCGTCCAGTCTGTCCCCCGCAGCTGGGCGGGCCCCCTCAGCGTCAAGGCACTCGGTCTATGCGGGGCATTGGTTCCGGCAGGCTCATCCACGGCGCACCAGCCGCCTCCAGGCCCGGGCGCATCAAAGCAAAATGGCGGCGGAAGGCCCCCGCGGTATCTGCTCCCCGGGGCCCCCTCCGGCCAAGTGGGTGCTCCCCCGTTGCCGCGGGAAATCTGGGCCGGGGCTCGAGGGGTGGGCCGGGTCGACTATGGCGCACCAGCCGCCTCCAGGCCTGGGTGCGCCGAGGCAAAATGGCGGCGGAAGGCCACCACGGCGTCCGCTCCCCTGGCCCCTCTCGGCAAAGTAGGTGCGCCCCAGGCGCCGCTGCCGCCGGAGGTCAGGACCGGGGCTCGAGGGGTGGGCCGGGCACAGTAGCGTTCGTCCCACCAGGCGTCCCGGCAGCTAGCGGGAGGGGCAGAGCCTGTGTAGTCCTGGCGGCCATCTCCGCCTCCCTCAGTCGCCAAGCTCCGGGGCCCCCAGAGCTACCGGGCCAAGCCACTCCGAGGGGTCAGGTGGTGTTCCGTAGTTGTGTCTCGGTATCACAGTGTGGGGTCGCGGCCGGACCCGATGTCGTCTGCCCCGGGGCTGGCACCCCAACTGTCGCCTCCGACTCCGATCACCGAGACGGGCCGCCTTATCGCCTGTACTCGCCCTCCGTTCCAGCCGCGGGGGGCTGGGTGTGCTGCGGGGTCGTCGGGGCTGTCGAGAACGCTCCTGCCGCCTCTGCCATGGCAAGGCAGGGGGAGAGCGCTAGAAATCAGGATCTGGCCCAGACGGATTGGAGGAGCCCGGAGAGAAGCGTCCGTTCACTCCGCCATCTTGGCCACGCCCCCCATAGTACTGTTTTTAAAAAGGAATAATACTATTGGTTTAGAAAACGTCATTGAAAAGTCCACATTTGTAAAGCGCACAATCACCCGTAAGGGTCTCTAGGCGCTGGGGGGCCGTCGGGAAGATTAAGCGAGCTATTGCCCAGAGTCACATGGTGCTGGGCTGACCTGCCGCCGGAGCCGGGGATCGAACCGTGGTCTCCAGATTCCAGCGTCAGTCGCCCTGGCCGCGGCGCCACAAAGGACATTGGACAGGATAAGCTGGTATATTGAGTAGTCAAACACACTTGCTGATTGGTTTGCAACATTGAGGGATGAACTTTTCACTTTTTCAGTTCAGATAGGTGTTCTGTGGAGAGTTACCATGGTAAGAGGCAGAGAGATCAGTGGGGGTAGGTTGAACATTATGTGAGTTTGAAAGTGTTGAAATGTACAACCAATTAAAATGTTAGTTTGGTTTAGTATTTGCGTGGGAAGAAATTTGATTGGTTATGTACGGGGATATGTGTGAAAAATGACAGGGAATCACGGCCATTTTGTGATTGCAGTGTCTGAGGTACATTTGAGATATTTCTGGTTTACAATATCTGGTGTGTGATTCACACTGTACTAAATCTTCAGCAGCATTTTAAAAGGTAAGTAGTTAAATTATAAGGGCAAATATGTTGTACAATTTAAGTTAAATAAGAAAAATATTTTCTAATGTGGAGGTTTCTCACTCTCCCTCTCTTTCTCTCTCTCTCACTGTCTCCCTTTCTCTCCACCACCGTTTTTTTTCCTTCCTCTCTTTTTCAAAAAATCCTTCTGTTTCACTTACTCCTTTTTCTTTTCTCTTAATATGCTTTTTTTTCTCACTCTCCTTTCCTCACCTTCATATCTCTTCCCTCACTTCACTATAAGTGCCATAGAAACTCTTTCACTAGCATTTAGTAATCATTTCAGGAAAATTCTGACAGAATAATTTGCTTGGTTGATGTGTTTGAAAATATGGGAATACATGTACTCACAAAGTCAGTCAGGTCATTTTATAAGTATAAATTCTTATAAACAAATTTAAGTGATATAATCATATAAAGTACTTGAGAAAAGTTTCTGTATAATAATTTGAAAGAATAAAATTGGTGAAAAATCTAGTGTTATATTATCTATTACTAAACACGAGAAATTAAAGGTTTTTTTTTGTAAGGTATTACAACAAATTAAAAAAAAAAAGAAATGGAGCAAATTGAAGAGACACTGGAAATAACGTTTGAAATTTCAGCGAGTCTCCTTGAAGATTTGAATAATCCTTTTACTGACAGCAACATTGAAGAAGAGGCAATCGTTGGAGGACATACTACAAGTGATTTTTTTGACGAGTCAATGGACCATGAATTTTTGGAAGTGTTGGACATGTATGAGTTCGAAGAATCATGTCTGGAGATTTCGGACGAAGAAATTCCAGACCAAATAATGTTGGAAGTGCTATTAGATTTTGAAAATTCTGAAAAATAATTTTTTTTATTTAAAGATTAAAAATTATTTGAGAAACTATTCTTCTTTTATTGTAATCGTTGAGCTAGTAGCCAAGTGATTGTGGTAAAAACTGAGTCTTACAGTATAGTGTGCAACATTTTTCTGTTTTTATTCAACGAAGATCATAGTGTGAGTCAGAGTTTAATTCACAAAATGGTGGCAGAATAAATTGTTTAGTTGATGTGTTTACAATTAATGCAAAGCATGTAGTCATGGTTTGAGTCAGGCCTGGGAAAGCTGAAGAAATTGCTTACCATATGTCTCTGTAGCATGTAGTAATGATGTGAGTGAATTCTCATTTATACATTCTCATTTCCACTTTGAGCCCCAAAACTCTCTGAACACCACTGCTCTGTCCTAAAACCTAAAACAGTACTCTCAGCAAGACTCTCTTTCACTGCAATAATTATTTTTCTGAATTGCATGGCATACTTTCATGTGTCTAAGATCACAGTGTTCCTTGCTCTCTGTCTCTTTCCCTCTGTGTCCTTTACCCTTGATTTCCTTAACGTCTCTGTTTCTACCACTCCTTCTCTCTCCATCACTCACTTTCCCTCTGTGTTCATTTTTAACCTTTTCTGTCATTCTCCTTCCCTTATCTTTATACCCCTTCCCTAACTGTTATTCTCCTTTACTCATAGTCTCCCCCCTTTCCCCACTACACTTCTTCCTGTCTGTATCTCACACCCCTTCTCTTTTTTGCATTCTTTTTCTCACTCTCCCTCACTCGCCTTCCCTACTTGAAATCCTTACTCCCCTTCTTTCACTCGAGTTTCCTAACTCCCTTCATCCCTTCACTCCACTTATCTCTCCCTCACTCCCCATCTCTCACTTTACCTTACCCCTCTTTTCTTATCCTCATACCCCTTCTCTCACCATCACTCCAGTTCTCTTACTAACACCCTGTTTACCCTGCTCTACTTCTTCCTCTCAATCTAACTCCCCTTACCTGTCTCCGTCCCCTGCTTCCCTTCTCTCACTCCCCCTCCCTCACTGTCCTTTCCTTACTGCCATTCCCTACCTCTTACAATCCCCTTACCTTTATTCCCTACCCTTAGTCCCTTTTTTCAGTCACTCTTTGACTCCCCTTTCCTCACTCACCATACTACCCTTTCCACACTCATTCTATTAGTCCCTTCCTCCCCTACACTCAGTCATGTCAGTCATTCATTTATACTCTACTCATTCATTCAAAAAAAGTATGACACAGTGTATAAGAGATATAGCTCTTCATGGAGAAGTGACGTGAGTTCTGAAAAGAACTGATTTTTTGTCTTTTTTGTTCTGTAGTTTTTTTGTAGTTATTTAACAATTTTATATTGTTTTAAAAAAAAAAACTAAAAAACAGTAACAAAAAAGTGCTCAACAGGAACAAAAAAAAACTTACATTAAAATAAATATTGCTGGGAGCATTGATGCTCTGTAATTTTCAGCTCCATTAGATTTAGACTTTGCTCACCATAGCAAATAATGTTATTGCATTTGTTGCATCGGAGGTGGACCTTGCTGAAAAGTGGCCGTATATTAAGAGCAGAGTCCTTTGACTTCTTGGCAGGTGGCTGGTGTTGCTGCACATCTGAGTCAGAGGAGGAGGAATTCCAAAAACAAAAGTGCATAATGTAATAATGGGGCAAGGTAGAGACTACCTGACTCCCTAGGCTTTCTCAGGGCGTCTCTGAAGGACCGACAAGCGCAAAGAAAATATTAAAAAAAACAAAAATCACGAGGTGCGCGCACGTTGCTCGCACCCCGAGGCACAAGACTATGAAAAATAATAGTGGAGAACGTGGAAAGGGGGCAGGGTAAAGACTCCCTGACCCTCCAGGCCTTCTCTGGGGGTCCCTGAAGAACCTTGAAGGGTAAAAAAAACATTTCTTTTTTTTTTAAACCTGCGAGGTGCGCGCACGTTGTGCGCACGTCAGAAAAAAAAAAAGACAGTTAAATAACAAGTCTGAGTGTTTAGATGTTGGGTGGCTCTAAAAAGAGCCGTTGTGTTAATTGACTATGTATAAATATTAAATGTATATATATTTATATTCACTGAAAAAACCATAGGTTTCACACACGTTATAGTCAGGTATTAGCATTTAAAAAACCTTAGAAATTCACTGAAAAAAAACGTAGGTTTCACATACGTTATAGTTAGGAATTAGCATTTAAAATACCTTGCACATTTACTGAAAAAATCATAGGTTTCACACATGTTATAGTTAGGAATTCACATTTAAAAAACCTTGCAAATTCACTGAAAAAATCATAGGTTTCACACACATTATAGTTAGGAATTAGCATTCAAAAAACCTTGCAAATTTATTGTAAAAGTCATAGGTTTCACACACGTTATAGTTAGGCATTAGCATTTAAAAAACCTTGCAAATTCACTGAAAAAACCATAGGTTTCACACATGTTACACTCATACAAAACCATTGAAATTTCCCCGTTACCAGCAATGCACTGCTGAAGACGTCACATATTACATCACTCATGACATGGTCAGTGACATCACTCATGACATCACTGATGACATCTCAAATGACATCACTGTTGACATTACTGATGACATCATCCTTATGAACGGGTGTGCCCAGCCGTGTGAGAGGCCTGCTGCGCTGCGGACCTGTAATGATGCCACACGGTGTCATTACCCTAGGGAGGTGTGTGCCTCAAGACAGCTGACAAGGACATCAGGCGTTCAAGCAGGATTCAACACGTAACCCACATGGGCTTCATTTTGTTTTATTTTTCTGTTGTAAAGACGGACTCACTAGAGAAAAACATTGTGGCACTACAAGACCCAGGAGGCTGTTGATACAGCCACGCCCACCAAGGCAGACTCTTTTGAAATTCAGTGCACGAAGAAAAACCGCCATTTACAAACAGAACGCCATTGAGAAAGGGTCAGCAATCCCGAAACCGGTCTGGCGGAAAGAACTTTGGTGTTTTGCTTTCCTGTGTTCTCCTGCATGCAGCTGCCTGTTAATAAATGTGAAATACTTCACTCACCTCGTGGCTTCTCTCAATGGGCAACCTGTACTTTTGGATATATATATATATATATATATACATATATATATATATATGTATATATATATATATATTCACTGAAAAAACCATAGGTTTTACACACGTTATAGTTAGGAAATAGCATTAACAAAACCTATAAAATTCACTGAAAAAAACAGTGATGTCACTGACCATGTCATGAGTGATGTAATATGTGACGTCATCAGCAGTGCATTGCACGCGCAAGTTATAGTGAGTCCAACTAACTATAACGTGGGAATTTCAATGGTTTTATGCGAGTAAAACGTCCAGGAAACTATAACTAGTGCGAAAACTATGGTTTTTTCAGTGAATTTCATAGGTTTTGTTAATGCTATTTCCTAACTATAACGTGTGTAAAACCTATGGTTTTTTCAGTGAATTTCATAGGTTTTGTTAATGCTATTTCCTAACTATAACGTGTGAAAAACCTATGGTTTTTTCAGTGAATTTCATATGTTTTTTAAATGCTACTTCCTAACTATAACGTGTTTCAAACCTATGGTTTTTTCAGTGAATTTCAAAGGTTTTTTAAATGCTAATTGTTAACTATATCTTGACTGTAACCTATACTTTCATCATTGAATTTCGACAAATGTTTTTATCTGATAAAAAAGTTTTCTTGACTGGCAGAATTGTTTAGGGACTCCTTCTAAATCTCTATAGGTTTACGAAATCTTTACCTTGCCTTCTTTTTAACGTTTTCAAACTTTTCACTAAATGTCAGAGAACGTCTTTTTATACTTCCGTGCGCGACCGGGTGCGCGCACCCCGGTATTTTTAAAGATTAAAAAAGGTTTTATAGTTTATCAGTATTCTTCTTGGAGCCCAATATGAAGGTGTACAACATCAGGGATTATCTACCTTTCCTCCTTTTGACGTTTTGAAACTTCATTAAATTAAACCGATACTTCCAAATGACGTACGTGACCGGATGGTGTCATCGCGTATACGTCCTAATGCGCGCATGTTAAATCATGTGACTTGAAAAGAACACTTCCTATTAGTTCATAGTAGTTTCTATTCTGAAATTTTGCAGAAACCACCCACTTCCCTCACTATCTTTTTTCCTCTCAAGGGAGAAGAACCTTTCACATCTTTCCGAACAGTTTGGTGAAATGGCTGCCGCACGCAATTCATCTTCGGAATCTGAGGAAAATTATCGAGTACCTTTATAAAAACAGGAATGAATCTTTCATCTGGCAATTTTTTACTTATCCTCAGGGTCAAAAGAAAGTAAATGCCCCGAAAGTTACTTGCACAATTTGTGACACAGTGCTTTCAAGAGGAAATCCATCGAAAAAGTATTCGTTTTCGATACATACGATCAAGAGGCATGTGAGGCAAGTTCATCCTGTGCAATATGCACAGGCATCTACAAGAGCTCTGGCAACACAACTACCACCAGCTGTGGCCAGTACTTCATCTGGAAGACGACCTGCATCTCCATCTACTGCACAGTTGGACTTGAGACCATATTTGTCGTCAGTGCATATGAAATGCAACGAGTGTTCAGGAATGATTGTCTACGGAGAGAAGAGCCTCACTCTTATAGAAAAAAGAATTAATGAACATCAATGCTACGACAGAAGATAATTTTTTCACATTTTCTTTTGTTCCTGTTTCACAGTTTTACAGTTCTAAAATTCGGCTCCAGTTTAAACAATCAAAAACAATATAAAACTTCTCAAAAAAAAAAAATACAAAACCAAAAAAAAAGTTATTTTCAGAACTAACTTATTGTACCAAAAATAGCTCTATTCATAAACTGAAGTTTCGCCGCTTTTTCAGCACAATTTTTCAAAAAAGCGGCGATACTTGGGGCATATTATGAAGAAGACGTGATACGTTATCGTCGCTTTTATCGGCAGGACACTGCTAATAAAGCGACGATAATCGCCTTCATAATATGTTCTGTAAATTCCAATCGAAACGTATGTTAGATGTCTTTATATCTATCATTACGTTCGATTGTAATATATAGAGCATATTATGATGGCCGTTTTCGCCCCTATATCGGCAGTTTCCTGCCGTTAAGAGGGCGATAATGTTTTGCGTATCCTTGTAAATACTGCTCAGCACCTTTGTGAAAACGTCATAACAGCGCCTGCCGTAAGAGCACTTTCCATGTCTGCCACACAGAAAGTTAATGACATGCATACTAGGCGTACGTCAAACCACAAGCAAAATGTGGTTGGAGAGGAAAAGACTATCACGAACACAGCCGCTACGAGAAAAACAGTTGGAAGAAACTTGTTTATCGTACGACTGCCACGGCCTGCTTTGATCAAGCATTTGGCAGTGTTAACATGGGGGAGTGGAAAATAAAACTAAATCAACCCCCTCTCCTAATTACAAGGCACACATTAGTACGTGAAAACAACGCTTGTTTTCACGCGGTAATGTTAACTGCCGCCGGCTGTTACAGGATTTACTATCACATATGTATTCAAATTGATAATAACGCAGTTTCACTGCGGAAAATTCTGGCGATAGCCGGCAAAAGTCAAATGTACGATGTTCGGGGCATATTAACAAGAACTATAGGTTCACCAGGCATCCCCGTTTTGCCTGGATGGTCCCCGTTTTTAACCAGCTATCCCAGCAAATTTCAATAAATATTGCTCATGTCCCCGTTTTTAGAGAGGGTCGACTGAAAACGGGGAGAAATCTATTTTATGTTTTACAAAGCAGTTAAAGTTACCTGTTGTTTCTACAATGCAATGTAATTGACAGGCAAGGTACACGGTTTAAAAATTACATTTTATTTATGTTCTTACTGCCTCTTCTGTAATTCTCTGCTAACGAGCACTCTCATCGCTTGAAGTAAAATCGTACTCCTTCTTCTATTTTTCTGAAATGTCCCGTTTTTTGGCTTTAAAAATCTGGTTACTCTAAACAACTAGCGATAATTATCACTATGTTGGTTTAGTTGCGATATTTTTTTCGGCGAGCTGCGGCGTTTTTGTTCACTTAGGAGTCTTGCTATTATCAAGGATTATTTCCTAAGCCTGTGATTCACAAACTGTGCACCACAGCTCCCCAGTACGCCGTAATGATGTGCCAAGGGCGCGGCGCACACTAGGCTAACCAACAATCCGTAAATTCCACGGACGTCCCAACCCTGTTATCTATAATTGTAGCCATCACAGGGAGCAGTGCTGCTCCCCTGCGAGAGGCCTCACCCCCGCTGCTGGATCGGCCTCGCACTCCTCCAGGAGCACAGAAGCAGCCCCTCCCGCCCATTGAAATTCTCTATGGACGTCATTGCCACTTATTGAATGAGAATATGGCAGTCAAGTTTGTTCAAGCACATAGCGCTCCTCCTGCCTCAACGTACAGAAGGGATTCTGTTAGATTAACAAAAGTTAAACGCCCACGCTGGAATGTTAGAAAACACTTCCTTTAAAGAAAGCTATGAAATAAGTTTAAAAAAACAGATTTACGTTCTTTCATTCTCTCATCATTTATGAACAGAAGTATTTTCAATATTATATTCAACAATGCCATGGTTACTGCTTTTGTACTTAAAGGAACTAGCAACCATTGACAAAGCCAATAGTCCTTGCTTGTTGTTGGTGTAAACTTACTTGCTGTGTTATATATTTGCATGCAATGACAGATACAACATAACACCAGTCGACCACAACACTATGCTAAATGCATATTTGTAGCTTAGGTGTTTTCAACTGCCCACGGAATTACATCCAACACCCCCTTTCAAGAGACCCCTCCATTTTTATTAACACTGCTTAAAGCCCTGGAAACAACACCATTTTACAGTAACCTCACATCCTGTTACTGTACATCATGTGTGACTGATAACTTCTACGTTTTCAGTCTGCCTATGTATGGAGGCATTGTGGACTCTCCCCCACCGCACCCCACCCCTTGCAGTAGGTTGTTCTTCACAGGCCTCTTCTCCCTACAACTCTGCAGACAAAGACCCAGGTCATAAAGTACAAAGCTGGGTGAGTAAATAAGTTTGAAATGTGTAAATGGCTGGATCGATTACTGAAAGGATGAATGGATGAATGAAAAGAGAATAGTTAGATAATCAAAGAAAAGATGGATGAATAAATGAAGGAGTGGAAGTATAGATGAGAGAAAAGATAAATAGATGGATGTATGGCTGGAAGGGTGCATAAATGGCTAGAAGGATGGATAGATATGTTAAAGGATGGATGCATGAGTAAAAGAGCACCTGATGGATCAGTGAATTAGTGGATGGATGTGTGAAAGGATAGATAGATAAATAAATGAAAGGGTAGATGATGGGCAAGTTAATGCGTGGATGGATAAATTGATAAGTAAATGGTAAAAGAATGGATAACTGAAAGGGTGATTATAAAGATTAATTAGTAAGTGAAAGGGGGTAGATGGACAAAAGCATGGATACATCAGTGAAGTCAAAGGGTGGATGGATAAAAGAGCGGATGGCTTGATCAGTAAACGGATGATTGGATGAGTGAAAGAATGTGTCCCAATTACTTTAAGAAAGATAACAGGACGTACATACCACCTACACACTGTTCAAAAAAATGGTGGGGATCCACTGTAAACTGGTGATTAGGTCAAGGAAACCACAGGTCAACAAAGTTTGCGAACCACTGTCGTAAGTGATAAAAATCGGTCCAAATACATAAATATTATTGTGAAGTCAGCAATATTCATGCATTACCGAGCTATTGGTCTTAGTCATGTTATCTACCTACCATTACATGATATAGCTAAGAACTGCTCAGGGGCAGCTATTAGGTTTTGGACATTTTCGGCCATAGCACAAATATGTTAAAAAGTGGGTAAAAGGAGATAGCAATGTTAGGAACTGTTTCCAGTCAGTAGCATCTTGCAATGCTAACTTTGCATGTCAATAGTGATAAATTTCACAGACAAACAAAGCGGGTCACAAGATGGTCATTATCTGTTATTAGATGTCGCTAACTGGTGTTAGCATCAGCTACGTACTAAAGAGATCATTTTATCTCCGCTTTTTTGGCTTTTAAAGCCACTGAAATGTTGCTGATTTCTTAAATTAATTTTTAAGAGGCTCCTTGTGACCGTGCAGCCAATCCTCCGTGGAAGTGCTCACATAAAACACGACACTGGTATGACCAGGATACTCAAAGAAATGACACAGTGATGAAAAAGTATTTTTATTTTGTATACTTACCTAAGAAATAGTAATAAAGAAAAACTTAAAATCTTTAAAAAACATGGTATCTGTGGAAGAAAAGTAAAAATAAGGTTATAGTGTCATTTCATAAAACAAAACAAAGTAGAAGTGATTTGAAACAGAAAGTGAAAGAAAAGAAGACTGAGGGACAGAAAGAGACCGAGACAGAATATGTAGTATATAAATCAATAAATAAAAGAATTAATTGAAAGAAATAATAGCACTCAAAGAATGACTGTCTAAAGGAAAGTAAAGTGAGAGACAAAATGAGAGTATGATCAGTGATAATACACGAAACAATAAGTCTGTAAAATAAACAGACTAAGAGTACCGAAATGTCTTAAAGAGATAGATAAAATAAAGGAACAACACTAAGAGAAACAGAGTGAAAAAGGATCAGTAACAGAAGATGAATGGAATATAAACAGACAAGGAGTGTAAGAGAGAGAGATAAAGAGAAATGAAGTAGGGTGAGAAAACTAAACTATAGATTTAAGTTTCGAAATTGAGCATAATTAATGAAAGCAGAGTAAGGGAACAAATTGTAAGGTACAGTAAGACAAAAAGAAATTAAGATTCAGGAAACAAAGGTGATTCAGGGTCAATAAAGGTGACTCAGTATAAAACAACGTAAGTAACAAACTGAAGAGTTAGATAGATTGAATAGAATACTAACAGAAAAGATGTAAGAGAAACAGGATAGAAAATTTAAAAATGCAAAATGTGCATGAGTTAAAGGGAATAACCATGTCTAAACACCACTAACAAAGGAAGAGGATGAAAGAAATAAGGATAAGAGAGAGGTACACGAAACACTCAGATATAATTAGTTGTACTTACCTTATAAATGTAATATCTGTGGAAGACAATAAAGAAATCTGTTACAATACATATTTGTAAATCCAATGTAACAAAATAACTCAGACAACATATTAAATGGTTTATTTTTGCTGTCCTCAGATAAATTGATATTCACTATAAACAGTGATTTCAATAGTAATCATCATGTAACAGCGGGGAAAAAAAACCCAATCAAAATGATTGTGTTTAAAAAACCCGTACAAGATCTCTATACATAATATAAATACCTGAAAAAAACATGTCTTAAATGTTTTTCTCTAATTCGCTATTTCTTGAGTAAGCACAGCACATACTCCACAGTTACAAACTAATTAAACTATACCACTTATTTTTAAATACCTCTCAACAAATATCCGTGCAACTATGTTCTAAAAACATTTATCTCAAGTCCACATTTTGATATTTCATTCCTTTCCGCGTGGCCAAATAATATGAGTTAATTAGTTATTTTTTGAGTACCTCTCAACAAACTTCCGAGCAAGTATGTTCTGAAAACATTTATCTCAAGTCCACATTTTGATATCTCATTCTTTACCGCGTGGCCAAATAGTATGAGTTAATTCCAACGTGTTCTGTACCATTAAACATTAAGTAAACCTTACCTGATACTATCACTATGCCACATAAAAGTTTCATTTATAGATCTGAACACCCTCAATCACATCATATTTCTAAACAACACAGTTTCATATTTTTACAGTTTTAATCTTACTACACCATGTAATTTTACTGAAATTTAGGTTGTAAAAATATCAGATAAGAATTTGTTAAGTCAAAAGGCAAACTTTTCTTAAAACTCAATTGACTATCATTGCAGAGCGTCCAACCTGTTGGAGATTTCAAATAAGCTATGTAATGTCCTGATGATATTGATGGCCCTTCATTAAAATATAATTGCTACAGTTACAAATGTTCTTCTACAAATAGATATTTGACCAGCCAGAAAATTTTTAATTAAAGTTGACAATTTACTTCCATCAGCTCTGCATCGTTGAAGCATTAATATTACATGCTGTCCATATCTGTGGATAAATATTGTTGATAACATTTCTGAGTTACATTGAGAGCAGACCATGTTCTGATACGCATCTTTAACTAGTTTTTTAAAGGACACTGTTTTACAATCTGGTAATGTTAAATATATAAATCTTTCTCTGTGTATCTCAGTACTACTTGAAAATGAACAATTATCGCAATTATGTTGCCATTTATAAGAAAGGCCAAAAAGACTATCAATATCTACATCTTCTTCTTCCAAAACTGTATGCATATACATAATACATTCCTGACAATCTTGCTGAATATTCTGAGAAAATTGATTTAGTCCTGCACATATGTCTAAAACATTTCTTACTTCTGAAACACTTGCTACTTCACTATTACCACTGCTACATTTTTCAAAGACAGAATTTAAGGAACAACAAAATGTTTGCTCCTGATTTTGTACAATCTGTTGCTGTAAAAATCTTTAGAAAAAAAACAACATTAACCACTACATTTGCATAGCAGTTGACACCAGACCTGTTTTCAAATTTAAATCCAACAATCTCTTGAATACTAACCTTTTTCTTACTGCTACCAATGACAGCCTCATCTTTTTTTCTTCGTTTCTCTACTAATTCACTACATTTTTCCTCATTTCTCCTTTTCTGACCAACCATACTCTTTTTAATTAAAGGATATTGAGGTAAACTTGGAGCATATTCTCTTCTTAACCTATTATACTCCTTCACACATTTTAAATCTGCACTAATCTTTGTCTCATCAAAATCAATTAGATAAAGTCCAGATAAAGTTCTAACTCGAGATAAAGCAACATAAGCTATACCCTCTTTGAATACAGTGCTTCCAATATTTACCAAAGCACAATCTACACTTAAACCTTGAGATTTGTGAATAGTCACTGCATATGCCAAACAAATTGGAAATTGCTTCCGACGGACATTTAAGTCTTTCACAAGCAAAAAACGAGTTGAACAGCGACTGAATTGTTGAACTTCCTCAATTCCATCAAATTTTATTCTTAAAAATTCAATCTCATCTCTATTTGGGTAATTTACAAAACCAACAATATTACCCATTGCTCCATTCACCAAACCTCTTTCTACATGTAAATTTCTCCATAAAATAATACGACAATTTAAACATACATACAGATTCTTTTCTAAGCCAGCAGTTTTAGATATAGATTTCTGAAGAGAATCCAATTTTAACTTCAATTTTTCAGACAAAACAATAGTACTTCCTTCATGCTCTATTTTATCTTTAGCTTCCAGTTTCTTAATTTCTTGATTTTTCAACTTCAACATTTTTTCATTGAAAACAGAGCATTCTTTTAGAGTTGGCATCAAGCATATGACTGACTTCTCTTCTACCTCTTTACTATATATTTTCTCAGGTACATTTTCTACATTGGGAAACAACTTAGAAAGTAATCGTGTTCGTAGAGTTTCTTTCGCATCTTCAGTTAATTTTCCAATCCTTATATCTTGAAGAATATTTCCATATTTAGTGTCCTTTGCCTGTCGCATATTTTGAATCAGTTCAGTATATTTGAAATGTGACCATATATTAACATTTCCAATACTGCCAAGGCACTTTCTGGTGTCTTCATGTGTAACAGTTTGAAATACAGGTTCTCCTTTCACAGGAGTTAGTTGCAGTAGATCTCCAAAAACTATGACAAGTTTGCCTCCAAATAACACATCATAGTCTGTTTTAAGTATTTGTTGCATTCTTAAATGCACAAAAGCAAGCATTAAATTGGATACCATGCTTACCTCATCAATAATGAGAAGTTTCATTTCTTTAAGGACTCTAGAAACTTCATAACAAGCGTCTCCAGATAGCTTGTGATATTGTATTTTATTTTCATGTTCAACTGGCAGCATCAGTAAACGATGTAAAGTAATACCTTTAATATTATATGCTGCCAATCCAGTTGGAGCAGTAACCACACAAGGCAGTGGTGACTCAGTTCTTTGCTGTAGATATGTAGTAATTCCTTTAATTAGAAAACTTTTACCAGTTCCAGCTTCTCCACTTACATATAGTCGAATAGGTTCAAATGACATACATGAGCATTCTTTTTTGTCATGACAAAAACCATGCTCAATGTGCTCTGTCACTTCATCATATATCTGTCTTTGCTCAAGATTAAGTTTGTTCCCCAATTCTTCTAAGTTTATATGGCTGAGATACCCGCCACCCCCTCTCGACACAATCCCCAAGGATGGGAAACCGAAACGGTTCTGAACTTTTGGAAGGCGGGAGGGAGTGACCCTCCCGGCCGTATTTATTAAAATATGAAACAAAATCAAAACATTAAAATAACAGTTTCATATTATGTACAATTTCATTTCCACATTACGATGTTTGGCTAACCTTAACCGATCTCTAATACAAAGATTCTCCTAGCCGATCCAACATCCTACAAAACATTTGACTTGAAATTGTACATCCTAACGTTAAGGGCCAACGGCAAGGTCGTAACCGGTGTCAGATCCCTAAACCAGAAATACAACCCTCACTTGTGAGAGGACCAACCGCACAGAGGCGTACCTCAAGTGCATCTACCAATTTCCCTTGGACTTGACGGGGGCCCCAATGAACTCGACGCCATTTAACGGTCGTCCGAGGACTCGTGTGAGGTGTCTAAGAGGTAGCGTAAACCCCCTCCAGAACCCCACACAACTTACCCATCTGCCGTCGCAGATGTCCTGGCCCCGGGAAATTCCCCAGGAGGGCCCATAGCCCCTCCTATCCAGGAAGGGGCCTTGACCACCTTTCCTTTCCTTCCGGCGGCCTATCCTTAGACGGGACCGCCTCCCCGTTGAGGGGCCAATGGCCACCTCCCCCGAGCGCTCCCATCCGTAATGGGTGACGCCCCCCCATAGGGATCTTCCAATTACTGCTCACCGATCATGACCTTACCGCCCGACAATAAATACGACAAATCTACCTAAATTACTAAATCACGAAACAATTATAGCCTATTAAAAGGCATGATTACTGCTCAACACTACTGAAAAATCCTTTATTTGCACAACATACTGAAAGTGACCATCTTTATTGCATACTCAAAAAATTATCACGACAATCGTCACGACCTGTAAGAAAATAGAGTTACCACATCAAAACTTTATTTCAAAACAACTAGCTGTCCTCAGGGGCTGGTGGGTGGGTCAAAATTGGCTCTTCGTTCCGTCTTGAGCTCACGTGCAGTGGGAAGGTGCAGCTTCAGAGCACAGGAACGAGAGGATGTTTTCTTGGCTTGTTGCTTCTTTTATCCGTCTTCGGGGCGGGCGTCAACCCGCCCCCGCCCGCCACCGAGGGCGTGGCCGAGTGCGTCAGTGTCTAGGACAACCCACTCCAGGGCGGGAAAAGGCGCGCCCCGGCTATGCCGCTTTGGGCATACCAGCCGAGACTCGCCTCCCGCCCAAGATGGCTCCCGGGGGGATCGTGGTACTCCACCATACGTTCGGGGGGACCGAATGGTCGCCCCTTTCCATATGGCTGAGATACCCGCCACCCCCTCTCGACACAATCCCCAAGGATGGGAAACCGAAACGGTTCTGAACTTTTGGAAGGCGGGAGGGAGTGACCCTCCCGGCCGTATTTATTAAAATATGAAACAAAATCAAAACATTAAAATAACAGTTTCATATTATGTACAATTTCATTTCCACATTACGATGTTTGGCTAACCTTAACCGATCTCTAATACAAAGATTCTCCTAGCCGATCCAACATCCTACAAAACATTTGACTTGAAATTGTACATCCTAACGTTAAGGGCCAACGGCAAGGTCGTAACCGGTGTCAGATCCCTAAACCAGAAATACAACCCTCACTTGTGAGAGGACCAACCGCACAGAGGCGTACCTCAAGTGCATCTACCAATTTCCCTTGGACTTGACGGGGGCCCCAATGAACTCGACGCCATTTAACGGTCGTCCGAGGACTCGTGTGAGGTGTCTAAGAGGTAGCGTAAACCCCCTCCCGAACCCCACACAACTTACCCATCTGCCGTCGCAGATGTCCTGGCCCCGGGAAATTCCCCAGGAGGGCCCGTAGCCCCTCCTATCCAGGAAGGGGCCTTGACCACCTTTCCTTTCCTTCCGGCGGCCTATCCTTAGACGGGACCGCCTCCCCGTTGAGGGGCCAATGGCCACCTCCCCCGAGCGCTCCCATCCGTAATGGGTGACGCCCCCCCATAGGGATCTTCCAATTACTGCTCACCGATCATGACCTTACCGCCACAGGCCGGATAGTTGACCGGCTATCCGGACCCCCCACAACAACTCCTGCCTAAAGGTCATGTTATAAACTTTTCAACCAAGCTATGAGGTCTCCTATGAGTAACTCATTCCCCACCCGGGACAAATGAACACCGTCCCCCAAATACATACTGTCCCCTCTGATACAACCATGCGAGACAGAATGCAGAGTACTTGAACGAAACAATCTACTCACTTTGTTATTTATTTTCCTTACTGAATGATTCAGAGCAGAAACCGAAATAGCCCCCCGCCACACTTTTCGTGGGATCATGTGGGACCATGCAATTGTGCACCCTGGAACTCTCCTTGCCAACCAACTTACTGTGGAAAGCATTGCCTCAAGAAGAAGTCGTCTACCAGTGGCCACCAAATCGTTGCCCCCAAGATGAACTATGATTATAGACGGCGGTGACCTTGTCCGCCCTAACAAATCCTCGAAAAAGGATTGAAACTGGTCAATACAGAGCCCGCCCTTTCCGTAGAAGGACACACTGTACCCGTATTCCCCAGCCACGTGAATCATGTCACCTGCTTTGAATACGTCCGCGGCACGCCTCACGTATGAGTGGCCCACGACCCACACCTCCTTTTTCCCAGCCGGTGATGTCCGACCGCTGGTCCCCATGTGTCGGGTCGACTGCACAGTCCGCCCCGCCTCGTAGGCTTGCGCAACTGAAAACCAAACAAAACAAGAAGCGTGAGTACATCATTACAGCTTCATAACATGTGCAACCGCACATACCTTTTATAACAGTTCGAAGACCAACGCCCTACACGTTTTACTTCTTCTACACTCAGACCCCTGGCTGTAGCCTCTGTAGCAGCCCCTATCCGAAAAGAATGGGTCCCAAACTCGCCGGGGTTCAAGCCCGCGGCCGAAATCGACATCGCAAGCACCCGCTGGAACTGAAACCTTGTCAGTGGGGTGGTGTCAGCGTGTCTCAAAAAGGTCCCCCCCCATGATGCCACTCTCTGCGCTAAATATTCCTCTACGCACACCACAGGGCACATGGGGGACCCTGGAATCCTCTGTATGATTATGCAGTCCCCAAACGCACCCTGATCGGTCTTGGACCTGACAAACGAGACAGTCATTGTCTCCCCCTTGACCTGAACGTGCTCTTGGCACAATCCCCCCATCGTATCCCGCTTGTTCCTCGCCACTAGTTCGCTTACCCGCATAGCCCCATGGAATGCTAGCGCAAAAGCGGCTCGGAATAACACTGTCTCATACTGTGATGAACACGTTGCCGGGAGTACGGAAAATAACAGGGCCAACCTATCCAGACCTATCGGGCGCCTCTCATCTGCTTTGCGACCCTCCAGGCGTTGCCACCCCCGTAGCGCTTTCTGGACTACGAAAGACGCTGTCGGGTCCTGGATCCCATGAGCCCTTGCCATAAAGGAAATGGCGGCCCGATGCCTCTGGGCCGTAGCTACTGATTTGCCTGCCTGATGTAAAGACAGCAAAAATTTAACGACAAGCTCCTCCTGGCCCCAAAGCTCCCCCCTAGCAGAACCCAAAAAGGACCAATAGGAACAGAACGCCCCTTCGTATGCCTTCCTTGTCCTGGGCGCTAAACTCTCTCCCACGAGGTTTTGTAGTTCGGGGCACCGAGAGACCAGAGAGCTTCGGGAAAGGGTGCTGCCACCGGGTCCGCTGCGGGCAGAAAACCCCAGAAAGCCTGCATACGGAAACGAGAAAGCGCATCAGCCGCTTGATTCATTACCCCCGGGACATGTCTTGCCCTAAAGAGCACATTCAACTGCATGCACAATAACACAATTTCTTTAAGCAGTCTCAGCATCCATGTGCAACGTGCTGCCTGACTATTGATACACTCTACCACGGTCATGTTGTCAGACCAAAACACCACAGTCTGATCCCGGAACCCCTCAGGCCAAGTTTTCAGGGCCACCAAAATAGGGAAAAGTTCGAGAAAAGCAATGTTCCTCGTCAATCCGCACTCATGCCACCATGACGGCCATTTTTGAGCCGTCCATTGTGTGCCGAATATGGCGCCAAAACCTATACTCCCCGCCGAATCTGTCCACAGCCCCAGCTCCTCAGAGGACACCGCCGGTTTTATCCAGACAATTCGACCATTGAAATCCGCAAGAAATGCCAACCAAATGCGCATGTCCTGGCGAACCTCTGCCGAGAGCCTCGTGCGGTGATGGCCCTCCTTCAGGCCGACCATGGCTTGTGCAATCGAGCGGGAAAAGGGGCGGGCCATCGGCATTACTCTCAGGGCAAAATTCAACTGGCCCACCACTTGTTGTAATTGATGCAGTTTTACTTTAGTCTCACTGATACATGTTTCCAGGGATGCCCTGAATTTCAAAACCTTATCTCTTGGTAGTCGAAAACAACCCTCTACCGAGTCGAGCTCGATCCCCAGAAACTCGAGGGAAGTCGAGGGACCCACGGTCTTACCTGGCGCCAATGGCACACCAAATTGGTTCATCAAGACACAAAATTCATTTAAAGCCTGTCCACATTCTGGATCCCCGGTTGCCCCCAAGAACAAAAAATCATCGAGATAATGCATAACATGTTGAAAACCCGTCTTCTTTGTGAAGACCCATTGCAAAAAACAACTGAACATTTCAAAATAGGCACAAGATATAGAACATCCCATTGGCATACATCTGTCCATGTAATAGCGACCCTGAAACCTAAAACCAAGGAGACGCTGATTGTCTGGGTGTACCGGGAGCAACCGGAACGCTGACTCGATATCTGATTTTGCCATCAGCGCCCCGGGCCCCAGGCGATGCAACATGGCGACGGCCTCATCGAAAGATGCGTACCGCACCGAACATACTTCCGGGTCTATCGCATCATTCACGGAAAGACCACGTGGGGCTGACAAGTTATGTATCAGCCGAAACTCACCCGGGTCCTTCTTGGGGACCACCCCTAGAGGGGAACAAACAAAATTATCAACCGGTGGCAAGTCAAATGGACCGGCGACACGACCTCGAGTCACCTCCTTCCCAATCTTTGCCTGTACCACAGCCGAATGCTGTAGGGCCGATAGTTGATTCGTACAGTTAGCTACACCCTGAAAATCCCCCACTGGGATGCGGAAACCATATAAAAACCCGTTCCGCAACACCCCAGCGGAAGCATGATCCGGGTATTCACTGAGGCAAGGAATCATTGCCATGGTATCAATCGGAGTAGGTAAAGTCGCCCCTCGGACTATTTCAGACCTGTTTGGCGCTTCCCTTACCACCGTTATCACCCGTTTTGGCTCTGCACATGGACTCAGGATGAGATGGCTGCCCACACCCACCACATTCATGTCTGAACTTGCACGACCCCTGGGGCCTCGTACATTTACCTCTGTTAAAATTCCAACAGATTCCCCTTTTACCTGCGTTGCCACTCGTCTTCGAGTGGTACTCGCTACCTGCACCCGTCCGAAAGGGTGTCCCAGAGTATTGGCGGGAAGATTCACCCCCGCTACTCCCTGACAATGGTACTTTTAACATTCCAGTGCTCTCCATTTTTTGCCATGACACGGAGTCGTAACAATCCCAAGTCAAAACTGGATCATGTTCCTTAGCTTTTCTAAAAATATTGTCATAGCAGAACCACTGATTGCCCCCATACGCTACGGAGTACTCCATGATACGCGATTGATAAATAGGCAACTCGGTCAGCAACTCGGGCCTGCGCTCACCCATGATGGAGGTAAAAATGCCCCACGCTCTGCCCCAAGTACCAATGTTTTCGTCAACCTTAAAGGCGGCCATTTTTGCGCGCCAAACACTCGGATGCATGAGCTCCTTTTGGCTCTTAACATGCTCCATCTCGTAATGGTCGGTAAGCAAAGAGAAAATATTAACATACTTATTCGCCCAAATCTTTTCCTTAATTTCCAGTGGAACATGCTGAGCCACCTTCTCCCTTCGTGAAGGTACAGACCCTTCCCCCGCAATCGGCAATGGCCGCTTACCTGAACCAGAAGCTGCATTTGCCGCCGAAACTGGGCCCGTTGCATTTTCCGCCGCCGTAACTGGCGGGGTAACAGAAGCTGGTGTCTTCCCAGCCTCCCTAGATTCCCGCAGTTGTCTCATTACTGCCCGGGCGTCGTCAGCCGTGGTGCCCTCGTTTTCTTTTCCCAACCACGCTGCCAATTGTGCCGCTAACTCGGGAGGCATATCCTCCCTGGTCCCGGGGGTGACCACCACGGGGATCGGATTCCCCCCCTTCGGCACCGGGGTTGGCTCCTCAAGTGGGGTATCAGGGACTGGAGTGTCACCCCCAAGCGTCCCCTTTCTGGACCTCTTGCCTCTCCCACCGGGGACTACTCCCGGCAAAGGCCGTTTCGGTCCTCCCTCCCCGTTCGTAGCCGCCATCTGCTTCTTCAAATCGGCTACCTCCTTCATGAGCATGCGGAGCATCTGATCGGTACTGACCCGCTGTCCGACTTTCTTAGGCATTCCCAGACGGATATCTGTAAGACAAAAAGAAAGATTACAACGCTCAAAATTGGCTCTTCGTTCCGTCTTGAGCTCACGTGCAGTGGGAAGGTGCAGCTTCAGAGCACAGGAACGAGAGGATGTTTTCTTGGCTTGTTGCTTCTTTTATCCGTCTTCGGGGCGGGCGTCAACCCGCCCCCGCCCGCCACCGAGGGCGTGGCCGAGTGCGTCAGTGTCTAGGACAACCCACTCCAGGGCGGGAAAAGGCGCGCCCCGGCTACGCCGCTTTGGGCATACCAGCCGAGACTCGCCTCCCGCCCAAGATGGCTCCCGGGGGGATCGTGGTACTCCACCATACGTTCGGGGGGACCGAATGGTCGCCCCTTTCCATTATATCCTCTTGAGCTTGCTGCATTGCTCTTTCCACCTCATCCATGGCAGTGGCTGCTTCATTTCGGATAATTGGTTGTCCCAGTGGATCCTGACTCAACGATGCAGAACTTTGAGTGTCTTGAGAACTTTCTCTAGCAATCTCCGCTGCAATTGTTGCTTCTTGCTCTATTTCGTCGTTCAACATTTTGAGATAATTACTAAAAACAGGACATTCTATATTACTTTTAGATGCGTTAAATGAATCTTCATAACTATTAAAGTCACCAAGTAGTTCCTCTTCTGTACGCCATGGTTTAAAAAGTTGCAAAAGAGCTAAATAGTAAAATTCTCTTTTGTCAGGACTTTCGCAACTCAGTTTTCGTTGATTAATCAAGTGTCCTTTTCTTTGTTTGACCAGACATCCTTCCTGTCCAATTACAGCATATACACCTTTTTCAATATTCTCTCTAATATTCCTTTAAAAAATGTATTTTTCAAGTACTTTATGCAGACAAATGTTTTCAAGCAGAGTACTTCTATTTGGATAGTATGTATCCAACATATTTGTTTTCAGAATGTCTGTACTGTTTGGTTCTTTATGTGCTAAATTTTCAATTTCTTGCACAGTTTTCAAAACACGGTTTCGTGTTCCTGCAAGACCTAAACTCACCCACAGGACACTTCTAGATTTCGCGTAAAGACTTGCTGATGATAATCGATCACAACATTCATATGCTCCAATTTCTCGATGAGAAAACATCTTCAAACTGTATGTATACAATTTCTTGCTTAGGCTCTTTTCATGAGAAATATCTCCCACATCTCCTTCAGTTCCGTCTTTTCAGATTTCGTGATGTAAGACGTTACATATCGAGCCACAGCAATAGAGTTGTCCGCAACATATTGTATATCCATGTGAGCATTCCACATGGACAAAATGACTGGGTTGTAGTTATTTATATATTTGGACTCTTCACCTCTTCTTAAATTGTAGGTATTTTGGGTGATCTTCTTGTGATATTATGTCACAAAGATGACATCAAATTGTTGACTCTTCCTTTTGAAAGCACCGGTCGTGCAATTCCAAAACGACATTTAGTATAGAATTTATCCTTTGATTTGAATTTTCGCAGACAATATTTTCCACAACGATGTCTTTGAAAGCGTAACACTTGTCCTCTTAAGTCCTTATCAGTTGTACTGTTAGGTATGTCACAAGTGGCATATTGTTCAATAAAAGACAGTACAGTGTCATCCAAGTCTGTTCCAAATTTGGGAGCATCCTTGATCCATAATAGCATATGAATATGAGGAGCACCTCTTGCTTGATACTCTTTCCTCCAGAAAAAATCCAGAACTTCACCAAGCGGTGGATTTTTCTTGTTTGTAATAAAAGACATCATAGCTTCAAATCTATGATTAAAATATCTGCAAACATTAACTGGATCCAACGAACACAATTCTCCAGGTGTCTTGTAGTTTATATTTTCAATATTTGCATTCGCCTCTCGAAGAAATTCAAGTAAATCTTCCCAAGCATACTCTGCACAACTTAGAGTTAAAAACCATGTAGGTGCTCCTAAGTTTCTTAGCATGCATTTTAAATCTCCATGACGACGGTACCAATACTCATTAGTACCACGCTGACATGCCATTAAATTAATTAGATGAGAATCCAAAACACTGTCTTTCTGTTGCACTTTATCCATAAATTCCTTTGCTGAAACATTTTGCAGATGCACTCCACTTTTTAAGATATGGTTTACTGCATAAGAAAGACCAGATAAGTCACTCTCAAACAGAAGATGAAACAAATATGGAATACATTGACGAAATCTCGGATCTTCTGCATATAATCTTGTTGTCCGGTACTCAGATCCAGGAATCTGCATAGGTCGATCATCATATCGCGCACCTTCACCTGTTGGGAATAACTGTGGGAAACAACGACCTTCCAAACTTTCTTCCCATACACTAATAGGACTTCCTTCTGCTTTTTTCATCTGAAATACCTCAATAGCATTCCCCATTGCTTCTTTCGAATGCAGTGGATGAACACTGTAATGTTCATAAATTTCTTCCCTTCTGGACAAGTCGACTTTTTCAATTTGTCCAATAGACAAATCATTATCCTCTTCTTCACTTACATCCTCTTCTTCTACGTACACATTTTTATAGTATTTATTATTTTTGACTAAATACAGCGTTGCCTTTTTGACTTTCCTAACATCCACTAAATCTTGCCAGATTTTATTACTCTTTGTAGGTACACCATTAACTAGAATACCTAGAGGTTCCTCTTCTACATTTTCAATATCAATTGTCTCCATATATTTTTTTTTAAATCAAGTGGCAAATATACAACTCCACCCTTTAATCCTCTTTGTAAATCTGAAGGATTTAATTTCCCAGTCTTAGGCTCCATACGAACAATAGCCTGAAAAGGATGTACACATTGAATCAAAATAGTCTCATAAGTATTTAAATCCTTCAGTTCCGATGGAATATTTATCAACTCAATACAGCTCTAGCAGGCATTCTATTTTCATTTAATTTATTATAACAATATTTACAAATACGTTGCTCAAAACACAAATCAAAATAGTTTTCTACCAAAAAATAAGTCGCAAACTCTCTCCACTGAGTATTATCTTCATCTTCACTTTTTAAATATAAATCAACTAACCTAGTTTGACTTTTGTAATGAATGCGTCGACAACACACACAAGTAAAATTTGGTTTTTCACCTGCAATGACCTTAAACTTTATTTCCTGTTCAAAATCTTCAGTATTAAAATCTCCAACATTTTCTAACACATTTCCTTCTATAACTATATCAGTTTCTGCATTGTATTCTTCTCGAGCAAAATAACTTACCTCAATTTCTGCACAAATGTTCTTCACATCTAATGCACATCCATGCAAAAGAGCACTATTTAACTGTTTAAGTTTAAGTGCTGGACTTTTTGCATAATACAACTTTCTCACTAAGTTTCTCATTTTGGTATGATGCACTGCTAACATCCTGAAGTGATGAAAAACACTCTGGCATATTTTTTTAGAAAGACAAGCCAGAGAATGGCCTTGCATACCTGTTTTTTCTCTCACTCTGCAACGATCTAATTCTTGCAACATTACATTTATTTTTTTTAGACTTTCCTTACTGTACTTAGGTAAGAAATTGCGAAAGAAATCAATTGAATCCTGTCGTACACTACAAATACTGCTACAATTCCAACTATAAACAGGAGCATGAACACGTCCCTCTAAAACTTCTCCACCTATTGCCCCTTCTGGATTTCTAACCTCAATTTTCTCTTTCTCAATAGGGCAGCCATCCTTCACCTCATACGCTCAACCACTGGTGTCAACTGCATGCAACAAATCGTTACTTTGAAAGTAACTCTCTTCATTTAAAAATGGCTCAGAATTTGAAGTATGCATCCATTTTCCAGAAAAGACTTTACAAAAAATAGTTCTATTTATGTGTCTCTTCCATTTACTCTTAGCTTTTAAAACTCTGATTGCCTTATTTAGTGTATTTATTCTATTAAGTACTAAAATAAATAATTTTTTTTTGTCTCAAACGCGTGTTCAACAACATCCTCTATATATTTGTTCTTCTTATAAAAAGCAGATTTCCTTTTACAAACTTTTTCCTTTTTTAATAAATTCAAAACTACTCTCTTATGAAACATACGCTTCCTGATTTCCGCAAACTGATTAGTACGTCTTTTACTGTACATATTTTCCACACCGCTGATTTCAGACACATTTTTCTTTTTTCTTGCATTTCTTCTTGTAGATACTGACAACTGCTTTTCCTTTTGAACATTATCCAATGTACTTTTCTTTTGACACAACTTTTTTATAAAATCCTTGCTGCTCTTACCAGGAGCACTCTTGTTTTTCTCCGTCCTTTGTTGATTATGTAATTCTTGTCCTTCTCTCCTCTTCGAATGGTATGTCCGTTTATACAGCTTTCTTTTTTCATTTCTGGTCGGCATACTCATTGATGTTTGTGTTACAAATGACAATCTGTTTGGAAAAAAGTAAAACAATATTATAGACCTCTACTACCATATAACATACACATTATAACCACTGCTTTAATTTATAACTAGATTAAATATAAAGAAACAGCCTCTGAACAGAGTAGGAAATCCTGTAGTGAATATTGGTTCTAAATTTATAACAGTCCATAGCTGTGTCACCATTATAGACATATTTTATGATTCTAATTTTTCAGGCATATGAACACTATACTAATTTTCAAGCACTGTAGGTGTTCCTCCTGCTTTTATTTTTTTTAAATGTAATCTCTTATACAGTTCATGAAAACTTTTATTCTCATTCTCATAAAGCAGATCAACGACCAATAGCACAAGAAAAGTGCCTTCAAGATTTTTTTTTAATATAAATAATTTTATTCATTTAATAATTCATATTGAAAAATCACTTGTAGCATAATATCATCAGGAACATCTTCATTATTGTAATTGTCTTCTTCCAAATTCTCGTCTTCACCTTCCACCATTTCTAAATAAGCACTGTCAAAAGTGCAGTCCATAAAGTCCACATTTTCTGTGTCATTTTCCTCCTCAAATACTCCATCTAGTAATTCGTCTATAAATTCATTTGCAATTTCAAAATGTAAATTTACCTTTACTAATTTTTAAACTACATACATTTTCATACTTTTTAACACATTAAGTACATATATTAAGATAGCACCTTCCTCTTGTTTTGAAAGAAACTGACACTATGATCGAAGACATTAACACTATCCCTTTCAATGTTTTTAAGTAAATTGTGCTGTAAAAACACATCTTACTGTGAAATTTATTTTTAGGATTTTTGGGCTGTATAACTGTTGATAGACTTTATAATTTATTTTTAGAGATCTATTTTCTGAGTTCACCACTACAAACTACGATTCAAACTGTATGCAGACTGCAGGGGGGACTCACAATATACCAATTAAAACTTTCACTAAACAGATTAGTACTTGCCACAGAGACAGTTGCTTTTACCTTTCAACAGCATACTCAACATGTGAATTTCATCGAATGTAGAACATTTCATGCTAACCATGAGGAACCACATCATAATAGACCACTGCAAATGCATATAATAGGGTGCAAATAGATAGTACAGTCACAGATATGCACAAAAAATGCCCATCATGCCAACAGCCATATCATAATACACCTCTATAATTCAAGAAAAACAACTGTACACAAATGATACAGCATGAGTTACAGTGATAATGATAAGTTAGCAAGAATTATTCCACGTAAAGAGCAAACTCTTGCAATCAAAGAATAGATGAACTAGAACTGCATAGGAAATAACACATGGACCCGGCCCATAAAAAGATAGTGCCAACAGACAGTGGAAACCTATCTCAAAATACATATGTAGTGCAAGCAGGTACAGACATGGTAAAAATAGAACATAAAATCCTCCAGCAAAAGAGAAGCAGTGCAAATATTCTAAAAAATCTTATCATTATTTTAATCTGCACAAACATAAATTGCCTTTAAAAAAATACCAACTCACCTGGAAAAAAGAATTTGATTGTTGTAAAGTCTATCACGTTGACTTCAGGTTGTTGCTTTTCAGCACCAAACACTCTAAAAGTACAAAATAAACAACTGATTTTTAGTTAACATATTACAGACATATTTATTACACAACATACACCCATTCTGCCGAATAACAAGCCTAACAGATACATTCCCTAATTTTCTCTCCATTATATATCCTAAAGCCTAACTAACTTTAATATTTGTTTTTTAAACACATCCAATAACCAAATTTTTCACCCAGACTTTTAAAAAATCAAACTTCATTTACAGTGTAATATCCCACACATTGGGGCCGATTAGGATGGAGGATTTTCCGCCTCCTCCGGGCCGGCGGAAGCCACCTCCGGCCCGGAGGAGGCGGAAAATCCTCTGCGGAGTCACCAAAGACCCACCGCCGCATTACAATGGCTGGTGGGTCTTGATTTCTGTCCGCTGCTTTTCCGCCGCGGTCGGATTACAACCGCGGCGGAAAAGCTCTCATTTGGCTGGCAGTGTCTATCAGACACCGCCAGCCAAATTAGGAAACATTTGTAAACATGCTTTTCCTCAGCGGTTTTTCCGCCGTGGAAAAGCATGTGTACTTTTGATTTTGGGGGCCCGTTGCGGGCCCCCAGGGTGTGGACGGGTGGGGGGTTCACATGGGGGGTACCTATGGTACCCCCCAGCATTTACATGCACAAAGCGGCAGGCACCGCACGGTGCCTGCCGCTTTGTGCATGTAAATGTAAAACATGCACTTTTAACATTGCGGCGGGTGCAGCTTGAAGCAGCACCCGCCGCCATGTTAAATATCCAGGATGTGACCGCCAGGGTGGCGGTCACATCCTAATTTGCACGGTGGGACCGCCGCAGCCCATACGGACCGTCCCTCCACCTCTGGGATGGCGGACGGACGCAAGTCCTTCCGCCATCCTAATAGGCCCCATTGTCTGGATACTACATGCAATATTTATGATATGCACTGCTACACAATGTTACTTAGTATATCTGTTACCCATCTTACTTGGCAAAATATATCAGCATGGAACATCAACATCACATTGTGGATAAAGCTTCTTTTTACATAATTTTGAGTGAATAATTTGCTTTTAAGTTTTATATTTGAATTCTGGTAATTATACTGATTCGTTTTCCTTCCTACATTTTCATAATCACTAGTTGCACAAAACTAATGACAGAGATAGAGAGAGATGTACAATATGAAAGAGACACAGAATAGAAGGGACACAGACCACAGGAGACAGACACACAGTACCAGGGACACCAACATGCAGAGAGAGACCAGCTTTTAAAGCACAAATAGAGAAAAAGAAAAAATAACAGAAAGCAGAGAATAGTGAACAAAATGAGGGAAGATACATAAAACCAAAAGATGAACATAGACAGGGTGTGACAGAGTAGAAACAACAGACAGGGCACAAAAGAAACAAATGCCAGGAGGCACATGGAAATAGAGGACACCAGGCAAACAGCACAATAGGGAGAAAGAGAGCATAAGGAACGCAGAGATGGACAAGAAGAGCAGAAGTGAGAGAGAGACGGAGAGAAGGAGGCTGAATAGAAGAGAGAGAAAGAGATACACCACCATAGAGATAATGCAGGAGAAAGACTGAAAGCAGGAGATAGAGAAAGATACAAAACGACCATAGAAAGCAGTGAGAGATCACAAGGGAGAGGGAAAGCAAGGGCATAAATCAGGCCACAAAGTAAAAGAAGCACAGATGGCAAAAAAAGAATAGTAAACAGGACAACAAAGAGAGGGACAACAAGAGAAACAGAAAGAATACAACAAACAGTGAGGGAGAACAAAAACAGGATAGAGAGAAAATACATGAGAGTCAAGAAGGATAGAATTCAGAGAGTACACAACATAAAGTAAAACTGCACAATAGACAGAGATACAGAGAACTAGCCGGACACACTGAAATATATGAAGGAACCAGCACAAAGATAGAGATATTGAGAAAAGGGAAAGAAGAAGACAGATATATGTTTGCTAACTCCACAGTAACTTAGTGCATGAAGACATCTGCTGCTGGAACTTCTGTATAACGTCATAGTCAAAACTCTTTGTTTCCCTTTAGCCCCACCCCTTTCCCCTCTGACCTCTCACCCACCAGAACCACAAACCACACTGTAAATTTTGCCCTACATCTCAAAGCATGAGGGTATGTACACTAGATAACATGATACCTACAGCAACTGTGGACTATTGCCTTTGACACACATTCATAGCTGCACAAGTTAAATAAGCATTAATATCAATACCACACATAATCTACCTGCAGTTTCAGAACGTGTCTGTTCTGCACTCTCTTTTTTGCTCTACCACTTTTTCTTGAAGTACTGCAACAGCATGCTGTCACGATACGCCAGCAAAAAAAACAGTCTACCTATGCCAGAGCTCAAAAGTGCACCCCGATACACACCCAGCCTAGCTTTAAGAAACTGCCTATAATGAGACCTGAAAAGACCCGGCACACTTAAAGCCCTGAAACTATCTTAATGTCTCCTCTCCCTTTGCACCTTTAAATTTCATTTTCAAACCACGTTTCCTTTCCATCACACACGATTCTTTTTCGGTGTTCCACATTCAACGCCTAGACACTTTACCCTTTTTAGTTTGAAGCCGCAGCTGCAACATGCCTAATCCACAAATTAATTACTCTATCTTTCGCGCTTTTTCAATGTTTAAATTCCACAGATTTTTTTCACAAAAATACATACCACCGGCTCAGTACCTTTTAGTAACATGAAACCAAGTCCCTCCCTTTTACTTACAAATCCCTTAGAGACGGCAAAAAATTATATTTGTATAGAGATGAGCGTACTGAAACATGGGATTAGTCGTTCACACCCAGGCACTTCCAATTGCATGACTTATTTAACTCGAACTGCTGTAATGTTGCGTTTTTTTTCAAAGGTACACCAGTGCCTCCTATAAAGCCTACTTTTACCTTAATACTCAACAGTGATTATTTATTTTCAAGCAATGAGAATTGCTATGACTTATTAAACGACAAACCTTGCTCTGTAATAGTCACTCTACATATGCTTCTCTGTAAGAATGTAGTTTATCCACCCCGCATGGGAACCTTGATGTTTCCATCTGGCCACGAATTCCGGCCTTGAATTCAAAGTTCCATCCCAAGACATGAACAACAGCCTTATTGTCACAAAATCAAGTTTCCCTAGCATCTATTCACAAACATATCTCCTTCACTTAGCTAACACTCGCAGACAACTGCATAACTTATTTAATAGTGACCTTCCTTTACAATTTCCTGAGGTGACTCCCATAATCTTTAACGCATCCTCCACTTCACAGCTGGCCTTTTTTTTTTGCAACTACTAACCAATGGTTTTGTGATTTCTTTCCCCAAATTATTTAAAGTCATTCTGCTACTCTTCACTCCATATTCTCTGACCTATTTTTGTGAACTTGCTGATCTACTACCAGTAGCTGCATCTTTTCTGTTCCTATTTTCTTCTTTACAAAATGATTGTCCGTCTGTCTTCGCAAACGAGCTGGAGCACTTAGAACTGTTTCGCCACAGGATGCTTGAGTACTATGGCATCCTGCCACTCGCGACTTTGAGTGCATCATATGGATTATCATTTCGATTTTCCTATTTTACCTGTGTGCAGCCTGTATTTCATTGCCTGAGCTGTGATTTCATGTGGGCCCTGGACTTATGTCTCTGCAACTCAGTATCTCCTGAAGTGAATTACAATCATCTCATGAATCCGTTAATTGATCATGAACAGCTTTGTTCCGACGGAGGGATTATGGCCTTTGCAGCGATACATGGAGTTCTGGGTCATTGGAATATATTCGCAGCGGCGCAAGATTTCTTGGCACACAGCTACATAGAAAAGTCACCGAGTTGTCCTCTGATGGTACTAGAGGCTCCGGTAATTAAAGAACATGTATGTTCATTTCCTCTTTTCAATTGGATGGCTGACTTGTTTTCGGATGATAACATTGACTTCCTTTTAGAAGCGGTTGCTGCTTACTTCGCCTACTCAGTTGTTGGATGACTCTTATGCAAGCCATTGACGTCTCAAGTTTTTTTTCCCTCCCTATCTTTCTCACGTTTTTTATATAAACAGACCTATTAGCTTTACTTACAGTGGACATTACAATTTCATACTGGTGAGATTTTCGTGTTTTATGTGCAGTTACATTTTTTTACCTCACCTACTCGATTTCGTTCAAAACATTTCATTGTACTCTAATTTGAACAAATCACTTGCTTATCTTATCTTATCTTATTTCAAACGTTCTCGAAGCAAGGCTGGGTAAAATATTGTTAAATGTACCCTGATAAATGTGTAAAGCTACAATGACTTTTTATATGTTTAAACACCATTTTCCCTTTCTGCTCCTTATTTCCGCCTCACACACATATGCTGGTTTTATTTTCTGCCTAGTGAAACATGTTCGATTCATAACAGAAAAATATGTGGTTACACTGATATTACCCTTGCTTATCGAGCTGTATCTGACATGGAGTACTGAAACCTTTCAAAAGATATCTCAATACAGTAGTTGTTTTGAACACTGATTTTCGACATCCCTACAGATAACATACATGCACCTCCAGCCAAGTTCTCGCTTTTGGCGCGTTTTGTATTTCCTTACACAATACCATAACACAAACTTGATAGTGCTTCGTATGCACACAACTAATTGTTAATGAGATGATGTCTAACCACAAGCATTTTCATATATGATTACTGAACTTAAAATCAAAAGACACCTTCTTAGATTTAATATAATGTAATATTTTTGCTTAGGAGGCTGAAGAATATGTTTTGTTAAACCTTATTCATTTTGCATCATACTATGCTTCTACCATTTGTGTTCTATGGACTAGTAACTATGTCGATTACTTTGTTTCTTATAATATCTTTACTCGTATTAGTTAATAAACTTCGCTACAAAGCACTGCATTAGTGAATAAACATTTCAAATATATACGTTCCTTCTTTTATTCCATATTCATAATTGAAATTATTGTATACAAAAAGAGTATTCATGTGTTCAACGTAATCTCAGCTATACTAAGTTCATGTTTTCTTTTCTCAACCTGAGTTACTCATAATGCAACCCGCTGGCCTGTGACGGCCCGTCAACCCTTTCTTAGCGGGTCGCGGACCATGCAAATAATCGTACCTCTGGGAAAAAAATAATTTATTACTGTTACCAAGCACCGCCGCTGTTGCGCTTCACTCAGACTGATAATCACTGCTCCCCCGATTTTACAGAGCACACGCTATGTCGTATTTCACTACTTATCACCCTTTCATCTCCACTATAACAAACACTTCTTCGCCAGCCACCAAAGAACAAAGTGGAAAACCAAATGAACTAAGAAGTGAAATACGACAAACCCTTTGCTCTATGGAGCCGACCGAGCGGTAATTCTGAAAGTAGTCAGTCACTGGCTAGCGCTTCCAAAAAGCATCTCAATTATATAAATATTATTTTGAAAACCTACCAAGTACTTTGATGCATCTATCTGTGTCTGTCAGCAGAACAAACTTCCTCAGCCCAGACTGAACGCAGACACAGACAGACACACACACATTAAGATAACACAGAGCAATGGATACAGAAAGCAGGAGGGAAATGAAAATGGATTCAGACGGCAGGAGGGAGAGAGCTCTATGTGTACTCGGTCTGCTACCTCAATGTATGAAGGCATGTACCCCACAAACCTGTGTACAACCTCATGGTCACAAGTTTTCATTTTATTTTACTCGACCCCTTCCCCTTCTCACCCCACCCCACACCAGTGCAGCCCTCGGCCACAAACCACACTGTAATTTTATCCTCCAACATAAAGTTAATAAATACCTTAAGCATTAGCACTTTTTCACGACGAAATGACATATAATCTACCATTTCTCTCTCTACCTGCATTATCTGTGTCTCTGCTAATTCCATTTTTTAATCTTCAACCAACTTTACAGATTTTATGGAAACGCTCCCAAATCAGTCAAATAATTACTGTCTATTTTAACATATTTTATATACCATTTATTCAGTATACCAAAAATATTTCCAAAACTATAATTCACACTTGAAAGAAAGTGAAAAAACAGCATGCAACCCCCATTAACTTCACAGGACTTCAGCCCCCTCCTCCCCCCCTCCCGTCTGCTGTGGAAGCCCAAGATAACATACATCCCAGATACACACAGAGCCGCACCTGAACGTTTCACATCTCTATAAAGAACCATTTGAATGTTAATTAGGCCTTGCACTTGTTTTACCCATTCTAAGAGCCCCTCCAGCTTTACTCTACCTACTGATTAAATGTTCATGTCCCCTTAACAAAAAAAAAATGTTTTTCTCCCCCCCCCGGAATTTCGTTGCAGTTCCGTCTCTGACTGACATTGCATTGAAAGAACTAACAGTAGGGGATAACATAAGAACATGCCTGAACTCCACTGAGCTTAATCAAAAATATTATTAATCGTAATTTAAAACTATTAATTGCAAATAAATAATGTATATAAAGAGTGATTAAATCAAGTGGAACAGTAGTTGAAGAAATAGAAAACAGTGCCAAAGTCAAAAATGCGGTTACTCAGAGACTGTGAGGGAAATAAACAATTGTAGTGACCAAACCACATTTTACGATACATCACAATAGAAACAGTTAGAGACTCACCTTTACCAATGCTTTATAAGATGTAGAACAATGATATTCACAAAACAGATAGTCGCTTGACGGAACTCTCAGTAATGCTTCTATCACTGCAACCAAAAATTAATGGCACAGATTTCCTGTCAATACACACTCATATATGTCTCTTCAACCAATCACATTTGTTCCCGCACAATTTCATAATCAAATTAACATTTCAGTTGGTTATCCCTTTCAATATTTTCAAAGTCACATAAAGGTCACTCTTTACCCTCTGCCTTCTCTGGGTGTTACCATGGTAACAGCTCATTCTGCACCTGGCTGAAGGCACAGGTCAAAAGTTCATATCTCAACGTTCTAAATCAAACCAACAAGGCTCATTTCCCTCCAAACACACCTGCTTATCCATTATTTTTTTACATTTCATTTTTTTTCATGACCAATAGAAGTTTTCGTTTTAAAAAAACAGTAACATACAACGTAGTCTTCAATCTTGAGGTATAAGAATCAACCAATCATTTTTAGTTTTTCATCAACACCAAACCTCATCCACTTTTTTATCCTCACTTTCACCTTCTAACTGCCATTCCACTTCCAGAACCCATCGGAGTACTACTGCATCTGCCTTGAAAATGAAGGTTTGGCTTTTAGGACACAGCTATATTCACTGGAGTGAAAAATATGCTGCAAACAGACGAATTTCTAACCTTGACTTACCAAATGTGCACATTACGTGGATCAGCCAAAGAGGATTGAGATGTCACCAATTGATACCATTGGTGAAAACTTTTATGCATCTCCCTGAACCTAACCTTATAATTGTGCACTGTGGTGGGAATGATCTGACACATTAACAGGGGTAGGTCTGGAAATGCTTCTAAAAGACACCTTTCATCAATTGATGTCACTTTTTCCTCGAACTGTCTTGGTGTATTCAAATATATGCCAAAGACAGAAATGGAATTGGTCCAATCAACGTTGTCCACAGATTAAGAAAGCAAGGAAACATGTAAATAAATCTGTTTCTGCTTTCCTCAGAGATTATAGCATGGGTTCTATATACAACAACAACTTGCGTTACAACATGCAAGGCATCTATAGGAGAGATGGTGTTCATTTCACGGATGAGGGAAATAGAATCTTCCTCTGTAACATGAGACTCTGCATCGGTACTTACTTATAAGTGCAGAAAATACTCAATTAACACAAAGGCTCTTTTAAGAATCACCTTACATCTAAACACTCAAACTTGTAATTTATCTCCATCTTTCTTTATTTTTTTGTTCGCCGTGCGCGACCGGGTGCGCTCACCCCGCAACTTTTTTGAAAAAAAAAGCTACTTTTACACTTTCAGCGTCCTTAATAAACCCCTGAGGAAACCTACGAAATCAAACAGTCTCCACCCTACTCCCTTTCCTTGCTCTCCACTATAGTTTTTCACAGTCTTGTGAATAGGGATGCGCGAGCGAGTGCGCGCACCCCGCAACTTTTCTTACAAGAAAAAAAATTATTTTCCCGTTCAGGGTCCTTACTGCACCCCCTGAGAAAACCTACCCAGCCAGACAATCTCTACCTTCTCCCCTTTCCAAGTTCTAACCCTTTGTTCTGTACAAAATATTCACTCGCACTAACAAAATGGCGGTCAACACTTCCTGATTTCCTCCGAATCGAATATTGACAGACGTTAAACAGCAAATCAGAATTCCGCTCGCGCACAGCCGCACTAGTGCGCGCACCCGTGCGCGCTTACAGATATATAATTGATTTCAACTTTAATTTTCTCACCAACTACTGGACGGATTTACACCATTTAAACAAAAGCGTGATCTGCGAGCCGGACTCTACCAAATTTCTTATAAATCCATTCAGTCGTTCGAGCTGTGGCCATGTCTAAACGTCCTATGGAAAATAACATGGGAAAAACACGTTTTGGGACCCCCCTTTTATCTCAGCCCCCACTTGACGAATCCCCCCAAAACTTTCACAGAAGGAGCACAGAGGACCGAGCCATCTTCTTTGAGAAATTCGCAAAGATTTGTCCACCGGTGCCAAAGTTATTCTCAATAGAATGTTGTGGATTTCCTATGGAAACTAGGTCCTAACTATAACTACCTACTGGCGACCGCCAGTAGGTAATATATATATATATATATATATATATATATATATTACCTACTGGCGGTCGCCAGTAGTTATATATAGTTAGGATTTTTTTCCTATGGGATTTTTGAAAATTCTATGTCGAATAACTTTGGCGTTTGAGGATGGAATTGGCTGAAATTTTCAGGAAAATTGAACAATTTGTTTCTGAGCAGCCCCTGAAAGTTTGGGGGGGCTTCGTCAAGGGGGGGGCGAGAAAAAAGGGGGGTCCCAAAACGTGTTTTTCCCATGCAATTTTCCATAGGGCGGTAGGACTCACTTTTAGCCCGAACGGCTGAATGGATTTCCACGAAACTTGGCAAAATTGTAGGGACTGTTAGTCCGATGTGCCTTTGCTAGGTCTCAATATATGTGCTCCAGTGGATTTTGATAAATTAACGTTCCAAAATATATATATATCTGTAACATCGCTCCGGGTAGCGCCCCGGTTCGCGTACCTGACGCGTAACGGAACTTCGCGAAGCGAAGCTGATTGGCTCTCCGGTGTCTGTCAACATTCTAAACAGTCTGGAGCGGCCACCATCTTGTCTCTTGGTAGGATCGAGAGACAAGAGGAGGCCAAAACAAAGGGGGAAATGACCATAAGGGGGCATAGTAGATCCTCCCTGACCCCCTACGTATGATGTGGAGGCTTTAAAAGGGCCCCGCGGGGCAAAAAAAAAATAATAATAATTTCGTATTTTTTGCGTGGGGAGCGCCCAGTACGCGCACCGGGAAGCGGTCCGGGGAGCGTACTATGAGGAAAAAAGAATGATAGACTTTTCAAATATTGTATGTTTATTGATTGTTCGTTTTGTTTTTTTTTGTTTTTTTTTAATTTAAGTAGCAATATGTATGATTATTAAATATAAATGTTTTTTTGTGATTGTTTTTCAAAATTTAATAGAACGTCTAACACTTGACTGTCCAAAATTTCGTCATTTTCAGTGTCCGAAATGTCCTTATTTTGAGTGAGCATAACTTGCAACATTTGAGTGTCTGAAATATCCTCATTTTGAAGGAGGAAATCTACAGATTGTACACATTGTAGTAGTTCATGGTCCCGTGATTCATCCATGAATTCAATGTCATTTGGTTCAATGTTTTCTTGATTGGTCTCTGCAAGGACAATTTCAAATGACACTTTCTGTTCTCCTTCCATTTTGCCTGAAATTTGCATAAAAAAATATATATATCAGTAGAGATAGGGCACTGTTGGGATTAATTTTAGATAGGTAGTTTTTAACAGTGAATTTATCTTTGGGCAGTGTATGGTATCAGACTGGAAGTAGAAATATAAAAAAGTGTATGTGATGAAACCTAAGTAAATTCATAATTATACAAGACAAGCCTAAATCCATCCATAACTATAACAGAGAAGTCTATCTAAATCTATAACTATTACAGAGGGATAGTATATAACTATCAGAAAAAGTTTTCCATATTAACTTAAAGTGCACAATATACTTCAGTTTTCAAAATAACATCTTACCTTTTAAAAACAAGTTTAAGTTGTCAGTGAAAATGCTCTTGCAATGTACTTCAGGAAGTAGTAGTCAAAATGGCTGTGTTTCTCTCTCTTTCTTTATTTATATTCAGGTACATAACCAATCAAATGTCAGGTAAAAAAAGTAGAAAATGAAAGTAACATTTTCATTGGTTGTCAATTCCAACACTTCTAATGTGTTTTGTGAAGTAATTTACCTCAGGGTATTTAGAGAGGTCTACAGGCTAAATGGCTAAATTCCAACCAAATTGGTGAAAATGGTAGGGATTGGTATGTAGTATGAGCTAATCTATATTTGGTGAAAGTGTCTCCAGTGGTTTTTCTGTAAATTACTTTCCCACCTTTTTTAAGCGAGCGCTTCCCGGTGCGCGCCCCGGTACGCGAACCGGCAGCGTTACGGGAGTCCTCCATTTTGTGTTTCGGTAGAATTTAGATACAAGATGGAGGGCAAATAATGTTCAGAATGGGTAGAAGGGGGCACGGTAGACGTATCCTGACCCCCTGGGTTTTCTGAGGGTGGCTGAGGAGGCCCATATGTGCGGAAAAAAACCATTTTTTTTCAAATTTTCGCGCGGTTAGCGTCTGGTGCGTGTACCGGGTAGTGCTCCGGAAAGCGTAAATTGTGAAAATTAGTAAAAAAAGTTACATTTAAAATTTGTTTATAGTGATCATAGTTAGGGTAGCTCTGAGAAGAGCTTTTGGGTCTGTGGTAGATTTAGGTACTTATAAGTAGGTACCAATACATAGTCTTAAATTCAGGATGAAAATTCTGTTCCCCTCATCTGAGAAGTGAACTCCATCTCCTCTGTAGATATCTTGCATGTAGTAACACAAGGTATTGTTGTACATGGAGCCCATTCCATGGTCTCTCATGTAAGCTGAAACAGACTTATTTACATGCTTCCTCGATTTCTCAATTTGTGGACAAAATTGGTTCGACCACCTCCATTTCTGTCTTTGGCATGTATTTGAATATACCAAGGCAGTTTGAGGAAAAAGTGCCATCAATTGATCAAAGGCGTCCTTTAAAAGCATTTCCTGACCTAACCCAGTCAAAGTGCCCAAGTCATTTCCTCCACAGTGCACAATTAACAGGTCAGGTTTTGGCAAATGCAAAAAGGTTTTCACCAATGGTATCAATTGGTGACATCTTAATCCTCTGTGGCCAATCCACTTGATTTCCACATTTTGTAAATTGAGGTTGTGTAAATTTCTGTTATCAGCATACCTTTGAGCCCAGTGGATGTAACTATGTCCAACAATCCAGACAGAAAACATGGTGAGAGGAGGTTCTGCTGCAGTCAGATGAAGTGTGGGTATGAAATGGCAGTTGAAACAGTAGGAGTTTGTAATGAAAAAAACTGTGGAGTTTGTGTGCTAATTATTCAGTAGCAGTGATTGGTGGATTTTGATTGCTGAAAACAGAAGGTTAGGGTGCATGGATGAGTTCTTTGAAAGATGTAATTTGAATGGTCAAGAAAAAATCATTTTATGAAAGATTGCACTGGATACGCAGGTGTACTGAGAGTTCAGAGTTCAATTGAAACATTGTTGTGTGAACTTGTAAACATGAGAGGTCTTTCAGGGGGTGGTTCTATGGAAAAAAGGCAGAAAGGGCAGAGGGGGGAAGGGTGTTGATTTGAAAAAAGTGAGGGAAGAGTTTTGATTGGGTGACATGAGAGATATGTGTGATGAATTACAGCATTTCTGTGCCATTGTTGGTTGCAGCCTCTGGAGTGATACCCTTTGCTCTGCTAAAGAATATTTGATGTGTGTCTGAGACTGTTTTGAAACTCAAAAAGTATTTGCTAAGGTGAGAAAAGATTCATTTAATTTAGATAGAGATTAGTATGCTTAAGGGAAAAAATTAGGAAGAAAGTTGTGTATTTAAAATGTTGCTTTGTGTCAAGTGTTTTAGAAATAGATTTTGTTTCTTTGAGTTTCATAGCCATGTTAATAGTGACGCAAAAGTGGTGCAAGGGCCTTACAAATACGCTTTCATGTGTGTTAGAGTATTTTAAGTCACTTCCCCATGAATGTGGTTGAATAATTGCTTTACTTGATGTGTTTAAAAACGTTTTTTGAAGTCAATTAGGTTTCTTGATATGTACTGCTAGAGTTTCATAGGCTGCTTGGGGCATATGTAGAAGGACTTTGAGTCACTTTGATGTTATTTTTCCCATTTTAATTTAAGACATTTCCCCGTGGTGCAAGGTCCTTGTAAATACGCCCCCATTTGTGCTCGGAAAATTTAGATTTTGTTTCTTTGAGTCACATAGCCATTTTAAAAGTGATGCAAAAATGGTGCAAGGGCCTTAAAAATACGCTTTCATGTGTGTTAGGGCATTTTAAGTCACTTCCCCATGAATGTGGTTGAATAATTGCTTTACTTGTTGTGTTTAAAAACGTTTCATGAAGTCATTTAGGTTTCTTGATATGTACTACTAAAGTTTCATAGGCTGCTTGGGGCATATTTACAAGGCCTTTGAGTCCCTTTGATGTTATTTTTCCCATTTTAATTTAAGTCATTTCCCCGTGGTGCAAGGTCCTTGTAAATACGCCCCCATGTGTGCTTGGCTAATTTAAGTACTAACAGGGTGTGCTTCTACATAGGACCTGTGTTGTGTTTTCAAATTATGACCAGAAAATCGTTTTTTTTTTTTTTTAAACGCTTTTCACATTTATGAGAAGGTCATATTGGTTTCTGCTTCTTTAAATAAATATTTCACTTTCCACCATGAATATGTGAGAATAATTTTCCTTGTTTGCCGGTTTAAAAACACGTTTCTTGAAGTCATTAAGGTTTCACAATATGTTCTGCAAGAGTTTCATACTCACTATGATGATAATGATATACATTTAGAACTGTGTAGGAGGCATGGAGAAACTGAGGCTTCTGTAAGTGTCAAGGGAGGTGAGTAAAGTACATTGCTCTGTTGCATACGGTCCTCATCTTCTGCGTACTCTTGGATATGCTAGACTACATCTGCACAATGAGATAACTAAGCTGAGGAAACACAGGTGATGTGATTGTGAATTGAGCATAAATATTTGCACGTTTTTCAATTACATCACCTGTGTTTCCTAACATTAAGAATCACATTGTGCAGATGATGTTTAGGCCTGTCCAGGGAGATAGAGGAGGTCTGGCCTTTGTTCAAGAGTGCAGTGGACATGACTCACTTCATTGGTAGGCCTGCACATGTATTATCTCCTCTGTACTCTTCAATAAGCCTACATTTCATCTGCAACCCTGAGTAGGCCTCACCTCAAAAAACTTCTGGATAGGCCACACCTTATCGTCATCTTGAATCAATCATTTAAAATGTTAGGGGCAGATTTATGATGGCCGTGCACCTCTTTTGTGCCGCTGTTGCGTCACTTTTGTGACGCAGCAGTGATGCAAAAGATGCACCATGTTATTATTATTATTATTATTATTAAAGGGGTTTGTAAAGCGCCTGGTGACGCCTCCCGGCGTGTCCCCGCGCTGTGGAGAGAGAGTCTTAGGAGGACGGAGACATATGACAGGCAGCTAGAGAGTGAAAAGATAAGTTTTCACCAGTTTTCTAAAGGAGACCTCATTTTTATCTAGTCTGATATTCATGGGGAGGGAATTCCATTTCTTAGCTGCAAGGGTACGGAAGGACCTGCCTCCCATTCTGGCTTTTTTAGGGAGCGATGTTTTGAGCATACCCATTCCCTTGGAGCGAAGGGATCTGTTGGGCTCATACAGTAAGGCTAAATCAGACATGTAGGATGGAGCTTTTTGATAGATAATCCTGTGGCACCAGAGGAGTGCTTTAAATAGTATCCTCTTACCGATGGGTAACCAGTGGAGGGTAGCTAGGGAAGGTTTGGAAGGAGCTCTGCGGGGGAGTCTCAGCACTAGACGTGCGGCTGAGTTTTGTAGGACTTGTAATTTTCTGATGTTTTTTTCAGAAGTGCCCAGCAGCAGCACGTTGCCATAGTCTATTCGGGAGGTAATGAGTGCCTGAGTCATGGTGCGCCTGGAGTTCACGGGGAGCAAGTCCAGGGTGCGATTAAGAGTTTTCATGACTCCAAAGCACTTCCCTACTGTTTTTTTGACATGGCTATCATAGGAGAGCTTGTTGTCTATCCAGACACCCAAGTTCTTAGCTTCCTGACTGGGAGTTGGTAGGGGTCCCAGACAGGTAGGCCACCAATCTTTAGTCCATGTTGTGTCTTTTCCTCCTATTATGAGTACCTCAGTTTTTGTGCCATTTAATTTGAGGCAATGTTCAGTCATCCAAGCTGCAAGCTTGCTCATACAGGATTTAAAGTTATCGGCCTCAGAGGAGGGAGCTTGAGACAGGGAGATCAGAAGTTGAGTATCGTCGGCGTAAGAGACAATCTCCACGCCGAACGATTGGACCACCTCTGCCAATGGTGGCATGTATAGATTAAACTGGGTGGGACTCAGGGCAGAGCCCTGAGGTACCCCCTGTTCTAATGTCATGCTGTCCGAAAGGAAGGTCCCTTTCTGGACCTGAAAACTCCTGTTGGTAAGGAAAGGCTTCAGCCATCCCAGCGCCTCTTTGATGACCCCCGCTCTGTTTAGACACTGTAGCAAGATGGAATGTGCTACAGTGTCAAACGCGGCTCTGAGGTTCAGCATGATAAGAGCCATGGTCTTGCCTTCGTCAGCTCCTTCCCGCAGAGTTTCAGTAGCTCTCAGGAGTGCTGTCTCTGTGGAGAAGCTCGATCTGAAGCCCGACTGCGATGAATGTTGCAAGATAGGCCTCACTTAATCTGCAACAAGATACCGTCAGTTTAAACTGTAAACATTTAGGACTGTGTAGGGGGCATGGAGAAGCTGAATCTTCTGTAAGTGTCAAAATTGTTGCATACAGTGCTCACCTTCTGCGTACTATTTGATATGCTAGACTACATCTGCACAATGAGATACCTAAGCAAAGGAAACACAAGTGATGTGATTGTGAAATCAGCAAAAGAAATTGCACATTTTTCAATTACATCACCTGTGTTTCCTAACATTACGAATCACATTGTGCAGATGAGGTTTAGGCCTGTCCAGGGAGACAGAGGAGGTCTGGCCTTTGTTCAAGAGTGCAGTGGACATGACTCACTTTGTTGGTAGGCCTGCACATGTATTATCTCCTCTGTACTCTTCAACAAGCCTAAATTTCATCTGTAATTCTGAGTAGGCCTCACCTCAAACAAACCTCTGGATAGGCCACACCTTATCGTCATCCTGAATCAATCATTTAAAATGTTAGGGGCAGATTTATGATGGCCGTGCGCCTCTTTTGCGCCGCTGTTGCGTCACTTTTGTGACGCAGCGGCGGCGCAAAAGATGTGCTATGTTGCGACATATTTACAACTTGATGCATCTAGGCAGATGTGTCATGCTGTAAAGTCCTGTGCCACATTAAACCTGCGTCAGGTTTCATGTGGGCGTTTTGTTGCAGGGTGGGCAGTCATTTGCATGAAAGCCCTGTAAAACTAACACAGTAAAATTAAGAAGATTTCACTGAGTCAGCTTTATGGCATTGCTGAATCAAATCCTTATGCCTGTTTGAAACAGCCATAAGGAGTGATGCACCATGCAATGTGTGGCTTGCCCCTGTGCATTGCAGTCGATATGTCGCACTTACGACGTGATTCCAGCAATGCGCCGCTTTTGTGGCACAGATGCGTGACGCATCTGTGCTGTTTTTGCTCAATGGTGCTCCGCATTGTAAATGCGGCACATCATGGGTGGCAGAGCAGTGGCGCACGTTAACTGGTGCATCCCTGGGGATAATTGGCAATTTGGTAAAAAATATTAAGAAAGGTCAACAGAAAGTAGCTTTTTATACAAGAAAGAAATTTATTGAGAAAATTATTGATCAGGCATTCGAAATTAAGCGAAAGTTATTTATTTTGATAATCAATAGAATTAGGAAACTAAACAAGGCAATTTATGATTTCAAAACAAATAGTAGATGGAAAGGAACAGTTAATCGTAGTAATTTTTGTGAAGTTTTTTCAGGAGAATGGATGCATAGTTCAAGTTGTGAGGCATTTTTTAATGAGGAGAGTTATTTCCAGGATAATGATTTGGTGCATGCAGTTGACACCAGTGGTCGAGCTTATGAGGTGAAAGATGGTTGTCCGGTTGTAAAAGAAAAACTTGTGACAACAGAGGCAGAAGAGGTGTTAGGTAATGAGGTTTTAGGAAAATGTCCGAAGGGACCAGTGTATACCTGGAAGTGTAGTAGTATTTGCAGTGTGCGACAGGATTCCATCAATTTGCTTTGTGATTTTCTACGGACATTTAATAAGAAAAGTTTGAAACAGAAAATGAAGTTGTTGCAAGAATTAGATCCTTGCAGACTGAGAGAAGTGACAGGTTTGCATGGTAATTCATTGGCTTGTCTTTCCAGGAGAGTATGCCAGAGTGTTTTTCATCATTTCAGGATGCTAGCAGTGCATCATAATAAAGTGTGGAAATTAGTTAGAATATTGTATTATGCTAAGAGTCCAGCAATTATGCTTAAACAATTATGCACTGCTCTTTTGCATGGTTCAGAAGTAGATGTGAAGAATATTTGTGCAGAAATTGAGTTTTGTTACTTTGCAAGTAAAGAGTAGAATGTTGAAATTAACCCAGAAGAAGAAGGTAATGTGGAAGAGAGTGTACAGATTTCCAGTACAGATAATTTTCAGAAGGAAATTGCCACGTTTCAGGTGAAATCAAGTGAGAGGCCTAATTTCACTTGTGTGTGTTATCGACGCACTTATTATAAGAATCAGACTAAGTTAGTGGATTTATATGCAAAAAGTGAAAGGGAAAATAATAGTGAATGGAAGGATTTCGCAACATACTTGATGGTAGAAAATTGTTTTGATTTGGGATCGGATCTACGTGTGTGTACTTATTGTTGTTGCAAATTAAATCAAAACCGGATGCCTGCTAGAGCGGTTCATAATAATCTAGAATTGGTTGACATTCCTTCTGAATTGAAGGATTTAAATACTTATGAATCCATTTTGATTCAAAGTGTCCATCCCTTTCAGGCTATTGTACGAATGGAGCCAAAGACTGGGAAATTGCCTCCATCAGATTTACAAATAGGATTAAAGGGAAGAGTTGTTTATTTGCCTCTAGATTTGAAGAAAAACATTAATACAATTGGAGTAGAGAAAGTGGAAGAGGAACCTCTGGTTATCTTAGTTAACAGGGTTCCGACAAAGAGTAAGAAAATCTGGCAAGATTTAGTGGATGTTAGGAAAGTCAAAAAGGCAACATTGTATTTGATGAAAAACAATCAGCACTACAAGAATGTATGTGCTGCAGAAGAGGAAGTAAGTGAAGAAGAGGACAGCAATTTGTGTGCTGGACAAATTGAGAAAGTAGAAGCCTCTAAAAATGAAGAAATATATGAACATTATAGGGTTCATCCTTTGCATTCCAAGGAAGTCATGGGGAATGCTATTGAGTTGTTTCAAATGAAACAAGCCAAAGGGAGTCCCATTAGTGTTTGGGAGGAAAGTTTGGAAGCTCGGTGTTTCCCACAGTTATTTCCAACAGGTCAAGGAGGAAGATATGATGAGCGACCTCATCAAATTCCTGCTTCTGAATACCGGACTTTACGATTGTATGCAGAAGATCCTAGGTTTCGTCAATGCATTCCCTATTTGTTTCATCTACTGTTTGAAAGTGATCTGTCTGGACTGTCATGTGCAGTGAACCACATTTTGAAAAGTGGTGTACAGATGCAAAATATCTCGGCAAGGGGCTTTATGGATAAAGTCAATGTGCAAGACAGTATTTTGGATTCTCACCTGATTAATCTCATGGCGTGTCAGCGTGGTACTAATGAGTACTGGCACCGTCGTCATGGTGATTTAAAATGTATGCTGAGGAACTTAGCAACTCCCACATGGTTCCTCACTCTCAGCTGTGCCGAGTATGGCTGGGAAGACTTACTTGAATTTCTACGAGAGGCAAATGGAAACATTGAAAATATCGAATTCAAGGCACCCGGAGAACTGTGCTCTTTGGATCCAGTGAATGTATGCAGATACTTCAATCATAGATTTGAAGCTATGATGTCTTTCATCATGTACAAGAAGAACCCACCTCTTGGAGAGGTGTTGGATTTCTTCTGGAGAAAGGAGTACCAAGCAAGAGGTGCTCCTCATATACATATGCTGCTATGGATCAAAGATGCACCCACATTTGTAACAGATCCGGATGACTTAGTGATGAGTTTCATAGAACAGTATTCTACATGTGCTGTTCCAAACACAAAGGAAGACAAAAGCCTAAGAGAACAAGTTTTACGCTTCCAAAGCCATCGTTGTGGAAAGTACTGTCGTCGTAAATTCTGAAACAAAGACAAGTTCTACACAAAATGTCGTTTCGCCTTTCCACGACCGGTGATTTCTAAAGGAAGAGTGAACAGTTTGATGTCTTCGCTGCGATATAATGTGACGAGGAAATCACCCAAAAATACATACAATTTGAAAAGGAACGAAGAGTCCAAGTACATCAACGACTACAACCCAGTGATTTTGTCCATGTGGAATGCTAACATGGATATACAGTTTGTGGCTGATAACTGTATGGCTGTGGCTCAGTATGTGACATCTTACATCACCAAAAAAGAAAAGACAGAATTGAAGGATATGTGGGAGGACATTTCCCATAGAAAGAGCCTCAGTAACAAGTTGTACAGTTTCAGTCTCAAGATGTTGTCGCATCGAGAAATCGGAGCTTACGAATGTTCTGACCGGTTGTCTTCAGCAAGTCTCTATGCCAAGTCTAGGAGTATCATTTGGGCGAGTCTTGGTCTTGCTGCAACGCGTAATCGTGTTCTGAAACCTGTGCGGGAAATTGAGTATTTGGCGGAAAAGGAGCCAAACAGTACCGATATTTTGAAGACCAACATGTTGGATATATATTATCCAAATAGAAGCAGTCACCTCGAGAATGTTTGTCTGTATGAGGTTCTACAAAATTACATATTCAAGAGGAACATCAAAGAAGATATTGATAAAGGAGTGTATGCTGTAATTGGAAGTGAGGGATGTCTGGTCAAGCAAAGAAAATGCCACTTGGTAAACCATCGAAAATTGAGTGGCGAATCTCCTGAAAGAAAAGAGTTTTTCTATTTAGCACTTTTGCAACTTTTCAAGCCTTGGCGTGCAGAAGAGGAACTGCTTGGAGATTTCCTCTATTACGAAGACTCTTTCAATGCCGCCAAGGAGACCATAGAATGTCCTGTTTTTCCCAAATATCTAGAAATGTTGAATGCGGAAATCGAGCAGGAAGCAACGATTGCAGCCGAGATTGCTAGAGACAGTTCTCAGGACAGTCAGAGCTCTGTTTCATTGAGTCAGGATCCACTAGGAGGACCAGTTATCGAAAATGAAGCTGCCACTGCCATGATTGAAGTGGAAAGAGCCATGGCACATGCTCAGGAGGATGCGATTAACTTAGAAGACTTGGAAAGACAACTCAACGTTGAGCAGAGGAAAATATATGACGAAGTTACCAACCAAATTGATCATGGATTAAGTCATGAGAAGAAAGAGTGCTCATGTACGTCGTTGAAGCCTGTCCGACTGCACGTGAGTGGAGAAGCGGGAACTGGAAAAAGTTTCCTCATTAAAGCAATTTCATGTTATTTGCAGAAAAGGACTGAGTCATCGCTGTCTTGTGTTGTCACCGCTCCAACTGGACTGGCAGCACATAATATTAAAGGTATTACTTTGCATCGTCTACTGATGCTGCCAGTGGAGCATGATAACAAATTACAATACCACAAGTTATCTGGAGATGCTTGTTGTGAAGTTTCAAGAGTCTTGAGGAAAATGAAACTTCTTATCATTGACGAAGTAAGCATGGTTTCCAATGTCATGCTTGCCTTTGTGCATTTGAGAATGCAAGAAGTTCTCAAAACAGAGTATGGTGTGTTATTTGGTGGCAAACACATCATTGTTTTCAGTGATCTTCTGCAGCTGACACCAGTGAAAGGACAACCTGTGTTCAAAATGCTCACGCATGAAGATACCAGGAAGTGCCTAGGGAGCATTGGCAACGTCAATATATGGTTAAACTTCAATTATGCCGAACTGCGTGAAAATATGCGTCAAGCGAAGGATGAAGATTATAAGAATATTCTACAAGATGTTAGAATCGGAAAAGTGACCGAGCATGGGAAAGAAGCTTTACATGCACGATTACTGTCAAATTTGTATCCAGAAGAAGACGTTGTGCCTGAGAATATTTTTCGGAAAATTACTGAGAAGAAATCTGGAATATGTTTGATGCCAACTCTTGCAGAATGTGCCATCTTTAACAACAAAATGTTGAATTTAGAAAACCAAGAGATTGTGAAACTGGAAGCTATTGACAGAATAGAGCATATGGGAGCAACAATTATTTTGTCTGAGAATTTGAAATCTAAATTGGATTAATTAGAGAAGACTATATCTAAAACTGCTGGTTTTGAAAAGACTCTGAATGTGTGCTTAAATTGCCGTATAATTTTGAGAAGGAATTTACATGTTGAAAGTGGTCTGGTAAATGGATCAATGGGTAATGTTGTTGATTTTGAGAAATACAGAAATAGAGATGGAATTGAATTTTTAAAAATTAAATTTGATGGCATTGAGGAAGTACAGCTAATTGGTTGTTGCTCTGCTAGGTTTTTGCTTGTAAAAGACTTATATGTTCGCCGTAAGCAGTTTCCTGTTTGCTTGGCATATGCGGTGACAATCCATAAATTGCAAGGTTTAAGTGTAGACAGTGCATTGGTGAATATTGGCAGTTCTGTGTTCAAGGAGGGTGTGGCATATGTGGCATTGTCATGAGACAGAACTTTATCGGGATTGTACTTGATTGAGTGTGATGTCACAAACATTTGTGCGGATCTAGATTGTGTTAAGGAATACAATAGGTTAAGAAGAGAGTATGCGCCACATTTGCCTCAATATCCTTTGTTTGAGAAACGTGTGGTAGGCCGGAAACGAAGAAATGTGACCAATAGTAGGGAGGTTGTAGCAAAAAGACGAAAAGTCGATGAACCCAAAATTATATGCAGAAAAAAAATGGATTCTGTTGAAGATGTTGTTGGTTTTCAATTTAAAAATAGTTCTTGTGTCAACTGCTATGCTAATGTAGTGGTTAATGTTGTCTTTTCTCTAGAAACTTTAAAAGAAGAGATTGTGGTCAATTCGGATCAAAGATTTTGCAGTTTGTTGAATTCTGTGTTAGAGAAATGTAGCACTGATAGAACAAAAATAGAAAGTGTGTCTGAAATTCGAAATCTGTTAGACAAATGTTCAGGTCAAACGCAATTCTCTCAAAATATTCAGCAAGATTGTCAGGAGTTTTTAATGTATATGCTTGATGTATTGCAAGATGAAGGTGTAGATGTAGATCATCTGTTTGGCCTTTCTTATCAATGGCAGCATGACTGCGAGAACTGTAGGGTATCAAGTACTACTAGTGTAGACTCAGAAAGATTTATATATTTAACTTTGCCAGACAGTAAATCAGTGTCCTTTAATAAGCTAGTAAAAGCAGCCGATCACAACATGGAGTGTAGCCAATGTAAGTCAGCAATGTTGTCCACATTATTTATACGAACATATGGCCAGTATGTCATTTTAATGTTCCAACGATGTAGGCCTGATGGAACAAAATTGACAATTTTAATTACAAATTTTGTGGCTTCGCAGTTGTCAATATCAGGAAGGACTTTTGTAACTGCAGCAATTATATATCATGACGGTCCTTCAACAACATCAGGACATTACACAGCTTATTTGAAGTCTAGAAACGGCTGGTCATTCTGCAATGATTCTGTTTTAACTTTAAAAAAAAAATGCCTTTTGACCTTAAAAATTCTTACCTGGTGTTTTTACAACCAAAATTTTAGAGAAAGAATCTCGGGATTTGCTCTGAGGAATTTCAAGAGGTTCTAATGGCTCCTACACTATTTGGCGTTGAGGATAAGTGTAGTACAGAGTCAAAAGTTATTTTTGAGTTTTAAGTAGTTCATGAAAAAAAGAAGGTTTTCTTACAGAAAGTGGTGGGCACGGATTAGTTAAAGGACAACAGAGTATTTCCCAAAGCAAACGGTATTCTTACCATAACACTTGACATCATGGAAAAATAACTGCACTTTGAATGAGTTCAGAAAAACTGTTTCTTTTAATAAGCTAATTCAAGCAGGCAATCAAAACATGGAGTAGAGGTAATGTCAGTCTGCAATGCTGTCCACATTTTTTTAACAAACTTTTGGTTATAATGTCATTTAAAAATTCCAACTATATAAACCTGATGCAAGTAAGTTTTCAACTTTAATTACAAATGTTGTGGCTCCACAGTCGTTGATTTTAGGAAGAACATTTCTAACTGCAGCTATTATATGACATGATGGTCCTTTGACAACATCCACTTATTACACAGCTTTTTGAAAATGTAAAAAAAGCTGATGTTTCGGAAATGATTCACATTTGACTATGAAACAATGTTGCCTTTTGACTTAAAAATATTCTTACTTTCTGTTTTCAGAAGAAAGAATTTTGGGTAGGTAACTGGCCTATAATGATTCTAGGAGTTGATATAATTTTATGTACTGTTTTAAATTGCTTTGTGATTAAAAGTGATGTAGAGAATTAAATAATTGTAGTAGTCATAGAGGTAGTGTAAGTGTGCCTCATAGAAAGCAGTATAAGTGTCATATGAAATGTGGAACATGAGTGAGCAAGAAGGGTAAAATATTACTAGTACAGGATTGTGAAAGTGATCTTGAACGTTTTCTTTCTGAAAGTTGCGGAAAAAGAACATGACGGGATTTGCTTAGAAGAATTCCAAGAGTTATAAATGGCTCTTACACGATTTGGCCTTGAGGAGAAGTGCGGTAGAGAGCAAGAAGTCATTTATTGTATGTAACATATTTGTCAAAACGATGGAGCTTTTCTTTCAGAAAGTGGCGGGCTGAAAATAATAACAGCACAACAGAGTATAAGCTGTTCATAGGACATCCTTCGACGTTATGGAAAGTAAGTTACTTTTAAGGAGTTCTGATTTCTGATTGGTTATGTTATATGGGTTTTTTAAATACAATCATTTTGATTGTGTTTTTTTTTCCCCGCTGTTATATGATGAATACCTTCAAGTCACTGTTTTTAGTGAAATTTGATATATTCTGAGAACAGCAAAAATAAACCATTTAACATGTATAATTAATTCTGTACTTTTTGTATTTATGATATACATTTAGAACTGTGTAGGAGGCATGGAGAAACTGAGGCTTCTGTAAGTGTCAAGGGAGGTGAGTAATGTACATTGCTCTGTTGCATACAGTCCTCACCTTCTGCGTACTCTTGGATATGCTAGACTACATCTGTACAATGAGATACCTAAGCTGAGGAAATACAGGTGACGTGATTGTTAAATGAGCAAAAATATTTGCAAGTTTTTCACTTATATCACCTGTGTTTCCTAACATTACGAATCACATTGTGCAGATGAGGTTTAGGCCTGTCCAGGGAGACAGAGGAGGCCTGGCCTTTGTTCAAGAGTGCAGTGGACATGACTCACTTCGTTGGTAGGCCTGCACATGTATTATCTCCTCTGTACTCTTCAACAAGCCTAAATTTAATCTGTAACTCTGAGTAGGCCTCACCTCAAACAAATCTCTGGATAGGCCACACCTTATCGGCATCCTGAAACAATCATTTAAAATGTTAGGGGCAGTTTTATGATGGCCGTGCGCCTCCTTTGCGCCGCCGTTGCGTCACTTTTGTGATGCAGCAGCAGTGCAAAAGATGCACCATGTTGCAAGATAGGCCTCACTTCATCTGCAACAAGATACCGTCAGTTTAAAATGTATATATTTAGGACTGTGTAGGGGGCATGGAGAAGCTGAGGCTTCTGTAAGTGTCAAAGTTGTTGCATACAGTGCTCACCTTCTGCGTAGTCTTTCATATGCTAGACTACATCTGCACAATGAGATACCTAAGCAAAGGAAACACAAATGATGTGATTGTGGAATGAGCAAAAAAAATTGAACGTTTTTCAATTACATTACCTGTGTTTCCTAACATTACGAATCACATTGTGTAGATGCCTCACTCAGTCTGTATCTGACACTCTTTCCTTCACTTCCTCTGTCTCCTCTCTCCCTCACTCTCTTTTCCTTATTCACCCTTTCCTTATATAGTTTACCTTACTCACTTTCTTTTAGTACCTTACACAACTTCAATTTAGTTTTCTCTTCTATCCTTCTTTTCTGTCACTGAAAGTATCTTCCTTTTTTTTCTCTTAGTAATTTACTCTATTTCAATTTCTTTTTGTCTCTGACTGTCTATCACCGTTTCTTTCTCTTTTTTTTCTGCATGTTTATCTCTAACTTTATTTCTTTGTAAAATTGGATGATTGTCAATCTTTTCCCTTGTCTTTTCCAATTTTTAAATACATGTTTTAATATTTTTCAAATTTTTGTTGTTTCTTTCACAGATTGAAAGTACAAAAATAACAAGTGACTAAGTTAACGACAATTATAAGGTAAGTGTTTTGTACTCTTTTTGTTACATTTCTATCACATTTAACTTCTATTAGTTCCACTGCTTCATTTCTTTAACCGTCAGTTTCCTGCCTTTGCTACTTCCCTCATTCCTTTTTCTATTACTTACTTACTCTACTCCTTCCACTCCTTTTCTCAGTCCCTCTGTTCTCATAGTTCCTCACTCCTGTTCACTCACTTTTATTTACTTTTATTTATTTATCAGTGATGTCATTTGAGATGTCATCAGTGATGTCATCAGTGATGTCACTGACCATGTCATGAATGATGTAATATGTGACATGATCAGCAGTGGATTGCGGGTGCGCGATATATAGTTAGTACAATTAACTATATATGGAATTTCAATGGTTTTGTGTGAGTAAAATAAGGTTTTTTAAATGCTAATTCCTAACTATATATGGTCTATAACCTATGGTTTTTTCAGCGAATTTTCAAGGTTTTGTAAATGCTAATTCCTAACTATATATGGTCTATAACCTATGGTTTTTTCAGTGAATTTCATTGGTTTTTTAAAAGCTAACATCTGTAGCTGTAAAATGTATTCTTCTTTAAATCCAAAAATATATTTTATATGTTTATTAATAATTATTTTTTTTATATTGCTTCCCGTTAGCTCAATTTGATGCCGCCACCCGGTCCGCGAACCGGTAAACGTTCCGTTTGCGCAACTGCCGCGTTAGAAATCAACATCGTGACGCGTCGCGAAAGCGCGACGTATCACGTTGTCGCGTAATGCGTCTTATGACGCGCCGCGTTAGCGCACCCGGAAGTGCTCCGGTACGCGAACTGAGACGCGAAGCGCAGCTCCCCGGAAGCGATCCGGGGCGCGTCGCGAAAGCGCGACGTATCGCGTTGCCGCGTAATGCATCTTATGACGCGCCGCGTTAGCGCACCCGGAAGTGCTCCGGAGCGCGAACCGAGGCGTGAAGCGCAGCGACCCGGAAGCGATCCGGGGCGCGTTCCGCAGTGCGTAACATAAGCGTAACAGGTCATGTGACTTGTTAATAAAACTTTTCATTGGTTCATTTCACTTTTGGTTTCATAATGATGTAAGGCTAGGTCAGGTGACCTAAAAATAACACTTTTCATTGGTTTAGAACTATTGTTTTTCCCAAATGATGAAAACCCCTCCTTCTTTCCTCACTCTGACTTTCATCTTTGTGAGAGGAAGACCTTTTTTGATATTTGAGCAATGGCTTCATTGGTAGCTTCAGCTGGTGGACCCCTACCACCACCACCACCTCCCCAGTTCATCAGCAACACAGAGGAGGAAGAGGATGAACAAGAGGAAGAGGAGACAGAAGGACCACAGTTTTTACAAGAGCAGCCCCGGGTTTCTCATCGGAAAACCAGTTTTATTTGGCAGTTTTTTTCAATCCCTGAAGGGCAGAAGAAAGTTAATGCTAGATATGTCACCTGCCTCATATGTAAAGAGAAGTTATCTAGAGGCACCTTAAAAAAGTATAGCTTCGGTAACTACACCATGCATCGTCACATGAGCAGGTGGCATCCATTAAACTACAGCCGGGCAGAGATGCGTGACCAGCAGGACAACCCACAAACTCCTGTGGCCAGGTCATCATCACAGATATCTTTGACAGCAGCAGAGGCACGGGAAACCGTGCCAAACATTCAGGACAACTTTGTCATATGAAGTTTACCTGTTTGTATTGCGGTGCATTACTGTCATGTGGTAATATGAGCATTACCTTAATCAACCGAGCTTATGAAAATCACAATTGGCCTAAACGCCCCAGACAGTAATTTTTTTTTTTGCTCCTGTTGAGCCGTTTCCAATGCCTGTTTTTTGTTGTTTCCCTTCCATCAAAAACAAAAAAAACATAAAACTGTTCAAAAAATACAAAAAAAACTAAAAATGTTCTGAAAAATAAAAAAATATATAAAACAACAAAAACATTTAAAAAAAAGTTATTTTCAGAACTACCTCCCCTTTCAAAAAAAATTGCTAGATTGTTTAGCACTCTGGCAAGCTCTATTTCTTTTGGTTCGCTTCCCCGTTCGCTTCCCGGTTCGCGAACCGGGAGCGAACCAAAAAAAAAAAAAAAAAAAAAAAAAGAAGAGTAAGTATAAGGGAAGTAAACAGAGAGTAATGTTAAAAGAAAGATAGCTATAGGGAGTAAACCAGAGATACTGTTTAATAGATCTATTTACCGAAGAAAAGATGGAAGAGGGTATAATTGTGAAAAACAAAATAGATAAGGAAGTGAAAGAAAAAAAAGAGAGTAGAACAATAACAAAGAAGAGTTTCTTGGAGAATGTGAGTGAATGTTCAAAATAAGATTAAAACATGTGGAATAACAGAGAGAAAAAACAGAAAACAGAAAAGAAAAAATAACAGAAAAAGATTAATTGAAACAGCAAAGAAATGTAAATAACATAGAGCCATATCATCAACATAGCCAATAAAAGTTTTGCAGCTTTTATCGGCAGAAATGTGTCGCTAAAGCCGCTTTTGCAGCAGTTTTCTGCCAATAAAAACAGCAATAATTTTATTGGCTGTGTTCATAATATGCCCCTTAGTGTGCTTCAACTACACAGAGAAAGCATTATGAACAAGTAGTGAAAGAGTGATCAGTCAAAGACACTAAGAGTAATAGAGACGGAGTGAGTGAACAAGAGTGAGGAACTATGAGAAGAGAGGGACTGAGAAAAAGAGTGGAAGGAGTTGAGTAAGTATGTAATAGAGAAAGGAATGAGGAAAGTAGCAAAGGCAGGAAACTGAGGGTTGAAGAAATGAAGCTGTGGAACTAATAGTAGGTGAATGTAATAGAAATGTAACGAAAAGAGTACAAAACATTTACCTTATAATTGTCGTTAACTTACTCACTTTTTATTTTTATACTTTCAATCTGTGAAAGAGAGAACAAACATTTGAAAAATATTAAAACATGTATTTAAAAATTAGAAAAGACAAGGGAAAAGATTGAAGGACAAACAGTTTTTCAACAACTTTGACACTTACAGAAGCTTCTGCTTCTCCAGGCCCCCTACACAGTCCTAAAGATATACATTTTAAACTAACAGTATCTTGATGCAGATGAAGTGAGGCCTATCTTAAAACATGGTGCATCTTTTGCACTGCTGTTGTCTCACAAAAGTGTCGCAAGACACTAACATTTTAAATGATTGTTTCAGGATGCCAATAAGATGTGTCCTATCCAGAGGTTTGTTTGAGGTGAGGCCTACTCAGGGTTCCAAATGAAATTTCGAGTTGTTGAAGAGAACAGAGGACATAATACATGTGAAGGCCTACCAATGAAGTAAGTCATGTCCACTTCACTCTTGAACAAAGGCCAAACCTCTTCTGTGTCCGTGGACAGACCTAAACTTCATCTGCACAATGTCATTCATAAACTTAGGAAACACAGGTGATGTAATTGAAAAATGTGGAGTTTCTTTTCCTCATTTCACAATCACATCACCTGTGTTGCCTTTGGTTAGGTATCTCATAGTGCAGATGGAGTCTAGCATATCAAAGAGTTCATAGAAGTTGAGCAGTATATACAACAATTTTGACATTTACAGAAGACTTAGCTTCTTATCTTGTTGGAGATGAAGTCAGGCCTGTCTTGCAACATGGTGCATCTTTTGCATCACTGCTGCATCGGTTTCATGTGTCACAGGTTTTTTACAGCATGACACATCTGCCTAGATGCATCAATTTGCAATTTTGTCGCCTCATAGCAAATCTTTTGCACCGCTGCTGCATCACAAAAGTGACGCACAGTGGCGCAAAAGAGGCATACACCTATCATAAATCTGTCCCTAACATTTGAAATGATTGATTCAGGATGACGATAAGGTGTGGCCTCTCCAGAGGTTTGTTTAAGGTGAGGCCTACTCAGGATTGCATATCAAATGTATGCTTGTTGAAGAATACAGAGGAGATAATACATGTGAAGGCCTACCAATGAAGTAAGTCATGTCCACTTCACTCTTGAACAAAGGCCAGACCTCTTCTGTGTCCGTGGACAGACCTAAACTTCATCTGCACAATGTCATTCGTAAACTTAGGAAACACAGGTGATGTAATTGAAAAATGTGGAGTTTCTTTTCCTCATTTCACAATCACATCACCTGTGTTGCCTTTGCTTAGGTATCTCATAGTGCAGATGTAGTACAGCATATGAAACAGTACCCAGAAGTGCAGCACTGCATGCAACAACTTTGACACTTACAAAAGCTTCAGCTTCTGCATGCCCCCTACACAGTGCTAATTATATACATTTTAAACTGATAGTATCTTGCTGGAGATGAACTGAAACCTATCTTGCAACATGGTGCATCTTTTACACAAAAGTGACCCACAGCGGAGCAAAAGAGGCGCACGGCCATCATAAATCTGACCCTAACATTTTAAATGATTGTTTCAAGATGCCGATAAGGTGTAACCTATCCACAGATTTGTTTCAGGTAAGTCCTACTCAGAGTTGCAGATGAAATTTAGGTTTGTTGAAGAATACAGAGGAGATAATACATTTGCAGGCCTACCAACGAAGTGAGTCATGTCCACTGCACTCTTGAACAAATGTCAGACCTCCTCTGTCTCCAGAAACAGGCCTAAACCTCATCTACACAATGTGATGTGTAATGTTAGGAAACACAGGTAATATAATTGAAAAATGTGCAATTTTTTTTGCTCATTCCACAATCATATCACCTGTGTTTCCTTTGCTTAGGTATCTCATTGTGGAAATGTAGTCTATCATATGAAAGACTACGTAGAATATGAGCACTGTATGCAACAACTTTGACACTTACAGAAGCCTCACCTTCTCCATGCCTCCTACACAGTTCTACATGTACATCATAAATGCAAACAGTACAGAATTAATTATACATGTTAAATGGTTTATTTTTGCTGTTCTCAGAATGTATCAAATTTCACTAAAAACAGTGACTTGAAGGTATTCATCATATAACAGCGGGGAAAAAAAACCACAATCAAAATGATTGTGTTTAAAAAACCCATACAACATAACAAATCAGAATTCAGAACTCCTTAAAGTTAACTTACTTTCCATGACGTCGAAGGATGTCCTATGAACAGCTTACACTCTGTTGTGCTGTTATTACTTTCAGCCCGCCACTTTCTGAAAGAAAACCTCCATCGTTTTGAAAAATATGTTACATACAATAAATGACTTCTCGCTCTCTACCACACGTTTCCACAAGGCCAAATCGTGTAAGAGCCATTTATAACTCTTGGAATTCTTGTAAGCCAATCCCGTCATTTTATATTTCCGCAACTTTCAGAATTAAAATGTTGAAGATCATTTTCACAATCCTGGACTACTAATATCTTACCCTTCTTGCTCACTCATGTTCTACATTTCCTATGACACTGATACTGCTTACTATGAAGCAGACTTACACTACCTCTATGACTACTACAATTATTTAATTCTCTACATCACTTTTAATCACAAAGCAATATAAAACAGTAGACAGCATTGCAGACTTACATTCCCTCTACTCCATGTTTTGATTGGCTGCTTCAATTAGCTTATAAAAAGAAACAGTTTTTCTGAACTCATTCAAAGTGCAGTTATTTTTCCATGACGTGAAGTGTTATGGTAGGAAGTTATGCCTCTGTACTACACTTATCCTCAAGGCTAAATCGTGTAGGAGCCATTAGAACTTCTTGAAATTCCTCAGAGCACATCCCGAGATTCCTTCTCTAAAATTTTGGTTTTAAAAACAACAGGTAAGAATTTTTAAGGTCATACGGCAATTTTTTTTTGAAAATTAAAACAGAATCGTTGCAGAATGACCAGCCATTTCTAGACTTTAAATAAGCTGTGTAATGTCCTGATGTTATTGAAGGACCGTAATGGTATATAATTGCTACAGTTACAAAAGTCCTTCCTGATATTGACAACTGTGAAGCCACAACATTTTTAATTAAAGTTGTCAATTTTGTTCCATCAGGCCTACATCGTTGGAACATTAAAATGACATACTGGCCATATGTTCGTATAAATAATGTGGACATCATTTCAGATTTACATTGGCTACATTCCATGTTGTGATCAGCTGCTTTTACTAGCTTATTAAAAGAGACTGATTTACTGTCTGGCAAAGTTAAATATATAAATCTTTCTGAGTCTACACTAGTAGTACTTGATACCCTACAGTTCTCGCAGTCATGCTGCCATCGATAAGAAAGCCCAAACAGGTGATCTACATCTACACCTTCAGCATGCAATACATCAAGCATATACATTAAAAACTCCTGACAATCTTGCTGAATATTTTGAGAGAATTGTGTTTGACCTGAACATCTGTCTAACAGATGTCGAATTTCAGACACACTTTCTATTTTTGTTCTATCAGTGCTACATTTCTCTAACACAGAATTTAACAAACTGCAAAATCTTTGATCAGAATTGACCACAATCTCTTCTTTTACTTTTTCTAGAGAAAACAAAACATTAACCACTACATTAGCATAGCAGTTGACACCAGAACTGTTTTCAAATTGAAAACCAACAACATCTTCAACAGAATCCTTTTTGTTTCTGCTTATAATTTCAGGTTCATCGACTTTTCGTCTTTTTGCTACAACCTCCCTAGTATTGGTCCCATTTGTTCATTTCCGGCCTACCACACGTTTCTCAAACAAAGGATATTGAGGCAAATGTGGCGCATACTCTCTTCTTAACCTATTGTATTCCTTAACACAATCTAGATCCGCACAAATGTTTGTGACATCACACTCGATCAAGTACAATCCCGATAAAGTTCTAACTCGTGACAATGCCACATATGCAATACCCTCCTTGAACACAGAACTGCCAATATTAACCAATGCACTGTCTACACTTAAACCTTGCGATTTATGGATTGTCACCGCATATGCCAAGCAAACAGGAAACTGCTTACGGCGAACATATAAGTCTTTTACAAGCAAAAATCTAGCAGAACAACGACCAATTAGCTGTACTTCCTCAATGCCATCAAATTTAATTTTTAAAAATTCAATTCCATCTCTATTTCTGTATTTCACAAAATCAACAACATTACCCATTGATCCATTTACCAGACCTCTTTCAACATGTAAATTCCTTCTTAAAATTATACGGCAGTTCAAGCACACATTCAGAGTCTTTTCAAAACCTGCAGTTTTAGATATAGTCTTCTCTAATGAATCCAATTTTGTTTTCAAATTCTCAGACAAAATAATTGTTGATCCCATATGCTCTACTCTGTCAATAGCTTCCAGTTTCACAATCTCTTGCTTTTCTAAATGCAACATTTTGTTGTTGAAGATGGCACATTCTGCAAGAGTTGGCATCAAACATATTCCAGATTTCTTCTCAGTAATTTTCTGAAAAATATTCTCAGGCACAACATCTTGTTCTGGATATAAATTTGACAGTAATCGTGCATGTAAAGCTTCTTTCCCATGCTCGGTCACTTTTCCAATTCTAACATCTTGTAGAATATTCTTGTAAACTTCATCCTTCGCCTGACGCATATTTTCATGCAGTTCAGCATAATTGAAGTTTAACCATATATTGACGTTGCCAATGCTCCCTAGGCACTTCCTGGTATCTTCATGCGTTAGCATTTTGAACACAGGTTGCCCGTTCACTGGTGTCAGCTGCAGAAGATCTCCGAAAACAATGATGTGTTTGCCACCAAATAACACATCATACTCTGTTTTGAGAACTTCTTGCATTCTCAAATGCACAAAGGCAAGCATGACATTGGAAACCATGCCTACTTCGGCAATGATAAAAAGTTTCATTTTCCTCAAGATTCTTGAAACTTCACAACAAGCATCTCCAGATAGCTTGTGATATTGTAATTTGTTGTCATGCTCCACTGGCAGCATCAGTAAACGATGTAAAGTAATCCCTTTAATGTTATGTGCTGCCAGTCCAGTTGGAGCGGTGATAACACAAGACAGCGATGACTCAGTCCTTTCCTGCAAATAACATGAAATTGCTTTAATAAGGAAACTTTTTCCAGTTCCCGCTTCTCCACTCACGTACAGTCGGACAGGCTTCAACGACGTACATGAGCACTCTTTCTTCTCATGACTTAATCCATGATCAATTTGCATGGTAACTTCGTCATATACTTTCCTCTGCTCAACGTTGAGTTGTCTTTCCAACTCTTCTAAGTTAACCGCATCCTCCTGAGCATGTGCCATGGCTATTTCCACTTCATTCATAGCAGTGGCAGCTTCATTTTCAATAACAGGTCCTCCTAGTGGATCCTGACTCAATGAAGCAGAACTCTGACTGTCCTGAGAACTGTCTCTGGCTCGATTTCCGCATTCAACATTTCTACATATTTGGGAAAAGCAGGACATTCTATGGTCTCCTTGGCGGCAGTGAAAGAGTCTTCGTAACAGAGGAAATCTCCAAGCAGTTCCTCTTCTGCACGCCAAGGCTTGAAAAGTTGCAAAAGTGCTAAATAGAAAAACTCCTTTTTTTCAGGAGATTCGCCACTCAATTTTCGATGGTTTACCAAGTGGCATTTTCTTTGCTTTACCAGACATCCCTCACTTCCAATTACAGCATACACTCCTTTCTCAGTATCTTCTTTGATGTTCCTCTTGAATATGTAATTTTGTAGAACCTCATACAGACAAACATTCTCGAGGTGACTGCTTCGATTTGGATAATATGTATCCAACATGTTGGTCTTCAAAATGTTGGTACTGTTTGACTCCTTTTCCGCCAAATACTCAATTTCCCGCACAGGTTTCAGAACTCGATTACGTGTTGCAGCAAGACCAAGACTCGCCCAAACGATACTCCTAGATTTGGCATAGAGACTTGCTGAAGACAACCGGTCAGAACATTCGTAAGCTCCGATTTCTCGATGCGACAACATCTTCAGACTGAAACTGTACAACTTCTTACTGAGGCTCTTTTCATGGGAAATGTCCTCCCACATATCCTTCAATTCTGTCTTCTCTTTTTTGGTGATGTAAGATGTCACATACCGAGCCACAGCCATACAGTTATCAGCCACAAACTGTATATCCATGTTAGCATTCCACATGGACAAAATCACCGGGTTGTAGTCGTTGATGTACTTGGACTCTTCGTTCCTCTTCAAATTGTATGTGTTTTTAGGTGATTTGATTTCTTCATCACATTATGTCGCAGCGAAGACATCAAACTGTTTACTCTTCCTTTAGAAACCACCGGTCGTGGAAAGCCGAAACAATATTTGGTGTAGAACTTGTCCTTGTTTCGGAATTTACGACGACAGTACTTTCCACAACGATGGCTTTGGAAACGTAGAACTTTTTCTCTTAGGCTTTTCTTCTCCTTTGCGTTTGGAACAGCACACGTAGAATACTGTTGTATGAAACTCATCACTGAGTCTTCTGGATCTGTTCCAAATTTAGGTGCATCCTTGATCCACAACAGCATATGTATGTGAGGAGCACCTCTTGCTTGGTACTCCTTTCTCCAGAAGAAATCCAACACCTCTCCAAGAGGTGGATTCTTCTTATTCATGATGAAAGACATCATAGCTTCAAATCTATGATTGAAGTACCGGCATACATTGACTGGATCCAAAGAGCACAGTTCTCCGGGTGTCTTGAATTCGATGTTTTCGATGTTTCCATTTGCCTCTCGTAGAAATTCAAGTAAGTCTTCCCAGCCATACTCGGCACAGCTCAGAGTGAGGAACCATGTGGGAGTTCCTAAGTTCCTCAGCATACATTTTAAATCACCATGATGACGGTACCAGTACTCATTAGTACCACGCTGACACGCCATGAGATTAATCAGGTGAGAATCCAAAATACTGTCTTGGACATTGACTTTATCCATAAAGTCACTTGCCGAGATGTTTTGCATGTGTATACCACTTTTCAAGATGTGGTTCACTGCATATGACAGTCCAGACAGATCGCTTTCAAACAGGAGATGAAACAAATAGGGAATACATTGTCGAAACCTAGCATCTCCTGCATACAATCGCAAAGTCCGGTATTCAGAAGCAGGAATTTGATGAGGTCGCTCATCATATCTTCCTCCCTGACCTGTTGGAAAAAGCTGTGGGAAACACTGAGCTTCCAAACTTTCCTCCCAAACACTAATGGGACTCCCTTTGGCTTGTTTCATTTGAAACAACTCAATAGCATTCCCCATGACTTCCTTGGAATGCAAAGGATGAACACTATAATGTTCATATATTTCTTCACTAGTAGAGGGTTCTACTTTCTCAATTTGACCAGCACACAAATCGCTATCCTCTTCCTCACTTACTTCCTCTTCTGCAACATATATATTCTTATAGTACTTATTATTTTTTTTCAAGTACAATGTTGCCTTTTTGACTTTCCTAACATCCACTAAATCTTGCCATATTTTCTTATTCTTTGTCGGAACCCCATTAACTAAGATAACCAGAGGGTCCTCTTCCACTTTTTCTACTCCAATTGTGTTAATGTTTTTCTTCAAATCTAGAGGCAAATAAACAACTCTTCCCTTTAATCCTCTCTGTAAATCTGATGGAGGCAATTTCCCTGTCTTTGGCTCCATTCTTACAATAGCCTGAAAGGGATGGATACTTTGAATCAAAATAGATTCATAAGTATTTAAATCCTTCAATTCAGAAGGAATCTCAACCAATTCCAGATTATTATGAACTGCTCTAGCAGGCATCTGGTTTTGATTTAATTTGCTACAACAATAAGTACACACACGTTGATCCGATCCCAAATCAAAACAATTTTCTACCATCAAATATGTTGTGAAATCCTTCCATTCACTATTATTTTCCCTTTCACTTTTTGCATATAAATCCACTAACTTAGTCTGATTCTTATAATAAGTGTGTCGACAACACACACAAGTGAAATTAGGCCTCTCACTTGATTTCACCTGAAACGTCGCAATTTCCCTCTGAAAATTATCTGTACTGGAAACCTGTACACTATCTTCCACATTACCATCTTCTTCTTGGTCAATTTCAACATTCTCCTCTTTACTTCCAAAGTAACAAAACTCAATTTCTTCACAAATATTCTTCACATCTATTTCAGAACCATGCAAAAGAGCAGCGCATAATTGTTTAAGCATAATTGCTGGACTCTTAGCATAATACAACATTCTAACTAATTTCCTCACTTTATTATGATGCACTGCTAGCATCCTGAAATGATGAAAAACACTCTGGCATACTCTCCTGGAAAGACAAGCCAGTGAATGACCATGCAAACCTGTCACTTCTCTCACTCTGCAAGGATCTAATTCTTGCAACAACTTCATTTTCTGCTTCAAACTTTTCTTATTAAATGTCCGTACAAAATCACAAAGCAAATTGATGGAATCCTGTCGCACACTGCAAATACTACTACACTTCCAGGTGTACACAGGACCCTTAGGACGTCTTCCTAAAACCTCATTACCTAACACCTCTTCTGTCTCTGTTGTCACAAGTTTTTCCTTTTCAACTGGACAACCATCTTTCACTTCATAAGCTCGACCACTGGTGTCAACTGCATGCACCAAATCATTATCCTGGAAATAACTCTCCTCATTAAAAAATGCCTCACAACTTGAACTATGCATCCATTCTCCGGAAAAAACTTCACAAAAATTACTACGATTAACTATTCTCTTCCATCTACTATTTCTTTTGAAATCATAAATTGCCTTGTTTAGCTTCCTAATTCTATTGATTATCAAAATAAATAACTTACGTTTAATTTCAAATGCCTGATCAATAACTTTCTCAACTTTTTTTTTCTCTTATAAAAAAACACTTTCTGTTGACCTTTCTTAATATAATTTAACAAATTGCCAATTATCCTGTTGCGGAACATTCGTTTACGAATGTCCCTAAACTGTTGTTTCCTTCTACTATCATGCACAGAGTTATCTCTTGCTCTAGCAGTAACATTTTTGATTGGCCTTTCCTTTCCGTTTAAAATGCTTCTCTTTTTCAGGACTGAAACATTTTCTGTAGTAATATTTTTTTTACTACAAATATTTCTTATAAATGTTTTTGTGCTCTTACCCGGTGCTTTCTTGGTGACTTGACACATTTTTTTGTTAGAGGACTGCTGCATTATTTCCTGGGCCTGCTGTCTTTGACGTTTTGCAGCCTTTCTAACTCTATCCTTGGTTGGCATGGTGAAATCTTGAAATGATATGCAGTTGAATCTGTGGTAAAATATAATAAAAAATGTTATTAACCACTATTACCAAACAGTAAATCAATAACAGTCATCAAAAACTTAACACACTACTTCACATTTTTACATAGAATATTTTTTAGTGCTTGGCAAATTTAGAATACAGAAATAGCAGAAAAGAAATGGAATTCATATTCATTTTACCTGTGCTATTTTATATGTGAATCTGATCTAATTTTATGAGCATATTTTAACATTTTATTGAAGACACTACACATAACCTGTTTTTGAAGGTGTCTTTATTTTTAAATGAAACGGTTTACATTTTTACTTTTCATTTATTATAAATTTGTATATGTTTATAGTTCCATAGGCTCAAGCACGTCAGCTTCCCAGCCTATATCATACAATTCTGACAAATCGGCATCCTCATCATTTTCTTCATCATCCTCAGAATTTAAAACATCCAAGGGATCTACTTCCACTGATGTTTCAATTACAAGTTCAATGATAATGTCATAATCAACTGATTGCTGATTGTCACTCATGGTTGATGTTGTCGTTATCTTTAAAGAAAGAGAACAACAATGAGATGTTGCAGAGTAAGAGACAAATCTCAGAGATTATAATAGTAAAATTGTTTAACAAGAGTAACATTTTGCAGCTATTATTTATCCATGTCCAGCGATGCTGAGGAAGTGAAGCCTATGTCCAAGTTTTCAGTGAACATGACTCATCTCTTCTTAACCTTGGATAAGCCTCACCGACTCTGTGTCCCCTGCTCATACTTAAATGTTCAGGGGCAGATTTATGCTAAATGGCGCATCCCCACGGATGCACCAGTTAATGTGCACCGCTGCTCTGCCAGCCATAGTGTGCCGAATTTACAATGAGGAGCACCATTGAGCAAAAACAGCACAGATGCATCACACATCTGTGCCACAAAAGCAGCACATTGCAGGAATCACATCATAAGCGCGACATGTCTACTGCAATGCACAGGAGGAACCCTCACATTGCATGGTGCATCACTTCTTATGCCTGTTTCAAACAGGCATAAGGATTTCATTCAGCAATGCTATAAAGCTGACTCAGTGAAATCTTCTAAATTTCACTGTGTTAGTTTTACAGGGCTTTCTTGCAAATTAATGCATACCTTGCAACAAAACACCTATATGAAAACTGACGCAGGTTTCATGTGGCACAGGACTTTACAGCATGACACATCTGCCTAGATGCATCAATTTTTAAATATGTCGCCACATAGCAAATGTTTTGCACCACCGCTGCGTCACAAAAGTGACGCACAGCAGCGCAAAAGAGGCACACACCTATCATAAATCTGTCCCTAACATGTTAAATGATTGATTCAGGATGACGATAAGGTGTGGCCTATCCAGAGGGTTGTTTAAGGTGAGGTCTACTCAAGGTTGCAGATCAAATTTACGCTTGTTGAAGAATACAGAGGAGATAATACATGTGAAGGCCTACTAATGAAGTAAGTCATGTGCACTTCACTCTTGAACAAAGGCCAGACCTCTTTTGTGTCCATGGACAGACCTTAACTTCATCTGCACAATGTCATTCGTAAACTTAAGAAACACAGGTGATGTAATTGAAAAATGTGGAGTTTCTTTTCCTCATTTTACAATTACATCACCTGTGTTTCCTTTGCTTAGCTACCTCATAGTGCAGATGGAGTCTAGCATATCAAAGAGTACACAGAAGTTGAGCAGTGTATACAACAATTTTCACATTTACAGAAGACTCAGCTTCTTATCTTGTTGGAGATGAAGTGAGGCCTGTCTTGCAACATGGTGCATCTTTTGCATCACTGCTGCATCGGTTTCATGTGGCACAGGTTTTTTACAGCATGACACATCTGCCTAGATGCATCAATTTGTAATTTTGTCGCCACATAGCAAATCTTTTGCACCGCCACTGCGTCACAAAAGTGACGCACAGTGGCGCAAAAGAGGCATACACCTATCATAAATCTGTCCCTAGCATTTTAAATGATTAATTCAGGATGACGATAAGGTGTAGCCTATCCAGAGGTTTGTTTAAGGTGCATGAAGCTCTAGCAGTACATATCCAGAAATGTAATTGATTTCAAAAAACGTTTTTAAACACAACATATAAATCAATTCACTGTGTTAGTTTTACAGGGCTTTCTTGCAAATTAATGCATACCTTGCAACAAAACACCTATATGAAAACTGACGCAGGTTTCATGTGGCACAGGACTTTACAGCATGACACATCTGCCTAGATGCATCAATTTTTAAATATGTCGCCACATAGCAAATGTTTTGCACCACCGCTGCGTCACAAAAGTGACGCACAGCAGCGCAAAAGAGGCACACACCTATCATAAATCTGTCCCTAACATGTTAAATGATTGATTCAGGATGACGATAAGGTGTGGCCTATCCAGAGGTTTGTTTAAGGTGAGGTCTACTCAGGGTTGCAGATCAAATTTACGCTTGTTGAAGAATACAGAGGAGATAATACATGTGAAGGCCTACTAATGAAGTAAGTCATGTGCACTTCACTCTTGAACAAAGGCCAGACCTCTTTTGTGTCCGTGGACAGACCTTAACTTCATCTGCACAATGTCATTCGTAAACTTAAGAAACACAGGTGATGTAATTGAAAAATGTGGACTTTCTTTTCCTCATTTTACAATTACATCACCTGTGTTTCCTTTGCTTAGCTACCTCATAGTGCAGATGGAGTCAAGCATATCAAAGAGTACACAGAAGTTGAGCAGTGTATACAACAATTTTCACATTTACAGAAGACTCAGCTTCTTATCTTGTTGGAGATGAAGTGAGGCCCGTCTTGCAACATGGTGCATCTTTTGCATCACTGCTGCATCGGTTTCATGTGGCACAGGTTTTTTACAGCATGACCCATCTGCCTAGATGCATCAATTTGTAATTTTGTCGCCACATAGCAAATCTTTTGCACCGCCACTGCGTCACAAAAGTGACGCACAGTGGCGCAAAAGAGGCATACACCTATCATAAATCTGTCCCTAGCATTTTAAATGATTAATTCAGGATGAAGATAAGGTGTAGCCTATCCAGAGGTTTGTTTAAGGTGCATGAAGTTCTAGCAGTACATATCCAGAAATGTAATTGATTTCAAAAAACGTTTTTAAACACAACATATAAATCAATTCACTGTGTTAGTTTTACAGGGCTTTCTTGCAAATTAATGCATACCTTGCAACAAAACACCTATATGAAAACTGACGCAGGTTTCATGTGGCACAGGACTTTACAGCATGACACATCTGCCTAGATGCATCAATTTTTAAATATGTCGCCACATAGCAAATGTTTTGCACCACCGCTGCGTCACAAAAGTGACGCACAGCAGCGCAAAAGAGGCACACACCTATCATAAATCTGTCCCTAACATGTTAAATGATTGATTCAGGATGACGATAAGGTGTGGCCTATCCAGAGGTTTGTTTAAGATGAGGTCTACTCAGGGTTGCAGATCAAATTTACGCTTGTTGAAGAATACAGAGGAGATAATACATGTGAAGGCCTACTAATGAAGTAAGTCATGTGCACTTCACTCTTGAACAAAGGCCAGACCTCTTTTGTGTCCGTGGACAGACCTTAACTTCATCTGCACAATGTCATTCGTAAACTTAAGAAACACAGGTGATGTAATTGAAAAATGCGGAGTTTCTTTTCCTCATTTTACAATTACATCACCTGTGTTTCCTTTGCTTAGCTACCTCATAGTGCAGATGGAGTATAGCATATCAAAGAGTACACAGAAGTTGAGCAGTGTATACAACAATTTTCACATTTACAGAAGACTCAGCTTCTTATCTTGTTGGAGATGAAGTGAGGCCTGTCTTGCAACATGGTGCATATTTTGCATCACTGCTGCATCGGTTTCATGTGGCACAGGTTTTTTACAGCATGACACATCTGCCTAGATGCATCAATTTGTAATTTTGTCGCCACATAGCAAATCTTTTGCACCGCCACTGCGTCACAAAAGTGAGGCACAGTGGCGCAAAAGAGGCATACACCTATCATAAATCTGTCCCTAGCATTTTAAATGATTAATTCAGGATGACGATAAGGTGTAGCCTATCCAGAGGTTTGTTTAAGGTGCATGAAGCTCTAGCAGTACATATCCAGAAATGTAATTGATTTCAAAAAACGTTTTTAAACACAACATATAAATCAATTGTATACCTACATTCATGGGGAAATGACTTAAAATGAAATTAAAATGAGTTACATAGCCATGTTAAAAGTGACCCGAAAATGCTGCAAAGGCAATCAAAAAACGCTTCCATGTGTCTTAAGGACATTTTAAGTCATTTCCCCATGTGCAGTGTTTTGAAATTATGACTTGAAAATCGTTTTTGAGGAAAAGGAATGCATTTTAAATGCACTCAAATGCCTTATAAAGAAGCAGACACCATTATGTCCTTGTCATAAATTTTAAAAGCATTCCATTACCTCAAAAACGATTTTCAAGTCATAATTTCAAAACACTGCACATGGGGAAATGACTTAAAATGTCCTTAAGACACATGAAAGCGTTTTTTGATTGCCTTTGCAGCATTTTTGGGTCACTTTTAACATGGCTATGTAACTCAAACAATCAAAATCTAAATTTGCCAAGCACAGGTGGGAGCATATTTACAAGGAATTTGCACCACGGGGAAAGGTCTTACATTAAAATGGGAAAAATAACATCAGAGACACTCAAATGCCTTATAAAGAAGCATACACCATTATGTCCTTGTCATAAATTTAAAATGCATTCCTTTTCCTCAAAAACGATTTTCAAGTCATAATTTCAAAACACTGCACATGGGGAAATGACTTAAAATGTCCTTAAGACACATGGAAGCATTTTTTGATTGCCTTTGCAGCATTTTTGGGTCACTTTTAACATGGCTATGTAAATCAAACAATCAAAATCTAAATTTGCCAAGCACAGGTGGGAGCATATTTACAAGGAATTTGCACCACGGGGAAAGGTCTTACATTAAAATGGGAGAAATAACATCAGAGACACTCAAATGCCTTATAAAGAAGCATACACCATTATGTCCTTGTCATAAATTTAAAATGCATTCCTTTTCCTCAAAAACGATTTTCAAGTCATAATTTGAAAACACTGCACAGCTCCTATGCACAAAAACACCCTGTCAGTACTAATACTTCACATTTTCTCCAATTACAATTTCTCAAAGAAACATAATCTATTTGTAAAACACCTGAGACAAAGCAACATTTTAAAAACACAACTTTCTTCATAATTTTCTCCTTAAAGCACACTATTCTCTATCTAAATTAAATAAATCTTTTCTCACCTTAACAAATACTTTATGAGTTTCAAAACAGTCTCAGAAATACACCAATTTGTCTTCAGCAGAACAAAGGGTATGCACTCCAGAGGCTGCAGCTATAGAAAGCACAGAAATGCTGTGATTCTTCACACATATCTCTCATGTCACCCAATCAAAACTCTTCCCTCACTTTTTTCAAATCAAAACCCTTCCCCCCTCTGCCCTCTCTGCCTTTTTTGCATAGCAACCACCTCCTGGAAGACCTCTGGTGTTTGCAAGTTCACACAATGTTTCAATTGAACTCTGAACTCTCAGTGCACCTGCATATCCAGTGCAATCTTTCATTTAATGATTTTGTATTGACCATTCAAAATACATCTTTCAAAGAACTCATCCATGCACCCTAACTTTCTGTTTTCAGCAATCAATATCCACCAATCACTGTTACTGCTTCATTAACACAGAAACTCCACAGTTTTTTTCATTTTAAACTCTTATTTTTTCAACTGCCATTTCATTGCCACACTTCATCTGACTGCAGCAGAACCTTCTCTCACCATGTTTTCTGCCTGGATTGTTGGACATAGTTACATCTATTGGGCTTAGAGGTATGCTGAGAACAGAAATTTACCTAACCTCAATTTACAAGATGTGGAAATTAAGTGGTTTGGCCACAGAGGATTAAAATGTCACCAATTGATACCATTGGTGAAAACCTTTATGCATTTGCCAAAACCTGACCTGTTAATTGTGCACTGTGGAGGTAATGATTTGGGCACTTTGACTGGGGTAGGTCTGGAAATGCTTTTAAAGGACACCTTTGAGCAATTAATGGCACTTTTTCCTCAAACTGCCTTGGTATATTCAAATATATGCCAAAGACAGAAATGGAGGTGGTCGAACCAATTTTGTCCACAAATTGAGAAATCGAGGAAGCATGTAAACAAATCTGTTTCAGCTTACATGAGAGACCATGGAATGGGCTCCGTGTACAACAATAACTTGCGTTACTACATGCAAGATATCTACAGAGGAGATGGAGTTCACTTCTCAGATGAGGGCAACAGAATTTTCATTCTGAATTTAAGACTGTGCATTGGTACCTACTTATAAGTACCTAAATGTACCATAAACCCAAAAGCTCTTCTCAGAGCTACCCTACATCTGATCACTCACAATTATTATTTTACTCTAACTTTTTTCACTAATTTTCAACAAAGTACGCTCCCCGGGGCGCTACCCGGTACGCCAACCGGAAGCTAACCTCGCAAAATTTTTAATTTTTTTTTTTTTCGCACATATGGGCCTCCTCAGCCACCCTCAGAAAACCTAGGGGGTCAAGATAAGTGTACCGTGCCCCCTTCTACCCATTCTGAACATTATTTGCCCTCCATCTTGTATCTTAATTCGACCGAAACACAAAATGGTGGACTCCCGTAACGCTTCAGGTTCGCGTACCGGGGCGCTCGCCAGTTCGCGTACTGGGGCGCTCCCCGGGAAGCGCTCCATCAAAAAAGGTGGGAAAGTAATTTACAGAAAAACGACTGGAGACACTTTCACCAAATATAGATTAGCTCATACTACATACCAATCCCTACCATTTTCACAAATTTGATTGAAATTCCATTTAGCCATTTAGCCTGTAGACCTTTCTAAATACCGTGAGGTAAATTACTTCACAGAACACATCTGAAGTGTTGGAATTGACAACCAATGAAAATGTTACTTTCATTTTCTACTTTTTTTACCTGACATTTGATTCGTTATATACCTGAATATATTTAAAGGAAGAGAAGGGAACACAGCCATTTTGACTACTACTTCCTGGTGTACATTTCAATTGGATTTTCACTAATCACTTCAACTTCTTTGTAAAGGTAAGTTGTTATTTTAAAAACTGAAGTATATTGTGCACTATCAGTTAATATGGTAAACTTTTTCTGATAGTTATATACTATCCCTCTGTAGTAGTTATAGATTTAGATAGACTTCTCTGTTATAGTTATGGATGGAGTTAGGTTTCTCTTGTATAATTATGAATTTACTTACGTTAAATCGCATACACTTTTTTATATTCCTACTTCCACTCTGATACTATACACTGCCCAAAGATAAATTCACTGATAAAAACTGCCTATCTAAAATTAATCCCAACAGTGCCCTATCTCTACTAATATATATTTTTTTTATCCAAATTTCAGGCAACATGGAAGGCGAACAGAAAGTTTCATTTCAAATTGTCCTGCAAGAGAGCAGCCAAGAATTAATTGATCCAAATTATATAGAATTTATGGATGAAACTTGGGACCAAGAACTACTGCAATGTGTGCAAGCAGTAGATGACCTCCTTCAAAATGAGGACATTTTACACACTCAGAGATTACAAGCTATGTTCAATGAAAATAACGACATTTCAGACAGTGAAATGTTAGAAATGTTATTAAATTTTGAAACACAATCACAATAATAAATAATTGCTTAAAAAATAATGAAATTAAAAAATAATCAACAAAACCAACAATCAATTAACATACAGTATTTGAAAAGTCTATCATTCTTTTTTCCTTATAGTACGCTCCCCAGAACGCTTCCCGGTTCGCGGACCGGGCGCTCCCCACGGGCCCTTTTAAAGCCTCCACATCAAACCTAGGGGGTCAGGGAGGATCTACTATGCCCCCTTATGGTCATTTCCCCCTTTGTTTTGGCCTCCTCTTGTCTCTCGATCCTACCGAGAGACAAGATGGCGGCCGCTCCGGACTGTTTAGAATGTTGACAGACAACGGAGAGCCAATCAGCTTCGCTACGCGAAGTTCCGTTACGCGTCAAGTACGCGAACCGGAGCGCTGCCTGAAGCGCGCTTACAGATATATATCTTTTTTTGAACGTTAATTTCTCAAAATCCACTGGAGCACATATATTGAGACCTAGCAAAGGCACATCGGGCTAACAGTCCCTACAATTTTGCCAAGTTTCGTGCAAATCCATTCAGCCGTTCGGCCTAAAAGTGAGGCCAACCGCCCTATGGAAATTAACATGGGAAAAACACGTTTTGGGACCCCCCTTTTTTCTCGGCCCCCCCTTGACGAACCCCCCCCAAATTTCCAGGGGCTGGTCAGAAAATTTCAGCCAATTCCGTCCACAAACGCCAAAGTTATTAGACATAGAAAAAATCCTAACTATATATACCTACTGGCGACCGCCAGTAGGTAATATATATATATATATATATTCACTGAAAAAACCATAGGTTATAGACCATATATAGTTAGCTGGACATTTTATTGACATAAAACCAATGAAATTCCATATATAGTTAGTTGCACTAACTATATATCGCGCACCCGCAATCCACTGCTGATGATGTCACATATTACATCATTCATGACATGGTCAGTGACAGAAAGATGATCTAGAGAAATGGGTAGACAGATGGTCTTCAGATTAAGAAATGGGTAGGGACATCTTTACTGATTCACTGGAAATGGGGAGAAAAATGTTGTGTTCGTCGTCCCTTCAGGCCCAACATTATAAGATATTATACCATCTATACAATACGCCTGCACAGATTGCTCAGTGGGGCGGTACATCAGGCACTACCTGTTTTAGATGTGGAAGCACAGATGCTGGCCTGATACACATTTTTGCAATTTGTCCCCACCTAGATAAACTGAAACAGGATATTGTGAACTTCTTTCAGGTTGCAATGTCAACAATAATAGAGTTAACACCAGCCATCATGTTATTGGGGATAAGTGCTGATGAGCAGTCAAACTGTAAAAAATTTATATTTGTGGCAATGGCGATCTTGAGATTGTTAGTGGCCTCTGCTTGGTTAGATCCTAACCCCCCATCATATCACCAATGGTTAGGTAAAGTAATGTCAATACAAAAATTGGAAACAGCCATATACGCTAGAAAGGGAAAAAAGGGTAAGAAGTTGGGTATGCAAATCTGGGAACCTTTCATCCGATGGAAGTCTGGAATAGATCCTTAAAAGACTAAGAACTTGTCTAGATTTTTTGTTTCAAATTGTATGTATAATTTTATGTTTCAATGTATTGTAATCATTGTGCCCTGCTCATGTTATAAAGAAAATGGGGGAAAAATTCTCAATAATTTTTTTTTTTTAAATAAATCGAAAAATATATTTTATATGTTTTTAATACATTTTTTAATGTCTCTTTTTTAATTACTTTTTTTGTTTCGCTCCCGGTCCGCGAATCGGTGAGCTTCCAGTTAGCTCAATATGGTGCCGCGACTCGGTCCGCGAACCGGTAAACGTTCCGTTTGCGCAACTACCGCGTTAGAAAACAACATCGTGACGCGTTGCGTAAACGCGGCGTATCGCGTTGTGGCGTAATGCGTCATATGACGCGCCGCGTTAGCGCACCCGGAAGCGCTCCGGTGTGCGAAGCGAGGCGCGATGCGCAGCTTCCCGGAAGCGATCCAGGGCGCGGCGCGGAGCGCGTAACGTAAGCATAACAGGTCATGTGACTTGTTAATAACACTTTTCATTGGTTCATTTCACTATTGGTTTCCTAATGATGTAAGGCTAGGTCATGTGACCTAAAAATAACACTTTTCATTGGTTTAGAACTATTTTTTTTCCTAAATGATGAAAACCCCTCCTTGTTTTTACCTCATTCTTACTTTCTACTTCCAGAGAGCAAGACCTATTTTTGACAATGGCTTCTGTAATAGCTGCAGCTGGTGCTTCTCAGCAACCACCACCACCACCACCACCAAAAGGACCACCTCCAACACTGGACTTTGGTAGAGAGGAAGATAATGAGGATGAAGAGGAGGAGGAGGAGGAAGAGCAAGTAAGGCAGTTCCTGCCAGAAACACCAAGGCAGAGCCATATTAAAGAGCACTACATATGGCAATTTTTTAAAATTCCACCTGGACAAAAGAAGGTCAATGCACCCCAGGTGTCTTGTTTGATATGTAAAAATATACTTTCTCGTGGCAACCCCAGCAAGAAATACAGCTTTGGGAATCATACAATGATTCGCCACATGGAGCGGTGGCATCCTAATAATCTTTCCCAAGCACAAGTAAGGGATCTTGCTGCCAACCCCCCAAATGTCATCCCCAGCACCTCCAGTGGACAAAGCTCATTCGCCGGACCAGAAGGCCGAGAAATAATCCACAATATTCAAGCTCCTTTTAAACACTACAAAATAGTTTGTATATATTGTGGAGGAACTATTTGTTATGGAGAGAAGAGTATTACTTTGATTAACCGAGCTGGAGAAAATCATAAATGCAACAAGAAGAGAAAACAATGAATCCTTTTTATTTTTTTTTGCTCCTGTTGAGACATGTTCAAACCCTGCTTTTTTGTTATTTCCCCTAACAAAACACAAAAAAAACACAAAATAGTTTTCAAAAATAAAATAAAATAAAAAAATTGTTCAGAAAATTAATAAAAAAATAAAAAAATGAAAAAGAATAAAAAAAACAGTTCTTTTCAGAACTACCTTCCATTTATAACAAAATTGCTAACATTTTTATACCATGTCTTTCTTTTCTCCTCATAGTACGCTCCTCGGACCGCTTCCCGGTGCGCGTACCGGGCGCTCCCCACGCAAAAAAAAGATTATTTTTTTTTTTTGCCCCGCGGGGCCCTTTTAAAGCCTCCACATCAAACCTAGGGGGTCAGGGAGGATCTACTATGCCCCCTTATGATCATTTCCCCCTTTGTTTTGGCCTCCTCTTGTCTCTCGATCCTACCGAGAGACAAGATGGCGGCCGCTCCGGACTGTTTAGAATGTTGACAGACACCGGAGAGCCAATCAGCTTCGTTTCGCGAAGTTCCGTTACGCGTCAAGTACGCGAACCGGGGCGCTGCCCGGAGCGCGCTTACAGATATATATATTTTTTTGAACGTTAATTTCTCAAAATCCACTGGAACACATATATTGAGACCTAGCAAAGGCACATCGGGCTAACAGTCCCTACAATTGTGCCAAGTTTCATGCAAATCCATTCAGCCGTTCGGACTAAAAGTGAGGCCAACCGCCCTATGGAAAAATGAATGGGAAAAACGCGTTTTGGGACCCCCCTTTTTTCTCGGCCCCCCCTTGACGAAACCCCTCCAAATTTGCAGGGGCTGCTCAGAAACAAAATGTTCCATTTTCCTGAAAATTTCAGCCAATTCCGTCCACAAACGCCAAAGTTATTAGACATAGAATTTTCAAAAATCCCATAGAGAAAAAATCCTAACTATATATACCTACTGGCGACCGCCAGTAGGTAATATATATATATATATATATATATATATATATATATATTCACCGAAAAAACCATAGGTTTTAGGAGTTATATCAGTGATGTCATCAGTGATGTCATTTGAGATGCCATCAGTGATGTCACTGACCATGTCATGAATGATCTAATATGTGACATCATCAGCAGTGGTTTGTGGGTGCGCGAAATATAGTTAGTACAACTAACTATAAAGGAGCAATTTCAATGGTTTTGTATGAGTAAAATGTCCAGCTAACTATAACTCCACTAAAACTTATAGTTTTTTGAGTGAATTTCAAAGGTTTTTTAAAAGCTAATTCCTAACTATATAACTCCTGAAACCTATGGTTTTTTCAGTGAATTTCAAAGTTTTTTTTAAATGCTAATTCCTAACTATATAAGGCTTGAAACCTATTGGTTTTTTCAGTGAATTTCAAAGGTTTTTTTAAATGCTAATTCCTAACTATATAAGGCTTGAAACCTATGGTTTTTTTTCAGTGAATTTCAAAGGTTTTTTAAATGATAATTCCTAACTATATAAGGCCTGAAACCTATGGTTCTTTCAGTGAATTCGCAAGGTTTTTTAAATGCTAATTCCTAACTATATAAGGCCTGAAACCTATGGTTTTTTCATTGAATTCGCAAGGTTTTTTAAATGCTAATTCTATTAGCGGATAAAGTTTTAATATATTAAAACGTTTTTTAAATCTCAAATGCCTGCTTTGCTAACAGAGTTTTTAAGCACAGGCTCTTTTGTCTCTGGTGGCCATCTTGGGAGACTGCATATCAGAATTGTTTTCATGAAATATAAGAGGATTTGAGAAGTCACTCAGAATGTGCCCTAATTTTTCTTTCTTCAGCACTAATCATAATTTCTATGGCAAAATGAACCCCCTCATTTTGTTCCTTTGCAAATTAAATGTTTTAAGTGTTAACATTTTATTCCAATCAAGATGAGTTCAGGTGTGCCATACTTTTGTCATAAGTAAGACTGTTAGCGCTCTAGTTGTTCTTTAGAACACTCTGGGACATTCTGCCATTGGGCTATAGTTGGGCTACATCTGGCTGATATTTGGGCTACATTTGTTTTTTTGTGTCTCTGGTGGCCATCTTTGGGCTACATTGGGCTACATTGGGCTACATTTGGGCTCTAACATATATATAGCCCAATGTAGCCCAATATATTTTTTTTTCAAAATTAATTTTCGTAAAAACCACTGGAGCACATATCTTGAGACATAGCAAAGGCACATCGGGCTACCAGTCCCTACAATTTTGCCAAGTTTGGTGGAAAACCATTCAGCCGTTCGGGCTAAAAGTGAGTCCAACCGCCCTATGGAAATTAACATGGGGAAAACAAGTTTTGGGACCCCCTTTTATCTCGGCCCCCGCTTGACGAATCCCCCCCAAACTTTCAGGGAAGGACCAGAGCGCCACAAGGCAAAGTTAAGGAAAATTTCAGGAAGATTCCTCAACCGGCGCCAAAGTTATTCCCAATAGAATGTTGCGATTTCCCTATGGAAAACAATCCTAACTATATATACCTACTGGCTATCGCCAGTAGGTAATATATATATATATATATATATATATATATATTTTTTTTTTTTATACACACACTCACACAAAATAAAGCCTTACAAAATATAAACAATGGAATAAGAAAACTATATTAGCTAATATAGACAATAAATACATTTTTTTAAAGTGAAAATCCAACAAAACATTTACAAAAAATACTGAAGATGTGAAAATAAATTTAAAATTAACTAAAAATAATACAAAATATATAACACATCGATTTAACCAATATTATGAAGGCTACTGGAGTCTAAGAATATTAGATATACTATTTCCACTCTAGTTTAATCAACAGTAGGGAAAGTGTTGGACTTTGGAGGGGTTAGATTTACTATTCCTGCTCCAGTCAATGCAACAAAAGGGAAAGTGTTTGATTTTGGAGGGGTGAAAGTTGTCATTTCCATGCCAAACAGTGCAACAGTAGGGAAAGAGTTCAACTGTAAAGAGGTTAAATTTACAATTCGTACAGCAGTCAAAGCAAGAGTAGGGAAAATGCTTCACTTCAAACACATTACACATATGAGTACCCCCATGAATGTAGTAAAACTAATAAACATTTGATAAAAAAATAAATAACATTATATACATCTATACTACTATTATAAAGGAAGAACTTTGAACCTTTGAGGCGGGTAAACTCGGGAACCACAGCGCCAGTCCACACTTGTTGTAATCGTCAGGGTGTGCAGATGGACATAGGCTATATAAACGTAATAAATATACGTTATTTAAAAAATTTACCGGAAAAAAATGTAGTCCCTTGGAAGAAGCGCCGGCCGCGGCGTGCATGCTGACGTGAGGAGCGCGGGAAGGAGCGGCGTCCAGGAGCGCGAGGAGGACTGGCGGACATGGCGCGGGGAGGAGCGGCGGACAGGCGGTGAGGAGCGGCGGATAGGCAATGAGGAGCGGCGGACAGGCGATGAGGAGCGGCGGACATGCGGTGAGGAGCGGCAGACAGGCGGTGAGGAGCGGCGGACAGGCGGGGAGGAGCGGTGAGCGGCAGATGAGGTAGGTTCTTTATTTATTTATTTAGGAGCGGTGAGCGGCGGAAAAATGAAGCAAAAATGACAATCGTGAGCAAGAGAAAGCAAACGGAGCATTACAAAAGTGAGCCAAACGGTGCATTACAGGAGGAAAAAGTTACGTGTGCAGGTTACAAAAGCGTAGAAAGTAAACATAGAGGTATTGGAGGAAAAAGTGACGTGTGCAGGTAGCAAGAGGAAGAAAACGGAGCATTACAAAAGTGAGCCAAACGGTGCATTACAGGAGGAAAAAGTTACGTGTGCAGGTTACAAAAGCGTAGAAAGTAAACATAGAGGTATAGGAGGAAAAAGTGACGTGTACAGGTTACAAAAGCGTACAAAGTAAACATAGAGGTATAATACTGCAATATATGGAGGAAGGCTCCGGGAGACCCACGGACAACGTCGGGGCGGGGGGGGGCCCTGAAGCCTAATTGCTCCCGGACAACGTCGGGATGGGCTGCTAGTATAGTATATAAAATATTAGTAAAATAAATCTGTATTCCAGATTTTACATAATTAAAACTCTATAAAATAATTAATTAACAATTAGTCTTCAATTGTCCATTAATTATTACTTAATTAACTCCCACAAAATACCTCTACAATCCTAATAGTCTACAAGTAACATAACAACAATAAATAAGTATTAAATAAATTGCTGAATAAATATCATTAATATAAATAAATAAAATGTAGTAGATTCTTTTCAATTATTTATTACCTAATTAACTTCCACCCCATCAACTTAAAAACATAACATCCCACTAGAATACTGTAAATCACTATTAAAAAATTTATAAAAAATTCCAAATCAATTTAAATTGCAAGAAATATTTTTAAAATATTTAATAACATTTATATAAACCATAGTTACACATAAAATAATATATCAACTATCTTACCACTATATTAGTGAAAGCAATATTAAAAACTTCAATATTATTCACAACGCTATTACTTACCTCAAAAATCTATGTTCCTGTCATTGATAATTGGGCACCATCTTGTTTGTGTTAATTTCCAATATTTTTTTCTCCCGATATTTTTAAAACAATATTTTGTCTTAACACCACAAGGATAGCAACATTTAAATAAAAGAAGGAGCTGATAGCAATCATTAAGGAATGCTTGTAAAGAGCTTCTAGAGAGTGTTAACTGGTTCAACAGCACTGGTCTTCATGTTTCGGTACTCCATGTATGTCATTTTTATATTCCAGTTTATTTAGACGTAAACTTTATTGGAACTTAACCTATGGAGATTGGCCGATTCCTTTATCTTTGGTGTTATATCATCGAGCTATCAAAGTCCAAATATTGTTATCAGGTTGTATAGTTCGTTTATTTGTATCTTAAAATGTTTCAATTCATATCTTCATTGAAACAATCTTCATACGCAAACTTCATCAAACGTGCAGCCAACACGTGTTTCGTCCGGTCAAAATCTGACCCCAGACTTCCTCAGGGCTGCAACCCAAACAAAGTATAACAGACCATTATATCTTAATAAAAGCAATGTATGCATAAATATGGCAAAATTAAGTTAAAATCTGATGTTTAAGTGGAAAATTCCAAAAGCATATTTGTGCTCAAAGTAGAGACATTATTAATAGTTAATGCTCACCACCAAGTGTTAAAGCCTGAAGCACCCAGTGAAATACTCTAATCTGAAGACTATTGTGGCCTTCACCTATTTGATACATTTTATATCAGAATTAGAGTAGTGAATGGAAATGTAGAACAAAGTCACACGATGTGGCTAGACCGTGACGCATCCTACCTATGCTTCTCCTTGTAGGTAGAGTCTTATTATTATGGCTTCAAAAGATCCGATTCTGTGTATCAAACAGTATCTGGAATAGTATTTGTGAGACCTAGGGGTAGCATGGACTAAGCAGCCTAAAGGCTTAACTTAAGAGGTCGTGTTAAGCGAGCTGTTTTACCACATACAATCCTGTAATATCAAATGAAAGGACACCACACAAGTATATATTATAAAAATATATGTATTTATTACTAAAAACAATCCCCAGTATTCTTTATGAATAAAGGGGCACAAGCGTTAAATCAAAAGCACTGTTTAAACATACAAGTTGCACAATTATGGATGAGGGCAGGGGGCCACTCAAACCATATACTAAACAAGTGGTATAAGAGATGCCACTCGAGCAGTGGTTAGGCCTAGGGCCTAGGGAATCGCTGGGAGCAGTCAGGACAAGCAATGCTGAAGTCGGGAATGGCCCTCGGGATTCGGGAGATGTGCGGAAAGCGCACGCATGCACCAATGTTAACCAATGGTGCGTAAAAAGTGTAAAGTTAGAGTTAAAGGACACTTCCGCTGAACCTAGAGGAACAAAACTTAAGTCACAGGCCCTAGAGATGTACACCAGTGTGGGAACACCGGCGGAGCAAAGTTACCTCACCCACAGGAAGTGGGTGCACAGGGTCGAAGTGGCGTCGGGTTTTGACACGCAGGCTCTTGGTGCTTGAAGCTGAAAGGGCTGCAGGCGGGTTGAAGATGAAGTGTCCGGTGGAGTCCAAGGGTGGACTCAAGTCGAAGGGTACCTGAAAGCAGAGGGGACAGAGTCTGGGTCACTCAGCAGTGACCAGGGTGGAACCAGGACGGAACCAGGCAATGTCGGGCGCAATCAGGTGGTCGTCGAGGAGCTTCTCTCCGCTGTCACGTGGGCTCTGGGGCATCTGCGACGTCCAGGAGCAGGTCACGATCTGTCCCACGCAGGCTCTCACCGTCGGCGCTGTCGGCTTCAAGTTTGGAGCAAACAACACTTGGCAAGAGCAATCCACGCAGAACCGGGAGATTGCTTCTCACTCGAACCAGGAAGGTCAGAGTGGGGGCTCCTTTTCAGGGGAGCTGGTGTGGATCTGACGCAACCAGATTCATGAGTCTTCTTTGTAGTTTCGTCGGCACAGGGACCACTAGCCGGCTGGCAAGTGACCGGGCCAACGCGTTGAGCCAAATGGAGCAGAAGGGCCCCACGCAGCACTCGTCGAGTGTGGAGGGCTGAACTTCGGCTCAGGAGTAGCTCAGGGTGGGGGCTTCTCAAACCCCAGTGCACAGCTTCGAGAGTCACTTGTGGGCTGCACGGTCAGCGTCTCGTGGTCAATTCAAGATGGCGTGCCCCACGCTTCCGGTCGCCTTCACGGGTCTCAGCTTTGCAGGGACGGTGGATCGGGCTGTTGGAAGGCAGGCAAGCTTGGTCTCGTTGATCTCAGTCGCTCGAGTTCTGGCAGGAACTGCAACTAAGTAGACGTCGAGGGCTGGATGGTGCCTGCTGCTGCAGGGTGGTCACTCCTTGACCACAAGGGAGATTCTTCGGGCTTCCACGTTGAGATGGAGGTCCAAGGGTCCAGAGTTTCGTTTCTAATGTTTCTTCCAGGAAATCTGATGTGCATTGGCACTGCTCCCACTCTTATTCGAATCTGGGGGGCGTGATTACCTGCTAGGTCCCCCCCTATGGGTGGGACCCAGGAAGTGGGTGGATACACCCCCTTCCTTTGATCCAGGCCGCCCTGGCACGAGGGCTGGAGTGCCCCAGAACCGGTTTGGCCGGATTATGCAAGGGGCAGCCTTGTGCGCCCCAAGCAGTGTCTGGTTTCATTCAAACCTCCCTGCTACAATCCACTATCTCCTGTCTGGAGGGTGGTGACACCCTCCTGTGACAGGAAACCCTTTGTCCAGGACCCATTTGGCCGAGTTTCGGTCAGCTGCAGGGGTCCAGACGTTTGTCTGTGGCAGAGGCATCCATTTTGTGGATCTAAGGTCCTTGGAGAAATTAACCGCATTTAAGTAAAGCAACATGTCCTACCCCTCTAGAGGGGTGGAATGCTATCCCCGTCGCCAGAACTGGCGAGGGGATAGTATTCCAAATCGTATGACACCTTACACGACATGTTTTGATAAAGCCAAACCAAAGTTGCTATTTAACCGCGAGGATTATAAGGCACTTAAGAGTATATGGTATGGCATTATCCTGAAACAGCTTAGGGAGTTGTTCCCGACAGCTGCAGATAGGCTCAGCTCATGCTAGAGCTCCATCTCACATAAAACCACGCACTCTGCCTCCAGGATTGATGAGGCTTTCTATAGGAGTGGCTCACAGGTTTACATGTGTCCAGATATAGGTTTAGATATAGGTATACTATATCTAAGCAAGGGGTGATTACACCACCTTACCCCAGCTGAGTGATCAGCCAGTTGTGTCAATTTAAGAACCAGCCAGGGGTGGCAAAAGATATGCTGCAGCCCCTGGTAGGCCTTGGTGGCCCCTATGCCCTGGGCACCTATAGTGCATTATACAGGGGCTGACAAGGAGTCCATTTCCAATTGTGTTATGTGCCTATAGCACATGTGTCAGTAATTTAGTGAGAGAACAGCAGGCTGGGGGTCTGATCAGCAGGCCCACAGCCTCAGTAGTCGAAAACCAGTGAAGCAAAAAGCAAAAATTTGGGGTGACCATAGGATAGCAGACCCTACTCTCCTACACAACCCCCCCCCAAACGCAGGGACATTAAACTAACCTTGACCAGATAAGTCTTCATGTTCTAAGTGGAAGTACCGGGAGAGACCATCTGCATTACCATGGTCAGTCCCTGGGCGGTGCTCCACTGTAAAGTCCATCCCCTGTAGGGAAATGGACCACCTGAGCAGTTTGGGATTTTCACCCTTCATCTGATTGAGCCATAAGAGGGGCTTATGGTCTGTCTGCACCAGGAAGTGAGTTCCAAACAAGTAGGACCTCAACTTCTTTAATGCCCAAACCACAGCAAAGGCCTCCCTCTCAATGGCTGACCAACGTTTCTCTCTAGGGGTCAGCCTTCTGCTAATGAAAGCAATAGGCTGGTCTTGACCATCTTGATTAAGTTGTGAGAGCACAGCTCCCACCCCCAACTCAGAAGCATCTGTCTGTACAATGAACTGTTTGGAGTAGTCAGGACTCTTCAGGATAGGTGCAGAGCACATGGCCTTCTTCAGGTCCTCAAATGCCTTCTGACAGCTAACTGTCCACTGAACCTTTTTTGGCATCTTCTTGGATGTCAAGTCATTTAATGGTGTCACTATAGACCCATAGTTCTTCACGAACTTCCTGTAATACCCAGTCAGGCCCAAGAAGGCTCTGACTTGTGTCTGGGTAACTGGAGGAGCCCAGTCCTGTATGGCCTGGATTTTGCTCTCCAGTGGCTGAACCTGGCCTCCACCCACTAGGTGGCCCAGGTATACAACCTTACTCTGCCCTATCTGGCACTTAGTGGCCTTGATAGTTAGGCCTGCCTTTTGCAGGGCCTCCAAAACTCTCTTCAGGTGGATCAGGTGATCCTCCCAGGTGGAGCTAAAGACAGCAATATCATCTAGATATGCTGCGTAAAAGTCATCCAACCCAGTAAGGACTTGGTTCACCAACCTTTGGAAAGTGGCAGGTGCATTCTTCAAACCAAAGGGCATTACCACAAACTGATAATGACCACTAGGGGTAGAGAATGATGCTGTTTTGGCTTTTGACTCTTCAGCTAGTCTGATTTGCCAGTAGCCAGCTGTCAGATCGAATGTGCTCAGAAACTTGGCAGAAGCCAATCTGTCAATGAGCTCATCTGCTCTTGGAATGGGGTGAGCATCTGTCCTAGTGACAGCATTGAGACCCCTGTAGTCCACGCAAAACCTCATTTCTCTCTTTCCATCTTGGGTATGAGGTTTTGGCACCAGGACTACTGGGCTGGCCCATGGGCTCTCTGATGGCTCAATCACTCCAAGCTCCAACATCTTTTGCACCTCAGCCTTGATGCAATCCCTGACATGGTCAGGTTGCCTGTAGATCTTATTCTTCACAGGCAGACTGTCACCAGTGTCCACTACATGGGTACACCAGTCAGTCTGGCTGGGTGTGAGTGAAAACAAATGCCTGTGGGCCTGCAAAACTTGTCTGCAGTCCATCTGTTGCTGGTCAGTGAGGCTGCCTGCCAAAGCTACTCCATCAACTGAACCATCATCAGGGTTCTGAGAAAGCAGGTCTGGGAGAGGGTCACTCTCTTCCTCCTGATCCCCATCTGTGGCCATGAGCAAGCTCATGTCCTCCCTGTCCACAAATGCTTTCAAGCGATTCACATGGATTACCCTGTGAGGGCTCCTGGGTGTTCCAAAGTCCACCAAGTAGGTGACTTCTCCCTTCTTTTCAATGATAGGGTAGGGTCCACTCCATTTGTCCTGGAGTGCTGCTGGAGCCACTGGCTCCAGTACCCACACCTTCTGTCCTGGTTGGAACTCTACCAGTACAGCCTTTTGGTCATGCCAAGCTTTCTGTAATTCTTGGCTGGCCTCCAGGTTTTTGGATGCTCTTTCCATGTACTCAGCCATCCTGGAGCGGAGACCAAGTACATAGTCCACTATGTCTAGTTTGGGTTGTTTGAGAGGTAACTCCCATCCTTCCTTCACCAAACACAATGGACCTCTCACAGGGTGGCCAAACAAAAGTTCAAAAGGGCTGTAGCCAACCCCCTTCTGTGGGACCTCTCTGTAAGCAAAGAGCAGGCAGGGTAAAAGAACGTCCCATTTCCGCCTGAGCTTCTCTGGTAATCCTTTTATCATGCCTTTAAGGGTCTTGTTAAATCTCTCCACAAGCCCATTGCACTGTGGATGATATGGGGTGGTAAACTTGTAGTTTACTCCACATTCCTTCCACATTGCTTTCAGATAGCTAGACATAAAATGTGTGCCTCTATCTGATAGTACCTCCTTTGGAAAGCCCACTCTTGAGAAAACTGCAATGAGGGCTTTTGCCACCACAGGTGCTGTGGTGGTCCTTAGGGGAATAGCCTCTGGATACCTGGTGGCATGATCCACTACCACCAGTATAAATCTGTTCCCAGATGCTGTTTGGGGGTCCATTGGACCCACAATATCAATTCCAACTCTTTCAAAGGGAACCCCCACCACAGGTAGTGGTATTAGGGGGGCCTTTGTTGTGCCACCTGACTTACCACTGGCTTGGCAAGTGACACAGGAGCGACAAAACTCCTTGACATTTTCTGACATGTGAGGACAGTGAAAGTGTGAAACAAGCCTGTCCCACGTCTTGTTCTGGCCTAAGTGTCCTGCAAGGGGAATATCATGGGCCAAGGTAAGAAGGAACCCCCTAAATTGCAGAGGTATGACCAACCTCCTGGTCATGCCAGGCTTGGGGTCTCTAGCCTCTGAGTGAAGGAGTCCATCATCCCAATACACAGTATGGGTACCTTGGGCATCCCCAGCAGCCTCAGCAGCAGCCTGCTGTCTGAGGGGTTCAAGGGAAGGGCAATCTAATTGAGCCTGCCTCAGGTCTGCCCTTGAGGGTCCCCCTGTCCCCAGAAACTCAACCTGGTCAGGTTCAAGCTCCTCAGAGACAGTCTCCTCTTGGACTGCAGAATCAGTTTCCTCTGAAACTTGATCCTCAACCTGGGGCAAGGTGGAAGGCTCAGCCTTTCCTCTCTTGCTCCTTCTCTTGGGTTGTGGTTGGTCTATTGTTCCAAGATCCACCACTGGTTCAGGAAGGCACTTCTTAGCCTGAGCCCTTGTCATGGCAAGGACATGCTCTGAAATCCCTAGCATTTCTGCATGAGTCCTGTACTCCACTTCTGACCATGCTGAGCTTTCAAGATCATTGCCTAACAGACAGTCTACTGGAAGGTCTGCGCTCACAACAACTTTCTTTAGGCCATGGACCCCACCCCAGGAGAAGTTCACAACTGCTACACTATGGGAAGTAGTGCAGTTGCTTGCATTGGTCACTAGGTAACTCTCACCTAGTACAATCTGTCCAGGGTCCACAAAGTCAGGTGTCACCATTGTGACACTGGCACATGTGTCCCTGTAGGCCTGAGCCAGTTTCTCATTAATTAAGGGAGTCTGCCTGTATTTGCCCAGGTTACTGGGGCTTACTGCAGTGGGCAACTCAATGTCCACATCATATAGGAGAACTGCCTGTGTAGGGATTCTGACTAGGCCAGATCCTACTTCAATACCCAGGGTCAACCCAGCTACACCCTTGGACTGTGTTCCACCACTGCTTACTGTACTTGGGGGTGCAGTTGCTTTAGGAGCTGGAGTGGTGGGGACTGGATTTGCCTTGGTGCACTCACTGCCCCAGTGTGAAACTGATTTGCAGGTATTACACCAAGGTGTCTTTGGACCTTTGTTCTTCTTCTTCTTGTTTCCATTTTGGGAACCACCCTCCTTACTATTAGTTTGGGGGCCTGAAGACTTCTGGTCTTTTTCTTTATCTTTCTGATTACCACTAAGCATGGGCGGATTTTGCGGATTCGCAATCCGCGAATTTGCGGATTTGCGTATTCGCGGATTGCGAAAATACGCGAAATCCGCGAATTCTCGCGGATTAGCGGATTTTTTGGGGGTGTGTGTGTTCGCACGGGTTTCTGCAAGTTCGCGAGGGTTTTGTACTATTTCGCAAATTGCGAACTTACTTGTCGGGTCGCCAGTTTAGCGAACTTGTTGTTTCTACGTGCCCAGCCTGTTTGCTAAGCTTTCTTCATCACTGCCACCCTCTGTCACCACTGGCACTCTCTTTGGTCACCCATGCCACCCTCTGGCTCACCCATGTCACCCTCTGTGTCATCACATCACCCTCTAGTTCACCAGTGTACATTATTGGGGCAAAGCAAAGCACTGCCATCCTCTGTCAACACTGGCACTCTGGTTCACCCATGCCACCCTCTGGCTGGCACACCCATGCCACCCTCAGTGTCATCACAACACCCTCTGATTGACCACTGAGTGAACAAACACCTGCTAAGTGCTTTAAGTTTTGCAAACAACAACACCTGCCCTGCCCCAACTGACATTAATGAAGGCTGGCACCTGCTTGTCTGCTCCCTTTCCTTTTTGTTGCAAATGCAATGTAAATATTTTTTTTAACAGGATGCAATGGCATACTTGTAACTATTCTGTGACTGTCAGAGCAGGGTCACACAATAGTTGCAAGTAGGCAACCGGATTCTGGAGGGCCCCTTCAGGAAGCACTACAGGTAAATGGTTACAAATGATGAGCTCGAACTTTTGCACCTGCTCGTTCGTTTTGCTTTTGCAAAACTCGTTTTTCGGTAATTTCGCCCTATTCGCGGGGCGCGTCGTAGTGCGAACTGGCCCGTGGAGGCCGCGAACTCGTGCGAGGTACCTCAAGGTTGAGTATGGGCGCCGCCATTTTGTTTGCGTGACGTATTTCCGTTTCCGCCCGCTAAGTGTAATCTCGCGCGACTCGCGCCTTGCGAATACAAGTTCGCACGAGTTCGCGAGAGAAATCGCGTGCGAACTTACTTACGCGCACGTGATCGGGCCGCCATCTTGTTTTTCATTCATTCCTATGTGTCTGGGTATGGTGTTTCTATCCTCTCTATATCTCTGCCATCCTTTGCTTGTTTTAATATTTTTTTGATCTATTTAACTTATTTTCTATCCCTGTATTTTTCTAGATCTATATTTTTGTGTTTTAGGCTATTTTTGTTTACTTTTGAACTACTTTTTTAAACTTTTACTTTCCTTCTTCCCTACTCTTATTCTTTTTCATTTTGTCTCTTCTTTACTGCTCACACCTGCCCAGAACATGGTCAAGACACCTGTGAAGCTGCCCAAGACGGGCACCGCAGCCCGTGCCCGGCTCCCGTGTGGTCGATTGAGGGCGGAAATGGTGGTGCCCCGGGAGATTTTCAGCCCTGAGGAGGTGGGCGCACTTGTTTTTTACGTGCAGCGCCGTCTCCCCAGGACCATCGCGGCAGGCGGCAGGATTGCTGCTGGTTACACCAACAGCCAGGAGCGACGGAAGCGGTGGGGGCAGGTGTGCCGGGCCCTTTTTAAGATCACGGGGGTCCAGCGCACCTACAATCAGGTCACCCACCGCTGGACCGACATCCTTGACCGAGAGCGTGACCTGCTAGATGTGCTGGGAGTGGAGGTCCCCGGTCTTGGTGAGTAGTAGTAGCAATTTTTTCATTAATATTTCAAAATCTTCTGTGCATTTCAGGTGCACTGTTCTCCTTCTCTGTGCCGGTGCCACTGCTTATTTGTTATCTATTTTGTGTTCATTTAATTGGGCTGAGTATGAGTGTATTTTACAGAACTGCGTAATGCTAGACACAAAGGGGCAGATTTACAAGCCCCTTGTTCCACGTTTACACTGCCTTACCTGACGCACAGCGAAGTAAACGTGGCGCATCCCTGCGAGTCATGTACAACGGGATGCATCTAAGGAGATGCGCCACGTGAATGCCTGGGCCTGCGCCTCAATGGGTGCGTTCCCACGCAGGGGGGGAGTGGGGGGTGGGGGGTGCCGGTCAGGCAGATGTGTGCCTCGCAAAAGTGCCTGCGTGAAATCTACAAGATTTAACGCAGGCACTTCCGCGACGCTGCTATGTCAATTCTTTATGCCTGCTTGCTTGAAGCAGGCGTAAGGACTGATGCGGTATGTAGAGTATTGGGCAGCCCTGAGCACTGCTATAGTTGCATTGCGCCCGCGACGCGACTCTAGAGATGCGCCCCTATTTCGTCACGAGATGCGTCACCCATCTGCCTACCCTTGCGCCAGGGTTTGCCGCATTGTAATAGCGGCGCATCTGCCGTGACGCAAGGTTAGTTTTGCGTTACGTATTTGTTCTGGTGCACATCTGGAGGTGTCCAGCTCTGAACTCGTAAGTATGCCCGTAAGTGTCAGATTAGCAATTACCTGCGCATCCCTGCAAAGTGTGTGGCACGGCAGCACCACCCATGGTGCGCCGTATTTACAATGCGGCACACCATGGTCCCAAAACGTCACCGAAGCGTTACGCATCGGTGCCGTAAAGGCGGCTCTTTGATGGAGTTGCGTTGCAACGATGGCGCAGCTCCAGCAATGCTGCGTCAAGCCGTAAGTCTGCTTCATGCAGGCGCAGGGTTTCAGTGACGCATCATTGTCCTAAATGACTGATTGAAATTTTATATATTCCCCATAGCCACTTTTAGCATGCGTTCCTGCGCAGGAACGCCCTCCCTTGCGATGGAATGCTCCCTAATGGCGCAGGGTTTTAGAATGGGATGCATCTCCCATATGCGTCACGTTGTTAATATACGCCACACCATGGCGCCTCTCTTGTGGCGCTGCGTCACAAAATTGACGCAAGAATGGAGCAAAAGAGCTGCAAGGGGCTTGTAAATCTGCCCCTAGAGTAGAGGCTCAGGTGCAGTCCTTCCTTTGTAGCCCTCTTTTTGGATGAAATAGTAGGTTCTTGTTCTTTCTAAATGTTTGATTTGGTTGACAAGGACATCGGCAAGCAGCAATCATCAATGTTTTCTGTTATTTCTTTCATGTTGTACGTCAGGTCCGCCCAGGGGCAAGCGGACCGAAAAATCTGATGCAGCAGTGGCTCCAAAGGAGGAGGATGCAGGCCAGGGCGGCGAGTGCTCCTTTGCTGGCCCCAGTAAGTTTTCATTTAAATATAGAGGACCTATTGTTGTCCAAGCATTCCTAATTTAATTGTTTCGAAATAGTGTTTAGATAGGAGCAAAATCAATAATCCTACTGTTGCAGGGACAATTCTCCACAAACCGAACTATGGACACCAAAGACCAGAGTAATAATATTTCAGAGTGGCGTGTTTGGCACACTGTATAAATAAACCTGGTAGTGTCAGCAGCACAGATTCCTCCTTCCAAAAATTGCAAAACTTTTCGCTCAGTCACTCTAGTCTGGACTCTCTGGAGGAAAAACTACAGAGTCAATTCAAGTTTAAAAGCTTTATTAAAAGTTTAAGTAAACACATATATTAAAATTAAGTTAGTTGGAAATGGAAAAGTGCTTGGTGCTGAGTTGATGAGTACTGGATTGGTACACATTTCTTGTGGTCGAGCCGAGCTTTCACCTGGTTTCAAGTTGATGTTCCTCTTGTCCTTAGAAGTCCAGTTTCTGTCTGTTCAGAGAAAAATAGTGTGTGTTAAAATTAAGCAAGCATTCAACAATTGTGACAAAAAAATTAAGCAAGACAACAGCTTTTCCTGGAAGGAGGGACATTTACTTTAGACTAGAGTAGACAGTCAATTAATTTTTCAGTTGTTTTCACATTTTTTCATTCATAGACCAAATACTAGTGGAGTGGTGTAATCTAACATTCTTAAATCTACTTTGTAGGTGGAACATCTGGTGGCGGGGCCAGCTCGGATGTGGTCATCATTGACTCGGAGTCCGAGGGTCAATCTGGGGAGGAGGCGGCGCTAGAGGAGTCGGACCAAGAAGAAGTACAGACTGTGAGGAAGGAGACAGTGGCGGTGGCGAGTACAGGTAAGCTGGATCATGGTACTATCTGACTCTTAGATAGGATATGATGTGTATCCAGTGGTGGCCCAGTGACAAATTACAATATGGTAATTACAGCAGGCTGGGACCGAAAGACGGATAGAGGCAGAGACAGAGAGAGAGGAAGACAGAAGGAGAGAGAGAGAGGGAGGGAGCCAGAGGGAGGGTGAGGGAGGGAGACAGAGAGAGAGAGACAGCGAGGTAGAGGGAGACAAAGGGAGACAGAAAGAGGGAGACAGAGAGAGAGAGAGAGAGAGAGGGAGGGAAACAGACATATCGCCTGGGCCTGGTGCAGATGATACGGTTGCTGGTGTGGTTAACGGCTCAGAGGAAAAATCACTCACTTCTGCCAGATCTCTTTCATATGAAAGAGCACCAAACCAAGGATACAAGTGAGTTGTGGGAAGGGAAATGGTGATTCAAGCGCCCCTCCCTGCGGACGCCCATGATACTGGCCTGAATAGTTTTGTACTGCCCTGGCTAGTTGCTAGTTGTACTGTGACACAACTTCCTGCTGAATCATTTTGTGTTAATCATATTCCTAAAGAGCATTGCTTACAGATTATGTCTTTCTTTCTTCATATAGTTGGCAATACTAAAACCTCCAAACCAACGAGGAGTATGCTGGCTGTACTGGCCCGGCAACGGAGGCTGGAAGCAACTGTTGCCGAATATCGGCGACTGGTGGAACTCGAGGGGGATGACACGCACTCCAGTGCATCAAACTTAACATCGTCTACATCCTCCTCTGTTACCCCACGTTCTGCCGGTAAGCACAGTGCTCCAGCGAACCGGAGCCGTGCCGGAAGACGCCACCGCCGAGCAGCAAAAGCTGCACCTCGCAGCACTGTTAAAGGTCGCTTGCGCCGTGCACTCCGCAGAGTGTCAGACCTAGAGGCGGAGGTCCAGAAATGGCACAAATTTCAAAATGTGGTGGAGGGCCTCCGCCTAGAACAAGCCATCCTCCAAGAAAAGTATGATGCCCTGGCCCTAAAGCATGATGCCCTGGAGGCCAAACTTACCAGCTTGCATCCCTAGAGTGTCCCTTGCCCCTTTTTTTGAGACTTTTGGGGGGTGGGAATTGGGAGTTGGGTTTTTTGGGGACTTTTGAGGACTATTTATTTGTTGGGGTTAGGGAGGGTCTTGCGGGAGATTATTTTGTTAGGGATATAAATATACTTTTTCAAACTTTATCTGAGCATACCTGTTTTTTTACTACTTTTGAGCTGGGTGGGTGGTGGTTTTGCAGTAATTTCATTTAACTGAACACTGTCATCGTGTTGGTTCACGTGCAAAAGGCCAAATGTTTTCCAAAGTAAATGCCTGTCACAGAGTTTGTTAATTCAAGAGCCCTAGGACTTTGCTGCTAGTACCACTGTCACTCTCTCGCCTCTCCGAATACTCCATTATACTACCTCCCATCCAAACGCTTATCTTACCTGTAATTTGTGTTTGAGGGCTGGCTCCACCTGGAATTCACAGAGTCCTAACGCGTTCTGCAGCAGGGCCACAACTGGAGTTTCCCGGCGTGGATTTTCTGCAAATCAAAAGCAATCAACATTAGAAATGTGGTAGCGGTGCTGACACAACCCTAAAACCTAGAAGCCCCAGAGACAGCACCCCTGAGACAGGCAAGCGAGCAATATAACGCCTACACGTTCACGTGCAATAGGCCAAATGTTTTCCTAAGTAAATGCCTGTCACAGAGTTTGTTAATTCAAGAGCCCTAGGACTTTGCTGCTAGTACCACTGTCACTCTCTCGCCTCTCCGAATACTCCATTATACTACCTCCCATCCAAACGCTTATCTTACCTGTAATTTGTGTTTGAGGGCTGGCTCCACCTGGAATTCACAGAGTCCTAACGCGTTCTGCAGCAGGGCCACAACTGGAGTTTCCCGGCGTGGATTTTCTGCAAATCAAAAGCAATCAACATTAGAAATGTGGTAGCGGTGCTGACACAACCCTAAAACCTAGAAGCCCCAGAGACAGCACCCCTGAGACAGGCAAGCGAGCAATATAACGCCTACACGTTCACGTGCAATAGGCCAAATGTTTTCCTAAGTAAATGCCTGTCACAGAGTTTGTTAATTCAAGAGCCCTAGGACTTTGCTGCTAGTACCACTGTCACTCTCTCGCCTCTCCGAATACTCCATTATACTACCTCCCATCCAAACGCTTATCTTACCTGTAATTTGTGTTTGAGGGCTGGCTCCACCTGGAATTCACAGAGTCCTAACGCGTTCTGCAGCAGGGCCACAACTGGAGTTTCCCGGCGTGGATTTTCTGCAAATCAAAAGCAATCAACATTAGAAATGTGGTAGCGGTGCTGACACAACCCTAAAACCTAGAAGCCCCAGAGACAGCACCCCTGAGACAGGCAAGCGAGCAATATAACGCCTACACGTTCACGTGCAATAGGCCAAATGTTTTCCTAAGTAAATGCCTGTCACAGAGTTTGTTAATTCAAGAGCCCTAGGACTTTGCTGCTAGTACCACTGTCACTCTCTCGCCTCTCCGAATACTCCATTATACTACCTCCCATCCAAACGCTTATCTTACCTGTAATTTGTGTTTGAGGGCTGGCTCCACCTGGAATTCACAGAGTCCTAACGCGTTCTGCAGCAGGGCCACAACTGGAGTTTCCCGGCGTGGATTTTCTGCAAATCAAAAGCAATCAACATTAGAAATGTGGTAGCGGTGCTGACACAACCCTAAAACCTAGAAGCCCCAGAGACAGCACCCCTGAGACAGGCAAGCGAGCAATATAACGCCTACACGTTCACGTGCAATAGGCCAAATGTTTTCCTAAGTAAATGCCTGTCACAGAGTTTGTTAATTCAAGAGCCCTAGGACTTTGCTGCTAGTACCACTGTCACTCTCTCGCCTCTCCGAATACTCCATTATACTACCTCCCATCCAAACGCTTATCTTACCTGTAATTTGTGTTTGAGGGCTGGCTCCTTCATTTCTTCATTTCTTCATTTCTTCATTGTGCAGAATCCAGGCATCAGCATTATGGGTAATGGATAGGGTGAGTCTGGAGGAGGAGGACTCAGGATAGACGACCAGGACTGAGTTCTTGTCAACTAACTGTTGTGAACCTGAGGAATGCTGCGGCATCAAAATCAAGACAGTTCTGTTGATGGGCTTGTTGTTTTATTGGTTGATTACAGTTTTGTTGGGAATGTGATGAAGCACTTGCTAAAGAAAGACAGACACACAGGAATAAAAGTGAATAAGGAGGACTATTTACAATTAATGAATGAATGATTGAGTCATTTTCAGAACTCGCTGTCAGGGAAGCAGAACTCGTCCTCATACTCTGCTAAATCATCAGTCGGGGTTACTTCTGGTAACTGAGGAGAACTTTCCTCGGGTAGGGCGGTGTCCTCTTCTTCCTGCGTGCATTCTCGTACTCTGTAATCTGGTGGTATGAAGTGCTGGTTCATCTTTATCAAGGTGAGCCGCTCCACATTTGCGGGCAAGAGGCGGGACCTTTTGGAAGTCACAATGCCACCAGCAGAACTAAAAACACGTTCTGAAGACACGCTTGCGAGTGGGCAAGACAAGTAATTGATAGCCAGGTTGGTGAGCTCTCGCCATATTTTTCTTTTCCCATGCCAATACGCCAATGGGTCCTCAGTAATATTGACCTCTGTTGAGTCATCCAGATAGGCCTGCACCATTGAAAGAATGTCCTCCCGGATTCCTGTACTTTGCACTTCTGTGTCCTTTCTAGGACCAGGAAACCCTAGCTGAGTTAGCCAACTCGCTTCAGACATATCGCATGCGCCTGGTGCAGATGATACGGTTGCTGGTGTGGTTAACGGCTCAGAGGGAAAGTCACTCACTTCTGCCACAGGCACAGATGGTGAAGTGCTTTTTTGGGACGCCTGACCGCCTGCTGATTCACTAGTAGTACTGTCTTCTCCTACAGTTTCCTTCCGCTCTATTTCAAAACGAATGGCTGACTGAGCTAGCCAACCTTTGTACTCTGTAACATCCGATGTTTCAAAAGGAATTATTACTTTGCCAAACAATGGCTTTTTGTAACGTGGATCCAGAATAGTAGCACAAATGTAGTGCTGTTGTTTCTTGATATTTACAAGCCGTTCATTGCTAACTAGGCGTTGTAATAATCTCTGCGCCAACTCATGTGCTTCGTTCTTTCCAACGTCCTTTAATTGTGAAGACACCACCTTGACTTGGTGCTCGAGCTTCAGCAACAGTGGGATAGCTTTGCTCAAAGAACAGTCCTCCCTGCTCACGTCACGCGTGAAGACCTCAAAAGGCCGAAGCATGTCTGTCAGGCTTTTAACTAGCTGCCATTGCTCCACCGCTAGCATCATTCCTGTCGTATCACCACCCAGGTTGTAGAAATACTCATTGACTACTGGAAACAGCTCATGCAGACGCTCAAGCATGTAGAAGGTTGAGTTCCAACGTGTTGCCACCTCCTGGATAAGTGCTTTCACTGGCATTCTACGTTCATTTTGCTTGCGCCTCAGCTCCTTCCGGGCCTTAAAAGAATGGTTGAAATGTGTGCATATTCTTCTGCAGATGGTCAGTGTTTTGTCGACTGCAAGTTCTTTTTTCAAAAAATTTTGCACAACAAGGTTGATACAGTGCGCCAAAAATGGCACTCTGAAATAGAAACCGTCCTCCATGGCCTTAACTACATTCCTGCCATTATCTGTAGAAACATAACCAACCTTGCAATGTCTTGGGCGCAGCCATTTCAAGACCTTTTTGTTAAAGTCAGCCAAAATGTTGACTGCAGTATGACTTTTCTCCATGCCAAACATGGCTAATGTTGCATGTTTACGAGCACCCTTAAAAATCTCGACCAAGTCACCACCTGCATTTATCTGTTTAATAACCCCTGAAAAAGAGACCCAGTGTGCAGTGATGCACATGTAATCAAGGGCTTGGCAACTGGTCCACATGTCTGTTGTCAGGTGTATAGTGTGAACAGCACTCTTCTGCAAAGCTGCCCCCACCAACTCAAGCACCTCTTTGTGTAGTGCTGGAACAGCAACCCTGGCAAAATAGTACCGGCTAGGAACCTTCCATTTAGGGGCCAATGTTGCCACGAGTTCAAGGAAACCCACACCTTCGACAAACGAAAAAGGGAGAAGGTCCACCGCTAGCATTTTTGCCAGCTTAGTGTTATAGAGGCGTACAGTTGGGTGGTTGCGTTGAAATTGCGCATCTGAGGAGAACATGGCTGAAATGGTGCGCTGGACAAATTTACGGGATGATGCTGATGCCTTCTTCGACCCACTTCTGATCAGTGTTGACATTTTCCGCATTGGTGTGTCTCCCAGACTCTCAGTGTGCCTGCTATGTGTTACGGAGGGTGTGGTGCTGCAAGGGGTACTGGGTGCAACCGGACACATGTCTGACGCTTCTTCTACCTCCCCATCATCTTCAGATGAAACACCTACTATGGGTATATTTTGGCCACTTGCCATTTGGGATCGCTTTCCCTTGACGTTTGCTAGGTGCGGAAACCATTCGACAGCGTGCTTTCTTTCAAGATGACCTATCTGGCCTCCGGTTCCATAGTTGGTACCAGTCTTACCACGGCTAACGCTAGTCTTACAAATGCAACAAACGGCTATGTTATCATATTTTTCATGGACACTAAAAAAGTTCCAAACTGGGGACTGGAAACTTCTGGTTTTGCCGCACGAGGTGATACTGCTGCCAATGCCAGATGAAGCAGTGGTGGATGAGCCTTGCAGACATCTACTGAGTTGTGCAATTATTGCAGCAACCTTACTTGAGGGAGTCGAGCTGGATGGAGTCCCCCTCTGGGGAGAAAATATGGGAGCTGTAGGTTTTGTTGAACTTGTGGTACTACTTGACTGCGTTGGTGGTGCTACCAGTGGCACGTCGCCAGGGTCACGCTCAGCATGACGTCGGGATAGGGTGTAAATGTCTGTCTGCTGCATGGCCGGTGTGGCTGGACTGACATGTGTGATGACTAGGTCATTGCTGTCATCCTCTTCAACAACATCAGAATGCACCACTTCATCAAGTCCGACGTTCGGATCCATAAGTATGAGCTTTCCGGGGCCCTTCCTTTTACCATGTGATACCTTTCGCAGCTCATGGTGTGCCTCCCTCTCAGACGTCAGAGATGGTTGCCAATCTAGATCCACATCATCATCTGATGGAGCGGGGCTTGAAGAGGAACTTCTACACACCCTCCTTGATCTTTTCCTTGCTGGGGAGCTGGGAGAAAATGAATCATCAGGAGGAGTGGCTTCGTCTTCCTGACATGATACCCCGGCTCCAAAGTCAATTTCCTCCTGTGCCCCTACTTCTGGAAGAACAACCATTGTGGGCACTTGCACCGCTCCATGGCCATCTTCACTGACCTCTACTTGCAAGTCTCCATGGACCTCTCCTTCTCGGCCTTCTCCTTCTCGGCCTTCTCCTTCTCGGCCTTCTCCTTCTCGGACAGCTCCTTCTCGGACAGCTCCTTCTCGGACAGCTCCTTCTCGGACAGCTCCTTCTTGGACAGCTCCTTGCGCATGTACTTCTGCTTGTACTAGTAGCCCATGCAGTTGTTGTTGCGGCTTTGGTTGTTGAATAGTACTTGTGAGATGAGTTAAAACCTGTGTTGATGGCGTGCTGCTACTTTCTTGCGATGATCCAACATCACTGGTCGTTGGTGATTCAACAACTAAACAGGCTACCTGTGCAGCACTCATGGTGGGCCTTTGTTTTTTTTGTTGTTGTTGCCCAAAAAATGTCTTGGTTGAGCAACCAGTCGCCTTGGTAAGTGGTGCCACTTGCTTCTTCTTCTCCTTAGTAGAGACATCTTTCTTGGAAGAGGACCTACGGGCACCTCTTTTTGGAGCCGTCTTCTTCAGATGTCGGAACAACAGGCCGCAGCAGCACTTCTTCCTGGCACTGATGCTCAACGATGATGCGTAGTTTTGTGCACCTAAACGCAAACGAAGACAGAGGAACATCAGTAAATATAAATGTTGCATATGTAGCGCTTGAATAAACAGTTAGCAAGTAGGCATTTATGAATACACACGTGCACACCACACAATATGGAATTTTCAAAATTAGGATTTGCTAAATTTTTGGGAAACACGAATTTAACATTGATCCAAGAGAGCACACACACAGAGGGTTGTGCTTTCATGTACCCCTGACTCCGCCTGGGCACAATGGGTGAAAGCAAGGCACAATGGGTGCAGGCCTATGTCTCAAAGCTCACTGCCTGCCTTCAAAATGGCCGCTTGACCCCCCCATCCACATGGCCAGGACCATGCCTCAAAATGGCCACCACCAACATAGCCAGCACCCAACCCCTACTCCAAAAAGTGAAAACACACAACCCAAATCAAATCACCACAATCCAATGCCATCCATCCATTTTCAGAAGGCTTATGCTGCCTGCTGGTGGTTTTCCGGTGCAAAATTGCAGTTTTTACAATTTCGCGAGTGCGAGATTGTTGCTTCACGGCGCGAACGTGGCAAAAACCCGCAAAATCCGCGAACAGACCGATTCTGGGCCCCCCTGGGCATAATGGATGACATCAGAGCACAGTGGGTGCAGGCCTATGGCACAAAGCACACAACTTACAAATGGCCCCTAGACCCCCACCCACACGGGACCAGACAATAAAATGGCCCCCACCCCCATAGCAAGCCCCCAACACCACCCCAAAAAGTCCTAAAACACACAAAAATCAGCACAATCCAATGTCATCCATGCCCTGGCCAGAATCATGTTAACAAAAATAATTTCAACAAAACAGTTGTATCATCCATGCACCCATAAATAAGCCTGGTGGTTTTCAATTCATGTGCAGCAGAATTGTAATTTTTACAATTTCGCGAGTGCGAGATTGTTGCTGCGCGGGACACGAGCAGTGCGAACACAAGCAAAAACATCCTCAGCTCGCGAACTTGCAGATTTTCCCCCCAAAAAAGTAGAAAAAAAAACAACACACACAAAAATCACCACAAACAAACAACATCAACTTACTTCTTTGTGAAATCAAAATTCGAATCCAAAAGTAATCCAAAAGGCCTCAAATCCAAATATCCAGCAGCAACCACAAAAAGTAATCCTTCCCAGTCAAGAATGATCGAAAAGTGGCCAGGAAATGGAGGAGCTTGCTGGACAGGAACAGGAAGTTGGAGACTGGGGCACTTCCTTCACCCCACCCCTATGGGAGGAGCTTGCTGGACAGGAACAGGAAGTTGGAGACTGGGCCACTTCCTTTACTAAGTAATTTTTGTACTTTCGCTAGTGCGAGATTGTTCCTGCCCGCGCCGCGGACCGCGAGCAGCGCGAGCAGTGCGAACACAAACAAAAAATCCGCTTCGCGCGGATTTGCGTATTCTCGCCGCATCCGCGAGAGTTCGCGGATTGCGGATTCCCCGAAAATACGAAAAATCCGCGAGCGTAACGGATTTTACGCCCATGCTTAATTACCACCCTTCTGGTCTGTTTTCTTCTGGTCACCACCTTGGTTCTGGGGTTTCTGCTTAATCCTTGTTCTGATCCATTTGTCCGCCTTCTTTCCCAATTCTTGGGGAGAGGTCAGATCAGAGTCAATAAGGTATTGATGCAACAGCTGGTTTGTACAGTTATTAAGGATCTGTTCTCTCATCATAAGATTGTACAATCCTGTATAGTCTGAAACTTTACTTCCCTGCAACCAACCCTCCAAAGCCTTAGTGGCACACTCAACGAAATCAGTCCAGTCTTGAGTCTGTGCTTTTTGGGTGTCTCTGAACAACAACCTGTATTGTTCAGTGGTTAGGCCAAACCCTTCAATAAGAGCACTCTTCAAAACAGTGTAGTTTTTGGCATCCTCAGGTCTAACTGTGAGGAGCCTGTCCCTCCCTTTCTCAGAAAAGGAGTACCATAAAATTGCAGCCCACTGATCCTGAGGAACCTGCTGTACCATGCAGGCTCTCTCAAGAGCAGTCATCCATTTGTGGATGTCATCCCCTTCTTTAAAGGGGGGCACAATTTTTGTCAGGTTTCTATTGTCATAGCCCCTGTCTTTTTCTCTTGGAAAATTGCTGCCACCAGTGGCATCTAAGCCACTTAATTTCTGCTCTCTTGCCAAGGCAAGTCTAGCTTGAGCCAAGGCTACCTCCTCCCTCTCTATCTGGAGTTTGACAGCCCTCATTCTGGCCCTATGCTCTAGCTTTTGAGAAGCAGTCATGCCTCTCTGTGATTCTCTGGAGGCACTAGAAATATGAGAGTCCCCTGAGGGAGATCTCACTCTTCTGTTGCCTGGGAGAATAACATGGTGGGATCTGGGGAGGTGCTGGCCCTCTCCATTCCCCAGTAGGTCTAAGTTGGCCTGGCTAAGCCTGGCAACTGGGACCTGGCTACCCCTCTGATCCTGATCTTCTGGGTCCTCAACTTCTGAGTCCTCCTCCTCCTCTTCTTCTTCCTCGTCCTCCTCCTGAGGGGGATCAGTTACAGGGGGGTTTCCTCCATTTCCTGTCTCTAGGGAAGCTTCCTTCGCCCTTTCTAAGTCATCCTGCTCTAGGATGCCTACCAGGATTTGGCAGGTGGGACTTCTGCCCCTTTTTAACCCTCTTGATTTGCACAAGGCAACCAAGTCCTTTCGGGTTAGTTTGTCATAGCTGAAAGTTGCCTGGGTAAGGTCAACTGTCACAGGAGTAGACCCTGAGGCTTTTCCTGTGTCAGACATGACTGCTAGTGAGGTGTAAGTGGTGCACTTACCTACACTAAGTGCTTTCCTACTGTACCTTGCTAGTGAGTTGTAGCCAGGGTGTGCTAATCCCTTTAATCTACAACTACTAAGTTCAGTAGAACTTAATATGCTAAGCTTTTGATTTATATGTACCTAGAGGTACTTGATGTGATCTTTCAATTTGATACAAAGATTGCAATGGTAAAACAACAGCAAGCTCAAATCCGCACCGCTGCCACCAATGTGAGAAGTTGGCCTGATAGGTGATGTTTCCAATTCTGGAACCACCGATTATCAGACCAAACAATCCCTTATGGTGTCTGGTTGTAAGTCAACCTTATTAGACAAGCTATCCTAGGGGTAGCATGGACTAAGCAGCCTAAAGGCTTAACTTAAGAGGTCGTGTTAAGCGAGCTGTTTTACCACATACAATCCTGTAATATCAAATGAAAGGACACCACACAAGTATATATTATAAAAATATATGTATTTATTACTAAAAACAATCCCCAGTATTCTTTATGAATAAAGGGGCACAAGCGTTAAATCAAAAGCACTGATTAAACATACAAGTTGCACAATTATGGATGAGGGCAGGGGGCCACTCAAACCATATACTAAACAAGTGGTATAAGAGATGCCACTCGAGCAGTGGTTAGGCCTAGGGCCTAGGGAATCGCTGGGAGCAGTCAGGACAAGCAATGCTGAAGTCGGGAATGGCCCTCGGGATTCGGGAGATGTGCGGAAAGCGCACGCATGCACCAATGTTAACCAATGGTGCATAAAAAGTGTAAAGTTAGAGTTAAAGGACACTTCCGCTGAACCTAGAGGAACAAAACTTAAGTCACAGGCCCTAGAGATGTACACCAGTGTGGGAACACCGGCGGAGCAAAGTTACCTCACCCACAGGAAGTGGGTGCACAGAGTCGAAGTGGCGTCGGGTTTTGACACGCAGGCTCTTGGTGCTTGAAGCTGAAAGGGCTGCAGGCGGGTTGAAGATGAAGTGTCCGGTGGAGTCCAAGGGTGGACTCAAGTCGAAGGGTACCTGAAAGCAGAGGGGACAGAGTCTGGGTCACTCAGCAGTGACCAGGGTGGAACCAGGACGGAACCAGGCAATGTCGGGCGCAATCAGGTGGTCGTCGAGGAGCTTCTCTCCGCTGTCACGTGGGCTCTGGGGCATCTGCGACATCCAGGAGCAGGTCACGATCTGTCCCACGCAGGCTCTCACCGTCGGCGCTGTCGGCTTCAAGTTTGGAGCAAACAACACTTGGCAAGAGCAATCCTTGCGGAACCGGGAGATTGCTTCTCACTCGAACCAGGAAGGTCAGAGTGGGGGCTCCTTTTCAGGGGAGCTGGTGAGGATCTGGCGCAACCAGATTCATGAGTCTTCTTCGTAGTTTCGTCGGCACAGGGACCACTAGCCGGCTGGCAAGTGACCGGGCCAACGCGTTGAGCCAAATGGAGCAGAAGGGCCCCACGCAGCACTCGTCGAGTGTGGAGGGCTGAACTTCGGCTCAGGAGTAGCTCAGGGTGGGGGCTTCTCAAACCCCGGTGCACAGCTTCGAGAGTCACTCGTGGGCTGCACGGTCAGCGTCTCGTGGTCAATTCAAGATGGCGTGCCCCACGCTTCCGGTCGCCTCCACGGGTCTCAGCTTTGCAGGGACGGTGGATCGGGCTGTTGGAAGGCAGGCAAGCTTAATCTCGTCGATCTCAGTCACTCGAGTTCCGGTGGGAACTGCAACTAAGTAGACGTCGAGGGCTGGATGGTGCCTGCTGCTGCAGGGTGGTCACTCCTTGACCACAAGGGAGATTCTTCGGGCTTCCACGTTGAGATGGAGGTCCAAGGGTCCAGAGTTTCATTTCTAATGTTTCTTCCAGGAAATCTGATGTGCATTGGCACTGCTCCCACTCTTATTCGAATCTGGGGGGCGTGATTACCTGCTAGGTCCCCCCCTATGGGTGGGACCCAGGAAGTGGGTGGATACACCCCCTTCCTTTGATCCAGGCCACCCTGGCACGAGGGCTGGAGTGCCCCAGAACCGGTTTGGCCGGATTATGCAAGGGGCAGCCTTGTGCGCCCCAAGCAGTGTCTGGTTTCTTTCAAACCTCCCTGCTACAATCCACTATCTCCTGTCTGGAGGGCGGTGACATCCTCCTGTGACAGGAAACCCTTTTCCAGGACCCATTTGGCCGAGTTTCGGTCAGCTGCAGGGGTCCAGACATTTGTCTGTGGCAGAGGCATCCATTTTGTGGATCTAAGGTCTTTGGAGAAATTAACCGCATTTAAGTAAAGCAACATGTCCTACCCCTCTAGAGGGGTGGAATGCTATCCCCGTCGCCAGAACTGGCGAGGGGATAGTATTCCAAATCGTATGACACCTTACACGACATGTTTTGATAAAGCCAAACCAAAGTTGCTATTTAACCGCGAGGATTATAAGGCACTTAAGAGTATATGGTATGGCATTATCCTGAAACAGCTTAGGGAGTTGTTCCCGACAGCTGCAGACAGGCTCAGCTCATGCTAGAGCTCCATCTCACATAAAACCACGCACTCTGCCTCCAGGATTGATGAGGCTTTCTATAGGAGTGGCTCACAGGTTTACATGTTTCCAGATATAGGTTTAGATATAGGTATACTATATCTAAGCAAGGGGTGATTACACCACCTTACCCCAGCTGAGTGATCAGCCAGTTGTGTCAATTTAAGAACCAGCCAGGGGTGGCAAAAGATATGCTGCAGCCCCTGGTAGGCCTTGGTGGCCCCTATGCCCTGGGCACCTATAGTGCATTATACAGGGGCTGACAAGGAGTCCATTTCCAATTGTGTTATGTGCCTATAGCACATGTGTCAGTAATTTAGTGAGAGAACAGCAGGCTGGGGGTCTGATCAGCAGTCCCACAGCCTCAGTAGTCGAAAACCAGTGAAGCAAAAAGCAAAAATTTGGGGTGACCATAGGATAGCAGACCCTACTCTCCTACAGTATTATAAGACATATTTACGATCTGCACTAGATAAGTACTGTCACATAATAAGTGATCCAAAGACATGTACCTGGTTCGTTTCCTTACCTTTATGAACATATAAGTTCAACCAGAAGTGTAGCACGATAAATTCTAAACGTCTCTTTCTTGGTTGTCGTAAATGTTAGTATGGCTTCAAATGATCCAATTCTGTATATCAAATAGTGTCTGAAATAGTATTATAAACCGTAATTACGATCTACACTAAATGGGTACTGTCATATACTAACTAATCCAAAGTCATATGCCTGATTCATTCTCTTACCTTAGTGAACGTATAAGTTCTACCAGATGTGTAGCGCGAAAAATTCTAGACGTCTATTTCTTAGTGGACGTATAAATTCATCCCAAAGTGTAGCGCGATAGATTCTAAACGTCTCTATCAATCACCTATGGAGCGGGGGATTAATATTAGAAGGGGCTAAATATTTACTCACTAAATTTCCCCCAGGGGTACCGAACCCTCGGTCCCCCTGGGGTACCGAACCTTCGGTCCCCCAGGGGTACCCTTTAGAGGGTCCCCCAGGGGTACCGAGCCCTAGGTCCCCCTGGGGTACCGAAACCTCGGTCCCCCTGGGGTACCGAGCCCTAGGTCCCCCAGGGGTACCCTTTAGAGGGTCCCCCAGGGGGGTCGCGCTCTGACCAGTGATATAAAACGAAGAATATTTTTTTACTGTGTGTTATAGCGTTTTTTAAGTAGGCTGTGTTAAAAACGGTACTTAGTCTGACAAATCTTATTTGGGGGCTTTTAATCAGAGATTTTAATTGGGAATTAATCAGGCACTCTGACACCTTTAACACACTCTCGAATACTTCCTTACCTCTGTTGGTGGCGACTTGATCTCGCGTCTGGCAGCGGTGGGCGCCATCTTGGGGGAGCGGGGTCAGCGCTCTAGTCGCGCAGGACTCACGCCCTCCTCAACCGGCTATAAAATGTGTGTTATCTCCAGACGGCGCAGCGGGCTGGCGCAGCGGGCGCGCCGGGCGCGCGCCGAAGCCGCGCCTAAGCCAAGCCCGTCTGCGCCCGTCCGAGCCTGGATCGAGCCCAGGGCCACCCCCCTTACATCTTTATCCTCTAAAAGGTTAGTTTACACCGCTAATGACCTTCGCGATCTGAATAACACCTTACTGACAGATCACGAGCCTCCGATATGTCTATTAGTAGACCCCATTGGGGGGCCTTTTGTATGCACTAAGTGCATTAATAAGAGCCCGGTCACCCCAAATCTCATCCCTCAAACCTTCCGGAAATGTATACATGCGGCACTTGTCAATGCCCGCTCGCTCCCTTGTCACAAAATTGACATATTGGAGCTGCTTAACACCCATGCTATCGACCTTCTATTTGTGACTGAGACTTGGGGAGATAATGCATCAGGACCGGACTTTAAGGCCGCTATGCCAGAAGACTACTGTGTTCATAGGCAGGATCGTATCGCCGCCCATAAAGGCGGGGGGATTGCAATCATTTATCGCAACTGCCTCCGTGTTAAGACCATTGATCTCAAACATACAAGTTGTGAGGCCTTGGCCTTTACGATTATTCTCTCCACCAACCAATCATTTACAGGTATTCTTCTCTATCGCCCTCCAGGCTCTCGCCCAAACTTCCTTTCGCAACTCCATCAATTGAGCGAGTTATCTGCAGATCATAAACATTTCACCCTCCTGGGAGATTTTAATTTTCATCTTGACTTAGTGTCAGACAAAGACACTGATCAACTCATCCACGATCTTTCTGCTGTAGGTCTAGAACAGTTGATTACAGAGCCCACACACGAAGCAGGTCACACGCTTGACGGTATATTTACCAATAACCCCTATATCGTCAACAATAAAATACTTCCCTTAACATGGTCTGACCATTTTGCTGTTTTATTCGACATTCAAAGCAAAACTATAGCCCCTAACATTACATCTGCAAATTCTCATGTAATCTCTAGAGACTGGAAACATCTAGACTTTCATCAACTTGCTGAGACTCTTACTGATGCTTTTGCAAGTTTTGATAAAATAACCGACCCTAATATCGCAGCCGCAAATTATACTTCTATTTTAGAGGAAGCTTTCAACATTTTAGCCCCTTCTAAAATATACAAACGTAACAGGAAGACCCCTTCGGCCCCATGGTTTACCGAAAATCTTAGACTCCAGCGACAACACTGTCGTAATATGGAACGACACTGGCGTAAAAATTACAACCCAGCAGACAAAATCATCTATAAAGCTGCTCTCCTTGGCTATAAGCAGAGCATAGTACGTGAGAAAAACATCTACTACACTACCCAAATAGACCAAGCTTGTTGCAGCATGAAGAAACTGTTTGAAGTTGTCAACCACCTTGCCGAACCTTCTAATCCCCCCACCGAAACTTCTCAAAACTTCTGCAATGCACTGGCCGACTTCTTTTCCGAAAAGGTCACATCTATATTTAAGGACTTTAATCTAAAGGCGAAAACTTCTCAGATATATGAGCCCCCGACAGCTTTTACTGAATTTATCAGGACAAATCCACATGACATTTTTAAATTAATTCAGTCAATTAAATCGGGCTCCCCTCTTGATCCTTGTCATCCATCCATACTCATCAATATTCCGGATATTGTTTCCATACCACTGACACATATTTGCAACAGTATGTTTTCCACAGGTTCCTACCCTACCATCTGGAAAAACACCATTATCAGGCCGCTTCTCAAAAAACCCTCCCTGGACCCTTTAATATCTTCCAGCTATCGACCCATTGCGTCCCTGCCGTTTCCAGCTAAGATCTTTGAATCGGTCATGAACAAACAACTTTCTGACTATATTCAAACCAATGACCTGCTGGACGAAACTCAGTTTGGTTTCCGACAAGGTCACGGAACTGAGACTGCCCTAATTAAGGCGGCAGATGAAATTAGGGCCACAATGGACAAGGGTGGTCAGGCTGTCCTGATTCTGTTGGACCTGTCGGTGGCTTTCGACACGGTCGATCATGTAACTTTGATCGGCCGTGTCGAGGCCATTGGTATTAAACATAGAGCCAGGGACCTTATCGCATCTTTCTTGGCCGATCGCAGACAAGCAGTTAAGCGATACCCTTTAGAGGGTCCCCCTGGGGTACTGAACCCTAGGTCCCCCAGGGGTACCCTTTAGTAGGTCCCCCAGGGGTACCGAACCCACGGTCCCCCTTGGGCACCGAGCCCTCGGTACCCCTGGGGTACCGAACCCTCGGTCCCCCAGGGGTACCCTTTAGAGGGTTCCCCTGGGGTACTGAGCCCTAGGTCCCCCAGGGGTACCCTTTAGAGGGTCCCCCTGGGGTACCGAACCCTCGGTCCCCCTGGGGTACCCTTTAGAGGGTCCCCCAGGGGTACCGAGCCCTAGGTCCCCCTGGGGTACCGAAACCTCGGTCCCCCTGGGGTACCGAGCCCTAGGTCCCCCAGGGGTACCGAGCCCTAGGTCCCCCAGGGGTACCGAGCCCTAGGTCCCCCAGGGGTACCCTTTAGAGGGTCCCCCAGGGGTACCGAGCCCTAGGTCCCCAGGGGTACCGAGCCTTAGGTCCCCCTGGGGTACCGAACCCTCGGTCCCCCAGGGGTACCCTTTAAAGGGTCCCCCTGGGGTACCGAACCCTAGGTCCCCCAGGGGTACCCTTTAGAGGGTCCCCCAGGGGTACCGAACCCTCGGTCCCCCTGGGGTACCGAAACTTCGGTCCCCCAGGGGTACCCTTTAGAGGGTCCCCCTGGGGTACCGAACCCTAGGTCCCCTAGGGGTACCCTTTAGAGGGTCCCCCAGGGGTACCGAACCCTCGGTCCCCCAGGGGTACCGAACCCTCGGTCCCCCAGGGGGACCGAACCCTCGAGGGTTCGGTACTCCTGGGGGACCCTCTAAAGGGGACCTAGGGCTCGGTACCCCTGGGGGACCGAGGGTTTCGGTACCCCAGGGGGACCTAGGGCTCGGTACCCCTGGGGGACCTAGAGCTCGGTACCCCTGGGGGACCCTCTAAAGGGTACCCCTGAGGGACCTAGCGCTCAGTACCCCAGGGGGACCCTCTAAAGGGTACCCCTGGGGGACTGAGGGTTCAGTACCCCTGGGGACCCTCTAAAGGGTACCCCTGGGGGACCGAGGGTTCAGTACCCCTGGGGGACCTAGGGCTTGGTACCCCTGGGGGACCCAGGGGTACTGAACCCTCGGTCCCCCAGTGGTACCCTGAACCCTCGGTCCCCCTGGGGTACCGAACCCTCGGTCCCCCTGGGGTACCCTTTAGAGGGTCCCCCAGGGGTACCGAGCCCTCGGTCCCCCTGGGGTACCGAACCCTTGGTCCCTCAGGGGTACCCTTTAGAGGGTCCCCCAGGGGTACCGAGCCCTCGGTCCCCCTGGGGTACCGAACCCTCGGTCCCCCAGGGGTACCCTTTAGAGGGTCCCCCTGGGGTACTGAACCCTAGGTCCCCCAGGGGTACCCTTTAGAAGGTCCCCCAGGGGTACCGAACCCACGGTCCCCCTGGGGCACCGAGCCCTCGGTCCCCCTGGGGTACCCTTTAGAGGGTCCCCCTGGGGTATTGAGCCCTAGGTCCTCCAGGGGTACCCTTTAGAGGGTCCCCCAGGGGTACCGAACCCTTGGTCCCCCTGGGGTACCGAACCCTCGATCCCCCTGGGGTACCCTTTAGAGGGTCCCCCAGGGGTACCGAACCCTCGGTCCCCCTGGGGTACCGAACCCTCGGTCCCCCTGGGGTACCCTTTAGAGGGTCCCCCAGGGGTACCCTTTAGAGGGTCCCCCAGGGGTACCGAGCCCTAGGTCCCCCAGGGGTACTGAACCCTCGGTCCCCCAGGGGTACCCTTTAGAGGGTCCCCCTGGGGTACTGAGCGCTAGGTCCCTCAGGGGTACCCTTTAGAGGGTCCCCCAGGGGTACCGAGCTCTAGGTCCCCCAGGGGTACCGAGCCCTAGGTCCCCCTGGGGTACCGAAACCTCGGTCCCCCAGGGGTACCGAGCCCTAGGTCCCCTTTAGAGGGTCCCCCAGGGGTACCGAACCCTCGGTCCCCCTGGGGAACCGAACCCTTGGTCCCCCTGGGGTACCGAGCCCTCGGTCCCCCTCGGGTACCGAACCCTCGGTCCCCCAGGGGTACCGAGCCCTACCGAGCCCTAGGTCCCCCAGGGGTACCCTTTTAGAGGGTCCCCCTGGGGTACTGAGCGCTAGGTCCCCCAGGGGTACCCTTTAGAGGGTCCCCCAGGGGTACCGAACCCTCGGTCCCCCTGGGATACCGATCCCTCGGTCCCCCTGGGGTACCGAACCCTCGGTCTCCCAGGGGTACCAAACCCTTGGTCCCCCTGGGGTACCAAATGCTCGGTCCCCCTGGGGTACCGAACCTTCGGTCTCCCAGGGGTACCGAGCCCTAGGTCCCCCAGGGGTACCGAGCCCTAGGTCCCCCAGGGGTACCGAGCCCTAGGTCCCCCTGGGGTACCAAACCCTCGGTCCCCCTGGGGTACCGAACCCTCGGTCCCCCAGGGGTATCCTTTAGAGGGTCCCCCAGGGGTACCGTGCCCTTGGTCCCCCAGGGGTACCGAGCCCTACTGAGCCCTAGGTCCCCCAGGGGTACCCTTTTAGAGGGTCCCCCTGGGGTACTGAGCGCTAGGTCCCTCAGGGGTACCCTTTAGAGGGTCCCCCAGGGGTACCGAGCCCTAGGTCCCCCAGGGGTACCGAGCCCTAGGTCCCCCTGGGGTACCGAAACCTCGGTCCCCCAGGGGTACCGAGCCCTAGGTCCCCCTGGGGTACCGAAACTTCGGTCCCCCAGGGGTACCCTTTAGAGGTTCCCCCTGGGTACCGAACCCTAGGTCCCCCAGGGGTACCCTTTAGAGGGTCCCCCAGGGGTACCGAACGCTCGGTCCCCCTGGGGTACCGAACCCTCGGCCCCCTGGGGTACCGAGCCCTCGGTCCCCCTGGGGTACCGAACCCTCGGTCCCCCAGGGGTACCCTTTAGAGGGTCCCCCTGGGGTACTGAACCCTAGGTCCCCCAGGGGTACCCTTTAGAGGGTCCCCCAGGGGTACCGAACCCTCGGTCCCCCAGGGGTACCCTTTAGTGGGTCCCCCTGGGGTACCCAGCCCTAGGTCCCCCAGGGGTACCGAGCCCTGGGTCCCCCAGGGGTACTGAGCCCTAGGTCCCCCAGGGGTACCACTTGATGGTGCACCCTGAAACTTACCATGCAAAACAAGATTCACCAGGACACTTCTTTCGGAAGTTTTCGTGAAGGTTCATCAAACAGTGCCAAAGATATAGTCAGGTCAAAAACACTTTTCCTATGGGAGCATGGACCTAACTATAAGAGCTTACTGGCAACCGCCTTGTCAGTAAAGTAAATCTTACTTGAGAACGCAATCCTGGAGTGCAAGTGTTTTGTGACCCATCCCGAGGCTCAGTACTTCCTTTTACATCTGTCACGCCCTTGCACCAGAGACTCGCACCAGCCTTGACTGGTGGATGTGACCGGCACTACAAACAAAAAATCCTTTCACACACACATATACACACACACATACACACACATATATGTATATATATTTTATAAACACAACTCCTACTTCACAGGGAAGAGAGCAAGCACAGGAGGAATACTGGATTAGGGCTTTTTTTATTGTAATGGGCCTCCTCCGATCCAGCAGAAAGGAGGAACGCATTTCGGCTGACACAGCAGCCTTTCTCAATCTGGTGAGCGCCATTTTTCTTTAACATATAAACTATGTCCCAACCATAAACATAGAAGAAATATTAGTCACATGACGGGAGATAACAAATGCATACAAATACATTTAAAGTGCATTACAATCAGTCAATAAATGCACAGTGGAAACTGCAATATCTTGATAAAGGATATATAGAAAGAATGCATAGTGTATTGAGACATGCCTATTGTGTGCATAATGCATTAACAATCCACTAAAAATATATATATACAATTTATAAAATGTACTTTAGCACAAGAAATGTATAACCATATCTTCCATCATGTTGGAACACTCACTATTATTGTGCCATAACTTTAATACATACATATATATATATATATATATATATATTCACTGAAAAAACCATAGGTTATAGACCATATATAGTTAGGAATTAGCATTTAAAAAACCTTATTTTACTCACACAAAACCATTGAAATTCCATATATAGTTAGTTGCACTAACTATATATCGCGCACCCGCAATCCACTGCTGATCATGTCACATATTACATCATTCATGACATGGTCAGTGACATCACTGATGACATCACTGATGACATCTCAAATGACATCACTGATGAGATCACTGATGACGTCATCCAGTGACTGTGTGTTTCTGTAAAGTTTAAATATGTTTTACATATTGAAGAATGAGTAGATGTATAAGTGTCTGGACGAAGGATTTAGTAGGTGCATGACTGAATGTATGAGTGAGTGATTAAATGTGTCTCACTGAGTGCATGGGTTAGTGACTAAACTGTCTTAATTTGTGCATCATTATGTCTGTTGTTCTGTAAACTGCTGCATGTGTTGATCATTAGCTATACGAGAGGCTATATGTGTTATTAATTGGTTGCCCAAGTATTTCTATGGCAGATTGAGTTTGTGTGGGGGTGGCTGGAAGGTGTGTGACTCTATGCATAGATGTGTGAGCAGTTTATTCACTAGGTGTATGAGTTCAAGAGTGCATGTGGAAACAGCTACATGGGCAGTTGACTGTGTGCATGAGTGTATTGATGAGTGAATGGATATCTCAATGCTACATGTCATAGTAAGTACATATGTAAAACACAGTACATGTGAGAGTTGGCATATATAAATAACTGTGCATGAGTGCCACTGAATGAGTGAGTGGTTGTATCGATCATTGTGAACTTGTATCAGGGATTGTATAAGAGAGTAAATATGTGTTAGTATATGTTTCAATAAGTAAGGTGTGTTTAACTGTATAGTTGAAGAAATGGAGGTGAGATTGTTTCTTTGCATGACTGACTGGGTGTGTGAGTAACTCCATGGATGAGTGGCAGTGTGTGAGTGTCTGTATACACTGAGTGTATCTAAGGTTATATTAGAGTCTGAAGAGGTTTATCGTATTAGCACAAGAATGATGTCAAATGAGATGTCATCAGTGATGTCATCAGTGATGTCATTTGAGATGTCATCAGTGATGTCATCAGTGATGTCACTGACCATGTCATGAATGATGTAATATGTGACATGATCAGCAGTGGTTTGCGGGTGCGCGATATATAGTTAGTGCAACTAACTATATATGGAATTTCAATGGTTTTGTGTGAGTAAAATAAGGTTTTTTAAATGCTAATTCCTAACTATATATGGTCTATAACCTATGGTTTTTTCAGTGAATTTTCAAGGTTTTGTAAATGCTAATTCCTAACTATATATGGTCTATAACCTATGGTTTTTTCAGTGAATTTCAATGGTTTTTTAATAGCAAATATCATAAGCTGTCGAATGTCAAGTACGTGGTAAGTGAAAACATTTTCGTGTTTATGCACACTGATCTGCTTTGAATGGTGCCCCCCCCCCTCATTTCTATTAGGAGTACTCTCTCTTTGCAGATAGTGAAAGGTAGTTAACGCAGGCCTTTGCCCCCGTTGTAATCCGTCGTGCCTGCTTCTCTCTCCATTTGATTGATTGTTATCCAAGTATTTACTGTTTTAGAATTAGTTCTCTTTGGTTCATTCTCTATTTACAAACAAACACAGAGTCGCAATACTCTGTTTAGTCTTTGCAGATAACGAAAAATCGTGTAAAAAAAAAGAAAAGGAATCGAGCAAAATCAGTAGGCCACTAATGGGATCTCTTTTTGACCTCGCTAAAATAGAAACATTAGGAACAACCCCTCATGACAAATACAAAACTAGTGAGATGAACTGAACTCCACACAATGATGGCTGCAAAACAGCTCGGCTCCGCCACCCACCCCGTCCAAAATAACGATAAAGAGCGGCTGCCATGATTGGTTGCGGAATGGCCACAACGGAGCTACGAAATGGTGGTGCTCTCATGCTAACCCCAGCTTCAGTCTGAAACATCCAGAAACACTGTAGACTACCAATTCGATCAGTTCCGGTAGCGCCCCAATGTAACCCGGTAGAGAAGAACTAGCCCTCCCCTCTTTGACTGATGGTTCTTGTTGCCTGTCCCTTCTGTTGTCATTTAACAGAACTATTTAGCCTGCTGAAAGGGGTTGTGTTTCGACCGCTGGTTGGTGGAGACATTTTGACTATATTCTGGACCTGCGTTGTCGCGTAATGCGTCATATGACGCGCCGCGTTAGCGCATCCGGAAGTCATCCGGGGCGCGCAGCGCGTAACGTAAGCATAACAAGTCATGTGACTTGTTAATAAAACTTTTCATTGGTTCATTTTACTTTTCTTATTCTAATGATGAAAGCCTTGGTCATATCACCTAAAAATTACGCTTTTAATTACTTCCGAACATTATTTTTTCTTAAATATATGTTATAATGTTCCAGGCTAATGTACTTTCATGGAAATTTTACAACTGTCCTGCAAGTAAAATATATTCTTTTTTCGAGAAAAAGAGCGTTTCTTCGTCCCATGACGGAGCCGTTGAGCAAAAGAGGGTCGACCTGCTGTCTTAGTCGCCGATACGCCTGAATATGAGATTCTTATCGATCACTTTATGTTGCAGGAATAGAAAACACAACAGCCCTTGACCATTTATCTTTACTGCGTTCCTTCGTATTATACCTTTTACCCTTCATGTAATTGGTCTGCTTTATTTCACTTGCCTTTTAATGATTCTAAAACAGTGACTATTATTAAAAACTTTACCAATGTATATACTACTACCATGTTTTCTTTTAAAAAACTTTATTGTGAAAATTTCATTATACAAATACGAGCCTATAACCACCTGGGCCTGCCACGGAGCAAACTGTAATCGTATATGATGAATAGACATTTACACTGTAGAGGAACGTAACGGGCGGGCCATTAGGTTGCAAGAACTAAGGTGTCTAACAGTTACGGAATCGGTGGACGTACATTTTATAATCAAAATACGACAGGGCCAGTTACAATAAAATTATCTAGATATACATTTGCGGGCAAGTACCATGGGTGACGTTAATTCGAATTTTCAACAGTACAGTAATCAATAACACATCAGAACTTAATATCAATAGGGATGTCGAAATATTCAATCAATTCTCGTCCCCGCCCGCCATGTGCTTCAAAACTGCATACGTATCTCGTGATTTCAAGGTTCTGCAACCAATACACAACAAGGAGTTACGAGTCCCATTTATTCCGGCGCCATTTTGGGCGAGGACGGGCAGGTCCAGGATATAGTCAAAATGTCTCTACCAACCATCGACTATGATGATGTTCATATGCTGTATTTATTAGAGTAACACTCATCTGTCCACATGAAATTAATTTACCACAATCTAAACATGTCATTTTAATCTTTCCAAAGTTCTTCTAAATATTTGGGACCGTTTCCCTTGCCTCTGAAGCTCTCAGTGCCACTTCATGATGAATGTACTAGCAGGTCAGGGGTTCTCCTCCAAATCTCTCTTTTATGCAGCACTATAATTAATTGGTGCCACCTCTCCATATGACGATGCATGGTATAGTTACCACAACTATATTTTTTTTCGGTTCCTCTGGAGAGTTCATCGTGGCAGATGAAGCGTGTAACGTACCGGGCATTTACCTTTTTTTGCATGTACAGGAAAGGAAAAAAAAATCGAGCGTCCGAGTTCTAAGGTGTCCCAGGGCCATTTTAGTGGACCAGGCCCAAATCCAAAGAACAGGCCGCCATTTTGAGAGTCCTCTTGCAGCCGCCTGTCGCTGTAGCATCAAGAGCAGCCGAAACTCAGCTGAATGGCAACTGAAACGGTAAATGGGCGCCCCACTACATTTCAGCATTGTAGGATGACCACACCAGTACAGCAACTTGCTAGACATCACCTCGGTGCCATCGGATCTCGGCGCCCCACTGCAGATGAAGTGCCTCTCAACTATGAAACCACCACGGTGACATCCGGATCTTGGCGCGTTGTGCTGCCTTCGGCCTATTCGCACATCGGTCCGCTACTGACGCCATCTCACAGGCTAATGGGGTGACCCACGCCGAGTTTCAGCATTGTAGGATGACCACACCAACTTGCTAGACATCACCTCGGTGCCATCCGAATCTTGGCATCTCAACGCCTAGTGGTATCTTCCATACAGAAAATATTGTTACGCTGCCTTTGGCCCCATTCGCACATCAGTCCGCAACTTAGACATCACCTCGGTGCCATCCGGATCTTGGCATCTCAGCGCCTTGTGGTGTCAGTCAGAAAATATTGTTGCGCTGCCTTTGGCCCCATTCGCACATCAGTCCGCTACTGACACCATCTCACAGGCCAATAGGGCGCCCCACGCCGACTTTTACCATTGTACGATGGCCACACCAGTGGCACAACTTGCTAGACATCACCTCGGTGCCATCCGAATCTTGGCATCTCAACGCCTAGTGGTATCTTCCATACAGAAAATCTTGTTACGCTACCTTTGGCCCCATTCGCACATCGGTCCGCCACTTAGACATCACCTCGGTGCCATCCGGATCTTGGCATCTCAGCGCCTTGTGGTGTATTCTCTTCAGAAAATATTGTTGAGCTGCCTTTGGCCCCATTCGCACATCGGTCCGCAACTTAGACATCACCTCGGTGCCATCCGGATCTTGGCATCTCAGCGCCTTGTGGTGTCTTCTACTCCGAAAATATTGTAGAAAATATTGTTGCGCTGCCTTTGGCCCCATTCACACATCAGTCCGCTACTGACACCATCTCACAGGCCAACAGGGCGCCCCACGCCGACTTTTACCATTGTACGATGGCCACACCAGTGCCACAACTTGCTAGACACCACCTCGGTGCCATCCGGATCTTGGCATCTCAGCGCCTTGTGGTGTCTTCAAATCAGAAAATATTGTTGCGCTGCCTTTGGCCCCATTCGCACATCGGTCCGCTACTGACGCCATCTCACAGGCCAACGGGGCGCCCCACGCCGACTTTCAACATTGTAGGATGGCCACAGAAGTGCGACAACTTACTAGACACCACCTCGGTGCCATCCGGATCTTGGCGCGTTGTGCTGCCTTCGGCCTATTCGCACATCGGTCCGCTACTGACGCAAACTCACAGGCCAACGGGGCGCCCCACGCCGACTTTCAGCATTGTAGGATGGCCACACCAGTGCGGCAACTTGCTACACACCACCTCGGTGCCATCCGGATCTTGGCATCTCAGCGCCTAGTGGTGTCTTCTATTCCGAAAATATTGTTGCGCTGCCTTCGGCCCCATTCACACATCGGTCCGCTACTGACGCCATCTCACAGTCCAACGGGGCGCCCCACGCCGACTTTCAGCATTGTAGGATGGCCACACCAGTGCGGCAACTTACTAGACACCACCTCGGTGCCATCCGGATCTTGGCGCGTTGTGCTGCCTTCGGCCTATTCGCACATCGGTCCGCTACTGACGCAAACTCACAGGCCAACGGGGCGCCCCACGCCGACTTTCAGCATTGTTGGATGGCCACACCAGTGCGGCAACTTACTAGACACCACCTCGGTGCCATCCGGATCTTGGCGCGTTGTGCTGCCTTCGGCCTATTCGCACATCGGTCCGCTACTGACGCAAACTCACAGGCCAACGGGGCGCCCCACGCCGACTTTCAGCATTGTAGGATGGCCACACCAGTGCTGCAACTTGCTGGACACCACCTCGGTGCCATCCGGATCTTGGCGCGTTGTGTTGCCTTCGGCCTATTCGCACATCGGTCTGCTACTGACGCCGCCTCACGTGCCAACGTATTTACTCCGCATTTTACACCCTATGCCGCATAACAGGTCATGTGACTTGTTTATAAATCTTTTCATTGGTTCATTTTACTTTTGGTTTCCTAATGATGGAAGGCTTGATCATGTGACCTAAAAACAACACTTTTCATTGGATGAAAACTTTTTTTTTTTTTCCCAAACGATGAAAGCCCCACCTTGTTTCTGGATGTTTCAGACTGAAGCTGGCGTCAGCATGAGAGCACCACCATCTCGTAGCTCAGTCGTGGTCATTCCGCGAGCAATCATGGCAGCCGCTCCCCACCAGAAGCCTGCAGGAGTCGGAGCCCCCAAAACTTTTGATGAATTCTCAAGGCGGAGGGGACGCTTTCGAGAATGGGGTCCAAGACCTAGCAGACAAGCGTCCGATTTCCAAGGTGTCCCAGGGCCATTTCAGTGGACCAGGCCCAAAAAGGAAACAGCCTGCCGCCATTTTGAGAGTCCTGTGACAGCCGCCTATCGCTGCACCGCAAGAGTGGGCGCAACTCAGCTGAATTGCGGCTTTTGACACAGTGGACCAAAAACGGACGGAATGGCAACTGAAACGGTAAAGGGGCGCCCCACTACAACAGATGACACTCCACCTGGAGAGGCCCGTTCACGCCGCCTCCCCCGGGGCGCCCCACGCCGTTATTCGGAGCAGCATTGTAGGATACCAAAACCAGTGCGGCAACTTACTGGACATCACCTTGGTGCCATCGTTCTGCTGCCTTGGAACTATTCGCGCAACAGTTTGCTACTGATGACCCACCCCCCGCGACGCCCCATGCCGTTATTTGCTGGGTGGCAACTTACTAGACATCACTTTCGTGTCATCTAGATTTCAGCGCGTTCTGCTGCCTTGGAACTATTCGCACAACAGTTTGCTACTGATGACCCACCCCCCGCGACGCCCCACGCCGGAAATCTGGACGTTGTGCTGCGTTAGGACTATTCACACAGCCGACCGCTACTTCGTTGTTTTTCCCTAAAAATGTTTATATGTTATTACTATTTTTGTTTTCTTGTATATATTTATAAATTATTAAAGTTTTATAATCTTACTACTTTGTCGGAGTGCTATATATTTTTAATGTGACACATAATTGTAAAAACTTTGATGTACAAAGAGTCATCCCTGGAATCTTCCGCTTCAGGCTCGGTCCCCTCCCCAATCACAATACAGGATGGTTTTCAGATAATAGCAACGCTTCTGCTGTGACGGATCTCATCGAGTGTGGGCCTTGATCTACTATAACTCCTTTGAAGAGGGGTGATTCTTTACAGCTGTGGCCATAAACTACATCTGCAGGGCTAGCTGATACCCTAGGACCAGCCTGGACAATCAGACACAGAGGAAAAGGAGTGTCAGAGGGTGCGGTAGTGAATAGGGCGAAAGGGAGGTGTCGGGCGGGCACAGGGTGTGATTCTCAGGGAAGAGCAGCGCAGATGGGGGGAGGTTTATTACCCATGCATAAGACAGAGAGCGGGGGTGACCACTGCCTGGGGGAGATGCTTGCGAGGGTGGGGAGCCATGCTAAGGATCGACAGCGTGCACAGAGTGGGTCTGGTCAAGGCATCTAAAATGGCTGCCGTGGACGACAAAAGTGTGGCATTTGAAAAAAGACAAGATGGCGCAGACAATGTTTTTCAACACTTCCTGATTTCCTTCGAATCGAACGTTAACAGACGTTGGGGCATATTACCAAAGTTAAGCGATATTTATCCCTAACGATGCTTAGCAACGATTTTTTTACCGTCAGAAATTATCGCAGATAAACCTTGCTATTATCAAGGTTTATCGGAAATACGATAAAAAACGACCGCAATGCATTAATATCGCTGAAAACTCAGCGATATTCATGCATTACCGAGCTAATGCTCTTAGCCATGCTATCCACCTCCCATTGGATAACATGGCTAAGAACTGCTCAGGGCAGGTGGTAGCTTTTGGAGATATTCGCGCTTATCTCGAATATTTCCAAAAGTTGATAATAGGAGATAGCGATGTTAGCGACTGTTTCCAGTCGCTAACATCTTGGCATGCCCACTTTGCATGTCATTAGTGATAAATATCACTCACATGCAAAGTGGGGCCCAAGATGGTCGCTATCTTCTACTAGCCGTCGCTAACTGGTGTTAGCAACAGCTAGGTAATACACATATAATTTTATCTCCGCGAAGCGGAGCGCTGTTACAGATATATATCTTGTTTCTGAACGTTAATTTCTCAAAATGCACTGAGGCACATATATTGAGACCTAGCAAAGGCACATCGGGCTACCAGTCCCTACAATTTTGCCAAGTTTCGTGCAAATCCATTCAGCTGTTCGATCCTACCGAGAGACAAGATGGCGGCCGCTACGGACTGTTTGGAATGTTTACAGACACCGGAGAGCCAATCAGCTTCGCTTCGCAAAGCTCCGTAACGCGAAAAGTACGCGAAGCGGTGCGCTGTTACAGATATATATCTTTTTTTGAACGTTAATTTCTCAAAATCCACTGGAGCACATATATTGAGATCTAGAAAAGGCACATCGGGCTACCAGTCCCTACAATTTTGCCAAGTTTCGTGCAAATCCATTCAGCTGTTCGATTATTATTATTTTTATTTTTTTTTGCCCCGCGGGGCCCTTTTAAAACCTCCACATCAAACCTAGGGGGTGAGCGACAATGTACTATGCCCCCTTATGGTCATTTGCCCCTTCGCTTTGGCCTCCTCTTGTCTCTCGATCCTACCGAGAGACAAGATGGCGGCCGCTACGGACTGTTTGGAATGTTGACAGACGCCGGAGAACCAATCAGCTTCGCTTCACAAAGCTCCGTTGCGCGAAAAGTACGCGTAGCGGAGCGCTGCCCGGTCCGCTGTTACAGATATATATCTTTTTTTGAACATTAATTTCTCAAAATCCACTGAAGCACATATATTGAGACCTACAAAAGGCACATCGGGCTACCAGTCCCTACAATTTTGCCAAGTTTCGTGCAAATCCATTCAGCCGTTCGGGCTAAAAGTGAGGCCAACCGCCCTATGGAAATTAACATGGGGAAAACGCGTTTTGGGACCCCCCTTTTTTCTCGGCCCCCCCTTGACGAACCCCCCCAAAATTTTCAGGGGCTGCTCAGAAACAAAATGTGCCATTTTCCTGAAAATTTCAGCCAATTCCGTCCACAAACGCCAAAGTTATTAGACATAGAATTTTCAAAAATCCCATAGGGAAAAAATCCTAACTATATATACCTACTGGCGACATATATATCCTGAAGACTACACTGCACAGAGTCTATGTTATTCAACAAAATGGAGTATGGACCACACTTAGATGCAGAGAATCTAGTTTATTTTCTCCAAACTCAGTCGGCCATTACGCGTTCCGGCTCCAGGGAACCTTGATCACATACATCTATATAACACTAAGAAATGATTATTGAGATGTTGAGTTACTGCCTATAACAAAATGTCTTTCTTTTTAACTGAGAGACATTTCTCTAAAAATAAGGGTCGGCAATGGGGACATCATTCGCCCCAACATATGCCAATTTATTCATGGCGGCCTGGGAAGAGGATATTTTACAGAGCAGGTACAAGTGTAAAATCAAATCGTGGATGAGATATATCGACAATTTATCCGTGATATGGGAAGGAGACTTAACAACACTTGAAGACTTCATCCAAAGTTTGGACTAAAATATTTACAACTTATCATTTACGTCAAGTTGGAGAAAGACACAAGTAACTTATTTGGATGTAGAAGTGTTTGTTCAAAATCTGAAGACTGAGTCGATCTATAAGTGTCTGGATGGAGGATTTAGTAGCAGTGTGTTTGACTGTCTAAGTGACTGGTTTAAAGTACCTCAGTAAATATATGGAATAGTGATTAAACTGTGTGAATATCTGTATCACTCTATCTCTTGCTGTGTAAACTACTACATAAGTTGGTTACTAGCTATGTGAAATTCTATATTAGTTAATAAATACTTAAGTCAGTATTTGAATGGGATAGTGAATGTGTGTGTGATTGGGTGGGAGGTGTGTGACTGTCCAAAGATGTGTAAATAGTTGATTTAGTAGGTATATGAGGTTAAAACTGAATGTGGAAACAGTTGTTTGGGTTAGTGACTGTCTTTATGGGTGTGGTGATGAGTAAATATATTTCTCAAAGATACATGTACAACAAAATAGATGTATAAAAGGCAGTGTATGTGACTGTTGCTGTATATAAATAAGTATACATAAGACTCAGTGATTATATGAGTGACTGTATCGAAAACTGCATACTTATAATAGTGATTTTATTACACACTAAGTAGGAGTTACTATATATATCAATAACAAGTGTTTTGTATAAATATGTAGCTTAGTAAATATAAGTATGATCAAGTGTTTGCCTAAGTGAGTAGGATGACTGCATAAGCGAATAGGATGCATGCTGGTGTGTAATGTCGATGTAGGTGTATAAGTATGTTTAATAATGTTCTATTGATCTTTGTTAGCATGTACGTGTGAATATAGAGGTAAGTGTTTAGATGTGTGTGTAGATGTAGGAATAACTGAGTGGGTTTTTAGAAACTTGTATTGGTGTGTCAATGGTTTCAAGTAAAATACTCCATATTTTATAATGAGTGCTGAAATGTTACACTAGTGTATGATGAGATGTATCAGATTATCACATGATGATGTCATCAGTGATGTCATAGAGTGATGTCACTGACCATGTCATGAATGATGTAATATGTGACATCATCACCAGTGGATTGTGGGTGCGAGAGTTACAGGTAGTACAACTAACTATAACGGAGGAATTTCAATTGTTTTGTATGAGTGAAATGTCCAGATAACTATAACACCCCTAAAACCTATAGTTTTTTCAGTGAATTTCTAAGGTTTTTTAAATGTTAATTCCTAACTAGAACCTGCCTGAAACCTATGATATTTTCAGTGAATTTCAAAGGTTTTTTAAATGCTAATTCCTAACTATAACCTGCCTGAAACCTATGGTTTTTTCAGTGAATGTCAAAGGTTTTGTAAATGACAATTCCTACTTATAATGTGGACCACTTTCCCATTATTTCAACAAGTAACCAATTCTGCAATGCTACCTAAAAAATCAGGCAATAGTTCCACTTACCACTAACAAATTAACATCAACATTTAAGTACTGTAAGAAGGTCGAAAATGTACTGCGTGAATTACATTCAACTCACACCATGTTTAAAGAGCAATATGTGATAGAGTTTCTAATTATACACTTCCCACACCCAACAAAATCAAAATACCCAGCGCCAAGATCACCACAACCATCCCCAAAGACCCCTACTACCTCAGAGGCAGCGCAAAACAGTACTACAGACCTTTCCAAAATAATATATCTCCTCAACAGTACACTAACTCAATCTACAGAGATGAGGCAACCAAGTATGTATAAAGGAAAGAACTCAAACATCAACAATAATGTACACAATGCTAGAACTACCGGTGAAATACTATACACAATTCACTATAGAAATCAAAAACTTTTCAGTGTGTAGATATACCATTGATACTTGTAGTGTACTGAATAGTGGACGCAACCATATTATCTCAGACACTAGCGAATATTATGGTCATGTACCTGTGTTCACCGCCCTCCTTTGATACAGAAGCGGAGTGGACTAGTCCAACGTAAACAACATCAACATAAGACTATAAATAATTAGTCTACACCTTGGGTGTGGTTCACTCTGAAAAGAGAAGAGACTGCGCCGCACCGCAGATCCGCACCCTGCCACGTCGCTGCCAAAATGACCGCATGATTCCTCGATACAGGCCAATTGTGAACTCAGCGCCACACCACCGCAGACTTATGTCTGTATCGACTAGTGGTTTCCATCGACACTACGGACAGCAGGGTTCACAACTTGAATTTTACTTTGGATCTAAATTTGACTTCAGTATCTGCGCTGAGAACTGTCTTCAATCTATTCTGCAGTCAGTAGAGTTGACAACTTGATTCTAGTTGCGCATCAGTACTATAGAAAACATTGAATTCAGTCTTGATTTATTTTAAACTGAGACAATTGTACTATGTCCTCCGATTTTGTTAAAGTTTGAACAGTAGGAAATTCAGCCTTCATTGATTAAATACAGAGACAATTACGGACAGCATGCAAGTTAGCCTTGATTTATGAAAGTAAGAGTCAATTTTATTAATGGATGCCACAAAAAATAATAATCTATGTCTGTACTAAGTACTACTTTCAAGTGTACACTGCGATCAACAGAGTTCACCACTTGATACCAGAAGCGGTGAAGCACTACAATCAACATTGAATTAATTTTCGGTTCATTGAAGACAGAGACAATTCTACTGTGTGGTCAGATTTTATTAATGTATGTGTCAAAAAAGCATTTGTCGCTGTTTCTGTGGGCTGCAGCCAAAATCAACTCTGCCGACAGCAGGGTTCACAACTGGAATTCAACGTTCCATCTACATTATGAACAGTAAGAAATTCAGCCTTGATTTATGTAATATAGAGACAATTCTACTGTATGTGTTCAGATTTTTTATTACATAAGTCACAAAAAACATTTGTCGCTGTCTGTGCTGACAACTTCCTTTGATCTGCATTGTGAGGGCTCACAATTCATGTGGAATGGCGATTGCACATGACACATTCCAATAGCCAGGAGACATTGTACCAGTGTGACACGCCAGAACCACGAATCATTGCAGGATGAGCACATGCTGAGTAGAGTTTCCATCACTCGTATTGCGATTCTCTTTCATTTCGTTGTGAAGTATTCTGACCTCTTGTTTAATCCTCCACGCTATCCCTTATTTGTGCGACATCCTCTGTGGTCTCTCGATTTCAGTATAAGCATGATTAAGTATGCCGACACGAGTCACTTCCTTTGTGGTCTCTCGATTTTAGTATAAGCATGATTCAGTATGCCGACGCGAGTCACTTATGCACCCAGTTATGAAAGCCTGGTACCTTCACTTTGTTCAAGACACCTATTAGAACACATTAAGCCGATTCCGAATAAATGTAAAATGTACAAAGTAGTTAGACTGTCTGATTCGTTGAAGTGCCACTCTTTAATTCAGCTATTGGCTACCACTTCTCTCCCTCTTTCCCTCTTCCTCCTTAACAGGCGGTCTTATCACAGTTACAGGCAGGCAAATGTTGTCAATTTCAGTCCTGATGATGATCCTGTGTAATTAGAGCAAAAAGGGATCGAAACGTCGACTTCATGTAGTGCTTTCACAACCTAGCCATTGTGTTTTATTCTAGTTGTGTCTAGCGCTTTCTGGCAAAAACTTCAATTCAACATTGATTTAAAAGTGGCCAGCATTGCTCTTTTTTGCCTGTGAATTTTTCTTTCTTATTTGTTGTTTGTCTTTCTTGAGTAAGGTACAGGATTGTGCCTAAAAACCATTTGTTCAACTGTTTCATCGTGTTTAAATAAATACCTTGTCCGGCTGGACAGAGGACAAATATAGTCTCCTATTATGGCCTATATTTCATTCATACTCTAGATTTTGATAAGCTAAGGACCCTTGTCTCTTGAAGCATAATTCCCCACGGTCCTCAGCCAACTGTTTGGGTTCCCTTGTTATATCAAGAAACTGTAGCGCAATCACTAGATTGCAAGGGATTTTCATAAAATTCCCAACCCTCAGCTGAGGGTAGGCCCCCCTAGTACCCCTTCTCTTAAAATTCCTTCACTCTCCTACCCTTCTTATTCCTACGACCTGACATGTCCAAACACGCACCTTTGTACACCGATGATTATATAAAGCAACTTTGCCAGAGACCTTCTCTCCTCTCGGACACCCCTGATACACCTGATGTAGTCAACAGCCCCCTGCCTGAGCAACTAGAGAAACTCCGCAAAAAACAGGTACGATTGCAGTTAATGATTTTGATGTTAACTGACTATCTGAAGGCTGAGGTGATTCCACTGGGCCTCCAGGTGCGAAACATCCCCGGTCTCTTTACCGACAATCCCAAGTACATTGCCAACTTTAGTTATATAGGGACCACCTGGTTGGTCCTAGGTATCGACATAGCCACAGAAACACTAAAATCGTTGGAAATAGAAATTAGCGATATATAACAACTGTCAGATACAAATCCTAGCCCTGACTGTAAAAAACTCTTGGAACAACTGGAGAAAACTATATCAGATTTTCACCGAATAGAGCAGAACAAAAAATCAAACAAAATAAAAAAGGACATTAAATCTTACAACGTTGAGAATACTTACCCATACCTCCAGAAGGATTTCTATATCAATAGAACTTATTCCTATCCACAGACCAATAAACCTTGGGGACGCTACAACCGTCGCCAAAACCTGGTAGGCTTCTTGGACACTTCGGCTGAGTCCTCAGACAGCTCAGACCCGGGTGAAGGGTCTAGCGTAAACGCAAGACGTGGTGGTGACCATAGCAATTTTTTAGCCAGAGGCCAGCCCAACACCCCCCAACGCGGGCGAGTAAAGAAACCCCAAAGATGGCACAACCCCCCAGGAGAGAGGAAAACCAGGAACAATTTTTACCAATGGTAATTGAGAAACCAGCAGAGGTGATACCTAATTTTAACCTCTCACAGCATATCCTGTTAGATACAGAACTTGAATTATTGAAAAAAGGCCTGTCTTCTGTGCCTACTATTTGCCCCAACTTTATGGAACTGCACACGGAATTGTTAAGATTTTTTTAGAACAATCCGCCTTAATGCATTTTTCCAACTACATCCCAGCCCTTTTTCTGACTCAAACACCCCTTTCCGACCTCCATCCACCTTCTCGCCATCATCAACAATGGTACCTCCCGAGATTATAGCATTTGAGAAACTTCTACTTAGAGATCTCACGACAATACAGAATAGTAAACTCCTCATCCCCTATAACATCTCACTCCAAGAGAAAAAAGCAATTGAAACACTTAAAAATAACAGAAGTGTAGTCATCAAAAGTGCAGACAAAGGGGGAGGAATTGTTATTCAAGAAACAGAAACATACAAGGCAGAAATCATGCGCCAATTGAATAACCCTGACCATTACCAAAGACTCCCTGGGAATCCTACTAAACAAATTCAAGAGATCATTACCAAACTGTCATCTCAAGCCTGCACAGAAGGCTTTCTGAGTAAAAAAGAATATAACTTTCTCAACATCAAATCCCCTAGACGGCCAGGTATATATACACTCCCCAAGATTCACAAAAATCTAACAAGCCCACCTGGACGGCCCATCGTATCAGCATGTGGCTCAGTCTTGGAACCCTTGGGAGCCTACGTAGACTTCTTCATCAAGGAGTTCATCCCAACCACGGCATGCTATGTGAGAGATAGCATGTCAATGATCAACCTGGTAGAACATCTCGAATTTGACCCCCTTCATGAGTCACTTTGCACGTTCGACGTGGAATCATTGTACACAAATATTCCACAAACGGCAGCATTACTAGTCGTCCAGAAAATCCTAGATACCTGCCAACCCCCACACAGAGTACCCACTCTCTTTATCCTCCAATTATTGGAATTGTGTTTAACAAGAAATTTCTTTTTCTTTGACAACACATATTTCCAGCAGATCAAGGGGACATCCATGGGGGCTATTTTTGCCCCCAACCTGGCTATATTGTTTATGGACCAAATGGAAATTCGCTCCATACTGACACTGTCTAATCCCTTCTTCTCAGGTATTAAAATGTAGAGGCGATATATAGATGACATTTTCCTAATTTGGAACCAGACCAATGAAATGCTAACCAACTTCTTACATTGGCTTAATAACAATTGCTGTGGGCTCACATTCACTTTAAGCCACGACAAGTCCTCAATAGCATTTCTGGACCTCACCTTCTACCACTCAGAAGGTGAACTCATAACCAGACTTTTCAGGAAACCGACGGAGCGAAATACGCTCCTATACTACAAAAGTAACCAACCCAGGGCCTTGAGGGACTCCCTACCATACTCTCAGTTCCTCAGGATCAGACGAAATTGTTCCTGCAAAACTGATTATTTCAGAGAGGCTGCAGTTCTCTCGAATAAACTAAAAGACCGGGGCTACCCAAGGAGAATAGTCAAGCAGGCCTTGAAACGCGCATGGTATTGCCCACGAGAGGTTTTACTGAAGCCGAAGGACAAAGTCAAGAAAGAAAGAATTGCATGCGTCACAACCTTCTCGCCCGTTTCAAACAAAATCAAAAGGTCAATCATAAAACATTGGCCAACAGTAAATGCAGGCTCAATAAACATCGAAAGACCCCTTTTTGCATTCCGCAAGAGTAAGAACCTAAAGCACTACCTTGTAAGAGCAGCACTACCTATAACACCACAGGGAGCCACACCTGACACAGCCTGGGGCCTACCACCACTCATAGGCCATGTAAAATGTGGATGTTGCAATGTTTGTGAATACACGGTGGAGGGCAAGAAATTCACTCACAATGACACCACGTTTGAAAGACGCTCATTTTCAAATTGTAGTTCTTCAAATGTAATTTATGCCATATAATGTCCCTGCCCAAAACTGTATGTAGGCCAGACCACACAAAAAGCCAAGACACGCATTTGCCAACACAGGAGCCGGGTAAGGTGTAAAACAACCAATGCTCCTTTGGTGGACCATTTCGTGGAAGTTGGGCACAATGAAAACGACATAAAATGGACAATACTGAAGGTGGTCAAGTTACCATCCCGAGGAGGAGACATTGGCCAAATGCTCAACAGAGAGGATCTAAAGACAATGATTCAATTTGATACAATAAGGAATGGCTTGAATCGAGCAGAAGATTGGACCACCTTATTATAACCAGCCCACCGTTCATCCAGGCCTGGAAGAAGGCAGACTTATAGACTATGGTGGAACATTAACTTGATTTCAATTGAACTACTTTATCCCACACTGCAGTTCTTTGTTGTTCTGGCAACTCTTATTTTATTTTAAGTTGTATATTATATAAATCGACTAACCAAATGTCACAGAACTCACTTTCACATGTGTATCACAGCAAACACACGCGCCTGTATAGTAAGCACTTCCCTCCCCCGCCCGCACAATCACGCCTGCACAGCACCTATTAAGTTGTCCCTGGCGTAATGTTTTATACTCCGCTATCAATGCCCGCATCAAAAAAGGCCGCCAACTAAAATGTTGCTACAAACGCCTTGCAATATGACAAGTCCACCTGAAGGAGTGCTTAGGGCTAGACCCACTCCAAAATGGCCGCCAATGTTTGGCCGCTTTCTATTTCCATATACACGCTGCCTTAGACGAATGAACCACCGAATCATACTGCAACCATAGCAGTGGACGGAATGGACATCGTTCCTCCGACCCCCAGAACACCAATTACAGCGTAGTCAATGCACTACCAAGGTAAGAGCAACAATCTTCCGGGTACCGCGTGCATCTTGTGATATATCCATACGGAATCACTCGTATTTGGCCCTACCCCACTAGCCTGAGACGGACCCATTCCCTCTTCCCCTTTTGCATCAGATGCAGCGCTGTTTTCCAATCGGACCCTGCAGTTCATAATATACTGCTTGGACGAAGGACATTGTATCACAGGTAATTCCCGCAAACCATACGCATAAGAAACCCGCCTGTAGAGGTACACTTATTATTAATTTCAGTAATCCATATTTCTCGGTTTTAGAAAACTATCGGTGGCACATTTAAGGACCCTGTATTCCAATCCCACCCATACGGACCTATAGAATCCGAAAATTCAGGTAAAAACACTTCTCTGCATGCCTTGAGAACAATCCCTCGGTGTGTTACTGCTAGTAACTAACGGGCACCTTCCTTCCCCTAGGTAGAGCAATCTCACCTTGATATCACTATAACTGCGCTGTCAGCCACCTGTGGAGGCCGACATGCCACACGCTTCCGACCTAAAGAGCCCAGAACCGGGTAAGATAATTGTCCCGGGTTTCAGGAACCACAAGGCGTAATCACTTCGACCCCATGACACTGTATGAATGCACACAGTTGCTTTGTTCACTTGAAGGTTGCCAGAAGTCACCTAAAATGGATCCCCAGAGACAGTGTCACTTAAATAATAAAGATCTCATACTGCGGCATCCTCTGTGGTCTCTCGATTTCAGTATAAGCATGATTAAGTATGCCGACACGAGTCACTTCCTTTGTGGTCTCTCGATTTTAGTATAAGCATGTTTCAGTATGCCGACACGAGTCACTTATGCACCCAGTTATGAAAGCCTGGTACCTTCACTTTGTTCAAGACACCTATTAGAACACGTTAAGCCGATTCAGAATAAATGTAAAATGTACAAAGTAGTTGGACTGTCTGATTCGTTGAAGTATCATTCTTTAATTCAGCCATTGGCTACCACTTCTCTCCCTCTTACCCTCTTCCTCCTTAACAGGCGGTCATATCACAATTACAGGCAGGCAAATGTTGTCAATTTCAGTCCTGATGATGATCCTGTGTAATTAGAGCAAAAAGGGATCGAAACGTCGACTTCATGTAGTGCTTTCACAACCTAGCCATTGTGTTTTATTCTAGTTGTGTCTAGCGCTTTCTGGCAAAAACTTCAATTCAACATTGATTTAAAAGTGGCCAGCATTGCTCTTTTTTGCCTGTGAAATTTCCTTTCTTATTTGTTGTTTGTCTTTCTTGAGTAAGGTACAAGATTGTGCCTAAAAACCATTTGTTCAACTGTTTCATTGTGTTTAAATAAATACCCTGTCCGGCTGGACAGAGGACAAATATAGTCTCCTATTATGGCCTATATTTCATTCATACTTTAGATTTTGATAAGCTAAGGACCCTTGTCTCTTGAAGCATCACCTTTAACATCGCCACCAGACATACGTCCCCATTTTGAGAAAGTTAGATTGCACTACGTGAAATGCAATCGTTTAATTTGTTATGGGGGGCAATCAGTAGATATAGTTTACAGAGCAATTGATAACCATAGATGCTAGTTTCCCCCCCTCAAAGTTTATAAAGTCCAGTATGCAACAGTGAATGATTTGAGTACAGCCAGCTCAGACCGCGCATCATCGTAGTGTGAGCACATGATAAACACCACATGTACCACTAACGCAGTACACCGTAAATAATCGCCACGTGCCCTTGTTAAGGCAAAATTCAATAGTCAAAAAACATTTTCACCAGTGCGGTTTGCATGAACCAGGCATCATTGCAGGCTCCACACAAACCGCACCTACTTCAGTGTGCCTCAACTCATGAACCCTTTACGATAGAATGTTCTGTACATTATTTCACATACAATGCTCCTACCTTTGTACAACAGAAGTCATAAACCGTTATGAATAAATATCTGTATATGATATCATGATTACTATTCTACTTGTTTCCAACAACAACGTAATAAAATGGAGTCAAGCACACCTCCCCGTACCCACTTCAACTATCTATCTGTCTCTGTGTATTTATTGTGTTTGTAAAAGGCTGCTCCTCCGCCCTACCACTTTATATTGTGCTATAAATAGTGTATGCAACCAACTTACCTGTGACAGTCAGTGTGGGCTATTCCTCTTTTTTTTTTAAAGTATATTTATATAGCGCACAAAATCAACCCAAAACGATACCAGCTATTTGCATGAGCACCATATTTACAATACATTTTGAGGCACATGTACATTATGCCATTACTCTACAATAACAGGATGTACATGCAACTCCGAGACTCGAACACTAATTTTCAGCATCAAGTTGTGCAGAGTACCTGAATGAACACATACATATATAAATTAGCTGCCCTTCATGTGCCACACTACTTAAACCTTTCACAGCCCTGTATTACTACAGCTACAACACTCCACTGATTGTACAACAAACATTCATAGTCACAGAAATGCATCATGTCCACCATCTTTTATGTATGCAACTATGAACGAATATAGAGTCAGTGATACCCCGTACCTTCCATGTTGGCCAAGTTGTAGAACTTTACAGATATAATGACACATTTGCTTTTAAGACCCGGGTGAAGTCAGCACTACAAAACAGATACCCGAATAACTTAATTTCTCATATAGCTCACAACGTGACCACACCCATAGCTCCTAAATCATGCTTCAGAGCCTTGCGCAGAACTGGTGTACGTCAGTCCAGCCCACTCCACTTACGCTACCAGGAAAACACAACAACGCTACATGGCCCAGATTTCCATTGTAGTGATTTCTTAGTTCCAGGTCTAGTTGTCAGAACGGCACACACACTCCCTCATGGCTGGTATACACCAACACAACACCGATCCAGCGCATCCGTCTCTACACACGTGACCCTACCTATAAAAAAGACGGGGCGCACGTGCTCAACACCATTTTAGAGTTGCTCCCATTGCAAGGACTGTGATTCCACGTTCTGGTGGTTCGGATGCCTCATGTAGGCCCGAACGACCGAACAGTGGGCCCACCACTACGTGCGTGGCCTCTTTGATCACTGAGTTAGTGGACTGAGCGGGTGAAGAACCTGCGATGATGATGATGGGAGCACGAGTATGTTGTTAGCCATAGAGATATGAAATGAATGAAATGAAATTGGATTTGTAAAGCGCATGGCTGCCCGAAAGGGCCCAGCGCTGCCTAACAGATAACAGAAAACTCAAAAGGAACAGGAAATTTTTAAGGAGTTTTAGGAAAAAGAAAAGATTTAAGGAGCTTTCTAAACTTAAGAAGGGAAGGTTCAATGCGAATGTGCCTCGGGAGGGCATTCCAATTTTTCGCCGCATTTACAGAAAAGCGGCGGCCTCCTGTGCGGGCCTTCCTTACTCTAGGAACTATGGCAAGGTTTTCAAGGTCCGAACGGAGGGCCCGAGGGGTCTATAGGGGCAAATCAGGCTCCTCAGGGCCGGGGGAGCTTTGCCTTGGAGTGTTTTATGGACCATACAGGATGATTTAAAGGCAATACGCTCGCGTACTGGGAGCCAGTGGAGAGCTCTCAGCAACGGTTTGGCGGACGCTCTTCTTGAAGCGCCCATGAGCATCCTGGCAGCAGCATTTTGCACCCGTTGTAAGGTCTTAATGGTGGCTTCTGGTGCTGCCAGGAATAGCGCGTTACTGTAGTCCAATCTGGACAGAATTAATCCCTGGATCAATAATTTCCTGGATTGAAAGGGTAACAGTGACAGAACTTTCCGCACTGTCCGGAGCAGGCCGAAACATATGCCCGCGACTTTCTGGGCATGTGACCTAAAGGTTAGTTCGAGCTCAAACCAAACCCCTAGGCTTTTGATTTTTACTTTCGGTGGGGGCAACTCGCCCATGCAGGGCGGCCAAAAGGCTTTAGGCAAGGATGTAAATTGGTGGCCCAAAATAAGGATCTCGGTTTTTGCCCCGTTCAGTTTGAGCTTTGAACTGGTCATCCAGGAAAAGATTTCAGTGAGGCAGGCCGAAAGGTTATCCGAACATCCCACTTGTTGCGTCAGCCAAACGACTAATTGGGTGTCATCTGCGTAGGTGACGGATTTGATCCCGAAAGGGGCTACTACCTCCTCCAGTGGGGCCATATACACGTTGAACAAGGTAGGGCTCAATAAAGAGCCCTGGGGAACTCCACACTGGAGGGGAGTAGATTTGGACATGACGCCATTTTCCCAGATCCTGAACGTTCGTTTATCCAAAAAGGATTCCAGCCATCCCAGGGCTGATCCTGCAATCCCCAATCTAGCAAGACGTTGGACTAGTATTTTGTGGTCCACCCTGTCAAATGCAGCGCTTAGATCCAGGAGGATCAAAACTGCCGAACCCCCTAAATCTAAGATGCATCTTGCCTCCTCGGCCACCACTATAAGGGCTGTGTCGGTGCCCTGTCCTGGGCGAAAGCCCATTTGCGAGTCACTCAACAGGCCATTACTTTCCAAGAACCCCGAGAGCTGCAGATTAACAATCTTTTCGGCAATTTTTCCCAGACCAGGTAATAAAGAGATCGGACGAAAATTGGCTAAGTCAGCTGTATCTAGGCCTGGCTTTTTTAGAAGTGTCTTGATTCTGGCTTGTTTCCAGCTGGGTGAAACCACCCCATTGGAAAAAGAGGAGTTTAACAACTCAGTTGCGAGGGGGGCAATGGTATCTGCGGCTTGTTTGAGGATGTACATAGGCGCCGGGTCGGATGGAGAACCACTCTTCACTGCAGAGAGCGTGTTACAAAATCATCCTTAGTGATGCGTCTAAGGGCATCCAGCCGGGGGGCAGTGATCGGGGCCAGGAAGGCTTCATCACCTGCAGTGGGGACAGTCTGAGGTAAACTATCAAGTATTCGTTGTACCTTGGTATCAAAGTACTCTGCTAACAGGTCACATCTAGCTTCCGTGCAATCCTGATTGATAGCTGGGGTGTAGTGTAGTTCCTATTTTCCCAATAGGCTCTGCGCATTGGAATAATATCTTCAAATAGTATAGACGTAGGACTGTGGTTAACTAGGTCTTCTACTGACGATATTAGACTTAAAGTTATGTGTGCCAGCTAGCTCAGAGTTCACTAGAAACTTTCTCGAATAGGCAAGGAGGAGTTTAACCTCCCTAGATAGACAAGAAGGGATTTAGTTTCTGACAACCATAGAACATGACAACTTTGCTCCCCCTAATCAAGAGTATATCTCTAGAGTCGTGTGAAAACAAAAGACAACTTATTTTACTCAGTCAGTACGTGCATTCTTAGTTTCACCAGATTGTAGAGAAAAGGAAGAGACGGGCGTGTTCAATAAAAAGGTGTTATTTATTGATCAGTCACTTTTCTCATACAAGAGAAATGAATCGCTATTATTGCAATACTTATAGTTAAGTACAGTGCATACAGTAAAAGCAGAATTATAAAATAATACTGTAAAAGCATTGATATGGTTTCTTAGCCATATGATACTTAAAATGGATAAAATAGATACATACAAATATACATTGATTAATCGTACTCAACTGGTGCTTCTAACTACGCCTACCCCAGTGTACCTGACCTAAGCCTAATACGTGGGCGGGAGTAGATAAGTAGCAGTTTAAGTTACGTTTGTTATGCCAAGGATCTGACTCAAGAATTCTCTGTAAGGGGTTATTCAGTTCAGTACCCGGGATTTAGAAGGCTGGAGGGCTGGTATCTCAATCTCAGGACTTGATATCCCAGCTGCCTGCGAGGGCGGCTGGAAACGCCGGGGCTGGATTTCTCGGCAGGAGAAAAGGCAGCGTCTCTCTCTCAGCGCGTCAAAAGGGAGGGGCAGCGTCCATGGGCTTTTTCTGCATCAACTGGGCTCCTCGGCAAGTAGCGCTGCTCCAAGCTCGTATCCACCGTGTGTTGCTTAGGGCAATGTCGGTAATATTTATACCTGAAAGGTGCCGAGTTTGGCGTAAGGATGGACATAAATACGTCAATAAGGATGTCATAAGAACTGGTCGTTCCTACATTCTTTTATGGGGTTCTTGGCTGAATCAAAACAATAGCTGCGGGGGATTTCCCAGGTCGGCTGGAGGTTTGATTTGTTTTGAGAACTAAGTATGCTTTCTTATGGGGGCTGGAGGGATAGTGCTTGCCTAATGTGGTAGCATGCGCTATGACCTAATCAGAAAACGGGTTTCTGTGCCGTTGTATGGCCATTAGTGATTTATTAACCGGACAAGGGTCAGAAACAGGAATATCGATACAGTTCCCATAGGAAACACATCACACCCACTCCACGGAATCTATGTCCATATTTACTAACCTAAGCATAGTAATCATAACTAATAGTGTATGTGTACAAGAAACCACCCCAAAATACATTCATTTGCATTTAAAAAATGGTTCTGAGCAATACACGAAAATGAGTATAGCTACTGTATGCAGTTAAGCAGTGTAATCATTCAAAAGAATGCACATTTTATATCAGAATGAATGACTTTGCGAAAATAACACATTAAATGGCTCTTAATACAGAAGTAAAAGTGCGAGACCACTTCATCACACATAAATGCAATCTTACGTGTAAATAAGCTAGAGGTCGAGGCAATGTCTCTAGAGTTCACTAAAAATAGAAGGTCTGTTCTCTAAGAATAGTTTTACTTTAAGCAGAAGATAAGTGCCTGAGAGGTAAATATTTTGGATTTTGGAGAAAAAGTTCTTGTTTTCAGGAGTAGACTCGGAAAAAAAATTCTTAGTGGCTTTGTTTTTAAAGTTGAAGGCCAAATTCAGAGTTCAGTGAACGCGGTGTGCGCGTTGCTTAAAGTCATTCTCTCTGTTCTGGTGACAACATCATATCATTTAGATTTTCGAAAAAAGAGTCTACAGCTTCTGGTGAGAGTTCGACTAGGTTGGAAAATGTCGTTACCATGCAGTCATGAGCATGATTGCTTTCAGTGATGGTTTGATCAGCATAGCTGACAGAAGGTCGTACCTGATCGATGCTGCTTTCATCTAGTACTTCACTACCCCTCAATCGTAGTGGTGAAGTCTCCACGAATGCCGTCATCAGGATAGGTAGCCACTGGGGACAGCACAATGCATGAGCCTTAACTGGACTCGACAAAGTCTCTGCATCCAATGGCACTTCTGATTGTAGTGTGAGACAGGTGTCCAACACGCATTCCTCGCCGCATAGCATGCACCTTAATACAGGCATAACACAATTCTGCCACAAGGGTCTGAATGAAAGAAACCAAGTCATATTCAGATCTCGTAGTCGGGCTAATCCGAGGTCTTTAGTTATGCGGTCCCGGTAGCGGATAGCTAGGATAATTTCTTCCATTGTCGCTGGAGTCTTGTCTGTGACATGGCTTGCCATAGCGAAACAACAGTAGCAAAAATAGGATGCCTGCCACTAGTCCCAACAGGAGAGGAAGTCCACCAAAGATGGAATGGACGAAGTTTGGAAAAATATTCAGGAGCGCTTTGAATGGGGTTAAAGCTCCTGAAAAAACTGTCTTAAATACACTCGCGATACCACTTGTATCAGAAATATTTAGAATTTCGTTTAGCATTTCTGCGAAGTGTAGGGGGCTATTTGTTCATAACAGTGAATGAATCTCTGCCGTTGTCCTTGCAACTTGGAGATCATACGTTTCTTTTGATGACGTCAACTGGGTTGGCGTCTGTAGGAGTACAGTCTTCATTCTGCTTAAAGTATCAATTCGAATAGAAGAGATTTTCAAACTGGGCCATAACCTTGCCTCCCTGTCTGGAGCATCATTCGGGAACAATACTCTTTCACAGCACATGACCCTGGTAGTCACGCTTATGAGATAAGGTTTTCCGGGCATTAAGCCACAACATCTGTGATCTACAATTAGAATGTAACTCCCGTTCGTGAGTTTTCTAAAGAATGGTTCTATTTGTGTTGTAGGTGTGCCTTGCTGGTGACATGAAAGGTTAATTGAAGTCCCTTCACAGGCCCCATGCAAACTTATACCCTGACACAGAAGTATACCACTTAGTGATTTTGCACAAGTATTGCCACTAAGAAATACACTCTGTCCTTTATTACTGACACATGTGTGTGTATAGGGCAAGTTCCATGTTGACTTAATGTATCCTTTACCCAACCTTTCATACTGGCCTGCCTGTATATATTTTTGGCAGTATTGAAACTGGAAAGTTGTTATCGGAATATTTATTATCCCATGTATTATCCATTCAATGACAGGTCGTTCTGACATTGTCAATGGTAATCTCTCAAGTTTTTCAATGCTCAGAATTGTATAGTCAGCACCCTTTTGTGCCAAACTGATTTGTTTATCAGTAAGGTTAAAGATATTAAATAGTGACGTTGTGTTGATTAAACGCCAAGGCACATAGCCTGAACGCAGATTTTGTAACGTCCAGCCAAGCTGTACAATAGAAGGTAATTGAGACTGACCGTGTTGTAACATCAGTAAGTCTTGCTCTATTATATCGATTGCTGAAGACACAATACTGTCCAATGAATATATTCTGGAAGACAGAGTCATTAACCCATTGTCCACAACAGAAAGTGATTTTTCCAAATTAACACGGTCAATTTCCCGTATTTTTTCTGCTGTCTCAATTTGAGTTTCTTTCCAAGCTTCGTTATAAGCTGCATATATAGAGGCCGCTATGAAACGTTTTTGACGCTGTTTGCGTGGTCCCATAATGAAATCACGCAAGTCAGCACCTTCTTTAAGTAAAGTTAGGTGTTGCTTAATTTCTGCCAGTGTGGATGTATGTAGCCATTGAAGGCAGAGTTTCCCCACACTGTAAGTAGTTACAATCCCTGGATGTTGTCTCTGGGAGTATCTTGGGTCTGGCCTGGTCAATGTGAACCCCTGTATTTTGTTCAGGAATCTGTCTTGACAGTTATTTGTATCTGTGGGCCAGATCAACCATTGTTTCCATTCAGGATGTGTTCTGTTTTGGTTTAAAATATGGGTTACGTCTATCTCAACATCTGTAGTGCTATTACTGTCCGTTGTTGGCTTTGGAATAGACGGTTTGTTTAAGTCTTTGATTTTGGCTAGGCCAAGACAGGTAGTCTGTTGAATCGTGTCATTCAAAAATATAATTTGTTCTGGGATCATGCAGGCTCTAAATAATGATTCTACACCTTGCACTTGCCAATCTTTTGTCCCCCAGATCGTTTTCGTATCAATGTTATTGTTCCAGAAATCAAAACCAAATGTATTCATTTTTTCAAAAAATTAGTCTGAATATATCAATTTTGTGTTTGTAAGCATGGTTTTCACTCCTGTCTTATTTAACAATTTGAAATAGAATGTTTCTGTGTTACTTGTGTTAAACCCTGAAAAGTATGAATATTTATCATGAAATGTTTTTGAACTGCCTTTTGGTGGAGTTGCACAATGTTCCCATTGGTTATAATTTAAAACATTTCTGGGTTGAGAAGATTTATGCAGATAATGGTTACCATAGTGGTTGTAGCAAAACATCTGATCATAATTAGATGAACCTTGCAAATAATCATGTTCTGTGAATTTGGCTGACATCACTAGATCAGACATCATATCATTAATACTCTCAAAGTCCCAATCATCTGCAAATGTGCTTGGTTTTACAAAGTCACTCAATGAGATCTTAAATTAGTGTGGATACTTCAGGATCTCAACCGGGCCATAAATTTCGTAATCAGTATTGTCCCATGCTACCCCACCGGGTATAGGATTGGCTGTGAAGTTTACAAAAGAAAGTTCTCTTTTCTCGATGTGTGAAGACTTGTGTGGTTTCAGGGCTAAGTTGATTTTCTGACTTGCTGTGTCCATTTTAACATATTTTCCCTCAATGAAATGTCCCAAGCATAGTACCATGATGAGCCAAACTATGAGGACAAACGCACCTAGTGCCACCCAAATTTCAATCCATGGAGAAATCAGATAGGTTTCTTTGAGTTGATGATAGAGTACCTTCGCTTTATCTTTAAAAGTTTTTGTTGTTTGCTGTACTTCTGGTTCACTTGGATCTTCAGAAAAATCATCGAAGTTGATGAAGTAGCCGGATGCTGTTCTGTCAATTGTTCCAATTGCTTCTGTGTTCCTTTTTGCTTTAGGAATTTGTTTTGTTTCATCAGCATAATCATTTGTTACTTCATTGTAGGTTGGTGTTTCTTGATGAAAACTTTGATTTGGGTTTTAAGAGGTTTAAGTTCCATTGCTTTGTTGCATAGTCCTTGTTGATTCACTGTAGATTTTTCAAATGTGATTAGTCTTTCAGTTTGAACCTCTGTGGTTGTAGCAAACTTTGGTGTTGTGCTACTTCTTGGGAGTCCACTTGGCCTACTACTTGTTATCGGCCACATGATTGTGGTTTAACCAGGTCAATGGATACAACTCGGTTCTCCTTTTTACCAGTAAGGGGCGGTAGTACTACTGATCTTGTCCCGTTGACAGACAAGACAGGAACTGCTTTTCTGTAAGAAGACCCAAATTCCTTCTTTACCGCGATCTTTTCTCTGACCAGATCCCCGATCTTTGGAATCCAGACAGGCCTTGCTTGGACAGGTGGTTTCTCTTCAGTGGTTGTTGGCTGCTGTTTCAACTTTATGTTGCTCAGGTCTTTTCTTGTTTCATTTAAGTCCTGTAAAATAGCCAAACGATCTTTGATATCAAAGCATTTTTCTTTAACCACCGAAGTCTGACTATCAAGGTCCTGGACTAACATTCTAGTCCCAAACAATAGTTCGTACGGACTGAGACCTCTCAGAAAATTTCTTGGCAGATTATTAAGACTATGTTGGACACTTATTAAATGTTTGACCCACCCAGCTCCCGAGCCTAATACTTTTGCTGTTATAGACTGCTCTATGCCTTAGTTTTTTCTTTACACCATCCCGTTTCCCTCAGGAAGGAAGTGAGAAGATTCCCGCAATGCAATGCTCATTCTGGCCAGGCACCCCCCATAAGCTTTTAGAGCTAAAGGAAAGATTTTGCTCAGAACGTAACATGTTTCTAGCGTATATGCCATTATAGACTCGCAAATCTTTGTATAACAGTTCAGACGTCAGCCGAGAGTTGGGGTCTACATCATAAGTGAAAAATAGTCTTTATATGTTAATGTGACGCATTATTCATACTGGGTTTTATTTTTTATTGTTTTGATCCAATCCGGAGCGAAACGCCATAGTAATATACCATCTCGGTCGCCACTGCGATCTCTGTTGCAGTCTGGGCAGTTTTTTACAAAAATGTGATGTTGCAGGCTCATACCTGGCCACCATTATATTGATTGTAATTCTTCCAGAGAATCCTTAAGCTTAAGGTGTCTAAGACCCTCACCCATATGTGCGTCTGCTATTAACAAGCCTCTCCTGTCCATGTTTTGGAATTACTCTATCCCCCACTCCAGGGATTCGAGCAAAAGGAACGGAGTTTGCATCTATTATGTATGTATAATTGAGTGGATAGTTGATTGGTAGCGCTGAGCAGTCGCCTTTTGGTGACATTTTGATGACGTTTTCACCGCCAGCACTGTTTCACCGTCAATGTATTTTACTGAACGCTTTTTTGTAGCTACGGAAGCCGATTTAGTTGCTACCGCTGTGGCTGTCTCAGCCAATGAATTCCCTGCAACGTGAACGCCATCACGCTGATGACTCAGTGAGTGTATCACGTGAGTTTTTGGTAGTTCTTTCTGTAAAAGAACTACTTGTTCCCAAAGCGCTTTTTGCTTTATTGTGGCACCTGTGTCATCTTTGTAACCGTTTTGAATCCATTTCTGTAAATCGTTATTGTATGATTTGACGCAGTAATACGAATCGCACACTAAAAGTGTCGGGAATTCGCGATCGGCATTATCTAGCGCCATTTTTAACGCTATTATTTCAGTTTGTTGTTCTGAATTATTTTCTACTGAGTGTGTTTTCGTAAATAGAGGTCTCAGTTTACCTCCGCGCCACACGTCTTTTACAATCTCGCATGTGGCGTTGTAAGCCTGCTCTCCCCAAACTGAGGGTTGAGCATGTCCGTCTGTATGGATTACACAGGCGTACTGTAGAAAGGGCAGAATGTCGATTGGTATTCTCTCTCATATTCTAGATGTTTTAATTTTTTCATTTCTGGATCAAAATAGTATTTTACTTTGTCTGTAGCAAGAGAATTTACCCATTGTATCCATTCAGGATTTAATGCCATAGTAGGTAAATTACATGGGCTTGTTTATGCCTCAAAAGCTGATTCTGCTGTTCTGACTGTAATACGTCTACCGTCAGCTTGGTATTTTTCTCTTGCTATAGCCGTTTGAACCGCATGAACAATGTTTTCCTTAATGCTGAACGTTTTTTCAGCTTCTGTGTACAAGTGTGATGTGTATGTTATTGGTACCATTTCTCCCTCATTAGAGGTCAGGTATGTGAATCCGCATCTTCCTGGGATGACTCGAATCACACGGTTGCGTGTGTTGTCGCGTGTTTGTAGTTTTGTTTTAACTAACATGTCTGTTTGTAAAGATCTCAAAATTTCTGTGTGTTTTTGAGTCCAGTGGATTCTTTTAAAATCTGGTTTTATTAGATCATACAGGGGTTTGACCCTCTCTGCATAATTTATAATGTAAGTTCTTCCAAAATTTAGGAAACCTAGAATTGATTGTAAGTTTTTTAGTGTTCTGGGTGCTTGGATTACAGCACATTTCTCTAGGAAATTGTCAGCCAGGCTTTTGCCTTCACTTGATAGTTCATATCCTAAAAACAGGACAGTTAGATGGGCAATTCTTGACTTTTTAAAGTTGAATTTGTAACCCTCTGCTGCGAACCCAAGTATTATGGTGTTCACTCTTTTCAAGTTAGTATCCAAGTCATCATCTGTTAGATAGATGTCATCGACATAAGATAATGCCTCATCATCATATATTTGTAGTAACTCTGTTACTCTTGCTGAGAAGAATCCTGGGCTATTCTTGAACCCTTGTGGTAAACGACAGACATTTTTGGTGAGCCGTTTATTGAGAATGCGGTCAAATATCTGCTTTCTGGTGCTATATTTTGACAAAAGAATCCATTAGAGATGTCTAACGTTGTTTTGTATTTTTTGCACACTATGTTATTCATTAGTGCTGCACTGTGTGAGTTTTGCACTGCAAAAGTTTTGCAACATGAGTTCAAGTGTCTGTAGTCCAAAACAAGACGATATGAATCATCTGGTTTGGAGACAGGAAACAAAGGATTGTTCATTTGTGAGGTGCAAGTTTCAATCACCCCCTGGTACTCAAGTTGATCTAGGATCTCTTTTACCTGTTTTTTAGCTTCTTGCTTAATTGGGTACTGCCTCTGTGCAGTAGGTTGTGATTTTAACTGGATTTTCTGAGGAGGAGAGTCCTCATCCCATCCCACATGGTTTTTATATAAAGCAGGAGCTTGGGCTACTGCCCACTTTCTTGCAAGTATATATTTTTTATGTATTGGAATATGATTTGAGAAGGCAGGCATAATTATTTCTTCGCCATGAGGGCACTCCCTGACAAACTCTGGTGGCCAGTCTTTTTCAGCTAGAAGGATGTCATAGCCCTTGGAGAGATTATCCCAAAATAGACCCCTTATTTTCCTAGTCTTATCCCCCTCTATACGCAATGTTATTTCATATATTTTATGAGGTTTGCTAACTCTGGTATCTGCAGTTTCCACCTGAATGTATTCATTTGTGTCCACTGTCTCCAGATGATTCATCAGGATCTTGCGAGCTATGCTTACTTCTGCTACGCTGTCTAGCATTGTCTGAGCCGATTCTCCGTTTTTCAGCTGTGTCCTCAGTATTCTCGGCATGTTTGATTACTTTAATACTGGCTACCTTCTTCTTTGGAAATTGTAATTTTTTATTTTGATGAGCAGGTTCCTTGTCTTTGGACTTGACGTGCTCTTCCCTGTGTTCTGATCGTCCTCTTCCTTCTGATTTCTGCGAGGAAGTCTGAAAAGATTGAGAGGGACGTGTATCAATATCTTGATATCTATCAGGTTTCTTTATATTATCCCTATTTCTAAGGTTGTATCTTTTCCTAGAGGGCTCCCTTTGGGGAGACTTGTGTCCTTGGTCCGGAGATTTTTCTCTCCGCCGAGGAGACCTTCCTCTGGATTGGAATCTTTTTTCTTTGGGAGTGGATTGTTTATTTCCATCCCAGCTCTTTTTTTGAGTGTTTATATTGTTTTTAATAAATACCTTTTCAGGATTTTCAATTAGTTGGGGTTTCACCGGTATTCCACCCAAACTTTCTCTTCCTAGTTCTTCATAGGACTTTTCTATGATTCTGGCAATTTCAAATGGTTGGTCTGCTATATCTGTCTCTTTCAACCTCTGGCGGATCGCCACATTTGCTGCTTCTCCCTTTATATTGGCTAGTAATATTGCCGAGACCTGCTTGAAGTCTTTCAGTAATTTCATACCCAGAGTTAGGGCCGGTTCTGGACCGTATTCATCTTAAATCTGTTTTAGCACATCTGGTATTACCGACATGGATGGAACACCATGTGTTTTTGTGTAAACGGAAGCAAAGACTGTACCCCAAGTGTCACAGTCCTCCACATGTGGTGCGATTCCCATTGGAAGACAGATAGTCAGAATTCTGTGTTTCTCAACAGGGGTGGTATCTATTTGAGTTATTTTTTGTGCTACCCAGAATGGAATTTGTTCCCGTTTTGCAGGTACTTTACCTAGGCAGGACTGTATGTTCTGTGGTGTAATTTTATTTGTGTTTCCCTGATGAGGGGTCAGCTGTGGAATTTTAATAGCTGGTTGGACTGTTGAAGTCCGCATTCCATATTGGACAAATTGTCTGTGTATTTTAATTAGTTGTTTTAGCTGTGCTAAAAGATCTGGTGCAGTCATTTCTTCAATGTCTGGATGTGGTGTGTATCCGGCTAGGACCGGCCACGTTGCTCCTGGCCTACCTAGTGGACCGAGCCTGGTGGTGTGATTATTATGTTTTAGGGCGCCATTAAACTAGAGCAGGTGCTCTTGGTATTTCAGTGGTATTTCCACCTCCTCGAAAGGAGTGTACTCATCCGGAGGTTCCTCTATTTTGTAATAGTGGAATTCCTTTGTTACAGCGTTTGCTGCTGGAAAGTTTATCCATGAATAGAATACCTCTGTCTGCCGATATTCATGTGCCTCAATTACGAATATGACTGTACCACCTCTTGGTGTCAGTCCATTTTCTAGAAGTTTTAAAGTTATAGTTTTTCTTATGTTGACCGGGATTAGTATTGCATCCGGGTCATTCTGTAGCAGAGTTGTATCATCTGCTATGAGTTGAGCTGCTACTTTAGCTGTCTCCCTTCCTTTTTCACTGTCTGACATTTTACTGACAGGAAGGTTGTTTTGTTTGTTTGCAGATCAGGTTTCTACGGAACCAAAGATTAGATGCACAATATTTTGGAACAGTGTATCCTTCAACGTTGAATAAACCAAGAACCTTACATAGGAGTCTCCTCCTACTAAGTTTTGCGGATTTAACCGTTCAGCCACTCCAGACGTCTTTGCAGTTTTATGGGAAAAAAGGGGTCTGTGTGAAAAAGCACGACTGAGTTACTTTAATGTCTTGCGTTAGATTTATCGCCTATCCAAACCGTTGGGCGCCATGTAGTGTAGTTCCTATTTTCCCAATAGGCTCTGTGCATTGGAATAATATCTTCAAATAGTATAGACGTAGGACTGTGGTTAACTAGGTCTTCTACTGACGATATAAGACTTAAAGTTATGTGTGCCAGCTAGCTCAGAGTTCACTAGAAACTTTCTCGAAAAGGCAAGGAGGAGTTTAACCTCCCTGGATAGACAAGAAGGGATTTAGTTTCTGACAACCATAGAACATGACAACTTTGCTCCCCCTAATCAAGAGTATATCTCTAGAGTCGTGTGAAAACAAAAGACAACTTATTTTACTCAGTCAGTACGTGCATTCTTAGTTTCACCAGATTGTAGAGAAAAGGAAGAGACGGGCGTGTACAATAAAAAGGTGTTATTTATTGATAAGTCTCTTTTCTAATACAAGAGAAATGAATCGCTATTATTGCAATACTTATAGTTAAGTACAGTGCATACAGTAAAAGCAGAATTATAAAATAATACTGTAAAAGCATTGATATGGTTTCTTAGCCATATGATACTTAAAATGGATAAAATAGATACATACATATATACTTTGACTAATCGTACTCAACTGGTGCTTCTAACTACGCCTACCCCAGTGTACCTGGCCTAAGCCTAATACATGGGCGGGAGTAGATAAGTAGCAGTTTAAGTTAAGTTTGTTTTGCCAAGGATCTGACTCAAGAATTCTCTGTAAGGGGTTATTCAGTTCAGTACCTGGGATTTAGAAGGCTGGAGGGCTGGTATCTCAATCTCAGGACTTGATATCCCAGCTGCCTGCGAGGGCGGCTGGAAACGCCAGGGCTGGATTTCTCGGCATGAGAAAAGGCAGCGTCTCTCTCTCAGCGCGTCAAAAGGGAGGGGCAGCGTCCGTGGGCTTTTTCTGCATCAGCTGGGCTCCTCGGCAAGTAGCGCTGCTCCAAGCTCGTCATCACCGTGTGTTGCTTAGGGCAATGTCGGTAATATTTATACCTGAAAGGTGCCGAGTTTGACGTAAGGATGGACATAAATACGTCAATAAGGATGTCATAGGAACTGGTCGTTCCTACATTCTTTTACGGAGTTCTTGGCTGAATCAAAACAATAGCTGCGGGGGATTTCCCAGGTCGGCTGGAGGTTTGATTTGTTTTGAGAACTCGGTATGCTTTCTCATGGGGGCTGGAGGGATAGTGCTTGCCTAATGTGGTAGCATGCGCTATGACCTAATCAGAAAACGGGTTTCTGTGCCGTGTATGGCCATTCGTGATTTATTAACCGGACATGGGTCAGAAACAGGAATATCGATACAGTTCCCATAGGAAACACATCACAGGGGTGGGTGTTTTGAGCAGTTGCTTCACAATTTTAAAAGTCTCCTTGGAAGAGTTGGCAGAAAGGTTAATTTTATCCTCAAAAAAGGACGCCTGAGTTTTATGTCGTGCTGCTTTATATAGTCTCAGGGCAGCCTGGTAGGAGGCTTTACTGTTGACTGCCCAATCCTTCCTCCAGATACGTTCCAGCTTTTTACAGCTTTTTCTAAGGTCTCTCAGTTCGGTAGTGTACCACGGTGATTTGAAAGTACTACTTTTTTTTGTGATCTTTTTGAGGGGCAGTACTACATTCAAGGAGTTGTTAAGCCAATTCTGAAAGTTTAAATCTGCTACTAATGGATCTAATTCTGCTACAGGGGCCATTTGTTCTAGGGCACGAGTCCTTTCTTCCACCGATAATTTCGGCCAGGCTCTCTGTAATATGCAAGGGCGGGGAGCACTTCTCTCTTCTATAGAAATTTTCTGAGAAAAAGGGACCATAAAATGGTCAGAACATGGCAGGGGCAGTGGGGATTTAACCATTAGCTGGTTATTATTAGAGAAAATGGGGTCCTGCAGATGTCTCCTGACATGAGTGGTATCTTTGTTTAAAAGTTTCATTTTGAGAGCTTTGAGGTCCGTACTGAGGTCAGAGGCCGCCTTGTCACTGGGATCATCGAAATGCAAGTTCAGGTCTCCCAGAACCAAAAAGTTGGGTGACTGGGCTGCCGTCGCTAGTATAGTTTCCAGCAGGGATCCTGTGAACTGTTTTATGTGGCCTGGCGGGCGGTAGATAAGGATTCCTGACATGGAATTAGTAGAGGTGATTTGAATATGAAAACAGGCGCTTTCAGTGTCTAGGATGCCACCATCCTCAATTCTGCAGGTATAGGTGTCTTTATAAATTATAGAGAGACCTCCTCCCTTCCCTTGATCCCTGTGCTGGCTCTGAATGAGGAAACCGCCTGGAAGAGCAATGTTGATATCAAAATCCGAGTTTGGATGCAACCATGTCTCGGTAAGGAAAAGCAGATCCAGGTTGTTTTCTTCAATCAGTAAGTTGATCTCTACTGCATGCTTTGGTAAAGATCTACAGTTCAATAGTGCCATCCCTAGGTCTCTACAGGCCTCCTTATCAAGACTCAGCACTATATGTGAGACTTCTTAGTGGCAGATCGGGACAACATGATTTGGAGAAGGTGTCCTGTCCACGTAAAGGTGAGCAGTGAGGCCTGGGTGCACATCAGAGGGAGTCAAAGGGCTGAAACAGACTGGATCAAAAGAAGCGACGCAGCGATTTAGAGGAACGCAGCCCTATATAGTGTATAAAATTACATGTATATATTTTTTTCCAATAGCAGGAACTTTTTATATTCGCTCAAACGTCCGGAATATAAACTATGCAAGTAGTTCTTTTAAATGGGAGAGTGAACGTGTGTGAAGGGCGAGGTTATTCAACTCCTCATTAAGATAGTATCAATTACCAATCATAACATCTTTCTTTTACTATCTTTTAGATGTAGAGCTTCAGGGTGCATTATGTCCCAGCACGTGGTGGAAAACACACTGGTTACAGAAGGTTGAGCTGCGAATATTCTTTGCAGTCACTCTCTCACTTCCTCTCTCCTTTGGTACAAAAATTACACACAATGTTAACTCCCTTTTATATTACAGGATGTGTTTCACAAATTGGCGTCCCCCCAACACCTCTAAAACTCATCGTTCGAGGATTCTACAAATATGCGTGGCCATCGTAACTTCTGAGAAAGCTGCTTCGACACGTAGTGCACTCCTTTGAAACAGGCCAATGGCACAAGGTAAGCAAAAAAGCTTGTTTCCGAAACAACCATGAGTCATCAGTAAAAGGAGAAAGTGGGTAGTGTGCAGCAGCTTCACTGCGTAGGAATGCACAATTACCTCCAAGCAGTGACAATAGATATGTTACAACAGTCTGAGGGGCAGCCCCTTGCACTACTTTTGTGCCACTTTTAAAATGGGAAAAGTGGTGCAAGGAGCTTCTAAATCTGCCTCTGACTTCCCAGGAAAAACACTCAACTCCGGACTCTGCGAGTCAATGGGGTGCAACAGTATACATACCCAATATTGAGAACACACCGCTGTGCAGTGGGAATGCATGGGATATAGTACTTTGGAAAAATACAGTGCACAGACACCTCCTTACAGTGGAACTTGTTGTAATATAGTATGCTGAGTGTACAAAAGAATAAACCAAAAGTATATGTGTGCATTTGTATGTACTATGCTATTACTAACTATATACTATCTTTCAGATCACTAAACTGGAGGGTGCACTATGAAGCACCACGTCCTTGGACACACAACGGAGGCAAAAGGTGAGCTACGTGTATTTTGCTCCATCTATAACTTTCTACCTCTCACACTTTTAATGTTGTTTTTTCTCTCTTTCTCTCGCTCACTTTCTCACATTGTTTCTCTCTTTCTTTTAAAGTTATGGATGCTGCTGTCCACTCTGACGTGTAGAACCAAAGCTGAGTTCAAGTTGTGATCTCTGTTGGTCACAGTGTTTACACAAGGTAAGCAGAGTGGCCTACATATACAATCCCTCGATTAAATGCATTAGAATTGAAATACCTTATTTACAAGCCCCTTGCCCTCCTTTTTTAATCACTTTCAACATGAGAAAAGTAACACAAAAGTGGTGCAACAGTCTTGTAAATAAGCCCTAAAGAATTTTGTCCTGCATAATGACTTGATCTTTCACCTAATTCTGTCTCATTTCAGAATCAATTTAAAGACCTGTTGATCTGTAATGTAAATCTGACGCAGTAGGCACTTCCATACACACACCGCTTGAATGTGGGCCTATAAGACAAGTGAAATGTATCAGGCACACTGCACACGTAAAAATAAGGAAATATCGTCAAGTGTTACCTTGACTTGTAATGTTTGACCTCATTTATTCACATCGATCTAATTTTAAACACTAATTTTCTTTTTTGTTTTGCAGATTACCTACTGTACTTCTATTGGAGTCCATATCACATTTTGTTTAATATATTGTTTTGTTAAAGTTATGTTTCTAGTTATTTATTGTATTGTTATCTTTAAGTTACATTTCCAGTCGTTTAATGTTGTTTTAATAAAAGTGAATTAAAAACAAGTATATACGTCTTTTTTTTTAGATGGTAGCGGTCCCCAATAGAAATGATATTTATAATTTGAAGTATTAACTCTGAGGCTAACTCTTTACCAGATCTTTACCAGAGTCTATAGCTATGACTAACGGTTCCTATGGAAACATTTTTAAACTCCAGCGCAGTAACTTTTTCCATTACCAACATAGTGTGGTGAACTTCTAACCTCTGTGCTCACGTAAGTGTTCCATGAACTGTTACTATGGTCACAGGCAAAAAGCCGTTTGGGGGTAGGGTTGAAAGGTACTGGCAGTACAAAAACTGTTATATTAACCCTGGATCCTCTACAAGACAAATAGGAAAGCAAAGCAATACAAAACACTGTGTACCATATTTCCAACCCCCTTGCACCATTTTTGCTTCCAAGGCCCCCCACCTACAAAATTAGAAGTGTGTGGGCCTCAACAATGCCCCTCAAGTCCTGGGAGCCACCACCTCCTGGTATTTGTGTATTGTGGGAGGCAGGCTGCGTGGCCCTCCGCCTGGTGCCCTCGAGGGCCCTAGGGACCACCACGCCCGAGGGCAGCCTCCTGCAGTGTCCCTGGGTGCCTACTCCCAGAACACTGCTGTTTGCTTTGACAGGGCGGGAGTCTCATGAATCTCGGCTTCCCATAGCAAAGTTGCTTTGCATTTTGAAAGACAGAGCAGTGAAATCGGTTCCCACTTTCAAAATCCAAAGCAGATTGCTTTTCCATGTGCAAATTAGCATATTCCCTTGTGGAAAAGCAATGCTTGCTCCCAAAGAACGCAGCAAGACTGCGGGACCGTGGGGGCATAGTGGCTCCCTTCACGGTCCTCAACATTTTTTATAAGACCCGGGGGATACGATCCCCAGGAATATTAGAAAGTACTGATAGGGGCTATTTTTTAACCGAAAAAGTAAAAGTTGCGCACCCAGCGCAGCGCTTTGTGTGGCCCCCTGGTGTGCACGCCCTGGATGCATGACTCACAATCTATAGGGTGCGCGACTCCCGTGTCTTTGGTGCACAACTTCCACGCGTTTGGTAGCCGGCATTACTTTTCCACATCAGGAGCTACTAACATGCAGCTCCCAATGTGGAAAAGCAAACTGATTTTGTTTTTGAAAGAGAGAACAGATTTCCTTGCCATGAGAGGGCAAGATGGGCACCCTGGGTCACTGCAAAAGCCGTCCCTCCCATAATACATAAAGCCCCGGGGATTGGTGGTCCCCGGGGCTTTGGAGAACTTACAGCCCCCCTCCCCACCCATGATTTATTTTGTAGCCCCAGGGGGTAAGGGGGCCCTCGAGTGCTCCAGGAGGGGGGCCACATAGTCACCCTCCTACAATACATAAACCCCCGAGCAGTGATGGTCCCCGTGGCTTTGAGGACCTTTGACCTCTCCCCCCACCATTTTCCCCCGAGGCTGGGGGGCCTCTCTGGGCCCCATATAAAATATAATAATTTTGCCCCGGTATTTAACCCCAGGAGACAAATTATTTGAAAAAACTCTGTTTTATTTAATTTATTTTGAGGCACAGTCCACGCACCCTACACGCACCTGCCGTTTTTTTTTTTAAACAAAATTTGGGCCCTGGGGGTCCTTCTGGGACCCTCTAAGCAGGTCTAGAGGGTAAAATTATTTCTAACCTGCCCCCTTTCTCCGTTTTCAACACATATTCCACTGACTTCCTTAGCCTCGCTTCTACCAAGGCACAAAATGGCTGCCAACAGTTCCTGGTTTCAAATGTTTACAGCCACTTGACAGCCAATTAGCATTGAGCATGTAATCGGGACAGTGTACTTATGGTACAATGACAATCCTCGCACAATCCGCGGATCCCCCGTGCTCATTGATATATAAATGACTTTAACTGTCATTTTCTCATGAACTACTGAACAGATTAACACCATTTAAGCAAAAAGGCACAAGTCTGAACCGAGGACTACCAGTTTGCCAAATTTGGTGTAATTCAGTTCAGCCGTTCGGGCTGTAGCCATGGCTAAAGGTCCTATGAGAAATTGCAATGAGAAAATATGTTTTGGGACCCCCTTTTTTCTCGGCCACAGCTTGACGAATTACACCCAAACTTTCAGGAGCGGACTGAGCTGGCCATTAGTTTGGAAAATTTCGAGAAGATTCATCAATCGGCGCCAAAGTTATTGGCAATAGACTGTTGCAGATTTCCTATGCATAATAGGTCCTAACTATAACTACCTACTGGCGCCCACCAGTAGGTAATATATAAATATATATTCACTGAAAAAAACCATAGGTGTCAGGCCTGATATAGTTAGGAATTAGCATTTAAAAAACCTCTGAAATTCACTGACAAAACCATAGGTTTCAGGCCTGATATAATTAGGAATTAGCATTTTAAAAACCTTAGAAATTTCACTCATACAAAACCATTGAAATTCCTCCGATATAGTTAGTTGTACTAACTATATCTTGCGCGCCCGCAATCCACTGCTGATGATGTCACATATTACATAATATATGACATGGTCAGTGACATCACGGATGACATCTCAAATGACATCACTGATGTCATCATCCAGTGAATGTGGTTTACTTTGTTATTTAAATATGTATTATATATATAGTGATTTTACAAAGTTTTTTAAGTGCTAATTCCTAAATATAACGTGGTTTTTTCAGTGACTTTCCAAGGTTTTTTAAAATCCTAATTCCTGAATCAATTTATATATTTTGTATATATTTATTTTTCAACAAACTGCCTTTGTATATTGTAATACATTGACTGTATTCTGTAATATGAAACGGCACAGCTAGTTTTTATGATTTGGATAAAGTTAAACAATATAGTCTACACCTTCAATCAAAATATAAACAGTCAAATTTGTCAATAAATTTTTTTTTTCAACGTGCGTGCAACGTTCGCGCACCTCGTGATTTAAAAAAAAACAAAAAAACTGAGTCCTTCAGAGTCCCCCTGAGAAGGCCTAGGGGGTCAGGGAGTCTCTACCCTGCCCCCTTTTCACGTTCTCCACTATTGTTTTTGACTCAGTTCTGCCTCGAGGGTGCGAGCAAGGTGCGCGCACCACACGATTTTTAAAAAACGTTGCGCGCACGTAAAGTCATGTGACATGAAAACAACACTTTTGATTGGTTTATATGGTTATAGAAGTTTCTTTTCTAGAATCTTGAAAACCCCACCCACTTCCCTCACTATCTCTTTGGTTTCCTGAGAGAAGGATCTCTACTTTGTTCCAGCTTTTTTATATCAAAATGGCAGAACAGCAGCCACAGGATTCCTCTGATTTGGATGACATGGTGGAAGAGCAGCCACGTGCCAAGAAGGTGAAGGAGTCCTTCATTTGGCAATTTCTTACATATCCTGAAGGGCAAAAGAAAGTCTATGCTCCAAAGGTGAAATGCACTATCTGTGGAAGTGTGCTGTCGAGGGGAGACCCTACAAAGAAATATTCATTCAGCATCCACACCATGATGCGGCATGTCAGGAACGTGCATCCAAACAACTATGCACGCGCTTCCACAAGAGCCCTGGCAAGTGAAGTTCCAGCTGCTCTCCCCAGCACCTCATCTGGAGTAGCATCGCCATCCACAAGAGTGCTTGACATCCGGCCAAATTTTGCAAAAGTGCACATTACATGCAATTTCTGCAATGAGATATTGTGCTATGGAGAGCAGAGTGTGGACGTAATAGATATAAAGATTACACAGCACACATGCCGCAGCACTTAATTTTTTTCATTAATTATTTTTGTTCCAGTTGAACAGTTTTTCGTTACCTGTTTATTTTTTTGTTTAAAAAAATCCCCCAAAAATATAAAATTGTTAAAAAAGTACAAAAATAATACAAAACATAAATGACAAAAATACAGTTCTTTTCAGAACTAACTTCACTTCTCCAAGAAGAGCTATATCTCTTATATACTGTGTCATACTTTTTTTGAATGAATGTGTAGTGTATAAATTAATGACTGAAATGACTGAGTGTATGGGAGGAAGCGACTAAGGGAATGAGTGAGGAAAGGGTAGTGTGATGAGTGAGGAAAGGGGAGTCAAAGAGTGACTGAAACAAGGGGACTAAGGGTAGGGGAGTGAGGTAAGTGGAGAGAAACAGTAAGGGGAGGGCAGTAAGGAAAGGAAAGTGAGGGAGAGTGAGAAAAGGGGAGCATGGAACAGAGACAGGGAAGGGTAGGAAGAGATGGAAAGGGAGAAGTAGAGCAGAGTAAAGGGAGTGAAGGTAATAGAAGTGGATTGACGGTGACGGAAGGTGTATGAGGTTGAGAAAATGGGAGTAGGGGAAAGTGAGAGTTGGGGAGTGAGGGAGAGAGAACTGGAGTGAGGGGATGGAGGAAATTAGAAAAGAGGAGTGAGAGAAGGGGAGTAAGGAATGGAGTGAGAGAAGGAGAGCAAGGGGGAGTGAGGAAAAGGGAATGGGAAAGTGAAAGGGTGAGAAATGCAGACAGGATGAAGTGGAGTTTTGGAAGTGGAGTGACGACGGTGAGTGATGGGCAGTGACAGTTAGGGAAGGGGTATGAGGGTGAGGGAAGGGGAAGGGGAATGAGGGAGAAGGAAGAAAATTAAGAGAGAGGGAAAGTGAGTGAGGGAGAGAGGAGGAGTGATAGAAAGAGAGAGGAAAGAAGATTAAGGGTAAAGGGGAGAGAGGGAGAGAGTGAGAGAGAGGGAGAGCAAGGAACAGAGAAGGAGTGAGGCAGTTAGAGTGAGTGAGACAGAGGGTGACAGGGATCGAAACATGGATGAGAAAAAAGTGAGTGAGGGAGTGAACGAAGGGGAGTAAGTGAGATGGAGTGAAGGATTGAGCAAAGAGGAGTAAAGGAAGGAGAGTGAGGGAAGGGGAGTGAGAAAAGCAGAGTGATGGGGAGTAAAGAAAAGGGAGCGGGAAAGTGAAGGGGTGAAAAATACAGATAGGATGAAGTACAGAGGGGGAAAGGGAGTGACAGTTAGGGAAGGAGTATGAGGAAGAGGGAAGATGAATGAGGGAGAAGGAAGAAAATTAAGAGAGAGGGAAAGTGAGTGAGGAAGAGAGGAGAAGTGAGAGAAAGAAAGAGGAAAAGAGTTTAAGGGTAAGGAAGAGAGAGGGACAGAGTGAGAGAGAGGGAGAGCAAGGAACTGAGAAGGAGTGATCCAGTGAGAGGGAGTGACACAGAGGTAGACAGGGAGAGAAAAATGGATGAAAAAAAGTGAGGGAAGGAATAAGCGAAGGGGAGTAAGTGAGATAAAGTGAGGCAGTGAGAAAAGAGAAGTGAAGGAAGGGGAGTGAGGGAAGGTGAATGAGGGAAAAGTACTGAGGGTGAGTGAAAGGCACTAACAATGGGAGAAGGGGTATGAGGGTGACGGAAGGGAAATGAGAGAGAAGGAAGAAGATTAAGAGAGAGGAAAGGGGACTGAGGGATACAGTAGGAGTGAAGGGAACAAATATAGAAAGATAGTAGAGGTGAGGGAGAGAGGGAGAGATTGAGAGAGAAAGAGAGGGAGAGCAAGTGAGTGAGAGGGAGTGAGGCGGTTAGACTCAGTAAGACAGAGGAAGAGAGGGAGAGAAAAATGGAGTGAAGCGGAGTGGGGGACTAAACGAATGGGAGTTAGCAAAACTGAATGAGGAAAGTGAAGTAAGGGAAGAGGAGTGACGGATGGAGTGAGGGAAAGAGAGTAAGGGAGTGAGAGAATGGAAGCAGGTGAAAGAGAATAGGAGTGATGCACAGAGAGGAGAATATGAAGTAGGAGAAGAGGAGTGAGATTGAGTGAAGGGCAGTGACAGGGAGGGATAAAGAAGCATATTAAGAGAATGGAAAAAGGAGTAAGTGACAGAGAAGGATTTATAGAAAGAGAAAGGAAACAAAAGGAAGACTGGTGGAGAGAGAGGGAGACAGTGAGAGAGACAAACAGAGGGAGAGTGAGGGACTGTGAGGGAGTAAGTCAGTTATACTGACTGAGACAGAGGAAGAGACTTACAGATGGATGGAGGAAAGGAGAGTGAGGGAGGGAATAAAGGAAGGGGAGTGAGCGAAATGGAGTCAGGGAGTGAGAGGAGTAGAGTGACTGAAAGTGAGTGAGGGATGGTGTGAAGGAAAGAGAGTGAGGGGGGAGTGAAAAGAGACTGAGGGATAGAGCAAGACAAAGGTAGTAATGGAGGAAGATAGGAAACAGAAGTGAGGGACAGAGAGGGGAAAGAGGTAGTTGGATAACGTGAGTGAGGATGAAGAAAGAGTACTGGTAGTGAGAGAAGGACTGTAAAGGAGAATGAAGTGGAGTAATGAGAATGAGGAAAGATGAGTAAGGTGAGTAAAGGAAGGGTAGTAAGAGAGAGATTAAAGAATGGGAAAGAGAGAAAGAGAAGTGAGAGAGTGATGAAAAAGTATTTTTTGTTTGTTATACTTACCTTATAAATAATGACCAGTTAATAGTCAATTGTTTTTATAAATATAGTATCTGTGGAAGACAAGAAAAATAGAGTTATAATATATATTTCATAATACAAAAGGAAGTAGAAGTGAAGGAAACAGAAAGGGAAAGAAAGAAAGGGTGAGGGAGCGAGAGAGAGGGAGAGAGTGAGAGAGAAAGAGAGGGAGAGGGAGTAACTGACAGGGAGTGAAGTAGTTAGACTGAGTGAGACAGAGGGAGAGAAAAATGGAGTGAAGGAGAGTGAGAGACTAAAGGAATGAGAGTTACCAAAAGGGAATGAGAAAAGGGGAATAAGGGAAGGGTATTGACGGATGGAGTGAGCGAAAGAGAGTGAGGGGAGTGAGGGAATGGGAGCAGGTGAAAGGGAATAGAAGGGATGCAGAGAGAGGAGAACATGAAAAGGGAGAAGAGGACTAAAAGTGAGTGAAGGGCAGTGACAGTGTGGGAAGGGATATAAGGATGTGGGAAGGGGGTGTTGGAAAAAGAAGCATATTAAGAGAAAGGAAAAAGGAGTAAAGTGAGAGAGAAGGATTTATAGAAAGAGAGAGAAAACAAAAGGAAGACTGGTGGAGAGAGAGGGAGACAGTGAGAGAGACAAACAGAGGGAGAGTGAGGGACTGTGAGGAAGTAAGTCAGTTATAGTGACTGAGACAGAGGAAGAGACTTAGAGACGGATGGAAGAGAAGAAAAAATTGAGTTATAATATATATTTCACAATACAAAATAATTTGTACAATATGTTATGTACTTTATTTTGCTGTTCTCAGAATATATTGAATTTCACTGAAAACAGTGAGTTCAATAGTACTCATCATGTAAAAACGGGCAAAAAAAGACAATCAATAAGATTGTCTTTAAAAAACCCATTCAACATTTTCATTAAGAATGTAACAATTAGAAAAAAACATATCTTAAATGTCTATTTCGAACTACAACTTTTTACGTAAGTAAGGACAATTACCAACAATCACAAAGTAACAAAACATTCTTACTTCTTTCTTATACACTCTAAATAAAGTTATGTACAAACATATCCTAACAACATTTACCCGAAATAGTCATTTTTTGATTCGGATACCATTCCTAATGGCCAAATAGTATGTGTGAAATCCTTAGTTTGGAAGTTACTTAATAGTACTCTTAACCGTCTGTTTCCCAACCTTCTGAATCAAAAGCACCAACATCTTTTGGACCATCCAACAATGGTTATACCTCCTCCTGATGCTATTTATCATGTACATAGAACCTTAAACAACTAGCATTCTATCAGAACCTCAACATCATCTGGTATGGCGATGACACTCTGCTCATCCTTTATCTTACCAAGGCGCTGTATACCATTAAAGGAAACCTCTACAAGGAAATTTAAAAAGTGAGCAACATCTCCGACAACTACAACAAATCTAAAACACCTCTGCCTCACTGATGATCAACATCTCCTGTGCTAGCCACATCACCCACTATCTGATACACTTACACTACCTCTACGTCAACTACAAGAATTTTTTGAACCTCATCACCCTCACTCTCAAAGTACTTTTCAACACCAGACGACCCTTTCTTAACAGCAGTAATTTTCCCAGGCCAATTATTTTCCCTAAAATTTGGGTTGTAAAAACACTAGGTAAGAATTTGGTAAGTCATAAGGCAAACGCTGTTTAAAAATCAATTGAGTATCAATAAAATGAGTCCAGCTTTTCATACATTTTAAATAAGCTGTGTAATGTCCTGATGTTGTAGAAGGACCATCATGGAAAATAATTGCTACAGTTACAAAGTTTTTCCTGATATTGATAGTTGAGAAGCCACAACATTTTTTATTAAAGTTGTCAGTTTTCTTTCATCAGGTCTGCATCGTTGCAGCATTAAAATTACATACTGTCCATATCTTTGTATAAAAATGTTGATAACATTTGAGAGTTACATTGGGTACAGACCATATTTTGATTTACTTCTCTAAGTAGATTATTAAAAGGCACTGATTTGCAGTTTGGTAGAGTCAAATATATAAATCTTTCAGTGTCTATTTCAGTACTACTTGAAAACGAACAATTGTCACAGTCATGTTGACATTCATAAGAAAGGCCAAAAAGATTTTCAATTTCTACACCTTCATCTTACAATACAACAAGCATATACATTAGAAATTCCTGACAATCTTGCTGAATATTCTGTGAAAATTGATTTAAACCAGAACATATGTCTAAAACATTTCGAATATCAGAACCACTTTCTATTTTAGTTTTATCACTACTACCTTTTTCAAACACAGAATCCAACAAACAACAAAATCTTTTGTCCCGATTTTCAACAATTAGTAAAGTTTCAAGAAAAAAACAACATTAACCACTACATTAGCATAGCAGTTGACACCAGAACTGTTTTCAAACTGAAAACTAACAACCTCTTCAATATAATCCTTTTCTTTTTGCTTACTGTCACTGGTTCATCTAGTTTTTTTCTTTTCTTTGCGACCTCGCTACAATTTTTCTCATATCTTCTTTTTCGACTTACCACACGCTTTTCAAATATATTAGGTAAATTTGGAGCATGTTCTCTTCGTAACCTATTATACTCTCTAACACAATTTACATCTGCACTAATCTTTGTGTCATCAAAATCAATCAGGTATAATCCAGATAAAGTTATGAGTCGAGATAAAGCAACATATGCCATACTCTCTTTAAACACAGGGCCTGATTCACAAAACGAACTTAAGACAAAATCCTAAACTTACTACAATTTGGTATTCACAGAATGCACTTACTACTATTTGGTATTCACAGAATGCACTTACTACTTTCGGGATTCACAGAATGAACTTACTACTTCCGCGATTCACGGAATGAACTTACTACTTTCGGGATTCACAGAATAGACTTACGACTACTAACTTTACGTCCGCCGCCGGGCCGTAATTTACGCCACCGGGCCGTATTTTAAGGCACTTTGGCGGAATTAACGGCATATTATCGTACATTACGATTACGGGCCGTAAATTACGATTACGGGCCGTAAATTGCGATTGCTGGCCGTTGGTCATGTTAGCCAAGGGAAAACACCTGGCCAAGGTCCACCCATCCCCCAACATGGATCAGCTGACACACAGCAGCAAATCCCAGCCAACAGCTCCATTTTGCCATGGTGTATGCTGCCACTGCCTACCATCCCCCACCACGCTCCAGCTGATGCCAATTAACACTAATTGACTAGTACCACACAACACATAAAAGCAGCACACAGTGAAGGAACAGGTTTGGCTATAGAGAGACTGTTACTACAACGCTCCCAGTGCCAGAGAACATGGAGATGAGACGGAAAAAAAATCACAGCAGAGGAGACCACCATGCTTGTGGAATACATAGTAAGGCACCACAAGCGCCTACATGGGCTACCACCATACTGCACCAGTGGGGCACAGAAGCAAGAACTATGGCAGCAGATAGCCACTGCTGTCTCAGCCCTGGGGGTGGAGAGGCGAACAGTACATTAAATAAAGTTGGCAGGACGAAAAGCAGAGGGTGAAGGAGAAATACTCCAGGATAGAACTGAGCAGAGTCCTCCCTGCTGCATGCCCTGGACCCCGCATCCGGCTCACCCCACTGGAGGAGGATATCCTAACAACAATACACCCCCACTTGGTCCATGGGCTGCCTGTTAGTGACGTCCGCTACATGGTACCAGGTAAGTGGAATGAAAAGAAAAAGTGCATGAAGAGATTGTCTGTGTTACACTGTCATAGTGATCATGGAAATTGTCCAAAGTGCATATAAATATATGGTTAGTCAGAGACTCATGTGTCACCCACTACGTAGCACCACAAGTCCCAGAATCCTTTGCATCAGAAAAGGCTAATACCCCCCACCCTATTAAAAACATGTGCACAGTACTGATGCCATACATACACAACCCAGCTAATTCAATAACTGTACATATTGACTGAAAATGTGCAATGACAAATGGAAATTTAAAATAAAGTTAAATAAATAAATTAGCTAAAGACAAACATTAGCAGGGAAGCGCCAGTACCAATGTGACATGCAATTCAACCCTTGCGCAAACACGGATGTGTCGTGTATATATGGTGGTGCACTGTGGTGCAGGGATAGACAGATGTGTGTTGAATCTGATGGTGTCTAGGGGGGGCTTTGCTGAAGTTGTGTCGCAAGAGCGTTGCAACTCCAACAATGTCCATGCACTGCCCATACCTAACGTGCTGTGCCACTCCTTACGTCTACTTCAAGCAGGCGTAAGGTTGCGTCGCAGCGGCCTCTGATAAGTGATACTGTGAAATCATGTAGATTACACTGACTCACTTGGACGCAGCATATCCCAAAGGAGTGCACACCCTGCCTACCTCCAAGCTGACGTTGCGCAGGACCTCACAACATGATGATTCACCATAGTAGCGTTACGTTGCGAATAATCCTAAATGTGTTGGTTGTACACCACCGTTGTGTCACAGAAGTGATGCAACAACAGTATAAATTCTTTTTCTAGGGGGTTGTAAACCTGCCACAAAATCTCCAAAAAGTACATCACCCTGAGACAGCCTAAATCACAAAGCAGATGGTGAGAGTATCCTCTGATGTAAATATGTCCAACACATATCCTGTTGTCCAATTTGCACTCTGCCACGCCATTACATCCCCAACACACCACTGCTCCTACCTGCCCCGTCTGCGGCAGTTCCGCGCAATACTGTTATCACACAGAAGATATGGGCAAATCCCCGAAACGTTACACAAGCACATTTCCCATTTGTCAACTTTTCTCTCTTCTCACCCATTGACACATTCAGCCAGAGCACAGATAACTGCAGTAACAGAGGTCACCGCATCGCATAGGAGGAATCGGCAATGTACCGAGGAAGGCATGTCAACCACACAAACTGGTAAGTCAAAGTGGACAGGAGATGGTCAAAATGCATTCATCGTCAGAAGACGACAGAGGGACAAATAGTGCCCAGCTATGTAAGTCAACCAATTATGCTACATTTGCTGCATTACAATTGGAGTTGTCAATGGACATTCACCTTTAACATATGACAAATCATAAAATGTCTTGGCTCATCATACCTTTGTAAATGTGGTACACAACATGTATTACACCAACAGACCCAGAACGGGGGAAAACAAACCTGTAATCGAGGGCCATAACAAGTCAAAAGGGTGTACACACCATATTGTAATAGTGTTTGTAGACCTAATCAAGAAATAGCATTTGCACCGATACGGAAATGAAGACCAAACAGTGAGATACTAGTCTCTGTAGTATTGACAATGCATACACTGTCCAACTTCTAATCTTTCATACATAACTTATTCTGCACAGTCCACACAGCTGTTCATGTACTGCGTACTTCGGATGGATAATTTCCGGACATCAACAAAACACGATAGTGGATTTACCTCTGGATTTGTAGGCATGTCATTGTGACATAGGTAGCATCAAGGTAGTGGGCCCAATCTAAGTTATATGTGGGATCACTCATTACATAATGTATGACACACTTCTGCAACGGTGGTGACCATGACTGCTTGTGCCAGTCCTGTGCCAGAAATTGAATGCATCACATGTGGCAGCAGGAATGTAAAGTTGCTAAACAAACTTATCATTGGAGGTACAATGTGGTCCTCCCAGAACCCCAGACGCCCACTGACTTCTGCTACTAGGTTGGACTTGACATCTGTCCAGGGACCACCTACTGCTCCGGTGCAGGGCCACGGTAAGTCAAGCTTGCTGAATGCTTATTAATTGTGCCTTTCACCTCCACCGTATGTGTTGTACAACACTGTTATCCTGCATCACAATATGCTCACATAGGGCATTTGAACACATGGCCAATCAGACCCTGGTGGCAAATGAGATGCTGACACAAAATGTATGCCAAGTGTGTGCACAATGGACATACAATAGAACAATGTGTCATAAGAAACGTCCACAACACAACAGGCTTGCAATTCAATGATATGCTAAATCCCTAGCAAAATTAACATGGTCAAATCCATATGAAATTGGTATGGCTGAGGCACACACTGGTGCCAGTTGTGTACCTGCGAGATGGGTGTAGGGGCTGCTAAGGTGAATCTTCATGCAGATACACCTGCAAAATGATTTGGCTGAAGAGCAACAGGATAATCCAGTGCAGGTGGGAAGATTCAAATCTTCTCACCTCATCTGCAATGTGTGATCTAAACCAAATGTTGTCTTCTGCTTGCCTCCCTTCTACCATATTCACATGTATAGGTGAGTGTATGAAATATGAGGTTTGGATGTCTGCTGCACATGACACTATCTGTTGTCATGTAAGTAGCACCATGATATTGGAAATGGAGCATGGGAACAGAGAACACTCAAAGGATGGACATTAGAAATCTGTGTTCTCTCATTCAAAAATGAGCTGTGTGACCTCATGGGTAGGGAAGCACAAATGGGCAACATCAGGCCCCTGACAACTGCACATCTCACACATGAACTCCTTTCTGACTTGTCAACAGACAACATTACACCCATGAAAAAAGTCAGTCACAATGGTAAGGGTGATATCAGTAACCTTCTCATACAAGTTCGTCAGTTGATGTGTCATCTTATTGATGTCAGTGCTGCATGGCTGTAAGCTTGCAAATGCTGCTTGTGAGCAGGTGCCCACATGTTAAGTCAATGAGCTACACATGCTGCACATCGTCCTTGATTATCCACAAATGGTTAATGAGAATGTAATTTGATCTCATAGCTACAATCTGTTGTACTAAAATATGGACATGTATTTCTCATCACAGGTGCTGACAGGATGAGACCACTGCAGCGGACACCATCCCGGGGGATGCATGACATCCTGGCTGCAGCTGTGAAACTGTTGCGCACCTGTCCCTCAGGTAAATCGGGCATGAGGAGTGTCAACAGCTTAGATTACAAAGCCATTACAGAGATTGAGATCCCCTTCTACATGGAATCAACAGTTGTTGATTACAAAGTGAAATACAGACCAGGAGTGACACATATGCATGTCTGTCATGTGGTGAGGCAGATCGTTGAGAATGTTGTTTCTACCCTCTACAGCTATGTCTACAACAACTATGATGTTACAGGTGCAGCAGGATACACCAGGAGGGAATGCAAAGGGACAGAGAGTTGGGGTTGGAGCTGGTGAGTTTGCTAGTATCATGTAGATCTCCGTGTAACACCTCAGGGCTATGGTGTGAGCGGCCATTTGTGGTGGTACCCTAACCTGATCACATGATCCTCATCTGCTGATGCAAAGTGCAGTAAATACAACCCTGGTGTTGCTGCACATGTAATACCTGGTCAATCACCAATACAGTTGCAACCTCTGTGTTTCAGATGATGCTGAGGGAGAGGCTGACAGACCGACAACCAGTGCTGGCCGACGGGAAATCCGAGGTGAGAATCCTCTGATCCTCGAGGCAGCAATGTCGGCTGCATCTCATGCCCAAGAGGAGGAGGATCAAGATCAAGAGGACGATGACTTTGAGGAGGATGATGAGTACATTTCCATTGACTCCGGGGATGACAATACTGACGTCCCGGCCTCACATCCTATGACAAGCAATGCCCGTCTGCCTCCTCTCAAACCATCAATACCATGGCATATATCAAACCAGCCACGGCTCCCACACATCCACTCACAGACATCACTCACTCACAGCCCTCACGTCCGGGCCCGACATGGTGGTTCCCCTACCCACTCTTCCCTACACAGTTTATCCTGTCCATTCTCTCCACCAAATGTGGGAAGTACCAGCCCTGTTGTGGACCTGGTATCCCCTGGGCACCCTTCTCCTGCCCACAGAATTCTACCTGCCACCCCCCCTGTTGTTGGACCTGCTCATCTCATCCCTGGCAGACACCAGCAAAGGGGGTCTGCACGTGACGATGGTGGCCAGTGGGAGCAGGACTTCTTCCGACAGCAGGCAGATGTGAGGCAGGACATTCGGGCCATAGGGGCTACCCTGTCTGACATTTCTGGGTCCCTGCAGGACATGGCCCAATTCCCTCAGGTGGTGGACAGGGTGGGCCAAGCTTTGGATAGGATGGATAGCACTTGGCAGGAAATGTCTAGAAATATGAGAGACCTGATATCCATCCAAAGGGAAGAGAGTGCAAGACACTATGCTTTGGCCATGAAGATGATGGAGGGCATGGTGAGAGTGATCCAAAGTCTACCTTCACGGCCAACACAGGGAGGGGAACAATCATGTCGGCCTGTAGGACAGCACATCCCCACACCTGTAACACCAACTGCACAGCACCACAGCCAAGGTACACAAACACACCCGCACCCTGAACAGGCACGCCCACCACCCCCACTACCTGGCCAAACACCACAAACCTCTGGATTGTCACTCTCCCCACTCCCACTACCTGGCCAAACACCACCAACTACTGGACTGTCACTCCCACCACCCCCACTACCTGCCCAAACACTACCAACCACTGGACTGTCACTCCCACCACCCCCACTACCTGCCCAAACACTACCAACCACTGGACTGTCACTCCCACCACCCCCACTACCTGCCCAAACACCACCAACCTCTGGACTGTCACTCCCACCACTCCCACTACCTGCCCAAACACCACCAACCTGTGCACAGCCACTTCAACCACCTGAACAACCAGCCCTTGTCCAGCCACAGACACCTAATGTGCAGACACCATCGGCACCTGCACCTCTTGATCAGCCTGGACAACACCCACAGACACGAAGGCGACAACCTCAACCTCACCCCTCACCGCGTTCCTCCCCCCACTATTGCGGAAATGCAAACATGACCGCCATTGACATGGCCAATTTGTTTTGGGCTCCTTAGGAGTATTTTGACAATAAATATCTACTAAAGTAATATCCTGTTGTGTACCATGTTCCTTCTGACGATGTAGGCATGTGTGTGTGTGTGTGTGTGAGACAGGTACAAGTGTAACACATCATAGCAACACGTTGTAATGTGCATAGCATATGACTTACTAAATATGTGTCTATATTTTGGAATAGACATTCAAAATGAAGTCAAACTAGTAAGACAAAGTATAATTCTGCAAAGTTATTTATGTAGGGACACAAACAAACCGTCCGTTTGGAAGGGAGAAAGGAAAACAAATGATGATCTTAATGCCGAAGGAGAAGGGAACTTGGATTTGGGTGGGGCAAAACAAATATAATACGTCAGGTAGCGTCATGGGAACCAGTCTATTCACAAGGGGAAAAAGAAATCTTTGTCCAAAACAATGTCTCAGTCCAACAGTCGAGTGTCTTTCTGGTCATCCTCCAGGACCACAATGTCTATATCCTCAGGGTCGGACACATCCACACGGCTGGCTGATGCAGGAACAGGCACCACACGGGAATGTGACACACGAGGAGTATGGGGGGAAACAGTGTGGGGCAACGGACAGGGGGACACATTGACAGTGGTATGGGAAGGCACTTGGGAGATGAAAGACATAATGGCTGTGTTCAGGGACTGGACTTGGGTGCCGAGGTTGTCCATAGATCGGACTAGGTCCATGTTCAGGGACTGGACTTGGGTGCCGAGGTTGTCCATAGATCGGACTATGTGCGCTTGCATCGAGCGTATCTCCAGACACACCTGTAGCAAGATGTGAGCGGACATGTCAGGTTGACCCTCGACCATCCAACTTAAGTCCCCTGGCAAAGCCACAGGAGGAACAGCACTGGCACTGGGGGGGGACCTAGAAGGGATGTGCTGCCTCAGGTCCGGAGCGGATGGGTTCGGCTTGGCGGCTACGAGGAGGGGGACAGATATCAGGGGATTGAGCTGGAGCCCCCGATGGCATGGGGGACTCTAGAGGTAGGGAGGGGCAGATGGCAGGCCCAGATTGAACGTTGGCCTGCCCCGGGGACACCTCATCGTGACCCACTGGTGATGTATGTGTGGGTGAGTGGCTATCCCCCGCATCATGGTCCGAGGTGTCCGGTCCTTCACCCCCCCTTCAATGTCCACAGCCTCCACCCGGGACATAGTACCAGTGTCGTGTTCTTCTTCATCCCGGGTGGGTGAAACCCCCTGGCCTGCAGATGTTGAGGGCCCCTCCTCCTCCTCCTCCTCTCCTTCATCGCTGGTAGAAAGAGGGTTAAGCCGCCGCAGAACTGATGGTCTCCTTCCCCAGACTTGTTCCTGCGGATCTCCTGTCTCACCAACCGTGCCTGCAGAAGTGTAAGCAAAATCTTGATGTGGTGGTTGTTCCATGCATGATGCTACACATACATAGAATAGACTAGTTCCGAATTTGTTTATCTCTGATCACACTGTACAGTTATCAGGGGGCGATTTACAACTTCTGGCGCATCTCCGCTAATTAGCAGAGGTGTGTCTGATGAGTTGCAACGCATCAGCCCACCCGTGCGTCACCCCTGATGGACCGCATGTACAAAGCGGCACACCGTGGCGCTTGGGTGGGCAGATGTGTGATGCATCCCCGGTGGAATAGCCGGGCTTTGCTGGAGTGGCGTGGCAAGTGCGAACCCGCCTCCAGCAAGGCTCGGGGGTGCACGATCGCTAACATGCTGCGGAAATCCTTACACCTGCTTCAAGCAGGTGTGTAGCTTTGACTCCGCTTGGCCCTAATAGTGACTGAGTGAAATCTTGTAGTTTCACTTAGCCACTTTTAGGATGCGATCCTGCACCGTATGTGTCACATTGTAATAATCCAGCAGCATGGCGCTTTGTGTGCTCCGCCGCTGCATCACTAAAGTGACCCAATGGCGGTGCAAAGAGGCGCAAGTGCCTTGTTGATCTGCCCATCAGTCCTTATGGACTAAATGGTGGTTGGGAGCACACTGCCTCACAGTCCCAGCACAGTTTGCCCCTTTGCATCCTGGTAAATGCTGTGTACAGTACTAACTAACTCCTGAATCATCTGTGTTTGCTGGGAATGCTGCCAAGTTCCTCTCAGGTCACAGTAACACTCACAGGCACACAGCAAACCCAGAAGATTTACTTTGCTCTTTCTGAAACTGCTGCTCTCTACTGATGTAGCGCTCATTCCACGAACACGTGTCTAGGGATATACAGCAAAGTCAGCAGCAAATTTGGTGTATGACTCCAGATTATTCCAAAGTAAGTTTGGAATGTGTACTGCATTTACCAGGATGCAAAGGGACAAACCGTGCTGGGACTGTGAGGCAGTGTGCTTCCAACCCCCATTCTGTCCATGCCCTTACATTACATGTATGCACACTGTCATATACTGATTTGAGTTTGAAATGGACATCTCATGTGTATTATTGTGGCTTGCGCAACTGCATTAGCCAAACCTCAACCTTGGCATTGTTGTGATCTGTGTGTCGTGTCACTGCTGCATGTGCCAGTTCAACTACAAGTCCTCCAGAGGAGAACATGAAGAGTCCAGATATGATAGATATTGGCCATTGATATGGATTTGCAGCTATTTAACGTCTGGACAAGTGTCATCTGCTTTGTAGCATTGTATGGGACAAGACAAATGTGGGTCACACATCCACGTGGGGTCTGAAGTACTCCTCTAGCTACATTGTGTGTCTAGCCTTTTGATGTCCCCACACATCTCCGGACAATCCAGTGCCACGTAGTGGCTTACTTGACTAACAAGGTAGTGCAGTAGACCGCTGAACAGTGGTGGGCGGTTGTGACAGCTACCTGTACATGTAAAATGTCATACAGGCCACTGAGGGTGAGACGTCTGTCAGTGGACACACCTTGCAAACCTATGAAAACTTGTGAGTGATGCAAGGATCTCAAAATCTGTCTTGACTCCAAGGCACATGATGATCTGTCACAATTGGAACACAGCGCTACAGGTGCAATGCTAATCACAACATCCAATCCCCTATGGCCTGCCATGTGCAGACTGGACGGTCTCTGTACCATCGCTCCTCCAATGCACATATCCGTCATGATTGACTTGGTTCAATTGTAGTGGTGCTGGCAGAGCAGAATTCAATATGGATGCATGAGTGTGGCTCATTTTCCCAGATGTCATGAGAATACTGCGACTCCCAAAATGCACTCTGGCCTGTATAGTCCATATGCCACAGTGTGCTTCTTGAAACTTGGTGACTGCTGCTTGGACATGGAATTGGCCAATGGAGGCATGGGACACACAATGGTACAGCACTGTTTCACTCACATCATACTCCCAGACTCATATTGCATATGATGTGCTTACTAAGTCTATGCTGCTCGTGCTCCTTCAGCTGAGCATGGAGGGTCGGCCACGCTGCTCGCAGGACCCTCCTGTACAGTGGTGAGAGGCGAGGAATGATGTACATGGTGCTGGGAGGACAGGCCAGCCAGCTCCGTAGCCTTGTGACGGGCCCACCGCTTCAGGTCCTCCCAGCGCATGCGGCACGCCCTAGCCCTCCTGGTGGCCACTCCCACTGCACTGCAGCGCTCGGCGATGTTGGCCCATAGCCTGCCCCGGGCTGCAGTGCTCAGCTGGTGCTCAGGGTCCCCATATAGCTGAGGGAATTTCTCCAACATCCCCTCCACCAAGATGTCCAATTCCCTGTCTGAGAAAGGGGGTGCTCTCTTCTCATATTCCTCAGCCATTATGGGGAAATAGGTCAGATGAGAGCAGCAGGATGCCTGAGGATCTGATCAGTGATAGAGGAAGACTCAGAATGACCACAAAATGGCTGCCAAGTACTTCCTGTGATGAATTTCCTGTCTCCCACTTCATGTATTACCTTTCCTGTAAGAAATGATGTGGTCTAGTTTATTTTCGTAATTTACGGCCCGAATTCGTAGTTTCCGGTTCCGGGGCGTCGATTACGCGCACGCGCATTACGATGCGACACCGGAAGTTACGATTTTGCGCCGTAACTTGCGAAAATGACCCGGAACACATTATATCATACAGGAAATGGTATGCAGGTAGTGGGAGACAAGAAATATATCACAGGAAGTATTTTGCAGCCATTTTGTATTCATCCTGGGCCATCCACATTCAGTAAACAAATCCACTGCCATACTGTTGTTCTGATGTAGGGGAAAGTGAAATGACAATGCAGGTGTGATTCATGAATATGTATCAAAAGGGGGAACAGATCATTTCATGTCATTTATGCACTGACAGGGGGTAGGGGGCTGACAACATCCATCCCACTTTCCTATTCTCATACTTTGCATTATGGGACATGTAGTTCATATTGAGTACTCAGTATCAGAGTTGAATGAAGTGTTATGTAACATTGGTGTGGAGAAGTGTGGATATGTCAGATACATATGGGGGCAGCTATACGACCCCTGTGTGCCCCAATTGCGCCACAGTAGTGTAACTTTAGTGGCGCAGCAGCGCTAAGCCAACTCCATGCTGTGGGGTATCTTCAACGTGACGCATCTGTGAAATGTGTCATATTGTAAGGCCCTGCACCGCAGTTGTGCCTTCCTGCACAGGGGGGGGGGCCTTCCAGCACACAAACGCCTCCGAACAGTGGCACCGTGAAATGTACAAAATTACACTCAGTCATTTTCATGGCCATGATGCGTCACAACCCTGCGCCTGCTTGTAGGAGGCCTAAGAATTGATGCAGCATGTTAGGCATCAGCTCGCCGCTTGCCTTGCTGGAGCTGCGTTGTGCTTGCGACCCAACTCCACTGGTGCTTCACCTTTATGACAGCATATGCTTCACGCTTCTGTCTATACTTGGCCCACAGCGCAGAGCTTTGTAAATGCGGCACAGCTATGATGGCGCAAGGGATGTCTGCTGTGAGGCACAATTATTGGGGCATCCCTGCTGATATGCAGAGATGCAACTCTTATTGTAAATCTGACCCATGGTGCATGATTCTCCCATGACATCATCACTCACATTATGTGCCCATCATTTGTGGGGGAGTCAATTCTGTAGTGGTCATAGGCCTGAGTATACAACCTTTTGTGATTTGGTGACCCATCCTTATGAGGTCCAGGTATGTCTCTCAGGACATGTATTGTATGTCATCAGCGTGAATAGTTTGTTTGAGGGATGTCCACTACGCTGATCGCTGACATGGGCACGTGACCTGAGGCACAATCCACCTTTTGACTTCTGTCAGCAGCTGTGATTTGCATGCAGTTAGTGTGGTTTGCAAAGTCGTCTCAGGGTTGGATTTATGGACACTGTTGTGTCCGTCCACATTTCATCATTGACAACAGACAGCAAACCACATATTGTCCGTGACACTACAGGTTGCTCATGCGAAATACATGGCAACGAGCTGATCACGGACTTGCATGCCCTGACGTCGGTCATGTGCAATAGCCCGGTCTCCCACATTCAGAGCTAGTCGAGGTTCGAGAGGCATGTGTAAGCCATGCATTAGAGCAATGTTGTGCAAAACACAACAGGCTAGTATGATCTTGCACACAACTGCTGGGGAGTACAGAAGCACACCCCCTGTACGGTCGAGACATCTGAATCGCGACTTCAACAGACCAAAAGTGCGCTCGATGAGGGCTCGAGTACGTATGTGTGCCCTATTGTACCTACGCTGAGGTACAGTGTTAGCACGCCTGTAAGGGGTGAGGAGATGTGGAGAGAGTGCAAACCCAGCATCGCCTAAGGAGGGAAGAAAGGGCAGTTGTTAACATTTCACTCTTTGACTTTCACAGAACATGATCTATACGTTCATACATGCAGTGTCTGTTGGGCCATGTTTCTTATTGTACAATCGTTACTATTGGGGGGCATTCAGACATTTCAATGACGCATATCACTCATTTTCAGTGCTTGGTACTTACCCAGTAGCCACATGTTACCAAATTCTCCAGCAGCCATACGCCGAGCAAGAGGTGACATGCGGAATATGAAGCTGTCATGTGTACTGCCTGGGAACACTGCATGCACATTGATGAACCTTCCACTGGCATCACAGACTGCTTGAACATTGATGGAATACCATCTGTGTCTGTTGCAGAAGATGTGCGCAATGTGGCGTGGTGGCTGAAGGGCCACATGGGTGCAATCAATTGCACCCAGCACACGTTGGAATTGTGCAAGGGGATAGAAATCTCTTGCTGCCCTTTGTCTCATGGCCAGTGTATATGGCATTTTGATGTAGTTGGGGGCTCTATCAGTGATGCATCTCAGTACCTGAAGCAGGCACCGCGACTGGCTCGCCTGGGAAATGCCCACATGGTCACTGGTGACCATTTGGAAGGACCCAGTAGCAAAGAAGTGGGGGGCAGAAAGGATCTTGAGGTATGCTGGTATTGCATGTGAGCAGCAGGTCACAGAGTCAAGTTCCTGCTCCCACTCACATACCATTTCCATGATTACTTCAGGTAGGAAACGGTACCTGGCCCTTACATCCTGGCTGGACATTCCAAATAGGTTGATCCTTTACCTGTAGATCCTCTCTGCTCTCCTCAAGTAGTTTTGCCGCATGGTAAGAGGTAGTGCTACAAACACATTCAGTGACATCCTGAAAAGGGATTGTTTGTGTCTGCTCTGCATTCATACATGCTGCAGGGCTGGGATTGGCTGCTGTGTGTCAGCTGATCCATGTTGGGGGATGGGTGGACCTTGGCCAGGTGTTTCCCCTTGGCAAATATGACCAACGGCCCGTAATCGTAATTTACGGCCCGTAATCGTAATTTACGGCCCGTAATCGTAATTTATGATAATATGCTGTTAATTCCGCCAAAGTGCCGTAAAATACGGCCCAGTGGCGTAAATTACACCCCGGCGGCGGACGTAAAGTTAGTAATCATAAGTCTATTCTGTGAATCCCGAAAGTAGTAAGTTCACTCTGTGAATCCCGGAAGTAGTAAGTTCATTCTGTGAATCCCGTAAGTAGTAAGTGCATTCTGTGAATACCAAATAGTAGTAAGTGCATTCTGTGAATACCAAATTGTAGTAAGTTTAGGATTTTGTCTTAAGTTCGTTCTTTGAATCGGGCCCACAGTTCTTCCAATATTCGCCAAAGCACTATCTACACTTAAACCTTGAGATTTATGAATAGTCACCGCATATGCCAAACAAACAGGAAACTGTTTTCGGCGGACATATACGTCTTTTGTTGTACTTCTTCAATTTCATCAAATTTGATTTTTGAAAATTCAATGTCATCTCTATTTGGATAATTCCCAAAATCAACAACATTACCCATTGCTCCATTTATTAAACCTCTTTCCACATGCAAATTACGTCGTAAAATTATCCGACAATTTATACATGCATCTAGATTTTTTTCTAAACCAGCAGTTTTAGATATTTATTTTTCTAAAGAATCCAATTTTGACTTCAACTTTTCAGACAAAATAATAGTAGCTCCTTCATGCTCTAGTCTATCAAAAGCTTCCAGTTTTATAATTTCTTGATTTTCTAACTTTAGCATTTTTTCATTAAATATTGAACATTCTTGCAGAGTTGGCATCAAGCATATCACTGATTTCTTTTCTGCAATTTTTCTATATATATTCTCTGGGAGAATATTTTCGTCTGGAAACAAATTTGTAAGTAATCGTGCCTGTAAAGCTTCTTTGCCGTGTTCACTCACTTTTCCAATTCTTATATCTTCAAGAATACTTTTATATTTAGCGTCCTTTGCCTGTCGCATATTTGTAATGAGTTCTGAATATTCGAAATATGACCAAATATTTACATTTCCAATGCTTCCCAGGCTCTTTCTGGTGTCTTCATGTGTAACTGTTTTAAATACAGGCTGTCCTTTCACAGGCGTTAGTTGTAGTAGATCTCCAAAAACAATGACGTGTTTGCCTCCAAATAACACATCATACTCTGTTTTAAGGATTTGTTGCATTCTTAAATGCACAAAGGCAAGCATTAAATTTGATACCATGCTTACCTCATCAATAATGAGAAGTTGAATTTTTTCAAGACTCTAGAAATTTCACAACAAGCTTCTCCAGATAGCTCGTGGTATTCTAATTTATTTTCATGCTCTACTGGCAGCATCAATAAACAATGTAAAGTAATCCCTTTAATGTTATGTGCTGCCAACCCAGTTGGAGCAGTAACAACACAAGAGAGTGACGACGCAGTTCCTTTCTGTAGATACGTTGCAATTGCTTTAATTAGAAAAAGTTTTCCAGTTCCTGCTTCTCCACTCACGTACAGTCGGACAGGTTTAAATGACGTACATGAGCACTCTTTTTTCTCGTGATATAAACCATGCTCAATCTGTTCAGTCACTTGATCATATGTTTGTTTTTGCTCAACATTTAGTTGTTTTTCCAATTCTTCCAAGTTTATTACAAACTTTGAGCTTGTTGCATTGATGTTTCCACCTCATCCATGGCAGTCTCTGCTTCATTTTGAATAATTGGTTCTCCTAGTGGATCCTGACTCAACGAAGGAGAACTTTAACTGTCTTGAGAACTGTCTCTAGCAATATCTGCTGCAATTGTAGCTTCTTGCTGTATTTCGTCGTTCAATATTTTCAGATAATTAGTAAAAGCACGACATTCTATAGTATTTTTAGTTGCGTTGAATGAATTTTTATAACTGTCAAAATCTCCAAGTAGTTCCAGTTCTGTTCGCCATGGCTTAAAGAGTTGCAAAAGTGCTAAATAGTAAAAATCCCTTTTGTCAGCAGTTTCGCAACTCAGTTTTCGATGATTATTCAAATATCCTTTGCTTTGTTTCACTAAACATCCTTCAGATCCAATCACAGCATATACTCCTTTATTGATATCTTTTGTAATATTCTTCTTAAAAGTATTGCTTTGCAGTACTTCATAGAGACAAACGTTCTCAAGATGATTACTTCTATTTGGATAGTATGTATCCAACATATTTGTCTTCAAAATATCTGTACTGTCAGGTTCTCTCTCTGCTAAATACTCAATTTCTTGTACAGATTTAAAAACTCGGTTTCGTGTTCTTGCAAGATCTAAACTCACCCAAATGATTGTTCTAGATTTGGAGTATAGACTTGCAGATGATAAACGATCTGAACATTCATATGCTCCGATTTCTCAATGAGACAACATCTTCAAACTGTAGCTGTACAATTTCTTACTTAGGCTCTTTTCATGAGAAATTTCTTCTCACATTTCCGTTAGTTCCGTCTTTTCAGATTTAGTAATGTAAGATGTTACATATCGAGCCACAGTAATCGAGTTGTCTGCAACATATTGAATATCCATATTAGCATTCCACATGAACAAAATGACTGGGTTATAGTCATTTATGTATTTTGACTCTTCATTTCTTCTTAAGTTGTAGGTATTTTTCAGTGATTTTCTTGTGACATTATGTCGCAAAGATGACATAAAATTGTTCACTCTTCCTTTTGATAATACTGGACGTGGAAATGCAAATCGACATTTTGTGTAGAACTTATCCTTAGATTTGTACGTTCGACTACAGTATTTTCCACAACGATGGGTTTGAAACCGTAAGACTTGATGTCTTAAATTCTTTTCTACTGAACTTTTGGGTACAGCACATGTAGAATATGTATGTGAGAAGCACCTCTTGCTTGATACTCCTTTCTACAAAAGAAATCCAGAACCTCTCCAAGAGGAGCATTTTTTTTGTTAGTGATGCAAGACATCATAGCTTCAAATCTATGATTAAACTACCTGCAAACATTAACTGGATCCAAAGATCACTGTTCTCCAGGTGTCTTGTATTCTATATTTTCTATGTTAGCATTTGCCTCTCGAAGAAATTGAAGTAAATCTTCCAAAGCATACACTGCAAAGCTTAGAGTAAGGAACCATGTAGGAGTTCCCAAGTTTCTTAGCATAAATTTCAATTCCCCATGACAACGGTACCAATACTCATTAGTACCACGCTGACATGCCATGAGATTAATTAGGTGAGATTCCAAAACAGTATCTTTCTGTTGGACTTTATCCATAAAATCCTTTGCCGAAACATTTTGCAAATGAACTCCACTTTTTAGTAAATGGTTCACTGCATAAGAAAGTCCAGACAAGTCACTCTCCAACAGCAGATGAAACAAATATGGAATACATTGGCGAAACCTTGGATCTTCTGCATATAATCTTGAAGTCCGGTATTGAGATGCAGGAATCTGCACAGGTCGTTCATCATATCGTCCACCTTTACCTCTTGGAAATAACTGAGGGAAACAACGAGCTTTCAAGATTTCTTCCCGTACACTAATGGACTTCCTTTCGCTTCTTTCATTTGAAATAACTCAATAGTATTCCCCATCACTTCTTTAGAGTGAAGTGGATGCACACTATAATGTTCATAAATTTCTTCAGTTCTGGACACATCCACTTTTTCAATTTGTGCAGTTGGCAAATCACTCTCCTCTTCTACAGTTGTTTCCTCTTCTCCTACATAAACATTTTTATAGTATTGATTATTTTTTACCAAATACAACGTTGCCTTTTTCACTTTCCTAACATCCACTAATTCTTGCCAGATTTTCTTACTCTTCGTAGGAACGCCATTAACTAGAATAACTAGGGGTTCATCTTCCACATTTTCTACACCAATTGTTTCAATATTTTTCTTTAAATTTAGAGGCAAATATACAACTCTTCCCTTTAATCATCTCTGTAAATCTGAAGGAGGCAATTTCCCTGTCTTAGGCTCCATGCGAACAATAGCCTGAAATGGATGCACACATTGAATGAGAATAGACTCATAAGTATTTAAATCCATCAATTCAGAAGGAATATTTACCAACTCAAGATTATTAGGAACAGCTCTAGCAGGTATCTTATTCTCATCTAATTTATTATAACAATATTTACAAATATGTTGATCAGAACCCAAATCAAAACAATTCTCTACCAACAAATAAGTTGCAAATTCCTTCCACTCATTATTTTTCTCCTTTTCACTTTTTAAATATAGATCAACTAACCTGGTCTGATTTTTAAATCGAATTCATTTACAACAAATACAAGAAAAGTTTGGCTTTTCATCTGAAATGACCTTAAACCTTGTAATTACTTGCTCAAAATTTTCTGTCTTTTTGAGGTCCAAAGTAACTAACCTCAATTTCTTCACAAATGTTGATCACATCTAATACAGATCCATGAAAAAGAGCACAGTTTAACTGTTTTAGCTTAAGTGCTGGACTTTTTGGATAATACATCCTTCTCACTAATTTCATCACTTGAGTATGATGGACTGCTAACATCCTGAAATGGTGAAAAACACTCTGACATACTTTTTTAGAAAGACAAGCCAGAGAATGACCTTGAAAACACGTTTTTTCTCTCACTCTGCAGGGGTCTAATTCTTGCAACATCTTAATCATTTGTTTAACACTTTTCTTAGTATACTTATGTAAAAAATTGCGAAAAAAATCAATTCAATCCTGTCGTACACTACAAATACTACTACAATTCCAAGTGTACACTGGAGCCTTATGACGTCTCCCTAAAACTTCATCAGCTAACACCTCTTCTGCATTTCTAGGGACAATTTTCTCTTTTTCAATCGGACAACCATTCTTAACCTCATAGGCTCGACCACTGGTGTCAACTGCATGCAACAAATCATTACTCTGAAGGTAACTCTCTTCAGTAAAAAACGGCTCACAACTTGAATCATGTTTCCATTCTCCGGAAAAAACATTACAAAAATTAGTTCTATTAATTAGTCTTTTCCACTTACTTTTGGCCTTCATATCATTCATTGGCTTATCTAGTGTTCGAATCATGCTGATTACTAAAATAAACAATTTTTTTTTAAATTCAAAAGCTTTCTCAACTATTGTCTCTATATGTTTTTTTCCTATAAAAAGCTGTTTTCTTTTACAATGCTTTATATTTTTTAATAAATTTAAAACAACTCTGTTCTGAAACATTCGCTTCCGAATCTACTGTTCTACTGTCACAAGAAAATCACCGAAAAATACGCACAACTTAAGAAGAAATGAAGTGTCAAAATACATATATGACTATAACCCAGTCATTTTGTCCATGTTGAATGCTAACATGGATATTCAATATGTCGCAGACAACTCCATTGCTGTGGCTCGATATGTAACGGCTTACATTACTAAATCTGAAAAGACAGAACTAAAGGAAATGTGGAAAGAAATTTCTCATGCAAAGAGCCTAAGTAAGAAATTGTACAGCTAAAGTTTGAAGATATTGTCTCATCGAGAAATCGGAGCATATGAATGTTCAGATTGTTTATCATCTGCAAGTCTATACTCCAAATCTAGAACAATCATTTGGGTTAGTTTAGGTCTTGCAAGAACACGAAACCGAGTTTTGAAATCTGTACAAGAAATTGAGTTTTTAGCAGAGAGAGAACCAGACAGTGCAGATATTTTGAAGACAAATATGTTGGATACATACTATCCAAATAGAAGTTATCATCTTGAGAATGTTTGTCTCTATGAAGTACTGCAAAGCTATACTTTTAAGAGGAATATTACTAAAGATATCACTAAAGGAGTATATGCTGTGATTGGATCTGAAAGATGTTTAGTGAAACAAAGAAAAGGACATTTGATTAATCACCGAAAACTGAGTTGTGAAACTCCTGACAAAAGGGAATTTTACTATTCAGCTCTTTTGTAACTCTTTAAGCCATGGCGAACAGAACTGCAACTACTTGGAGATTTTGACAGTTATGAAGATTCATTCAACGCAACTAAAAATACTATAGAATGTCCTGCTTTTACTAATTATCTGAAAATGCTGAACGATGAAATACAGCAAGAAGCTACAATTGCAGCAGAGATTGCTAGAGACAGTTCTTAAGACAATCAAAGTTCTCCTTCGTTGAGGCAGGATCCACTAGGAGAACCAGTTATTTAAAATGAAGCAGCAACTGCCATGGATGAGGTGGAAACAGCAATGCAACAAGCTCAAGAGGATATAATAAACTTAGAAGAATTGGTAAAACAACTAAATGTTGAGCAAAAACAAATATACGATCAAGTGACAGAACAGATTGAGCATGGTTTTTATCACGAGAAAAAAGAGTGGTCATGTACGTCATTTAAACTGTCCGACTGTACCTGAGTGGAGAAGCAGGAACTGGAAAAAGTTTTCTACCTAAAGGAATTGCAACTTATCTACAGAAAAGAACTGAGTCGTCTCTCTCTTGTGTTGTTACTGCTCCAACTGGGTTGGCAGCACATAACATTAAAGGGATTACTTTACATCGTTTATTAATGCTGCCAGTAGAGCATGAAAATAAATTAGAATACCACAAGCTATCTGGAGAAGCTTGTTGTGAAGTTTCTAGAGTCTTGAAAAAAAATACAACTTTTCATTATTGATGAGGTAAGCATGGTATCAAATGTAATGCTTGCCTTTGTGCATTAAAGAATGCAACAAATCCTTAAAACAGAGTATGATGTGTTATTTGGAGGCAAACACGTCATAGTTTTTAGAGATCTACTACAACTAACTCCTGTGAAAGGACAGCCAGTATTTAAAACAGTTATACATGAAGACACCAGAAAGTGCCTGGGAAGCATTGGAAATGTTAATATTTGCTCATATTTCGAATATTCAGAACTCATTACAAATATGCGACAGGCAAAGGACGCTGATTATAAAAGTATTCTTGAAGATATAAGAATTGGAAAAGCGAGTGAACATGGCAAAGAAGCTTTACAGGCACGATTACTTCCAAATTTGTTTCCAAACGAAAATATTCTCCCAGAGAATATATATAGAAAAATTGCAGGAAGGAAATCAGTGATATGCTTGATGCCAGCTCTGCAAGAATGTTCAATATTCAATGAAAAAATGTTAAAGTTAGAAAATCAAGAAATTTAAAACTGGAAGCTATTGATAGAATAGAGCATGAAGGAACTATTATTATTTTGTCAGAAAAGTTGAAGTCAAAATTAGATTCTTTAGAGAAATCAATATCTAAAACTGTTGGTTTAGAAAAGAATCTATATGCATGTATAAATTGTCTGATAATTTTACGAGGCAATTTACATGTGGAAATAGGTTTAGTAAATGGAGCAATGGGTAATGTTGTTGATTTTGTGAATTACCCAAATAGAGATGACATTGAATTTTTGAAAATCAAATTTGATGAAATTGAAGAAGTACAACAATTGAGTCGTTGTTCAGCTCGATTTTTGCTTGTAAAAGGTTTATATGTCCGCCAAAAACAGTTTCCTGTTTGTTTGGCATATGCGGTGACTTTTCATAAATCTCAAGGTTTAAGCGTAGATAGTGCTTTGGTGAATATTGGAAGTACTGTGTTTAAAGAGGGTATGGCATATGTTGATTTATCTTGAGTCAGAACTTTATCTGGATTATACCTGATTGATTTTGATGACACAAAGATTAGTGCAGATGTAAATTGTGTAAAAGAGAATAATACGTTAAGAAGAGAACATGCTCCCAATTTACCTCAATATCCAGTACTTGAAAAGCGTGTGGTAAGCCGAAAAAGAAGATGGGAGAAAAATTGTAGCGAGGTTGCAGAGAAAAGAAAAAAAACTAGATGAACCAGTGATAGTAAGCAAAAAGAAAAAGGATTCTATTGAAGAGGTTGTTGGTTTTCAGTTTGAAAACAGTTCTGGTGTCAACTGCTATGCTAAAGTAGTGGTTAATGGTTTTTTTTTCTTGAAACTTTACTACAACAAATTGTTGAAAATCGGGACAAAAGATTTTGTTGTTTGTTGAATTCTGTGTTTGAGAAATGTAGTAGTGATAAAACTAAAATAGAAAGTGTTTCTGATATTCGAAATATTTAAGACATATGTTCTGGTTTAAATTAATTTTCACAGAATATTCAGCAAGATTGTCAGGAATTTCTAATGTATATGCTTTTTGTATTGCAAGATGAAGGTATAGATATTGAAAATCTTTTTGGCCTTTCTTATAAATGGCAATATGACTGTGATAATTGTTCGTTTTCAAGTAGTACTGAAATAGACACTGAAAGATTGATATATTTGACTTTACCAGACTATAAATCAGTGTCTTTTAATAATCTAGTTAGAGAAGCAATTCAAAACATGGTCTGTACCCAATGTAACTCACAATTGTTATCAACATTATTTATACAAAGATATGGACAGTATGTCATTTTAATGCTGCAATGATGCAGACCTGATGGAAGAAAACTGACAACTTTAATGAAAAATGTTTTGGCTTCTCAACTATCAATATCAGGAAGAACTTTTGTAAGTGTAGCAATTATTTTCCATGATGGTCTTTCTACAACATCAGGACATTACACAGCTTATTTAAAATGTACAAAAGGCTGGACTCATTGTAATGATACTCAATTGATTTTTAAACAACGTTTGCCTTATGACTTACCAAATTCTTACCTAGTGTTTTTACAACCCAAATTTTAGGGAAAATAATTGGCCTGGGAAAATTACTGCTGTTAAGAAAGGGTAGTCTGGTGTTGAAAAGTACTTTTTGACTGAGGGTGATGAGGTTTAAAAAATTCTTGTAGTTGACGTAGAGGTAGTGTAAGTGTATCAGATAGTGGGTGATGTGGCTATCACAGGAGATGTTGATTATCAGTGAGGCAGAGGTGTTTTAGATTTGTTGTAGTTGTTGGAGATGTTTTTGAAATTTTTTATTCCCTTGTAGAGGTTTCTTTTAATGGTATACAGCTCCTTGGTAAGATAAAGGATGAGCAGAGTGTGATCGGCATACCAGGTGATGTTGAGGTTCTGATAGCATGCTAGTTGTTTAAGGTTCTATTTACATGATAAATAGCATTGGGTGGAGGTATAACCATTGTTAGGTGGTACAAAAGATGTTGGTGCTTTTGATTCAGAAGGTTGGGAAATGGAAGCTTAAGAGTACTATTAAGTATCTTCCAAACTAAGGATTTCACACATACTATTTGGCCATGAGGAATGGTATTTGAAAGAAAAATGACTATTTCGGGTAAATGTTGTTAGCATATGTTTGTACATTACTTTATTTAGAGTGTATACAAAAGAAGTAATAATGTTTTGTTACTTTGTGATTGTTGAAAAATTGCATTTAAGATATGTTTTTTTCTAATTGTTACATTTATAATGAAAATGTTGAATTGGTTTTTCAAAGACAATCTTATAGATTGTCTTTTTTTTGCCTGCTGTTATATGAGTACTATTGAACTCACGGTTTTTAGTGAAATTCAATATATTCTGAGAACAGCAAAATAAAATATAAAACATATTGTACAAATTATTTTGTATTGTGAAATATATATTATAACTCAATCTCTTCCACAGATATTATATTTATTAAAAATATATTATTAACTTTTCATTACTTATAAGGTGAGTATGACAAACAAAACATATTTTCTCATCACTCTCTTACTTCTCTTTCCCTTTTTCACTTTCTTCACTTTTTCTCTTACTCCACTTCCTTTGCTCATGTGACTCTCCTTCCCTCACTCTCTTAACTCCCCTTAATTCACATTTACACTCCTTCTCTCACCATCAGTACCCTTCCTTCACCCTCACTTACCTTCTCTTGCTCCCTCTTTCCTTTCTGTGATCCTCACTTTTCTTTTCTTTATTCCACCTTCACTACCCTTCTTTTGCTCTATCCATCACTCTTTTCTCTCTCCCCCGTCACTCTCTTTCCTTCACACCATCCCTCACTCACGTTCAGTCACTCCCCTTCTCTTATTCCCTCACTTCCTTTTGCTCACTCCCCTTCCTTTATTTACTCCCTCACTCTGCTTTCCTCCATCCGTCTCTAAGTCTCTTCCTCTGTCAAAGTCACTATAACTGCCTCACTCCCTCACAGTCCCTCACTCTCCCTCCCTCTCTTTCTCTCTCTTTCTGTCTCCCTCTCTCTCCACCAATCTTCCTTTTCTGTCCTCTCTCTTTCCATACATTCTTCTCTCTCACTCACTACTTTTTGCTCTATCTTAATATGCTTCTTTTTCCCTCACTGTCACTGCCCTTCACTCAATCTCACTCCTCTTCTCCTACTTCATATTCTTCTCCCTGTGCATCACTCCCATTCCCTTTCACCTGCTCCCATTCTCTCATACCCCCTCACTCTCTTTCCCTCACACCATCCGTCAATCCTCTTCCCTTACTTCTCTTTCCTCATTGACTTTTGCTAACTCCCATTCGTTTAGTCCCCCACTCCCCTTCACTCCATTTCTCTCTCCCTCTCTTCCTCTGTCTCAGTCAGTTTAACCGCCTCACTCCCTCTCAGTCACTCGTTCTCCCTCTCTTTCTCTCTCACCCTCTCTCTCTCTCTATCTCCCTCACCCTTCCTGTCTTTCTCTTTCTGTTTCCTTCACTCCTACCTTATCCCTCAGTCCCCTTTCCTCTCTCTTATTCTTCTTCCTGCTCTCTCATTCCCCTTTCGTCACCCTCATACCCCTTCTCTCACTGTTCCTGCCTTTCACTCACCCTCAGTACTTTTCCCTCACTCACCTTCCCTCACTCCCCTTCCTTCACTCCTCTTTCCTCACTCCCTCACTCCATCTCACTTACTCCCCTTCGTTCATTCCTTCCCTCACTTTTTTTCATCCATTTTTCTCTCCCTGTCTCCCTGTCTCACTCACTCTAACTGCCTCACTCCTTCTCAGTTCCTTGCTCTCCCTCTTTCTCATTCTGTCCCTCTCTCTCCCTTACCCTTAAACTCCTTTCCCCTCTTTTTCTATCACTCCTCCTCTCTTCCTCACTCACTTTCCCTCCCTCTTAATTTTCTTCCTTCTTCCTCATTCATCTCCCCTCACCCTCATACTCCTTCCTTAACTGTCACTGCCCTTCACTCACCGTCACTCCCTTTCCCCCCTCTGTACTTCCTCCTATCTATATTTCTCACCCCTTCACTTTCCTGCTGCCTTTTCCTCACTCCCCTTCCCTCACTCTCCTTCCTTTACTCCTCTTTCATCACTCCCTCACTCCATCTCACTTACTCCCCTTCGTTCACTCCCTCACTCACTTTTTTTCATCCATTTTTCTCTCCCTGATTCCCTCTGTCTCACTCACTCTAACTGCCTCACTCCTTCTCAGTTCCTTGCTCTCCCTCTCTCTCACTCTCTCCCTCTCTCTCCTTTACCCTTAATCTTCTTTCCCTCTCTTTCTTTCACCCCTCCTCTCTCTCTCACTCACTTTCCCTCTCTCTTAATTTTCTTCCTTCTCCCTCATTCCCCTTCCCTCACCCTCATACCCCTTCCCTAACTGTCACTGCCCTTCACTCACCGTCACTCCCATTCCCCCACTCCACTTCCTCCTGTCTGTATTTTTCATCCTTTCACTTTCCCGTTCCCTTTTCCTCACTCCCCCTCGCTCTCCTTCTCTCACTCTATTCCTTACTCCCCTTCTCTCACTTCCATTTTCTAACCCCCTCCATCCCCTCACTCCACTTCTCTCTCCCTCACTCCCCATCTCTCACCTTCACTCCCTTTACCCTGCTCTACTTCTCCCTCTCCGTCTCTTACTCCCCTTTCCTGTCTCCGTTCCCTGCTCCCCTTTTCTCACTCTTCCTCCCTCACTTGCCTTTCCTTACTGCCCTTCCCTTACACTTCCACTCCCCTTACCTCACTCCCCTACCCTTAGTCCCCTTGTTTCAATCACTCTTTGACTCCCCTTTCCTCACTCACCATACCACCCTTTCCTCACTCATTCCATCAGTCCCTTTCTCCCTTTCACGCAGTCATTTCAGTCATTCATTTATACACTACACATTCATTCAAAAAAAGTATGACAGAGTATATGAGATATAGCTCTTCTTGGAGAAGTGAATTTAGTTATGAAAATAACTCTTTTTTTGTCTTTTTTGTTTTGTATTTTTTTTGTAGTTTTTTAACAATTTTATATTTTTTTGAAACAAAAAAGTAAACAGGTAACGAAAAACTGTTCAACAGGAACAAAAATAATAAATGAAAAAAAATAAGTACATGTGTGCTGCCTAATCTTCATCTCAATCAAATTGACACTCTGCTCTCCATAGCAGAGAATCTCATTGCAGAAGTTGCAACGAATATGCACATTACCCCCTCATGGGTCCTCCCCCGTCCCATTCCTTACCACATGAGGCAGTCCTGCCTCCACCCAGCCAATCAAAACGCCAAAGGTCGAAGGTGACATAAGCCTCTCTCACCCACCGCCATGCCTGTTTTTTTATTTTTCTGCTCCGACGGCTGTCGGAAGGTTGGTGCTCCCGGTTCCTGCCTCTGTTCCTGTTTACTTCTGGATGGTTTGGCGGTGCCGTGAGTGTTTCTTTTGCATTTTTAATGCTTCTGTTTATGGTCTTTTCATATTTTTACTGGCGCGGCCGCTCCGGTCCTCCGGCCGGCCGCGCTCCTGTTCTGGGGTCAGGATGCTCCCCGTTCATGTGCTGGGCTGGGGCGGGGAGCCCTCCTGGTATTCTGGCCCCAGGTCGTTCCGGCGCTGGTGCTTTAGTGCAGCGTCCGGCCCCTGCAGCTATGTTCTTCATATGTGGCTGTGGGTGGAGACTGCAGGGCTGCCCTTTTTTGTTTATTTTCTGATCTCACATACGAGATTGCCGTTTGGGGCAGTGTTTCCTGGAGGTTGCTGGGCACTTCCTTTATTGGTGTGTTGGGTGTTTTCCTGTGGGGTTTACTCCTTTGCTCGCCATGTTTGAGGGGACTTCCTCTCCGGTGCATCCACGGAGCTGTTGCTCATTGGTATGTCATATGCCTCTGGTGTCACAGGCTATCATGTGCTGAGGGTTCAAGTCCTGCCTATGCTGTCAATGTGACTTGGGATGTTCTTTTTCATGCTGTTCTTTGGAAGTTTGCGTTCTCTTTGTCCACGTAGCATCTTTTGCAGTTTTTCTTGGACTGTTTTGCGCTGTCTGCGCTGCTGGTGCATGCGGCTATGCCGTCATCTCTTGTTGGTGGGATCGTGGACGTTTTTCCCTGTTGGGTTATACATTCGGGGATGGTCCATGAGATTTCTGGCGTTTTGATGCTTGGTCTTTCTCCCTGATTCATTTGCTCCGGCGGGGTTTATTCCCGTTTTTTTACCGGCCATTTCGTGCTGTCCTGCTGGCTGTACTGGCTGCGGTGTTGCTTGGCATTGCCATGCGGGGTGTTCCTCTCTTTCTGGGGACACGATTTCGCCTGACGGTCTTTGTCACCTGGTATCCTCCATTTTCTTCTTTTTTGCACCTTCTCCCTCTGTCTTCGGAGGCTTCTTCCCTGGAGGTCCGGGTTGGGCGGTTGGTGGATTCCGCTCTCAAGAGTTCGTATGCTGCTTCTCCTTTTTGGGGTGTGTGCTTGCTCTTTTTCGGTCTGTGCTTCGCAGGTTCTTTTCTTAGGGGTCCCTCCTTCCTGTCCCGGATGGTTGGGCCTTGTCCTCGGCTACCGGGGCGGCGGGAGCTTGTGAGATTTCACTCTGGCCTGCGTTTTGGTGCTTTGCCATTCTCCTGGTGCCTTGGTCCTATGCCTGCATTTTTTGCTCTCTGTTTGGTTCCCTGCCTCTGGGGCGCCTGCTGCTGCCCTTGAGTGTCAGTCGGATATGTTGTGCCCAGGAGGAGTCTCCGTGGCCTGGTGGTTGCATCTCTTCCTCTTCAGGTTATGTGTTCCGCTCCTGGTGTTGACCTGCTTGTGGGTCACCTATCTCCTTTGGTGTCATTGCGATTTGGGGGCTCGGCTCCGTTGTTCCTGGCTCGTTGGTCCGGTCTGCTTTGAGAATGGTGATTCCTGTTGGTCTTCATTCTTTGTTGCCGGTTTCCATTCCGGGCCGTCCCCTTTTTAGGCTGTTTTCACGGTCGCTTCGTTGTCCATTGGCACTGTGATGCGTTCTGCCGTTTTCTTTGGCGTCGGCCTATTTTTTGTCACTTTGCTCTGTGTTGCTGGTTTCGGTGACGGAGTGGGGCCGGGGGTCCTCTTTCTCTCTGTTCCGGGTCCTGGCTCCCATTGGTCTTTCTGTTCGGTTCTGCCTCCCGGGGCTTTGGTCGGGTTGGTGCGGATGTGTCCCTTTTGGTTGTGCCCCTTGCAGCCCGGTTTTCCCCTCTTCTTGGTGGGTGATTTTGGCTTCCCTGGGTGTGGGAGTCACCTGTTTTTTTCATTCCCCTCCATCCGGCTGCTCAGAGGTTTGCGGTGGTTGAGTTCCGTTTCCTGTTTTCAGGTGTTTCCTTTCGGTCTCTCTCATGCTCCTCTGTTTTTTTCCACGGCGCTGGCTCCTGCTGTGGGGGTTTGCTGGCCTGGTTCCGGTTTCTGGGGTCGTATTGGGTCTGGCCGTTCCTCGTCTGGTTCCTGTTCGGGGGCTTCAGTTCCTCGGAACCGGTTTGACGCTTTGCTGGGGGCTGTTTCTCAGTGCTCGCTTCAGCGGCTCGTATGCTTTCTGTTGAGCGTTGCTGGAGGGGGTTGACGTGGCCCCTGCACTAGGATGACGCGCATTTCGTGAGGCGTTCTATATATCCAGATCTGTTCTCTGTCCTGTTGGATCTTCTGCGGGTCCTACTGGGTCTCCCTCCTGCCCCGGCTTGGGGTTGGTTTTGTGTCCGGCGGATGGTGGTTGCCTCCTCGGCTGTGGTTCCTTGGGCTCTTGTGCACCTCGTGTCCTTGGTGTTTCTTCTGATGACTCGTTGGGTCCTTTTTCTTGCTGGTTATGGGGCTCTAGTTCCTCTCTCCCCTGGTCTGGTGGCTTTGCTCTCCCAACCTGGTGTGGGGGGTGCATTTCTGCTTCCCTCTCTCCACTTGTTGTCCTTGGGTGCCGGCTTGTCTGTTGTTCGGGCTGGCGCTCTGGGCGCTCGTTGTTGTTTGGGCCTTCTTGGGGGGTCCCAGTACGTGTCTCTGTTCCTGGGGGCTTCCCTGTCTTGTGTCTGGGCGGCGACTTCTCTGTTGTCTTTCAGAGGGTTTGAGAGGCATCCCTGTTACGGCGGTTGGTTTTCTTTAATGGAATGGTACTCTAGTTGGGCCTTCTTTAGGTGGCTTGGGCCGCTTCCTGCCATCCTCTGTTTGGTGCTGTCTGGTGCTCGTTTCGATGGGACATGTCCTTTTGTTGGGACATTGCGTGGGTGCTTGGGACTGTGCGCTGGTGCTTGGAATGGCCCTGCGCTGGGATGTCTTGCTGCTTGTGGTTCTGAAAATTCTGGACTCATGTAATAAACTTTGTCGTAGTATGACGATTTGGATATCAAAAGACTGAGAATGGCTAGTACACTATGTACAAGCATTTTCGTCATATTCAAGTGACGATTTCACCTCCAAATCATAATTTGCGTCCTGAACCCTCGGCTTCCATTTTTGTGTATGGCAGCCATTTTGTAAGTTGCCCTCACATAGGCCAATGATTAAAGCCAAACATGATTCCAAAGGACACGTACACCTTGGTTGACTTCTCTGCGACCTGGGCAAGCTGGAACCATTGCCCCAGGCCGAACCTGCCCGGTCAGATCCTCTCCCTGTGGCCGAACAAGATAGTATCAAGGCACAACAAGCCATAAAACCTTTCATCACACACAAACCACGCCTGATCTTGCACACACCTGTCCCTGTTTCCTACTTTATGACTTGCTTTACAAGGAGGAGGTGCCCGTTTTTATTAGGGGTCTGTCGATATCTGATGAAAATACTGGGCCTTGCCGGGTAATTTATTGTGGGCTGAACAAACTGAAATGTGGGCTTGTCATCATGACTCTGCTTTTTCTTTGTAGTGAAAATATGTGAATGGTCAACTGTAAACCTAAGAATGTTTGCCTGAAGCATAATATTTTGTATAAAAAGAGAAGACTGGCTTTGTAAGATTGAGCAGTCTCCTGAGAATATACACCGTGTTGTACTTCTAGGATACCTGTTACTTGGTTGCAGCCAATAAATTCGATCTTTGACTTCACCTAGAAGACTCTGAGTTTCTGTGATCTAATCAGGAAGAATTCGAAGTCTTAGGGTGTACCCTGACACCGCTGGGTTACCGGTTCAGTACCGGTTCTGAAAAACCCGGTACTTCTGTTGGCGCCCAACGTGTGGCAATACCAGCGGTACCGGTCCAAGCCAGAGGTTCGTGAGGAACTTCGTCTGAAAATTCTGGAGGATGGCCGCCATTTTATCGACCCCTGCATGTCGACGTGGTCCGAAAGTCTTTGCTGCGAGGTTCCCCGCTTCCCGACGGCTACGAAGGACTGCTGCCCTGGCTATCGCCCTGATTTGGACCCTTGATGTTTGGTAGAGCGAAACGATAGACGAGTCTTCTGGTGACGTCATCGATACCTCAGTTAAGTATAAGTGGAGCGTCTCCCAGTCCTTAGTTTTGGGTATCCCCTTGGGATCTTTGATTTGGAACTTGCAAGTACCAAAGCCGAAGGACTCGTGTATTCACGAGAATATCGTAATCCTTTGAAGTTTGAAGCTAGACTAGTGAGTGAAGATGCCTGGTCTTAGCAGACTTGGAAATTTGTTTTGTCTTGGTTGTAATTCAGATTGGAGGACTCGTGTCCGGTTCCTCCGATTGGAACTCCAACTTATGAACTTTATGTGAAACATGGAGTAGGCCCCATCACATATAATGAAGTGTGGATCCGATACACCAGAAAAGATGGTGTTCTAAAATGGCCCCAATATGGTAGCTTTGACACGGAAATCCTAGATAATCTAGAAGTTAAACTCTTTAAGAAGAAAGCCCGGCCGGTGATGTTTGACTCTTTCCGCCTATGGCGTAAGGAAGCCAAACAGAAGGAAATTAAATTAGAGAAGAAAAATAAGAGAGAAAGGGGTATCTCGATAATGCAAGCTGCTATGCAGTTTAAAGATAACGAAGAAGAACAGGCAAGCGAACAGTTGCACAGGCAACGTAAAATGGTAACCGATAAATGTTATCCGGTTTTGCCGCCTCTTCAGCAAGATGCAGCAAAAGAACTTGAAAAAGATCCCCTAATGTCGCATTTATTGAGTTCGCCACCCCCTTATGCGCAGAGTGCTACGGCACCTCCGCAGCCTTTAGCCACGCAGCCTTTGGTTGTATTGCCTCCTGCTCCTCCACAGCCATCGGCTGCTCTTTAGTTGGCCTCTACCCTTCCGGTGCAGCCTCCTCAAGGGCCACCACCTTTGACATCTGCTCTGCCTTTACTTCCTACAACTTTGACTACTATATCGATTCCCACTCCTGGTATTCCTTCTGACATTGCCTCTGCATCTGCCTTGCCTCCCCTGCTTTACCGCTTGTCTTTTCATCAAATTCTCCCTCTGTTAGACAAAGAGTGACTAGCACGGTCACTAGTCTTCTATATCCCTTCTTTGGGGCAACAAGCACGACCCCCACTTCAGAGCGTACACAGTTGCGTAGTCAACTGCCTGATTCTAGGGAGAAGGAAACGCTGAATTATTTGGCACATAAGTGGTTACTGAACCAACGAGATATGAGCTAGAATCTGTTATGGATGTCTTCCATCAGTGGGCAGCACCAAAACAGAGATACGTTTTTGAGAAAATGTGTACTTTCCTGAGTGAGGATTTAGAGGAAAATGATTTGGAGCCCAATCCACCTGAGTTATGTCATATACGGTTCGAGTTTGGAAAAGGCGCAATTGTGGGTTCAGATGTTAAGAAAGCGGTTGCGACATTGTTGTCGTTGAGAAGTGAAAGTGTTTCTCGGTCATTGTTTGAGTCTGATTCCTCTGTTAAAAAGAAGGCGAGACAGTATCCAATGAGAGAAGTTCCTCCAGTATGGAAGGGCGCCGTTGCGGCTGATGTAGCTAACCACGTTGATGCTGTACCAGCTCATTTTCAGCAGGTCTGGGTACATGTTCCATGGAAGCGAGCTGAAGTCTTGGCCCTTAAACAGACATTGCCTGATCCCCGTAAAAATCCTGCAGGGTATTACAAGGAATTGTCACAGACTGCAGGCTCATGTATTATGAATTTAGCGGATATAGACATGTTGTTTGGAAATGTTGTTCCACAGCCTTTATGGGGAAAGATTCGTCATGCGGATCATGATCAAGAGTTAGGTGACTCATGGGCTAATATTGCTGCTGCAGATGCCCGACAAGTTGGTGGTGCTAAACCAGAGCCTTTAGTAGCAGATCTCCCTGGTAGGATCATTATTTACATGAAGACTTTAATGCCTGCGATGCGTGTGAATTGGGATAAACTGTCTGCGTGTAAACAGAAGAAAGAGGAAACAGTGTCTGATTTCTTCACTAGGTTCGAAGAGACGTTTATCGACCACAGTGGTCAAGATATGAGTACAGAAGGTGGGCAACGGTTGTTCGTTGACAAGTTCGCGCACAATTTGCTTCCCGAATTGTGTAAGAAATTGAAAGATTCAGAGAGTTCTTGGGCCATTTCCTCTTCAGCACAGATATTGGCTACTTCACAGTATTATGAAAATCGAGATAAGGATGAGAAAGATAGAGCGGACAAGAAGACGAAAGAGTTAAAAACAAAGGTTCTTTTACAGCAGGCGAACCCGCCTCGTGGTGGTCAGAGTAACTATCAGCAGCCTCAGCAGTTTCAGAGAGACACGCAAAGGACCGAATATCCTCAACAACGTTTCCCTTTAGGCCCTAATCAGTGTGCATATTGTAAAGAGGAGGGTCATTTTAAAAGTAGTTGTCCTGCTTTATTACAGGGCATGAATGGTGTTTCAAGCGCAAAAGGTCGAGGTATTTCACAAGCACCTAGAGGTAGAGGACGTGGAAATTTCCCCCAGAACGCACGTTCCTTTCCGCCTCAAAATTCAATGAATAGGTTTGATCAGCAGAAAACCGCGTCTGGTAGGACAACTCAGTACTATGATGATGACTACTATGCAGAAGATGAACATATGGAAGGTAATTATTGCTAGGACAGCCGTAGACAAAGAGAGGGAGTTGTTTCAGTTCCAGTAGATCAGAGTGGATCTTATGTTGAGGTTATTACATCAGGTGTGTCAGAACCTTTTCTGATGGATACTGGTGCTACAAAGGGTTCTATTATGCACTCTAAACTCCCTGGCGCACCTTTGTCTGGCGAAACGAATGTTTCAGTAGGTTTTTCTGGCGCCCCGGTTAGAAACACAGTTTCTAGTCCTATGTCCCTTTCTGTTGGACCTTGTGAATTCGAAGCACCCCTTATTCTGACAACAGGTTGTGGTGAAAACATGTTGGGACTAGATCTGTTGAAAAGATTGTATGCGACTTTGTACTGTTCTCCTTCGGGAGTACAACTTACACTGGGTAAGAAAGTGATTTCTCCAATGTATTTGTCGAAGGATAAACTTCCAACAGAATTGTCATTTCTTCCTGATACTCTTTGGGCTATTGGTCCTAATGATGTGGGTCTTTTGGAAATACCGCCATATGTTGTAACATTGAAAGCCAATGTTAAAATGCCACGTATTCCACAATACAAAATCTCTAATGAAGGTGAGAAAGCGTTGCTAGCGATCATTTATGATTTGATCGAAAAGGATGTAATTGAAGAGACAAGAGGCAACGTTTGCAATAGTCCTGTTCTGCCTGTTTTGAAACGTAGTGATCCCTCTCAGCCACCTGTTTACAGATTCGTGATTGATCTTAGAGAGGTCAATAAAATAGTTGTACCACAATTTCCAGTTGTTCCTGATATCACTGCCCTATTGACTATGATTCCAGCTTCTGCGACCTGGTTCTCGGTGATTGACTTGAAGAATGCTTTCTTCAGCATCCCGATTGCCGAGGAGAGTAGGGATATTTTTGGCTTCAGTTTAGGAGGTCGAAGCTTCCGCTTCAAACATGCTCCCCAGGGCTACTGTGAAAGCCCATCGTTATATAGTCAAGCTCTAAAAACACAACGTGATACAATTGTTCTACCTGAGGGCGCTACTCTTATTCAGTACGTCGACGATTTGCTCATTGCTGCAGATACTGAGGAGATATGTAAAGACGCCACGTTGTCATTGTTGCGTAATTTATATGATTTGCATCACAAAGTGTCCCTTTCAAAATTGCAATATTATCGACAAGAAGTGACCTACTTAGGTCATCTCTTATCGAAGGAGGGAAGGAAACTGACCCCAGAAAGAATTCAGGCTATAGCGAAATTGAGTGTGCCAAGAACACAGAGAGAAGTGCGTGCTTTCTTGGGTATTACATCATATTGCAGACAATGGATACCATATTTTTCGTTATTAGCCAAACCTTTGGTGGCATTAACCTGTAAAGATACACCGAATCCCGTCCCATGGTCTGAAGAGTGTCAGAAAAGTTTTTCCGAATTGCGTGATGCATTATGTTCAGCTCCTGTGTTGGGTACTCCCGACTACAGTAAGCCTTTTACATTGTATGTCCATGAGAAAGAAGGTTGTGCATTGTCAGTGTTGACACAGTTGTTCGGAGACAAGCAGCGTCCATGTGCGTATTTTTCGTCGACTTTGGACCCGGTAGCTAAAGCATTGCCAAGTTGTTTAAGAGCCACAGCAGCAGCAGCTGTTTCTATTTGACAGTCTGCTGGTTTAGTGATGAATAATACATTGATTGTGATGGTTCCACATGCAGTGGACACATTGTTAAACAGGACCAAGACACAGCACTTAATTAGTGCTCGATTGTCAGGTTACGAGTTGACACTGTTAGCGAGTCATGTACACATAAAAAAATGCAACACACTTAACCCAGCTACGTTGTTGCCGATTGTAGCAGAGTTAGATGCTTCAGAACAGCATGATTGTTTTCTTAGAACAGAGGAAGAGACGAAAGGGAGAATAGACCTTCAGGACACTTCTCTTGTGAAGTGTGATGGTACCTTATGGGTGGATGGTTCATGTTTCAAGCTTCCGACTGCAGCATATGCTGTCACGACTTTGCATACGATTGTTGAAGCTGCACGTATCCCACATAATTCAGCTCAAGCAGCAGAGTTGATCGCACTTACACGAGCATGTGTGTTGTCGAAAGGAATGAAAGTGACTATCTATACCGACAGCCAGTATGCATTTGGTGTGGCTCACAGTTTTGGACGATTGTGGAAAGAACGTGGGTTCCTGACTTCGCATGGAGCTAAGATTCAGCATGGTCAGTTGGTGAATGAGCTTCTTGAATCACTTACTTTGCCGTTGCAAGTCGCGATTGTGAAATGCAGTGCACACAAGAAGGTGACTGATGATGTTGGTCGTGGAAATGCATTTGCTGACGAAGTCGCAAAAGAAACAGCGAGGGATGTGATGAGTCGAATGTATGTTGCAGGCCCTGCAAGATGGATTGGTGACGTTGGAATGTGTGAAGACACGATAGAGAGTGTAAAGTCTATTCAAGCTGAAGCTACAGAGAAAGAGTTGAGTACATGGAGAGAGAGTAAGGGGAAATTGGATGTGAATGGTTGTTGGGTTGAATTGTCAGAGCATCAGAGATGGTTGTTACCCGATGCGTACGTGCTTTCAGTGGTTACGATGGCCCATGGAATGGCTCATATCAGTGTGAAAGGGATTTGTAAGTTGTTGGCTCCAGTATGGCAAAACGCTGGAATTCCTAAGTGTGCAGAAAATGTGGTCAAGAATTGCATTGTGTGTCTGAAATACAATCCTGGTAGGGGAACCCCAACTCCAGCTGGTCATTTTGCACCTCCTACGTATCCGTTCGAGGTTTTGCAGCTAGATTTCATCCACATGGAAAGGTGCAACAATTTAAAATACGTACTCGTTGTTGTTTGTGCCTTTTCAAGGTGGATAGAAGCATATCCGCTAAAAGACAACACTGCCTTATCCACAGCTAAAGCCCTTGTGAAAGAGTTCTTACCTAGGTTTGGAATGCCGAGAATGGTCTGGAATGACAATAAGAGTGAAGTTGTGGGTCGAGTGATGAAGAAGGTATGCGAAGGGCTAGGCATCCATCAGTAATTTCACGCTGCAAATCACCCCCAATCAGCTGGACTAGTAGAATGCTATAATGGCACGCTAAAACTTAAATTGGCCAAAATTCAAGCGAGCTATGGTCTTAAATGGCCTGACGCTCTGCCCTTAGCATTCCTATCAACCAGAATGATTGTGCATTCGCGAGTGGGACTTAATCCTTATGAAATAGTTTTCGGCCGCCCGGCCAACATATGGGGAGTGCCAAGGCCCACCAAATTCAGTGAAATCGAACACCCTGTTTTGCTTGACTATTTGTACGAATTGACGGCTAAATTGCGTGTTTTACACCAACAGGTTCACAATACCCTGCCTCAGGCCTCTGAAGCTCCAGGTCATCACATCGATCCTGGATCCTGGGTGCTGGTGAAAAACTTTCAGCGAACAAAGAACGACCAGCCCAGGTGGACCGACCCTCACCTCGTCCTTCTGTCAACAAGATCAGCTGTTCGAGTAGAAGGGAAAAAGCACTGGATCCACGGTGTACACTGCAAGAGGGTGCCTTTGCCTCTGCCGTACGACCGGTCGGTCCAGGAGGGTGTCGCCGACTCAGAGACTGAAACTGTGCCTCGTTTTTCACCTTTCAGTGATGCACGTATAAAAGGAACAATTTCTGAACAAGAAAGTGACAATCTCTTGCAAGCAGCTGTGCCGCCGTCAATTCGATTGGACACTATAGAACCTGAACTCCTTTTCCGGGACCAGACAATACCGGGAAAACAACGATATAATTTGAGGCCGAGAACTATGGACAAATAAAAAAAATATATTTTCTATTGCTATTTTTGAAAGTGCAGCTCTCTCATCTGAGAAACTTTTTTATTTTTGTTTTTCGAACCACCATCCGGGTTCCGCTGTAGGGTCGCGGTTGCCCAAAGTCTTTGGGGTGCAGCTGAAGACGTTAGGTCGACAGTTCTGGTTGGTCTAAGGGAGTTGCCCTGGACTGACAGAAGCATTCCGTAGCATAGAACACCCAACCATCGCGAGCAGCATATTAGAGAGGATGGAGTTTTTCGAGATGGAGAGACCTGCCAAAGAAATGAACTTTAAAAGCAGAATATGTAAAATGATGACCAAGAAAAGCTTTTTGATATTGTGCATTTTCATGTTATTCAGTGTAATGACGTTCTTAATAGGATATGTTTTATTCTCTTTTCAAGTGACATTTGCACCCACTACAACGTCCATACCTCCTCCTTCTACCGTTTCCTCACATTCTTTTCAACCTCTCCCTGAACATGAATCCGCTAGGAGACTAGAATTTATTAATAACTCCTTCGTTCAGCTTTTGCACCAACTAGTAATGAACACGACTAACTGTTGGGTGTGTGGTCTTATGCCTCACACAACGGATAAAGGTATCCCTTATCTGGTCCTGCCTTTCAGCCACAATGGTTCTGTGTGGGCATACAGAACAATGTTCATCTATGCACATGAAGTCTACCCCCTACGTTCTATGGAAGACAATCCTAAGAATAGTGCTCTAGTTAAGGGTATAGTAGACATGATTAAGGAAGATATCTCCTACGAGACTATCCCGAGAGATGAGACACTAGTATGCATAGGATGGAACGTGACCTGATATGGAGCTACTCTGAGTGAGAAACAGCAAGCTAAGAGATCTTCCCCAATTTGGATTGTACCCCATCAGGGTCACCTGTGTCTGCAAGGTACTGGCAAGAATCCCAGAGCTCAGTTAGGGAAGAGTATCTGTACTGAAACGTATGTTTGTGCATCTCAGACTTCCCCTTCGTTTTTAGCAGCTAAGGGTACCTATTTCATCTGCCATGATAGAGCCTATACATGGTTGCCCCCTGACTTTTTGGGCACATGTTTTGTTTCGTTCCTGCTGCCTCCCACCTACACAACTGCAGCAGATTACCATAAGACAAGCATAGTTAGAGGTGTCTTCAGTAAAGAAGACACTGCAGGGCAAGAATTTGGGGACTTCATAAAGAGTTTTCTGCCGTTCTGGGGACCCATGGTTAACAGCAGGAACATAAGGCAATTGACAAGGGTGGTTGAATCCACCGTGGTTGAAACTGCCGGTGCCCTTAGTAACTTGACTGCTGAGCTCCAGTCGGATAGTCTCATGACCCTTCAGAACAGGGTCGCATTAGATGTCATACTTGCAGACCGAGGTAGGGTATGTAAATTGATCCAATCGAGTTGCTGTGTTTTCATTCCAGATAACGCTCCAACAGTGTACCAGGCCATCTCCAAACTGCATAAGATTTCCGAATCTATTCATGTGGATAAAGGAGATTGGTCGTTAATGGGATGGTTCTGGGGACTGATATCCGCCTGGGGGTGGAAAATTCTGATGGTCATTGGGATGGTCTTTGCCATTCTTTTCCTGTTCTGTCTGTGCGTGCAGTGTGCTCCTGCAATATGTGGCCTTTGTGCTACATCATGTGTAAGGAAACCTGTATCAAGAGACGAGCTAAGTACTAGGATGATGTTACAGCAACATCTCAATGACTTTAGGAATATAGACCTGGACTCAGATTAGCATGAAGATAGGTTAATTGCCTATGTAAGGGCAAAAGGAGGGTTTGTGGTTCTGAAAATTCTGGACTCATGTAATAAACTTTGTCGTAGTATGACGATTTTGGTATCAAAAGACCGAGAATGGCTAGTACACTATGTACAAGCATTTTCGTCAATTACAAGTGACGATTTCACCTCGAAATCATAATTTGCGTCCTGAACCCTCGGCTTCCATTTTTGTGTACGGCAGCCATTTTGTGAGTTGCCCTCACATAGGCCACTGATTAAAGCCAAACATGATTCCAAAGGACACGTACACCTTGGTTGACTTCTCTGCGACCTGGGCAAGCTGGAACCATTGCCCCAGGCCGAACCTGCCCGGTCAGTTCCTCTCCCAGTGGCCGAACGAGATAGTATCAAGGCACAACAAGCCATAAAACCTTTCATCACACACCAACCACGCCTGATCTTGCATACACCTGTCCCTGTTTCCTACTTTATGACTTGCTTTACAAGGAGGAGGTGCCCGTTTTTATTAAGGGTCTGTCGATATCTGATGAAAATATTGGGCCTTGCCGGGTAATTTATTGTGGGCTGAACAAACTGAAATGTCATCATGACTCTGCTTTTTCTTTGTAGTGAAAATATGTGAATGGTCAACTGTAAACCTAAGAATGTTTGCCTGAAGCATAATATTTTGTATAAAAAGAGAAGACTGGCTTTGTAAGATTGAGCAGTTTCCTGAGAATATACATCGTGTTATACTTCTAGGATACCTGTTACTTGGTTGCAGCCAATAAATTCGATCTTTGACTTCACCTAGAAGACTCTGAGTTTCTGTGGTCTAATCAGGAAGAATCCGAAGTCTTAGGGTATACCCTGACACCGCTGGGTTACCGGTTCAGTACCGGTTCTGAAAAACCCAGTACTTTATGCTTCGTGCAGCATTCCCTCTGTCTGTTCCTCTGTTCCAGGTCCTTTTGTCTGGAACTTTTGGTTTGGTCATTTTTGCTTCCCCTCCTGTTGCTCTTCTCCCCTGGTTTTTGTTCCGGGGTGGTCTGTCCTCGGAGGTTGCTCTCTCGTTTCCTTGGCCTTCGGGTTTTCTGTATACCTTCCCTCCCGTTTTTCTCCTCCTGGGCGTTCTGGGGTGGTTTGGGGGGTGTCGGTGTTGTTGGGTTGGCCTAGCTGTTTTTGGTTTCCGCTCCTGCTGTTGCTGGTGGGAGTCGGATTTGGCAAGCCTCCCTTGCCTCTGGCTCTGCTTCTGGGTCCGCAGCTGTCTTTGCCCTATCTTTGACGCTTGCTTCTGACTGCCTGTCTCTTGAGCGGCTGTCTTTAGCGTCTTTGGGCTGTTCTTCTGTGGTGGCCTGTGGCATGTGTTGGTCGCGTTGGCCTTCCGCTCTTTGGAGCTGTGATGCACTTTGGGGCTTTTTTGTTTCCTGGTGCTCTTCTCTTGGTCGGAATCCATGCTGGGGTTCCTGTTTCTGTGCTGGTTTCTCCAGCTTGGGTTTGTTGTTGGGATTTTTCCCCTTCCGCTTTGTCTGCTCGTTGACGGCGGTTTGTGCTTATTGGGGCCTTGAGGCTTTCTCGGTGGTTGTTGCCCTTTGGTGAGTCGGCTTCTTCTGAGCTTTTGCTTCATTGTCCGGGCTCTCCTGTGCTCGTTTCTTCTTTGGGCCTTGCCTGCTGTTTTGCATGGTCTGTGGTTGCCCCTTTCATGTCCTTGTTAGTGGCGAACTTGTTGTGGTTGTCCACTGCGATGGCTTTTTTGCTGGCCTTCTCTTCCGCTTGTCGGTTGGGTGAGTTGGGTGCCTTGCTCGTTTTGTTTCCTTCTTTGCAGTTTCTGCTGGTTTGAGTTGTTTTGGGGCTTAGATCGGGCTTTTCTGCCTGTTTCTTCGTGTTTCCTTTTGCGGCTGGAGGTGTTGCTTCCTGTTTTGCCTGCTGTGGGGGTTTCTCCTGTTCCCCTTCTTTGGGAGTTCGCGGGGCTCTTCTGTTTTGCCTCCAATGTTCACTAGAGTCTCGGGTTTCTCCTGCCCTGTTTGTCTCCTGTGGGTTCTGTGTCTGCTTCCTGTGCTGATGCGGCGGGGTCTCTATCCTGGTGCTTTGTGGGGCGGCCTTTTGGCGGTCCCGTCACACTTTTGTGTGACATTCTCGGCTTGATGTTTTTCTTGCTGCTTCTGACGATTTCTGTTGCCGTCTTGTACGCTGCTGTTCATTGCTGCTTTATTGTTTAAAGTTTTGTATTTTTGCATGGATCCCTGGTGTCCTGCATTTTTTCTTCTTGGTTCTGGGAGAGGTATTGGGGACAGCAGCTGGAGGGTTGGCTGCGAGGGGTCGAGTAGATGCCCTTGCGAAGTTAACGGGAGGCACATTTTTGACATGCCTAATCATCGTGTGGATGCTGAAAGAGAAATGTTTCTTTGGATCTCCTCTGGGTAACACACTTCCACAGATATTGCAGGTTACTTTTGGGGCATTAACCTTTTTCTTCCCCTCTGGATATGAAAAAAACTTCCATATAAAGGATTCTTTGGACTTCTTTGGGACTTGCTGCTCAGGGACATACTGTACATCTGAATCAGATGAAGAATCCTCTGCCTGCTGTTGCTCTGCCATTTTAAATCAGGAGGAAAACACTCAAGATGCTTCTCTCAAAGAAGTAAAATATATTTTGAGGGCAATAGGTGGGGTTTTAGAAGATTTGGACAAGAAATTAGTATAAACCAATCAAAAGTGTTATTTTCAAGTCACATGACTTTACGTGCACGCACGGGTGCGCGCACGTAGTGCGACAGTCGCACATGAATGACGTTTTACCCGATTTTCATAAATACTTTTAAAAACGTGAAAAGGAGGCAGGGAGGAGACTCCCTGACCCCGTAGGCCTTCTCATGGGGTCCCTGAAGGATCACGAAGGGCAAAAAAACCATTTTTTTTTAAATCGCGAGGTGCGCGCACGTTGCACGCACCCTCGAGGCAGAAGTGACTCAAAAACAAAAGTGGAGAACGTGAAAAGGGGGCAGGGTAGAGACTACCTGACCCCCAAGGCCTTCTCAGGGGGTCCCGGAAGGACCCCGAAGGGATTTTTTATTTTTTTTTTAAATCGCGAGGTGCGCGCACGTTGTGCGCACGTTAGAAAAAACACCCAAAAAAAGTTAAATTACAAATTTGAGTGTTTACATGTTGATTGAAGATGTAGATTATACTGTTCAACTTTTTCCAAATCATAAAAAATAGCTGTGCCGTTGCATATTACAGGATACAGTCAATGTATTACAATATACAGAAGGCAGTTTGTGGAAAAATAAATGTATAAAAAATATAAAAACTTGAAACAGAAATTAGCATTTTAAAAACCTTTGAAATTCACTTAAACAACCATAGGTTTCAAACTCGTTATAGTTAGGAATTAACATTTAAAAAACTTTGTAAAATCACTGAAAAAACCATAGATTTCACACACGTTATAGTTAGGAATTAGCATTTAAAAAATGTTGCAAATTCACTGAAAAAACCATAGGTTTCACACACGTTATAGTTATGAATTAGCATTTAAAAAACCTTGCAAATTCACTGAAAAAAACATAGGTTTCACACATGTTATAGTTAGCTGGACATTTCACTCATACAAAACCATTGAAATTTTCCCGTTATAGTTAGTTCAGCTAACTATAACTCGCGCGACCGCAATGCGCTGCTGATGATGTCACATATTACATCACTCAAGACATGCATGGTCAGTGACATCACTGATGACATCACTGATGACACCTCGAATGACATCACTGATGACATCACTGATGACATCATCCTTGTGAAAGAGTGGCAGACCTCCTCTCAGCGTAATATAACCCTTGATACACACATTCAAAAATAGAAACTAACATTTTCAAAAAAATGGAGATACCAAAACACATACAAACAGGGAATCACCCATTCATGCATCTATGCAGTAAGTAATACCCCCCACCAAACCATACAGACACTCATACTGATACTTCGAAAAACCAACTAATAACCCATATCGACACTCATGTAGCTAGTCACCAACCCATGCAGCCACTTATACACAAAGTGAGACACTGATACAGATATTTACATATTTAAACATTACTCGCTAATACATGTATTCACTAAGATTCACTTATTAAGTCAGTTATACAATCATTTTTACAAAAAACATCCATTTAGACACTTATTTACAAATGTTTTCTTCCATCGACGTTTAGATATACATATATGAAACATATTTATTTTTCAGAAAGAAACACATTCACTGGATGATGTCATCAGTGATGTCATCAATGATGTCATTTGAGATGTCGTCAGTGATGTCATGAGTGATGTCACTGACCATGTCATGAGTGATGTAATATGTGACGTCATCAGCAGTGCATTGCGGGTGCGTGAGTTATAGTTAGCTGAATTAACTATAACGGGGGAATTTCAATGGTTTTGTATGAGTGAAATGTCCAGCTAACTTTAACATGTGTGAAACCTATGGTTAGATTTTTATATATATATATATTCACTGAAAAAACCATAGGTTATAGACCATATATAGTTAGGAATTAGCATTTACAAAACCTTGAAAATTCACTGAAAAAACCATAGGTTTTACACCATATATAGTTAGGAATTAGCATTTAAAAAACCTTATTTTACTCACACAAAACCATTGAAATTCCATATATAGTTAGTTGTACTAACTATATATCGCGCACCCGCAATCCACTGCTGATCATGTCACATATTACATCATTCATGACATGGTCAGTGACATCACTGATGACATCACTGATGACATCTCAAATGACATCACTGATGACATCACTGATGACATCTCAAATGACATCACTGATGACATCACTGATGACATCTCATTTGACATTACTGATCACATCACTGATGACATCATTCATGTGATAATACGATGAACCTCTTCAGACTCTAATATAACCTTAGATACACTCAGTGTAAACAGACACTCACAGACTGTCACTCATCCATGGAGTTACTTACACACCTAGTCAGTCATGCAAAGAATCAATCACACCTCCATTTCCTCAACTATACAGTTATACACACCTTACTTATTCCAACATATACTAACACATATTTACTCTCTTATACAATCCCTGATACAAGTTCACAATGATCCATACAGCCACTCACACATTCACTGGCTCTTTTGCACAGTTATTTATATATGTCAACTCTCACATGTACTGTGTTTTACATATGTACTTACTTTGACATGTAGCACTGAGATATCCATTCACTCACCAATACACTCATGCACACAGTCAACCGCCCATACAGCTGTTTCCACATGCACTTTTGAACCCATACATCTAGTGAATCAACTGCTCGCACATCTATGCACAGAGTCATACACCTCCCAGCCACCCATACACACTCTCAGTCTCCCATACAAATACTTGGGCAACCAATCAATAACCCATATAGTTAATCATATAGCTAATGATCAACACATGCAGCATTTTATAGAACAACAGACATAATGATGCACAAATTGAGACAGTTTAGTCACTAACCCATGCACTCAGTGAGACACGTTTAATCACTCACTCATACAGTCAGTCATGCACCTACTAAATCCTTCATCCAGACATTTATACATCCACTCATTCTTAAATATGTAAGACATATTTTAACTTCACAGAAAAATACAGTCACTGGATGTTGTCATCAGTGATGTCATCAGTGATGTCATTTGAGATGTCATCAGTGATGTCATCAGTGATGTCATTTGAGATGTCATCAGTGATGTCATCAGTGATGTCACTGACCATGTCATGAATGATGTAATATGTGACATGATCAGCAGTGGATTGCGGGTGCGCGATATATAGTTAGTACAACTAACTATATATGGAATTTCAATGTTTTGTGTGAGTAAAATAAGGTTTTTTAAATGCTAATTCCTAACTATATATGGTGTATAACCTATGGTTTTTTCAGTGAATTTTCAAGGTTTTGTAAATGCTAATTCCTAACTATATATGGTCTATAACCTATGGTTTTTTCAGTGAATTTCATTGGTTTTTTAAAAGCTAATATCTATAGCTGTAAAATGTATTCTTCTTTAAATACAAAAATATATTTTATATGTTTATTAATAATTTTTTTTAAATATTTTTTTTGTTTCGCTCCCGGTCCGCGAACCGGGAAGCTTTCCGTTAGCTCAAATAGATGCCGCGACCCGGTCCGCGAACCGGTAAGAAATAAACATAGTGACGGTATCGCGTTGCCGCGTAATGCGTCTTATGACGTACTGCGTTAGCGCACCCGGAAGTGCCCCGGGGCGCGGACCGAGGCGCGAAGCGCAGCGACCCGGAAGCGATCCGCGGCGCGCCGCGAAAGCGCGACGTATCGCGTTGCCGCGTAATGCGTCTTGTGACGTATCGCGTTAGCGCACCCGGAAGTGTCCCGGGGCGCGGACCGAGGCGCGAAGCGCAGCGAACCGGAAGCTAACCGGGGAGCGTTCCGCAGCGCGTAACATGAGCGTGAGAGGTCATGTGACTTGGTAATAAAACTTTTCATTGGTTCATTTCACTTTTGGTTTCATAATAATGGAAGGCTAGGTCAGGTGACCTAAAAATAACACTTTTCATTGGTTGAGAACTTTTGCTTTTCCCAAATGATGAAAACCCCTCCTTCTTTCCTCACTCTGACTTTCATCTTGGTGAGAGAAAGACCCTTTTACTTTATTGAGAAATGGCTTCCATTGTTGCTTCAGGTAGTGTTCCCCCACCACCACCCCCACCTCCTCAAGGGAAGAAAGGACCACCTGCTCAACCAATGTTTGAGGAAGATCAAGAAGAGGAGGAAGAGGAGGAAGAGCCTCAGTTTTTGCCAGAGGAGCCCAGGAGGTACAACAGAAAGGAAAATTACATCTGGCAATTTTTTACATTTCCAGCTGGGCAAAAAAAGTTAACGCAAGATATGTGTTTTGCCGTATTTGCAAAGATCGACTGTCAAGGGGCACTGACAAGAAGTGCAGCTTCGGCAATTATACTATGCACAGGCATATGAGTAGGTGGCACCCAAATAATTATAGTGCTGCCCAGCTGCGTGATGAACAAGAAAATCCCCTGGCAATGGTGAGAACATCTGTTGTGAAAGAAATATCGGGACCAGAGGCGAGGGAGGTGATCCCGAATATTCAAATAGAAATGGGGGAAGTAAGGCAAGTGTGCGTGTGGTGCGGCCAAACACTTTGCCACGGAGAAAGAAGCATTATTCTTATAATGAGATCTATCAGAAATCATGATTGCCCGAAACGCCCCAAAAAATAAATTCTTCTTTTTTTCGTTGCTCCTGTTGAGCCCTTCTCAATGAATCATTTTTGTTTCCCCCCTCCCCCCCAAAAAAACAAAAAAATTACAAAATGTTCAGAAAAAACAAAAAAAATATAAAAAATGTTCAGAAAAATAATAAAAAAAATTTAAAACAACAAAAACCAAAAATAAAAGTTCTTTTCAGAACTACCTCCCCATTATAAAAAAAATTGGTAGAATTTTTGAAACTCTGCCAATCTCTATTTCTTATAGTTCGCTTTCAGTTCGCACTCCGGTACGCGAACCAGGAGCGAACCAAAAAAAAAATTTCAAAAAAGAACAGTAAATATAAGGGAAGGAAACAGACAGTTATGTTAAAAGAAAGACAGCTACAGGTAGTAAAGAAAACATACTGTTACCCACAATCCACTTCTGATCATATCACATATTATATCATTCTTGACATGGTCAGTGACATCATCAGCAGTGGATTGCGAGTAACAGTATCTTTTGTTTACTTCCTATAGCTGTCTTTCTTGTAACATAAATGTCTGTTTCCTATCCTTATACTTACTGTTCTTGTTTTAAATTTTTTTTGACATCATTCAGAAACAGTAACATTAATAGAGACAGAATGAGTGAATAATAATGAAGAAGTATGAGAAGAGAGGGACTGAGAAAAATACTGGAAGGAGTAGAATAATTAAGTAATAGAGAAAGGAATGAGAGAAGTAGCAAACGCATGAAAGTAAGGATTAAAGAAATGAAGCAGTAGAACTAATAGATGTTAAATGTGATAGATTAAATGATTGATTCAGTATGACGATAAGGTGTGTCCTCTCCAAAATTTTGTTTAAGATGAGGCCTACTTAGAGTTGCATATCAAACTTATGCTTGTTTGAGAATACATAGAAGATAATACATGTGAAGGCCTACCATTCAAGTAAAACATGTACACTTCACTCTTGAATAACGGCCAGACCTCTTCTGTGTCCATAGACAGACCTAAAGTTCATCTGCACAATATCATCCGTAAACTTAGAAAACACAAGTAATGTAATTGAAAAACATGGAGTTTCTTTTGCTCATTTCAAAATCACATCACCTGTGTTGCCTTTGCTTAGGTATCTCATAGTGCAGATGTAGTTCAGCATATGAAACAGTACACAGAAGTGCAGCAGTGTATGCATTAATACATGTGAAGGCCTATCAATGAAGTAAGTCATGTCCACTTATTACATCATTCATGACATAGTCAGTGACATCTTCAGCAGTGGATTGCGGGTTAAAAGAGTAGAAAACATTTACCTTATAATTCTTGTTAACTTTTTCAAATATTTTTTCATACTTTCAATCTGTAAAAGAGAGAAGAAACATTTCAAAAATATTAAAACATGTATTTAAAAATGTGAAAAGACAAGGGAAAAGGTTCAAGAAGAAACAGTTTTTCAAAAACTTTGAGATTTACAGAAGCCTCTGCTGCTATACGTCCCCTACACAATCCTAAAGATATATATTTTAAACAAACAGTATCTTGATGCTGATGAAGTGATGCCTATTTTGGAACACGGTGCATCTTTTGCACTGCTGATCTCTCACAATAGTGATGCAATAGCAGCGCAAAAAAGATGTAAAGCCATCATAAAATTGTGTCTAACATTTTAAATTATTCTTTCAGGATACAAATAAGATGTGTCCTTTCAAGAGGTTTCTTTAAGGTGACGCCTATTCAGTTTTCAAAAAAAAAAACAGTACCCAGAAGTGCAGCACTGTAAGCATTAACTTTGACACTTACAGAAGCCTCAGTTTCTCCATATCTACCTCACATTTCTAAATGTATATCACAAGTACAAAAAGTAGAACATTAATTATACATGTTAAATGGTTTATTTTTGCTGTTCTCAGAATGTATCAAATTTCACTAAAAACAGTGACTTGAAGGTATTCATCATGTAACAGCGGGGAAAAAAAAACACAATCAAAATGATTGTGTTTAAAAAACCCATACAACATCAGAAATCAAAATTCAGAACTCCTTAAAGTTAACTTACTTTCCATGACGTCCAAGGATGTCCTATGAACAGCTTACACTCTTTTGTGCTGTTATTACTTTCAGCCCGCCACTTTCTGAAAGAAAATCTCCATCGTTTTTAAAAACACGTTACATGCAATAAATGACTTCTTGCTCTCTACCACAAGTTTCCTCAAGGCCAAATCTGGTCAGACCCATTTATAACTCTTGTATTTCTTCTAAGCCAATCCCGTCATTTGGCATTTCCGCAACTTTCAGAATTAAAATGTTGAAGATCATTTTCACAATCCTGGAATAGTAATATCTTCCCCTTCTTGCTCAGTCATGTTCTACATTTCCTATGACACTGATACTGCTTACTATGAAGCAGACTTACACTACCTCTATGACTACTACAATTATTTAATTCTCTACATCACTTTTAATCACAAAGCAATGTAAAACAGTAGACAGCATTGCAGACTTACATTCCCTCTACTCCATGTTTTGATTGGCTGCTTCAATTAGCTTATAAAAAGAAACAGTTTTTCTGAACTCATTCAAAGTGCACTTATTTCTCCATAATGTCCAGTCTTATGGTTAGAAGTTATGTCTCTGAACTACACTTATCCTCAAGGCCAAATAGTGTAGGAGCCATTAGAACTTCTTGAAATTCCACAGAGCACATCCCGAGATTATTTCCCTAAAATTTTGGTTTTAAAAACACCAGGTAAGAGTTTTTAAGGTCATACGGCAATTTTTTTTTGAAAATTAAAACAGAATCATTGCAGAATGACCAGCCATTTCTAGACTTTAAATAAGCTGTGTAATGTCCTGATGTTATTGAAGGGCCGTCATGATATATAATTGCTGCAGTTACAAAAGTCCTTCCTGATATTGACAACTGCGAAGCTACAAAATTTTTTATTAAAGTTGTCAATTTTGTTCCATCAGGCCTACATCGTTGGAACATTAAAATGACGTACTGGCCATTTGTTCGTATAAATAATGTGGACATCATTTCAGATTTACATTGGCTACACTCCATGTTGTGATCAGCTGCTTTTACTAGCTTATTAAAGGAGACTGATTTACTGTCTGGCAAAGTTAAATATATAAATCTTTCTGAGTCTACACTAGTAGTACTTGATACCATACAGTTCTCGCAGTCATGCTGCCATTGATAAGAAAGCCCAAACAGCTGATCTACATCTACACCTTCAGCATGTAATACATCAAGCATATACATTAAAAACTCCTGACAATCTTGCTGAATATTTTGAGAGAATTGTGTTTGGCCTGAACATCTGTCTAACAGATTTCGAATTTCAGACACACTTTCTATGTTTCTTCTATCAGTGGTACATTTCTCTAACACAGAATTTAACAAACTGCAAAATCTTTGATCAGAATTGACCACAATCTCTTCTTTTACATTTTTTAGAGAAAACAAAACATTAATCACTACATTAGCATAGCAGTTGACACCAGAACTGTTTTCAAACTGAAAACCAACAACATCTTCAACAGAATCCTTTTTGTTTCTGCTTGTAATTTTAGGTTCATTGACTTTTTGTCTTTTTGCTACAACCTCCCCAGTATTGTTCTCATTTCTTCGTTTCCGGCCTACCACACGTTTCTCAAACAAAGGATACTGAGGCAAATGTGGCGCATACTCTCTTCTTAACCTATTGTATTCCTTAACACAATCTAGATCCGCACAAATGTTTGTGACATCACACTCAATCAAGTACAATCCCGATAAAGTTCTAACTCGTGACAATGCCACATATGCCATACCCTCCTTGAACACAGAACTGCCAATATTCACCAATGCACTGTCTACACTTAAACCTTGCGATTTATGGATTGTCACCGCATATGCCAAGCAAACAGGAAACTGCTTACGGCGAACATATAAGTCTTTTACAAGCAAAAATCTAGCAGAACAACGAGCAATTAGCTGTACTTCCTCAATGCCATCAAATTTAATTTTTTAAAATTCAATTCCATCTCTATTTCTGTATTTTACAAAATCAACAACATTACCCATTGATCCATTTACCAGACCTCTTTCAACATGTAAATTCCTTCTTAAAATTATACGGCAGTTCAAGCACACATTCAGAGTCTTTTCAAAACCTGCAGTTTTAGATATACTCTTCTCTAATGAATCCAATTTTGTTTTCAGATTCTCAGACAAAATAATTGTTGATCCCATATGCTCTACTCTATCAATAGCTTCCAGTTTCACAATCTCTTGCTTTTCTAAATGCAACATGTTGTTGTTAAATTTGGCACATTCTGCAAGAGTTGGCATCAAACATATTCCAGATTTCTTCTCAGTAATTTTCTGAAAAATATTCTCAGGCACAACATCTTGTTCTGGATATAAATTTGACAGTAATCGTGCATGTAAAGCTTCTTTCCCATGCTCGGTCACTTTTCCAATTCTAACATCTTGTAGAATAGTCTTGTAAACTTCATCCTTCGCCTGACGCATATTTTCATGCAGTTCAGCATAATTGAAGTTTAACCATATATTGACGTTGCCAATGCTGCCTAGGCACTTCCTGGTATCTTCATGCGTGAGCATTTTGAACACAGGTTGCCCTTTCACTGGTGTCAGCTGCAGAAGATCTCCGAAAACAATGATGTGTTTGCCACCAAATAACACATCATACTCTGTTTTGAGAACTTCTTGCATCCTCAAATGCACAAAGGCAAGCATGACATTGGAAACCATGCTTACTTCGTCAATGATAAGAAGTTTCATTTTCCTCAAGATTCTTGAAACTTCAAAACAAGCATCTCCAGATAGCTTGTGATATTGTAATTTGTTGTCATGCTCCACTGGCAGCATCAGTAAACGATGTAAAGTAATCCCTTTAATATTATGTGCTGCCAGTCCAGTTGGAGCAGTGACAACACAAGACAGCGATGACTCTGTCCTTTCCTGCAAATAGCATGAAATTGCTTTAATGAGGAAACTTTTTCCAGTTCCCGCTTCTCCACTCACGTACAGTCGGACAGGCTTCAACGACGTACATGAGCACTCTTTCTTATCATGACTTAATCCATGATCAATTTGCATGGTAACTTCGTCATATATTTTCCTCTGCTCAACGTTGAGTTGTCTTTCCAACTCTTCTAAGTTAACCGCATCCTCTTGAGCATGTGCCATGGCTCTTTCCACTTCATTCATAGCAGTGGCAGCTTCATTTTCGATAACAGGTCCTCCCAGTGGATCCTGACTCAATGAAGCAGAACTCTGACTGTCCTGAGAACTGTCTCTGGCAATCTCGGCTGCAATCGTTGCTTCCTGCTCAATTTCCGCATTCAACATTTCTACATATTTGGGAAAAGCAGGACATTCTATGGTCTCCTTGGCGGCATTGAAAGAGTCTTCGTAACAGAGGAAATCTCCAAGCAGTTCCTCTTCTGCACGCCAAGGCTTGAAAAGTTGCAAAAGTGCTAAATAGAAAAACTCCTTTTTTTCAGGAGATTCGCCACTCAATTTTCGATGGTTTACCAAGTGGCATTTTCTTTGCTTGACCAGACATCCCTCACTTCCTATTACAGCATACACTCCTTTCTCAGTATCTTCTTTGATGTTCCTCTTGAATATGTAATTTTGCAGAACCTCATACAGACAAACATTCTCGAGGTGACTGCTTCGATTTGGATAATATGTATCCAACATGTTTGTCTTCAAAATGTCGGTACTGTTTGGCTCCTTTTCCGCCAAATACTCAATTTCCCGCACAGGTTTGAGAACTCGATTACGCGTTGCAGCAAGACCAAGACTCGCCCAAACGATACTCCTGGACTTGGCATAGAGACTTGCTGAAGACAACCGGTCAGAACATTCGTACGCTCCGATTTCTCGATGCGACAACATCTTCAGACTGAAACTGTACAACTTCTTGCTGAGGCTCTTTTCATGGGAAATGTCCTCCCACATATCCTTCAATTCTGTCTTCTCTTTTTTGGTGATGTAAGACGTCACATACCGAGCCACAGCCATACAGTTATCAGCCACAAACTGTATATCCATGTTAGCATTCCACATGGACAAAATCACCGGGTTGTAGTCGTTGATGTACTTGGACTCTTCGTTCCTCTTCAAATTGTAAGTGTTTTTAGGTGATTTCTTCATGACATTGTGTCGCAGCGAAGACATCAAACTGTTTACTCTTCCTTTAGAAATCACCGGTCGTGGAAAGCCGAAACGACATTTAGTGTAGAACTTGTCTTTGTTTCGGAATTTACGACGGCAGTACTTTCCACATTGATGGCTTTGGAAACGCAGAACTTTTTCTCTTAGGCTTTTCTTCTCCTTTGCGTTTGGAACAGCACACGTAGAATACTGTTGGATGAAACTCATCACTGAGTCTTCTGGATCCGTTCCAAATTTAGGTGCATCCTTGATCCACAGCAACATATGTATATGAGGAGCACCTCTTGCTTGGTACTCCTTTCTCCAGAAGAAATCCAACACCTCTCCAAGAGGTGGATTCTTCCTATTCATGATGAAAGACATCATAGCTTCAAATCTATGATTGAAGTACCTACATACATTGACTGGATCCAAAGAGCACAGTTCTCCGGGTGTCTTGAATTCGATGTTATCTACGTTAGCATTTGCCTCTCGTAGAAATTCAAGTAAGTCTTCCCAGCCATACTCGGCACAGCTCAGAGTGAGGAACCATGTGGGAGTACCTAAGTTCCTCAGCATACATTTTAAATCACCATGACGACGGTACCAGTACTCATTAGTACCACGCTGACACGCCATGAGATTAATCAGGTGAGAATCCAAAATACTATCTTGGACATTGACTTTATCCATAAAGTCACTTGCCGAGATGTTTTGCATGTGTATACCACTTTTCAAGATGTGGTTCACTGCATATGACAGTCCAGACAGATCGCTTTCAAACAGGAGATGAAACAAATAAGGAATGCATTGTCGAAACCTAGCATCTCCTGCATACAATCGCAAAGTCCGGTATTCAGAAGCAGGAATTTGATGAGGTCGCTCATCATATCTTCCTCCCTGACCTGTTGGAAAAAGCTGTGGGAAACACCGAGCTTCCAAACTTTCCTCCCAAACACTAATGGGACTCCCTTTGGCTTGTTTCATTTGAAACAACTCAATAGCATTCCCCATGACTTCCTTGGAATGCAAAGGATGAACACTATAATGTTCATTTATTTCTTCACTAGTAGAGGGTTCTACTTTCTCAATTTGACCAGCACACAAATCGCTATCCTCTTCCTCACTTACTTCCTCTTCTGCAACATATACATTCTTATAGTATTTATTATTTTTTTTCAAATACAATGTTGCCTTTTTGACTTTCCTAACATCTACTAAATCTTGCCATATTTTCTTATTCTTTGTCGGAACCCCATTAACTAAGATAACCAGAGGTTCCTCTTCCACTTTTTCTACTCCAATTGTGTTAATGTTTTTCTTCAAATCTAGAGGCAAATAAACAGCTCTTCCCTTTAATCCTCTCTGTAAATCTGATGGAGGCAATTTCCCTGTCTTTGGCTCCATTCTTACAATAGCCTGAAAGGGATGGATACTTTGAATCAAAATAGATTCATAAGTATTTAAATCCTTCAATTCAGAAGGAATCTCAACCAATTCCAGATTATTATGAACTGCTCTAGCAGGCATCTGGTTTTGATTTAATTTGCAACAACAATAAGTACACACACGTTGATCCAATCCCAAATCAAAACAATTTTCTACCATCAAGTATGTTGCAAAATCCTTCCATTCACTATTATTTTCCCTTTCACTTTTTGCATATAAATCCACTAACTTAGTCTGATTCTTATAATAAGTGCGTCGACAACACACACAAGTGAAATTAGGCCTCTCACTTGATTTCACCTCTAACGTCGCAATTTCCCTCTGGAAATTATCTGTACTGGAAACCTGTACACTATCTTCCACATGACCCTCTTCTTCTTGCTCAATTTCAACATTCTCCTCTTTACTTCCAAAGTAACAAAACTCAATTTCTTCACATATATTCTTCACATCTATTTCAGAACCATGCAAAAGAGCAGCGCATAATTGTTTCAGCATAATTGCTGGACTCTTAGCATAATACAACATTCTAACTAATTTCCTCACTTTGTTATGATGCACTGCTAGCATCCTGAAATGATGAAAAACACTCTGGCATACTCTCCTGGAAAGACAAGCCAGTGAATGACCATGCAAACCTGTCACTTCTCTTACTCTGCAAGGATCTAATTCTTGCAACAACATCATTTTCTGCTTCAAACTTTTTTTATTAAATGACCGTACAAAATCACAAAGCAAATTGATGGAATCCTGTCGCACACTGCAAATACTACTACACTTCCAGGTGTACACAGGACCCTTACCACGTCTTCCTAAAACCTCATTACCTAACACCTCTTCTGCCTCTGTTGTCACAAGTTTTTCTTTTTCAACTGGACAACCATCTTTCCCTTCATAAGCACGACCACTGGTGTCAACTGCATGCACCAAATCATTATCCTGGAAATAACTCTCCTCATTAGAAAATGCCTCACAGCTTGAACTATGCATTCATTCTCCAGAAAAAACTTCACAAAAATTACTACGATTAACTATTCTCTTCCATCTACTATTTCTTTTGAAATCAAAAATTGCCTTGTTTAGCTTCCTAATTCTATTGATTATCAAAATAAATAACTTACGTTTAATTTCAAATGCCTGATCAATAACTTTCTCAACTTTTTTTTTTCTCTTATAAAAAACTAGTTTCTGTTGACCTTTCTTAATATTTTTTAACAAATTGCCAATTATCCTGTTCCGGAACATTCGTTTACGAATCTCCCTAAACTGTTGTTTCCTTCTACTATCATGCACAGATTTATCTCTTGCTCTAGCAGTAACATTTTTCATTGTCCTTTCCTTTCCATTTGATTTCCTTCTCATTTTATGGACTGCAACATTTTCTGTAGTAATATTTTTTTTACTACAAATATTTCTTATGAAATATTTAGAGCTCTTACCCGGTGCTTTCTTCGTGGCTTGAGAAATCTTTTTGTTAGAGGACTGCTGCATTTTTTTTTTCACCTGCTGTCTTTGACGTTTTGCAGCCTTTATCTGTCTTTCTATTGTAGGCATGGTGAAATCTTGAAATGATCTGCAGTTGAATCTGTGGAAAAATATAATAAAAAATGTTATTAACCATTATTACCAAACAGTAAATCAGTAACAGTGATCAAAAACTTAACACACTACTTGACATTTTAATTAGAAGATTTTTTAGTCGTTGGCAAATTTACAATACAGAAATACCAGAAAAGAAATGACATTTATATTTATGTTACCTATGCTATTTTATATGTGAATCTGATCTAATTTTATGAGCATATTTTAATATTTTATTGAAGACACTACACATAACCTGTTTTTGAAGGTGTCTTTATTTTTAAATTAAACGGTTTACCTTTTTACTTTTTATTAATTATAAATTTTAAAAATAAATGTTTATATTTCCAAAGGCTCAAGCAGGTCAGCTTCCCATCCTATATCATATAATTCGGACAAATCTGCATCCTCATCACGCTCTTCTTCATCCTCAGGATTTAAATCATCCAAAGGATCAACATCCACTGATGTTTCAATTACAAGTTCAATGATGAGGTCAAAATCAACTGATTGCAGATTGTCGCTCATGTTGAGGTTGTCTTTATCTTTAAAGAAAGATAACAACAATGAGATGTTGCAGAGTAAGAGACAAATCTCAGAGATTATAATAGTAAAATTGTTTAACAAGATTAACATTTTGCAGCTATTATTTAGCCATGTCCAGCGATGCTGAGCAGGTGAAGCCTATGTCTAATTTTTCACTGAACAGGACTCATCTCTTCTTAACCTTGGATAAGCCTCACCGACTCTGTGTCCCCTGCACATACTTAAATGTAAAGGGGCAGATTTATGTTAAATGGCACATCCCCAGGCATGCACCAGTTAACGTGCACCACTGCTCTGCCACCCATGGTGTGCCGCATTTACAATCAGATAGGAGAAAGCTGCATCAAAACCCTGCGCCTGCTTAAAGCTGGCATAGGTCTTGACGCAGCATTGTGGAGATGGGGCACCCCTGAGCCTTGCTGGAGCTGCATCGCACTTGTGATACAACTCCAGCAATGCGCCACCTTTACGGCACAGATGCGTCACGCATCTGTGCCGTCTTTGCCCCATGCTGCGCCGCATTGTAAATGCAGCACACCATGGGTGGCGGAACAGCGGCGCAGGATGACTGGCACATCCCTGGTGATGCGCCAGTCATCATAAATCTATCCCTAAGCTTCTTATCTTGTTAGAGATGAACTGCCATATGTATCATCAAACTATTTTGCATTTCCTAAATAGCGAATTTTAAGGAATAAATAGCGATTCTTTACCATTCCTAATTTGCGATGAGCAAATTGCTAATTGCAAGTTACCCATTCATTTCCATGGGCTAGGAGGCTCATAGGAATGAAGGTTTAATTTGCGATTAGCAATTTGCTCATCACAAATTAGGAATTTTTCCAAGGGTGCAGGGGTGTCTCAAGAACACCCTGCTGCACCCCTGAAAAAGAAATTTGGGGGCATATGGCACACATACATGCCCTAAGGGCATGTGTTGACGTCATATGGCACCTTTTGTTTTTTTGAAAAAAAGCTTTTTGAAAAGAATTCACAAATTACCACCAATTTACCACAATAGTTTCCAAATCCTTAATGTCATTTTTTACATAGTTTTTGTTTGATACATTGCATTTAAGTAGTCACAAAATTTGCAAATCCTTCAGTGCAATTGCAAAATAAGGAATAGCAAATTTTGCTACTCCTTATTTTGCATCAAACTTGTTTGATACATACCATTTGTCTAATTAACATTCGCAAAGGCCAAAATTCGTAGAATTTTGATCTTTGCGAATGCTAATTAGCTTGATACATATGACCCCAAGTGAGGCCTGTCTTGCGACATGGTGCATCTTTTGCATCACTGCTGCATCGGTTTCATGTGGTACGTTTTTTTTACACCATGACATATCTGCCTAAATGCATCAATTTGTAATGTTGTCGCCTCATAGCAAATCTTTTGCACCACCGCTGCATCATAAAAGTGACGCACAGTGGCACAAAAGAGGCATACACCTATCATAAATCTGTCCCTAGCTTTTTAAATGATTAATCCAGGATGACGATAAAGTGTGTCCTATCCAGAGGTTTGTTTAAGGTGAGGCCTACTCAGGATTGCAGATTAAAGTTACGCTTGATGAAGAATACAGAGGAGATAATACATGTAAAGGCCTACCAATGAAGTAAGTAATGTGCACTTTATTGCGCCAGTCATCATAAATGTATCCCTAAGCTTCTTATCTTGCTACAGATGAACCACCATATGTACCATCAAACTATTTTGCATTTCCTAAATAGCAAATTTTTTAGGAATAAATAGCAATTCTTTACTATTCCTAATTTGCAATGAGCAAATTGCTAATTGCAAATTACCCATTCATTTCCATGTGCTAGGAGGCTCATAGGAATGAAGGTTGCAATTTGTGATTAGCAATTAGCTCATCACAAAATAGGATTTTTTTCAAGCGTGCAGGGGTATCTCAAGAACACCCTGCTGCACCCCTGAAAAAGAAATTTGGGGGCATATGGCACACCTACATGCCCTAAGGGCATGTATGGGCGTCATATGGGACCTTTTGTTTTTTAGAAAAAAATGCTTTTTGAAAAGAATTTGCAAATTACCACAAACTAGAAGTTGGTGGTAGTTTCCAAATCCTTAATATCATTTTTTACATATTTTTTGTTTGATACATTGCATTTAAGGAATCGCAAATTTTGAATTAATGACATTTTAAGTCATTTCCACATGTGCAGTGTTTTCAAATTATGATTTGAAAATCGTTTTTGGGGAAAAGTAATGGTTTGCAAATTTATGACAAGGACATAATGGTGTATGCTTCTCTATAAGGCATTTCAGTGTCTCTGATGTCATTTTTCCCATATTACATTATAAGACCTTTCCCCATGGAGCACATTCCTTGTAAATATGCTCCCACCTGTGCATTGCGAATTTAGATTTTGACTGTTTGAGTCACATAGCCATGTTAAAAGTGACCCAAAAAAATTGCAAACGTTTAAAAAAAAACACATTCATGTGTCTTAAGGACATTTTAAGTCATTTCCCCATGGACAATGTTTTCTAAGTGGCGCAAAAGAGGCATACACCTATCATAAATCTGTCCCTAGCATTTTAAATGATTAATTCAGGATAACAATAAGATGTAGCCTATCCAGAGGTTTGTTTAAAGTGAGGCCTACTCAGGATTGCAGATTAAAGTTACGCTTGATGAAGAATACAGAGGAGATAATACATGTAAAGCTCTACCAATGAAGTAAGTGATGTCTACTTCATTGCGCCAGTCAGCATAAATGAATCCATAAGCTTCTTATCTTGTTAGACATCAACCGCCATATGTATCATATAACTATTTTGCATTTCCAAAAAAGCGAATTTTAAGGAATAAATAGCGATTCTTTACCATTCCAAATTTGCGATGAGAAAATTGCTAATTGCAAATTACCCATTCATTTCCATGGGCTAGGAGGCTCATATAAATGAAGGTGCAATTTGCGATTAACAATTTGCTCATCACAAATTAGGAATTTTTTCCAAAGGTGCAGGGGTGTCTCAATTACACCCTGCTGCACCCCTAAAAAAGAAATTTGGGGGCATATGGCGCACATAAATTTTAACAACATTCCTTTACCTCAAAAACGATTTTCAAATCATAACTTCAAAACACTACACATGGGAAAATTACTTAAAATGTCCTTAAGACACATAAAAGCGTTTTTTGATTGGCTTTCCTGCATGGTAGGGTCACTTTTAACATGGCTATGTAACACAAACATTCAAAATCTAAATTTTCCATGCACATGTGGGAGCATATTTACAAGCAATTTGCGCCACAGAAAAAGGTCTTACACTAAAATGAGAAAAATAACATCAGGGACAGTCAATTGCCTTATAAAGAACCATACACCATTATGTCCTTGTCATGAATTTAAAAACAATTCCTTTTCCCCAAAAACTATTTTCAAATCATAATTTCAAAACACTGCACATGGGAAAATGACTTAAAATGTCATTAAAACACATGAAAGCGTTTTTTGATTGCCTTTCCAGCATGGTTGGGTCACTTTTAACATGGCTATGTAACACAAACATTCAAAATCAAAATTTTCCATGCACATGTGGGAGCATATTTACAAGCAATTTGCGCCACAGAGAAAGGTCTTACACTAAAATGAGAAAAATAACATCAGGGACAGTCAATTGCCTTATAAAGAAGCATACACCATTATGTCCTTGTCATGAATTTAAAAACAATTCCTTTTCCCCAAAAACGATTTTCAAATCATAATTTCAAAACACTGCACATGGGAAAATGACTTAAAATGTCATTAAAACACATGAAAGCATTTTTTGATTGCCTTTCCAGCATGGTTGGGTCACTTTTAACATGGCTATGTAACACAAACATTCAAAATCAAAATTTTCCATGCACATGTGGGAGCATATTTACAAGCAATTTGCGCCACATAATTCATAATTTTCTCCTTAAAGCACACTATTCTCTATCTAAATTAAAGAAATATTTTCTCACCTTAGCAAATACTTTGAGTTTGAAAACAGTCTCAGAAACACACCAATTTGTCTTCAGCAGAGCAAAAGGTATGCACTCCAGAGTCTGCAGCTATCAAAAGCACAGAAATGCTGTAATTCTTCACACATATTTCTCATGTCACCCAATCAAAACTCTTCCCTCACTTTTTTTCAAATGAAAACCCTTCCCCCCTCTGCCCTTTCTGCCTATTTTCCATAGCAACCACCTCTTGGAAGACTTCTGGTGTTTGCAAGTTCACACAACTTTGTTGCAATTGAACTCTGAACTCTCAGTGCACCTGCATATCCAGTGCATTCTTTCATTTAATGATTTTTTATTGACCATTCAAAATACATCTTTCAAAGAACACATCCGTGCACCCTAACTTTCTGTTTTCATCAATCAAAATCCACCAATCACTGTTACTGCTTCATGAACACAGAAACTCCACAGTTTTTTTTTCATTTTACACTCGCATTTTTTCAACTGCCATTTCATTGCCACACTTCATCTGACTGCAGGAGAACCTTCTCTCACCATGTTTTCTGTCTGGATTGTTGGACATAGTTATATTCACTGGGCTCAAAGGTACGTTGAAAGCAGGAATTTACCTAACCTCAATTTACAAGATGTGGAAATTAAGTGGTTTGGCCACAGAGGATTAAAATGTCACCAATTGATACCATTGGTGAAAACCTTTATGCATTTGCCAAAACCTGACCTGTTAATTGTGCACTGTGGAGGTAATGACTTGGGCACTTTCACTGGTGTAGGTCTGGAAATGCTTTTAAAGGACACCTTTGAGCAATTAATGGCACTTTTTCCTCAGACTGCCTTGGTATATTCAAATATATGCCAAAGACAGAAATGGAGGTGGTCAAACCAATTTTGTCCACAAATTGAGAAGTCGAGGAAGCATGTAAACAAATCTGTTTCAGCTTACATGAGAGACCATGGAATGGGCTCCCTGTACAACAATAACTTGCGTTACTACATGCAAGATATCTACAGAGGAGATGGAGTTCACTTCTCAGATGAGGGCAACAGAATTTTCACTCTGAATTTAAGAATGTGCATTGGTACCTACTTATAAGTACCTAAATGTACCATAAACCCAAAAGCTCTTCTCAGAGCTACCCTACATCTGATCACTCACAATTATTATTTAACTCTAACATTTTTCACTAATTTTCAACAAAGTACGCTACCGGGGCCGCTACCCGGTACGCGAACCGGGAGCTAACCTCGCGAAATTTTTAAAAAAAATGTTTTTTTTTCGCACATATAAGCCTCCTCAGCCACCCTCAGAAAACCTAGGGGGTCAAGATAACTCTACCGTGCCCCCTTCTACCCATTCTGAACATTATTTGCCCTCCATCTTGTATCTTAATTCGACCGAAACACAAAATGGTGGACTCCTGGAACGCTTAAGGTCCGCGAACCGAGGCGCTCAACGGTTCGCGTACCGGGTCGCTCCCTGGGAAGCGCACCATTAAAAAAGGTGGGAAAGTAGTTCACAGAAAAGCCACTGGAGACAATTTCACCAAATATAGATTAGCTCATACTACATACCAATCCCTACCATTTTCACAAATTTGATTGGAATTCCATTTAGCCATTTAGCCTGTAGACCTCTCTAAATACCCTGAGGTAAATTACTTCACAAAACACATCTGAAGTGTTGGAATTGACAACCAATGAAAATGTTACTTTCATTTTCTGTTTTTTTTACCTGACATTTGATTGGTTATGTACCTGAATATATATAAAGGAAGAGAGAGAAACACAGCCATTTTGACTACTACTTCCTGAACTACATTGCAAGATCATTTTCACTCACAACTTAAACTTGATTTTAGAAGGTGAGATATTATTTTATAAATTTGAAAACATTTTCAGATAGTTATATACTATCCCTCTGTAAGAGTTAGACATTGAGAAAGGCTTCTTTATTATAATTATGGATTGATTTAGGTTTCTGTGGTATAATTATGAATTTACTTAGGCTTCTTCACAGGCACTTTTTAATAGTACTACTTCACGCCTGAAACCATACAGTGCCCATAGATTACTTCTCTGTTATAAACTCACAAGTACCTGTCTGAACTTAAACCCAACAGTGCCCTATCTCTACTGATATATTTATTTTTTATGCAAATTACAGCAAGAAAATGGAAGGTGAGCAGAATGTTTCCTTTGAAATTGTTCTGGAGAACAACACAGAAAAAGATATTGAGGACAATGATGACTCAGATTTCATGGATGAATCACGGGACCATGAATTAGTTCAATGTGTAGAATCTGTGGATCATTTACTTCATTATGATGACGGTCAAATGTGGGAACTTATGTTCACTCAACAAGAGGACATATCGGACAGTCAAATGCTAGACGTTCTATTAAATTTTGAAAAACAATCCGAAAAATAAAATTGTATGTAATATTAAAAAAATGTTTGAGTCTTTAATCATTTTTATATGTAATTAATAAACTAGTTAAATGTTAGAAATGTTATTAAATTTTCAACCACAATCACAATAATAAATAATTGCTTAAAAAATAAAAAAAAATAAAAAATAATCAACAAAACCAACAATCAATTAACATACTGCATTTGAAAAGTCTCTCATTCATTTTTCATTGCAGTACGCTGCCCAGAACGCTTCCCGGTTCGCGGACCAGGCGCTACCCACGAAAAAAAACAAAAAAAATTTTTTTTTTTTTTTTGCCCCGCGGGGCCCTTTTAAAGTCTCCACATTAAACCTAGGGGGTCAGGGAGGATCTACTATGCCCCCTTATGGTTATTTCCCCCTTTGTTTTGGCCTCCTCTTGTCTCTCAATCCTACCGAGAGACAAGATGGCGGCCGCTCCGGACTGTTTAGAATGTTGACAGACACCGGAGAACCAATCAGCTTCGCTACGCGAAGTTCCGATACGCTTAAGGTCCGCGAACCGGGGCGCTGCCTGATCCGCGCTTACAGATATATATCTTTTTTTAAACGTTTATTTCTCAAAATCCACTGGAGCACATATATTGAGACCTACAAAAGGCACATCGGGCTACCAGTCCCTACAATTTTGCCAAGTTTCGTGCAAATCCATTCAGCCGTTCGGGCTAAAAGTGAGGCTAACCGCCCTATGGAAAACTCAATGTTAAAAACACGTTTTGGGACCCCCCTTTTTTCTCGGCCCCCCCTGGACGAACCCCCCGCAAATTTTCAGGGGCTGCTCAGAAACAAACTGTTCCATTTTCCTGAAAATTTCAGCCAATTCCGTCCACAAACGCCAAAGTTATTAGACATAGAATTTTCAAAAATCCCATAGAGAAAAAATCCTAACTATATATACCTACTGGCGACCGCCAGTAGGTAATATATATATATATATATATATATATATATATATATATATTCACTGAAAAAACCATAGGTTATAGACCATATAGTTAGGAATTAGCATTTAAAAAAACTTATTTTACTCACACAAAACCATTGAAATTCCATATATAGTTAGTTGTACTAACTATATATCGCGCACCCGCAATCCACTGCTGATCATGTCACATATTACATCATTCATGACATGGTCAGTGACATCACTGATGACATCACTGATGACATCTCAAATGACATCACTGATGACATCACTGATGACATCTCAAATGACATCACTGATGACATCACTGATGACAACATCCAGTGACTGTATTTTTCTGTAAAGTTAAAATATGTCTTGAGTGGATGTATAAGTGTCTGGATGAAGGATTCAGTAGGTGCATGACTGACTGTATGAGTGAGTGATTAAATGTGTCTCACTGAGTGCATGGGTTAGTGACTAAACTGTCTTAATTTGTGCATCATTATGTCTGTTGTTCTGTAAACTGCTGCATGTGTTGATCAGTAGCTATATGAGTAACTATATGGGTTATTGATTGGTTGCCCAAGTATTTGTATGGGCGACTGAGTGTGAGTGTGGGTGGCTGGGAGGTGTATGACTCTGTGCATAGATGTGTGAGCAGTTGATTCACTAGATGTATGGGTTCAAAAGTGCATGTGGAAACAGCTGTATGGGCGGTTGACTGTGTGCATGAGTGTATTGGTGAGTGAATGGATATCTCAGTGTTACATGTCAAAGTAAGTACATATGTAAAACACAGTACATGTGAGAGTTGACATATATAAATAACTGTGCATAAGAGCCAGTGAATGTGTGAGTGGCTGTATGGATCATTGTGAACTTGTATCAGGGATTGTATAAGAGAGTAAATATGTTTTAGTATATGTTTGAATAAGTAAGGTGTGTATAACTGTATAGTTGAGAAAATGGAGGTATGATTGATTTTTGCATGACTGACTAGGTGTGTGAGTAACTCCATGGATGAGTGACAGTCTGTGAGTGTCTGTTTACACTGAGTGTATCCAAGGTTATATTAGAGTCTGAAGAGGTTAATTGTATTATCACATGAATGATGTCATCAGTGATGTGATCAGTAATGTCAAATGAGATGTCATCAGTGATGTCATTTGAGATGTTATCAGTGATGTCATTTGAGATGTCATCAGTGATGTCATCAGTGATGTCATTTGAGATGTCATCAGTGATGTAATCAGTGATGTCATTTGAGATGTCATCAGTGATGTCATCAGTGATGTCACTGACCATGTCATGAATGATGTAATATGTGACATGATCAGCAGTGGATTGCGGGTGCGCGATATATAGTTAGTACAACTAACTATATATGGAATTTCAATGGTTTTGTGTGAGTAAAATAAGGTTTTTTAAATGCTAATTCCTAACTATATATGGTCTATAACCTATGGTTTTTTCAGTGAATTTTCAAGGTTTTGTAAATGCAAATTCCTAACTATATATGGTCTATAACCTATGGTTTTTTCAGTGAATTTCATTGGTTTTTTAAAAGCTAATATCTGTAGCTGTAAAATGTATTCTTCTTTAAATCCAAAAATATATTTTATATGTTTATTAATAAAAAAAAATTTTATATTTTTTTTTCTTCGCTCCCGGTTCGCGAACCGGGAAGCTTCCCGTTAGCTCACCTTGATGCCGCGACCCAGTCCGCGAACCGGTAAACGTTCCGTTTGCGGAACTGCCGCGTTAGAAATGAACATCGTGACGCGTCGCGGAAGCACGACATATCACGTTGTCGCGTAATGCGTCTTATGACGCGCCGCGTTAGCGCACCCGGAAGTGCTCCGGTACGGAAACTGAGACGCGAAGCGCAGCTCCCCGGAAGCGATCCGGGGCGCATCGCGAAAGCGCGACGTATCGCGTTGCCGCGTAATGCGTCTTATGACGCGCCGCGTTAGCGCACCCGGAAGTGCTCCGGAGCGCGAACGGAGGCGCGAAGCGCAGCGACCCGGAAGCGATCCGGGGCGCGTTCCGCAGCGCGTAACATAAGCGTAACAGGTCATGTGACTTGTTAATAAAACTTTTCATTGGTTCATTTCACTTTTGGTTTCATAATGATGTAAGGCTAGATCAGGTGACCTAAAAATAACACTTTTCATTGGTTTAGAACTATTGTTTTTCCCAAATGATGAAAACCCCTCCTTCTTTCCTCACTCTGACTTTCATCTTTGTGAGAGGAATACCTTATTTCATACTTGAGCAATGGCTTCAGTAGTTGCTTCAGCTGGTGCACCCCCACCACCACCTCCACCTCCTCATGGGAAGAGAGGACCACCTCCCCAGGTCATCACCAACACAGAGGAGGAAGAGGAAGAACTAGAGGAAGAGGAGAGAGAAGGACCACAGTTCTTGGAAGAGGTGCCCCGGGTTTCCCATAGGAAAGCCAGTTTCATTTGGCAGTTTTTTTCAATCCCTCCAGGGTAGAAGAAAGTAAATGCGAGGTATGTCACCTGCCTCATTTGCAAAGAGAAGTTATCAAGAGGGACTGATAAAAAGTATAGCTATGGGAACTATACCATGCATCGGCACATGAACAGGTGGCATCCATTGAATTACAGCCGGGCCGAGATACGTGACCAGCAGGAGAACCCAACAACAACTCCTGTGGCCAGGTCAACTTCTCAAATATCGTTGTCAGGAGCAGAGGCACGGGAAACCGTGCCAAACATTCAAGAGAACTTTGCACACTTCAAGTTCACCTGTTTGTATTGTGGAGCATTGATTTCCTGTGGAAACATGAGCATAACATTAATAAATGTAGCTTATGAAAATCATAATTGCCCTAAACGCCCCAAAAAATAATTTTTTTGTGCTCCTGTTGAGCCCTTTTCAATGCCTGTTTTTTGTTGGTTCCCCCCCAAAAAAACAAAAAAAATATAAAATTGTTCAAAAAATACAAAAAAAAACAAAAAAATTCAAAAAATAAAAAAAAATATATAAAACAACAAAAACATTTTAAAAAAAAGTTATTTTCAGAACTACCTCCCCTTTCAAAAAAAATTGCTAGAATGTTTAGCACTCTGGCAAGCTCTATTTCTTTTAGTTCGCTTCCCAGTTCGCTTCCCGATTCGCGAACCGGGAGCGAACCAAAAAAAAAAAAAAAAGAAGAGTAAGTATAAGGAAAGTAAACAGAGAGTGATGTTAAAAGAAAGACAGCTATAGGGAGTAAACCAGAGATACTGTTTAATAGATCTATTTACCGAAGACAAGATTTAAGAGGGTATAATTGTGAAAAACAAAATAGATAAGGAAGTGAAAGAAAAAAAAGAGAGTAGAACAATAACAAAGAAGAGTTTCTTGGACAATGTGAGTGAATGTTCAAACTCAGAGTAAAACATGTGGAATAACAGAGAGAAAAAACAGAAAACAAAAAAGAAAAAATAACATAAAAAGATTAATTGAAACAGCAAAGAAATGTAAATAACATAGAGCCATATCATCAACATAGGCAATAAAAGTTTTGCAGCTTTTATCGGCAGAAATGTGTCGCTAAAGCCGCTTTTGCGGCGGAAAACTGCTGCTAAAACAACTTTTGCAACACTTTTCTGCCAATAAAAACAGCAATAATTTTATTGGCTGTGTTGATAATATGCCCCTTAGTGTGCTTCAACTACACAGAAGAAGCATAATGAACAAGTAGTGAAAGAGTGATCAGTCAAAGACACTAACAGTAATAGAGACGGAGTGAGTGAACAAGAGTGAGGAACTATGAGAAGAGAGGGACTGAGAAAAGGAGTGGAAGGAGTAGAGTAAGTAGGTAATAGAGAAAGGAATGAGGGAAGTAGCAAAGGCAGGAAACTGAGGGTTAAAGAAATGAAGCTGTCAAACTACTAGTAGGTGAATGTGATAGAAATGTAACGAAAAGAGTACAAAACATTTACCTTATAATTGTCATTAACTTACTCACTTTTTGTTTTTATACTTTCAATCTGTGAAAGAGAGAACAAACATTTGAAAAATATTAAAACATGTATTTAAAAATTAGAAAAGACAAGGGAAAATATTGAAGGACAAACAGTTTTTCAACAACTTTGACACTTACAGAAGCTTCTTCTTCTCCAGGCCCCGTACACAGTCCTAAAGATATACATTTTAAACTAACAGTATCTTGATGCAGATGAAGTGAGGCCTATCTTAAAAAATGGTGCATCTTTTGCACTGCTGTTGTTTCACAAAAGTGTCGCAAGACACTAACATTTTAAATGTTTGTTTCAGGATGCCAATAAGATGTGTCCTATCCAGAGGTTTGTTTGAGGTGAGGCCTACTCAGGGTTCCAAATGAAATTTCGAGTTGTTGAAGAATACAGAAGAGATAATACATGTGAAGGCCTACCAATGAAGTAAGTCATGTCCACTTCACTCTTGAACAAAGGCCAGACCTCTTCTGTGTCCGTGGACAGACCTAAACTTCATCTGCACAATGTCATTCGTAAACTTAGGAAACACAGGTGATGTAATTGAAAAATGTGGAGTTTCTTTTCCTCATTTCACAATCACATCACCTGTGTTGCCTAGGCTAAGGTATCTCATAGTGCAGATGTAGTGCAGCATATTAAACAGTACCCAGAAGTGCACCACTCCATGCAACACCTTTGACACTTACAAAAGCTTCAGCTTCTGCATGCCCCCTACACAGTGCTAATTATATACATTTTAAACTGATGGTATCTTGCTGGAGATGAACTGAAATCTATCTTGCAACATGGTGCATCTTTTACACAAAAGTGACCCACAATGCAGCAAAAGAGGCGCACGGCCACCATAAATCTGACCCTAACATTTTAAATGATTGTTTCAAGATGCCAATAAGGTGTAACCTATGCACAGATTTGTTTCAGGTAAGTCCTACTCAGGGTTGCAGATGGAATTTAGGTTTGTTGAAGAATACAGAGGAGATAATACATGTGGAGGCCTACCAACGAAGTGAGTCATGTCCACTGCACTCTTGAACAAATGTCAGACCTCCTCTGTCTCCAGGAGCAGGCCTAAACCTCACCTACACAATGTGATGTGTAATGTTAGGAAACACAGGTAATATAATTGAAAAACGTGCAATTTATTTTGCTCATTCCACAATCATATCACCTGTGTTTCCTTTGCTTAGGTATCTCATTGTGGAAATGTAGTCTATCATATGAAAGACTACGTAGAATATGAGCACTGTATGCAACAACTTTGACACTTACAAAAGCCTCACCTTCTCCATGGCTCCTACACAGTTCTACATGTACATCATAAATGCAAACAGTACAGAATTAATTATACATGTTAAATGGTTTATTTTTGCTGTTCTCAGAATGTATCAAATTTCACTAAAAACAGTGACTTGAAGGTATTCATCATATAACAGCGGGGAAAAAAAACACAATCAAAATGATTGTGTTTAAAAACCCATACAACATAACAAATCAGAATTCAAAACTCCTTAAACTTAACTTACTTTCCATGACGTCGAAGGATGTCCTATGAACAGCTTACACTCTGTTGTGCTGTTATTACTTTCAGCCCGCCACTTTCTGAAAGAAAACCTCCATCGTTTTGAAAAACATGTTACATACAATAAATGACTTCTCGCTCTCTACCACACGTTTCCACAAGGCCAAATCGTGTCAGAGCCATTTATAACTCTTGGAATTCTTGTAAGCCAATCCCGTCATGTTGTATTTCCGCAACTTTCACAATTAAAATGTTGAAGATCATTTTCACAATCCTGGACTAGTAATATCTTCCCCTTCTTGCTCAGTCATGTTCTACATTTCCTATGACACTGATACTGCTTACTATGAAGCAGACTTACACTACCTCTATGACTACTACAATTATTTAATTCTCTACATCACTTTTAATCACAAAGCAATGTAAAACAGTAGACAGCATTGCAGACTTACATTCCCTCTACTCTATGTTTTGATTGGCTGCTTCAATTAGCTTATAAAAAGAAACAGTTTTTCTGAACTCATTCAAAGTGCACTTATTTCTCCATGACGTCCAGTCTTATGGTTAGAAGTTATGTCTCTGAACTACACTTATCCTCCAGGCCAAATCGTGTAGGAGCCATTAGAACTTCTTGAAATTCCTCAGAGCTCATCCCGAGATTCTTTCCCTAAAATTTTGGTTTTAAAAACACCAGGTAAGTGTTTTTAAGGTCATACGGCAATTTTTTTGTGAAAATTAAAACAGAATCATTGCAGAATGACCAGCCATTTCTAGACTTTAAATAAGCTGTGTAATGTCCTGATGTTATTGAAGGACCATCATGATATATAATTGCTGCAGTTACAAAAGTCCTTCCTGATATTGACAACTGTGAAGCCACAAAATTTTTAATTAAAGTTGTCAATTTTGTTCCATCAGGCCTACATCGTTGGAACATTAAAATGACATACTGGCCATATGTTCGTATAAATAATGTGGACATCATTTCAGATTTACATTGGCTACACTCCATGTTGTGATCAGCTGCTTTTACTAGCTTATTAAAGGAGACTGATTTACTGTCTGGCAAAGTTAAATATATAAATCTTTCTGAGTCTACACTAGTAGTACTTGATACCCTACAGTTCTCGCAGTCATGCTGCCATTGATAAGAAAGCCCAAACAGCTGATCTACATCTACACCTTCAGCATGCAATACATCAAGCATATACATTAAAAACTCCTGACAATCTTGCTGAATATTTTGAGAGAATTGTGTTTGGCCTGAACATCTGTCTAACAGATTTCGAATTTCAGACACACTTTCTATGTTTGTTCTATCAGTGCTACATTTTTCTAAGACAGAATTTAACAAACTGCAAAATCTTTGATCAGAATTGACCACAATCTCTTCTTTTACATTTTCTAGAGAAAACAAAACATTAACCACTACATTAGCATAGCAGTTGACACCAGAACTGTTTTCAAATTGAAAACCAACAACATCTTCAACAGAATCCTTTTTGTTTCTGCTTATAATTTCAGGTTCATCGACTTTTCGTCTTTTTGCTACAACCTCCCCAGTATTGGTCACATTTCTTCGTTTCCGGCCTACCACACGTTTCTCAAACAAAGGATATTGAGGCAAATGTGGCGCATACTCTCTTCTTAACCTATTGTATTCCTTAACACAATCTAGATCCGCACAAATGTTTGTGACATCACACTCAATCAAGTACAATCCCGATAAAGTTCTAACTCGTGACAATGCCACATATGCCATACCCTCCTTGAACACAGAACTGCCAATATTTACCAATGCACTGTCTACACTTAAACCTTGCGATTTATGGATTGTCACCGCATATGCCAAGCAAACAGGAAACTGCTTACGGCGAACATATAAGTCTTTTACAAGCAAAAATCTAGCAGAACAACGACCAATTAGCTGTACTTCCTCAATGCCATCAAATTTAATTTTTAAAAATTCAATTCCATCTCTATTTCTGTATTTTACAAAATCAACAACATTACCCATTGATCCATTTACCAGACCTCTTTCAACATGTAAATTCCTTCTTAAAATTATACGGCAGTTCAAGCACACATTCAGAGTCTTTTCAAAACCTGCAGCTTTAGATATACTCTTCTCTAATGAATCCAATTTTGTTTTCAAATTCTCAGACAAAATAATTGTTGATCCCATATGCTCTACTCTGTCAATAGCTTCCAGTTTCACAATCTCTTGCTTTTCTAAATGCAACATTTTGTTGTTGAATTTGGCACATTCTGCAAGAGTTGGCATCAAACATATTCCAGATTTGTTCTCAGTAATTTTCTGAAAAATATTCTCAGGCACAACATCTTGTTCTGGATATAAATTTGACAGTAATCGTGCATGTAAAGCTTCTTTCCCATGCTCGGTCACTTTTCCAATTCTAACATCTTGTAGAATAGTCTTGTAAACTTCATCCTTCGCCTGACGCATATTTTCATGCAGTTCAGCATAATTGAAGTTTAACCAAATATTGACGTTGCCAATGCTCCCTAGGCACTTCCTGGTATCTTCATGCGTGAGCATTTTGAACACAGGTTGCCCTTTCAGTGGTGTCAGCTGCAGAAGATCTCCGAAAACAATGATGTGTTTGCCACCAAATAACACATCATACTCTGTTTTGAGAACTTCTTGCATTCTCAAATGCACAAAAGCAAGCATGACATTGGAAACCATGCTTACTTCGTCAATGATAAGAAGTTTCATTTTCCTCAAGACTCTTGAAACTTCACAACAAGCATCTCCAGATAGCTTGTGATATTGTAATTTGTTGTCATGCTCCACTGGCAGCATCAGTAAACGATGTAAAGTAATCCCTTTAATGTTATGTGCTGCCAGTCCAGTTGGAGCGGTGACAACACAAGACAGCGATGACTCTGTCCTTTCCTGCAAATAACATGAAATTGCTTTAATAAGGAAACTTTTTCCAGTTCCCGCTTCTCCACTCACGTACAGTCGGACAGGCTTCAACGACGTACATGAGCACTCTTTCTTGTCATGACTTAATCCATGATCAATTTGCATGGTAAATTCGTCATATATTTTCCTCTGCTCAACGTTGAGTTGTCTTTCCAACTCTTCTAAGTTAACCGCATCCTCCTGAGCATGCGCCATGGCTCTTTCCACTTCATTCATAGCAGTGGCAGCTTCATTTTCGATAACAGGTCCTCCTAGTGGATCCTGACTCAATGAAGCAGAACTCTGACTGTCCTGAGAACTGTCTCTGGCAATCTCGGCTGCAATCGTTGCTTCCTGCTCGATTTCCACATTCAACATTTCTACATATTTGGGAAAAGCAGGACATTCTATGGTCTCCTTGGCGGCATTGAAAGAGTCTTCGTAACAGAGGAAATCTCCAAGCAGTTCCTCTTCTGCACGCCAAGGCTTGAAACGTTGCAAAAGTGCTAAATAGAAAAACTCCTTTTTTTCAGGAGATTCGCCACTCAATTTTCGATGGTTTATCAAGTGGCATTTTCTTTGCTTGACCAGACATCCCTCACTTCCTATTACAGCATACACTCCTTTCTCAGTATCTTCTTTGATGTTCCTCTTGAATATGTAATTTTGAAGAACCTCATACAGACAAACATTCTCGAGGTGACTGCTTCGATTCGGATAATATGTATCCAACATGTTTGTCTTCAAAATGTCGGTACTGTTTGGCTCCTTTTCTGCCAAATACTCAATTTCCTGCACAGGTTTGAGAACTCGATTACGCGTTGCAGCAAGACCAAGACTCGCCCAAAGATACTCCTGGACTTGGCATAGAGACTTGCTGAAGACAACCGGTCAGAACATTCGTAAGCTCCGATTTCTCGATGCGAAAACATCTTCAGACTGAAACTGTACAACTTCTTGCTGAGGCTCTTTTCATGGGAAATGTCCTCCCACATATCCTTCAATTCTGTCTTCTCTTTTTTGGTGATGTAAGATGTCACATACCGAGCCACAGCCATACAGTTATCAGCCACAAACTGTATATCCATGTTAGCATTCCACATGGACAAAATCACCGGGTTGTAGTCGTTGATGTACTTAGACTCTTCGTTCCTCTTCAAATTGTATGTGTTTTTAGGTGATTTCTTCATCACATTATGTCGCAGCGAAGACATCAAACTGTTCACTCTTCCTTTAGAAATCACCGGTCGTGGAAAGCCGAAACGACATTTGGTGTAGAACTTGTCTTTGTTTCGGAATTTACGACGACAGTACTTTCCACATCGATGGCTTTGGAAACGTAGAACTTTTTCTCTTAGGCTTTTCTTCTCCTTTGCGTTTGGAACAGCACACGTAGAATACTGTTGGATGAAACTCATCACTGAGTCTTCTGGATCCGTTCCAAATTTAGGTGCATCCTTGATCCACAGCAACATATGTATATGAGGAGCACCTCTTGCTTGGTACTCCTTTCTCCAGAAGAAATCCAACACCTCTCCAAGAGGTGGATTCTTCTTATTCATGATGAAAGACATCATAGCTTCAAATCTATGATTGAAGTACTTACATACATTGACTGGATCCAAAGAGCACAGTTCTCCGGGTGTCTTGAATTCAATGTTTTCTACGTTAGCATTTGCCTCTCGTAGAAATTCAAGTAAGTCTTCCCAGCCATACTCGGCACAGCTCAGAGTGAGGAACCATGTGGGAGTTCCTAAGTTCCTCAGCATACATTTTAAATCACCATGACGACGGTACCAGTACTCATTAGTACCACGCTGACACGCCATGAGATTAATCAGGTGAGAATCCAAAATACTGTCTTGGACATTGACTTTATCCATAAAGTCACTTGCCGAGATGTTTTGCATGTGCATACCACTTTTCAAGATGTGGTTCACTGCATATGACAGTCCAGACAGATCGCTTTCAAACAGGAGATGAAACAAATAAGGAATGCATTGTCGAAACCTAGCATCTCCTGCATACAATCGCAAAGTCCGGTATTCAGAAGCAGGAATTTGATGAGGTCGCTCATCATATCTTCCTCCCTGACCTGTTGGAAAAAGCTGTGGGAAACACCGAGCTTCCAAACTTTCCTCCCAAACACTAATGGGACTCCCTTTGGCTTGTTTCATTTGAAACAACTCAATAGCATTCCCCATGACTTCCTTGGAATGCAAAGGATAAACACTATAATGTTCATATATTTCTTCACTAGTAGAGGGTTCTACTTTCTCAATTTGACCAGCACACAAATCACTATCCTCTTCCTCACTTACTTCCTCTTCTGCAACATATACATTCTTATAGTATTTATTATTTTTTTTCAAATACAATGTTGCCTTTTTAACTTTCCTAACATCCACTAAATCTTGCCATATTTTCTTATTCTTTGTCGGAACCCCATTAACTAAGATAACCAGAGGTTCCTCTTCCACTTTTCCTACTCCAATTGTGTTAATGTTTTTCTTCAAATCTAGAGGCAAATAAACAACTCTTCCCTTTAATCCTCTCTGTAAATCTGATGGAGGCAATTTCCCTGTCTTAGGCTCCATTCTTACAATAGCCTGAAAGGGATGGATACTTTGAATCAAAATAGATTCATAAGTATTTAAATCCTTCAATTCAGAAGGAATCTCAACCAATTCCAGATTATTATGAACTGCTCTAGCAGGCATCTGGTTTTGATTTAATTTATTACAACAATAAGTACACACACGTTGATCCAATCCCAAATCAAAACAATTTTCTACCATCAAGTATGTTGCGAAATCCTTCCATTCACTATTATTTTCCCTTTCACTTTTTGCAATAAAAACAACTAACTTAGTCTGATTCTTATAATAAATGCGTCGACAACACACACAAGTGAAATTTGGCCTCTCACTTGATTTGACCTGAAACGTCGCAATTTCCCTCTGGAAATTATCTGTACTGGAAACCTGTACACTATCTTCCACATTACCCGCTTCTTCTTGGTCAATTTCAACATTCTCCTCTTTACTTCCAAAGTAACAAAACTCAATTTCTTCACAAATATTCTTCACATCTATTTCAGAACCATGCAAAAGAGCAGCGCATAATTGTTTAAGCATAGTTGCTGGACTCTTAGCATAATACAACATTCTAACTAATTTCCTCACTTTATTATGATGCACTGCTAGCATCCTGAAATGATGAAAAACACTCTGGCATACTCTCCTGGAAAGACAAGCCAGTGAATGACCATGCAAACCTGTCACTTCTCTCACTCTGCAAGGATCTAATTCTTGCAACAACTTCATTTTCTGCTTCAAACTTCCAGGTGTACACAGGACCCTTAGGATGTGTTCCTAAAACCTCATTACCTAACACCTCTTCTGCCTCTGTTGTCACAAGTTTTTCTTTTTCAACTGGACAACCATCTTTCACTTCATAAGCTCGACCACTGGTGTCAACTACATGCACCAAATCATTATCCTGGAAATAACTCTCCTCATTAAAAAATGCCTCACAGCTTGAACTATGCATCCATTCTCCAGAAAAAACTTCACAAAAATTACTACGATTAACTATTCTCTTTCATCTACTATTTCTTTTGAAATCATAAATTGCCTTGTTTAGCTTCCTAATTCTATTGATTATCAAAATAAATAACTTACGTTTTATTTCAAATGCCTGATCAATAACGTTCTCAACTTTTTTTTTTCTCTTATAAAAAACCACTTTCTGTTGACCTTTCTTAATATTTTTTAACAAATTGCCAATTATCCTGTTGCGGAACATTCGTTTACGAATGTCCCTAAACTGTTGTTTCCCTCTACTATCATGCACAGAGTTATCTCTTGCTCTAGCAGTAACATTTTTCATTGGCCTTTCCTTTCCGTTTGAATTGCTTCTCTTTTTCTGGACTGAAACATTTTCTGTAGTAATATTTTTTTTACTACAGATATTTCTTATGAATGTTTTTGTACTCTTACCCGGTGCTTTCTTGGTGACTTGACAAATCTTTTTGTTAGAGGACTGCTGCTTTTTTTCATTGACCTGCTGTCTTTGACGTTTTGCAGCCTTTCTCAGTCTTTCTTTGGTTGGCATGGTGAAATCTTGAAATGATCTGCAGTTGAATCTGTGGTAAAATATATTAAAAAATGTTATTAACCACTATTACCCAACAGTAAATCAATAACAGTAATCAAAAACTTAAAACACTACTTGACATTTTTACATAGAAGATTTTTTAGTCCTTGGCAAATTTAGAATACAGAAATAGCAGAAAAGAAATGGAATTTATATTCATTTTACCTGTGCTATTTTATATGTGAATCTGATCTAATTTTATGAGCATATTTTAATATTTTATTGAAGACACTACACATAACCTGTTTTTGAAGGTGTCTTTATTTTTAAATTAAACGGTTTACATTTTTACTTTTTATTTATTATAAATTTTTAAAATAAATGTTTATAGTTCCATAGGCTCAAGCACGTCAGCTTCCCATCCTATGTCATATAATTCTGACAAATCTGCATCCTCATCACGTTCTTCTTCATCCTCAGGATTTAAATCATCCAAGGGATCAACATCCACTGATGTTTCAATTACGAGTTCAATGATGAGGTCGAAATCAACTGATTGCTGATTGTCGCTCATGTTGATGTTGTCTTTATCTTTAAAGAAAGATAACAACAATGAGATGTTGCAGAGTAAGAGACAAATCTCAGAGATTATAATAGTAAAATTGTTTAACAAGAGTAACATTTTGCAGCTAATATTTAGCCATGTCCAGCGATGCTGAGCAGGTGAAGCCTATGTCTAATTTTTCACTGAACAGGACTCATCTCTTCTTAACCTTGGATAAGCCTCACCGACTCTGTGTCCCCTGCACATACTTAAATGTAAAGGGGCAGATTTATGTTAACTGGCACATCCCCAGGCATGCACCAGTTAACGTGCACCGCTGCTCTGCCACCCATGGTGTGCCGCATTTACAATCAGATAGGAGAAAGCTGCGTCAAAACCCTGCGCCTGCTTGAAGCAGGCATAGGTCTTGACGCAACATTGTGGAGATGGGGCACCCCTGAGCGTTGCTGGAGCTGCATCGCACTTGCGATACAACTCCAGCAATGCGCCACCTTAACGGCACAGATGCGTCACGCATCTGTGCCATTTTTGTCCCATGCTGCGCCGCATTGTAAATGCAGCACACCATGGGTGGCGGAACAGCGGCACAGGATGACTGGCACATCCCTGGTGATGCGCCAGTCATCATAAATCTATCCCTAAGCTTCTTATCTTGTTAGAGATAAACTGCCATATGTATCATCAAAATATTTTGCATTTCCTAAATAGCGAATTTTAAGGAATTAATAGCTATTCTTTACCATTCCTAATTTGCGATGAGCAAATTGCTAATTGCAAATTACTCATTCATTTCCATGGGCCAGGAGGCCCATAGGAATGAAGGTGCAATTTGCGATTAGCAATTAGCTCATCGCAAATTAGGAATTTTTCCAAAGGTGCAAGGGTGTCTCAAGAACACCCTGCTGCACCCCTGAAAAAGAAATTTGGGGGCATATGGCGCACATACATGCCCTAAGGGCATGTATGGGCATCATATGGCACCTTTTGTTTTTTTGAAAAAAAGCTTTTTGAAAAGAATTCGCAAATTACCACCAACTAGAAGTTGGTGGTAATTTGCAAATCCTTAATGGCATTTTTTGCATATTTTTTGTTTGATACATTGCATTTAAGGAATCGCAAAATTTGCAAATCCTTAAGTGCAATCGCAAAATAAGGAATAGCAAATTTTGCTATTCCTTATTTTGCATCAAACTTGTTTGATACATACCATTTGTCTAATTAGCATTCGCAAAGGCCGAAATTCGCAGAATTTTGGCCTTTGCGAATGCTAATTAGCTTGATACATATGGCCCCAAGTGAGGCCTGTCTTGCAACATGGTGCATCTTTTGCATCACTGCTGCATCGGTTTCATGTGGCATGTTTTTTTTACACCATGACACATCTGCCTAAATGCATCAATTTGTAATTTTGTCGCCTCATAGCAAATCTTTTGCACCGCCGCTGCATCAGAAAAGTGACCAAAGTGGCGCTAAAAGAGGCATACACCTATCATAAATCTGTCCCTAGCATTTTAAATGATTAATTCAGGATGACGATAAGGTGTGGCCTATCCAGAGGTTTGTTTAAGGTGAGGCCTACTCAGGATTGCAGATGAAAGTTACACTTGATGAAGAATACAGAGGAGGTAATACATGTAAAGGTCTACCAATGAAGTAAGTGATGTCCACTTCATTGCGCCAGTCATCATAAATGTATCCCTAAGCTTCTTATCTTGTTAGAGATGAACCGCCATATGTATCATCAAACTATTTTGCATTTCCTAAATAGCGAATTTTAAGGAATAAATAGCGATTCTTTACCATTCCTAATTTGCGATGAGCAAATTGCTAATTGCAAATTATCCATTAATTTCCATGGGCCAGGAGGCCCATAGGAATGAAGGTGCAATTTGCGATTAGCAATTAGCTCATCACAAATTAGGAATTTTTCCAAGGGTGCAGGGGTGTCTCAAGAACACCCTGCTGCACCCCTGAAAAAGAAATTTGGGGGCATATGGCGCACATACATGCCCTAAGGGCATGTATGGGCGTCATATGGCACCTTTTGTTTTTTGGAAAAAAAGCTTTTTGAAAAGAATTCGCAAATTACCACCAACTAGAAGTTGGTGGTAATTTGCAAATCCTTAATGGCATTTTTTGCATATTTTTTGTTTGATACATTGCATTTAAGGAATCGCAAAATTTGCAAATCCTTCAGTGCAATCGCAAAATAAGGAATAGCAAATTTTGCTATTCCTTATTTTGCATCAAACTTGTTTGATACATACCATTTGTCTAATTAGCATTCGCAAAGGCCGAAATTCGCAGAATTTCGGCCTTTGCGAATGCTAATTAGCTTGATACATATGGCCCCAAGTGAGGCCTGTCTTGCAACATGGTGCATCTTTTGCATCACTGCTGCATCGGTTTCATGTGGCACAGTTTTTTTACACCATGACACATCTGCCTAAATGCATCAATTTGTAATTTTGTCGCCTCATAGCAAATCTTTTGCACCGCCACTGCATCAGAAAAGTGACGCACAGTGGTGCAAAAGAGGCATACACCTATCATAAATCTGTCCCTAGCATTTTAAATGATTAATTCAGGATGACAATAAGGTGTGGCCTATCCAGAGGTTTGTTTAAGGTGAGGCCTACTCAGGATTGCAGATCAAAGTTACGCTTGATGAAGAATACAGAGGAGATAATACATGTAAAGGCCTACCAATGAAGTAAGTTATGTCCACTTCATTGTGTCAGTCATCATAAATCTATCCCTATGCTTCTTATCTTGTTAGAGATGAACTGCCATATGTATCATCAAACTATTTTGCATTTCCTAAATAGCGAATTTTAAGGAATAAATAGCGATTCTTTACCATTCCTAATTTGCAATGAGCAACTTGCTAATTGCAAATTACTCATTCATTTCCATGGGCCAGGAGGCCCATAGGAATGAAGGTGCAATTTGCCATTAGCAATTAGCTCATCGCAAATTAGGAATTTTTCCAAGGGTGCAGGGGTGTCTCAAGAACACCCTGCTGCACCCCCTGAAAAAGAAATTTGGGGGCATATGGCGCACATACATGCCCTAAGGGCATGTATGGGCGTCATATGGCACCTTTTGTTTTTTGGAAAAAAAGCTTTTTGAAAAGAATTCGCAAATTACCAGCAACTAGAAGTTGGTGGTAATTTGCAAATCCTTAATGGCATTTTTTGCATATTTTTTGTTTGATACATAGCATTTAAGAAATCACAAAATTTGCAAATCCTTCAGTGCAATCGCAAAATAAGGAATAGCAAATTTTGCTATTCCTTATTTTGCATCAAACTTGTTTGATACATACCATTTGTTTAATTAGCATTCGCAAAAGCCGAAATTCACAGAATTTCGGCCTTTGCAAATGCTAATTAGCTTGATACATATGGCCCCAAGTGAGGCCTGTCTTGCATCATGGTGCATCTTTTGCATCACTGCTGCATCAGTTTCATGTGGCACGGTGTTTTTTACACCATGACACATCTGCCTAAATGCATCAATTTGTAATTTTGTCGCCTCATAGCAAATCTTTTGCACCGCCGCTGCATCACAAAAGTGACGCACAGTGGCGCAAAAGAGGCATACACCTATCATAAATCTGTCCCTATCATTTTAAATGATTAATTCAGGATGACGATAAGGTGTGGCCTATCCAGAGGTTTGTTTAAGGTGAGGCCTACTCAGGATTGCAGATGAAAGTTACGCTTCATGAAGAATACAGAGGAGATAATACATGTAAAGGTCTACCAATGAAGTAAGTGATGTCCACTTCATTGCGCCAGTCATCATAAATGTATCCCTAAGCTTCTTATCTTGTTAGAGATGAACCGCCATATGTATCATCATACTATTTTGCATTTCCTAAATAGCGAATTTTAAGGAATAAATAGCGATTCTTTACCATTCCGAATTTGCGATGAGCAAATTGCTAATTGCAAATTACCCATTCATTTCCATGGGCCAGGAGGCCCATAGGAATGAAGGTGCAATTTGCGATTAGCAATTAGCTCATCACAAATTAGGAATTTTTCCAAGGGTGCAGGGGTGTCTCAAGAACACCCTGCTGCACCCCTGAAAAAGAAATTTGGGGGCATATGGCGCACATACATTTAAACAACATTCCTTTACCTCAAAAACGATTTTCAAGTCATAATTTGAAAAAACTGCCCACGGGGAAATGACTTAAAATGTCCTTAAGACACATGAAAGTGTTTTTTTAAAGCCTTTGCAACTTTTTTGGGTCACTTTTAACATGGCTATGTAACTCAAACAGTCAAAATCTAAATTTACCATGCACAGGTGTGACCATATTTACAAGGAATGTGCTCCACGGGGAAAGGTCTTTTAATGTAATATGGGAAAAATGACATCAGAGACACTGAAATGCCTTATAAAGAAGCATACACCATTATGTCCTTGTCATAAATTTAAAAACCATTCCTTTTCCCCAAAAACGATTTTCAAATCATAATTTGAAAACACTGCACATGGGGAAATGACTTAAAATGTCCTTAAGACACATGAAAGCGTTTTTTGATTGCCTTTCCAGCATGGTTGGGTCACTTTTAACATGGCTATGTAACACAAACATTCAAAATCTAAATTTGCCATGCACAGGTGGGAGCATATTTACAAGGAATTTGCTCCACAGGGAAAGGTCTTACATTAAAATGGGAAAAATAACATCAGAGACACTCAATTGCCTTATAAAGAAGCATACACCATTATGTCCTTGTCATAAATATTAAAACCATTCCTTTTCCCCAAAAACGATTTTCAAATCATAATTTGAAAACACTGCACATGGGGAAATGACTTAAAATGTCCTTAAGACACATAAAAGCGTTTTTTGATTGCCTTTGCAGCATGTTTGTGTCACTTTTAACATGGCTATGTAACGCAAACATTCAAAATCTAAATTTGCCATGCACAGGTGGGAGCATATTTACAAGCAATTTGCTCCACAGGGAAAGGTCTTACATTAAAATGGGAAAAATAACATCAGATACACTCAATTGCCTTATAAAGAAGCATACACCATTATGCCCCTGTCATAAATATTAAAACCATTCCCTTTCCCCAAAAACGATTTTCAAATCATAATTTGAAAACACTCCACAGCTACTATGCACAAAAAAACCCTGTCAGTACTAATACTTCACATTTTCTCCAATTACAATTTCTCAAAGAAACAAAATCTATTTGTAAAACACTTGAGACAAAGCAACATTTGAAAAACACAACTTTCTTCATAATTTTCTCCTTAAAGCACACTATTCTCTATCTAAATTAAAGAAATATTTTCTCACCTTAGCAAATACTTTGAGTTTCAAAACAGTCTCAGAAACACACCAATTTGTCTTCAGCAGAGCAAAAGGCATGCACTCCAGAGTCTGCAGCTATCAAAAGCACAGAAATGCTGTAATTCTTCACACATATCTCTCATGTCACCCAATCAAAACTCTTCCCTCACTTTTTTTCAAATCAAAACCCTTCCCCCCTCTGCCCTTTCTGCCTTTTTTTCATAGCAACCACCTCTTGGAAGACCTCTGGTGTTTGCAAGTTCACACAACAATGTTGCAATTGAACTCTGAACTCTCAGTGCACCTCATATCCAGTGCATTCTTTCATTTAATGATTTTTTCTTGACCATTCAAAATACATCTTTCAAAGAACTCATCCATGCACCCTAACTTTCTGTTTTCAGCAATCAAAATCCACCAATCACTGTTACTGCTTCATTAACACAGAAACTCCACAGTTTTTTTCATTTTAAACTCTTATTTTTTCAACTGCCATTTCATTGCCACACTTCATCTGACTGCAGGAGAACCTTCTCTCACCATGTTTTCTGTCTGGATTGTTGGACATAGTTACATCTATTGGGCTCAGAGGTATGCTGAGAACAGGAATTTACCTAACCTCAATTTACAAGATGTGGAAATTAAGTGGTTTGGCCACAGAGGATTAAAATGTCACCAATTGATACCATTGGTGAAAACCTTTATGCATTTGCCAAAACCTGACCTGTTAATTGTGCACTGTGGAGGTAATGATTTGGGCACTTTGACTGGGGTAGGTCTGGAAATGCTTTTAAAGGACACCTTTGAGCAATTAATGGCACTTTTTCCTCAGACTGCCTTGGTATATTCAAATATATGCCAAAGACAGAAATGGAGGTGGTCAAACCAATTTTGTCCACAAATTGAGAAGTCGAGGAAGCATGTAAACAAATCTGTTTCAGCTTACATGAGAGACCATGGAATGGGCTCCGTGTACAACAATAACTTGCGTTACTACATGCAAGATATCTACAGAGGAGATGGAGTTCACTTCTCAGATGAGGGCAACAGAATTTTCATTCTGAATTTAAGACTGTGCATTGGTACCTACTTATAAGTACCTAAATGTACCATAAACCCAAAAGCTCTTCTCAGAGCTACCCTACATCTGATCACTCACAATTATTATTTTACTCTAACTTTTTTCACTAATTTTCAACAAAGTACGCTCCCCGGAGCGCTACCCAGTACGCGAACCGGAAGCTAACCTCGCGAAATTTTTTAAAAAAATGTTTTTTTCGCACATATAAGCCTCCTCAGCCACCCTCAGAAAACCTAGGGGGTCAAGATAAGTCTACCGTGCCCCCTTCTACCCATTCTGAACATTATTTGCCCTCCATCTTGTATCTTAAGTCGACCGAAACACAAAATGGTGGACTTCCGTAACGCTTAAGGTTCGCGTACCGGGGCGCTCGCCAGTTCGCGTACCGGGTCGCTCCCTGGGAAGCGCACCATCAAAAAAGGTGGGAAAGTAGTTTACAGAAAAGCGACTGGAGACACTTTCACCAAAAATAGATTAGCTCATAGTACATACCCATCCCTACCATTTTCACAAATTTGATTGAAATTCCATTTAACCATTTAGCCTGTACACCTCTCTAAATACCCTGAGGTAAATTACTTCACAAAACACATCTGAAGTGTTGGAATTGACAACCAATTAAAATGTTACTTTCATTTTCTACTTTTTTTACCTGACATTTGATTGGTTATGTACCTGAATATATATAAAGGAAGAGAGAGAAACACAGCCATTTTGACTACTACTTCCTGAACTACATTGCAAGATCATTTTCACTCACAACTTAAACTTGTTTTTAGAAGGTGAGATATTATTTTATAAATTTGAAAACATTTTCAGATAGTTATATACTATCCCTCTGTAAGAGCTAGACATTGAGAAAGGCTTCTTTATTATAATTATGGATTGATTTAGGTTTCTGTGGTATAATTATGAATTTACTTAGGCTTCTTCACAGGCACTTTTTAATAGTACTACTTCACGCCTGAAACCATACAGTGCCCATAGATTACTTCTCTGTTATAAACTCACAAGTACGTGTCTGAACTTAAACCCAACAGTGCCCTATCTCTACTGATATAATAATTTTTTATGCAAATTACAGCAATAAAATGGAAGGTGAGCAGAATATTTCCTTCGAAATTGTTCTGGAGAACAACACAGAAAAAGATATTGAGGATAATGATGACTCAGATTTCATGGATGAATCACGGGACCATGAATTAGTTCAATGTGTAGAATCTGTGGATCATTTACTTCATTATGATGACGGTCAAATGTGGGAAGTTATGTTCACTCAACAAGAGGACATATCTGACAGTCAAATGTTAGACATTCTATTAAATTTTGAAAAACAATCCGAAAAATAAAATAATATGTAATATTAAAAAATTATTTGAGTCTTTAATCATTTTTATATGTAATTCATAAACTAGTGAAATGTTAGAAATGTTATTACATTTTGAAACACAATTACATTAATAAATAATTTTTTAAAAAATAAAAAAATTAAAAAATAATCAACAAAACCAACAATCAATTAACATACAGTATTTGAAAAGTCTATCATTCTTTTTTCCTTATAGTACGCTGCCCAAAACGCTTCCCGGTTCGCGAACTGGGCGCTACCCACGCAAAAAAACAAAAACATTTTTTTTTCTTTTTTTGCCCCGCGGGGCCCTTTTAAAGCCTCCACATTAAACCTAGGGGGTCAGGGAGGATCTCCTATGCCCCCTTATGGTCATTTCCCCCTTTGTTTTGGCCTCCTCTTGTCTCTCAATCCTACCGAGAGACAAGATGGCGGCCGCTCCGGACTGTTTAGAATGTTGACAGACACCGGAGAGCCAATCAGCTTCGCTACGCGAAGTTCCGTTACGCGTAAAGTCCGCGAACCGGAGCGCTGCCCGGTCCGCTGTTACAGATATATATCTTTTTTTGAACGTTAATTTCTCAAAATCCACTGGAGCACATATATTGAGACCTAGCAAAGGCACATCGGGCTACCAGTCCCTACAATTTTCCCAAGTTTCGTGGAAATCCATTCAGCCGTTCGGGCTAAAAGTGAGGCCAACCACCCTATGGAAAACTCAATGTTAAAAACACGTTTTGGGACCCCCCTTTTTTCTCGGCCCCCCCTTGACGAACCCCCCCCCCAAATTTCCAGGGGCTGCTCAGAAACAGAATGTTCCATTTTCCAGAAAATTTCAGCCAATTCCGTCCACAAACGCCAAAGTTATTAGACATAGAATTTTCAAAAATCCCATAGGGAAAAAATCCTAACTATATATACCTACTGGCGACCGCCAGTAGGTAATATATATATATATATATATATATATTCACTGAAAAAACCATAGGTTATAGACCATATATAGTTAGGAATTACCATTTACAAAACCTTATTTTACTCACACAAAACCATTGAAATTCCATATATAGTTAGTTGCACTAACTATATATCGCGCACCCGCAATCCACTGCTGATGATGTCACATATTACATCATTCATGACATGGTCAGTGACATCACTGATGACATCACTGATGACATCTCAAATGACATCACTGATGACATCACTGATGACAACATCCAGTGACTGTATAATTCTGTAAAGTTAAAATATGTCTTACATATTGAACAATGAGTGGATGTATAAGTGTCTGGACGAAGGATTTAGTAGGTGCATGACTGAATGTATGAGTGACTGATTAAATGTGTCTCACTGAGTGCATGGGTTAGTGACTAAACTGTCTTAATTTGTGCATCATTATGTCTGTTGTTCTGTAAACTGCTGCATGTGTTGATCAGTAGCTATATGAGTAACTATATGGGTTATTGATTGATTGCCCAAGTATTTGTATGGGAGACTGAGTGTGTGTGTGGCTAGCTGGGAGGTGTGTGACTCTGTGCAGATCAATCTGTACTTGTATCAATGATTGTATAAGAAAGTAAGTATGTGTTAGTACATGTTTGAAAATGTAAGGTGCTCTATGTTTAACTGTATAGACAAGAAAATGGAAGTCTCATTGATTCTTTACAGGACTGACTAGGTGTGTAAGTAACTCCATGGATGAGTGGCAGACTGTGAGTGTCTGTATAGGTGTATGAATGCATATGATAGTGTTGTAAAGATGAGTGATTGTATGTATGAATGATTGTATGGGTGAATGAGTGAAGGTGTGTGTAGACGTAGCAATCAGTGAGTGCGTATGTAGTAACTAGTATTGGTGTGTCAATGGTTTCAAAAATTATACTCTTTTTAACACTGGGTGAAACAGAGGTTATATTAAAATGTGAGGAGATGCATTGTATTGTCACATGAATGATATCATCAGTGATGTGGTCATTGATGTCAAATGAGATGTCCTCAGTGATGTCATCAGTGATGTCATTTGAGATGTCATCAGTGATGTCACTGACCATGTCATGAATGATGTAATATGTGACATCATCAGCAGTGGTGCGCGATATATAGTTAGTGCAACTAACTATTAATGGAATTTCAATGGTTTTGTGTGAGTAAAATAAGGTTTTGTAAATGGTAATTCCTAACTATATATAGTCTATAACCTATGGTTTTTTCAGTGAATTTTCAAGGTTTTGTAAATGCTAATTCCTAACTATATATGGTCTATAACCTATGGTTTTTTCAGTGAATTTCAATGGTTTTTTAATGGCAAATATCATAAGCTGTCGAATGTCAAGTACGTGGTAAGTAAAAACATTTTCGTGTTTATGCACACTGATCTGCTTTGAATGCTACCCCCCACCCCTCATTTCTATTAGGAGTACTCTCTCTTTGCAGATCGTGAAGGGTAGTTAACGCAGCCCTTTGCCCCCTTTGTAATCCGTCGTGCCTGCTTCTCTCTCCATTTGATTGATTGTTCTCTTTGGTTCATTCTCTATTTACAAACAAGCACAGAGTCGCAATACTCTGTTTAGTCTTTGCAGATAGCGAAAAACCGTGTAAAAAAACAAAAGGAATCGAGCAAAATCAGTAGGCCACTAATGGGATCTCTTTTTGACCTCGCTAAAATAGAAACATTAGGAACAACCTGTTGAAAATAGCAATGCGTATGTACATAAGCGGCGTTCATTTGTGTTCACAGTACCCCTTGTTGATTGTTTGAATCGAGCATTGAATTGTTCGAAGATGGTTCTCTTAAGGATCTTCTCTGCCTGCAAACGAGGAAGAATAGGAATATTCTCTCTCCCTTTGCAGATAGTGAAGGGTAGGTAACGCAAGCCTTTAACACGTCGTACCTATTTCATTCCTCATTGATTGATTGATTGTCCGAACATTGACTGTTTGGGAATTAGTTCTTTTTGGAGGTATTCCCTGTTTGCAGATAAACGTAGGAAAATCTTTGCAAGTAGTGAAAGGGTACGTAATGCGGACCTTTCTCCCCCGTTGTAATCTGTCATGCCTATCTACTCCCCACTGATTGATGCACCTGTTTCACCCGGACCATTTACTAGACATACGTCATCTGGCCCGACCAGAGAGCACCCCTAGTGAAAAGGACATATGCAATAATAACGAAGTGATCACTGTATCCTGTTAACAGAAACTTTAGCATGAAACAACCTGGAAAGAAAAGAATAGGAAAACAAAAATCAGTAGGCCACTGATGAACATGAACTTTTATTAAACAACGAACAAAGAAACGATAACATAACGTAATGATAAAACCTATTAATGTCCTAGAAACAAGAAAACGTTAAAATATGCCATTGGTGAGAGACCAGAAAAACAGTAAGAGAAACCAAATCACCCCTCGCTGTCCCACCGCCTGCCACGCCCAAAAAATCGATAGACTAGGGAAAATGCAAGTCAGTAGAACATCCGCCCCCACTCTGGAAACTTCCAAGGTGGGGCAGGGTTCCGGCTACGCCCAGCCGGGAGCAGCCCATATAAGGCAGGTCCTGCTGCCACGCCTCGGCCAGGAGATCCTAACGTAGGGTGTAGCCGGAGGAGAGGCCGAGACCAGCGGGACCCGGCCAGGGGATTGCCTTTACAACGCTGAACAGTTGCAGGGGGGAATGTCTCCTCGACCCTCCCCTCTCTCTCCCAGTCCGGCCGCGGTGGCCCTTGAGAGTTGCAGGTAGTCCCACCACATGCTCTTCCGGTCCGGCCACCAACGGTCGGGGGGCCGAGGCCGACGGGATCCGGCTGCAGCCGATAAACCAAGAAACCCGTTCATGGGGCCAGAGCCAGGGGCGTCCGGCCGACATCTACCGGAAGCCCGGCCCGAAGACGGACGGGACACTTCTTCTTTCTTGTATAATTGCTGCAACAACCCTGGGGGGGGATGTCTTGCACATGCCTCCGACCCCCCCCCCTCGTCCTCATCGCCTGGTCCGGCCATAACAAATATCAAGCGAGACGCCGTGGGGTGCACTGGGAGGGAGAGACGGTGCGAACAGGCCTCTCCCGCCTCCCCAGTGGAGGCTTCCCAGCTGCACCCTCAGCGCTCCAGGCGCCCGGAAAAGAGTTCTTCCACTGTGGCCATGCTGCAACGTCTCGCCCGGCAGGGTGGAGCCCGTCCGCTCATTTGACCCCGCGATCGCCAGTAGCTACCGAACTCTCAAAATGGCGGTCGACCTGACAAGAGCGGGCCCAGCATAAAGAAATGGCCCGGTCACTGGTTGACTCCACCACCGTAGTCCTCCACGACCTTGAAGATTCTAGAGGAGCCGCGGGAGTCTCCGACCCCCGATGGGGAATGACTGCCATGATCACCCGTGGAGTGACGAAACTGTATCCGCGGGACATCGGCGCCAGCCTCACTTTGAATTACTAGAATCCTGCAGACCTCACTTCCGGTAAAAGCACAGTGTGACCCGGTAGGAAAAATTGTTGCACCCTCTCCCCTTTTTGACTGATAGTTCAAACCACCGATCCTTTCCTTTGCCCTTTTAACGGAACTTTGGACTGCCTCCCCCTCTTTTACATTTTCTAGAGAAAACAAAACATTAACCACTACATAAGCATAGCAGTTGACACCAGAACTGTTTTCAAATTGAAAACCAACAACATCTTCAACAGAATCCTTTTTGTTTCTGCTGTGACCCTGCTACAGCACAGGCATTGTCCCCAGCAGTAATTCTGCAATGCCGGTAAGAATAGCTGTGGTGCCTACTGGACTCACTCACCCCCGCGGCGCCCCACGCCGTATGTGCTGGGCGGCAACTTGCTAGACATCACTTTAGTGCCATCTAGATTTCAGCGCGTTCTGCTGCCTTGGAACTATTCGCACAACAGACCGCTACTGACAAGAATATTTCATTATTGGTGCTGTCAATTTCAATAAATCTATTGGATAATTCAAAAGAAATTGCCACGGTCTCTTCGTTGTTTAAATGTTTTTACTGTTTTTGTTTTGTTGTATATATTTATATGTTATTAAAGTTTTATATTCCTACTACTTTGTTGGAGTGCTATATATTTTTAATGTGACACATAATTGTAAAAACTTTGATGTACAAAGAGTCATTCCTGGAATCTTCCGCTTCAGGCTCGATCCCCTCCCCAATCACAATACAGGATAGTTTTCAGATAGTAGGAACACGTGTGGTGTGACGGATCTCATCGGGTGTGGGCCTTGATCTACTATAACTCCTTTGAAGAGGGGTGATTCTTTACAGCTGAGGCCATAAACTACATCTGCAGGGCTAGCTGATAGCCTGGACAATCGGACACAGAGGAAGAGGAGTGTCAGAGGGTGCGGTAGTGAATAGGGCGAAAGGGATGTGTCGGGCGGGCACAGAGTGTGATTCTCAGGGAAGAGCAGCGCAGATGGGGGGAGGTTTATTGCCCATGCATAAGACAGAGAGCGGGGGTGACCAGTGCCTGGGGAAGATGCTTGCGAGGGTGAGGAGCCATGCTACGAATCGACAGCGTGCAGAGAGTGGGTCTGGTCAAGACATCTAAAATGGCTGCCGTGCACGACAAAAGTGTGGCATTTCAAAAAAGGCAAGATGGCGCAAACAATGTTTTTCAACACTTCCTCATTTCCTTCGAATCGAACGTTAACAGACGTTGGGGCATATTACCAAAGTTAAGCGATATTTATCGCTAACGATGCTTACCAACGAATTTTTTACCGCTAAGCATCGTCAGAAATTATCGAAGATAAACCTTGCTATTATCAAGATTTATCACAAATGTGATAATAAACGGCCGCAATGCATGAATATCGCTAAAAACTCAGCGATATTCATACATTACCGAGCTAATGCTCTTAGCCATGTTATCCACCTCCCATTGGATAACATGGCTAAGAACTGCTCAGGGCAGGTGTTACTTTTTGGAGATATTCGCGCTTAGCGCGAATATCTCCAAAAGTTGGTAATAGGAGATAGATATCTTGCATGTTGTAATGCAAGTTATTGTGGTATATGGAACTCATACCATAATCTCTCAGGAAAGCAGAAACTGATCCTTTTGGGACCGCCTAAAAAGGCCTAGGGGGTGAGGAGTACTCTACTTTGCCCCCTTTTCACGTTCCGAACTATTTTATTTTACTCTCTTCTGTAATTACACAAAATAGCACCGATAAGATGCATCGGAGACACACAGTGAGAGAAAGGAGGCCGGAGATGAAGAAGAGATGTCAAATACACATTGGAGATAATATAGTGGCAGAAGGGAAGTAAATATGAGTAAACTTACCATGTAACATAAAAATGTTGCACTCTATACTATAAGTCTCATTTTATACTACAATCACTTCGCTACAACCTCATAAATTAAAAATAAAAATGAATAATGTCTCAAACAATTTTTGATTTCTAAATATAAATTTATTCTTCAGAATTTTCTAAATTTGAAAGAACTAGTAACATGTCCTCATCAGCAATGTCCTCATGAAAAGTCTGCAATAATGATTCTTGTAACTCTATCGTCTCCAAACACTCGATAAATTCGCCATCAAGAGATTGATCAAAAAAATCATTCAAGTCATCTCCTCCTTCTGACAATATTTCATTATTGGTGCTGTCAATTTCAATCAATGTAGTGGAATCATTCAAGTCATCTCCTCGTGACAATATTTCATTATTGGTGCTCTCAATTTCAATCAATGTAGTGGAATCATTCAAGTCATCTCCTCCTTGTGACAATATTTCATTATTGGTGCTGTCCATTTCAATCAATCTAATGGAATCATACAAGTCATCTCCTCCTTGTGACAATATTTCATTATTGCTGCTCTCAATTTCAATCAACGTAGTGGAATCATTCAAGTCATCTCCTTGTGACAATATTTCATTCTTGGTGCTGTCCATTTCAATCAATCTAATGGAATCATACAAGTCATGTCCTCCTTGTGACAATGTTTCATTATTGGTGCTCTCAATTTCAATCAATGTAGTGGACAATTCAAAAGAAATTGCCACGGTCTCTTCATTGTGAGCCATTTTATTTTGAAATTGCTTGCTGTAAATTGCAGAAAAAAATAATCACTTTCATTTATCGTTTTTAGTAATACATAATATAAAACTAACTTTATCAAGTATTTAGTATAACAGAAGGACTGCAAATAAATAACAGAAAACATTTTTCAAATTATCTTCAAGTGTACAACATAGTTCCCCTTACAAATTAACAACTCACCTTTTCAAAAGTAGGAAAAGTGTTAGTACTGTGTAAATCAAACACCAGAAATTCACCACCAAAAATTCCTCACAAATGTACCTCAGACAGTAGTATCACAAAATGGCTGTGGTTTCCTCTGATTTGACATATATACATAACCAATTAACTTTCATCACACACAAATACAAAACCAAAGTAACATTTTAATTGGTTCTAAATTTCAACACTTTCAAATGTGTTTTCCCCATGCAATTTTCCATAGGACATTTACATACGTCTACAGCCTGAATGGCTGAACGGAATTACACCAAACTTGGCAAAATGGTACATCAAACCTAAGAGGTCAGGAAGGATCTACTATGCCCCCTTATGGTCATTTCCCCCTTCGCTTTGGCCTCCTCTTGTCTCTCAATCCTACCGAGAGACAAGATGGCGGCCGCTACGGACTGTTTGGAATGTTGACAGACGCCGGAGAACCAATCAGCTTCGCAAAGCTCCGTAACACAAAAAGTACGCGAAGCGGAGCGCTGTTACAGATATATATCTTTTTTTGAACGTTAATTTCTCAAAATCCACTGGAGCACATATATTGAGACCTAGCAAAGGCACATCGGGCTACCAGTCCCTAATATTTTACCAAGTTTCGTGCAAATCCATTCAGCCGTTCGATTATTATTATTATTTTTTTTTTTTGCCCCGCGGGGCCCTTTTAAAACCTCCACATCAAACCTAGGGGGTCAGCGAGGATCTACTATTCCCCCTTATGGTCATTTGACCCTTCGCTTTCGCCTCCTCTTGTCTCTCGATCCTACCGAGAGACAAGATGGCGGCCGCTACGGACTGTTTGGAATGTTGACAGACGCCGGAGAACCAATCAGCTTCGCTTCACAAAGCTCCGTTGCGCGAAAAGTACGCGTCCTGGGCCGCTGCCCAGTCCGCTGTTACAGATATATATCTTTTTTTAAACGTTAATTTCTCAAAATCCACTGCAGCACATATATTGAGACCTACAAAAGGCACATCGGGCTACCAGTCCCTACAATTTTGCCAAGTTTCGTGCAAATCCATTCAGCCGTTCGGGCTAAAAGTGAGGCCAACCGCCCTATGGAAATTAACATGGGAAAACGCGTTTTGGGACCCCCCTTTTTTCTCGGCCCCCCCTTGATGAACCCCCCCAAAATTTTCAGGGGCTGCTCAGAAACAGAATGTGCCATTTTCCTGAAAATTTCTGCCAATTCCGTCCACAAACGCCAAAGTTATTAGACATAGAATTTTCAAAAATTCCATAGAGAAAAAATCCGAACTATATATACCTACTGGCGACCGCCAGTAGGTAATATATATATATATATATATATATATATATATATATATATATATATATATATATATATATATATATATATATATATATGACGTACCATCCTTCAAAGAAGAGATCAGAGGCCAAAGGGGTTATCAGGTCAGGAAACACGCTTTATTCAGATTGTCCCAGTTGGCGGCGAATGCATTTCGGCTTGTTGCCTTCGTCAGCGCCCTGCACTGTGAAGAGTCCCTCTCCAATTGCCTCCGTCCTGTGTAAAATACTTGCTAGCACCTGAGTCCTCTCCCCCAGATGCAGTCAGCACACCTGTGAATGTTCGCCGTGAATCTTTCGAACTTCAAATCCCAGCAAGCACTGTGCTGGCGTTGCTGAGTTGGTGGCGTGAGGGAGTAGGAGTAAACATAGGTTGGTGCCAGCCGCAGGTGAGTAGTGAAGTAATCAAAGTTCAAAATGAAACCACGGTCTCTGCCCTGAGTCCCCTTTATACTGCAGCCGCCAGTCCTCACAGTTCCACACACAGGCAGGGGCAGTCAAATAGAGACAGCACGCCCCTTCGAGAATAAATACCTCAGTCTGTCCATGTTGGCCCGTGGTTCCTGGCGGACGCCGGAATATTTCGATCCCTCGAACACTAAAGCGCTGCAAGCAGCGTGGTGCCAGCTTAAAACCCGGGTCACTTGGTGCCACAGGGCCATCTGTTCTGCGCCTCTGGCCAGCGCAGTATACAAGAAGTACCATCCTTCAAAGAAGAGATCAGAGGCCAAAGGGGTTATCAGGTCAGGAAACACGCTTTATTCAGATTGTCCCAGTGGCGGCGAATGCATTTCGGCTTGTTGCCTTCGTCAGCGCCCTGCACTGTGAAGAGTCCTTCTCCAATTGCCTCCGTCCTGTGTAAAATACTTGCTAGCACCTGAGTCCCCTCCCCCAGATGCAGTCAGCACACCTGTGAATGTTCGCCGTGAATATCCCGAACTTCAAATCCCAGCAAGCACTGTGCTGGCGTTGCTGAGTTGGTGGCGTGAGGGAGTAAACATAGGTTGGTGCCAGCCGCAGGTGAGTAGTGAAGTAATCAAAGTTCAAAATGAAACCACGGTCTCTGCCCTGAGTCCCCTTTATACTGCAGCCGCCAGTCCTCACAGTTCCACACACAGGCAGGGGCAGTCAAATAGAGATAGCACGCCCCTTCGAGAATAAATACCTCAGTCTGTCCATGTTGGCCCGTGGTTCCTGGCGGACGCCGGATTATTTTGATCCCTTGAACACTAAAGCACTGCAAGCAGCGTGGTGCCAGCTTAAAATCCGGGTCACTTGGTGCCGCAGGGCCATCTGTTCTGCGCCTCTGGCCAGCGCAGTATACACGACGTACCATCCTTCAAAGAAGAGATCAGAGGCCAAAGGGGTTATCAGGTCAGGAAACACGCTTTATTCAGATTGTCCCAGTGGCGGCGAATGCATTTCGGCTTGTTGCCTTCATCAGCGCCCTGCACTGTGAAGAGTCCTACTCCAATTGCCTCTGTCCTGTGTAAAATACTTGCTAGCACCTGAGTCCCCTCCCCCAGATGCAGTTAGCACACCTGTGAATGTTCGCCGTGAATATCTCGAACTTCAAATCCCAGCAAGCACTCTGCTGGCGTTGCTGAGTTGGTGGCGTGAGGGAGTAGGAGTAAACATAGGTTGGTGCCAGCCGCAGGTGAGTAGTGAAGTAATCAAAGTTCAAAATGAAACCACGGTCTCTGCCCTGAGTCCCCTTTATACTGCAGCCACCAGTCCTCACAGTTCCACACACAGGCAGGGGAAGTCAAATAGAGACAGCACGCCCCTTCGAGAATAAATACCTCAGTCTGTCCATGTTGGCCCGTGGTTCCTGGCGGACGCGGGATTATTTCGATCCCTCGAACACTAAAGCGCTGCAAGCAGCATGGTGCCAGCTTAAAATCCAGGTCACTTGGTGCCGCATGGCCATCTGTTCTGCGCCTCTGGCCAGCGCAGTATACACAACGTACCATCCTTCAAAGAAGAGATCAGAGGCCAAAGGGGTTATCAGGTCAGGAAACACGCTTTATTCAGACTGTCCTAGTGGCGGCTAATGCATTTCGGCTTGTTGCCTCCGACAGCGCCCTGCACTGTGAAGAGTCCTTCTCCAATTGCCTCCATCCTGTGTAAAATACTTGCTAGCACCTGAGTCCCCTCCCCCAGATGCAGTCAGCACACCTGTGAATGTTCGCCGTGAATATCTCGAACTTCAAATCCCAGCAAGCACTGTGCTGGCCTTGCTGAGTTGGTGGCGTGAGGGAGTAGAAGTAAACATAGGTTGGTGCCAGCCGCAGGTGAGTAGTGAAGTAATCAAAGTTCAAAATGAAACCACGGTCTCTGCCCTGAGTCCCCTTTATACTGCAGCCGCCATTCCTCACAGTTCCACACACAGGCAGGGGCAGTCAAATAGAGACAGCACGCCCCTTCGAGAATAAATACCTCAGTCTGTCCAAGTTGGCCCGTGGTTCCTGGCAGACGCCGGATTATTTCGATCCCTCGAACACTAAAGCGCTGCAAGCAGCGTGGTGCAAGCTTAAAATCCGGGTCACTTGGTGCCGCAGGGCCATCTGTTCTGCGCCTCTGGCCAGCGCAGTATACACGACGTACCATCCTTCAAAGAAGACATCAGAGGCCAAAGGGGTTATCAGGTCAGGAAACACGCTTTATTCAGATTGTCCCAGTGGCGGCGAATGCATTTCGGCTTGTTGCCTTCGTCAGCGCCCTGCACTGTGAAGAGTCCTTCTCCAATTGCCTCCGTCCTGTGTAAAATACTTGCTAGCACCTGAGTCCCCTCCCCCAGATGCAGTCAGCACACCTGTGAATGTTCGCCGTGAATATCTCGAACTTCAAATCCCAGCAAGCACTGTGCTGGCGTTGCTGAGTTGGTGGCGTGAGGGAGTAGGAGTAAACATAGGTTGGTGCCAGCCGCAGGTGAGTAGTGAAGTAATCAAAGTTCAAAATGAAACCACGGTCTCTGCCCTGAGTCCCCTTTATACTGCAGCCGCCAGTCCTCACAGTTCCACACACAGGCAGGGGCAGTCAAATAGAGACAGCACGCCCCTTCGAGAATAAATACCTCAGTCTGTCCATGTTGGGCCGTGGTTCCTGGCGGACGCCGGATTATTTCGATCCCTCGAACACTAAAGCGCTGCAAGCAGCGTGGTGCCAGCTTAAAATCCGGGTCACTTGGTGCCGCAGGGCCATCTGTTCTGCGCCTCTGGCCAGCGCAGTATACACGACGTACCATCCTTCAAAGAAGAGATCAGAGGCCAAAGGGGTTATCAGGTCAGGAAACACGCTTTATTCAGATTGTCCCAGTGGCGGCGAATGCTTTTTGGCTTGTTGCCTTCGTCAGCACCCTGTATAAAATGTTAATTTATGTAAATAGGGTGCTACGCTGTCCGGCAGCTCGCCTTCTGTTTTCAATGATCTCGGGAGAAGTATGGTGTGTGAATGTGTTACTCATGGTGCTATGAGCCCCACCGATGAGTAAAATAAGTCAGCTCCTGGGTTAAGTGGGATGAGTTGGGAGGGTTGTTTGAGAGCCGCGCTGGATCAGATTTCTTGGTAGCAGAGGTCTGGTTGCTACAGGTTAGTTTGGATAAGTAATGTATAGTTTGACCAGTCAGGTGTATATAATACATATATTCAAGATTTATGACTAACATTGTATGTTGAGTTTGCAATACGTTATGTGTATTCAGAATTTTGAAGCTTCCAGGAAGTAGGAAGTTGGTATCTCTGTCCTCAGGCAGAGGAATGTGTGGTAAGGGAAGTCGCACACAACATTGTCTGATTTCAAAGTGGTAACATCGTTGTATGTTATTGATAGGGACATTTTGTGTGTGAGAGTGGCGAATGTATAGTGAAGGCCACCTGTAAATCTCAGCTCTAAGAACAGGAGTCAAATGTACTCTGATTAATACGTATCCCTGGGAGAGTAGCGGGTTTGTCACCTAAGTTCGTTAGAAGGGTAAAGTAGAGTGAAGTGCTGCTTTATCGGCGATACTAAATTCTGTGATAGAGAAGAGATAAGTGCTCTCTACTGGAAATACAGAATTCTGGTGAGTTTGAATAAACTATTACTTTGGTTTTAGTGAAACAGGCAAAGGAAATGTTTTGTGTTGTAACTAACTGATTCAAGTTGTGTAAAATACATAAATAATGTGTTGATAAATTTTGTAAACGAGGGGTCAGTAGAAGCTGGAGCAGAGCTGACATCAGCAAGAGTCATGCTGGGATAGGTCCACGTGACTAAAATGTTTGGAGTGTTGATTGGTGCGTTAGCGAAAACTGCGCAAGCATAGGTCGAAGTGATTGTGATGTGCTCTATTCTGATTGGTGCGTTATTGTGAATAACACTGGGATAGATAAGCATATCGGACCAGTTTGAGACAGAGTGTACGGTTAATTTGAAGTAAGAAAGTCCATGGACAAATTGATTATTATAGACAAGGTAGGGAGAAACCATCATGGTTTAAGATTCTTAAAAACATATTTAAAAAGGATAAGGAAATAGTTACTAGAGAGGGAAAAATACTTCCTCCACCGAAAACGCCCACATCATGCATGATGACGTAATATGGCTATCATAGTTGCATTTGGCAAGAGAATTGGACGAAGTATACTAAAAACTATGGAGTATTGGCATTTCCAGAAGTAGGCTCATTTATCTTAGCAGTGTTATGAAATTTGAGAGAGAACATTATGAGATTTGAACCAACACCTAGACCGACACAATTTGAAGCTTTGGCGGAATGGGAAGACGATATACATGAGTTGGAATGAGAGAGATTTCATAATGTAAAGGAGAGACAATGTGGTCTGAGAGGTTTATGGGGAAGGACTCATGAGAGTAGAATGAGAAGATGGAGAAATGCTGATATGTGGGATGGAATGTATCCAATGAGAACAGATGAGACTGTTGGGAGAAAAAGACAGAGAAGAGGAAGAATTAGAAAAAAGAAGTTGTGGGATCAGTGACACCAAAGAGTAGGTCCTGGAGGAGGTTCTAAATAGAAGACCCCATCCATATCAGCCAAATCCTGCAGCGGTGACACCAAATGCACCACTAATGGAGACTAGATTGACAGGAACACCAAAACAATATTCTGAAATAAGAAGTAGCTCAGAGATACAAGAGTTAAAAACTGTTGAAAATCCTAGTACTTCTGAATTAATGCAATCAACAAATGAATTAGATGAGAAAATTCAAGAACTCACCAGAAATATAGAAGCTTTTACTGTGCCAGTAACTATAGGTCCTGTAATACCAGTTTTTGAAAATCAAAGAATAAATGAGCCTTCGTTAACAATTCCATTGAATACAAGTTTGCAAAAACTAAAGGAAAAGATTTGTCTTGACTTAAATGAAACCAGGTATACTATTAGAACAACACCACCTGATTTGACTATAAATCAAAGCCCAATATAGAGAATTCCTATGGTAGCAGAATCAGCATCTGAGATTCCCGAGAGAAGTATAGACAAAATAGATCTAACAAAAACTCTGATAGGGCCAATGGCAGAAGAATTAAATAATTGGGATAAAACCCTACAACAAACAGATTTAGAACCTAAACTTTTAGACGTGGTTAGATTAAAAATAGATATGGAAGAATTGATTATTGGAACTATTGGAACTGAGAGACTAAAAACATATTAGGATGACGAGCTCGTGTTTTTGTTTAAATGTCTAACATGGAGACCTAAATATCTGCACGATAAATTAGAAGAAACAGCAAATGAATTAGGAATAGAATTTGCAAGAATAAAAATGTTACAGAAACCCTACAGAGTAGATTTTACTGAAAAGGATATAGATAATTTGAATACCTCAGGAAGATTAACCCAAATAAAATAATTAATCGTGTTATTGAGAAAATGGGGACGTGTACATCAATGGAGAAGCAAGTGGATAAAGAAGAAGGAAGAGCCAAATGATAAAACTTCCTTAATATTCCCTGTCAAAGAAAAGGAATCTGTAGTGTCCGAATTTCCCAATAGAGAAATTCCAGGAGGAGGGTATGTACATGTACCATGGACTAGACATGACATATTGTCATTTACAAATGATTTACCCAGATAACTAGAAAAACCGGTAGAATGGTATAGACAATTAGATAGGTTTGTGAAAGTATCAAAAGTATTGTGGGAAGATTTAGATGGATCATTTGACATAGTTGTACCTGCAGATTTGTGGACAGAATGTAAAATAATTACTGTTGATTGGCCAAAAGAAGAATACCCAAGAGATGCTAAAACAGGTGCACCAGGTCCGGAGGTAATGAGAAAATATGATCAAGTTATAACATTTTGAAATATAAAATTCCTCCAAAAGAAACAGATTGGGTAAAAATCGATAGAACTCTACAAGAACCTAAAGAATATGTACATACAGTGAATACGAAACATTAAGTGATAAGGATATGAGTCATTTTATATACAAGTTTGTCTTTGGTTTGAGACCAGAAATAGGTGAAATGATAAAACACCACATGATGTGCTGATAGTCCGGTTCAGTGGAAGATGTACTAAGATATGCTAAATATTGTAGTGATGAAATTGATGCCAAACAGAGAAAGCTTAAAGAAAAAGCTATGTGGGCACAAATGAAAGTAGCAGAACAACAAGAAGCGCAATTTATTAATCAAAATAATGAAGTGGGTCAAGCCAAAATGAAAGCTAATATAAATAAAAGGAAAGGACAAATAAATATAGATGAAGCAAAAAAGAAATGGCCATGTCATAACTGCTTTGGTCCCAGTCGGTTCTATATTCAATTTGACATGTCCAGCCGGACAGAGGTCTCAATCTTTACTCATTGAAAGATGCACGGAAAAAGATTCCTTCAGCAATTCACCGTAGTGGGGCACAAGCATGTACCCAAACACATACAGATCAATACAGTGAGTGGAGCGAAGAACAAAACGGGGCTTTTAGGCAAAAGCAGAAATTTTCTGTAATTTTACAGATACACAGAGTTTTCAAGCAGGCACTTTCACAAATTCATAATACATAACATTTTTATGCGTAAAGTGCTCAAAAGGTCGACGGCGTTTCGGTCCCGCTTTTAAATCATGGGGACCATCATCAGGACATTATTTAAATGCCTAATAATAGAAAGCCTCTATTGCCTATGAGGGAAGAAGAAAGGAAAAAGAAGGCATAGTTAAATTTATTAAAAGACACTAAGGAGACACAGAGTAATCAAGTGACTGTGTTGCTCTTCTCATAAAGAGGAGCAGTGGTGTAAAGTGGATTGTGCACGCAGTGTGAAAGAAGTTATGGTAACCCCATGTTTACTTCACAAGGTGAGGCTGAGTTGTGACTAAAATCGAATTAAACGCTCGAAGATGCCCATAATTACAAGACGTCGTTTAACCACAAGGAGATGTGCCCAGTGAACTAGGTAGGAGTTTGAGGGAGATTGTTCCTAGCACGAAGAGAGCCCGAGAGTACACAACAGGGTTTAACACGAGGAGGAGTGTCAAGTGAGTGGCGTGCCCTCGTGGCCTTCAAGTGACAGTAAGTGAGGCTACTAACGTGTGAGGTCGAGTAGGAAGAACCTAGATGAGCGTACCTGGCAACGCGATGGGAGCTGAGGCTCTTAAGGCGGAGGCTGTATAACAAGGATGGTTAAGTTGGTGCCCTCAGTTTGGTGTCTGTGCCGTATTGTGTCTAAATTCTTTTAAAGTGAAAGCAGTGGAAGCGACGCAATGAAGACTAAGTGAAAAACGCCGCATTTATGAAGGCTGTGTTTTAAAATGACATGTGAGCGGAGTAGTCGGAACATTGTGCAGCCGGCGCGTGATGATAGTTTGAGGAAGGGGGTTGCTTACCGAGGTGGAAGCCTCGGAGGGCTCGGTTTGAGCCGGACGTCTGCCTCGTGTAGGCAGCCTAGCTGGGTATAAGGAGTATGCAGCCCTGGGGGGAGATTGGGAATTAACAGGGAAATGGGTACAATCACATAATAAAGGAAAATAACGGAGCCCTCAGATGGGAGTCTTACCACAATCAGGTGCAGGTCTGGACTGCGATGACTCGTGGGTCAAAGCGCGTTAAATTGGAAGTGCCTGTGTGGAGAGAAACGGGTGGTATAAGCCCCTGTTATCTCTAGTGGGGATAAAAGGTAAAAACGGAGACTGCTCGTGGGCTCTTACCGGTTCAGTCGGCTGTAGTAACTTCCTTTGCAATGCGACTGGGATTGTAGGGAGGAGCTACGTTATGTTCATGGAAGTGGGGTCTGATTGGTCATACTGAGAGCATGGAAATGGAGGAGGGGATACGATGATGAGTTAGGATGAGGGCATGAACATAAACAATGGTGCGCTAGGGAGGAAGGCATGAACATAGACGATGGTTCCTTATAAGGGAAGGGTATGAAGGGCTGATCGGTGGAATGTGAGTGAATTATGTCATAGTGCCAATTAGTGAAGTGTCTATAAAACAAGTGAAAGGATAGTGATTAAAAACAGAAATTACATTTCATTTGGACATCATATTTACAGGATTAATTTTGTCTGACAAGCCACAAATAGCATTCAAGCATTAAGAGTAACCAGAGAGAGCCATGACTGGCTTTAAATCAAGCTGGTCCAGTCTTCTTGGAGATTTAAGCCAGAGTTCAAACGGTCCGTTTTTAGTATCCATTTTAGCTCTTCCCTGTTGAGCATTCTTGTCAGGTCACCACCTCTTGGGGGTAAAGTCACTTGACTAATCACGGTCCATCGAATTTCGTTTTCATTATGTCCCTTGTCAAAGAAATGATCCACCAAAGGGGCATTGCCCGTTCTGCACTTAATCCAGCTCCCGTGCTGTGAGATTGGCAGTTTGATTTTTTGTTTAATCAAGAATCCAAATTGTTGGGTTCATAGACCTAGCTCATGTTGTGGTAACTGACCTGATTGGTCAGTAATACCTGCCAAGAAAGAAAAATTTCTTTCTAGTGTCCCCTCACTCACCGGGGTTGCCCCACGGTGACATGCTTCATCATTGGGGCCATCCCAGTTCTCTACGAAAAGGGGCGTGCTGCGACTCACGAACTACGCAGGAGCACTTTAATGTGAGAGACTATGTGTAGTGCAAAGTGGTGGAGTGGGTGTAGGTGAGTTTAAAAATACCATGCTTAGTGGGCCTCAATATGTTTCTTTTGCTCCTAGTCAGGTATGTTAAAAATGGGGTGATTATCACTAATAACCAACCTATAATGGGGATTGCTTCAGTGAAAGGTCGACATGTTTCATGCTACCCCTAGCATTTCTTCAGGACCATGTAGGAACCAGCCCTACATATGCCACTCGAATGTCCCTAATCAGACAGTGATACTAAAAACATTTAGTGTATGAAGCATGCGTTCGTAATAGAATACATACGATTTTTGGATTTCCAAAACTGTAAATAGAAAGCACACCATTAGTAGCATTTTATACCTTCCCTGTGAGGAGGGTCACATAGTGTCTTCTCATGACGCACGCATCATGGACTATGGTGGAAGATTGCACCATATTGGCGCGTGCAGGCTCTCATGCCAAGCAATAAGCAGTCGTTTTTATAAAAACAAGTGGTTGTAAATTCACACATAGAAACAAGACAGGACTTGATGTGACCAGGACTATAGAAACACAAAACACATATTAAGTGCATAGACAGAATATGTGGAAAAACTGTTTCACGATATTTACTTGATGCTGTGCTCATTGGCAGCTCATGGTCTCTCTAGGGGTTCGTTTTCACCTTCTGGACTTAATGCTGAATGTACGTTATAGGGTTAAAAAGGCAGAAAGAGAGAGAGATCGATAAGTGTCTACTGCCTCGATCGTTATCTACATTTCCATTGCCAAAGAGTCGGGTCATCTGTACAAAAGGTATTACTTACTTCCTTGCTCAGGAAAACGTGAGGAAATACCTAGGATCAGCTCCCCCAGGACCGCATCTTACTGAACAACCGCGCTCGCTCTGTTAAGTATCAACAGAACTTCCGGGTTTCTTCTATGGGCCACTAGACCGCGAGAGGTAGGCGGCCATCTTGAGAGGATGCTAAACCGTTGTACAATAAACGGTGTTGAAAGAAGGGGACAGCTGATTCGCGACTGCTATGTTGCGGTTGCGAAAGCGTTCATGATAGTTTTAAAAAAAACGATAACTATATTACAAGGACAGAAAAATAATAATAGAAACATTACCAAGGCATTTTGACAATTAGTTAAAGGTTGTCAATAAAATTATTGAAAAAGTGGTAAGTAACAATTCAAGGTTCTCATAGGGAATCCAGCTGTATTTATAGTAAGGTTAATCAAAATTACTTGTGGCTATGACTGGTGAATATTTCTTGTCAAAACCTGTTTTGTTTATTTTGAGGTAGGGGAGGTTTTAAGTTGGATTAGAGTACTTGAGGAAAGGTCACCTTGCAGTACTGCCTGACAGGGTGCAGAATTAGAACTAAGGTGCTTATGGACGTATAGCGTGTTGAATAACCACCTTATTAGATCGGTAATTGGAAAGAACAACATACAGGCAAATATGTCCTTGCTTCCTAATGTGTAGACAGATTTGACTGTAATATTAGCCTAAATTCTCCTTTGATCCTAGCAGTAGTATATAGCTGCTACCGGTGGGGTTGTGTTGTTAAAACCTACGCCCATCGATCATTACTGTGGCTGAGTACCTGCAAGGAAAAAGTTACTGAAAGGTTCAGTTTGTGAAGGCACCCCACGGGATGTCATCATTCAATCCACAGGTGTCTGTATGTAATTTGAACACCCATCGTTGTTCATGTTCGTGGAGTATTCTTTCTTGGTTTTCTCTAGTTTTTACAATCTCCAGAACGACCCATGTCAGATCGTTGGGTGTATGGTTCTTCTCTATAAAATGATTAGTCATGCGTGTAGTTGCCCGCTTGCACCGGATGTTGCTCCTGTGTTCAACAATTCGTGTGCTGATCTAGTCTCTCACATTAAAGTGCTCTTGCATAGTTCGTGAGTCGCACCACGCCCCTTTTCGTAGAGAACTGGGATGGCCCCAATGATGAAGCATGTCACCGTGGGGCAACCCCGGTGAGTGAGGGGACACTAGAAAGACATTTTTCTTTCTTGGCAGGTATTACTGACCAATCAGGTCAGTTACCACAACATGAGCTAGGTCAATGAACCCAACAATTTGGATTCTTGATTGTACATTAAATTTCAGGAGGGCGACCTAGTCTCTTATTCCTCCTTCTCCCCCAGTATTGTATATGATTTTTTGTTTAGTCTGGCCCACATAAATAAGATTACAAGGACAAAAAATTGCATAAACAATGTTGCAGCTTTTACAGTTAGTGAAAGTCTTGAGCTCATTTTTCACATCTTTGAACACAAATTCCTTGCAATCAATACATAGGTCACAGACCACACATGCGCCACATTTGAAATGGCCTCTCAAAGACTCATTTAAGCTCCTCATCTACTCTGTTGCCTTGAGATGAGATCTGGCAGGGTGAGGATAACGGCTCCCCAAAGGAAAAAGAAAAGCAAAGGGAGAAACGTGAGGTCAGTCTCGGACCCAGAACGGTCACCTATTCTGCTGCTGAGTGACACTGATATCACAATTGATAGCAAGTCCCGGGCCTCCAGGAAGTGTCCTGATAAAAGGGCCAGTAAATCTATCGGAAATCAACCGAAGATAACAACAAAATTCAACTACATAAAGGACGCCGGGTCAACGGTTTTTTCCAGTAATAAGAACATCACTGGGCTCCCAACCCCCCTAAGCCCACTGGTGATCATCTCCAAGGGATGCGCAGTGAATGGGGCATTAAGAACTCCTCAATGCAGTCATATGCCAACCACTGCTTCCACCAAACCGCCAACGGCAGTTCGAACTGCGCTCAGGTGGAGCCCAGTAAGTAAGACCCCTCCAAGATTGAGAGTGTGTCGCCACAACTCTGCTCCATCCAGATTCGCTATATCCATATCCAGCGTTGGCCTCAACACAAAGGAAATCGACACAGAACCAGCGGCAGAAAAAAACAGCATTTTGGTAAACCATAACCAAATGCTTCCTGAAGCCAGCTTCAGCATCCTGTGCAGTCAAAACGGAGAATCTGCGCTTCATTTCATCAGGGGCACCAACACCGTCACGACGGAAAGTCCAGGCACCTCCTCTGGGGGGGGGGGTTTCGCAATCAACAGGACTTACACCGTGTGTGCAAATCTGAGCCAGTGCACACTGAAGATGCCGAGGGTGGCATGAAAGAGCTTTCCTACCTCGATTCAACGGAATGGGCAAAAATTTTGCATTCATATGGGAACTCAATTCCTGGCCCTCCTAAGCCACCAGTAACTCCAAGGCAGGACAAAAGCAAGGTCCCCTCACAAGAAAAGCATGGGCTACCGCTCTTGATATCCTTCAAAAAGTCAGCAGACGCAATGTTCTACCAGGCTGATAAAATGGACATCCAAATCAGTCTTCTAAATACACTAGCCGTATATGTTGCCACAATCGACGAAAGGATCTCAAATTTAAACAGCCTGATTAGACGGGCCTAGGAAACTGTAGATCGCCCGCAGCAAGGATGCGAATGTTCACCAATAGTGGAGAAACTTTGTTCGCTTCCAGGCATAATGGAAAAGCTTGTAGCAGACTTAAAAGAAATAGCAAAAGCTCCACCTATCTCTGGGAATGGTAGCGAAACAGATTCAGGTAACCCAAGCGAAGCTGGCCAATCCAAAACAGTTTTCAATTCAAGGCTAAGAGAGGAAGACGCTGTCAACTCCCCACGACCTGAAGAGAAAACGGGGCAAGGTGGCGGTACGAGAGGAAAGCAATCTCCCCAGGTCACCAGCAGAGTTAGTTCCACCCCTCTTTCCCAAATTGAACAAGAAGAGGGAAACCCTGCGGGAAAAGTCAAAAGACAGAGGAAGCGGAAAGGACGCAATAAAATGAGAAGGAGCAGACAAGTCCTAAACCTCTACCCGATGTTCAACAATCTCAGACGTCCTGGTGTCTCCGGAGACGATGAGTGAGGAAATCCCTCTGACCCAGGAATAACAACGGAAGTACAACCAATTAACCAGGATTGTGACAAAAGGAAGAGCCTCATCTCCAGCTCGCCAACAGCAAAGAAACTACCAACTGCCCCTCTGGGACAATGCTTGCTTTTTGAAGCAAAAGAACAAATAACTACTACCAACTTTGCTCCCCCCAACACACACATCAAGCAGAATAGAACAGATGTGAATCATACTCCGAGTCTCGCGACAAGGCTGCCTGGAGGCCCCATTTTAAAGCAGGAAGATATAGTAAATCGTGTTAACTACCAACAGGGCGCACTCCCAGCAAGTGAAAACTGGACCCCATGTCATGTAAACAATGAAAGGCCCGATTCTGCGCGCAACGAGATCCCTTTTACGGGTCCTTTGATAAAAATTGCGCAATTGCCAATCATGGACAAAACAGAGGCAATGCCCAGGCTAAATAGCACAGTTCGGAGTGGGGACAACCTCTCTACCCTCTTCTATCCAGAATACGAGTCTAAAGGCAGCCATGATATCCTAAATCGGGGTAACATCTTAAAGCTGATACAAGCGTCAGGTTTGTCAGACGCAATTACCACTCAAGATATAATATCAGTAGAATTCATTGCACCATGTCAAGGCCAATTAAACGAATCCACAAAGGTCACCTGGAGAACCGCAGAGGCATTGAACAAAATTCTAGGGTCAATCGACACCTTCAAGCAATGGGGAATACAGATATAACCGGTCAGGGAAGAGGGATATCCATACGTTCTACAGGGAAGCTGTGGTGCTGAATATAGAAGTGTAGGGAGGGGTACAGTTTATTCCGTCCTCAGGGGTGCATGCAACAAAACTCCCACTACTGTCCACCCAATGAGGGAAGCAAGAGAAGATGGGATCATATTTAATAGGAATCAGGACGAGGTGGGTTCATGGTCATGGCTGGCCGGCGCCCTGAATACAACCCGCCTTTTATGTTGACTTCCGAGCAGGGTGGACTGCCACGAAAAGATGCCTATAAAAATCTGCTCATGGAATATAAATGGCCTTACGAGCAAACTCGAGGACAACGCAACCATTTCCTACTTTCGGGGTTTTGACATACTCTTACTACAAGAGACATGGCTTACGGCACCGCAGCACCTAGAAGGCTTTAAAACCCACCACATTCCAGCGCATAAATTGAACCGTCCAGGAAGAGGGAGTGGCGGTCTTGCAGTTTATATATCAACAAAAAATGCAGTCTCCTCCTGGGACCTGCCGGGCTCATCACATCACCTCCAATGTGTGGGAATCTCTCTTACTTTGAGCAATGGCCAAACTTGGAGGTTAATCTTCATGAATGCCTACGTCCGCCCAACCACAGCATCCCGGAAATCCTTTGTAGATGAAGTAACAGCCTCAGTAGTAAGAGTGCAAACAGGTTTTCTAAACTCAGAAATCCTACTCACTGGTGACTTTAACATGTGGTTAATGTCAGTCCTTCAAAAAAATGAGGTCACCAAATCACATGATAGCATCTGGGTGATACCATCGCAAGCCCAGCCTGGCTGGCACAAGGACGATCCACATGGAAGTTCTCTACAAGGTAACCTTGAAAATCTGGGCCTAAGAGCCTTAAATGGGCGTTATCCTGCTGACCAGCCACCTCAATTCTCCTATCTATCGAAATAAGGCACTTCATTAATTTACTACACCTTCGCTAGCATCTCATTGCTCCATCAAGGAGCAGGATACTGTCTTGGAAACAGAACAGAAAGTGATCACTGCCCGCAAGAAATTATTCTGAGGACTTGCCTTATACTACACAAAAAGGTAAGGGACTTGTCATCTGAGAGCCTTACAATCAACCTCAAACACATCAAATGTTCCTTTAAGAATCTTCATCACATATCAGCAGAGGCTAAACAAATAATTGAGCGCCAAACGTGCCCGGATAACATAACTGCCAACTGGTCAACATTTGCTACCGAACTCATTGACAGATTCGCGGAACCAACAAAACACACAAGTCAAACTGTTCAAAAGTACACACCGCGCTCGAATTGTGAGATACTATCTGCAACAAGATCGATGAATCGCCTATGGCGGGCTTTAAAAACTGACCCAATGGATCCCATTAAAATAACAAAACTGAGAGAGGCCCGCAATCACCTCAAGAAAGCAAAACGTGAACTACGCATAAGCCAATGGAACCTGTTTTGGGTCAAAGTGCAGCATGACATTAAAACAAACAACTCTGCCAGGTTTTGGCGCACAATCAATAGTGCATATGGACGTACACCCAAAGTTGCTTCTTCGAGCATACTTGAAATAGAGAGGTTTGAATTTCTCTATTCCCACTTCAATGACCAGGAACTGCTCACTAACCATCCAAACCCCCCTCCCATGGACAAAATAACACAAACCGAGATTGTTCGGGAACCTCTCCTGAACACTTCAAACTCCTTAAAGAAGCAAGGTCACAAAATGACACCAATAAAAGAACGTCACTCGACCCAAAGCTGTGTCAATTTTGCGACAGTCCAGAAGGTCGAAATTGAAAAAATAATAAAAAAGGGACGCAAGGATGGCGCGCCTGGTCCAGGTGGAATTCCTCAAGCTCTGTTCAAGGAAGACGCAACTTTCTGGGATGCGAAACTAACCCCCCTTTTTAACTCATGTTTGCAAAACAACACTATACAGCCCTCCTGGCGTGGATCCATCCTTGCACCAATATTCAAAGGAGGAGACAAAAAAACTCCAGGGAATTATAGTCTCATCGCACTCATTGACAACGAAGCAAAGTATTTTGCAAGAGTGCTGCTCAACTCACTTAGGGCATGGGCTGATGAAAACTCTATAATTCCTCCAAATCAAACAGGTTTCACAATAAACACCGGTACCTCAGTTAATCTCATGACCCTTTCATGCTTGATCGACCAAGCGAAACTTAGCTCTTGTCCACTTTATATGGGGTTTATTGACTACCAGGTGGCTTTTGACAATGTCAACAGAACTAAACTCTGGCAGAAGTTGTCCAGACTTAACATTCCAGAGGTCCTCCTAAGAGCTATACAACTCTTACACCAGGACACATGGGTTAGAATTAAGATCGGTGACGGCTCAAGACTGTCTCGCCCGATTCCGACGGGAAAAGGCCTCAAACAGGGCTGTGTCTTGGCCCCGACACTCTTTAATCTATTCTTAGCTGACCTCCCTGAAGCTCTTGTTAAGGTCAACTCCCATGCTCCCAAGCTATCTGGCTTGCCGCTGACAAATCTATTATATGGTGACGATGTGGTACTGTTAAGTAAAACAAAGATCGGAATGCAAAGACTTCTGGACGCTATTTCTGACTATTCAAATGACAATGAGCTTCGCATCAACAACAGGAAGACAAAAATCTTAGCAGTACACTCAAGGAAAGTTAAGAAACTGTCTTGGGCTTTGAACAATGAAAGCATCATCGAATCAAATTGCCAAAGGTACCTTGGAGTCATTTTCGACAACAATGGAAAATACAAATCCCGCCTAGAAGAGCAAAAAAGGAAGGGCACGCCACTTGCTTTTGCAATCGGTCTAATTCAAAAGAAACTACAAGGCCCCACCCTTGCACCCACACTACAGGCAGCTCAGGCAAAAATCATTCCTACCTTAACTTACGGCAGCGAATCTTTAAAAGGATTGGACAGTGACCATCTGGATAAAATATTCACTAAGATCTACAGGTCAGTGTTCAAACTACCTAACCTTACATCACCGGCACAAATTAGGTTGGAACTTGGCATCTGTAAACAACGATTGGCCAGAGCCATGTCTTTCCTCGTGTGCTGTCACAAATTGAAGTTATCAAAGGAGGGAAGCTTAGGATACCATCTGTGGGCCAGCATTGATAACAACTCATGGCGAGCAGGACATGAATACTGGTCAAAAGGCTTAAAAACTCTGTGCCTAAACGACCTCTGGAACTTGCACGCTAGTCAGATGGAATTTAAAAGGCTAGCGAAAATCAGCACCAAACAATTATCAATAGTGGAAGACAAAGCCAGCCTTGCAAAAAGAAGTCATGGGTGGATGACCCTTCAATCCTATGCCTTGTTAATTCCACAGCCGTACCTTACTATATCGTTCAGTGTTCGGATGAAACTAAGTTTTTTAAAACTGAAACTGGGAGTTATTAACCTGTTGACTCACTGGCCGAAATGGAAAAGAGAACATGGAAACGTTCAATGCCGACTTTGTGGTACCCACAAAGAAGATATCATACATATCATATGCTTGTGTCCACTACTATTGACAGAGAGACGGGCTCTACTCAAGCATCATTGGAATAGAAACATGATTAGAAGATGTAAGGCAGCTGTTTTGGCCTGTTTCGATCCTAGGAACACTAAATTAAATTGTGCCCTAGAAAGATTTATGGAGCGCGCTGAAAAAAAATTTATTGAGCTGCCCAGAGTTTGCGACCCCTCATTGGAATAAGGCTGCCAAGTTTTACTTGTTGTTGCTGGCTTTTTATGAATATGACTTTTTAAACTGAAGTTTCATTGTTATTATTCATACAAACTGATTTTTAATGAATTTTACATTCTAAATGCAATTTTGAAATCTTTTAAATGTTTCGTACTTGCAATGGTTTATTTTTAAATAACGCAATAAAGATTATTTATTTATTATTGTTATCAATTAAAGCCTCTCAAAGGAGGAAGACCCCAGAGATCATTTATAGTGGTATTGATGGTAGTCGTAGAGGGGAGAGCTGCCCTCACTAACTGGTCTTTCAAGTTTCATTTCTTTTTGAATGCGAATAAAGGAGCCTCCCAGTTAAGCGGCCCAGAGTTGAGAATGTTCCAGTTTTTCTTTATACTTTTGCTGACTCTGTTGGAGATGATGGAGTAGGTCGTGACGCATACTATTTGCTCGGATGGGTTCTTAGGTTTAGGCTCTAGTAAGGTGTCACGAGGGCAGTATCAAGCCCTCTTCATTGCATTTTTAACCAAGAGGCGAGGGTAACCCCAGGATCTAAGTTTGGCTGAGAGAATGTTAGCCTCAGCAAAATATTCATTTTTTTTAAAGCAATTTCTTCTCAATCTCAGGAATTGAGAATACGGGAGACTGTCTTTCAGGGCCCTGGGATGGCAGCTGTTCTAGCTTAGTAGCGTATTTATTTCTGTTGGTTTCCGAAATAAGGATGTAAAGAGCAATCCATCCTTATGTTGCATGCAGAGGTCTAGGGATGGAATGCTGGTCCTGCTATGTGTCAGTGTAAAAGTGAGACCATTACAGTTGTTGTTTAGCCAGTGTAACATGGCTGGGAGGGCATCCTCTGAGCCGCCCCAGATGAGGAAAATATCGTCCATATACTGTTTCCACGTTAACAGCCCAAGGTGGAATGGGTTGGTGTCAGTGAGGATAGTGTTGCATTCTAACCAATCCATATACAGAATGGCATGGGTCGGTGCGAAAATAGCACCCATGGATGTGCCACGGACCTGTTGATAGTAGTTATTATCAAACATAAAGAAATTCTGTGTCAGACAGATTTCAAGCAGTTGTACAATGAATAAGGTAGGTACTATGTGTGGTCGTGGTCTTTTATTGAGTTTGGCCTCCATAACAAGGAGTGACTCTCTTTGCGGTATGTTGGTGTAGAGAGACTCTACGTCCAGGGTGCATAGAGTCTCTCTCTCAGGGTTGAAATGGTCGTTCTCAATTAAGTTAATCATGTGCATGCTGTCCCTGACAAAGCAGATGGTGTTGGGCACAAAGTCTTTTAAGAAGAAGTTAGCATAATGTCCTAGTGGTTCGAGGACTGAACCACAGCCCGACACAATCTGTCTACCTAGGGGACTGTCCAGTCTTTTATGAATCTTTGGGAGGGTATAGATTACCGGGGTCCTTGGATTGGTCACATTTAGGAAGTTGAGTTCATGTTTGCTCAGGAACCCGGTATCAAATGCCTCAGTGGTGATTTAGGGCCGGTCACAGCACGGAGACGGCTCTGCTGTATATGGTGGAGCATCTTCGCTCCGTGCTCGATGCGGGTCAAACGTCGGCGCTGGTGCTATTAGATCTGAGCGCCGCCTTTGACACCGTATCGCACCCGATTCTTCTGCGCCGCTTAGAGGAAGTCGGTGTCACCGGCATCGCTCTCCAGTGGTTCCGGTCTTTTTTAGCCAATCGGGCCTTTAGCGTGACCGTCCCGCCGTACCAGTCCAAATACCATCCTTTGGACCTGGGGGTTCCTCAAGGCTGCTCGCTGAGTCCTACGTTGTTCAATCTTTACGTAAGGCCGCTAGCTGAGGTTGTCAGGCAATGGGGTATGACAATGGTGTCATACGCCGATGACACCCAGCTAGCGGTTACAATCAGCGAGGATGCCGATGTTGATGCCCCCAGGTTCCAGCAAGGACTGCGGGCGGTCGCCGGCTGGATGACGTCCAACTGTCTCCAGTTGAACGCTAGTAAGACCGAGGTCATGATTTTTGGCAAACAACCGGAACGCTGGGGAGAGAGATGGTGGCCAGGGGATCTGGGTCCGATTCCCATCCCGGTTTCCGAGCTTAAAAACCTCGGGGTCTGGCTGGACCCTTCCCTTACGTTTGCTTGCCATACCAAGCGTACGGCTGCCTGCTGCTTTGGTATCCTGCGCGGGCTCCGTCCAGTGCTCAAGTTCTTTGACGCCTCCACTAGGCAGCTCATGATCCAAGCTACCGTCATCTCTAGGCTGGATTATGCGAGCTCCCTGTTGGTAGGTTTGAACCAGGCTGAGATTGGACGCCTGCAACGGATCCAGAACGCTGCAGCAAGATCGGTGGTAGGATTACCTAGATCTTGCCCCACTTCCAGTACTTTGCGCTCATTGCACTGGTTCCCGGTGGCCCAGCGGATCCAGTTTAAGGTCCTCTGTGTCGCATATAAGATTCTGAAGGGATCCCCAGCTGTGATTCTGTCGACACTTTTGGCCCATTACATTCCAGCCCGAGCTTTAAGATCTGCTGATCTAGAACTGGCTGTTGTCCCGCGCTTTAAGCGGAGTAGAGCTGGCGGGCGCTCCTTTAAAGTTCGGGCAGCGGTGCTTTGGAACTCCCTTCCCCCGGCGATTCGTGCCCTTGGGGATCTTCTTTCTTTTCGCCGGGCGGTGAAAACCTTTTTATTCCCTTAGTGTAAGTGTGCTTGATTATTGTTTCGTTGTGTTGTGCAGCTGCCTTGTCGGGCGCCAGGACGCTCCTTGGCTGGAGCATCTGTGCGCCTAATAAAAACGCATAACATAACATAACATTTGTTTAATGAGTGTCTGCAGGCCTCGGTGGGGTTGGTTGGGAGTTTGCAGTAGTGATCTGTATTTGAGACTTGTTTTATAACCTCTGTTCTGTAAGTGTCTATATTTAGTAACACAATCCCACCGCCTTTGTCTGCAGGCTTGATGACAAGGCTATTGTTGTTCCTAAGTGAGGAGATGGCTGATTTTTCTTCCAATGAAATATTGTAAGGGATAAACAGGTGTGACTTAGCCATATCAGTGGTTTCCTTCAGGATAACCTTCTCAAAGGTGATGATTTCTTTTGGAATCATATTTGATGTGGGGGAAAAGGTGGAGGGGGGTCTGAAGGGTGTAATGACAGTTTTGTGTTCAGAGGGGTTTAATAAAAAAAATGCCCGGAGTCTGATCTTACGGAAGAAACTTAGTAGTTCTGATTGTAGGTCCAGAAAATTAGGGCATGTGGTAGGGACAAAGGATAAGCCTTTGCTTAAGATAGAGATTTACTGGCTGGAGAGGGTATGTTTGGACAAATTAAACAAGGGAATGGTCATGTCTGGATGATCAATTTCAGTTACCACTGGCAGAATTTCTGTCTGGTTTGTCTCTCTCCTGGGGGATTGTGCCACCTCTGTTGTTGTTTCACTCGACCTCTTTTGGGAGGTTCTGAGTTGCCCCTCGCTAAAAAATGAGCATTCTGGTTCCGTGCAGGAGCACTGGGGCCTGCGCCAGAATCTGAATTAACTGATGATTCAGCTGAGGAGTCAGTAAAACCTACCACTGTGTTCCTTCTATTGAACCTACCCCAGGGTCTTGGATTTTGTGGGTTGTGGTTGAAGTTACGATTGGTATAAAAATCTTTATTAAGATAGGGATAGGTACGTTCCGGTGTGAATGACTTAATGTCCTTCTGAACTTTGTTAGATTTCTTATTTTGTTCGATGCGGTGGAATTCAAGAACCGTTTTTTCAACCTTCTCTAGAAGTTTTTTGGCGTCTGGGACAGTATTATTCTCACTTATCTGTTTCTCCAAACCTTTAATTAGATCGGCCAGTTTTTTAAGCTCTTCGGCAGCTGTTCATAAAAGACTGGACAGTCCCCCATGTAGACCGATTGTGTCGGGCTGTGGTTCAGTCCTCGAACCACTAGGACATTATGTCAACTTCTTCTTAAAAGACTTTGTGCCCAACACCATCTGCTTCGTCAGGGACAGCATGCACATGATTAACTTAATTGAGAACCACCCTTTCGACCCTGAGAGAGAGACTCTATGCTCCCTGGACGTAGAGTCTCTCTACACAACATACCGCAAAGAGAGTCACTCCTTGTTATGGAGGCCATACTCAATAAAAGACCACGACCACACATAGAACCTACCTTATTCATTGTACAACTGCTTGAAATCTGTCTGACACTGAATTTCTTTATATTTGATAATAACTACTATCAACATGTCTGTGGCACATCCATGGGTGCTATTTTCGCACCGACCCTTGCCATTCTGTATATGGATTGGTTAGAATGCAACACTATCCTCACTGACACCAACCCATTCCACCTTGGGCTGTTAACGTGGAAACGGTATATAGACGATGTTTTCCTCATCTGGGGCGGCTCAGAGGATGCCCTCCCAGCCATGTTACACTGGCTAAACAACAACTGTAATGGTCTCACTTTTACACTGACACATAGCAGGACCAGCATTCCATTCCTAGACCTCTGCATACAACATAAGGATGGACTGCTCTTTACATCCTTATTTCGGAAACCAACAGAAAGAAATACGCTACTGAGCTATAACAGCTGCCATCCCAGGGCCCTGAAATACAGTCTCCCGGATTTTCAATTTCTGAGACTGAGAAGAAATTACTTTAAAAAAAATGACTATTTTACTGAGGCTAACATTCTCTCAGCCAAACTTAGATCCAGGGGTTACCCTCGCCGCTTGGTTAAAAATGCAATGAAGAGGGCTTGGTACTGCCCTCGTGAGACACTACTAGAGCCTAAACATAAGAAACCATCCGAGAAAATAGTAAGCCTCACGACCTACTCCACCATCTCCAACAGAGTCAAAAAAAGTATAAAGAAAAACTGGCACATTCTCAACTCTGGGCCGCTTAACTGCGAGGCTGCTTTATTCGCATTCAAAAAGAACAGAAACTTGAAAGACCAGTTAGTGAGGGCAGCTCTCCCCTCTACGACTACCATCAATACAACTATAAATTATCTCTGGGGTCTTCCACCTTTGAGAGGCCATTTCAAATGTGGCGCATGTGTGGTCTGTGACCTATGTTTTGATTGCAAAGAATTTGTGTTCAAAGATGTGAAAAATTAGCTCAAGCCTTTCAATAACTGTAACAGCTGCAACATTGTTTATGCAATTTTTTGTCCCTGTAATCTTATTTATGTGGGCCAGACTAAACAAAAAATCAAACTTCCAATCTCACAGCACCGGAGCCAGATTAAGTGCAGAACGGCCAATGCCCCTTTGGTGGATCATTTCATTGACAAGGGACATAATGAAAACGAAATTCGATGGACCGTGATTAGTCAAGTGACTTTACCCCTAAGAGCTGGTGACCTGACAAGAATGCTCAACAGGGAAGAGCTAAAATGGATACTAAAAATGGACAGTTTGAACTCTGTCTTACATCTCCAAGAAGACTGGACCAGCTAGATTTAAAGCCAGTCATGGCTCCCTCTGGTTACTCTTAATTCTTGAATGCTATTTGTGGCTTGTCAGACAAAATTAATCATGTAAATATGATGTCCATATGAAATGTAATTTCTGTTTTTAATCACTATTCCTTTCACTTGTTTTATAGACACTTCACTAATTGGCACTATCACCTATGACATAATTCACTCGCATTCCACCTATCAGCCCTTCATACCCTTCCCTTATAACGAACCATCGTCTATTTTCATGCCTTCCTCCCTAGCGCACCATTGTTTATGTTCATGCCCTCATCCTAACTCATCATCGTATCCCCTCCTCCATTTCCATGCTCTCAGTATGACCCATCAGACCCCACTTCCCTGAACATAACGTAGCTCCTCCCTCCAATCCCAGTCGCATTACAAAGGAAGTTACTACAGCCGACTGAACCGGTAAGAGCCCACGAGCAGTCTCCGTTTTTACCTTTTATCCCCACTAGAGATAACAGGGGCTTATACCACCCGTTTCTCTCCACACAGGCACTTCCAATTTACCGCGCTTTGACCCACGAGTCATCGGGGTCCATACCTGCACCCGATTGTGGTAAGACTCCCATCTGATGGCTCCGTTATTTTCCTTTATTGCGTGATTGTACCCATTTCACTGTTAATTCCCAATCTCCCCCCAGGGCTGCATACTCCTTATACCCAGCTAGGCTGCCTACACGAGGCAGACGTCCGGCTCAACCCGAGCCCTCTGAGGCTTCCACCTCGGTAAGCACCCCCTTCCTCACACTATCATCACGCGCCGGCTGCACAATGTTCCGCCTACTCCGCTCACGTGTCATTTTAAAACACAGCCTTCATAAATGCACCGTTTTTCACTTAGTCTTCATTGCGTCGCTTCCACTGCTTTCACTTTAACAGAATTTAGACACAATACGGAACAGACACCAAACTGAGGGCACCGACTTAACCATCCTTGTTATACGGCTGCCGCATTAAGAGCCTCAGCTCCCATCGCGTTGCCAGGTATGCTCACCTAGGTTCTTCCTACTCGACCTCACACGTTACTAGCCTCACTTACTGTCACTTGAAGGCCACGCGGGCACGCCGCTCACTTGACACTCCTTCTCGTGTTAAATGCTGTTGTGTACTCTCGGGCTCTCTTCGTGCTAGGAACAATCTCCTTCAAAGTCTTACCTAGTTCACTGGGCACATCTTCTTGTGGTTAAACGACATCTTGTAATTACGGGCATCTTCGAGCGTTTACTTCGATTTTAGTCACAACTCAAACTCACCTTGTGAAGTAAACATGGGGTTACCAAAACTTCTTTCACACTGCGTGCACAATCCACTTTACACCACTGCTCCTCTATATGAGAAGAGCAACACAGCCACTTGATTACTTTGTGTCTCCTTAGTGTCTTCTAATAAATGTAACTATGCCTTCTTTTTCCTTTCTTCTTCCCTCATAGGCAATAGAGGTTTTGTATTATTAGGCATTTAAATAATGTCCTGATGATCGTCCCCATGATTTAAAAGCGGGACCGAAACGCCGTCGACCTTTTGAGCACTTTACGTTTAAAAATGATATGTATTATGAATTTGTGAAAGTGCCTGCTTGAAAACTCTGTGTATCTGTAAAACTACAGAAAATTGCTGCTTTTGCCTAAAAGCCCTGTTTTGTTCTTCGCTCCACTCACTGTATTGATCTGTATGTGTTTGGGTACAGGCTTGTGCCCCACTACAGTGAATTACTGAAGGAATCTTTTTCCGTGCATCTTTCAATGAGTAAAGATTGAGACCTCTGTCCAGCGGGACATGTCAAATTGAAAATAGAACCGACTGTGGCTATATTTATTTTGTTTGAGTATTCCGTATGCATGGGACCACTGTTGTTTTGAAATAATATGTTCGCCGAGGTCCTGTGCTGACTCGTTTGGGGTCCCCTTTTTGACTTTAATATACATGTCATAACTGCGGCAAGATAGGGCATTGGAGGAATGAGTGTAAGTTAAACCCAAAAGTTAATCCGGAAAATAAATAATTGAATCCACAGGTGCAGAATGAGGTAAATCCACAGTCATTGCCACAGCAACAGGTAGTTACTCAGCAGAGTCAGGTAACAGTACCACCTCTCCCACAAAGTGTAAATCTCCAGAAATACAGTGCAGAGGCAGGATTCTACGGAGGAGAGCCGCTAAAAAGATCACCGCGTCCAGCTGCAATTCCGCAGTTCTGGTTGGGATCAGATGAAAATGAGTCAGATGAGAGCTGCTGACGGTGCCTAGGATAGGAAATGGAGTTCATGCTTGGCACAACTCTGGAGGTAGATCAGTCTGGTCCTTTTGTGAATGGAAAGGTGAATGGTGTAAATATTAACTTCCTAGTGGATACAGGTGCTCCCCGTTCAACCGGTAGAGGAGTAGAAATTCAAATTCTTCCTCTCTCAGGTGAGCGTGTCCAAGTTGTAGGTATAACTAATATGCAGATTAAAACAACACTCACTTAACCAGTGGAAGTGGAAATTAGAAATTTTAAAGAAATGTATTGGTTTTTAGTATGTGACAGCAATCCTGTTAATTTGCTTGGATCCGACATACTCTGTAAAATGAACGGTGCCATTTATTGTTCACCAGATGGCATTGCTTTCCAAACAGCAGATGATTACATACTGTATAAAATGACTATGTCAATCAATCAAGAAATGTATAGAGCGTGCTACTCACCCGTGGGAGTCTCAAGGAGCTGGGGGAGTGGGGCGGTGCTGCTACTGCTCGAACATCCAGGTCTTGAGGTACCTCCTGAAGGTGATGTGGTCCTGGGTCAGACGTAGGTGGGCAGGGAGGGAGTTCCATGTCTTGGCGGCCAGGTAGGATAACGATCTTCCTCCGGTGGTAGTTCGGCGGATCCGTGGGATGGCGGCGAGAGTGGCGGAGTGGAGGTGGCGGGTTGGAGTGTAGAACGTGAGGCGTCTTTTTAGGTATTCGGGTCCGGCGTTGTGGAGTGCTTTGTGTGCGTGGGTGAGGAGCATGAACATGATTTTTTTGTTGATGGGGAGCCAGTGCAGGTCTCTCAGGTGGGCGGTTATGTGGCTTTGTCGAGGGATGTCCAGTATGAAGCATGCGGATGCGTTCTGCATGCGCTGGAGTCTGTTCTGAAGTTTTGCTGTGGTTCCTGCGTATAGGGCATTTCCGTAGTCCAACCGGCTGGTGACGAGGGCCTTGGTGACCGTCCTTCTCGTTTCGGTGGGGATCCACCTGATGATCTTCCGATGCATGCACAGGGTGTTGAAGCATGAGGACGAGATGGCGTTGACTTGTTTGGACATGGTGAGCCAGGAGTCCAAGATAAATCCTAGGTTGCGTGCGTGGTCCGTGGGTGTCGGTGGGGAGACCAGAGCGATGGGCCACCAGGAGTCGTTCCAGGCAGATAGTTATTTTCCCAGGATGAGGACCTCCGTTTTGTCTGAGTTTAGCTTTAGGTGGGTGTATTTCATCCGTTCGGCGATGTCTTTCATTCCTTCCTGGAGGTTGATTCTGGCGGTGGCTGGGTCTTTGGTGAGGGAGAGGATCAGCTCGGTGTCGTCGGCGTAGTTGATGATGTTGAGGTTGTGTTTGCATATGATGGTGGCGAGGGGGCTTACATAGACATTGTAGAGGGTCGGGCTGAGTGAGGAGCCTTGGTGTATGCCGCAAATGATTTTGGTTGCCGCAGACCGGAAGGGAGGGAGGCGGACTCTCTGGGTTCTGTCGGAGACAAATGAGGTGATCCATTCCAGGGCCTTTCCTTGGATCCCTGTGTCGTAGCGGCGGGATCTTAGAGTTTGGTGGCAGACAGTATCGAAGGCGGCAGAGAGGTCTAGAATGATGAGGGCGGCGGTGTCCACGTTGTCGAGCATGGTCCTGATGTTGTCGGTGGCTGCAATGAGGGCGGTCTCGGTGCTGTGGTTGGCTCAGAAGCCTGACTGGGAAGGGTCAAGAGAGCCATTCCCTCGAGGATATATATCCTATTCAGATTCAGAGCAGGGTGAACTGTTTCCTGTGTTTGACAGAGAGAAAATCCCAAGAGTTAAAAGAAGTAGTCAAAGAGGAAGTGTGTGGACTTTACAGGAGAAGATATTGGCCTAATGATAGATTTGGGTCCTGTAAATATTTCAGTAAAAGAAGGAGCTATTTACCCAAATATCCCACAGTATACATCAACACCAGAAATAATTGAAGGAGTAACCCCTGTAATTGACAAAATGATTGAGCAAGGAATTCTGAAAGAAATAATGAGTAGCCCATGCAATTTACCTATAATGGGACTGAAAAAGCAAAATTGAACATATGAGATTTGTACAGGATTTAAGAAAGGTAAACAAAATTGTTGTCCCATGTTGTCCAATTGTACCAAATCCAGCTGTGATATTGTATCAGATTCCACATGATGCAGAATGGTACACAGTCATTGATTTATGTAATGCGTTCTTTACAGTTCCATTATATCCTGATAGTCAGCCAATTTACGCGCTCATGTTTGGTGAGTGTATTTTGGCATGGTGCCGAATTCCTCAAGGGTATACTGAGAGTCCCTCCACTTTTTATCAAATGCTGAAGAAATTATTAGAAAGTCTAAAAATGCCTGGGAAGTCTGTTTTTGTTCAATATATTGATGACCTATTAGTGGCATTAAGGACCAAAGATGCATGTGTTTGACACCATTGCATTGCTGAATCATTTGGTGGAAGGAGGATATGAAGTGTCTCCATCAAAATTACAGTTTTGCCCACAAGATTTATAATATCTAGGTCATAAGATTGGAAAAGTGATTAGACAAGTGACCTCAGAAAGAATCAGAATTATAAGAGGATTGAAGCCCCAAAAAACACAGAAGCAAGTGAGGATGTTTCTAGGAATGGTTGGTTACTGTCGTCAGTGGATAAGTGGATTTTCATTAATTGCAAAACCTTTACAGCGCTTGACAAAAGGAGATGTGAAAGATCCAATAGTGCTGAATGGAAAAGAGATGGAAGCATTTGAGCAGTTGAAAACTAGAGTGTTTGAAGCAGCAGCACCAGGCATGCCTGATTATGAGAAAGAACTCAAACTATATTGCAGTGAAAGAGAAGGGTGTGCATTATCAGTTCTGATACAGAGACACGGAAGAATGAGAAGACCAATTGCCTCCAGTTTTGGATCCAGTAGCTAAACCATTGCCTGGATGCTTGAAAGCAGTCGCTGCTACAAGTGTGAGTGTGAACAGCGTGAATACATAGTTATGAGATACCCAGTGAAAGTATATTTACCACAGTCAGTTGAAATCCTTCTCACTAGGACCAGAAGACAGTATTTGACAAATAGATATTTGACCAGATATGAAAAAGTAATTCTGGGTGCAGATAATGTGACAGTGGCAAGATGTGTAAATGTAAATTCTTCCACTTTGCTAGCTGATTCCTTGGATGTTGAAGTAAAAAATGAAGTTTATCATAAGTGTTTGGATACGCTTGAGTATTGTACCAAACCAAGACCTGACACTAAGGATGAACCTTTGGAAGAATCTGATTTTGTGATGTTTGTGGATGGTTCATGCCTGAGAACTGATGAAGGTGTTTTGTGCTGCATATGCTGTATGTACAGTGGCAGTTGTCATGGAAGCATCTTGTCTGAAAGGACTAAGTAAGTAAATTCTTTATTGCTCGGTTAATTAAAACCATTACAATGTATAACATTCTGAGACATTTAAAACAACTTTTAAGGAATGGGGAAGGAATAATAAGTAGTAAAAGGGGAGGGGAAGAGAATTTAAAAGACGCGTATGAAAACTATGTTACAAAAAGGCTGTCACTGTCTGAAAGGACTACATTCCGCTGAAGTGGCTGAACTGGTTGCTTTCATATGAGCATGCACATTGGGAAGAGGTGTCCTAATTACCATAGTGACTGATAGTCAGTATGGATTTGGAGTTGTTCATGATTATGGACAACAGTGGTCTCAAAGAGGATATATGACCTCTGAAGGATCACCTGTCAGAAATGTTGAATTTGTGAAAATGTTAATTGAGGTGATACAGCTGCCTAAGAGGATTGCTGTAGTGAAGTGTGCAGCTCACAAGAATGGAGATGACTATGGCACTGAAGGTAACAGGTTTGTTGACGCTATTGCTCAGTACCGTGCTAGAAATGTGGCTTCTATCAATCAAGAAAGAGAAAAAGAACATGTTTCAAGTCCTTTAATGCTTACTAACATAGTTGAGATTTGGCAGGAAGTGAGACAGTTGCAAGAAGGGGCAAGTGATGAAGAAAAAGATACATGGATAAAAGCAGGTTGCATACAAAGAGAAGATGACATTTGGGTGTTCAGAGATGAAAGACCAGTAATGCCTGATAGCATGATCTCTAACATGGCCCGAATGTACCAAGGTCAAGCTCATATTGGTCAAGATGCTATGATCAGGCTTTTTAGACAAACTTGGTATCATTCTAAGTTTAGGATGGTTGTTGAAAGTCTGTGCCAAAGATGTCTAGTGTGTCAATAGTTGAATCCAGGATGGAAAACTGTTGTAAGACTGGGAACCATAGGACAGAAGAGAGGTCTTTTTACTAGAATGCAGTTTGATTTCATTGAAATGCCACCATGCGATAGATTAAGATATGTTCTTGTAATCATTTGTTTAGTTTCACGATGGGTTGAGGCTTACCCCACAAGAAGAAATAATGGAGTCACTGTTGCAAAACTTCTTCTAAGAGAAATCATTCCACGGTTTGGCTTTCCCGTGACCAATGAGTCACTTTCAGAATGAATTGATACAATTGCTATGTGAAGCACCAGAAATTCGTCAGAAATTACATTGTGCTTACAGACCCGAGGCTTCCGGGGTAGTTGAACAAGTAAATGGAACAATCAAAAACAGACTGGAAAAAAATGTGTTTGGCCACAGGACTGAAATGGCCTGATGCTTTGCCACTTGTTCTAATGACCTTAAGGAGCATACCAGATAGAAAGACAGGATTGAGTCCTCATTAAATACTGATGGGAAGAGTAATGAGGCAAGTATTTGTACCAGTTGACAACCTATTGACTAGAAATGATGATATCATACCGGATTACTGCAAGAGCCTGTCTGACGTGGTGACTTCTGTATTTCACCAGGTTGGGATTGATGCAAGTACAAAAGAAAAGCATCCAGCTCATAATCGGAGTCCTGAAGACTGGGTTCGGATAAAAGTACACAGAAGGAGAAACTGTTTAGTTCCACACTGGAATAGACCACAACAAGTTATACTGTGAAGTGCGCTGGAGTAGAGATGGGTACACGCAAGTCAAACCATTAAAGTACCCAAACCTGAAAATCAGCATCTTGAAGAGGCAAATAGGAGTTCAGACCTCGACACTGAGGGTGAAACAGACCAAATTCCAGATCCTGAAGCTCGACCTGTACGTCGACATCTGGAAATATCAGACACAAGTTCAGCATCTGAAGGAGAGAATGAAATAGTTAAAATTCCAGATCATGAAGATCAACTTGAAAGTCGACATCTGGAAAAACCAAGTACCAGTTTGGACACTGACAATGGACAAAAGGAAACAGATAAATGTAAATTTTCTGAAGGACAAACAGAAATTATTTAAGACTGGAATGTAAATCTTGAAACGGGTGAAAAGGAAAAAAAACTCACGATAATGATGAGATTCTAAGTACCAGCTCTGGATATGTTCCTTGCAAAATAACTGAACTGATGAAAGGAAACACAGTTTCAGTTGATGAATCGGAAATAATAAAGTTCAGAATAAGAAGGTCTGAAACCGAGTCTGATGACAATGAAGGAGAAACAAAACTAAGGCAAAGCTCCAGAAAAAGAGCTTGGAGAGTTGAACGTGGAGTCATAGAGCCTGCAAATAAAAAGCCACGAAAAGGAGACTCTTGGCCTAAAGCTAATGAAAGACTGAGGTTCAAATTGATCAATATCAATAAAAATCAAGAGGAACAAGTGAATGAAATAACAAGCCAAAAGGATCTAATAAGAGATAATAAAGAGACCGTGCAAAGGCCGAAAAGAGTAAGGAGACCAAACCAAAAATATAAATCACCTGAATGGATGTATATATCGCTACCTACAATAGAGGAAGTTGAAAGTAGCCAAGAAAACCAAGACACTCTGGGTGAGTGAAAAGGTTAAAAAAAGACAAATTGTGCTAAACTGGACACTGAAAGGCGACAAAAGAAAGAAGTGAGAAATTCTAAAAAAGGATATTGTTATCACAGAAAAGAAAGATTTTTAAGGACACATATTTTTCATGTGCAAGAAGTAAAAGAAAAAATACTAGAGAGAAAAAAGGTTGAAGGACATTTGTTATATTGTGGAAAAAGCTGTGTAAATAACAAAAAAAAGCTTTAGTTAAAAATGTCTACTAATATCGTTAATAGATCAAAATGTGCTATTTTCCGTAAATGGTGTAGAATGTCTTTAAAATGAACAGGTTTATTAATGTTAGTATGGATTATTTTAGCAATAGTAATTTCTTTTAGACCAGGTTTTGAACATGCTGCACACAATAATAGTAAAAGTATAAAAAGACATGATTTAAAAAATGATGTGAAAATTGTTGATAATACTGAATTGCATAGCGATAGCTCTATCAGTGATTTTTCAAAGAATGCTTTTTCTAAACTTTTGTATAAATATGTTGAAACAATGGATATCAGGAACTGCTACGTCTGCATGCAGTTACCAGAATCTGTATCAGGGGGCGTGACTTACCATCACCTTCCTTTGACTTATGAAATAACAAGTAGTGTGTTAGCTAATTTATTTCATAAAACAGGTAAATTAGAATATTATTATTCTGATTCAGATGACACGTTTGCAACACTGCCAATTACACATGGACTGAACAAAATGAATACGGGTAAAGTTTTTTGCAAATATTTCCTTGAAACACAATAACTAACTTTAGAATATGCTTTTAGGTATAATTTAACCTATAAAATGCTTAATGAGGAAAACGTCTTCTTGGACATGGTAGAAGAAAGGAAAATCAGATATCAAAGGAAAGCAACTGAATGGAAATCAAAACCAAAAATGTGGAACTTTGAAGATGAAAACCTTGATAAGAACAATGTAAATGTAGCAATAGGTATATATACGTCACAACAAGGGAAATTGCGTATTTGTAGAGCTAACACTTTGTATGACAATTATTTTGTGGGTGCAAGTGAATGTAAAGATGCATACATTATCAGAGGGGGATGGGGATTTAAAGGTGGAAAAGATCCAATTTTTCCTGAAATTTATTTTTTATGTGGAAACAAAGCATATTATAGATTACCGGACCACTGGTATGGATCCTGTTATGTAGGTTTGGTCTTTCCAAGAAATATTTCATATAGATATAGGTTCTAATGGAATTCATGAGATAGGTAAAACATTAAGACGTAGAAGAAGGGAAAGTTTCTTAGAAATAGTAGGTGACATTTTTGGAGCATTGATACCAGCAGTGGGTATGTCTTTTAATGCAAATAAAATTTGACAATTGTCAACGATAATAGATCGTTTATCAACAGATACTGCCAGAGGACTTTTAATGGCAAATACTGAAATGGTTGCTATGAGAGCTATGGTGATGCAAAATTGACTTGCTCTTGATATATTATTGGCAAAACAAGGAGGAGTCTTTGGAATTTTATAGGTACAGTATGGTTGTACATATATCCGAGACAAAAGTCAGAATATTCAAAGGTATATTAGAAACATTACTGAATTACAGAAAGAAATTACTCCACTGGATGTTGATGGTGTTCTGTAGAAACTTGGTAAGAGTTTTTCTGCTGTAAAGTAGTGATTAGTAGAAATAGGTAAATTAATAATAGGGAAAGTGTTAATTCCATTAACTGCAATCGTTTTTATAGTACTAATATTGTGATTAGCGTGCAAATGTATTAGAAAAAGAAAAACTGAAAAATTGAGAAAAGAAAAAATAGAAGAAAATAAGGAAAGAGAACTTGAAATGGGTGAAATAGAGTTGGAGGAATATAAAGATAATGTGTATAATAATACAAGAAGATTGAATATGAAAAATACTAAAGTATAAAGTTAACCCAAATGAATGAACATGAAACATGTTTTTATTGAAATTTAATTGGGTGTTGTGTGGTGATAAAATCACCAAAGGGGGGAGTTGATGGAGCAAGGGAAAAGACAAAAAATGTTTGGGTACCCCTTGCAAAGTTAATCCCTCATAATGATAACATGTATTAACCATGTAGAGTATGCTAAATAATCAACCAAAAGCATACACAGAATAAAGTTACACGTGTAAAAACTAACTTGCTGATTTGCAAAAACTAATGTACTAATAATGTGAAGAAGTCATACTAATAGAGTGCAATAATATTTAAAAAAATAAATAAAGGTGTGTATTTGTGCTTCTGTCGAGTATTTGTGTAGCAAAGCGAATAAACTTGGTAAGTAAAAGACGCATATTTGTTGCTTTGGCTAGGTAACCCCTAACACGGATAATTAGAATAGTCGGAGGTAAAAATAAGGGCTAAAATTCTAAATCTAACGTCTGATGTGTTTTGTTTTCATAATATTTCCCATTGAGGCCCGAGCGGCCTAGTTCGAAAATGGCTGTTTATGCGAAACTTCGAGAAGTGGCTCCAGGCATGCGCTATTGTGCAAGAGATGCGTGAACGGCCTGTGCTCAGGGTAGAGATGTCAAGATCAGCTTGGCCTAACACATCAGAATTGTGCCAAAGGATGCTTAAATTTAAAAGCTTGGGAAACTTGTGTGCTGTAACTATATGATGTATAAAAGATACAAGGACAGGAAGACAGTTTGCAAAATAGACAATCTTGACCGTGTGGGAATATGCGAAGATGACATAGTGAAAATGTAAAACCGGTTTGGACAGAGAGGACATGAGGTGATCTCCACCACCCTTCCAATGGATCAATGAGAAATGAGTATGGACCCTAAAGTTTCAATTTTAAGATAGATACTTAGGGACAATGGGTATAAAAGAGCCTGTATGAAAGAGAGAAAAAGATGGTTCGGTGAAATTTTTGCGCACCATGACATGCTGTCGGACTGAACGAAATTTGGGTGCGGAAAGACTTTGACTTTTTTTAACTTTATATTTTGATGGGGCAAAGAATTGAATGCGGAGTCCTGATGGGAGGTAGACATTGAGGAGGTTAGAAAGACAGTTAGCTTGGAACCTGTTACGTTGTAATTCTGTGATCGTTTATGGCCAATTGGTCATATAATTTCAACATTTCTATATTTTAATGTACTAATAAATGTTAAGATTTGGAATAAATATGCTAATTTTTCATGACTACATTTTAGATAAATGTTCTCTATAAAATTATATGAGTCTATGTTTTCATTTAAATAAAAGACTTAATGAGTTAGAAAAGAAAGAAGAATGGGAATATTGTGATTGTGCTGGTCTTAATTGCCATCAACTAACTTCTACTAGCTGATCCATATATATATATATATAACCTACTGGCGGTCGCCAGTAGGTAGTTATAGTTAGGACCTAGTTTCCATAGGAAATCCACAACATTCTATTGGGAATAACTTTAACGCCGGTTGATGAATCTTCGTGAATTTCTCAAAGGAGATGGCCCGCTCCGCTCCTTCCCTGAAAGTTTTGGGGGGATTCAACAAGTGGGGGCTGAGAAAAAAGGGGGTCCCAAAACATGTTTTTTCCATGTTATTTTCCATAGGACGATTAGACACGGCTACAGCCCGAACTGTTGAACGGAATTACAAAAAATTTGGCAAAATGGTAGAGTCTGATTCGCAGATCACACTTTTGCTTAAATGGTGTAAATCCCTCCAGTAGTTATTGAGAAAATAAAAAGAAAAAATATATATATATCTAGAAGCGCGCACCGTGCACGCACCGTGCGTGCACCTGTGCGCGCACCCTGCGCGTATCGGGTGTGCGCGAGAGGAATTCTGATTTGCTGTTACACGTCTGTCAACATTCCAATCGGTGGAAACCAGGAAGTGTTGGCTGCCGTTTTGTCACTCGGAGGCAGAAGAGAGCCAAAAACAAAATTGGAGAACGTGAAAAGGGGGCAGGGTAGAGACTCCCTGACCCCCTAGGCCTTCTCAGGGGGTCCCTGAAGGACCCCGAATGGCAAAAAAAAACATTTTTTGTTTTTAAAAAAATTGCGAGGTGCGCGCACGGTGCACGCACCCTCGAGGCAGAAAAGAATCAAAAACAAAAGTGGAGAACATGAAAAGGGGGCAGGGTAGAGACTCCCTGACCCCCTAGGCCTTCTCAGGGGGTCCCTGAAGGACCCCGAAGGGCAAAAAAAAATTTTAAAACCAAAAAATTACAAGGTGCGCGCACGATGCACGCACCCGTATGGGCATGGTGCGCGCATGTCGGCAAAAAAAAGACAAAAAAAATACAGTTAAATAACAAGTTTGAGTGTTTAGATGTTGGTTGGCTCTAAAAAGAGCCGTTGTATTCATTGAGTGTTTTTTGTACCTACAAGTAAGTACCGATGCAGAGTCTAAAGTTGAAGAGGAAGACTCTGTTTCCCTCATCTGTGAAATGTACACCGTCGCCTCTATAAATGCCTTGCATGTTGTAACGCAAGTTGTTGTGGTATATAGAACCCATACCATAGTCTCTGATGAAAGCAGAAACAGACTTATTTACATGTTTCCTTGCTTTCTCAATTTGTGGACAATATTGGTTGGATCAGTTTCATTTTTGCCTTTGGCATATAATAGAATATACAATGGCAGTTTGTGGAAAAAGTGACATCAATTGCCCAAAGGTGTCCTTAAAAGCATTTCCAGAACAACCCCAGTCAAAGTGCCTAGGTCATTGCCACCACAGTGCACAATTATGAGGTCAGGGTGTGGGAGATGCAAAAAGGATTTTACCAATGGCATCAATTGGTGACATCTCAATCCTCTCTGGCCAATCCACTTAATATCCACATTTTGTAAATCAAGGTTGAGAAAGCATCTATTTGCTGCATACCTTTCACTCCAGAAAATATAGCTATGTCCTGAATCCACACTCTAAGCATCTTGAAGGGAGATGCGGTTGTGTTCATATGGGCTCTGGAAATAAAAATGGCATTTTGAAAAGTAGGAGTTTAGAAAAAAATGTGGATGAGATTCAGTGCACTTGAAAAAAAAAAGAAATGATTGGTGGTTTCTGAAAATTTAACATTGAAAACTAGGGTGTATGGTATTGTTTTTTAAAAGGAAAAATGCTAATGGTTGAGAAGAAGTCATTGAAAGGAACATTGCACAGGATAGCTGGTGTATTGAGAAGTCAAACACCCTTGCTGGTTTGATTTGCAGATGAACTTTTCACCTGTGTGTTCAGTTAGGTGTTCTATGGAGTGTTACCATGGTAACAGGCAGAGAGAGCAGTGGGGGAAGGTTGAATATTTTGTGAGATTGAAAGAGTTGCAATGTGGAACCAATTAAAGTGGTAGTTTGGTTTTGAATTCGTGTGGGAAGAAATTTCATTGGTTATCTACATGAATATGTGTGGAAAATGAGAGGGAAGCAATGCTATTCAATGGTTCAAGTGACTGCTGCACAATTCAGAGATGCTGCTTAAGAAAATTTGGTGTGCGATTGACACTGTTCTAAATCTACAAAAGGATTATTAAAGGTGAGTTGTTAATTTGTAAAGGGATCTATGTTGTGCACTTTAAGTTAAAAAGAAAAATGTGTTCTAAAGTAGAAGCAGGAGTTTATTTGTATACAGTCTGATTCTGAATTTGCCTGCTTTGAGAAAAACATTGTGATAGGAGCATTTGGTATGTTAATGTGTTTGAGGATATGCAGTACAGTGCTGTTGTTAAAAATGTAGAGTGTGTACATGAAGTGGTCTAACCACTCACACACTTGTATATCAGGGTTAGAATTCTCCGATAGTCTCCTTGCAGTCTAGTAAATATTCTGAGAGTGCTGCAGAAATGCCATAAAAAATCTTTCAGTAGCATGTGGCAGAATAATTTGCTTAGTTGATGTGTTTAAAAATTATGGGAATACATGTACATATGGAGTGAGTCAGGCTTTAGGACATGCAGTGAATTATAGTCCTAGCACTTGCATGATACTATACACTGCCCAAACACAACTGCATTGTTCTAAACTCAGAAATATCAGTCTCAACTTGACCCCCTACACTGCCTGACCACAACTGCACTGTCCTAAAGACTGAAACACCATCCCTAGCAAAACATGCTAAACTCTTTCAACACTACTGCACTGCTCTAAACCCTGAAACAGCACTCCCAGCAAGACCCTCTTTCACTGTAGTAATTATTTTACTGAATTGCAAGGGATACTGTCATGTTTCTAGGATCACAGTGTGAGTCAGTATTCATTTCAGAAAATTGTGGCAGAATAATTTGCTTAGTTGATGTGTTTAAAAATATAGGAATACATGTACTCAGGAAGTGAGTCACGCTTTAGGACATGTAGTGCTAGAAAGTCCTATGCAGCATGTGTGTCAGGCCTCTTAAATTCCCAAATAGTCTCCATGCTGTGTAATAGAGATCCTGGGTGTGCTGCACTAATGCCATAGAAAATCTTTCAGTAGCACGTAGTTATCATTTCAGTGAATTTTCATTTCTACATTCTCAGTCCCACCTTGACCTCCTACACTGCCTGAACACCACTGCACTGTCCTAAACCCTGAAACACCATCCCTAGGAAAACCTGCTAAACTCTTTCAACACTACTGCACTGCTCTAAACCCTGAAACAGCACTCCCAGCAAGACCACCTTTCACTGTAGTAATCATTGCACTGAATTGCAAGGGATACTGTCATGTGTCTAGATCACAGTGTGAGTCAGTATTCATTTCAGAAAAATGTGGCAGAATAATTAGCTTAGTTGATGTGTTTAAAATATGGGAATACATGTACTCATGAAGTGAGTCAGGCTTTTGGACATTTAGTTGTAGAAAGTCCTATGCTGCATGTGTTTCAGGCCTCTTAATTCCCAAATAGTCTCCATGCTGTGTAATAAAGATCCTGGGTGTGCTGTAGAAATGCCATAACAACTCTTTCTGTAGCATGTAGTAATCATGTCAGTGAATTTTCATTTCTACATTCTCAGTCTCACCTTGACCTCCTACACTGCCTGAACACCACTGCACTGTCCTAAACCCTGAAACACCATCCCTAGCAAAACATGCTAAACTCTTTCAACACTATTACACTGCTCTAAACCCTGAAACAGCACTCCCAGCAAGACCCTCTTTCACTGTAGTAATCATTTTACTGAATTGCAAGGGATACTCAGGTAGATTCATGAAGCCAAAATCGGCTCGCAAAGGGCCAGATTCCGAGAATCTGGCCCTTTGCGAGCGCTATTTTTGCATTTGGGATTCATCATCCCAAATGCAAAAATCGCAAATATAGAATTCGCTAAATTGTGAAGAATCGCATTTAAGGAATCTCAATTAGAGATTCTTTAAATGCTATTCATGAACCTTTTTAAAATTGCGAATTCGCAATATGGGGCCGCTATTTACTGAGAAGTGTAACTTCGTGGTAAATAGCGAAAACTTAGAAAAATGCACTTTAGTGCATTTTTCTAAGTTGCATGTTACACACACACATGTCCTTTGGACATGTGTGTGCACAACACCAGTGTACATTTGCATTTCAGGGGTGCTACAGGGTGTCCTTTGGACACCCTGGCACCCTTGAAATCGCTTCCTTATTTGCGATTCGCTAATTGTGAATCACAAATAAGGAATGACTCCCCATTCATTCTGAATTGGAAAGCCATTCCTTATTTGCGATTCTCAATTAGCGAATAGCAAATAAGGAAGCAGTAGAAATCGCAAAATAAATTGCGATTTCTACATGCATCCCGTTTTGCGCGTCTTTAATAGCGATTCCTTAATATTCGCAATTAAGGACTCGCAAAAGAGGACTTTGATGAATCTGGGGGACTGTCATGTGTCTAAGATCACAGTATGAGTCAGTATTCATTTCAGAAAATTGTGGCAGAATAATTTGCTTAGGTGATGTGTTTAAAAATATGGGAATGGATGTACTCATGAAGTGAGTCAGGCTTTAGGACATGTAGTGCTAGAAAGTCCTATGCAGCATGTGTGTCAGGCCTCTTAATTCCCAAATAGTCTCCATCCTGTGTAATATAGATCCTGGATGTGCTGTAGAAATGCCATAGCAACTCTCTCTGTAGCATGTAGTAATCATATCAGGGAATTTTCAATTCTATATTCTCAGTCTCACCTTGACCTCCCACACTGCCTGAACACCACTGCAGTGTCCTAAAGCCTGAAACACTATCCCTAGCAAAACACGCTAAACTCTTTCAACACTACTGCACTGCTCCAAACCCTGAAACAGCACTCCCAGCAAGACCCTCTTTCACTGTAGTAATCATTTTACTGAATTGCTAGGGATACTGTCATGTGTCTAAGATCACAGTGTGAGTCAGTATTCACTTCAGAAAATTGTGGCAGAATAATTTGCTTAGTTGATGTGTTTAACAATATGGGAATACATGTACTCATGAAGTGAGTCAGGCTTTAGGACATGTAGTGCTAGAAAGTCCTATGCAGCATGTGTGTCAGGCCTCTTAATTCCTAAATAGTCTCCATGCTGTGTAATAAAGATCCTGGGTGTGCTGTAGAAATGCCATAGCAACTCTCTCTGTAGCATGTAGTAATCATTTAAGTGAATTTTCATTTCTACATTCTCAGTCTCACCTTGATCTCCTACACTGCCTGAACACCACTGCAGTATACGAAAGCCTGAAACACCATCCCTAGCAAAACATGCTAAACTATTTCAACACTATTGCACTGCTCTAAACCCTGAAACAGCACTCCCAGCAAGACCCCCTTCCACTGTAGTAATCATTTTACTGAATTGCAAGGGATACTGTCATGTGTCCAAGATCACAGTGTGAGTCAGTATTCATTTCAGAAAATGTTGGCAGAGTAATTTGCTTAGTTGATGTGTTTAAAAATATGGGAATACATGTACTCATGAAGTGAGTCAGGCTTTAGGACATGTAGTGCTAGAAAGTCCTATGCAGCATGTGTGTCAGGCCTCTTAATTCCCAAATAGTCTCCATGCTGTGTAATAAAGATCCTGGGTGTGCTGTAGAAATGCCACAGCAACTCTCTCTGTAGCATGTATTAATCATTTCAGTGAATTTTCATTTCTACATTCTCAGTCTCACCAAGTCCTCCTACACTGCCTGAATACCACTACACTGTCCTAAACCCTGAAACACCATTCCTAGCAAAACATGCTAAACTCTTTCAACACTACTGCACTGCTCTAAACCCTGAAACAGCACTCCCAGCAAGATCCTCTTTCACTGTAGTAACCATTTTACTTAATTGCAAGGGATACAGCCATGTGTCTAAGATCACAGTGTGAGTCAGTATTCATTTCAGAAAAATGTGGCAGAATAATTTGCTTTGCTGATGTGTTTAAAAATATGGGAATACATGTACTCATGAAGTGAGTCAGGCTTTAGGACATGTAGTGCTACAAAGTCCTATGCAGCATGTTTGTCCGGCCTCCTAATTCCCAAATAGTCTTCATACTGTATAATAAAGATCCTGGGTGTGCTGTAGAAATGCCATTGCAACTCTCTCTGTAGCATATAGTAATCATTTCAGTGAATTGCAAGGGATATTTTGATTTGTCTAGAATCAGAATGTGAGTCAGTGTGTTTTTGGGAATATTGAGAAAGAATCACTAGCTCGGTGCATATGTTTGCAGACATGTGAATACATGTACTCATGGAGTGAGTCAGGCTTTAGGACATGTAGTGCTTTATACTTTTATCCCTTGCATGATACCATACACTCCCAAGCACAACTGCATTGCTCTAAACTCAGAAATATCAGTCCCACCTTGACCCCCTACACTGCCTGAACACCACTGCACTGTCCTAAACCCTGAAACACCATCCCTAGAAAAACCTGGTAAATTTTTTCAACACTACTGCACTGCTGTAAACCCTGAAACACCATGCTCAGCGAATGCCCCAATAATGTTCAAACACCATTGCACTGCCCTAAACCCTGAAACAGCACTCCCTGCATAATCTCCTACACTGCCCAAACACTGCTGCTGTGCCTTAAAATTACTTATGTAGTGAACCAGACTTTACAACATATAGGGCCAGATGTAGGTAAATAATATTTACCGACCTCTTAAATACCGAGTCATACCGACTCGGTATTACCGAGGAGGAAAATGAGATGTAGGTAACAATGACGGTATAAAATACCGACTCGGAACCTGTCGGTACTCGGAAACGGTATTTACCGACTCGGAATATACCTACACGGTAAAATCCGAGACGGAAAAACCAAAACCGATCCACCGGTGCCATGGCCCATAGGAATGAATGGCAACTTCCGACCCGGAAAATACCGAGTCGGGAAAAACCGACCCGGTATTTACCGTGTCGGAACTATCCGCCGAAGAATTTGAAACTGACAAACATGTGTGCCTGTGAACCAATCAGGTACTTCAACCACACCCAAATTCCAAGCCACAGGGGAACTAACCAATCAGATCCAAGCACCACACCCCAGTACCTGGGACAGGCCACGCCCATGCAGGTGCAGAAACAAACAGTCAGGAGAGCAGGAGGACAGAGTGTGGAGCAGCCTTTCCTGACACAAACTACACAGCAAGATGGAGAGCCAGGAGGCACAGAGAGAAGCTGCTGAGCGCAAAAGGAAGCAGAAGTTCAGCCAGGAGGAACTGCAGGTGCTGATTTCGGAGGTTGTCAGACATTATGGGAAAATATTTGGAAAGCAAACTCTGCATGTTGCTGAATCAATCAAGCGCAGCACCTGGTTGGACATACAAGGCAAGGTAAATGCCATTGGTGTCACCCACCGTGACCTTGAAGACCTAAAAAAACGGTGGTATGACATCCGCATAATCACCAAAAAAAAGCTTGCTGCCCACCGCAAGGAAAGTGCTGCTACAGGAGGCGGAAGAAACAGAGCCCCCAGACTCACCGACATTGAGGAGATGGTCGCTACAACCCTTGAGAAGGAATGTATACACGGAATAGGAGACGCAGACAGCTCAGCAAGAGGAGCAAAGAAAGCAGGTAAGATGCAGGAACAATATCATTTACCCTTTTACCTATTCCCCTCACAGGATAAATCAGACTCCACAACAGGTTTAACTAATGTCCTGCAATGCATCCTGGGAAATGTAGTCATGTGTAGATACCTCAGAGCAGTCAGCGTGCATTGCAGCAAGGGGAGCAACAGACAAGTAGCATAGGCAAATGAGAGACAGGCAAATGTGCAATAGAAGTGTATTTAATCTCATGACACAGGTGAACAACATTACTGACACAATGTCCATGTCTGTCCACAGGAGAGTCAAAGCGCAGCACAGCTGAGGTCAGAGAGAAGAGGAGGGAAGGAGCCGGACCTAGCACTTCTCACGGAGGGCAGGACCAAGAGCAGGCTGCCCCGATACCTGAGGAGGCAACTGCTGAATATCCACGTTCCCCTCTCCTATTTGGTAGTCAGGACACAGGAGCGGCAGAACTATCACCCACCCCCACATCACCATCCCCAGTGCTGGGAAGAGTCAGGAGCCATGATGTGCCCCCTCGCAGAATACTGCAAACATCATCGGAGGAGGAGGAGGTGGAGGGTGACACACAGGACAGAGGCAACACCGAGCAGCAGCCCAGTCCCAGAGTCACGCGGGCCAGTGTCCGAGGGCGACGGCCACGGGAGGTAGAGGATGTGCGGCAAGTCCAAGGTGTCTTCTGCGGACTGGAGGCCACCATGGTGAAGGTGCAGCGCCTGCAGGCAAAAGCAATGATGGGGGTTCAGAGGCACGCACGCACAACTAACAATAAACTGGAAGCAGTAGGCAAGGGCATAGGGGACATGGCAGAAGGCATACAATCCATGGCGTCAGGAATTTCAGATATCACACAGTGCATGACTGTCCTGTGTGACAAATTGGACAGGGACCATTTGGAGAGACGCAAGGCCCGTGTGGATGTGCGCCAGCAAACCAAGGCCCTGAACAGGTTTGCAACTGCTACCACTCTGCTGTGCAGACGGTCAGTCACGATGCAGGATGCCATAGTGCAGTGCTGCACCAATTTAAGTGAAGGTATGGCCAGGATGACCACTGCCATGGAGCTAGTGCTCGCGCATCAGACTGGCACTGGAGGCGACACTTGTGCTGCCGAAAGCGAGGGGTCCACCAGCAGGAGTGGTGCAAGCACTCCTGTGCATGACTTACGGAGGAGTGGCAGGCGTGGGGGAAGTTTGACAGGCCAGCGTGAGGACATAGGCTCACAGCCACAGCAGCCCCGCCCTGTGGCCCGTGGCCACAAACAATGACTTTGCACTCCACCCAAGGCTGTAGTCACGGTGGTGTGAACCGTGACAACACACTCATGGAGTGTTAGTATTAGTGAGCCCAATGTGAGCTAACAATGCTGTGGCGTAGTGATTATTAAACTACTTACACAAAGTTACATTCATGCCTGTGTCTCTTTACTCACTCAGAAATATTGTTGTGTAACCTCTGCCCGTCTCAGTCTCCCATCTGTAGCTGCTGCTGCCACTGTGGCTTGGGGCTCTGCCACCTCTGGGTCGTCATCAATGTCCTCATGAAATGTGAGCTCCACCTCAGTGCCTTGCTTGGTGGCGAGATTATGCAACATTGCACAGGTCGCTATTATTTTGCAGCAGATGATTGGGGTGTACTGCCGTGCACCTCCACTCTTATGGAGGCAGCGAAACCTGCTCTTTAGGAGTCCAAATGTGCGCTCAACTACGTTTCGTGTGGATCTGTGAGCCACGTTGTATCGCCTTTCACTCCTGGTGGATGGGTTGAGGTAGGGAGTGAGCACGAAGGACCGCAGGGCATATGCACTGTCGCCTAGGGGGAGAAAGATAGACATTAATTGCAAGTACTTGAGACGTAGATCTGATGTGAGTGTCAGGGTGTGTCAATGTGATTTACCTAGCAGGTATCCATTTCCAAATTCTCCGGCAAGTAGGCGTGTGTATATTCCACTGTTCTGGAATATGTATGAATCATGGGTACTTCCGGGGAACTTGGCTACGATGTCAGTGATGAGGTTACCTGCATTACATATGACCTGGACGTTGATGGAGTGCGTCGATTTGCGATTCCTGTATATGTGCTCTGTGGCTGCAGGTGGACAGAGTGGGACGTGGGTGCCATCGATGCAGCCGATCACGTGAGGGAAGTGTGCCAGTTGATAAAAGTCAGTCTTGGTTTTGGCTAAATCTGCCGGTGTAACAGGGAATTTAATATAATGCCCCATCCTCTGCATCATGGCGTCAAGAAACCTCCTGAAGAAGCGGGACAGGCAGCCCTGGGACACGCCACCCACTACAGCTATCACACTCTGGTAGCTCCCTGAGGCCAGCAGGTGTAAGCTACATAGCACCTGGACATGAGGTGGGATGGCATGGGCCCTGGGTGTTGGGTGGTCCAGGAGAGGGTGTAGGTCCCTGATCAATTGCTTGATGGTGTCTGGGTGTAGCCTGTACCTCTGCAGTATTTCAGGCTCTGTCAGTTGGAACAGTGTTATCCTCTGCCTGTACACTTGTTCCTCCCTTAGCCATTCTCTCTGTCCTGCTGCCTGTAGTCTCTGCCGTCTTGCTATGATGTAGAAAGCCGCCATCATGGGTCCTGAGGTGCATTTTGGGACTTTTTTTATAGCCCTCCCTTGGTTACCACCTGCTTTCAATGCATGGTAAATACCGACTTAAAAATACCGTTTTTCGGCAGAATCGGTATTTTTGGGCTTACCTACATCTCCAAGGCTTATTTTACCGTTTCTGATTTACCGAGTCGGAAAATACGAACTCGGTATTTATGTATACGGTAGATTCCGACACGGTAATTTTACCGGGTCATTCTTACCGAGTCGGTATGTTTCCGACTCGGATTTTAAGAACATCGGTATTTTCCGGCCTCCTACATCTCATTTCCTCGGTAACGGCCGATTTTACCGGTTTTCGGCCGTTACCACCCGGTAAAAGCCTACCTACATCTGGCCCATAGTGCTTCTAATTGCTATGTAGTATGCTAGTAGTGGTCTATAATCTTATAAAAATAATTTTAACATGTTTTTTTTTCTTCACAACTGATTTTAATTATCTACAGAAAGAAAAAATAACATGCCTTCAAAGAGTGAGAAAAGAAAAAGATATAAACAGGCTTAATTTTCCAAGAAAAAACAAGTATAAGATTTATCTAAACAGCAATATGTGGAAAAAAAGAAGAAAGCTCCTGGTAAGACAACAAAGGATTTTATAAGGAAAATAACACAAACTAAAAAAAGTGTGGCGAATCAGGAAAAAAAATATCTGTAACTACAAAGAAAAACCAGACAAAAAAGTGTGAAACATAGTTCAAGTTGTGAGACGTTTTTTAATGAAGAGAGTTACCTTCAGAGTAATGATTTTTTGCATGCAGTTGACACCAGTGGTCGAGCTTATAAGGTTAAGAATGGTTGTCCGATTGAAAAAGAGAAAATTGTCCCTAGAAATGCAGAAGAGGTGTTAGCTGATGAAGTTTTAGGGAGACGTCCTAAGGCTCCAGTGTACACTTGGAATTGTAGTAGTAAGACTGAAGAGAAATTCCTCTCTCGGACGGAGGAACATTGCGGCAGGCTGACGCCGGCTGCGGGAGCTCCAGTTTGGTCGGGAGATTCCCCCGTTTAGATGTGCTATTAGCAGTAAGTGGATGACAGCTGAACGGTGAGCGGATGCGAGAGCCTTTTCTTTACATATAGTATCTTTTTTCCTTACATGTTTCCTTCTGTTTTTTTTCCCCGTTCCTCGTACCGGGACATGGCCCTGACCACGGGAGAACCGATAGCCCGGCGTTAAGACCCTGAGGAAGCGGCTGCCCTCGCCAATGGGAGTGGTGTTTGATCTGAAGCCGGTGGAGGGGGAAGTGGAGAGGGGTGCTGGCGAAAAGCAGGAAAATCAGCGAGAATGCCGGGCAAGACTTTGGCAGAGGATGAGGACAGCGCATGCGAGGATTAGTTTTCGAATGCCCACCTATGGAGACACCTATAGACGGTCAGTCAGGGGAAAGCGGGGGTGCTTGTTGCGGAGTTGTGGCAGTGTTGTGAACACCGTGAGTACCGCAGAAGATTGGCATTTAGGAGGTCTATCGGGTGGTCCTTGTCAGTTACCTGGGTCAGTCACTGCCCCCCCTCAATTATTACGGTGCAGAGGGATGGACTTTGCCACAGAACCGGCTTTGTCGACCTATCTGTCCCAGAGTGGAGGGGGAATCTTTGGCCTTAGACCTAGAAGATGGTAGGAAAGGCGAGGGGGTGACACTTTTGCCTGCATTTCCGACATCTGCACTGCCTGCCAAAAACAGATACCAGCTTCGCTCTAACTCCGACTTACAAAAAACTGGCCTTTTCCCACTACATGCTTCTGTGGGTCCGGAGGTAGTTCCACTTACCCCCCGGGGGAGAAAGAAAGAGAGGAATGAGAAAATCATAAGTTTAGGGGAGCCTAAAAAACGGAGAATACTAAAAAAATTGCCCTCCCCAGCCAAAACCTACCCCTTTATTAAAATTCTATTTTAAAATCATGGAGCAGGTGACTGTCTCCAAAGGGGATAAGTCTACCCCCCTCTCCCTTACTTCTACCCATACCTCCACTACACAAGTTATAGACCCGGTTGTTGCACTCCATTCTGCATCTGCATCTGCTGAAAACAGATACTCTGTTTTAACATGTGACCAAGAAGTAGAGGAGCGGGCCCCTCCGGAAAAAGAGGTATCCAATCATCAAATGCTTCCATCAATAGCGCACTGTTCTTCCTCCCCCACGGACGCTGTAGTGGTTGAGAAGGGCGATGGCAGCCCCTTGGAGACAGCATTAGCTGATTCAGCTAGCGGCCTCCTACAGCTCGGGTCACTCCTACACACCTTGAGAGGGGACCTTTTATCTAAATTCGAGATTTCTGAGGCAAATCAAAAAAGCATCCATGAGAAGTGTTCCAATTTAGAAGCTAAACTCGACGATGTTTGTAAACGGACCAGTGTACTGGAAGAAGAGGTGGCTTTGCTCTCGGGAGCTACACAACGACATGAGAGGGACTTAGCAACCCTTAAAACTCAGAATAAAATGCTCCAGATGGATATCGAGAGACTTGAGATCCAGTCTAGAAGAAACAATCTGAAATTCCTAAAGATTCCAGAGGGGGCCGAGAATGGGGACGTTAAGTCACTGATATGTAAACTCCTAAGAGAGGGAGCCCTAAACGATAGAACCGATATAGATCTCAAGTCTGAAATCCAGAGGGCTCATAGGGATCCTTTCAGATTGCACACAGAGAGGAAAACTCCCAGGAAAATCCTGGTCAATTTTCTTACCTATACGACAAAGGAGCTGATACTGGGTAGAGCATTGTCCGATACCACCCTGCAGATTGACTCCGTAAAACTTTCTAATTTGTTCGGATGTGGGAAAAGCTACAGCACAAAGGCAGTGGGAGTTAGGGAACAGTATGCCTGATCTGAGAAGTATGGGCGCACAGGTCCAAATTAAATTTCCGGCCTTTTTAAAGGTAGTCTGGAGGAACAAAACGCATAACTTCTTTTCACCTCAAGAAGTTGATACCTTTTTCATTTTAATGAGCGAAAATTCTCAGTAGAATGTTCTTTGCCTTTTCCTTTGCTTTCTCTGTTTTTAATTACAATTCACAGTATAGTATCAAGTGAAAGAAAAAGAGATTACAAATCTTTACACACCTAATGGGGGAAAACCAGATAGGGGGAAAAATATATATATATATATATATATAAAACAATAATACATTAGAAGCTACACTTAGTTGCCTACTCTCTACAATGGGGGTGATCCCGACCAGATCTTGCGAGTTCCCAATAGGCGACAAGATCGCCAAAGCAGGTAGGGGGGGTTCCTCATGGGAGGTGGGTGGTTTGTTGGGTGGTAGGGGCAAAAAGGGAAAAATAAATCCTCAAATACACATGAAGGAAGATAACACGACCAATATTTCCAGTGAAATTAAGATCATTAGCTGGAACGTTAACGGCCCGAGGGACAGGAGAAAGATGTCCAGGGTAAATGAATATCTGTATAATTCTGCAGCCCATACTTGCCTACTTGAGGAGACATATCTAGAGATGCGAGAGTGTAAGTCAGTGTTTGGTAAATATGGGTGGGTCCAAGATATTCTCTGTTCGGACCAAAGTGGCAGCATAAGAGGAGTGGCAATAGTGATCAGAGTGAATGCTGTGATCAGGGTGGAGAAGTCTGAGACAGATCACTCTGGTAGGTGGTTGGTAGCCTCATTAATACTGGTCAGTACCCCTTTTATATGTGCTGTCTACTATGGGCCCAACCAAGATGCCCCGGGGCCCTCATGAGGCTAAAAGTTAGTTTGGCAGAGTTTACAGGACCCTTTATTTTAGGGGGGGATTTTAGCCTGCTTTTTGACGAAAAAATGGATCATACATCAAGGGTCAAGTTTACACCCCCTCTTAGATCTCGAACTGAGCTCAAGAATTTTATAAAAGACTTTAATCTAATAGACGTATGGAGAGCCAAAAACAATATTTGAAGGGATTTCTCTTTCTATAGTCAAAGATATGGACATCATTCCAGAATCGATTTCTTTTTATTAGATCAGTCTCTCTTTTCTGTAGTAGAATTCATTTCCTATATTCCGACTCTTTTGTCTGATCATTCTGTTGTGGAGCTGGTAATTTATTTTAAACAGAGGGAGAAGCAGAGGAGGTGGACTTTGGATAGATCTTTGTTACTTCAAGATGAGGTTAAGCTAGATTTAGCAACACGGACAGAGGAGTATTTCAGGCATAATAATGGCTCTACAAGTGAGCAGGTGATATGGAAGGCATTTAAAACCTTTATTAGAGGCTTACTAAGTACCCTGATGATCAGAAGAAACAAACTCAGGAGGAAGATGGAGGAAGAGCGTCTTCTGAAGCTTAAATTAAAAGAACAGGAGGTTCAGAGAGCGTCAATAGACCAGCTAAACACTAGATTACGCCTACAAAAGGTGCTGGATGGCCAGCGGGCAGAGTATCAAGCAAGCCTTGACAAGATTTTAAAGGATAGATGGGACGCTAGTAAGCTTCAAAACTTCTCGTATAAGGAAAAATGTGGCCGCTTACTTGCCTGGAAATCCAGGGTGGATAGGACCAGAAATCAGATTAACAGCTTATGTCTTCATAGCACAGGAATTACTACCCATGATGAATATCTAACCAGGGAGGAGGCTAGATCCTTTATGCAAAATCTATATAAGGCTAACACCTGCCATTGCCCACAATTATGAATCTGGCAGAGTCCATCTTAGCTCTGATATTAATTCAGATCAAGAAAATGATTAAAGGAAAAGCAGCCGGTCCTGACGGACTCCCAGTAGAGTTGTATCTGATAGTTCTCGATCAAATTGTATCTGTCCTGACGACATTGTTCAACAAAATCCTCTTAGGAGGGGAGAGGGCCCCAAAATCATGGTCTGAAGCCACTGTTACCTTACTATTGAAGTCAAATAAAGTACCTCTAAAAGTTGAGTCCTACAAACCGATTTCTTTATTAAATTTGGACTACAAGATATTTTCTGGGGTTTTAGCAGCGAGAATGGCTAGAGGGATCAAAACTATTGTCCATCATGACCAGAGGGGCTTCATCCCCGATAGGCAACTTAATGAATTAACATTCCAAGCTATTGCGGCGATTGAAGTTGCAATTGACAAGAAGCTTCCCCTGACTCTGGTAGCTATCGATGCCGCTAAGGCTTTCGACCAAGTTGACTGGCCATATCTGTGGAAGGCCTTAGGTGTCTTTACTGCTCCCCACATGCAAAAATCTTAGTTAACGGATCTCTTACAGACTGGGGAACTATTGCCCGTGGAACTAGGCAAGGCTGCCCCCTGTCGCCCCTATTGTTTAATTTGTACATAGAACCTTTTGTTTGCCAGCTCAGGTCCGACCCTGCAACTAACCCTTTTAAAATCTCAAATTTGGAATTAAAGTTTGCGTTATACGCCGATGATCTACTTATGTTCACTTCAAATCCAGCCGAAGCTCTCCCAAGATTAATAGATCAGGCTGAAGCCTTTGGAGATATCTCAGGATACACTATTAATAAAGATAAAACTGAGATTATGAAGTGGCATCAAGAGGACAGGACATTAGGAGTGAGGACTCGAATGAGGTATTTGGGGGTACATTTGGCCCAAAAAATCGAAGATATCCCAAAAATCAACTTGGACAGAGTCTCAAAGGATGTCTGTGCCCTCCTCCAGCGGTGGTCATCCCTCCCATTCAAGATCTTGGGCAGGGTTAACTTGATCAAGATGATCATCCTTCCAAAAATAACATTCCTATTTAATACCATCCCTTTATCTTTTCACACAGAAGCTATTAAAAAATTACAAGGAAAAATAGGATCTTTAATCTGGAACACCAAGTTCCTAAGAATCTCCTGGAAAAAGCTAAGGAGAAGTTTAAAAACAGGAGGGCTGGCCCTTCCAGACATACTTGTCTATTGCCATTCATTTCATTTTAAAAATTTCAGATTGCTGGCTGATAGAATAGATTCATCTTCTCTAGGCATACTTTTCAAAGCACTACTGCAAGACAGACCACAGGGACAAGAGTTCTTCTCTTTAAGTTAGTGGATCCGAAGTTTTCTAAAAAAGTGAGGCTCAAGATTCTGGGGGCAGCGTTGAGAAACTGGGTATATGTTAGGAAAAGTCTTGATATTCCCTACTACACATCGTAGGCCCCGATCTGGGATTCTCCCAGCACACCGGCTTGTCTCAATGATCAATTGTCACGGCCCCTGAGGATGGCAGGGCTAGAAAACTGGGGAGACCTCCAGAAAGATTTGCAGCTTTTAAGTTGGGAGGCTCTCTCTAGTCTGACCGGGTGGGACACTCCCCACATTCAAATACTTCCAGTTGACAGGATGGTGGGCAATCAGATTATGGAATTTTGATGAATCAAACCTAAAATTTGACTTAGTATCTAGGAGGGGCAGATGGAAACGCCAAATTTCGTATTGGTACTCGGCCATATTAGAGGCTAATAATGTCACAGATCTCGAGCTACAAAAACTCTGGGGTAATACTCTGAATCCAAACACTGGTAACATTAAAGATCTATGGACTGATTCTTTTACTATCCTGCAGGCAGTGGTTAAGCCCGCTATGTTAAGAAGAAACCATCTATATACTATGTATAGGGTCTATATAACACCTAAAAAACTAGTTAAATTTACCAACCTAGAATACCTTAGCCCAAGATGCAGGCACCCTGCCGCGGACGATCTCCATATGTTTGAGCACTGTCCAGAGATAAGAAACTATTGCATCAAGATTCAGGACTTCCTGGAAGATACCCTTCAACAATCTTTGGTAATCTCCTCAAGAACTATCTTTTTTGGATTGAGGTCGGATTATAATCTGAATGACCCCTCCACAAGATTAATCTTTTATGTTGTCCTTCTTGCAAGGCGTGAAATTTGTAGAGCCTGGAAAGATCCAAATCCTACCACCTTCTCAAACTGCCTAAAACATATCATTATAACAAGCGAATCTGACATGGCATGCGATACTACAAGTCTTGTTAAAATCTGGGCGGCCCTTGTGGCTTGGCGCAACAGGTGAATGGTCTTCCTATGATTTTCCTGGGCTCTGTTGGTTCCCTTATCTCCAAAGTAACATAGGGTCCCCACTACGGTATGAAATGGAGTGGATTGGGAAAACAGTTGCGACTTGAGGGATCTGGCTCGCCCTTTATGTCAATTGGTCTATAACATCAGGGCTGGAATATGATGACCAATTGCTAAGGGATATGCTATTTCCCGTCAAGATTCCATAATATGGTATATGAGAAAAAAAAAAAAAAAAAAGGAATTGTAGTAGTATTTGTAGTGTACGACAGGATTCAATTGATTTTTTCACAATTTCTTACATAAGTATAGTCAGAAAAGTGTTAAACAAAAGATTAAGATGTTGCAAGAATTAGACCCCTGCAAAGTGAGAGAAAAAAATGGGGTTGCAAGGTTATTCTCTGGCTTGTCTTTCTAATAAAGTATGTCAGAGTGTTTTTCACCATTTCAGGATGTTAGCAGTACATCATACTGAAATAAGGAAATCAGAGACATATGTATCAAGCTAATTAGCATTCGCAAAGGCCGAAATTCTGCGAATTTCGGCCTTTGCGAATGCTAATTAGACAAATGGTATGTATCAAACATGTTTGATGCAAAATAAGGAATAGCAAAATTTGCAATTCCTTATTTTGTGATTGCACTTTTAAGGAATCGCAAATTTTGCGATTCCTTAAATGCAATGTATCAAACCAAAAATATTCAAAAAATGCCATTAAGGAATCGCAAATTACCACCAACTTCTAGTTGGTGGTAATTTGCGAATTCTTTTCAAAAATCTTTTTTCCAAAAAACAAAAGGTGCCATATGACGCCCATACATGCCCTTAGGGCATGTATGTGCGCCATATGCCCCCAAATGTCTTTTTCAGGGGTGCAGCAGGGTGTTCTTGAGACACCCCTGCACCCTTGAAAAAATTCCTAATTTGCGATTAGCTAATTGCTAATCGCCAATTGCCCCTTCATTCCTATGGGCCTCCTGGAAATTCATTCCAATTCCAAAATTCATTATAAAAATCAGACCAGGTTAGTTGATCTATATTTAAAAAGTGAAAAGGAGAATAATAATGAGTGGAAGGAATTTGCAACGTATTTGTTAGTAGACAATAGTTTTCATTTGGGTTCTGATCAACGTGTTTGTAAATATTGTTATAACAAATTAAATGAAAACAAAATGCCTGCTAGAGCTGTACATAATAATCTTGAGTTGGTAAATATTCCTTCTGAACTGATGGATTTAAATACTTATGAGTCTATTCTTATTCAATGTAACAACTGTAGAAGAGGACAGTGATTTGTTAAATGCACAAATTGAAAAAGTGGATGTGTCCAATACTGAAGAAATTTATGAACATTATAGTGTGCATCAACTTCACTCTAAAGAAGTGATGGGAAATACTATTGAGTTATTCCGAATGAAAGAAGCGAAAGGAAGTCCCATTAGCGTATGGGAAGAAAGCTTGGAAGCTCGTTGTTTCCCTCAGTTATTTCCAACAGGCAAAGGTAGACGATATGATGAACGACCTGTGCAGATTCCTGCATCTGAATACCGGACATCAAGATTATATGCAGAAGATCCAAGGTTTCACCAATGTATTCTATATTTGTTTCATCTTCTGTTTGAGAGTGACTTGTCTGGACTTTCTTATGCAGTGAACCATATACTAAAAAGTGGAGTACATCTGCAAAATGCTTCGGCAAAGGAATTTATGGATAAAGTCCAACAGAAAGATACTGTTTTGGAATCTCAGCTAATTAATCTCATGGCATGTCAGCGTGGTACTAATGAGTATTGGTACTGTCGTTATGGGGAATTGAAATGTATGCTAAGAAATGTAGGAACTCCTACATGGTTCCATACTCTAAGCTGTGCAGAATATGCTTGGGAAGATTTACTACAATTTCTTCGAGAGGCACATGCAAACATAGAAAATATAGAATACAAGACACCTGGAGAACTGTGATCCAGTTAATGTAAGCAGGTATTTCAATCATAGATTTGAAGCTATGGTGTCTTTTATCTCAAACAAAAAAGTCCTCCTCTTGGAGAAAGTTCGGGATTTCTTTTGGAGAAAGGAGTATCAAGCAAGAGGTGCTCCTCACATACATATACTGCTATGGATCAATGATGCCCCCAAATTTGGAACAGATTCAGATGAAACAGTGATTAGTTTTATTGAACAATATTCTACATGTGCTGTACCAAAAAGTACAGAACAAAAGAATTTAAGACATCAAGTCTTACGTTTTCAAACCTATCGTTGTGGAAAATACTGTTGTCGAAAGTTCAAATCTAAGGATAAGTTCTACACAAAATGTTGTTTTGTATTTCCACGTTCAGTAATATCAAAAGGAAGAGTGAACAATTTTATGTCATCTTTGCGACATACTGTCACAAGAAAATCACCGAATGTTCAGATCGCTTATCATCTGCAAGTCTATACTCCAAATCTACAACAATCATTTGGGTGAGTTTAGGTCTTGCAAGAACACGAAACCGAGTTTTTAAATCTGTAGAAGGAATTGAGTATTTAGCAGAGAGAGAACCAGACAGTACAGACATTTTGAAGTCAAATATGTTGGATACATACTATCCAAATAGAAGTAATCATCTTGAGAATGTTTGTCTCTATGAAGTACTACAAAGCTATACTTTTAAGAGGAATATTACAGAAGATATCAATAAAGGAGTATATGCTGTGATTGGATCTGAAGGATGTTTAGTGAAACAAAGAAAAGGACATTTGATTAATCACCGAAAACTGAGTTGTGAAACTCCTGACAAAAGGGAATTTTACTATTTAGCTATTTTGCAACTCTTTAAGCCAAGGCGAACAGAACTGTAACTACTTGGAGATTTTGACAGTTAAGAAGATTCATTCAACGCAACTAAAAATACTATAGAATGTACTGTTACTAATTATCTGAAAATGTTGAATGACGAAATGCAGCAAGAAGCTACAAGTGCAGCAGAGATTGCTAGAGACAGTTCTCAAGTCAGGATCCACTAGGAGAACCAATTATCCAAAATGAAGCAACAACTGCCATTGATGAGGTGGAAAGAGCAATCCAACAAGCTCAAGAGGATGTAATAACCTCAGAAGAATTGGAAAAACAACTAAATGTTGAGCAAAAACAAATATATGATCAAGTGACAGAACAGATTGAGCATGGTTTATATCATGAGAAAAAAGAGTGCTCATGTACGTCATTTAAACCTGTCCAACTGTACATGAGTGGAGAAGCAGGAACTGGAAAAAGTTTTCTAATTAAAGGAATTGCAACTTATCTACAGAAAAGAACAGAGTCGTCACTCTCTTGTGTTTTTACTGCTCCAACTGGGTTGGCAGCCCATAATATTAAAGTGATTACTTTACATCGTAAATTGATGCCTCCAGTAGAGCATGAATATAAATTAGAATACCACAAGCTTTCTGGAGAAGCTTGTTGTGAATTTTCTAGAGTCTTGAGAAAAATGAAACTTCTCATTATTGTTGAGGTAAGCATGGTATCAAATGTAATGCTTGCCTTTGTGCATTTAAGAATGAAACAAATCCTTAAAACAGAGTATGATGTGTTATTTGGAGGCAAACACGTCAAAGTTTTTGGAGATCTACTACGACTAACTCCTGTGAAAGGACAACCAGTATTTAAAACAGTTACACATAAAGTCAGCGATATTCATGTATTACCGAGCTAATGCTCTTAGCCATGTTATCCACCTCCCATTGGATAACATGCCTAAGAACTGCTCAGGGCAGGTGTTAGCTTTTGGAGATATTCGCGCTTAGCCCGAATATCTCCATAAGTTGGTAATAGGAGATAGCGATGTTAGCGCCTGTTTCCAGTCGCTAACATCTTGGCACGCCCACTTTGCATGTCATTAGTGATAAATATCACTGACATTCAAAGTGGGGCCCAAGATGGTCGCTATCTCCTACTAGCTGTCGCTAACTGGTGTTAGTGACAGCTAGGTAATAGGGAGATAATTTTATCTCCGCTTTCTTGGCTTTTAAAGCCAAAAAAGCGGAGATAAACCCCCTTGATAATATGCCCCTATATGTCCGCCGAAAACAGTTTCCTGTTTGTTTGGCATATTCGGTGACTATTCATAAATCTCAAGGTTTAAGTGTAGATAGTGCTTTGGTGAATATTGGAAGTACTGTGTTTAAAGAGGGTATGGCATATGATGCTTTATCTCGAGTCAGAACTTTATCGGGATTATACTTGATTGATTTTTATGAGACAAAGATTAGTGCAGATGTAAATTGTGTAAAAGAGTATAATAGGTTAAGAAGAGAACATGCTCACAATTTAGGTCAATATCCAGTATTTGAAAAGCGTGTGGTAAGTCGAAAAAGAAGATATGAGAATAATTGTAGCGATGTTGCAGAGAAAAGAAAAAAAACTAGACGAACCAGTGATAATAAGCAAAAAGAAAAAGGATTCTATTGAAGAAGTTGTTGGTTTTCAGTTTGAAAACAGTTCTGGTCTATGCTAATGTAGTGGTTAATGTTGTTTTTTTTCTTGAAATTTTATAACAACAAATTGTTGAAAATCGGGACAAAAGATTTTGTTTGTTGAATTCTGTGTGTGAGAAATGTAGTAGTGATAAAATTAAAATAGAAAGTGTTTCTGATATTCGAAATGTTTTAGACATAGGTTCAGGTTTAAATAAATTTTCACAGAATATTCAGCAAGATTGTCAGGAATTTCTAATGTATATGCTTGTTGTATTGCAAGATGAAGGTGTAGATATTGAAAATCTTTTTGGCCTTTCTTATAAATGGCAACATGACTGTGACAGTTGTTTGTTTTCAAGTAGTACTAAAATAAACACTGAAAGATTTATATATTTGACTTTACCAGACTGCAAATCAGTGTCTTTTAATAATCTAGTTAGAGAAGCAAATCAAAACATGGTCTGTACTCAATGTAACTCACAAATGTTACCAAAATTATTTATATAAAGATGTGGACAGTGTGTAATTTTAATGCTGCAACGATGCAGACCTGATGGAAGAAAACTGACAACTTTAATAAAAAAAATTGTGGCTTCTCAACTATCAATATCAGGAAGAACTTTTGTAACTGTAGCAATTATTTTCCATGATGGTCCTTCTACAACATCAGGACATTACACAGCTTATTTAAAATGTACAAAAGGCTGTACTCATTGTAATGATACTCAATTGATTTTTAAACAACGTTTGCCTTATGACTTACCAAATTCTTACCTAGTGTTTTTACAACCAAAATTTGAGGGAAAATATTTGGCCTGGGAAAAGTACTGCTGTTAAGAAAGGGTAGTCCGGTGAAAAGTACTTTGTGAGTGAGGGTGATCAGGTTAAAAAAATTCTTGTAGTTGATCAAGAGGTAGTGTAAGTGTATCAGATAGTGGGTGATTTGGCTATCACAGGAGATGTTGATCATCAGTGAGGCAGAGGTGTTTTAGATTTGTTGTAGTTGTTGTAGATGTTGGTGACATTTTTTATTCCCTTGCAGAGGTTTCTTTTAATGGTTTACAGCTCCTTGGTAAGATAAAGGATGAGTAGAGTGTCATCGGCATACCAGATGATGTTGAGATTCTGATAGCATGCTAGTTGTTTAAGGTTTTATTACATGTTAAATAGCATCGGGTGGAGGTATAACTATTTTTAGATGTTGGTGCTTTTGATTCAGAAGGTTGGGAAATGGACGCTTAAGAGTACTATTAAGTATCTTCCAAACTAAGGATTTCACACATGCTACTTGTCCATGAGGAATGGCATTTGAAACAAAAAATGACTATTTCGGGTAAATGTTGTTAGCATATGTTTTTACATAACTTTAATTAGAGTGTATAAAAAAGAAGTAAAATGCTGTTCGAAAAAAACATTTAAGATATGTTTTTTTCTAATTTTTACATTATTAATGAAAATGTTGAATGGGTTTTTTAAAGATAATCTTATTGATTGTCTTTTTTTTGCCCACTGTTATATGATGAGTACTATTGAACTCACTGTTTTCAGTGAAATTCAATATATTCTGAGAACAGAAAAATAAGATACATAACATATTGTACAAATTATTTTGTATTGTGAAATATATATTATAACTCAATTTTTTCTTCTCTTCCACAGATACTATATTTATAAAAAATGTATTATTAACTTTTCATTACTTATAAGGTAAGTGTGACAAACAAAAATACTTTCTCATCACTCTCTTATTTCTCTTTCCCTTTTACACTTTCCTCACTCTGTCCCTTCCTTTACTCATCTTACTCCCCTTCCCTCACTCTCCTTACTGCACTTCATTCACCTTTACACTCCTTCTCTCACCATCAGTACCCTTCCCTCACCCTCACTTACCTTCTCCTGCTCCCTCATTCCCCTCTGTGTCTCTCACTTCTCTTTTCTTTCTTCCTCCATCACTACCCTTAGTTTACTCTTTCCCTCACTCTTTTCTCTCTCCCTCCTCACTCTCTTCCCTTCACACCATCCCTCACTCACTTTCAGTCACTCCCCTTCTCTTACTCCCTCACTCCCTTTTGCTCACTCCCCTTCCTTTATTCCCTCCCTCACTCCCCTTTCCTCCATCCATCTCTAAGTCTCTTCCTCTGTCTCAGTTACTATAACTGCCTCATTCCCTCACAGTCCCTCACTCTCCCTCTCTTTCTCTCTCTCACTGTCTCCCTCTCTCTCCACCACTCTTCCTTTTCTTTCCTCTCTCTTTCCATAAATCCTTCTCTCTCACTCACTACTTTTTCCTCTCTCTATATATGCTTCTTTTTCCCTCACTCTCCTTCCCTTACCCTCATATCCCTTCCCTCACTGTCACTCCCCTTCACTCAATCTCATTCCTCCTCCCCTACTTCATGTTCTCCTCTCTGTGCATCACTCCCATTCCCTTTCTCCTGCTCCCATTCCCTCACTCCCCCCTCACTCCCTTTCCCTCACTCCATCCGTCAGTCTCCTTCCCTCACTCCCCTTTCCTCATTCCCTTTTGCTAACTCCCATTCCTTTAGTCCCTCACTCCCCTTTACTCTATTTCTCTCTCCCTCTCTCCCTCTGTCTCACTCATTCTAACAGCCTCACTCCCTCTCAGTCACTCGCTCTCCCTCTCTTTCTCTCTTACTCTCTCCCTCACCCTTCCTCTCTTTCCCTTTCTGTTTCCTTCACTCCTACTTTATCCCTCAGTCCCCTTTCCTCTCTCTTAATCTCCTTCTTTCTCTCTCATTACCCTTTTGTCACCCTCATACCCCTTCTCTAACTGTTACTCCCTTTCACTCACCCTCAGTACTTTTCTCTCACTCCTCTTCCCTCACTCCCCTTCCTTCACTCCTCTTTCCTCACTCCCTCACTTACTCCCCTTCGTTCACTCCGTCCCTCACTTTTTTCATCCATGTTTCTCTCCCTGTCTCCCTGTCTCCCTTTGTCTCACTCACTCTAACTGCCTCACTCCTTTTCAGTACCTTGTTCTCCCTCTCTCTCACTCTCTCCCTTTCTCCCCTTACCCTTTATCTCCTTCCCTCTCTCTTTCTATCACTCCTCCTCTCTCCCACACTCACTTTCCCTCTCTCTTAATTTTCTTCTTTCTCCCTCATTCACCTTGCCTCACCCTCATACCCCTAACTATCACTGCCCTTTACTCACCGTCACTCCCCTTCCCCCACTCGACTTCTCCCTATCTGTATCTCACACCCCTTCCCTTTCCCGCTCCCTTTCCCTCACTCCCCCTCGCTCTCCTTCCCTCACTCCATTCCTTACTCCCCTTCCCTCACTCCCCTTCCCTAACTCCCTCCATCCCCTCACTCCCCTTCTGTCTCCTTCACTCCCATTCTCTCACTTTACCTTACCCCCCTTTTCTCATCCTCATACCTCTTTCCTCACCGTCACTCCACTTCCCTTACCTTCACTCCCTTACCCTTCTCTACTTCCCCCTCTCCGTCCCTTACTCCCCTTCCATGTCTCCATTCCCCGCTCCCCTTCTCTCACACCCCCTCCCTCACTCTCCTTTCCTTACTGCCATTCCCTTCCTCTTTCACTCTCCTTACCTCACTCCCCTACCCTTAGGCTCCTTCTTTCAGTCACTCTTTCACTCCCCTTTCCTCACTCACCATACTCCCCTTTCCTCACTCATTCCCTCAGTCCCTTCCTCCCCTTCACTCATTCATTTCAGTAATTCATTTATACACTACACATTCTCTTCTTGGAGAAGTGAAGTTAGTTCTTAGAAGAACAGTTTTTTTTGTCTTTTTCTTATTTTACATTTTTTTGTCTTTTTTTGAACAATTTTATTTTTTGGGGGTATTTTTTGTAACAAAAAAGAAAACAGGTAACCCAAAACTGCTCAACAGGAACAGGAACAAAAATAATAAAAGAATGTGTTTTTACGGCGGGAACATCTGTGCTGCCTCTTCTTTGCCATGATTCAATCAATGCTTTGTTCTCTGTAGCACAAACTTTCGTTGCAATAGTTGCTACGTGTACATGTACTCATGAAGTGAGTCAGGCTTTAGGACATGTAGTGCTAGAAAGTCCTATGCAGCATGTGTGTCAGGCCTCTTAATTCCCAAATAGTCTCCATGCTGTGTAATAAAGATCCTGGGTGTGCTGTAGAAATGCCACAGCAACTCTCTCTGTAGCATGTATTAATCATTTCAGTGAATTTTCATTTCTACATTCTCAGTCTCACCAAGTCCTCCTACACTGCCTGAATACCACTACACTGTCCTAAACCCTGAAACACCATTCCTAGCAAAACATGCTAAACTCTTTCAACACTACTGCACTGCTCTAAACCCTGAAACAGCACTCCCAGCAAGATCCTCTTTCACTGTAGTAACCATTTTACTTAATTGCAAGGGATACTGCCATGTGTCTAAGATCACAGTGTGAGTCAGTATTCATTTCAGAAAAATGTGGCAGAATAATTTGCTTTGCTGATGTGTTTAAAAATATGGGAATACATGTACTCATGAAGTGAGTCAGGCTTTAGGACATGTAGTGCTACAAAGTCCTATGCAGCATGTTTGTCCGGCCTCCTAATTCCCAAATAGTCTTCATACTGTATAATAAAGATCCTGGGTGTGCTGTAGAAATGCCATTGCAACTCTCTCTGTAGCATATAGTAATCATTTCAGTGAATTGCAAGGGATATTTTGATTTGTCTAGAATCAGAATGTGAGTCAGTGTGTTTTTGGGAATATTGAGAAAGAATCACTAGCTCGGTGCATATGTTTGCAGAAATGTGAATACATGTACTCATGGAGTGAGTCAGGCTTTAGGACATGTAGTGCTTTATACTTTTATCCCTTGCATGATACCATACACTCCCAAGCACAACTGCATTGCTCTAAACTCAGAAATATCAGTCCCACCTTGACCCCCTACACTGCCTGAACACCACTGCACTGTCCTAAACCCTGAAACACCATCCCTAGAAAAACCTGGTAAATTTTTTCAACACTACTGCACTGCTGTAAACCCTGAAACACCATGCTCAGCGAATGCCCCAATAATGTTCAAACACCATTGCACTGCCCTAAACCCTGAAACAGCACTCCCTGCATAATCTCCTACACTGCCCAAACACTGCTGCTGTGCCTTAAAATTACTTATGTAGTGAACCAGACTTTACAACATATAGTGCTTCTAATTGCTATGTAGTATGCTAGTAGTGGTCTATAATCTTATAAAAATAATTTTAACATGTTTTTTTTTCTTCACAACAGATTTTAATTATCTACAGAAAGAAAAAATAACATGCCTTCAAAGAGTGAGAAAAGAAAAAGATATAAACAGGCTTAATTTTCCAAGAAAAAACAAGTATAAGATTTATCTAAACAGCAATATGTGGAAAAAAAGAAGAAAGCTCCTGGTAAGACAACAAAGGATTTTATAAGGAAAATAACACAAACTAAAAAAAGTGTGGCGAATCAGGGAAAAAAATATCTGTAACTACAAAGAAAAACCAGACAAAAAAGTGTGAAACATAGTTCAAGTTGTGAGACGTTTTTTAATGAAGAGAGTTACCTTCAGAGTAATGATTTTTTGCATGCAGTTGACACCAGTGGTCGAGCTTATAAGGTTAAGAATGGTTGTCCGATTGAAAAAGAGAAAATTGTCCCTAGAAATGCAGAAGAGGTGTTAGCTGATGAAGTTTTAGGGAGACGTCCTAAGGCTCCAGTGTACACTTGGAATTGTAGTAGTAAGACTGAAGAGAAATTCCTCTCTCGGACGGAGGAACATTGCGGCAGGCTGACGCCGGCTGCGGGAGCTCCAGTTTGGTCGGGAGATTCCCCCGTTTAGATGTGCTATTAGCAGTACGTGGATGACAGCTGAACGGTGAGCGGATGCGAGAGCCTTTTCTTTACATATAGTATGTTTTTCCTTACATGTTTCCTTCTGTTTTTTTTCCCCGTTCCTCGTACCGGGACATGGCCCTGACCACGGGAGAACCGATAGCCCGGCGTTAAGACCCTGAGGAAGCGGCTGCCCTCCCCAATGGGAGTGGTGTTTGATCTGAAGCCGGTGGAGGGGGAAGTGGAGAGGGGTGCTGGCGAAAAGCAGGAAAATCAGCGAGAATGCCGGGCAAGACTTTGGCAGAGGATGAGGACAGCGCATGCGAGGATTAGTTTTCGAACGCCCACCTATGGAGACACCTATAGACGGTCAGTCAGGGGAAAGCGGGGGTGCTTGTTGCGGAGTTGTGGCAGTGTTGTGAACACCGTGAGTACCGCAGAAGATTGGCATTTAGGAGGTCTATCGGGTGGTCCTTGTCAGTTACCTGGGTCAGTCACTGCCCCCCCTCAATTATTACGGTGCAGAGGGATGGACTTTGCCACAGAACCGGCTTTGTCGACCTATCTGTCCCAGAGTGGAGGGGGAATCTTTGGCCTTAGACCTAGAAGATGGTAGGAAAGGCGAGGGGGTGACACTTTTGCCTGCATTTCCGACATCTGCACTGCCTGCCAAAAACAGATACCAGCTTCGCTCTAACGCCGACTTACAAAAAACTGGCCTTTTCCCACTACATGCTTCTGTGGGTCCGGAGGTAGTTCCACTTACCCCCCGGGGGAGAAAGAAAGAGAGGAAGGAGAAAATCATAAGTTTAGGGGAGCCTAAAAAACGGAGAATACTAAAAAATTGCCCTCCCCAGCCAAAACCTACCCCTTTATTAAAATTCTATTTTAAAATCATGGAGCAGGTGACTGTCTCCAAAGGGGATAAGTCTCCCCCCCTCTCCCTTACTTCTACCCATACCTCCACTACACAAGTTATAGACCCGGTTGTTGCACTCCATTCTGCATCTGCATCTGCTGAAAACAGATACTCTGTTTTAACATGTGACCAAGAAGTAGAGGAGCGGGCCCCTCCGGAAAAAGAGGTATCCAATCATCAAATGCTTCCATCAATAGCGCACTGTTCTTCCTCCCCCACGGACGCTGTAGTGGTTGAGAAGGGCGATGGCAGCCCCTTGGAGACAGCATTAGCTGATTCAGCTAGCGGCCTCCTACAGCTCGGGTCACTCCTACACACCTTGAGAGGGGACCTTTTATCTAAATTCGAGATTTCTGAGGCAAATCAAAAAAGCATCCATGAGAAGTGTTCCAATTTAGAAGCTAAACTCGACGATGTTTGTAAACGGACCAGTGTACTGGAAGAAGAGGTGGCTTTGCTCTCGGGAGCTACACAACGACATGAGAGGGACTTAGCAACCCTTAAAACTCAGAATAAAATGCTCCAGATGGATATCGAGAGACTTGAGATCCAGTCTAGAAGAAACAATCTGAAATTCCTAAAGATTCCAGAGGGGGCCGAGAATGGGGACGTTAAGTCACTGATATGTAAACTCCTAAGAGAGGGAGCCCTAAACGATAGAACCGATATAGATCTCAAGTCTGAAATCCAGAGGGCTCATAGGGATCCTTTCAGATTGCACACAGAGAGGAAAACTCCCAGGAAAATCCTGGTCAATTTTCTTACCTATACGACAAAGGAGCTGATACTGGGTAGAGCATTGTCCGATACCACCCTGCAGATTGACTCCGTAAAACTTTCTAATTCGTTCGGATGTGGGAAAAGCTACAGCACAAAGGCAGTGGGAGTTAGGGAACAGTATGCCTGATCTGAGAAGTATGGGCGCACAGGTCCAAATTAAATTTCCGGCCTTTTTAAAGGTAGTCTGGAGGAACAAAACGCATAACTTCTTTTCACCTCAAGAAGTTGATACCTTTCTCATTTTAATGAGCGAAAATTCTCAGTAGAATGTTCTTTGCCTTTTCCTTTGCTTTCTCTGTTTTTAATTACAATTCACAGTATAGTATCAAGTGAAAGAAAAAGAGATTACAAATCTTTACACACCTAATGGGGGAAAACCAGATAGGGGGAAAAATATATATATATATATATATATATATAAAACAATAATACATTAGAAGCTACACTTAGTTGCCTACTCTCTACAATGGGGGTGATCCCGACCAGATCTTGCGAGTTCCCAATAGGCGACAAGATCGCCAAAGCAGGTAGGGGGGGTTCCTCATGGGAGGTGGGTGGTTTGTTGGGTGGTAGGGGCAAAAAGGGAAAAATAAATCCTCAAATACACATGAAGGAAGATAGCACGACCAATATTTCCAGTGAAATTAAGATCATTAGCTGGAACGTTAACGGCCCGAGGGACAGGAGAAAGATGTCCAGGGTAAATGAATATCTGTATAATTCTGCAGCCCATATTTGCCTACTTGAGGAGACATATCTAGAGATGCGAGAGTGTAAGTCAGTGTTTGGTAAATATGGGTGGGTCCAAGATATTCTCTGTTCGGACCAAAGTGGCAGCATAAGAGGAGTGGCAATAGTGATCAGAGTGAATGCTGTGATCAGGGTGGAGAAGTCTGAGACAGATCACTCTGGTAGGTGGTTGGTAGCCTCATTAATACTGGTCAGTACCCCTTTTATATGTGCTGTCTACTATGGGCCCAACCAAGATGCCCCGGGGCCCTCATGAGGCTAAAAGTTAGTTTGGCAGAGTTTACAGGACCCTTTATTTTAGGGGGGGATTTTAGCCTGCTTTTTGACGAAAAAATAGATCATACATCAAGGGTCAAGTTTACACCCCCTCTTAGATCTCGAACTGAGCTCAAGAATTTTATAAAAGACTTTAATCTAATAGACGTATGGAGAGCCAAAAACAATATTTGAAGGGATTTCTCTTTCTATAGTCAAAGATATGGACATCATTCCACAATCGATTTCTTTTTATTAGATCAGTCTCTCTTTTCTGTAGTAGACTTCATTTCCTATATTCCGACTCTTTTGTCTGATCATTCTGTTGTGGAGCTGGTAATTTATTTTAAACAGAGGGAGAAGCAGAGGAGGTGGACTTTGGATAGATCTTTGTTACTTCAAGATGAGGTTAAGCTAGATTTAGCAACACGGACAGAGGAGTATTTCAGGCATAATAATGGCTCTACAAGTGAGCAGGTGATATGGAAGGCATTTAAAACCTTTATTAGAGGCTTACTAAGTACCCTGATGATCAGAAGAAACAAACTCAGGAGGAAGATGGAGGAAGAGCGTCTTCTGAAGCTTAAATTAAAAGAACAGGAGGTTCAGAGAGCGTCAATAGACCAGCTAAACACTAGATTACGCCTACAAAAGGTGCTGGATGGCCAGCGGGCAGAGTATCAAGCAAGCCTTGACAAGATTCTAAAGGATAGATGGGACGCTAGTAAGCTTCAAAACTTCTCGTATGGGGAAAAATGTGGCCGCTTACTTGCCTGGAAATCCAGGGTGGATAGGACCAGAAATCAGATTAACAGCTTATGTCTTCATAGCACAGGAATTACTACCCATGATGAATATCTAACCAGGGAGGAGGCTAGATCCTTTATGCAAAATCTATATAAGGCTAACACCTGCCATTGCCCACAATTATGAAACTGGCAGAGTCCATCTTAGCTCTGATATTAATTCAGATCAAGAAAATGATTAAAGGAAAAGCAGCCGGTCCTGAAGGACTCCCAGTAGAGTTGTATCTGATAGTTCTCGATCAAATTGTATCTGTCCTGACGACATTGTTCAACAAAATCCTCTTAGGAGGGGAGAGGGCCCCAAAATCATGGTCTGAAGCCACTGTTACCTTACTATTGAAGTCAAATAAAGTACCTCTAAAAGTTGAGTCCTACAAACCGATTTCTTTATTAAATTTGGACTACAAGATATTTTCTGGGGTTTTAGCAGCGAGAATGGCTAGAGGGATCAAAACTATTGTCCATCATGACCAGAGGGGTTTCATCCCCGATAGGCAACTTAATGAATTAACATTCCAAGCTATTGCGGCGATTGAAGTTGCAATTGACAAGAAGCTTCCCCTGACTCTGGTAGCTATCGATGCCGCTAAGGCTTTCGACCAAGTTGACTGGCCATATCTGTGGAAGGCCTTAGGTGTCTTTACTGCTCCCCACATGCAAAAATCTTAGTTAACGGATCTCTTACAGACTGGGGAACTATTGCCCGTGGAACTAGGCAAGGCTGCCCCCTGTCGCCCCTATTGTTTAATTTGTACATAGAACCTTTTGTTTGCCAGCTCAGGTCCGACCCTGCAACTAACCCTTTTAAAATCTCAAATTTGGAATTAAAGTTTGCGTTATACGCCGATGATCTACTTATGTTCACTTCAAATCCAGCCGAAGCTCTCCCAAGATTAATAGATCAGGCTGAAGCCTTTGGAGATATCTCAGGATACACTATTAATAAAGATAAAACTGAGATTATGAAGTGGCATCAAGAGGACAGGACATTAGGAGTGAGGACTCGAATGAGGTATTTGGGGGTACATTTGGCCCAAAAAATCGAAGATATCCCAAAAATCAACTTGGACAGAGTCTCAAAGGATGTCTGTGCCCTCCTCCAGCGGTGGTCATCCCTCCCATTCAAGATCTTGGGCAGGGTTAACTTGATCAAGATGATCATCCTTCCAAAAATAACATTCCTATTTAATACCATCCCTTTATCTTTTCACACAGAAGCTATTAAAAAATTACAAGGAAAAATAGGATCTTTAATCTGGAACACCAAGTTCCCAAGAATCTCCTGGAAAAAGCTAAGGAGAAGTTTAAAAACAGGAGGGCTGGCCCTTCCAGACATACTTGTCTATTGCCATTCATTTCATTTTAAAAATTTCAGATTGCTGGCTGATAGAATAGATTCATCTTCTCTAGGCATACTTTTCAAAGCACTACTGCAAGACAGACCACAGGGACAAGAGTTCTTCTCTTTAAGTTAGTGGATCCGAAGTTTTCTAAAAAAGTGAGGCTCAAGATTCTGGGGGCAGCGTTGAGAAACTGGGTATATGTTAGGAAAAGTCTTGATATTCCCTACTACACATCGTAGGCCCCGATCTGGGATTCTCCCAGCACACCGGCTTGTCTCAATGATCAATTGTCACGGCCCCTGAGGATGGCAGGGCTAGAAAACTGGGGAGACCTCCAGAAAGATTTGCAGCTTTTAAGTTGGGAGGCTCTCTCTAGTCTGACCGGGTGGGACACTCCCCACATTCAAATACTTCCAGTTGACAGGATGGTGGGCAATCAGATTATGGAATTTTGATGAATCAAACCTAAAATTTGACTTAGTATCTAGGAGGGGCAGATGGAAACGCCAAATTTCGTATTGGTACTCGGCCATATTAGAGGCTAATAATGTCACAGATCTCGAGCTACAAAAACTCTGGGGTAATACTCTGAATCCAAACACTGGTAACATTAAAGATCTAATGACTGATTCTTTTACTATCCTGCAGGCAGTGGTTAAGCCCGCTATGTTAAGAAGAAACCATCTATATACTATGTATAGGGTCTATATAACACCTAAAAAACTAGTTAAATTTACCAACCTAGAATACCTTAGCCCAAGATGCAGGCACCCTGCCGCGGACGATCTCCATATGTTTGAGCACTGTCCAGAGATAAGAAACTATTGCATCAAGATTCAGGACTTCCTGGAAGATACCCTTCAACAATCTTTGGTAATCTCCTCAAGAACTATCTTTTTTGGATTGAGGTCGGATTATAATCTGAATGACCCCTCCACAAGATTAATCTTTTATGTTGTCCTTCTTGCAAGGCCTGAAATTTGTAGAGCCTGGAAAGATCCAAATCCTACCACCTTCTCAAACTGCCTAAAACATATCATTATAACAAGCGAATCTGACATGGCATGCGATACTACAAGTCTTGTTAAAATCTGGGCGGCCCTTGTGGCTTGGCGCAACAGGTGAATGGTCTTCCTATGATTTTCCTGGGCTCTGTTGGTTCCCTTATCTCCAAAGTAACATAGGGTCCCCACTACGGTATGAAATGGAGTGGATTGGGAAAACAGTTGCGACTTGAGGGATCTGGCTCGCCCTTTATGTCAATTGGTCTATAACATCAGGGCTGGAATATGATGACCAATTGCTAAGGGATATGCTATTTCCCGTCAAGATTCCATAATATGGTATATGAAAAAAAAAAAAAAAAAAAAAGGAATTGTAGTAGTATTTGTAGTGTACGACAGGATTCAATTGATTTTTTCACAATTTCTTACATAAGTATAGTCAGAAAAGTGTTAAACAAAAGATTAAGATGTTGCAAGAATTAGACCCCTGCAAAGTGAGAGAAAAAAATGGGTTTGCAAGGTTATTCTCTGGCTTGTCTTTCTAATAAAGTATGTCAGAGTGTTTTTCACCATTTCAGGATGTTAGCAGTACATCATACTGAAATAAGGAAATCCGAGACATATGTATCAAGCTAATTAGCATTCGCAAAGGCCGAAATTCTGCGAATTTCGGCCTTTGCGAATGCTAATTAGACAAATGGTATGTATCAAACATGTTTGATGCAAAATAAGGAATAGCAAAATTTGCAATTCCTTATTTTGTGATTGCACTTTTAAGGAATCGCAAATTTTGCGATTCCTTAAATGCAATGTATCAAACCAAAAATATTCAAAAAATGCCATTAAGGAATCGCAAATTACCACCAACTTCTAGTTGGTGGTAATTTGCGAATTCTTTTCAAAAATCTTTTTTCCAAAAAACAAAAGGTGCCATATGACGCCCATACATGCCCTTAGGGCATGTATGTGCGCCATATGCCCCCAAATGTCTTTTTCAGGGGTGCAGCAGGGTGTTCTTGAGACACCCCTGCACCCTTGAAAAAATTCCTAATTTGCGATTAGCTAATTGCTAATCGCCAATTGCCCCTTCATTCCTATGGGCCTCCTGGAAATTCATTCCAATTCCAAAATTCATTATAAAAATCAGACCAGGTTAGTTGATCTATATTTAAAAAGTGAAAAGGAGAATAATAATGAGTGGAAGGAATTTGCAACGTATTTGTTAGTAGTCAATAGTTTTCATTTGGGTTCTGATCAACGTGTTTGTAAATATTGTTATAACAAATTAAATGAAAACAAAATGCCTGCTAGAGCTGTACATAATAATCTTGAGTTGGTAAATATTCCTTCTGAACTGATGGATTTAAATACTTATGAGTCTATTCTTATTCAATGTAACAACTGTAGAAGAGGACAGTGATTTGTTAAATGCACAAATTGAAAAAGTGGATGTGTCCAATACTGAAGAAATTTATGAACATTATAGTGTGCATCAACTTCACTCTAAAGAAGTGATGGGAAATACTATTGAGTTATTCCGAATGAAAGAAGCGAAAGGAAGTCCCATTAGCATATAGGAAGAAAGCTTGGAAGCTCGTTGTTTCCCTCAGTTATTTCCAACAGGCAAAGGTAGACGATATGATGAACGACCTGTGCAGATTCCTGCATCTGAATACCGGACATCAAGATTATATGCAGAAGATCCAAGGTTTCACCAATGTATTCTATATTTGTTTCATCTTCTGTTTGAGAGTGACTTGTCTGGACTTTCTTATGCAGTGAACCATATACTAAAAAGTGGAGTACATCTGCAAAATGCTTCGGCAAAGGAATTTATGGATAAAGTCCAACAGAAAGATACTGTTTTGGAATCTCAGCTAATTAATCTCATGGCATGTCAGCGTGGTACTAATGAGTATTGGTACTGTCGTTATGGGGAATTGAAATGTATGCTAAGAAATGTAGGAACTCCTACATGGTTCCATACTCTAAGCTGTGCAGAATATGCTTGGGAAGATTTACTACAATTTCTTCGAGAGGCACATGCAAACATAGAAAATATAGAATACAAGACACCTGGAGAACTGTGATCCAGTTAATGAAAGCAGGTATTTCAATCATAGTTTTGAAGCTATGGTGTCTTTTATCTCAAACAAAAAAGTCCTCCTCTTGGAGAAAGTTCGGGATTTCTTTTGGAGAAAGGAGTATCAAGCAAGAGGTGCTCCTCACATACATATACTGCTATGGATCAATGATGCCCCCAAATTTGGAACAGATTCAGATGAAACAGTGATTAGTTTTATTGAACAATATTCTACATGTGCTGTACCAAAAAGTACAGAACAAAAGAATTTAAGACATCAAGTCTTACGTTTTCAAACCTATCGTTGTGGAAAATACTGTTGTCGAAAGTTCAAATCTAAGGATAAGTTCTACACAAAATGTTGTTTTGTATTTCCACGTCCAGTAATATCAAAAGGAAGAGTGAACAATTTTATGTCATCTTTGCGACATACTGTCACAAGAAAATCACCGAATGTTCAGATCGCTTATCATCTGCAAGTCTATACTCCAAATCTACAACAATCATTTGGGTGAGTTTAGGTCTTGCAAGAACACGAAACCGAGTTTTTCAATCTGTAGAAGGAATTGAGTATTTAGCAGAGAGAGAACCAGACAGTACAGACATTTTGAAGTCAAATATGTTGGATACATACTATCCAAATAGAAGTAATCATCTTGAGAATGTTTGTCTCTATGAAGTACTACAAAGCTATACTTTTAAGAGGAATATTACAGAAGATATCAATAAAGGAGTATATGCTGTGATTGGATCTGAAGGATGTTTAGTGAAACAAAGAAAAGGACATTTGATTAATCACCGAAAACTGAGTTGTGAAACTCCTGACAAAAGGGAATTTTACTATTTAGCTCTTTTGCAACTCTTTAAGCCAAGGCGAACAGAACTGTAACTACTTGGAGATTTTGACAGTTAAGAAGATTCATTCAACGCAACTAAAAATACTATAGAATGTACTGTTACTAATTATCTGAAAATGTTGAATGACGAAATGCAGCAAGAAGCTACAAGTGCAGCAGAGATTGCTAGAGACAGTTCTCAAGTCAGGATCCACTAGGAGAACCAATTATCCAAAATGAAGCAACAACTGCCATTGATGAGGTGGAAAGAGCAATCCAACAAGCTCAAGAGGATGTAATAACCTCAGAAGAATTGGAAAAACAACTAAATGTTGAGCAAAAACAAATATATGATCAAGTGACAGAACAGATTGAGCATGGTTTATATCATGAGAAAAAAGAGTGCTCATGTACGTCATTTAAACCTGTCCAACTGTACATGAGTGGAGAAGCAGGAACTGGAAAAAGTTTTCTAATTAAAGGAATTGCAACTTATCTACAGAAAAGAACAGAGTCGTCACTCTCTTGGGTTTTTACTGCTCCAACTGGGTTGGCAGCCCATAATATTAAAGTGATTACTTTACATCGTTTATTGATGCCTCCAGTAGAGCATGAATATAAATTAGAATACCACAAGCTTTCTGGAGAAGCTTGTTGTGAATTTTCTAGAGTCTTGAGAAAAATGAAACTTCTCATTATTGTTGAGGTAAGCATGGTATCAAATGTAATGCTTGCCTTTGTGCATTTAAGAATGAAACAAATCCTTAAAACAGAGTATGATGTGTTATTTGGAGGCAAACACGTCAAAGTTTTTGGAGATCTACTACGACTAACTCCTGTGAAAGGACAACCAGTATTTAAAACAGTTACACATAAAGTCAGCGATATTCATGTATTACCGAGCTAATGCTCTTAGCCATGTTATCCTCCTCCCATTGGATAACATGCCTAAGAACTGCTCAGGGCAGGTGTTAGCTTTTGGAGATATTCGCGCTTAGCCCGAATATCTCCATAAGTTGGTAATAGGAGATAGCGATGTTAGCGCCTGTTTCCAGTCGCTAACATCTTGGCACGCCCACTTTGCATGTCATTAGTGATAAATATCACTGACATTCAAAGTGGGGCCCAAGATGGTCGCTATCTCCTACTAGCTGTCGCTAACTGGTGTTAGTGACAGCTAGGTAATAGGGAGATAATTTTATCTCCGCTTTCTTGGCTTTTAAAGCCAAAAAAGCGGAGATAAACCCCCTTGATAATATGCCCCTATATGTCCGCCGAAAACAGTTTCCTGTTTGTTTGGCATATTCGGTGACTATTCATAAATCTCAAGGTTTAAGTGTAGATAGTGCTTTGGTGAATATTGGAAGTACTGTGTTTAAAGAGGGTATGGCATATGATGCTTTATCTCGAGTCAGAACTTTATCGGGATTATACTTGATTGATTTTTATGAGACAAAGATTAGTGCAGATGTAAATTGTGTAAAAGAGTATAATAGGTTAAGAAGAGAACATGCTCACAATTTAGGTCAATATCCAGTATTTGAAAAGCGTGTGGTAAGTCGAAAAAGAAGATATGAGAATAATTGTAGCGATGTTGCAGAGAAAAGAAAAAAAACTAGACGAACCAGTGATAATAAGCAAAAAGAAAAAGGATTCTATTGAAGAAGTTGTTGGTTTTCAGTTTGAAAACAGTTCTGGTCTATGCTAATGTAGTGGTTAATGTTGTTTTTTTTCTTGAAATTTTATAACAACAAATTGTTGAAAATCGGGACAAAAGATTTTGTTTGTTGAATTCTGTGTGTGAGAAATGTAGTAGTGATAAAATTAAAATAGAAAGTGTTTCTGATATTCGAAATGTTTTAGACATATGTTCAGGTTTAAATAAATTTTCACAGAATATTCAGCAAGATTGTCAGGAATTTCTAATGTATATGCTTGTTGTATTGCAAGATGAAGGTGTAGATATTGAAAATCTTTTTGGCCTTTCTTATAAATGGCAACATGACTGTGACAGTTGTTTGTTTTCAAGTAGTACTAAAATAAACACTGAAAGATTTATATATTTGACTTTACCAGACTGCAAATCAGTGTCTTTTAATAATCTAGTTAGAGAAGCAAATCAAAACATGGTCTGTACCCAATGTAACTCACAAATGTTACCAAAATTATTTATATAAAGATATGGACAGTGTGTAATTTTAATGCTGCAACGATGCAGACCTGATGGAAGAAAACTGACAACTTTAATAAAAAAAATTGTGGCTTCTCAACTATCAATATCAGGAAGAACTTTTGTAACTGTAGCAATTATTTTCCATGATGGTCCTTCTACAACATCAGGACATTACACAGCTTATTTAAAATGTACAAAAGGCTGTACTCATTGTAATGATACTCAATTGATTTTTAAACAACGTTTGCCTTATGACTTACCAAATTCTTACCTAGTGTTTTTACAACCAAAATTTGAGGGAAAATATTTGGCCTGGGAAAAGTACTGCTGTTAAGAAAGGGTAGTCCGGTGAAAAGTACTTTGTGAGTGAGGGTGATCAGGTTAAAAAAATTCTTGTAGTTGATCAAGAGGTAGTGTAAGTGTATCAGATAGTGGGTGATTTGGCTATCACAGGAGATGTTGATCATCAGTGAGGCAGAGGTGTTTTAGATTTGTTGTAGTTGTTGTAGATGTTGGTGACATTTTTTATTCCCTTGCAGAGGTTTCTTTTAATGGTTTACAGCTCCTTGGTAAGATAAAGGATGAGTAGAGTGTCATCGGCATACCAGATGATGTTGAGATTCTGATAGCATGTTAGTTGTTTAAGGTTTTATTACATGTTAAATAGCATCGGGTGGAGGTATAACTATTTTTAGATGTTGGTGCTTTTGATTCAGAAGGTTGGGAAATGGACGCTTAAGAGTACTATTAAGTATCTTCCAAACTAAGGATTTCACACATGCTATTTGTCCATGAGGAATGGTATTTGAAACAAAAAATGACTATTTCGGGTAAATGTTGTTAGCATATGTTTTTACATAACTTTAATTAGAGTGTATAAAAAAGAAGTAAAATGCTGTTCGAAAAAAACATTTAAGATATGTTTTTTTCTAATTTTTACATTATTAATGAAAATGTTGAATGGGTTTTTTAAAGATAATCTTATTGATTGTCTTTTTTTTGCCCACTGTTATATGATGAGTACTATTGAACTCACTGTTTTCAGTGAAATTCAATATATTCTGAGAACAGAAAAATAAGATACATAACATATTGTACAAATTATTTTGTATTGTGAAATATATATTATAACTCAATTTTTTCTTCTCTTCCACAGATACTATATTTATAAAAAATGTATTATTAACTTTTCATTACTTATAAGGTAAGTGTGACAAACAAAAATACTTTCTCATCACTCTCTTATTTCTCTTTCCCTTTTACACTTTCCTCACTCTGTCCCTTCCTTTACTCATCTTACTACCCTTCCCTCACTCTCCTTACTGCACTTCATTCACCTTTACACTCCTTCTCTCACCATCAGTACCCTTCCCTCACCCTCACTTACCTTCTCCTGCTCCCTCATTCCCCTCTGTGTCTCTCACTTCTCTTTTCTTTCTTCCTCCATCACTACCCTTAGTTTACTCTTTCCCTCACTCTTTTCTCTCTCCCTCCTCACTCTCTTCCCTTCACACCATCCCTCACTCACTTTCAGTCACTCCCCTTCTCTTACTCCCTCACTCCCTTTTGCTCACTCCCCTTCCTTTATTCCCTCCCTCACTCCCCTTTCCTCCATCCATCTCTAAGTCTCTTCCTCTGTCTCAGTTACTATAACTGCCTCATTCCCTCACAGTCCCTCACTCTCCCTCTCTTTCTCTCTCTCACTGTCTCCCTCTCTCTCCACCACTCTTCCTTTTCTTTCCTCTCTCTTTCCATAAATCCTTCTCTCTCACTCACTACTTTTTCCTCTCTCTATATATGCTTCTTTTTCCCTCACTCTCCTTCCCTTACCCTCATATCCCTTCCCTCACTGTCACTCCCCTTCACTCAATCTCATTCCTCCTCCCCTACTTCATGTTCTCCTCTCTGTGCATCACTCCCATTCCCTTTCTCCTGCTCCCATTCCCTCACTCCCCCCTCACTCCCTTTCCCTCACTCCATCCGTCAGTCTCCTTCCCTCACTCCCCTTTCCTCATTCCCTTTTGCTAACTCCCATTCCTTTAGTCCCTCACTCCCCTTTACTCTATTTCTCTCTCCCTCTCTCCCTCTGTCTCACTCATTCTAACAGCCTCACTCCCTCTCAGTCACTCGCTCTCCCTCTCTTTCTCTCTTACTCTCTCCCTCACCCTTCCTCTCTTTCCCTTTCTGTTTCCTTCACTCCTACTTTATCCCTCAGTCCCCTTTCCTCTCTCTTAATCTCCTTCTTTCTCTCTCATTACCCTTTTGTCACCCTCATACCCCTTCTCTAACTGTTACTCCCTTTCACTCACCCTCAGTACTTTTCTCTCACTCCTCTTCCCTCACTCCCCTTCCTTCACTCCTCTTTCCTCACTCCCTCACTTACTCCCCTTCGTTCACTCCGTCCCTCACTTTTTTCATCCATGTTTCTCTCCCTGTCTCCCTGTCTCCCTTTGTCTCACTCACTCTAACTGCCTCACTCCTTTTCAGTACCTTGTTCTCCCTCTCTCTCACTCTCTCCCTTTCTCCCCTTACCCTTTATCTCCTTCCCTCTCTCTTTCTATCACTCCTCCTCTCTCCCACACTCACTTTCCCTCTCTCTTAATTTTCTTCTTTCTCCCTCATTCACCTTGCCTCACCCTCATACCCCTAACTATCACTGCCCTTTACTCACCGTCACTCCCCTTCCCCCACTCGACTTCTCCCTATCTGTATCTCACACCCCTTCCCTTTCCCGCTGCCTTTCCCTCACTCCCCCTCGCTCTCCTTCCCTCACTCCATTCCTTACTCCCCTTCCCTCACTCCCCTTCCCTAACTCCCTCCATCCCCTCACTCCCCTTCTGTCTCCTTCACTCCCATTCTCTCACTTTACCTTACCCCCCTTTTCTCATCCTCATACCTCTTTCCTCACCGTCACTCCACTTCCCTTACCTTCACTCCCTTACCCTTCTCTACTTCCCCCTCTCCGTCCCTTACTCCCCTTCCATGTCTCCATTCCCCGCTCCCCTTCTCTCACACCCCCTCCCTCACTCTCCTTTCCTTACTGCCATTCCCTTCCTCTTTCACTCTCCTTACCTCACTCCCCTACCCTTAGGCTCCTTCTTTCAGTCACTCTTTCACTCCCCTTTCCTCACTCACCATACTCCCCTTTCCTCACTCATTCCCTCAGTCCCTTCCTCCCCTTCACTCATTCATTTCAGTAATTCATTTATACACTACACATTCTCTTCTTGGAGAAGTGAAGTTAGTTCTTAGAAGAACAGTTTTTTTTGTCTTTTTTTTATTTTACATTTTTTTGTCTTTTTTTGAACAATTTTATTTTTTTGGGGTATTTTTTGTAACAAAAAAGAAAACAGGTAACCCAAAACTGCTCAACAGGAACAGGAACAAAAATAATAAAAGAATGTGTTTTTACGGCGGGAACATCTGTGCTGCCTCTTCTTTGCCATGATTCAATCAATGCTTTGTTCTCTGTAGCACAAAGTTTCGTTGCAATAGTTGCTACGTACGTGGACGTCTGCAAAATCTGGCCGGATATCTAGAGCAGTTACAGATGGAGATGCTCCCGAAGAAGAGGTGCTGGGGACAGCAGCTGGAGGATTGTCCCTGAGGTCTTGAGTTGATGCCCGAGGATAGTTGATGGGATGAAGATTTTTTACATGCCGAATCATAGTAGCAATGCTAAAAGAATAATGTTTGGTAGCAGCACCTCTTGAAAGGATGGTGCCTCAGATTTTGCAAGTGACCTTTGCAGCATTTACCTTTTTTGCCCCTCTGGATATGTGAAAAACCTCCAAATGAAAGACTCCTTGGTTTTCTTTTGAGGTGGCGGTTCAGGAACAAACTCCACATCTGAATCAGAGGAAGAGTGCTGTGGCTGCTGCTGTTCTGCCATTTTCAGAAGGTGAAAAGCACAAACAATTTCTTGTAGATGTTTCTCCCTGGAAAGTGAAACAGCTTGTGAGGGAAGTGGGTGGGGTTTTTGAAGATTTGGAAAAGAAACTACCATAAACCAATCAAAAGTGCTGTTTTCAAGTCACATGACTTTACGTGTGCGCAAGGTGCGCGCACGCATGCGCGCACGGCGCACGCACGAGTCGTATATGAATTACATTTTACCCATTTTTCGTAAATGCTTTTAAAGTTAATATACGGTTATAAAAAGTAAAAAATACTATTTTTAGAGTTATGTCACAGAATGTCTTAAGTAATTGTGTACATTACATTTACAGAAATGACTTTTTGGAATGAAAAATGTTTCGCGGAGTGCTAACACCATGCGCGCATGCGTGCGAAATCCGTGCGCGCATGCGTGCTATCACCGTGCGCGCACCTTAAAAAACACCCCAAAAAAGGCCAGAATTATTAAAAAAACAAAAATGAGTACATAATAATACATTAATCAAAATTAAAATGTTAGTATTGTTAAAAATATAGAACATTTGTATAGTAACACAAAAAAGACAATAATTGATACATTTTAAAATTAGCATTTATAAAATAAAAATATATATAAATATATATATATATATATATTCACTGAAAAAACCATAGGTTTCACACACGTTATAGTTAGGAATTAGCATTTAAAAAACCTTTGAAATTCACTGAAAAAACCATAGGTTTCACACACATTTTAGTTCGAAATTAGCATTTAAAAAACCTTTGAAATTCACTGAAAAAACCATAGATTTCACACACGTTATAGTTAGGAATTAGCATTTAAAAAACCTTAGAAATTCACTGAAAAAACCCTAGGTTTCACACCAGTTATAGTTAGCTGGACATTTTACTCATACAAAACAATTGAAATTCCCCCGTTATAGTTAGTTGTACTCACTATAACTAGCGCACCCGCAATCCACTGCTCATGATGTCTCATATTACATCATTCATGACATGGTCAGTGACATCACTGATGACATCACTGATGACATCTCAAATGACATCACTTATGACATCACTGATGACTTCATCCATGGGACAATGAAATACACCTCATCACACACTAGTGTAATATTTCTTCACTCACTGTAAAATAGAAAGCGCCATATTTCAAACCATTGACACACCAATAGTAATTTCTAAACACCCACTCAGTGATTCATAGATCTATACACACATCTAATCACTTACCTATAGATTCAGAGTTATAGGCAGTGAATAATTAACAGAACACTATCAAATATACTTATACACCTATTTCAACTTACACACCAGCACACATTGTATTCACTTATAAAGACAACCTTCTGACTTATGCAAACAATTGATTATACTTACATTTACTCATCTACACACTTATACAAACACCACTTCATCTATTTATATAAATAGTAACTCACACTTAGTGTGTTATAAAATCACTATTACAAGTATACAGTTATCCATATAGTGACTCATACAATCACTAAGTCTTAAGCACACTTAATTAGATATAACTGTCACATACAGTGACATTTTTTTCCAAGTTTAATGGAGATGCACCATTGACAGAAATATTTCATCACCACCACACCCATAAACATATACACTCACTGAAAAAACTGTTATAACATGTAGTCTTAACCTCATATACCTACTGAATAAACTATTCACACATTTGTGGGCAACCACACCCCCCCCCCGCCAAGCCACATAGACATTCATATGCTCATACAAATACTCAGTTAATAAACCAATAACAAATATAGTCTTTAACATAGAAATTAAGACAAAGCAATAAAGACTTTCACACAGTTTAGTAACTACACATTATATATAGTGAGACTCTACTAATTAGTCAAGGAAACAATCAATGACACTGTTACTAAATCCACCATTCGCACATTTATATTTATATATCCACTCATTATTCGATGCAAAGTAGTGTATTTATAATACGTTTTTAAATATGAAAGCAAACCACATTCACTGGATGATGTCATCAGTGATGTCATTTGAGATGTCATCAGTGATGTTGTCGCAGGGATTCCGTTCTCCTACAGAACTGTGCATAGAGACTTGGAACCTCAGTGAGTTAGGGTGTGCCAAAACTCACCTTAGTACCCAAAATCCCCTACCAGACTAGTTACAGTGTCTCATTGGTCATTGCAAACTCCCAATGCTTAGACAAACCAGAACATGGACTTAGAATACCTCAGGTAACGTGGAACACATGAACACTCTTTCGTTATACAATCAGTTCAATCCAGAACAAGCAGTATAAGAGGACGCGTGCACATTTGAAATGTTTATTTACTAATGCAGTGTTCTCAAACGCAGTATCTTTGCTAATACAAGCAAACATATTATAAGAAACAAAGTAATCAGCATAGTTACAAGTCCATAGAATACAAAAGGTGAAAGGATATTAAAATGCTAAAATGAATAGCTTTAAACTACACCTAATTCTCACCCTCTTTATCTAGCATATTGTATTATATCTAAGAAGGTCTCTTTGGGTTTTAGCAGGGCGGGCCCATACCTCAGATCTTAGTGGTAAGGGATCACATCATCTTCCACCAGCTCTCTGCATGCAAAGCACCATCAAGTGTGTGTGTATGCTCTGTGCAAAGCAATATAAAACGTGCCTAAAGCCTGAATTGGGTCGCAGCTGCATGAATGTTATGTCTAGGAAGGTGCGAGGATCAGACCTCACAACAACTGTGTCGAGATATCCTTGAAGGCTTCAGCACTCACTGTACAAACATGGCTCACTAAGCAAAGCTGATATCAGAGCAACAACATATTATTCGTGTGTGAATCAAAACACTCTACTAGGCTCAAAGCTACAATAACAGTTATGTGTCGTGTGCAGAAGCAGCAGAAAGGTAAAATGGCGTTTAAACTCCTAATAAGCTCATGCTAACTTAACACAGCATATAGGCAAAGCATATCTATATGACACCCCCCATGATCAAAGCACAGATAAGATAAGATAAGGGGCTCATTTTTGAAATTCAGAGTTCAAGAACGATAGTCAGTTCAAATTTGAGGAAGTGAGAAAAAAATATTTTTGTCATCCAAAAAATCTAAATCTCACCTTCATGACAATTTAGCGTTCAATGTGATCAAAATCAATAGGTCCGGGACATGAAAAGTTATTCATGATTTCAAAAAAAATATAACGAAAAAGTTCAATGTCAACAAAGGCCTTGTTTGTACTCAGCCCAGGACTGAATATGCAAAATAAGCACCAACAGCTTCCAAATGGAAGTCACTGTTATAATCCGAAAATATCGGGAAAGAATATTCATGCTCTTCAATTTCCGGAGTCTCTAGCACCATCAGAGGACAACTCGGTGGGTTCTAAATGAAGCTGTGTGCCAAGAAATCTTGCGCCGCTGCGAATATATTCCAACGACCCAGTACTCCATGCCTTGCTGCCAAGGTCATAATCCCTCCGTCAGAACAAAGCAACTCATGAGCAACTAAGGGACTCATGAGATGATTAAAATCCACGTCAGGAGATACCATATTGCAGAGACACAAATCCAGGGTCCAGTCGAAATCGCAACTCAGGCAATGAAAGACAGGCTGGACACATGTAAAATAGGATAATCCATACGCTGCGCTTAAGGTGGCTAGTGGCAGCGTGCCATAGTACTCAAGCATTCTGTTGCGTAACAGTGCCAGCCGCGACAGCTCATCTTGGAACACAGGATGTGCATCAATTTTTAATAAAACAAAAGAGCACCAGAACGCCTGCAGCGAGCGCCAGTAAAACGGGAAATCCACCAAACAGGCTGGAAAAGATTGAATGGAAGAAAACAGGAATGACTCCAGATATCTTTTCAAATGAAGTCACAAGACCACTGCTAACTACTTTAAAAGAAAGCGCGCCAGCCCGATGTGGAGGATGCGTTAAAGATTGTATGAATAAGTTCACTGAAAGGTAACGGTAGGTCAGTATTTAATAAAGCTTGCACCTCTGTGCGGGTGTTAGCTACATGAAGGACAAATGTTTCACGAGCTGAAGTCAGGGCAACTTCTTATTGTGACAAAAGGGCTCTTATTCTACTCATTCCATTGAACTCTGCCTTCTAGGTCGGAATTCTCGGCCAGATGGAAACATCCAAGTTCCCATGCGGGGGTGGATACAAAACATTTTTACAGCAAACCACCCGTTCACTGACTGTAACCACATAAGCAATGCCTTTTATTAACCCACAGCAATCCTTATTATTTAATAGTAAATAACTGCCGTTTGCCAGTAATGTGAACGTGGGGACGATTGCGGGAACGGGGGTACCTTTCAAAACACAGGCTAAATTAGGCTGTTCTTAATTGCAAGAGTCGTGTAATTGAATATGTCTACACATTAATGAGTGATCTGGTGTTTCCGTGCACTCTTCACCTTTGAGATAAACTTCCTTTCCTACCCTAAGGCATCTGTATGTAATAGGAAGCGACCAGGCTTCATGAAGGTAGGAACTACCAAGAGGCTCGTATCTACCAATTGCAAAATATTTCATACAATTTGTATATTTAAAAAGAGCAAATGGTAAAGTTATTAATCCGTGGATAAGCCATGTTACAGCAGTGGCCTCTGCCACAGAGAATGGCAAAGACTCCAATTGTTCAATGTGTAACATGGAAAAAGATGCATCCCTCATTGAAAGCAAACGCTGCTTGTCAGTCAAATTAAACGGAGCAACGAGAGAGGAGACAATCATGTAATCCAAGGTACTTTTCCGGCCTTAAGCATCTGCAGGGTCCAAGCAAACTGCATAATGGAACGCAATTGATTTTGACCATGGTATAACACAGATATTCCATCTTGCACAATATCAACAACAGATGACACAATATTATCCAATGTGTAAATGCGGGAATAAAGCGTATTAATGCTATTATCTACAACTGCAAGCACTTTCTCTAAGTTAGCTTGATCAATAGCTCTAAGGCGGGTAGCCGTCTCAATCTGCAATGTTTTCCAGATTTCATTATAAACCGCATATATCCATCTTTTTGATATACCACTAGCCGGGCTTTTTATGAAATCATTTAAATCAACATCGTCAGTCAGCTTAGATAGATGTAGTTAAACTGATGCCAAGGTAGAATGTCTGAGTCAATTCTGACATAATTTGCCCACTGAATAAGTGGTGACAAAATGGTCATTCTCAAAACGGGGTTCGGTCCTGACTTGTGTAAAACCATCAGCTAAACCAAGAAAACAATGTTGGCACAAATCTGCACTTCTGTGCCACGTCAACCAACCCTTGGGATCCAAACTGGATATGTTAAAGGACAAATTTTGCATTAGAGTTTGCAACTCTCTAACCGAAGATTTTGTAGTATTACTCCAACCTAAATACACTTCTAAATCAGGGAAGGAAGGAGTATTTCATTTTTAGAAGTAGCCAATCCAGAGCATGTTATCTGTGAAATGGTAGAATTCAAAAACAACATATGATTCAGGATGAGACATGCACGGTGCAAAGCCTCAGTGCCAACTTTTAGACCCCCAAACAGATTTAAGGTTAACTGTTTCCTTCCAAAACTTGTAGCCTCCAACAACTAGCTGGTCTAGAAAGAACTTCGAGTACAATAACGTAGTATGGGTAAATCTAACCTTAGACATGGTATTTTCTGTCATTTTATAATAAAATGAAGTGGGATTGGACTGATTAAGTATCAGGAAAATAAGTGTTCTTTTTCAAAAAGGTACTCGAACTGCCTTGCAAAGGAGCTGGGCAATGCTCCCACTGTGTATAATTGACAGAACCCCTTCTGGAATTAGTTTTATGTAGGTAGTGGTTGCCAAAATGTTGGAAACAAAATAAATCACTATAATTAGCAGATACCAAATACAAATCATCAGCATTAAAGGCAGCATAATATTTCAAATCAGAAAACAATGCCTATACGGCCTAAACATCCCAATCATCAGAACGTATGTTTTGTTTAACTACATCCCCCATGTTAACTCTAAGCATATTAGGGACATTAATGACTTCAGTGGGGCCATGGATTTGAAATTTAACAGCATCCCATACAATCCCATCCAGGACAGGTCAAGCAGTGATGTTAACAAATGCCAAGTCTCTCTTCAATCTGTGGGCAGAATGTGACGAGGAAAGGGGTGCCAATGTTCCATTGAGATGTCGAATGCATGTTCTCTCTTCGACATAGTGTCCATTGACGAATCGGAAAAAATAAAACACAAAACCAATTGACATAAAAAGGTAAATCGAAAAAAGCACCAGCCAAATATATGTCCAAGGGGGTATCAAAACATGTTTTTTAAATAAACTTGTATAGACTGCAATCAGTGAGGGCTTTCCTGATGTGTGTGAGACAGTGTCAAAGGAAAATCTGGATTCTGTGACCAAACGGGTTTGCAAATCAGGCATCGATAAGTCAGTTGGGTAAGTGTAGTCAATTTCATCAAGGTGAGTACCAGGCAATGTACTCAATAAGGGACTAGAAATTGTAGGCATCTCGATGGCCACCTCTGGCTCAGGACTAGAAGCAGTGGCCAAAACAGAATTTCTCACCATCGAAGGACAGGAGACTGCCGGTGTCATACTATGAAGAATCGGCCACTCTGTGTATCTTGACATTGTCAATGGACATATATACCTGTTTTCCTTACGACCTGGAAGTGGTGGTAAAATGACTGTTCTTGTGCCCTTCACACCAAGCACAGGAACTGGAGCACGGTAAGAGGGACCAAATTCTTTCTAGTTCTCGATCTTCTCCCGAACCAATTCTCCAACTTGGGGTAGCCAGCCAACTACCGGGCTCCGCAACGCATCATCCGAGTGGAGGGCAAATGTTCCTTTGCAAGACTGTCTCTTGTCTTTTGTAGGGTCTGTAAAACATTGCAATGTTTATCTACGTCAAAGGAGGTAGCATCAGCCACCGAGTCTAGACCGTCAAGGTCCGGTACATACATCTTGATACCAAAGAGCATTTTGTATGGGGTCCGCCCACCCAGAAACCTTCTAGGGAGATTATTAAGAGCAAGCTGCACGCCATTGAGATGGGCCAGCCAGTTCCTGCCAGTGCCTATAACTCGAGCTGTCAATGATTGCTTTAAGTCATGGTTCATTCGTTCCACTACACTGTTGCCCTCAGGCCTGTATGGAGACCAAAACTTGACTTGGACCCCCAACGAAGCCATGGCATCCTTATACGCCTTAGAGGCGAAAGCAGGACCCTGATCTGAATGGAAGGTACCACAGGCAAAAATCCCTACAAAGATAAGCAAATCCCTTATGACAGTCCGTGAAGCAGCGGTGCGGTGCGGCCACACCCATACAAAGTGTGTGCATGAATCAACTGCTACTAAGACGTACTTATATGCAGTATCAGAAGAAAAAGGACCACAGTGATCTAAATAAACACATCCTAGTGGTTTATTAGAAATGAACAACTGTGTATGGGGATGATGCGCAGCAGTTGAAGGCTTAATCTGCTGGCAAATGTCACATTGAAGGACATAATCTTGCGTCTGTTTGTACAGTCCCCGCCACCAAAAACGCTGTTGTAACTGAGACACAGTGGCAGAAACGCCCGCATGAGCAGACGCAACACCTTCATGTGCCGATGTGTTTCTGCGATCCGAGTTGGGAATCAATCTCTCCCCAACGTCAGGAATTTTCACATAAGGAACCTTATCGGGACTTAAGTGGTATGTGTACTTCGAAGGGAACCCTTTAGGATATTTACCTCCCTTCTCAGTGGCAGCTACAGCCGCCAAGATTTCATCATCAATCTTACTCTTGGACCGTGTAACTGCTGCAACTAAATATGTCGATACCGCTGATTTCGCTGCCTCATCAGCAAGCGAGTTGCAAGAACGTGGACTCCAACGCGCTGATGACCAAGAGTATGAATTACAAACACGAGTGGCAACTGCTCTTAAGCTCAGCCACTCGGACCTAAATCGTTCTATGTTTTCTTGTGCTACCCTTGGAATCATGAAAATCATTCTGAATCCAAAAGAACAAGTTCTCATTGTAAGACTGGACACAGTAGTAAGAATCACTTACAATAAAAATCGTCACACTAGGATCAGCGTACTCCAATGCCAGCACCAAAGCACGAAGCTCTGCCAATTGTGTGGTGCAGTCCCCTAGAGTCTGCGTGTGCACGACTCTTGACTTGAATTCACCGTTCACCATGGCACCTACCACAATGGCGCAAGCGGAAACATAGGCGTGTTTAGAGCCATACGCAACCTGCGCCGAACCATCAGTGTATATGATGCAATGAAAATACTCCAAAGGCCGCACAGCCAAGGGTGCAGGATGAACGAATTCATATTGCAAAAACTCCTGCGACCGTAAGGAGGCATAAAAAATGAATGTGACATCCAGAGATGTCAATGAAGCAGCCCATTGTATCAACCGAGGGTGCAAAGCTTTAGAATTAGGTACACTGGCTTTCGTGACTGCCCCCAAAGCAGGACATGGGGTAACAACCAACATGCGTTTTCCCTGTGACAGAGCACGTTCCTTAAGAATCGCCATCTGTACAGCCGTTAAAACTTTCTCCACAGTGGAAAACCGCATTTCAGCCAAAGTATACAAGTGTGACTTGTAGGCAATAGGTACTGTGTCTCCTTCGTTAAAAGTAAGGTAAGTGAAACCCACCTCCCCAGGGACGATTCTTAGGTTGGTGTGGTTATCACAAGTCAGTAAGTATTTAGAAGCGAGCAGATCAGCCTGCAGAGATTGCAGTATAGCTGAGTGCTCAGGCAGCCAGTACGATTTGGTGAAAGTAGGTTGTATCAAAGCATACAAAGGCTTGATACGCAAGGCATATTCCGGAATGCATGTCCTTCCGAAATTCAAAAATCCCAGCAAAGACTTTAATTTTTTCAGAGTTGTCGGAGCGCGCAGTTGTGCGCATTTCTACAAGAAGTGAGGAGCCAATCCTCGACCTTTATTGTTGAGCTCATAGCCCAGGAACAACACTGTATACTCTGCAATGTGCGACTTTGCAAAGTTGAATTTGTAACCGAAGTCCGCAAAGGTACAAATTATGCGGTCAACATGACACAGATGCTCCCAAAGTTCGTCGTCTGTGAGATAAATGTCATCCACATACAAGCATGCATCAGGGTCGATTCTCTCTAACAGAGAGACTATATCGGGCAGCAAATACCCCAGGACTATTTTTATAGCCCATCAGTAAATGCCTAAATTGTTTTGGACGCCGCCGCATGTAAAATTGGTCCATTGTGAACTTAGACCATCCAAATGGTGGGCATAAAAACCATTGGAAATGTCAAGCGTGGTCTTAAACCGCTTACGCACAAGACTATCCACTAAGTCAGAGCTGTGAGTATTCTGTACTGCACAGGTACGGTAATGCGAGTTTAAATGCCGGTATTCCAATACCAAACGATATGATCCGTCAGGCTTGGTCACAGTAAAAAGAGGGTTATTCATTGGTGACACACACGTTTCAATCACACCTCCATATTCCAATTGTTCAAGAATTTCCGCAATGGAAGCCTTAGCTTCAAGTCTAATGGGATATTGCGGTTGAGGCTGTGGCTGTGACCGCAAAGGAATTTTGTGGTGTGGGGAAAATGTATCCCAACCACAGTGTGTACGGTACAGAGCCGGCGCAAAGGCTCTAGCCCACTCTTCTGCAAAATTCAGCGCATGCTCCTTTGAGACCGAGTGCGCGAAACTAGGGAGGATTACCAGTCAGCCAGTCAGCCTCCGCTAACAAAATGTCATAGGTAGTCGTAAGATTTTCCCAAAATACCCCTTTAATGGTACGTTGTATGTCACCTTCAATAAATAGGACTATTTCATAAAGTCTGTCAAGGGGAGCAACCCTAGTGTCAGCTGTTTCCACAACAACATAACGGTCAGTCGCTGTCACCTTCAGTAGTGGACGGAGCGCCTCTCGTACTATGGTGATCTCCGCCGCGCTGTCCAGCAAGGTCAGAGCCCATGTCTGATTCCGAAGCTGCGTTTTCACTATCCATGGCATATCTTGCTGTTAAAGCGGCGACTTTCTTTTTCTGAAACTGGGGTATTTTCGGTGTAGAATCGTCCTGCTTGCCTTTACCATCTTTCGGGCAGGGCTGGTCGCGTCCGTGCTGACCACGCCTACCCCTGCCGCCTCCTCCTCCACCGGTCGCCAAGGCCGATGACTCCTGAAAAGAACGAGGAGAGCATTGATCAGAAACCTGAAATCGATCAGGTGATTTTATCGTTGCGCGATCACGCAAGTCATAAACACGTTCTGTGGGCACTCCTGTCTCTGTTGTTGTTGCTTACCCTGTGTTTGTTTTTTTGGCCAATTTAGTTTTTTGGCCTTGGGCTGTTCATCAGTTTCTGACTTCTGCCCTTGGGGTTGTTTTTTCTCTTTTGTAGAAAAAGGCTTGCGATCCCTACTATTGCGGCCCACGGTTTTATAAGCTGCCACAATAATTTGTGCTAACTGTCGGGGTTCTCGACTTCAGGTATCGCCTGCAAAGCATTGGCGACCTGAAAGTTCACTGCATCCCCCTTGACATTAGCAAGTATGAGATCGTAAACTACATCAAAGGAGCCACAAAGGCGAATACCCAATTCAACAGCAGCCTCAGGTCCGTGCTCATCCTGAACACGCTTAAGGACCGTCGGCAACACAGTCATAGACGGTGTGCCGTAACACCTCGCATAGACTGCCGCAAATGTTCTACCCCAGGTCTCACAGTCACCGATTTCAGGGGTCAAGTCTTTCGGCATGCTAATTGTCAGAATCCTGTGTTTCTCACCAGGAGTCGTGTTAGGAAATACTGTTTCCAGCTGGTCAAACTTCTCGGCAAGCCAGAAAGGAAAATCATCCCTATCCTGGGGCGCTTGCCCATCACAGCATTGACCATTACGGGACTGAGCTTCATACCGCACTGTCCAGCCGGGAGCGCCGCACCTCCCGGGGCCCCGCCCGGGAGATTACGGGGTATGTATTGCACTAACAACCTAATCACGCTAATTGCGACTACATGTAGTCGTCGTAACTCAACCACGGTACATGCCCCGTGCTGAAGATGAGGCGTAAATCCAGCCAAAACAGGCCAATTTGCGCCTGGAATGGACAAAGGACCTAACTTTGGAGCTGTCAGAGTGGGGGAGTGCGCCATCAAACCAAAGGCGGTGCTGCCAAGCATCCATAGGAACTTCCGGTGCCCTATACAGAGTATATTCCAGTGGCACAGCTGTGGCAGTGTATGTGTCGAACACTGTAGTATTTGCGTTCGCAGCTGGGAAGGTCACCCACGAGTAAAATATTTTGTAAGGGTAAGCTACCTCTGCACTCACCACCATAATCATGGCCATGCCATCCAAGGGAACATTGAAATGCTGCAAATGATTGCGCACCGCAATACGACTATGTTGCGGAATGTTCACCGCGGCCATAATGACACAAAAAGGAAGAGGGACAAAGGAAACTTTGTAGCACAACTGGGTAGTAATTCAAGGAAACCGTTTAGAAAGATTCAAGCTTGAAAAGACTTATTTAAAAAATAGGTAGGTTCGTCCGACACCACCGTTATCCGGAAACAATAGTGAAGGGGTTAAGGACCGAATGATGTACTACTCAAGTGTCATGTAATGAGGCCACCAAAACGTTAGGCGCCATGTCGCAGGGATTCCGTTCTCCTACAGAACTGTGCATAGAGACTTGGAACCTCAGTGAGTTAGGGTGAGACAAAACTCACCTAAGTACCCAAAATCCCCTACCAGACTAGCTACAGTGTCTCATTGGTCATTACAAACTCCCAATGCTTAGACAAACCAGAACATGGACTTAGAATACCTCAGGTAACGTGGAACACATGAACACCCTTTCGTTATACAATCAGTTCAATCCAGAACAAGGAGTAAAAGAGGACGTGTGCACATTTGAAATGTTTATTTACTAATGCAGTGTTCTCAAACGCAGTATCTTAGCTAATACAAGCAAACATATTATAAGAAACAAAGTAATCAGCATAGTTACTAGTCCATAGAATACTAAAGGTGAAAGCATATTAAAATAGTAAAATGAATAGGGTTAAACAACACCTACTTCTCACCCTCCTTATCTAGCATATTATATTATATCTAAGAAGGTCACTTTGTGTTTTAGCAGGGCGGGCCCATACCTCAGATCTTAGTGGTAAGGGATCACATCATCTTCCACCAGCTCTCTGCATGTGAAGCACCATCAAGTGTGTGTGTATGCTCTGTGCAAAGCAATATAAAACGCGCCTAAAGCCTGAATTTGGCCGCAGCTGCATGTATGTTATGTCTAGGAAGGTGTGAAGATCAGACCTCACAACAACTGTGTCGAGATATCCTTGAAGGCTTCAGCACTCACTGTACAGACACGGCTCACTAAGCAAAGCTGATATCAGAACAACAACATATTATTCGTGTGTGAATCAAAACACTCTACTAGGCTCAAAGCTACAATAACAGTTATGTGTCATGTGCAGAAGCAGCAGAAAGGTAAAATGGTGTTTAAACTCCTAATAAGCTCATGCTAACTTAACACAGCATATAGGCAAAGCATATCTATATGACAATGTCATCAGTGATGACCCTGACCACGTTATGAATGATGTAATATGTGACATCATCAGCAGTGGATTGCGGGCGCGCGAGTTATAGTGAGTACAACCTACTATAACGGGGGAATTTCAATGGTTTTGTATAAGTAAAATGTCCAGCTAACGATAACTGGTGTGAAACCTATGGTTTTTTCAATTAATTTCTAAGGTTTTTTAAATGCTAATTCCTAACTATAACGTGTGTGAAACCTATGGTTTTTTCAGTGTTTTTCAAAGGTTTTTTAAATGCTAATTCCTAACTATAACGTGTGTGAAACCTATGGTTTTTTCTGTGAATATATATATATTTATATATATTTTTTTATTCACTGAAAAAACCATAGGTTTCACATCACTGAAAAAAACATAGGTTTCACACATGTTATAGTTAGCTGGACATTTAACTCATACAAACCCATTGAAATTCCCCCGTTATAGTTAGTTCATCTAACTATAACTTGCGCGGCCGCAATGCACTGCTGATGACGTCACATATTACATCACTCATGACATGGTCAGTGACATCACTCATTACATCACTCATGACATCTCAAATGACATCACTGATGACATCATCCGATGAATGTGTGCCTTTCTGAAAAGTAAATATTTTTTATATATGTATATCTAAAGGTCGATGAAAGAATAAATGGGAAAATAAGTGTCTAAATGGATATTTTTTAGTAAAAATGATTGCATAACTGACTTATTAAGTGTCTCTTAGGGAATACATGTATTAGCGAGTAATGTTTAAACATTTAAATATCTGTATCAGTGTCTCACTTTGTCTATAAGTGGCTGCATGGGTTGGTGAGTAGCTACATGAGTGTCTATATGGGTTATTAGTTGTTTTTTTGAGTATCAGTATGAGTGTCTGTATGGTTCGGTTGGGGGTATAACATAGCGCATAGATGCATGAATGAGTGACTCACTGTTTGTATGTGTTTTGAAGACAGCATGTGTGCAGGACTGTATGGGTGGATGAGTGTGTGTATGGGTGTGTTAGTGAGTGAATGACTGTCTCAATAGTATCTTTATGAGTAACTACATATGTTTTAATCTAGTATATGTGAGTATTGATGTATATAAGTGATTATATGTGAGAGTGAGAGATTGGAAGAGTTCCTGTATAAATAAGTATGTGTTTTTGTATAAGTGATTGTCTAAGAGAGTAAGTATGTGTACATTTCTGTAAAAGTAAGTGAAGTGGTGTGTGTATAGCTGTATATGCAAATAAATGGATGTTTGATAGTTTATTTGCATTTGTGAGTATGTGTGTGAGTAACTCTATGGATGAGTGTCGGTGTGTAACAGGATGTATAGGTGTATGAGTACATATGATGAGTGAGTACTTGTATGAGTGACTATATAGAACTGTTGGTGGATGAGTGGATGTGTATGTAGATGGTGGAATTACTGAATAGGTTGTTGTAACTGGTATTGGTATCTCTATTTTTTGAACATTTTAGTGTGTATTTTTGAACGTGTGTATCGAAGGTTATTGTAGGATGAGAGGAGGTCTGCCACTCTTTCACAAGGATGAAATCATCAGTGATATCATCAGTGATGTCATTTGAGATGTCATCAGTGATGTCATGAGTGATGTGACTGACCATGTCATTAGTGATGTATTTTGGTGACATCATCAGCAGTGCATAGCGGCCGCGCGAGTTATAGTTAGCTGAACTAACTATAACGGGGGAATTTCAATGGTTTTGTATGAGTGAAATGTCCAGCTAACTATAACATGTGAGAAACCTATGTTTTTTCAGTGAATTTCTAAGGTTTTTTAAATGCTAATTCATAACTATAATGTGGCTGAAACCTGTTTTTTTCAGTGAATTTCTAAGGTTTTTTAAATGCTAATTCCTAACTATAACGTGGCTGAAACCTATGTTTTTTTCAGTGAATTTCAAAGGTTTTGTAAATGATAATTTTTAAATGTATTAATTGTTAAATTTTTATACTGATTTACTACATTTTATTTTTAGATATTTTGATTTTTAAATTACATTACATATTTTTCATATATATTTTTAATTCATATATATTTTATATAGCAGGCAATGATATCCTATGGAAGGAAATTCAAGTTACTGTAACTTTGATTAGAATTACTTTTCAGGATCAGTAGTGGGCTGAAAGATGCAGCACTGAGGTCTCTCCTGATACCAGGAGAGTAAATCAGAATTCATAGTTCGGCTGATTTTTGAGGAATTTTTTAAAGTTTCAAAAACTTCACACTTAGAAAAAATTCCAAGTGAAACAAGTTAATGTTAGCCTATGGAAGGAAATTCCAGTTACTGTAAGTATGGTTAGAATTACTTTTCATGATCCGTAGTGGGCTGAAAGATGCAGCACTGAGGTCTCTCCTCATAACAGGTCAGTACATCGGAATTCGTAGTTCAGCTTATTTCAGAGGAATATTTGTATGTTTCAAAAATAGACACTTAGAACATTTTCTGGTGAAAACCACACAATAGATTCCTATGGAAGGAAATACAAGTTAGTGGTAAGTATGCTTATATTTATTTTTTAGGGTCTGTACTGGGCTCAAAGATGCAGCACTGACGTCTCTCGTGATAACAGGTGAGTAAATCGGAATTCGTAGTTCCGCTGATTTTAGAGGAAAATTGTGCTCAATAGTGAAGGAAGGGGGCGGGCCTGAGGAGACATGTGTGCATACTGGGGGTCCCTGGGGGCCAACTAGCCCACCAGGAACCTCCAGTATGTGCCAGGGGGCTGTGTTGCAGAGAGGTGTAATGAGGCCCGCCCCTTTTTACACCAATCTGCAATGCAGTCCCCTGGCGCGTTTGCAGAGTGGGAACTAATTCCCCTAGCATACTGGCGGTCCCTGGAGGCCAACTAGCCCACCAGGAACCTCCAGTATGCGCCAGGGGGCTGCTTTGCAGAGAGATGTTCTGAGGCCACGCCCCTTTTTACACCTCTCTGCAACGCAGCCCCCTGGCGCGTTTGCGGACGGGGAACTAATTCCCCTTGCATACTGGGTGTCCCTGGGGCTAACTAGCCCACCAGGAACCTCCAGTATGCGCCAGGGGGCTGCATTGCAGAGAGGTGTAATGAGGCCATTCCCCTTTTTACAATACTCTGCAAGGCAGCTCCGTGGCGCTTACTGGAGGTACCTGGTGGGCTAGTTGGCCCCCAGGGACCCCCATTATTCAAGGGGAATTACTTCCCCCTCTGCAAACGTGCCAGGGGGCGCGTTTGCAGAGTGGTGCAGGGAGGGGGCGGGGCTTGAGGTGACAAATTGCACCACTCAGCAAACGCGCCCCTTGGCATGTTTGCAGAGGGGGAACTAATTTCCCTTGAATACTGGGGGTCCCTGGGGGCCAACTAGCCCACCAGGAACCTCCAGTATGCGCCAGGTGGCTGCGTTGCAGAGAGGTGTCAAAAGGGGCGTGGCCTCTTTACACGTCTCTGCAAGGCAGCCCCTTAGCGCGTTTGCAGAGGGAGAACTAATTCCCCTTGAATACTGGGGGTCCCTGAGGGCCAACTAGCCCACCAGGAACCTACAGTGTGCGCCAGGGGGCTGCTTTGCAGAGAGGTGTTCTGAGGCCACGCCACTTTTTACACCTCTCTGTAATGCAGCCCCCTGGCGCGTTTGCAGAGGGGGAACTAATTCCCCTTGCATACTGAGAGTCCCTGCGGCCAACTAGCCCACCAGGAACATCCAGTATGCGCCTGGGGGCTGCATTGCAGAGAGGTGTAATGAGGCCATTCCCCTTTATACAATACTCTGCAAGGCAGCTCTGTGGCGCTTACTGGAGGTACCTGGTGGGCTAGTTGACCCCCAGGGACCCACAGTATCCAAGGGGAATTACTTCCCCCTCTGCAAACGTGCCATGGGGCGCGTTTTCAGAGTGGTGGAGGGAGGAGGCGGGGCTTGAGGTGACAGATTGCACCGCTCAGCAAACGCACCCCCTGGCACATTTGCAGAGGGGGAACTAATTCCCCTTGAATACTGGGGGTCCCTGGGGGCCAAATAGCCCACCCGGAACCTCCAGTATGCGCCAGGGGGCTGCTTTGCAGAAAGGTGTAAAAAGGGGCGTGGCCTCTTTACACATCTGTGCAAGGCAGCCCCCCTGGCGCGTTTGCAGAGGGGTAACTAATTCCCCTTGAATACTGGGGTCCCTGGGGGCCAACTATCCCACCAGGAACCTCCAGTATGCGACAGGGGGCTGCATTGCAGAGAGGTATAGAAAGGGGCGTGGCCTCTTTAAACATCTCTGCAATGCAGCCCCCTGGCGCATACTGGAGGTTCCTTGTGGGCTAATGGGCCCCCAGGGACCCCCAGTATTTAAGGAGAATTATTTCCCCCTCTTCAAATGCTCAAGGGGCCGTGTTTGGTGAGTGGTGCCGTAATTTTTTGGGGGGGATCGGCAGGGTCCGCGTACCCTCCAGGGATTTAAAAAAAAAATAAAAAATGTTGGCCTTGGTGGTCCTTGTGGGTCCCCCTGAGCAGGCCTAGGGGGTCAGGAAGCTCCAGTGTGCGCCAGGCGGCTGCCTGGCAGAGAGGTGCAAAAAGGGGCATGGCCTCTTTACACGTCTCTGCAAGGCAGCCCCATGGCGCGGTTGCAGAGGGCGAACTAATTCCCCTTGAATACTGGGGGTCCCTGGGGGCCAACTATCCCACCAGGAACCTCTAGTATGCGCCAGGGGCTGCAATGCAGAGAGGTGTAAAAAGGTGCATGGCCTCTTTACACTTCTCTGCAAGCCAGCCCCCTGGCGCATACTGGAGGTTCCTGGTGGGCTACTTGGCCCCCAGGGACCCCCAGTATTCAAGGGGAATTATTTCCCCGTCTGCAAACGTGCCACGGGGCACGTTTGCAGAGTGGGGCCTTAATTTTTTGGTTGGATCGGCAGGGTACGCCTACCAAACGCGTATCCCGTGATTTCAAAAACAAAATAATAATTTTGGGGGCCTTGGGAGTCCTTGTGGGACCCCCTAAGCAGGCCTAGGGGGTCAGGGTGTTTCTACCCTGCCTCCTTTTCACGTTTTTTGTGTTTATCTTTCTGTTTTTTGTGCCTCGGTTCTACAGGGGCACAAGATTGCAGCCAACACTTCCTGGTTTCGAGTGTTGACAGACAGTTGACAGCCCATCAGCATGCAGCTCATGCTCATAATTGTACGTTTAACAGTTCGTTTACCGTACGCGTACGGTACTTCGCCTATAGATATATCTATGATTTCACTTTTATATTTTCTCAGGAACTACTGAATGGATTTAAACCAAAAAGCGTTATCTGCGAACCAAACTCTACCTTTTTGCCAAATTTGGTGTTCGGGCTGTAGCCCTGGCTAAAGGTCCTATGGAAAATTGCATGGTGAAAACACGTTTTGGGACCCCCCTTTTTTTTCAGCCCCCGCTTCACGAATCACCCCCAAACTTTCAGGGAAGGAGCGGAGCGGAGCAGCCCATGTCTTCGAGAATTTTGCGTGTATTCGTTGACCGGCCCCAAAGTTAATCCAAATAGAATGTTGAGGATTTCCTATGGAAACTAGGTCCTAACTATAACTACCTACTGGTGATGACAGTAGGTAAGATATATATATATATATATATTCACTGAAAAAACCATAGGTTATAGACCATATATAGTTAGGAATTAGCATTTAAAAAACCTTATTTTACTCACACAAAACCATTGAAATTCCATATATAGTTAGTTGCACTAACTATATATTGCGCACCCGCAATCCACTGCTGATGATGTCACATATTACATCATTCATGACATGGTCAGTGACATCACTGATGACATCACTGATGACATCTCAAATGACATCACTGATGACATCACTGATGACATCTCATTTGACATCAATGACCACATCACTGATGATATCATTCATGTGACAATACAATGCATCTCCTCACATTTTAATATAACCTCTGTTTCACCCAGTGTTAAAAACAGAGTATAATTTTTGAAACCATTGACACACCAATACTAGTTACTACATACGTACTCACTGATTCCTACGTCTACACACACATTCACTCATTCACCCATACAATCATTCATACATACAATCACTCATGTTTACAACACAATCATATGCACTCATACACCTATACAGACACTCACACTCTGCCACTCATCCATGGAGTTACTCACACACCTAATCAGTCCTGTAAAGAATCAATCACACTTCCATTTTCTACTCTATACAGTTAAACATAGAGCACCTTACGTTTTCAACCATATACTAACACATACTTACTCTCTTATACAATCATTGATACAAGTACACATTGATCTGTACAGAGTCACACACCTCCCATCCAGCCACACACACACTCAGTCTCCCATGCAAATACTTGGGCAATCAATCAATAACCCATATAGTTACTCATATAGCTACTGATCAACACATGCAGCAGTTTACAGAACAACAGACATAATGATGCACAAATTAAGACAGTTTAGTCACTAACCCATGCACTCAGTGAGACACATTTAATCACTCACTCATACATTCAGTCATGCACCTACTAAATCCTTCGTCCAGACACTTATACATCCACTCATTCTTCAATATGTAAGACATATTTTAACTTTACAGAAACATAGTCACTGGATGTTGTCATCAGTGATGTCATCAGTGATGTCATTTGAGATGTCATCAGTGATGTCATCAGTGATGTCATTGACCATGTCATGAATGATGTAATATGTGACATCATCAGCAGTGGATTGCGGGTGCGCAATATATAGTTAGTGCAACTAACTATATATGGAATTTCAATGGTTTTGTGTGAGTAAAATAAGGTTTTTTAAATGCTAATTCCTAACTATATATGGTCTATAACCTATGGTTTTTTCAGTGAATTTTCAAGGTTTTGTAAATGCTAATTCCTAACTATATATGGTCTATAACCTATGGTTTTTTCAGTGAATTTCAATGGTTTTTTAATAGCAAATATCATAAGCTGTCGAATGTCAAGTACGTGGTAAGAATTTTTTTTTTCGTGTTTATGCACACTGATCTGCTTTGATTGCTGCCCCCCACCCCTCATTTCTATTAGGAGTACTCTCTCTTTGCAGATAGTGAAGGGTAGTTAACGCAGCCCTTTCCCCCTTTGTAATCCGTCGTGCCTGCTTCTCTCTCCATTTGATTGATTGTTCTCTTTGGTTCATTCTCTATTTACAAACAAGCACAGTCGCAATACTCTGTTTAGTCTTTGCAGATAGCGAAAAATCGTGTAAAAAAACAAAAGGAATCGAGCAAAATCAGTAGGCCACTAATGGGATCTCTTTTGACCTCGCTAAAATAGAAACATTAGGAACAACCTGTTGAAAATAGCAATGCGTATGTATATAAGCGGCGTTCATTTGTGTTCACAGTACCCCTTGTTGATTGTTTCAATCGAGCATTGAATTGTTCGAAGTTAATTCTCTTAACGATCTTCTCTACCTGCAAACGAGGAAGAATAGGAATATTCTATCTCCCTTTGCAGATAGTGAAGGGTAGGTAACGCAAGCCTTTAACACGTCGTACCTATTTCCTTCCTCATTGATTGATTGATTGTCCGAACATTGACTGTTTGGGAATTAGTTCTTTTTGGAGGTATTCCCTGTTTGCAAATAAACGTAGGAAAATCTTTGCAAGTAGTGAAAGGGTACGTAATGCGGACCGTTCTCCCCCGTTGTAATCTGTCATGCCTATCTACTCCCCACTGATTGATGCACCTTTTTCACCCGGACCATTTACTAGAGATACGTCATCTGGCCCGACCAGAGAGCACCCCTAGTGAAAAGGACATATGCAATAATAACGAAGTGATCACTGTATCCTGTTAACAGAAACTTTACCATGAAACAACCTGGAAAGAAAAAAATAGGAAAACGAAAATCAGTAGGCCACTGATGAACATGAACTTTTATTAAACAACGAACAAAGAAACGATAACATAACGTAATGATAAAACCTATTAATGTCCTAGAAACAAGAAAACGTTAAAATATGCCAGTGGTGAGAGACCAGAAAAACAGTAAGAGAAACCAAATCACCCCTCGCTGTCCCACCGCCTGCCACGCCAAAAAAATCGATAGACTAGGGAAAATGCAAGTCAGTAGAACATCCACCCCCACTCTGGAAACTTCCAAGGTGGGGCAGGGTTCCGGCTACGCCCAGCCGGGAGCAGCCCATATAAGGCAGGTCCTGCTGCCACGCCTCGGCCAGGAGATCCTAACGTAGGGTGTAGCCGGAGGAGAGGCCGAGACCAGCGGGACCCGGCCAGGGGATTGCCTTTACAACGCTGAACAGTTGCAGGGGGGGGGAATGTCTCCTCGACCCTCCCCTCTCTCTCCCAGTCCGGCCGCGGTGGCCCTTGAGAGTTGCAGGTAGTCCCGCCACATGCTCTTCCGGTCCGACCACCAACGGTCGGGGGGCCGAGGCCGACGGGATCCGGCTGCAGCCGATAAACCAAGAAACCCGTTCATGGGGCCAGAGCCAGGGGCGTCCGGCCGACATCCACCGGAAGCCCGGCCCGAAGACGGACGGGACACTTCTTTCTTTTATAATGGCTGCGACAACACTGGAGGGGGATGTCTTGCACATGCCTCCGACCCCCCCCTCGTCCTCATCGCCTGGTCCGGCCATAACAAATCTCAAGCGAGACGCCGTGGGGTGCACTGGGAGGGAGAGACGGTGCGAACAGGCCTCTCCCGCCTCCCCAGGTGGAGGCTTCCCAGCTGCACCCTCAGCGCTCCAGGCGGTGGCATCCTAACAACTACAGTGCTGCACAGTTTCGGAACGACCTAGATAACGGTTCTTCCACTGTGGCCATGCTGCAACGTCTCGCCCGGCAGGGTGGAGCCCGTCCGCTCATGTGACCCCGCGATCGCCGGTAGCTGCCGAACTCTCAAAATGGCGGTCGACCTGGCAAGAGCGGGCCCAACATAAAGAAATGGCCCGGTCACTGGTTGACTCCACCACCGTAGTCCTCCACGACCTTGAAGATTCTAGAGGAGCCGCGGGAGTCTCCGACCCCCGATGGGGAATGACTGCCATGATCGCCCGTGGAGTGACGAAACTGTATCCGCTGGACGTCGGCGCTCCCATGCTGGCGCCAGCCTCACTTTGAATTACTACAATCCTGCAGACCTCACTTCCGGTGAAAGCACAGTGTGACCCGGTAGGAAAAATTATTGCACCCCCTCCCCTTTTTGACTGATAGTTCAAACCACCGATCCTTTCCTTTGCCCTTTTAACGGAACTTTGGACTGCCTCCCCCTCTTTTACATTTTCTAGAGAAAACAAAACATTAACCACTACATTAGCATAGCAGTTGACACCAGAACTGTTTTCAAATTGAAAACCAACAACATCTTCAACAGAATCCTTTTTGTTTCTGCTGTGACCCTGCTACAGCACAGGCATTGTCCCCAGCAGTAATTCTGCAATGCCGGTAAGAATAGCTGTGGTGCCTACTGGACTCACTCACCCCCGCGGCGCCCCACGCCGTTTTTTGCTGGGCGGCAACTTACTAGACATCACTTTCGTGCCATCTAGATTTCAGCGCGTTCTGCTGCCTTGGAACTATTCGCACAACAGACCGCTACTGACAAGAATATTTCATTATTGGTGCTGTCAATTTCAATAAATCTATTGGATAATTAAAAAGAAATTGCCACGGTCTCTTCGTTGTTTAAATGTTTTTACTGTTTTTGTTTTGTTGTATATATTTATATGTTATTAAAGTTTTATATTCCTACTACTTTGTTGGAGTGCTATATATTTTGAATGTGACACATAATTGTAAAAACTTTGATGTACAAAGAGTCATTCCTGGAATCTTCCGCTTCAGGCTCGGTCCCCTCCCCAATCACAATACAGGATGGTTTTCAGATAGTAGGAACGCGTGTGCTGTGACGGATCACATCGGGTGTGGGCCTTGATCTACTATAACTCCTTTGAAGAGGGGTGATTCTTTACAGCTGGGGCCATAAACTACATCTGCAGGGCTAGCTGATAGCCTAGGACCGGCCTGGACATTCGGACACAGAGGAAGAGGAGTGTCAGAGGGTGCGGTTGTGAATAGGGCGAAAGGGAGGTGTCGGGCGGGCACAGAGTGTGATTCTCAGGGAAGAGCAGCGCAGATGGGGGAAGGTTTATTGCCCATGCATAAGACAGAGAGCGGTGGTGACCAGTGCCTGGGGGACATGCTTACGAGGGTGAGGAGCCATGCTACGAATCGACAGCGTGCAGAGAGTGGGTCTGGTCAAGACATCTAAAATGGCTGCCGTGCACGACAAAAGTGTGGCATTTCAAAAAAGGCAAGATGGCGCAGACAATGTTTTTCAACACTTCCTCATTTCCTTCGAATCGAACGTTAACAGACGTTGGGGCATATTACCAAAGTTAAGCGATATTTATCGCTAACGATGCTTACCAACCAATTTTTTACCACTAAGCATCGTCAGAAATTATCGAAGATAAACCTTACTATTATCAAGGTTTATCGCAAATGCGATAATAAACGGCCGCAATGCATGAATATCGCTAAAAACTCAGCGATATTCATGCATTACCGAGCTAATACTCTTAGCCATGTTATCCACCTCCCATTGGATAACATGGCTAAGAACTGCTCAGGGCAGGTGTTACTTTTTGGAGATATTCGCGCTTAGCGCGAATATCTCCAAAAGTTGGTAATAGGAGATAGATATCTTGCATGTTGTAATGCAAGTTATTGTGGTATATGGAACTCATACCATAATCTCTCAGGAAAGCAGAAACTGATCCTTTTGGGACCGCCTAAAAAGGCCTAGGGGGTGAGGAGTACTCTACTTTGCCCCCTTTTCACGTTCCGAACTATTTTATTTTACTCGCTTCTGTAATTACACAAACTACCAGCGATAAGATGCATCGGAGACACACACTGAGAGAAAGGAGGCCGGAGATGAAGAAGACATGTCAAATACACATTGGAGATAATATAGTGGCAGAAGGGAAGTAAATATGAGTAAACTTACCATGTAACATACAAATGTTGCACTCTATACTATAAGTCTCATTTTATACTACAATCACTTCGCTACAACCTCATAAATTAAAAATAAAAATAAATAATGTCTCAAACAATTTTTGATTTCTAAATATAAATTTATTCTTCAGAATTTTCTAAATTTGAAACAACTAGTAACATGTCCTCATCAGTAATTTCCTCTTCAATCATCTCATCTGGAATCTCCTCATTAAAAGTCTGCAATGATGATTCTTGTAACTCTATGGTCTCCAAACACTCGATAAATTCGCCATCAAGAGATTGATCAAAAAAATCATTCAAGTCATCTCCTCCTTCTGACAATATTTCATTATTGGTGCTGTCCATTTCAATCAATGTAGTGGAATCATTCAAGTCATCTCCTCGTGACAATATTTCATTATTGGTGCTCTCAATTTCAATCAATGTAGTGGAATCATTCAAGTCATCTCCTCCTTGTGACAATATTTCATTATTGGTGCTGTCCATTTCAATCAATCTAATGGAATCATACAAGCCATCTCCTCCTTGTGACAATATTTCATTATTGGTGCTCTCAATTTCAATCAATGTAGTGGAATCATTCAAGTCATCTCCTTGTGACAATATTTCATTCTTGGTGCTGTCCATTTCAATCAATCTAATGGAATCATACAAGTCATGTCCTCCTTGTGACAATATTTCATTATTGGTGCTCTCAATTTCAATCAATGTAGTGGACAATTCAAAAGAAATTGCCACGGTCTCTTCATTGTGAGCCATTTTATTTTGAAATTGCTTGCTGTAAATTGCAGAAAAAAATAATCACTTTCATTTATCGTTTTTAGTAATACATAATATAAAACTAACTTCATCAAGTATTTAGTATAACAGAAGGACTGCAAATAAATAACAGAAAACATTTTTCAAATTATCTTCAAGTGTACAACATAGTTCCCCTTACAAATTAACAACTCACCTTTTTAAAAGTAGCAGAAGTGTTAGTACTGTGTAAATCAAACACCAGAAATTCACCACCAAAAATTCCTCACAAATGTACCTCAGACAGTAGTATCACAAAATGGCTGTGGTTTCCTCTCATTTGACATATATACATAACCAATTAACTTTCATCACACACAAATACAAAACCAAAGTAACATTTTAATTGGTTCTAAATTTCAACACTTTCAAATGTGTTTTCCCCATGCAATTTTCCATAGGACATTTACATACGTCTACAGCCTGAATGGCTGAACGGAATTACACCAAACTTGGCAAAATGGTACATCAAACCTAAGAGGTCAGGAAGGATCTACTATGCCCCCTTATGGTCATTTCCCCCTTCGCTTTGGCCTCCTCTTGTCTCTCAATCCTACCGAGGGACAAGATGGCGGCCGCTACGGACTGTTTGGAATGTTGACAGACGCCGGAGAACCAATCAGCTTCGCAAAGCTCCGTAACGCGAAAAGTACGCGAAGCGGAGCGCTGTTACAGATATATATCTTTTTTTCAACGTTAATTTCTCAAAATCCACTAGAGCACATATATTGAGACCTAGCAAAGGCACATCGGGCTACCAGTCCCTAATATTTTGCCAAGTTTCGTGCAAATCCATTCAGCCGTTCGATTATTATTATTTTGTTTTTTTTTTGCCCCGCGGGGCCCTTTTAAAACCTCCACATCAAACCTAGGGGGTCAGCGAGGATCTACTATGCCCCCTTATAGTTATTTCCCCCTTTGTTTTGACCTCCTCTTGTCTCTCGATCCTACCGAGAGACAAGATGGCGGCCGCTACGGACTGTTTGGAATGTTGACAGACGCCGGAGAACCAATCAGCTTCGCTTCACAAAGCTCCGTTGCGCGAAAAGTCCGCGAACCAGAGCGCTAACCGGTCCGCTGTTACAGATATATATCTTTTTTTAAACGTTAATTTCTCAAAATCCACTGGAGCACATATATTGAGACCTACAAAAGGCACATCGGGCTACCAGTCCCTACAATTTTGCCAAGTTTCGTGCAAATCCATTCAGCCGTTCGGGCTAAAAGTGAGGCCAACCGCCCTATGGAAAACTCAATGTTAAAAACACGTTTTGGGACCCCCCTTTTTTCTCGGCCCCCACTGGACGAACCCCCCCCAAATTTTCAAGGGCTGCTCAGAAACAAAATGTGCCATTTTCCTGAAAATTTCAGCCGATTCCGTCCACAAACGCCAAAGTTATTAGACATAGAATTTTCAAAAAACCCATAGAGAAAAAATCCCTATGGGTTTTTTGAAAATTCTATGTCTAATAACTTTGGCGTTTGTGGACGGAATTGGCTGAAATTTTCAGGAAAATGGCACATTTTGTTTCTGAGATGTCATCAGTGATGTCATCAGTGATGTCACTGACCATGTCATGAATGATGTAATATGTGACATCATCAGCAGTGGATTGCGGGTGCGCGATATATAGTTAGTGCAACTAACTATATATGGAATTTCAATGGTTTTGTGTGAGTAAAATAAGGTTTTGTAAATGCTAATTCCTAACTATATATGGTCTATAACCTATGGTTTTTTCAGTGAATATATATATATATATATATATATATATATATTACCTACTGGCGGTCGCCAGTAGGTATATATAGTTAGGATTTTTTCTCTATGGGTTTTTTGAAAATTCTATGTCTAATAACTTTGGCGTTTGTGGACGGAATCGGCTGAAATTTTCAGGAAAATGGCACATTTTGTTTCTGAGCAGCCCTTGAAAATTTGGGGGGGGTTCGTCCAGTGGGGGCCGAGAAAAAAGGGGGGGTCCCAAAACGTGTTTTTAACATTGAGTTTTCCATAGGGCGGTTGGCCTCACTTTTAGCCCGAACGGCTGAATGGATTTGCACGAAACTTGGCAAAATTGTAGGGACTGGTAGCCCGATGTGCCTTTTGTAGGTCTCAATATATGTGCTCCAGTGGATTTTGAGAAATTAACGTTTAAAAAAAGATATAGATCTGTAACAGCGGACCGGTTAGCGCTCTGGTTCGCGGACTTTTCGCGCAACGGAGCTTTGTGAAGCGAAGCTGATTGGTTCTCCGGCGTCTGTCAACATTCCAAACAGTCCGTAGCGGCCGCCATCTTGTCTCTCGGTAGGATCGAGAGACAAGAGGAGGTCAAAACAAAGGGGGAAATAACTATAAGGGGGCATAGTAGATCCTCGCTGACCCCCTAGGTTTGATGTGGAGGTTTTAAAAGGGCCCCGCGGGGCAAAAAAAAATAATAAAAATAATAATTGAACGGCTGAATGGATTTGCACGAAACTTGGCAAAATATTAGGGACTGGTAGCCCGATGTGCCTTTGCTAGGTCTCAATATATGTGCTCCAGTGGATTTTGAGAAATTAACGTTCAAAAAAAGATATATATCTGTAACAGCGCTCCGCTTCGCGTAACGGAGGTTTGCGAAGCTGATTGGTCATTCTGTCACTGGGCTATAGTTGGGCTACATCTGGCTGATATTTGGGCTACATTTGTTTTTTTGTGTGTCTGGCGGCCATCTTTGGGCTACATTGGGCTACATTGGGCTTCATTGGGCTACATTCGGCTAATTAGCAAATAGCTCATCGCAAACTAGGAATGGTAAAGAATCGCTATTTATTCCTTAAAGTTCGCTATTTAGGAAATGCAAATAACTTTGATGATACATATGGCGGTTCATCTCTAACAAGATAAGAAGCATAGGGATAGATTTATGATGACTGGCGCATCACCAGGGATGTGTTAGTCATTCTGTGCCGCTGTTCCGTCACCTATGGTGTGCTGCATTTACAATGCGGCGCATCATGGGGCAAAAACAGCACAGATGCGTGATGTATCTGTGCCGTAAAGGTGGCGCATTGCTGGAGTTGTATCGCAAGTGTGATGAAGCTCCAGCAAGGGTCGGGGGTGCCCCTGTCGCAGGGTTTCTGTTCTCACACAGAACTGTGGACAGAGGATTGGAACCTCGGCGAATTAGGGTGTCCCAAAACTCACGTTAGTAATCAAAAACTATTTAGCAAGCTAGGTACAGTGTCACATTGGATATAACAAACTCTCAATGTTTAGACAATCCAGAATATGAACTTATAGTACCTCAGGATACGTGGAACTCATGAACAGTCGGTCGTTATATATTTCTTAGAAACCAGAACATGGAGTTAAGAAGAACACATGTGTATTTGAAATGTTTATTTACTAATGCCGTCTTCTCAGGCGTAGTACCTTAGATAATAAAAGTACACATATTATCAGTAGCAAAATTACCAGCATAGTTACTAGTACATAAAAAGTGAATGGTGATAGTATGTTAACATGCTGTAAATGAATAAGAGTTAGCAACACTTATAAGCAGCCGCGGGCCGTGGAGGGAGTTACGGTGAGGCAGGGAGGCGGGGAGGGGGAGAAGCAGGGTGGAGAATACAAGTACACATATTATCAGTAGCAAAATTACCAGCATAGTTACTAGTACATAAAAAGCGAATGGTGACAGTATGTTAACATGCTGTAAATGAATAAGAGTTAGCAACACTTATAAGCAGCCGCGGGCCGTGGAGGGAGTTACGGTGGGGCAGGGAGGCGGGGAGGGGGAGGGGCAAGGTAGAGAGGGCTCCACCCTGCTTCTCCCCCTCCCCGCCTCCCTGCCCCATCGTAACTCCCTCCACGGCCCGCGGCTGCTTATATCTCACCCTCCCTAATACACATATTATATTATTTGCTAAGAAGGTCTCTTTGTGTTGGTTTAGGGCGTGTCCATACTTTAGTGTCTTAGATTTGAAGGAATCACATCAGCATACACCAGCTCTCTCTTCATGTGAACCGCATCAACTGTTGTGTATGTGTGTTCGGCAAAGCAATATAAAACCCGCCTCATGCCCAGAATTGGCAGAAGTTGCACTTATGTTATGAGTATGAAGTCGTGGAGATCAGACCTCATAACAATTCTGTATCGTGTTGTTCTTGAAACTTTAGCACTCGCTGTACAGATATAGTTTAACAAGTAAAGCAGATAGTAGACCAATAACATATTATTCTCATGTAAACCACGATGAACTACTAGGTGGAAAGCTAAAGCAACAACTAAGTGTCGTGTGCAGAAGTTGCAAAAAAGGAAAAATGGCGTTTAAACCGGTAATGAGCCCATGCTAACTTAACACGGTGTAAAGATATCCAGGACCTAGATGACACCTCCTCATGATCCGGAAACGAACTGAATAAGATAATAGAAGTGCCATCTCATGAGAGCAGATTGCAAGTTTATATGTGGACGGTCCGCAAGGTAAAGCATTAAAAACTAGGAAAATTCAATGCTAAAGAAAAATAAAACAGCCAAGTACTTTATCGAGTCTTAAGCCAATAGGCAAGGTAAATAATAAAAACTTGACAAATAAGTCAATGAATTGTCAATGAAATGCTAGTACTCAGCATATCAAACATGAAAAAGGTCTATGACATAACTGTGTATGCAAAATAAGCTGCAACAGCCTCCAATAGGAAGTCACCGTCTTCATCCGAAAACAGTTCAGCCATCCAATTTAAAAGCGGAAAAGAACATACGTGCTCTCCCAGCACCGGATCCTCTATCACCATCAGAGGACAGCTCGGTGGGTTTTCAAGAAAGCTGTGTTCCAAGAAAGACTGTGCTGCCGCCAGTAAATTCCAGGGACCAAGTAGTCCATGCATCAATGCCACAGCCATAATCCTTTCGCCAGGACAAATCAACTCGTGAGTAATGATAGGAGTCATCAGCTGATTAAAGTCGACGTCAGGAGAAACCGGTCCGCAGAGACACAAATCAATGGCCCAATCGAAATCACAGGTCAGGCAGTGAAATACAGGCTGGACACAGGTGAAGTAGGAGAACCGAAAAGATAATCCATATGCCGTGCTTAATATCGCCAACGGCATTGTGCCATAATATTCTAGCATGCGATTGCGGAACAGTGTCAGCAGCTGCAGGGTCGGAGGTTGCATAGGAGGGACATCCATATTTAAAAATGTAAAAAAGCACAAGAGCGTCCGCTGGTAATGCAAGTAAAAATGCAATCCACGAACCAGAGTGGAGAAAATGGAATGAAAGGGAGCAGGGATGACTCCAAAGATTTTCTCAAATGAAGTCACGAGACCACTGGTAACAACTTTAAAAAAGTGTGCCAGGGATTTTGTGGAGGATGCGTTAAAGATAGTCGGAAACATGTTGCTGAAATTGAAAGGCAAACCTGTGTACGGGTGTTCGCTATGTGAAGTACGAAAGTTTCACGGGCCGAACTCAAGGCCACCTCTCTCTGAGACAAAAGAGCTCTTATTCTTGTCATGCCGTTGAAACGTGTCCCAAGGTTGGTATTTGTGGCCAGATTGAAAACTCCCTATGTTCATGTGTGGGAGGAAATAGAACATTTCTGCAGCAAATAACCCGTTCACTTACTGTTACGATAAAAGGAATACTTTTTAATTAACTCAGAACAATCTTCATTATTGAGCATCAAATAACTACCATTTTCCAACAACTTGAACGTGGGGATGATAGCAGGAACTGGCGTGCCTTGCAACACGCAAGCCATATTTGGTCGGTGTTTGTTGCATGAATCGTGTAACTGTATGTGCCTACACATTAGTGAATGATCTGGCGTCTCAGTGCATTCCTCTCCATTCAGATAAACTTCTTGATCATTTTTGAAACATCTGTATGTGTATGGAAGCGACCAGACCTCATGAACAAAAGCACTACCTAAAGGTTCATAAAGACCTATTGGTATATATTTCATACAATTTGAAAACTTATATAAAGCAAAAGGCAGCGTTATTAAACCGTGGATAAGGCATGTTGCCAAAAAACCCGCAATCCTCTGCTGATGATGTCACTGAGCATGTCATGAATGATGTAATATGTGACATCATCAGTAGTGGATTATGGGTAATAGTATCTCTAGTTTACTCCCCTATAGCTGTCTTTCTTTTAACATAAGTGTGTGTTTCCTTCCCTTATACTTACTGTTTTTGGTTCGCTTCCAGTTCGCGTACCAGCGAGCGAACTAGGAAGCGAACTAAGAGAAATAGAGGTTGGCACAGTTCCAAATATTGTACCAATTTTTTAATAACGGGGAGGTAGTTCTGAAAAGAACTTTTTTTTTTATTTTTCTGAACATTTTTTTACTGTTTTTGAATTTTTCGGAACCGTTTTATATTTTTTTGGGTTTTTCTTGGAGGGGGCAATGAAAACGATTCATTGTAAAGAGCTCAACAGGAGCAACAAAACAAAAAAAAGAAGTATTTATTATTTTGGGCGTTTCGGACAAACTTGCATATGATAGTCAATAGCTCTGTTGATCAGAGTGATGCTTCTTTCTCCGTAGGAAATGAATCCATCGCAAAATACGCAGGTGTGTTTTACTTCATCAAATCTCATTTGTATATTTGGCACCATCTCCCTGCCCTCTGGTCCCGTTACTTCCGGTACAACAGATCTTCTGGCCATAATAGGGAGATTATCTAGGTCGTTCCGAAACTGTGCAGCACTGTAGTTGTTAGGATGCCACCTAGTCATATGGCGATGCATTGTGTAGTTTCCGAAACTGTATTTTTTGTCGGTCCCTCTGGACAGTCTATCTTGACATATAAGGCAAGTTACGTATCTTGCATTTACTTTTTTCTGACCTTTGGGAATTTTAAAAAATTGCCAAATGAAGTTTTCTTTCCGGTGAGACGTCTTGGGCTGCTCAGGCAAAAACTGCCTCTCTTCGTGCTCGTCCTCCTGTTCCTCTTCTTCTTCTTCTTGTTGAATTACAACTTGAGCAGGTGGTCCACTCTTCCTTGGATGTGGTGGAGGTGGTGGGGAAGCACCAGCTGAAGCTACTAAAGAAGCCATTGCTCAGTGATCACAAAGGGTCTTTCTCTCACAATGATGAAAGTCAGAGTGAGGAAAGAAGGAGGGATTTTCATCATTTGGGAAAAACAAGAGTTCTCAACCAATCAAAAGTGTTCATTTTAGATTATATGACCTAGTCTTACATCATTAGGAAACCAAAAGTGAAATGAACCAATGAAAAGTGTTATTACCAAGTCACATGACTTGCTGTGTTTACGTTAAGCGCTTTGCAGGGCCTCCCGGTTTGCTTCCAGAAACCTGCGCTTTGGCACTCGCTTCGCGTACCAGTTTGCTAACGTAGCACGTCATATGACGTATCAAGCGACAACGTGGAACGTCATGCGGACGGGAGGCGTCACGATGTTGTTTTCTAACGCGGCACTTGCGGTAAAGAAACGTTTACCGGCTCGCGGTCTATTTCGCGGCATCAAGGTCAGCTAACGGGAAGCTTCCCGATTCGCGAAGCGGGAACGAAGAAAAAAAAGTATTTTAAAAAAAAATTATTCATAAACATATAAAATATATTTTTGGATTTAAAGAAGAATACATTTTACAGCTACAGATATTAGCTGTTAAAAAACCAATGAAATTCACAGAAAAAACCATAGGTTATAGACCATATATAGTTAGGAATTAGCATTTACAAAACCTTGAAAATTCACTGAAAAAACCATAGGTTATAGACCATATATAGTTAGGAAATAGCATTTAGAAAACCTTATTTTACTCACACAAAACCATTGAAATTCCATATATAGTTAGTTGCACTAACTATATATCGCGCACCTGCAATCCACTGCTGATGATGTCACATATTACATCATTCATGACATGGTCAGTGACATCACTGATGACATCACTGATGACATCTCAAATGACATCACTGATGACATCACTGATGACAACATCCAGTGACTGTATGCTTCTGTAAAGTTAAAATATGTCTTACATATTGAAGAATGAGTGGATGTATAAGTGTCTGGATGAAGGATTTAGTAGGTGCATGACTGACTGTATAAGTGAGTGATTAAATGTGTCTCACTGAGTGCATGGGTTAGTGACTAAACTGTTTTAAATTGTGCATCATTGTGTCTGTTGTTTTGTAATCTGATGCATGTGTTGATCATTAGCTATATGACTAACTATATGGGTTATTGATTAGTTGCCCAAGTATTTGTATGGGAGACTGAGTGTGTGTGTGGGTGTCTGGGAGGTGTATGACTCTGTGCATAGATGTGTGAGCAGTTGATTCACTAGATGTATGGGTTCAAAAGTGCATGTGGAAACATCTGTATGGGCGGTTGACTGTGTGCATGAGTGTATTGGTGAGTGAATGGATATCTCAGTGCTACATGTCAAAGTAAGTACATATGTAAAACACAGTACATGTGATAGTTGACATATATAAATAACTGTGCATAAGAGCCAGTGAATGTGTGAGTGGCTGTATGGATTATTGTGAACTTGTATCAGGGATTGTATAACAGAGTAAATATGTGTTATTATATGTTCCAATAAGTAAGGTGTGTATAACTATATAGTTGAGGAAATCGAGGTGTGATTGATTCTTTGCAAGACTGACTAGGTGTGTGAGTAACTCCATGGATGAGTGACAGTCTGTGAGTGTCTGTTTACACTGAGTGTATCTAAGGTTATATTAGAGTCTGAAGAGGTTCATTGTATCATCACATGAATGATGTCATCAGTGATGTGATCAGTAATGTCAAATGAGATGTCATCAGTGATGTCATCAGTGATGTCATTTGAGATGTCATCAGTGATGTCATCAGTGATGTCACTGACCATGTCATGAATGATGTAATATGTGACATCATCAGCAGTGGATTGCAGGTGCGCGATATATAGTTAGTGCAACTAACTATATATGGAATTTCAATGGTTTTGTGTGAGTAAAATAAGGTTTTCTAAATGCTACTTCCTAACTATATATGGTCTATAACCTATGGTTTTTTCAGTGAATATATATATATATATATATATATATATATATATATATATATATATATATATATATATATATATATATTACCTACTGGCGGTCGCCAGTAGGTATATATAGTTAGGATTTTTTCTCTATGGGTTTTTTGAAAATTCTATGTCTAATAACTTTCCTGTTTGTGGACGGAATTGGCTGAAATTTTCAGGAAAATGGCACATTTTGTTTCTGAGCAGCCTTTGAAAATTTGGGGGGGGTTCGTCAAGGGGGGGCCGAGAAAAAAGGGGGGTCCCAAAACGCGTTTTTCCCATGTTAATTTCCATAGGGCGGTTGGCCTCACTTTTAGCCCGAACGGCTGAATGGATTTGCACGAAACTTGGCAAAATTGTAGGGACTGGTAGCCCGATGTGCCTTTTGTAGGTCTCAATATATGTGCTCCAGTGGATTTTGAGAAATTAACGTTTAAAAAAAGATATATATCTGTAAGCGCGGACCAGGCAGCGCTCTGGTTCGCGGACTTTTCGCGCAACGGAGCTTTGTGAAGCGAAGCTGATTGGTTCTCCGGCGTCTGTCAACATTCCAAACAGTCCGTAGCGGCCGCCATCTTGTCTCTCGGTAGGATCGAGAGACAAGAGGAGGTCAAAACAAAGGGGGAAATAACTATAAGGGGGCATAGTAGATCCTCGCTGACCCCCTAGGTTTGATGTGGAGGTTTTAAAAGGGCCCCGCGGGGCAAAAAAAAAAATAATAATAATAATCGAACGGCTGAATGGATTTGCACGAAACTTGGCAAAATTGTAGGGACTGGTAGCCCGATGTGCCTTTGCTAGGTCTCAATATATGTGCTTCAGTGGATTTTGAGAAATTAACGTTCAAAAAAAGATATATATCTGTAACAGCGCACCGCTTCGCGTACTTTTCGCGTTACGGAGCTTTGCGAAGCGAAGCTGATTGGCTCTCCGGTGTCTGTAAACATTCCAAACAGTACGTAGCGGCCGCCATCTTGTCTCTCGGTAGGATCGAGAGACAAGAGGAGGCCAAAGCGAAGGGGCAAATGACCATAAGGGGGCATAGTAGATCCTCGCTGACCCCCTAGGTTTTATGTGGAGGTTTTAAAAGGGCCCCGCGGGGCAAAAAAAAATAATAATAATAATAATCGAACGGCTGATGACCATAAGGGGGCATAGTAGATCCTCGCTGACCCCCTAGGTTTGATGTGGAGGTTTTAAAAGGGCCCCGCGGGGCAAAAAAAAAAAATAATAATAATAATCGAACGGCTGAATGGATTTGCACGAAACTTGGTAAAATATTAGGGACTGGTAGCCCGATGTGCCTTTGCTATGTCTCAATATATGTGCTTCAATGCATTTTGAGAAATTAACGTTCAAAAACAAGATATATATCTGTAACAGCGCTCCGCTTCGCGGAGATAAAATTATATCTGTATTACCTAGCTGTTGCTAACACCAGTTAGCGACGGCTAGTAGGAGATAGCGACCATCTTGGGTCCCACTTTGCATGTGAGTGATATTTATCACTAATGACATGCAAAGTGGGCATGCCAAGATGTTAGCGACTGGAAACAGTCGCTAACATCGCTATCTCCTATTATCAACTTTTGGAAATATTCGAGATAAGCGCGAATATCTCCAAAAAGTAACAGCTGCCCTGAGCAGTTCTTAGCCATGTTATCCAATGGGAGGTGGATAACATGGCTAAGAGCATTAGCTCGGTAATGCATGAATATCGCGGAGTTTTCAGCGATATTAATGCATTGCGCTCGTTTTTTATCGTATTTGCGATAAACCTTGATAATAGCAAGGTTTATCTGCGATAATTTCTGACGGTAAAAAAATCTTTGCAATGCATCGTTAGGGATAAATATCGCTTAACTTTGGTAATATGCCCCAACGTCTGTTAACGTTCGATTCGAAGGAAATCAGGAATTGTTGAAAAACATTGTGTGCGCCATCTTGTCTTTTTTCAAATGCCACACTTTTGTCGTGCACGGCAGCCATTTTAGATGCCTTGACCAGATCCACTCTGTGCACGCTGTCGATCCTTAGCATGGCTCCCCACCCTCGCAAGCATCTCCCCCAGGCAGTGGTCACCCCCGCTCTCTGTTTTTTGCATGGGTAATAAACCTCCCCCCATCTGCGCTGTTCTTCCCTGAGAATCACACCCTGTGCCCGCCCGACACCTCCCTTTCGCCCTATTCACTACCGCACCCTCTGACACTCCTTTTCCTCTGTGTCCGATTGTCCAGGCCGGTCCTAGGCTATCAGCTAGCCCTGCAGATGTAGTTTATGGCCACAGCTGTAAAGAATCACCCGTCTTCAAAGGAGTTATAGTAGATCAAGGCCCACACTCGATGAGATCCGTCACAGCAGAAGCGTTGCTATTATCTGAAAACCATCCTGTATTGTGATTGGGGAGGGAACCGAGCGTGAAGCGGAAGATTCCAGGGATGACTCTTTGTACATCAAAGTTTTTACAATTATGTGTCACATTAAAAATATATAGCACTCCGACAAAGTAGTAAGATTATAAAACTTTAATAATTTATAAATATATACAAGAAAACAAAAATAGTAATAACATATAAACATTTTTAGAGAAAAACAACGAAGTAGCGGTCGGCTGTGCGAATAGTCCCAACGCAGCACAACGTCCAGATTTCCGGCGTGGGGCGTCGCGGGGGGTGGGTCATCAGTAGCAAACTGTTGTGCGAATAGTTCCAAGGCAGCAGAACGCGCCGAAATCTAGATGACACGAAAGTGATGTCTAGTAAGTTGCCACCCAGCAAATAACGGCGTGGGGCGTCGCGGGGGGTGGGTCATCAGTAGCAAACTGTTGTGCGAATAGTTCCAAGGCAGCAGAACGATGGCACCAAGGTGATGTCCAGTAAGTTGCCGCACTGGTTTTGGTATCCTACAATGCTGCTCCGAATAACGGCGTGGAGCGCCCCGGGGGAGGCGGCGTGAACGGGCCTCTCCAGGTGGAGTCTTATCTGTTTTAGTGGGGCGCCCCTTTACCGTTTCAGTTGCCATTCCGTCCGCTTTTGGTCCACTGTGTCAAAATCCGCCATTCAGCTGAGTTGCGCCCACTCTTGCGGTGCAGCGATAGGCGGCTGTCACAGGACTCTCAAAATGGCGGCAGGCTGTTTCCTTTTTGGGCCTGGTCCACTGAAATGGCCCTGGGACACCTTGGAAATCGGACGCTTGTCTGCTAGGTCTTGGACCCCATTCTCGAAAGCGTCCCCTCCGCCTTGAGAATTCATCAAAAGTTTTGGGGGCCCCGAGTCCTGCAGGCTTCTGGTGGGGAGCGGCTGCCATGATTGCTCGCGGAATGACCACGACGGAGCTACGAGATGGTGGTGCTCTCATGGTGACGCCAGTTTAGTCTGAAACATCCAGAAACAAGGTGGGGCTTTCATCGTTTGGGGGAAAAAAAAAGTTTTCATCCAATGAAAAGTGTTGTTTTTAGGTCATATGATCAAGCCTTCCATCATTAGGAAACCAAAAGTAAAATGAACCAATGAAAAGTTTTATAAACAAGTCACATGACCTGTTATGCGGCATAGAGTATAAAATGCGGAGAAAATACGTTGGCACGTGAGGCGGCGTCAGTAGCGGACCGATGTGCGAATAGGCCGAAGGCAATACAACGCGCTAAGATCCGGATGGCACCGAGGTGGTGTCATAGTTGAGAGTTCTGAGCAGCGGTTGTAACACTGTCTGAAGCTTATTTGCAGCTGCTGCAGCTTCACTACGCGCCAAGATCCGGATGGCACCGAGGTGGTGTGTAGGAAGTTGCCGCACTGGTGTGGCCATCCTACAATGCTGAAAGTCGGCGTGGGGCGCCCCGTTGGCCTGTGAGTTTGCGTCAGTAGCGGACCGATGTGCGAATAGGCCGAAGGCAGCACAACGCGCCAAGATCCGGATGGCACCGAGGTGGTGTCTAGTAAGTTGTCGCACTTCTGTGGCCATCCTACAATGTTGAAAGTCGGCGTGGGGCGCCCCGTTGGCCTGTGAGATGGTGTCAGTAGCGGACTGATGTGTGAATGGGGCCAAAGGCAGCGCAACAATATTTTCTACTATATTTCCGGAGTAGAAGACACCACAAGGCGCTGAGATGCCAAGATCCGGATGGCACCGAGGTGGTGTGTAGCAAGTTGCCGCACTGGTGTGGCCATCCTACAATGCTGAAAGTCGGCGTGGGGCGCCCCGTTGGCCTGTGAGATGGCGTCAGTAGCGGACCGATGTGCGAATAGGCCGAAGGCAGCACAACAATATTTTCTGACTGACACCACAAGGCGCTGAGATGCCAAGATCCGGATGGCACCGAGGTGATGTCTAAGTTGCGGACTGATGTGCGAATGGGGCCAAAGGCAGCGTAACAATATTTTTTGTATGGAAGATACCATTAGGCGTTGAGATGCCAAGATTCGGATGGCACTGAGGTGATGTCTAGCAAGTTGGTGTGGTCATCCTACAATGCTGAAACTCGGCGTGGGTCGCCCCATTAGCCTGTGAGATGGCGTCAGTAGCGGACCGATGTGCGAATAGGCCGAAGGCAGCACAACGCGCCAAGATCCGGATGTCACCGTGGTGGTTTCATAGTTGAGAGGCACTTCATCTGCAGTGGGGCGCCGAGATCCGGATGGCACCGAGGTGATGTCTAGCAAGTTGCTGTACTGGTGTGGTCATCCTACAATGCTGAAACTCGGCGTGGGTCGCCCCATTAGCCTGTGAGATGGCGTCAGTAGCGGACCGATGTGCGAATAGGCCGAAGGCAGCACAACGCGCCAAGATCCGGATGTCACCGTGGTGGTTTCATAGTTGAGAGGCACTTCATCTGCAGTGGGGCGCCGAGATCCGGATGGCACCGAGGTGATGTCTAGCAAGTTGCTGTACTTGTGTGGTCATCCTACAATGCTGAAACTCGGCGTGGGTCGCCCCATTAGCCTGTGAGATAGCTGTTCTTTGGATTTGGGCCTGGTCCACCAAAATGGCCCTGGGACACCTTAGAACTCGGACGCTCGATTTTTTTTTCCTTTCCTGTACATGCAAAAAAAGGTAAATGCCCGGTACGTTACACGCTTCATCTGCCACGATGAACTCTCCAGAGGAACCGAAAAAATATATAGTTGTGGTAACTATACCATGCATCGTCATATGGAGAGGTGGCACCAATTAATTATAGTGCTGCATAAAAGAGAGATTTGGAGGAGAACCCCTGACCTGCTAGTACATTCATCAAAGAAGTGGCACTGAGAGCTTCAGAGGCAAGGGAAACGGTCCCAAATATTTAGAAGAACTTTGGAAAGATTAAAATGACATGTTTAGATTGTGGCAAATTAATTTCATGTGGACAGATGAGTGTTACTCTAATAAATACAGCATATGAACATCATCATAGTCGATGGTTGGTAGAGACATTTTGACTATATCCTGGACCTGCCCGTCCTCGCCCAAAATGGCGCCAGAATAAATGGGACTCGTAACTCCTTGTTGTGTACTGGCTGCAGAACCTTGAAATCACGAGATACGTATGCAGTTTTGAAGCACATGGCGGGCGGGGACGAGAATTGATTGAATATTTCGACATCCCTATTGATATTAAGTTCTGATGTGTTATTGATTACTGTACTGTTGAAAGTTCGAATTAACGTCACCCATGGTACTTGCCCGCAAATGTATATCTAGATAATTTTATTGTAACTGGCCCTGTCGTATTTTAATTATAAAATGTACGTCCACCGATTCCGTAACTGTTAGACACCTTAGTTCTTGCAACCTAATGGCCCGCCCGTTACGTTCCTCTACAGTGTAAATGTCTATTCATCATATACGATTACAGTTTGCTCCGTGGCCGGCCCACGTGGTTATAGGCTCGTATTTGTATAATGAAATTTTCACAATAAAGGTTTTTAAAAGAAAACATGGTAGTAGTGTATACATTGGTAAAGTTTTTAATAATAGTCACTGTTTTAGAATCATTAAAAGGCAAGTGAAATAAAGCAGACCAATTACATGAAGGGTAAAAGGTATAATACGAAGGAACGCAGTAAAGATAAATGGTCAAGGGCTGTTGTGTTTTCTATTCCTGCAACATAAAGTGATCTATAAGAATCTCATATTCAGGCGTATCGGCGACTAAGACAGCAGGTCGACCCTCTTTTGCTCAACGGCTCCGTCATGGGACGAAGAAACGCTCTTTTTCTCGAAAAAAGAATATATTTTACTTGCAGGACAGTTGTAAAATTTCCGGGAAAGTACATTAGCCTGGAACATTATAACATATATTTAAGAAAAAATAATGTTCGGAAGTAATGAAAAGCGTAATTTTTAGGTCATATGACCAAGCCTTTCATCATTACAATAAGAAAAGTAAAATGAACCAATGAAAAGTTTTATTAACAAGTCACATGACTTGTTATGCTTACGTTACGCGCTGCGCGCCCCGGATGACTTCCGGATGCGCTAACGCGGCGCGTCATATGACGCATTACGCGACAACGCAGGTACAGAATATAGTCAAAATGTCTCCACCAACCAGCGGTCGGAACACAACCCCTTTCAGCAGGCTAAATAGTTCTGTTAAATGACAACAGAAGGGACAGGCAACAAGAACCATCAGTCAAAGAGGGGAGGGCTAGTTCTTCTCTACCGGGTTACATTGGGGCGCTACCGGAACTGATCGAATTGGTAGTCTACAGTGTTTCTGGATGTTTCAGACTGAAGCTGGGGTTAGCATGAGAGCAGCACCATTTCGTAGCTCCGTCGTGGTCATTCCGCAACCAATCATGGCAGCCGTTCTTTATCGTTATTTTGGGCGGGGTGGGTGGCGGAGCCGAGCTGTTTTGCAGCCATCATTGTGTGGAGTTCAGTTCATCTCACTAGTTTTGTATTTGTCATGAGGGGTTGTTCCTAATGTTTCTATTTTAGCGAGGTCAAAAAGAGATCCCATTAGTGGCCTACTGATTTTGCTCGATTCCTTTTCTTTTTTTTTACACGATTTTTCGTTATCTGCAAAGACTAAACAGAGTATTGCGACTCTGTGTTTGTTTGTAAATAGAGAATGAACCAAAGAGAACTAATTCTAAAACAGTAAATACTTGGATAACAATGAATCAAATGGAGAGAGAAGCAGGCACGACGGATTACAATGGGGGCAAAGACCTACGTTAACTACCTTTCACTATCTGCAAAGAGAGAGTACTCCTAATAGAAATGAGGGGGGGGGGGCACCATTCAAAGCAGATCAGTGTGCATAAACACGAAAATGTTTTCACTTACCACGTACTTGACATTCGACAGCTTATGATATTTGCTATTAAAAAACCATTGAAATTCACTGAAAAAACCATAGGTTATAGACCATATATAGTTAGGAATTAGCATTTACAAAACCTTGAAAATTCACTGAAAAAACCATAGGTTATAGACCATATATAGTTAGGAATTAGCATTTAAAAAACCTTATTTTACTCACACAAAACCATTGAAATTCCATATATAGTTAGTTGCACTAACTATATATCGCGCACCTGCAATCCACTGCTGATGATGTCACATATTACATCATTCATGACATGGTCAGTGACATCACTGATGACATCACTGATGACATCTCAAATGACATCACTGATGACATCACTAATGACATCTCATTTGACATCATTCTTGTGCTAATACGATAAACCTCTTCAGACTCTAATATAATCTTAGATACACTCAGTGTATACAGACACTCACACACTTCCACTCATCCATGGAGTTACTCACACACCCAGTCAGTCATGCAAAGAAACAATCTCATCTCCATTTCTTCAACTATACAGTTAAACACACCTTACTTATTGAAACATATACTAACACATATTTACTCTCTTATACAATCCCTGATACAAGTTCACAATGATCGATACAACCACTCACTCATTCGGTGGCTCTCATGCACAGTTATTTATATATGCCAACTCTCACATGTACTGTGTTTTACATATGTACTTACTATGACATGTAGCATTGAGATATCCATTTACTCATCAATACACTCATGCACACAGTCAACTGCCCATGTAGCTGTTTCCACATGCACTCTTGAACTCATACACCTAGTGAATAAACTGTTCACACATCTATGCATAGAGTCACACACCTTTCAGCCACCCCCACACAAACTCAATCTCCCATAGAAATACTTGGGCAAGCAATTAATAACACATATAGCCTCTCGTATAGCTAATGATCAACACATGCAGCAGTTTACAGAACAACAGACATAATGATGCACAAATTAAGACAGTTTAGTCACTAACCCATGCATTCAGTGAGACACATTTAATCACTCACTCATACAGTCAGTCACGCACCTACTAAATCCTTCATCCAGACACTTATACATCCACTCATTCTTCAATATGTAAGATATATTTTAACTTTACAGAAACATACAGTCACTGGATGTTGTCATCAGTGATGTCATCAGTGATGTCATTTGAGATGTCATCAGTGATGTCATCAGTGATGTCACTGACCATGTCATGAATGATGTAATATGTGACATCATCAGCAGTGGATTGCAGGTGCGCGATATATAGTTAGTGCAACTAACTATATATGGAATTTCAATGGTTTTGTGTGAGTAAAATAAGGTTTTTTAAATGCTAATTCCTAACTATATATGGTCTATAACCTATGGTTTTTTCAGTGAATATATATATATATATATATATATATTCACTGAAAAAACCATAGGTTATAGACCATATATAGTTAGGAATTAGCATTTACAAAACCTTGAAAATTCACTGAAAAAACGATAGGTTAGAGACCATATATAGTTAGCTGGACATTTTATTGACATAAAACCAATGAAATTCCATATATAGTTAGTTGCACTAACTATATATCACGCACCCGCAATCCCCTGCTGATCATGTCACATATTACATCATTCATGACATGGTCAGTGACATCACTGATGACATCTCAAATGACATCACTGATGACATCACTGATGACATCTCAAATGACATCACTGATGACAACACTGATGACATCTCATTTGACATTACTGATCATATCACTGATGACATCATTCATGTGATAATACGATGAACCTCTTCAGACTCTAATATAACCTTAGATACACTCAGTGTAAACAGACACTAACAGACTGTCACTTATCCATGAAGTTACACACACACCTAGTCAGTCATGCAAAGAATCAATCACACCTCCATTTCTCAACTATCCAGTTATACTCACCTTACTTATTCAAACATATACTAACACATATTTACTCTCTTATACAATCCCGGATACAAGTTCACAATGATCCATACAGCCACTCACACATTCACTGGCTCTCATGCTCAGTTATTTATATATGTCAACTCTCACATATAGTGTGTTTTACATATGTTCTTACTTTGACATGTAGCACTGAGATATCCATTCACTCACCAATACACTCATGCACACAGTCAACCGCCCATACAGCTGTTTCCACATGCACTTTTGAACCCATACATCTAGTGAATCAACTGCTCACACATCTATGCACAGAGTCATACACCTCCCAACCACCCACCCACACACTCAGTCTCCCATACAAATACTTGGGCAACTAATCAATAACCCATATAGTTACTCATATAGCTACTGATCAACACATGCAGCAGTTTACAGAACAACAGACATAATGATGCACAAATTAAGACAGTTTAGTCACTAACCCATGCACTCAGTGAGACACATTTAATCACTCACTCATACAGTCAGTCATGCACCTACTAAATCCTTCATCCAGACACTTATACATCCACTCATTCTTCAATATGTAAGACATATTTTAACTTTACAGAAACATATAGTCACTGGATGTTGTCATCAGTGATGTCATCAGTGATGTCATTTGAGATGTCATCAGTGATGTCATCAGTGATGTCACTGACCATGTCATGAATGATGTAATATGTGACATGATCAGCAGTGGATTGCGGGTGCGCGATATATAGTTAGTGCAACTAACTATATATGGAATTTTAATGGTTTTGTGTGAGTAAAATAAGGTTTTTTAAATGCTAATTCCTAACGATATATGGTCTATAACGTATGGTTTTTTCAGTGAATTTTCAAGGTTTTGTAAATGCTAAATCCTAACTATATATGGTCTATAACCTATGGTTTTTTCAGTGAATTTTCAAGGTTTTGTAAATGCTCATTCCTAACTATATATGGTCTATAACCTATGGTTTTTTCAGTGAATTTCAATGGTTTTTTAATAGCAAATATCAAAAGCTTTAAAATATATTCTTCTTTAAATCGAAAAATATATTTTATATGTTCTTAATACAATTTTTAAATGTATTTTTTTTAAATAATTTTTTTTGTTTCGCTCCCGGTCCGTGAACCGGGTAGCTTCCCGTTAGCTCAATTTGGTGCCGCGACCCGGTCCGCGAACCGGTAAACGTTCCGTTTGCGCAACTGCCGCGTTAGAAAACAACATCGTGACGCGTCGCGTAAGCGCGACGTATGGCGTTCTCGCGTAATGCGTCTTATGACGCGCCGCGTTAGCGCACCCGGAAGTGCTCCGGAGCGCGAACCGAGGCGCGAAGCGCAGCTCCCCGGAAGCGATCCGGGCCGCGGCGCGCAGCGCGTAACGTAAGCGTAACAGGTCATGTGACCTGTAAATAACACTTTTCATTGGTTCATTTCATTTTTGGTTTCCTAATGATGTAAGGCTAGGTCATGTGACCTAAAAATAACACTTTTCATTGGTTTAGAACTATTTTTTTTCCAAAATGATGAAAGCCCCCTCCTTTTTTCTCACTCTGACTTTCAACTTTGTGAGAGGAAGACCTATTTTGCTTACTAAAGAATGGCTTCAGTAGTAGCTTCAGCTGGTGCACCCCACCACCACCACCACCTCCTAGGAAGAGAGGACCACCTCCTCAGGTTATCCTTCAGCAAGAGGAGGAAGAAGAGGAAGAAGAGGAAGAGGAGCAAGAGAGGCAGTTTTTGCCTGAGGAGCCAAGGAGGTCCCATGTAAAAGAAAATTTCATCTGGCAATTTTACAAATTTCCCCGGGGCCAAAAGAAAGTCAATGCCCGCTATGTTACCTGCCTCATCTGCAAAAGAGATCTGTCCAGAGGGACTAATAAGAAATACAGCTATGGCAATTACACCATGCATCGCCACATGGAGAGGTGGCACCCTGTAAATTATAGTGCTGCGCAGGTACGTGACCTGCAGGATAACCCCCCTCCTGTGGCCAGAACATCTAATGAAGAGGCAGTGACGGGACCAGAGGCGAGGGAGACGGTCCCAAATATCCAAATGAAGTTTGGGAATGTGAAACAAGTGTGCGTTTATTGCGGCCAATTGATTTGCTACAGGGAGAGTAGCATAAATGTAATCAACGTAGCTATTGACAATCATAATTGTCCAAAACGCCCCAGAAACTAAATTATCTTTTTTTTTTGTTGCTCCTGTTGAGCCCCTTATAATGAATCATTTTCGTTTCCCCCCCAAAAAAAACAAACAAAATATAAAACCGTTCAAAAAATACAAAAAAAGTAAAAAAATGTTCAGAAAAATAATAAAAAAATATAAAACAACAAAAATAATTAAAAAAAATTCTTTTCAGAACTACCTCCCCTTTATAAAAAATTGCTAGAATGTTTAGCACTCTGGCAACCTCTATTTCTTTTGATTCGCTTCCCGGTTCGCACGCCGGTACGCGAACCGGAAGCGAACCAGAAAAAAAAAAAAAGAAGAGTAAGTATAAGGGAAGGAAACAGAGAGTAATGTTAAAAGAAAGACAGCTAGAGGGAGTAACACAGAGATACTAGTTACTGAAGAAAAGATGGAAGAGGGTATAATTGTGAAAAACAAAATAGATAAGGAAGTGAAAGAAAAAAAGGAGAGTAGAAGAATAATAAACAAGAGTTTCTTAGAGAATGTGAGTGAATGTTCAAATTAAGAAGAAAAACAGTATAGGATGTGGAATGAGAGGTAGGGATAGAACCGGACTAAAAGAACAATCCTGAGGGAAAGTGTTAAGAAAACAGTGAGAGAAAGTAAATAGGAATAAAACAAGATGTATGATAGTGACTAAGGTTAAAACATGTGGAATAACAGAGAGAAAAAACAGAAAGCATAAAAGAAGAAGTGACAGAAAAGGAATGATTGAAACAGCAAAGAAATGTAAATAACATAGGGGCATATTATCAACACAGGCGATAAAATTATCGCTGCTTTTATCGGCAGAAAACTGCCGCTAAAGCCGCTTTTGCGGCAGAAAACTGCCGCTAAAGCCGCTTTTGCGGCAGTTTTCTGCCGATAAAAGCAGCGATAATTTTATCGCCTGTGTTGATAATATGCCACTTAGTGTGCTTGAACTACAGGGAGAAAGCATAATGAACAAGTAGTGAAAGAGTGATGAGTCAGAGATAGTGAGAGTAATAGAGACGGAGTGAGTGCACAGGAGTGAGGAACTATGAGAACAGAGGGACTGAGAAAAGGAGTGGAAGGAGTAGAGTAAGTAAGTAATAGAAAAAGGAATGAGGGAAGCAGCAAAGGCAGGAAACTGAGGGTTAAAGAAATGAAGCAGTGGAACTAATAGAAGTTACATGTGATAGAAATGTAACGAAAAGAGTACAAAACACTTACCTTATAATTGTCGTTAACTTAGTCACTTGTTATTTTTATACTTTCAATCTGTGAAAGAAACAACAAAAATTTGAAAAATATTAAAACATGTATTTAAAAAATTAGAAAAGACAAGGGAAAAGATTGACAATCATCCAATTTTACAAAGAAATAAAGTTAGAGATAAACATGCAGAAAAAAAGAGAAAGAAACGGTGATAGACAGTCAGAGACAAAAAGAAATTGTAATAGAGTAAATTACTAAGAGAAAACAAAGGAAGATACTTTCAGTGACAGAAAAGAAGGATAGAAGAGAAAACTAAATTGAAGTTGTGTAAGCTACTAAAAGAAAGTGAGTAAGGTAAACTATATAAGGAAAGGGTGAATAAGGAAAAGAGAGTGAGGGAGAGAGGAGACAGAGGAAGTGAAGGAAAGAGTGTCAGATATAGACTGAGTGAGGCAACAAAGAAAGATAAATGAGTGAGGGTGAGTTATACTAACTGATTGCACCAAAAAAGGAGAACCCAAAAATATTTAATTTAGAAAACAAAGGGAGGAAAGATGCAAAAGACAAGCGAATCAGAAGGTCTAAAAGCTGGAAAATGGTGCAAGGGAGAAAAGAAAAAAGCAGAGTTGGATTAGGGAAACAAAGGTTGAAAGATAAGTGGAGTTAGAGAGCAACGGTGAAAGAGAATAAAACAAAAGGCAATGTGAGTATGTAAGGAGGATAATAGAAGGTAGTAAAAGACGAGTGAGCATGAGATAAGACGAGTACAAATTAAAATTAACTATACAAAGTACAGAATTAATTATACATGTTAAATGGTTTATTTTTGCTGTTCTCAGAATGTATCAAATTTCACTAAAAACAGTGAGTTGAAGGTATTCATCATATAACAGCGGGGAAAAAAAAAACAATCAAAATGATTGTGTTTAAAAAACCCATATAACATAACCAATCACAAATCAGAACTCCTTAAAAGTAACTTACTTTCCATGACGTCGAAGGATGTCCTATGAACAGCTTATACTCTGTTGTGCTGTTATTATTTTCAGCCCGCCACTTTCTGAAAGAAAAGTTCCATCGTTTTGACAAATATTTTACATACAATAAATGACTTCTCGCTCTCTACCGCACTTTTCCTCAAGGCCAAATCGTGTAAGAGCCATTTATAACTCTTGGAATTCTTCTAAGCAAATCCCGTCATTTTCTTTTTCCGCAACTTTCAGAAAGAAAACGTTCAAGATCACTTTCACAATCCTGTACTAGTAATATCTCACCCTTCTTGCTCACTCATGTTCCACATTTCCTATGACATTGATACTGCTTACTATGAGGCACACTAACACTATCTCTATGACTACTACAATTATTTAATTCTCTACATCACTTTTAATCACAAAGCAATTTAAAACAGTACATAAAATTCTATCAACTCCTAGAATCATTATAGGCCAGTTACCTACCCAAAATTCTCTCTTCTGAAAACAGAAAGTAAGAATATTTTTAAGTCAAAAGGCAACATTGTTTCATAGTCAAATGTGAATCATTTCCGAAACATCAGCTTTTTTTAAAATTTTAAATAAGCTGTGTAATAAGCGGATGTTGTCAAAGGACCATCATGTCATATAATAGCTGCAGTTACAAATGTTCTTCCTAAAATCAACGACTGTGTAGCCACAACATTTGTAATTAAAGTTGAAGACTTACTTTCATCAGGTTTATATAATTGGAATTTTAAAATGACAGTATAACCAAAAGTTTGGACAAATAATGTGCACAGAATTGCAGACTTACATTACCTCTACTCCATGTTTTGATTGGCTGCTTGAATTAGCTTATTAAAAGAAACAGTTTTTCTGAACTCATTCAAAGTGCAGTTATTTTTCCATGACATCAAGTGTTATGGTAAGAACACCGTTTGCTTTGGGAAATACTCTGTTGTCCTTTAACTACTCCGTGCCCACCACTTTCTGTAAGAAAACCTTATTTTTTTCCAGGAACTACTTAAAACTCAAAAATAACTTTTGATTCTGTACTACACTTATCCTCAAGGCCAAATAGTGTAGGAGCCATTATAACCTCTTGAAATTCCTGAGAGCAAATCCTGAGATTCCTACCCTAAAATTTTGGTTGTAAAAACACCAGGTAAGAATTTTTAAGGTCAAAAGGCAATCTTTTTTTGAAAGTTAAAACAGAATCATTGCAGAATGACCAGCCGTTTCCAGACTTCAAATAAGCTGTGTAATGTCCTGATGTTGTTGAAGGACCATCATGATATATAATTGCTGCAGTTACAAAAGTCTTTCCTGATATTGACAACTGCGAAGCCACAAAATGTTTAATTAAAGTTGTCAATTTTGTACCATCAGGCCTACATCGTTGGAACATTAAAATGACATACTGGCCATATGTTCGTATAAATAATGTGGACAGCATTGCAGACTTACATTGCCTACACTCCATGTTTTGATCGGCTGCTTTTACTAGTTTATTAAAGGACACTGATTTACTGTCTGGCAAAGTTAAATATATAAATCTTTCTGAGTCTACACTAGTAGTACTTGATACACTACAGTTCTCGCAGTCATGCTGCCATTGATAAGAAAGGCCAAACAGATGATCTACATCTACACCTTCATCTTGCAATACGTCAAGAATATACATTAAAAACTCCTGACAATCTTGCTGAATATTTTGAGAGAATTGCGTTTGACCTGAACACTTGTCTAACAGATTTCGAATTTCAGATACACTTTCTATTTTTGTTCTATCAGTGCTACATTTCTCTAACACAGAATTCAACAAGCAGCAAAAACTTTGATCCGAATTGATCACAATCTGTTCTTTTAAAGTTCTAGAGAAAAGACAACATTAACCACTACATTAGCATAGCAGTTGACACCAGAACTATTTTCAAATTGAAAACCAACAACATCTTCAACAGAATCCTTTTTCTTTCTGCTTATAATTTTAGGTTCATCGACTTTTCGTCTTTTTGCTACAACCTCTCTACTATTGGTCACATTTCTTCATTTCCGGCCTACCACACGTTTCTCAAACAAAGGATATTGAGGCAAATGTGGCGCATACTCTCTTCTTAACCTATTGTATTCCTTAACACAATCTAGATCCGCACAAATGTTTGTGACATCACACTCAATCAAGTACAATCCCGATAAAGTTCTGACTCGTGACAATGCCACATATGCCATACCCTCCTTGAACACAGAACTGCCAATATTCACCAATGCACTGTCTACACTTAAACCTTGCGATTTATGGATGGTCACCGCTTATGCCAAGCAAACAGGAAACTGCTTACTTCGAACATATAAGTCTTTTACAAGCAAAAACCTAGCAGAGCAACGACCAATTAGCTGTACTTCCTCAATGCCATCAAATTTAATTTTTAAAAATTCAATTCCATCTCTATTTCTGTATTTCTCAAAATCAACAACATTACCCATTGATCCATTTACCAGACCTCTTTCAACATGTAAATTCCTTCTCAAAATGATACGGCAATTTAAGCACACATTCAGAGTCTTTTCAAAACCAGCAGTTTTAGATATAGCCTTCTCTAATGAATCCAATTTAGATTTCAAATTCTCAGACAAAATAATTGTTGCTCCCATATGCTCTATTCTGTCAATAGTTTCCAGTTTCACAATCTCTTGGTTTTCTAAATTCAACATTTTGTTGTTGAAGATGGCACATTCTGCAAGAGTTGGCATCAAACATATTCCAGATTTCTTCTCAGTAATTTTCCGAAAATATTCCCTGGCAGAACGTCTTCTTCTGGATACAAATTTGACAGTAATCGTGCATGTAAAGCTTCTTTCCCATGCTCGGTCACTTTTTCAATTCTAACATCTTGTAGAATATTCTTATAATCTTCATCCTTCGCTTGACGCATATTTTCACGCAGTTCAGCATAATTGAAGTTCAACCATATATTGACTTTGCCAATGCTCCCTAGGCATTTCCTGGTATCTTCATGCGTAAGTAGTTTAAAAACTGGTTGTCCTTTCACTGGTGTCAGTTGCAGAAGATCACCAAAAACAATGATGTGTTTGCCACCAAATAACACATCATAATCTGTTTTAAGAACTTCTTGCATTCTCAAATGCACAAAGGCAAGCATGACATTGGAAACCATGCTTACTTCGTCAATGATAAGAAGTTTCATTTTCCTCAACACTCTGGAAACTTCACAACAAGCATCTCCAGATAACTTGTGGTATTGTTATTTGTTATCATGCTCCACTGGCAGCATCAGTAGACAATGCAAAGTAATACCTTTAATGTTATGTGCTGCCAGTCCAGTTGGAGCGGTGACAACACAAGATAGCGATGACTCAGTCCTTTTCTGCAAATAACATGAAATTGCTTTAATGAGAAAACTTTTTCCAATTCCCGCTTCTCCGCTCACGTACAGTCGGACAGGCTTCAACGACGTACATGAGCACTCTTTCTTCTCATGACTTAATCCATGATCAATTTGGTTGGTAACTTCGTCATATATTTTCCTCTGCTCAACGTTGAGTTGTCTTTCCAAATCTTCTAAGTTAACCGCATCCTCCTGAGCATGTGCCATGGCTCTTTCCACTTCAATCATGGCAGTGGCAGCTTCATTTTCGATAACTGGTCCTCCTAGTGGATCCTGACTCAATGAAACAGAACTCTGACTGTCCTGAGAACTGTCTCTAGCAATCTTGGCTGCAATCGTTGCTTCCTGCTCAATTTCCGCATTCAACATTTCTAGATATTTGGGAAAAAGAGGACATTCTATGGTCTCCTTGGTGGCATTGAAAGAGTCTTCGTAACAGAGGAAATCTCCAAGCAGTTCCTCTTCTGCACGCCAAGGCTTGAAAAGTTGCAAAAGAGCTAAATAGAAAAACTCTTTTCTTTCAGGAGATTCGCCACTCAATTTTCGATGGTTTACCAATTGGCATTTTCTTTGCTTGACCAGACATCCCTCACTTCCAATTACAGCATACACTCCTTTATAAATATCTTCTTTGATGTTCCTCTTGAATATGTAATTTTGTAGAACCTCATACAGACAAACATTCTCGAGGTGACTGTTTCTATTTGGATAATATGTATCCAACATGTTGGACTTCAAAATATCGGTACTGTTTGGCTCATTTTCCGCCAAATACTCAATTTCCCGCACAGGTTTCAGAACTCGATTATGCGTTGCAGCAAGACCAAGACTCGCCCAAATGATACTCCTAGATTTGGCATAGAGACTTGCTGAAGATAACCGGTCAGAACATTGGTAAGCTCCGATTTCTCGATGCGACAACATCTTCAGACTGAAACTGTACAACTTCTTACTGAGGCTCTTTTCATGGGAAATGTCCTCCCACATATCCTTCAATTCTGTCTTTTCTTTTTTGGTGATGCAAGATGTCACATACCGAGCCACAGCCATACAGTTATCAGCCACAAACTGTATATCCATGTTAGCATTCCACATGGACAAAATCACTGTGTTGTAGTCGTTGATGTACTTGGACTCTTCATTCCTTTTCAAATTGTATGTATTTTTGGGTGATTTCCTCGTCACATTATGTCGCAGCGAAGACATCAAACTGTTCACTTTCCACAACGATGGCTTTGGAAGCGTAAAACTTGTTGTCTTAGGCTTTTGTCTTCCTTTGTCTTTGGAACAGCACATGTAGAATACTGTTCTATGAAACTCATCACTAAGTCATCCGGATCTGTTCCAAATTTGGGTGCATCTTTGATCCATAGCAGCATATGTATATGAGGCGCACCTCTTGCTTGGTACTCCTTTCTCCAGAAGAAATCCAACACCTCTCCAAGAGGTGGATTCTTCTTGTTCATGATGAAAGACATCATAGCTTCAAATCTATGATTGAAGTACCTGCATACATTCACTGGATCCAAAGAGCACAGTTCTCCGGGTGTCTTGAATTCGATATTTTCAATGTTTCCATTTGCCTCTCGTAGAAATTCAAGTAAGTCTTCCCAGCCATACTCGGCACAGCTGGAAGTGAGGAACCATGTGGGAGTTCCTAAGTTCCTCAGCATACATTTTAAATCACCATGACGACGGTACCAGTACTCATTAGTACCACACTGACACGACATGAGATTAATCAGGTGAGAATCCAAAATACTGTCTTGCACATTGACTTTATCCATAAAGTCCCTTGCCGAGATATTTTGCATCTGTACACCACTTTTCAAAATGTGGTTCACTGCATATGACAGTCCAGACAGATCACTTTCAAACAGTAGATGAAACAAATAGGGAATGCATTGACGAAACCTAGGATCTTCTGCATACAATCGTAAAGTCCGGTATTCAGAAGCAGGAATTTGATGAGGTCGCTCATCATATCTTCCTCCTTGACCTGTTGGAAATAGCTGTGGGAAACACCGAGCTTCCAAAGTTTCCTCCCAAACACTAATGGGACTCCCTTTGGCTTGTTTAATTTGAAACAACTCAATAGCATTCCCCATGACTTCCTTGGAATGCAAAGGATGAACACTATAATGTTCATATATTTCTTCATTTTTAGAGGCTTCTACTTTCTCAATTTGTCCAGCACACAAATCGCTGTCCTCTTCTTCACTTACTTCCTCTTCTGCAACACATACATTCTTGTAGTGCTGATTGTTTTTCATCAAACACAATGTTGCCTTTTTGACTTTCCTAACATCCACTAAATCTTGCCAGATTTTTTTACTCTTTGTCGGAACCCCGTTAACTAAGATAACCAGAGGTTCCTCTTCCACTTTCTCTACTCCAATTGTATTAATGTTTTTCTTCAAATCTAGAGGCAAATAAACACCTCTTCCCTTTAATCCTCTCTGTAAATCTGATGGAGGCAATTTCCCAGTCTTTGGCTCCATTCGTACAATAGCTTGAAAGGGATGGACACTTTGAATCAAAATAGATTCATAAGTATTTAAATCCTTCAATTCAGAAGGAATGTCAACCAATTCCAGATTATTATGAACCGCTCTAGCAGGCATCCGGTTTTGATTTAATTTGCTATAACAATAAGTACACACACGTAGATCCGATCCCAAATCAAAACAATTTTCTACCATCAAGTAATTTGCGAAATCCTTCCATTCACTATTATTTTCCCTTTCACTTTTTGCATATAAATCCACTAACTTAGTCTGATTCTTATAATAAGTGCGTCGACAACACACACAAGTGAAATTAGGCCTCTTACTTGATTTCACCTGAAACGTGGCAATTTCCTTCTGAAAATTATCTGTACTGGAAATCTGTACACTCTCTTCCACATTACCTTCTTCTTCTGGGTCAATTTCAACATTCTCCTCTTTACTTGCAAAGTAACAAAACTCAATTTCTGCACAAATATTCTTCACATCTACTTCTGAACCATGCAAAAGAGCAGTGCATAATTGTTTAAGCATAATTGCTGGACTCTTAGCATAATACAACATTCTAACTAATTTCCTCCCTTTATTATGATGCACTGCTAGCATCCTGAAATGATGAAAAACACTCTGGCATACTCTCCTGGAAAGACAAGCCAATGAATGACCATGCAAACCTGTCACTTCTCTCACTCTGCAAGGATCTAATTCTTGCAACAACTTAATTTTCTGTTTCAAACTTTTCTTACTAAATGTCCGTACAAAATCACAAAGCAAATTGATGGAATCCTGTCGCACACTGCAAATACTACTACACTTCCAGGTATACACTGGTCCCTTAGGACGTTTTCCTAAAACCTCATTACCTAACACCTCTTCTGCCTCTGTTGTCACAAGTTTTTCTTTTTCAACCGGACAACCATCTTTCACCTCATATGCTCGACCACTGGTGTCAACTGCATGCACCAAATCATTATCCTGGAAATAACTCTCCTCATTAAAAAATGCCTCACAACTTGAACTATGCATCCATTTTCCTGAAAAAACTTCACAAAAATTACTACGATTAACTGTTCTCTTCCATCTACTATTTGATTTGAAATCACAAATTGCCTTGTTTAGTTTCCTAATTCTATTGATTATCAAAATAAATAACTTTCGCTTAATTTCGAATGCCTGATCAATAATTTTCTCAATATTTTTCTTTCTTTTATAAAAAGCCACTTTCTGTTGACCTTTCTTAATATTTTTTAACAAATTACCAATTATCCTGTTGCGGAACATTCGTCTACGAATGTCCCTAAACTGATTTTTCCTTCTACTACCATGCACAGAGTTATCTCCTGCTCTAGCAGTAACATTTTTGATTGGCCTTTCCGTTCCGTTTAAATTGTCTCTCTTTTTCTGGACTAAAACATGTTCTGTAGTGATACTTTTTTTCTGTAAATGTTTCTTAAGAATGATTTTGTTGTCTTACCCGGAGCTTTCTTGGTGACTTGACGAGTTTTTATTGTAGAGGACTGCTGCAAGCATTTAGTAAGCTGCTGTGTTTGACGTTTTGTAGCCTTTCTCCTCCTGTCCTTCAAAGGCATCGTATAATTTTGAAATGATCTGCAGTTGAATCTGTGGTAAAATATAATAAAAAATGTTATTAACCACTATTACCAAACAGTAAATCAATAACAGTCGTTAAAAAATTAACACACTAGTTGTCAATTCTACATACAATAATTTTTAGTGCATTTACAATTTTAAAAGTCACAAATAGTAGCAAAGAAATGGAATGCTTCTACATTTGACCTGTGCTCTTTTATATGTGAATCTCAACTAATTTTAGTAGCATATTTCACTATTTTATTAAAGACACTTCACACAAGCTGTTTTTGAAGTTGTATTTAATTTTAAATGAAACGGTTAACATGGTTACTTTTCATTTCCAGTAATTTAAATTTATTTTTTAAAATCTTTATAGGTTAATAGGCTCGAGCAGGTCAGCTGCCCACCCTATGTCATACAATTCTGACAAATCAGCATCCTCATCATATTCTTCATCATCCACAGGATATAATTCATGCAACGGATCTACTCCCACTGATGTTTCAATGACAAGTTAAATGATAAGATCGAGATCAACAGATTGCTCATTATCACTCATGGTTGATGTTCTCGTTATCTTTAAAGAAAGAGAACAACAATGAGATGTTGCAGAGTAAGAGACAAATCTCAGAGACTATAATAGTTAAATTGTTTAACAAGAGTAACATTTTGCAGATATTATTTAGCCATGTCTATCGATGCTGAGGAGATAAGGCCTATGTCCAAGTTTTAATGAACAGGACTGATCTCTTCTTAACCTTGGATAAGCCTCATCGACTCTGTGTCCCCTGCTCATACTTAAATGTAAAGGGGCAGATTTATGTTAACTGGCGCATCCCCAGGGATGCACCAGTTAACGTGCGCCGCTGCTCTGCCACCCATGGTGTGTCGCATTTACAATGCGGAGCAGCATGGGGCAAAAACAGCACAGATGCATCACGCATCTGTGCCGCAAAAGCAGCGCATTGCAGAAATCACGTTGCAAGCGCGACATGACTACTGCAATGCACATGGGCAAGCCACACATTGCATGGTTCGTCACTCCTTATGCCTGTTTCAAACAGGCGTAAGGATTTGATTCAGCAATGCCATAAAGCTGACTCAGTGAAATCTTGTAAATTTCACTGTGTTAGTTTTACAGGGCTTTCATGCAAGTGAACGCCCACCCTGCAACAAAACGCCCACATGAAACCTGACGCAGGTTTCATGTGGGGCAAGATTTTACATCTTTTGCTCCGCCGCTACGTCACAAAAGTGAGATGTAGTCTAGCATATGAAAGAGTACGCAGAAGGTGAGCACTGTATGCAACAACTTTGACACTTACAGAAGCCTCAGCTTCTTCATGCCCCCCACACAGTCCTAAATATATACAGATTAAACTGACGGTGTCTTGTTGCAGATGAAGTGACGCCTATCTTGCAACATGGTGCATCTTTTGCACTGCTGCTGCGTCCCAAAAGTGACGCAATGGCGGCGCAAAAGAGGCGCACGGCCATCATAAATCTGCCCCTAACATTTTAAATGATTGTTTCAGGATGCCGATAAGGTGTGGCCTATCCAGAGGTTTGTTTGAGGTGAGGCCTACTCAGAGTTACATATTACATTTAGGCTTGTTGAAGAGAACAGAGGACATAATACATGTGCAGGCCTACCAACGAAGTGAGTCATGTCCACTGCACTCTAAGCATGGGCGGATTTTGCGTATCGGCAATCCGCGGATTTGCGGATTTGCGTATTTGCGTATTTCGAAAATTCGCAAAATCCGCGGATCCTAGCGTATTTTTTTTTTTGTGTTCGCACGGGTTTCTGCACGTTCGCGAGGGTTTTATTGTACAAAACGCTCGCGAACGGGCAGAAACCCGTGCGAACACAAATGCATAGGCCTCTATCCAGCATCACAGCTGATTTTCGACGGTAGATTTGGGAAGAAGGCACATCTGCCCAGCCTTGACAACGCTCACGATTGTTTTTGGGCTGATGAATGAGTCACTGAATTTAAGCTTCAACTAGGGCACATGCTTTATTGATATCTGTAAGTGCTTCCTGTTGAGGTTTAATTTTTGTGACAGGACAACCGTGCCAGAATGAACCCTGCCCTTCATATTTATTCAAGAAGACGCCACCGTTTTGTGCCATACCTCTACTCAACTGGAGGACTTTCTACTGGATAATCAGTAAGTGCTACCTCGTTGGGTAAATGTATAGTGCTTTTACTACACTGCAGCTGCCTAAAGTGCCAGAGAGTTGTCTACAGCGACCAGGTGTGTGTTACTATGCAATGGCGCCGAAGGGCGCAGGGGTCCCTTGAGTGAGCTGTCCATCATAGTGGGTAAATGGCGGGAAGACGGCGCCCACCGCAAGTGTGTGGGCGGGGCAAAACGGGCGGGCTCCCATGCGAGTGCACATGCCTCTTGTGTGTATAAAAGGTCCGAGACCGATCAGACCAGCAGATGAAGATACAGAACCTCCTGGTCACAGGAACAGCACGGGGATTGCGCTCGTGAAAGGCAAGGATGCAAAGGCCTCTATCCAGCATCTCAGCTGATTTTCGATGGTAGATTTGGGAAGAAGGCACATCTGCCCAGCCTCCACGACGCTCACGATTGTTTCTGGGCTGATAAATGAGTCACTGCATTTGAGCTTCAACTAGTTCCAGCGACCATGTGTGTGTTACTATGCAATCGCGCCGAAGGGCGCAGGGGTCACTGTCTATTTTACAATGGCGCCAGCAAGCTGCCAGCGCCGTTGTAAAATAGTTACAAAGTTAGCTTGCACAGGAAGCATTTAGATAAAATAAAGCAGGTGCTGCTTTATTTTATCTAAGTGCTTCCTGTGCAAGCTAACTTTGTAACTATTTTACAACGGCGCTGGCAGCTTGCTGGCGCCATTGTATACACGAGTTTGAACCCGTTACGTACGCGGATTTTTTTTTCCGGATTTTGTGGGAAATCCGCAAAATACGCGGATTGCGGATTTCCCAAAAATCCGCAAATCCGCGGGCGTAGCGGATTTTACGCCCACGCTTAGTGCACTCTTGAACAAAGGCCAGACCTCCTCTGTCTCCCTGGACAGGCCTAAACCTCATCTGCACAATGTGATTCGTAATGTTAGGAAACACAGGTGATATAATTGAAAAACGTGCAAATATTTTTGCTCATTTAACAATCACATCACCTGTCTTTCCTCAGCTTAGGTATCTCATTGTGCAGATGTAGTCTAGCATATCCAAGAGTACACATCTTTTGCACTGCTGCTGCGTCACAAAAGTGACGCAACGGAGGCACAAAAGAGACGCACGGCCATCATAAATCTGCCCCTAACATTTTAAATAATTGTTTCAGGATGCCGATAAGGTGTGGCCTATCCAGAGATTTGTTTTAGGTGAGGCCTACTCAGGGTTACAGATTAAATTTAGGCTTGTTGAAGAGTACAGTGGAGATAGTACATGTGCAGGCCTACCAATGAAGTGAGTCATGTCCACTGCACTCTTGAACAAAGGCCAGGCCTCCTCTGTCTCCCTGGACAGGCCTAAACCTCACCTGCACAATGTGATTCGTAATGTTAGGAAACACAGGTGATGTAATTGAAAAACGTGCATTTTTTTTCCTCATTTCACAATAACATCACCTGTGTTTCCTTTGCTTAGGTATCTCATTGTGCAGATGTAGTCTAGCATATGAAAGAGTACGCAGAAGGTGAGCACTGTATGCAACAACTTTGACACTTACAGAAGCCTGAGCTTCTCCATGCCCCCTACACAGTCCTAAATATATACAGTTTAAACTGACGGTATCTTGTTGCAGATGAAGTGACGCCTATCTTGCAACATGGTGCATCTTTTGCACTGCTGCTGCGTCACAAAAGTGACGCAACGGAGGCGCAAAAGAGACGCACGGCCATCATAAATCTGCCCCTAACATTTTAAATGATTGTTTCAGGATGCCGATAAGGTGTGGCCTATCCAGAGATTTGTTTGAGGTGAGGCCTACTCAGGGTTACAGATTAAATTTAGGCTTGTTGAAGAGTACAGAGGAGATAGTACATGTGCAGGCCTACCAATGAAGTGAGTCATGTCCACTGCACTCTTGAACAAAGGCCAGGCCTCCTCTGTCTCTCTGGACAGGCCTAAACCTCATCTGCACAATGTGATTCGTAATGTTAGGAAACACAGGTGATGTAATTGAAAAACTTGCATTTTTTTTCCTCATTTCACAATCACATCACCTGTGTTTCCTTTGCTTAGGTATCTCATTGTGCAGATGTAGTCTAGCATATGAAAGAGTACGCAGAAGGTGAGCACTGTATGCAACAACTTTGACACTTACAGAAGCCTCAGCTTCTCCATGCCCCCTACACAGTCCTAAATATATACAGTATAAACTGATGGTATCTTGTTGCAGATGAAGTGAGGCCTATCTTGCAACATGGTGCATCTTTTGCACTGCTGCTGCGTCACAAAAGTGACGCAGCAGCGGCGCAAAAGAGGCGCACGGCCATCATAAATCTGCCCCTAACATTTTAAATGATTGTTTCTGGAAGCCGATAAGGTGTGGCCTATCCAGAGATTTGTTTGAGGTGAGTCCTACTCAGGGTTACAGATGAAATTTAGGCTTGTTCAAGAGTACAGAGGAGATGATACATGTGCAGGCCTACCAACGAAGTGAGTCATGTCCACTGCACTCTTGAACAAAGGCCAGACCTCCTCTGTCTCCCTGGACAGGCCTAAACCTCATCTGCACAATGTGATTCGTAATGTTAGGAAACACAGGTGATATAATTGAAAAACGTGCAAATATTTTTGCTCATTTAACAATCACATCACCTGTCTTTCCTCAGCTTAGGTATCTCATTGTGCAGATGTAGTCTAGCATATCCAAGAGTACGCAGAAGGTGAGCACTGTATGCAACAACTTTGACACTTACAGAAGCCTCAGCTTCTCCATGCCTCCTACACAGTCCTAAATATATACAGTTTAAACTGATGGTATCTTGTTGCAGATGAAGTGACCCCTATCTTGCAACATGGTGCATCTTTTGCACTGCTGCTGCGTCACAAAAGTGACGCAACGGAGGCGCAAAAGAGACGCACGGCCATCATAAATCTGCCCCTAACATTTTAAATGATTGTTTCAGGATGCCGATAAGGTGTGGCCTATCCAGAGATTTGTTTGAGGTGAGGCCTACTCAGGGTTACAGATTAAATTTAGGCTTGTTGATGAGTACAGAGGAGATAATACATGTGTAGGCCTACCAATGAAGTGAGTCATGTCAGTATTTGTCTATGCATATATATATATATATATATTCACTGAAAAAACCATAGGTTATAGACCATATATAGTTAGGAATTAGCATTTACAAAACCTTAAAAATTCACTGACAAAAACCATAGGTTATACACCATATATAGTTAGGAATTAGCATTTAAAAAACCTTATTTTACTCACACAAAACCAATGAAATTCCATATATAGTTAGTTGTACTAACTATATATCACGCACCCGCAATCCACTGCTGATGATGTCACATATTACATCATTCATGACATGGTCAGTGACATCACTGATGACATCACTGATGACATCTCAAATGACATCACTGATGACATCACTGATGACATCTCAAATGACATCACTGATGACATCACTGATGACAACATCCAGTGACTGTATATTTCTGTAAAGTTAAAATATGTCTTACATATTTATGAATGAGTCGATGTATAAGTGTCTGGACGAAGGATTTAGTAGGTGCATGACTGAATGTATGAGTGAGTGATTAAATGTGTCTCACTGAGTGCATGGGTTAGTGACTAAACTGTCTTAATTTGTGCATCATTATGTCTGTTGTTCTGTAAACTGCTGCATGTGTTGATCAGTAGCTATATGAGTAACTATATAGGTTATTGATTGGTTGCCCAAGCATTTGTATGGGAGACTGAGTGTGTGTGTGGGTGGCTGGGAAGTGTATGACTCTGTGCATAGATGTATGGATTCAAAAGTGCATGTTGGAAACAGCTGTATGGGCGGTTGACTGTGTGCATGACTCTATTGGTGAGTGAATAGATATCTCAGTGCTACATGTCAAATTAAGTACATATGTAAAATACAGTACATGTGAGAGTTGACATATATAAATAACTGTGCATAAGAGCCAGTGAATGTGTGAGTGGCTGTATGGATCATTGTGAACTTGTATCCAGGATTGTATAAGTGAGTAAATATGTTTTAGTATATGTTTGAATAAGTAAGGTGTGTTTAACTGTATAGTTAAGGAAATGGAGGTGTGATTGATTGTTTGCATGACTGTCTAGGTGTGTGTGTAACTTCATGGATGAGTGACAATCTGTGAGTCTGTGTTTACACTGAGTGTATCTAAGGTTATATTAGAGTCTGAAGAGGTTCATCGTATTATCACATGAATGATTTTATCAGTGATGTCATCAGTAATGTCATTTGAGATGTCATCAGTGATGTCATCAGTGATGTCATTTGAGATGTCATCAGTGATGTCATCAGTGATGTCATTTGAGATGTCATCAGTGATGTCATCAGTGATGTCACTGACCATGTCATGAATGATGTAATATGTGACATCATCAGCAGTGGATTGCGGGTGCGTGATATATAGTTAGTACAACTAACTATATATGGAATTTCATTGGTTTTGTGTGAGTAAAATAAGGTTTTTTAAATGCTAATTCCTAACTATATATGGTGTATAACCTATGGTTTTTGTCAGTGAATTTTTAAGGTTTTGTAAATGCTAATTCCTAACTATATATGGTCTATAACCTATGGTTTTTTCAGTGAATTTCATTGGTTTTTTAATAGCTAATATCAAAACCTTTACAATGTATTATTCTTTAAAAAGAAAAATATTTTTTAGATGTTTTTTATACAATTTTTTTTTTATTTTTTTTTGTTTCGCTCCCAGTACGCGTACCGGTTAGCTTCCCGTTAGCTCAATCCGGAGGCGCGACCCGGTACGCGAACCGGTAAACGTTCCTTTTGCGCACCTCTCGCGTTACAAAACAACATCGTGACGCTTCGCGTCAGCATGACGTTTCGCGTTCTCGCGTAATACGTCATATTACGTGCTACGTTCGCGTACCCGGAAGCGCAGCGGTACGCGAACCGGAAGCGATCCGCGGCGCGGCGCCGACCGCGTAACGTAAACATAGCAGGTCATGTGACTCGGTAATAACACTTTTCATTGGTTCATTTCACTTTTGGTTTCCTAATGATGTAATACAAGGTCATGTGATCTAAAATGAACACTTTTCATTGGTTTAGAACTTTTGTTTTTCCCAAATGATGAAAACCCCTCCTTCTTTCATCACTCTGACTTTCATCTTGGTGAGAGAAAGACCCTTTATTGAGACTTTGAGATGGCTTCATTAGTAGCTTCAGCTGGTGCTAGCCCACCACCTCCACCAAATCCAAGAAAGAGAGGACCACCTGCAGAAGTAATTTTGCAAGAAGAGGAAGAACAGGAAGAGGAGGAAGAGGAGGAAGAGCATGAGTTTTTGCCAGAGGAGCCCAGGAGGTACAATCGAAAGGAGAATTACATCTGGCAATTCTACAGAATTCCTGAGGGGCAAAAGAAAGTGAATGCACGCTACGTGTTTTGCCGTATATGCGGTGATAGATTGTCAAGGGGCACTGATAAAAAATATAGTTATGGCAATCATACTATGCATCGGCATATGAGTAGGTGGCACCCAAATAATTATAGTGCTGCCCAGCTACGTGACGAACAACAAAATCCCCTCCCAATGGCAAGAAGATCGGTGGTTCCAGAGGTGTCGGGACCAGAGGCGAGGGAGATGATCGCAAACATCCAAATGTTGTTTGGGCACGTAAAGCAAGTGTGCGTGGAATGTGGCACTTTCATCTGCTACAGAGAAAGTAGCATCACTTTGATTTTGCGAGCAATTCAAAATCATATTAATGTTTGTACGAAACGCACCAAAAAATAAATTCTTTTTTTTTTTTTTTGCTCCTGTTGAGCCCTTTATAATGGATCGTTTTTGTTTCCCCCCCCCCCCCAAAAAAACCAAAAAAAATTTAAAAACGTTCAGAAAATACAAAAAAAGTAAAAAAATGTTCAAAAAATACTAAAAAAAATATAAAACAACAAAAACATTAAAAAAAAAGTTCTTTTCAGAACTAACTCCCCATTATAAAAAAATTGGTAGAATATTTGGAACTCTGCCAACCTCTATTTCTCTTAGTTCGCTCCCGGAGCGCTACCCGGTACGCGTACCGGAAGCTAACCAAAAAAAATATTTTTTAAAAAAAAGAACAGTAAGTATAAGGTAAGCAAACAGACAGTTATGTTAAAAGAAAGACAGCTCTAGGGAGTAAACTAATGATACTGTTACCTACAATCCACTGCTGATGATGTCACATATTACATCATTCATGACATGGTCAGTAACATCAACAGCAGAGGATTGTAGGTAACAGTATCCTTAGTTTACTCCCTATAGCTGTCTTTCTTTTAACATAACTGTCTATTTCCTTCCCTTATAGTTACTGTTCTTTTTTAAAAAACATTTTTTTGATCAGTCATAAACAGTGACATTAATAGAAACAGAGAGAGTGAACAAGAGTGAAGAACTATGGTCCTCCTCAGCCACCCTCAGAAAACCAAGGGGGTCAAGATACATCTACCGTGCCCCCTTCTACCCATTCTGAACATTATTTGCCCTCCATCTTGTATCTTGATTCGACCGAAACACAAAATGGTGGACTGCCATAACGCTGCTGGTTTGCGAACCGGGCAACTTCCCGGGAAGCGGTCCAAAAAAAAAAAAGTTGGGAAAGTAATTCACAGACACTAAGAGTAATAGAGATGGAGTGAGTGAACAAGACTGAGGAACTATGAGAACAGAGGGACTGAGAAAAAGAGTGGAAGGAGTTGAGTAAATAGGTAATAGAGAAAGGAATGAGGAAAGTAGCAAAGGCAGGAAACTGAGGATTAAAGAAGTGAAGCAGTGGATCTAATAGTAGGTGAATGTGATAGAAATGTAACGAAAAGAGTACAACTATTTACCTTGTAATTGCCGTTAAATTAATCACATTTTATTTCTATACTTTCAATCTGTGAAAGAGAGAACCAACATTTGAAAAAATTTAAAATATGTATTTAAAAATTACAAAAGACAAGGGAAAATATTGAAGGACAAATAGTTTTTCAACAACTTTGACACTGACAGAAGCTTCTGCTTCTACAGGTCCTCTACACAATCCTAAAGATATACATTTTAAACTAACAGTATCTTGATGCAGATGAAGTGAGGCCTATCTTAAAACATGGTGCATCTTTTGCATTGCTCTTGTTTCAGAAAAGTGTCGCTTCAGTATGCCAATAACATGTCTCCTATCCAGAGATTTGTTTGAGGTGAGGCCTACTCAGAGTTCAAGATGAGATGTACACTTGTTGAAGTGTACAGAGGAGATAATATCTGTGAAAGTCTACTAATGAAGTGAGTCATGTCCACTGCACTCTTCAACAAAGTAGAAACCTCCTATGTTTCCCTGGACAGACCTAAACTTGATCTGCACAATGTGATTCGTAATGATAGGAAACACAGGTGATGTAATTGAAATATGTGCAATTTATTTTGCTCATTTCACAATCACATCACTTGTGTTTCCTTTGCTTAGGTATCTCATTGTGCAGATGTAGTCCAGCATATGAAAGAATACGTAGAAGTGCAGCACTGCATACAATAAATTTAACACTTACAGAAAACTCACCTTCTCCATGCCTCCTACACAGTTCTACATATACATCATAAATGCAAACAGTACAGAATTAATTATACATGTTAAATGGTTTATTTTTGCTGTTCTCAGAATGTATCAAAATTCACTAAAAACAGTGACTTGAAGGTATTCATCATGTAACAGCGGGGAAAAAAAACACAATCAAAATGATTGTGTTTAAAAAACCCATACAACATCAGAAATTAAAATTCAGAACTCCTTAAAGTTAACTTACTTTCCATGACGTCCAAGGATGTCCTATGAACAGCTTACACTCTTTTGTGCTGTTATTACTTTCAGCCCGCCACTTTCTGAAAGAAAACCTACATCGTTTTTAAAAACACGTTACATGCAATAAATGACTTCTTGCTCTCTACCACTATTTTCCACAAGGCCAAATCTAGTCAGAGATATTTATAACTCTTGGATTTCTTGTAAGCCAATCCCATCATTTGGCATTTCCGCAACTTTCAGAATTAAAATGTTGAAGATCATTTTCACAATCCTGGAATAGTAATATCTTCCCCTTCTTGCTCAGTCATGTTCTACATTTCCTATGACACTGATACTGCTTAATATGAAGCAGACTTACACTACCTCTATGAGTACTACAATTATTTAATTCTCTACATCACTTTTAATCACAAAGCAATGTAAAACAGTAGACAGCATTGCAGACTTACATTCCCTCTACTCCATGTTTTGATTGGCTGCTTCAATTAGCTTATGAAAAGAAACAGTTTTTCTGAACTCATTCATAGTGCACATACATCTCCATGATGTCCAATCCTATGATTAGAAGTTATGTCTCTGAACTACACTTATCCTCAAGGCCAAATTGTGTAGGAGCCATTAGAACTTCTTGAAATTCCACAGATCATATCCCGAGATTATTTTCCTAAAATTTTGGTTTTAAAAACACCAGGTAAGAGTTTTTAAGGTCATACGGCAATTTTTTTTTGAAAATTAAAACAGAATCATTGCAGAATGACCAGCCATTTCTAGACTTTAAATAAGCTGTGTAATGTCCTGATGATATTGAAGGTCCGTCATGATATATAATTGCTGTAGTTACAAAAGTCCTTCCTGATATTGACAACTGCGAAGCTACAAATTTTTTTATTAAAGTTGTCAATTTTGTTCCATCAGGCCTACATCGTTGGAACATTAAAATGACGTACTGGCCATATGTTCGTATAAATAATGTGGACATCATTTCAGATTTACATTGGCTACACTCCATGTTGTGATTAGCAGCTTTTACTAGCTTATTAAAGGAGACTGATTTACTGTCTGGCAAAGTTAAATATATAAATCTTTCTGAGTCTACACTAGTAGTACTTGATACCATACAGTTCTCGCAGTCATGCTGCCATTGATAAGAAAGCCCAAACAGCTGATCTACATCTACACCTTCAGCATGTAATACATCAAGCATATACATTAAAAACTCCTGACAATCTTGCTGAATATTTTGAGAGAATTGTGTTTGGCCTGAACATCTATCTAACAGATTTCTAATTTCAGACACACTTTCTATGTTTCTTCTATCAGTGGTACATTTCTCTAACACAGAATTTAACAAACTGCAAAATCTTTGATCAGAATTGACCACAATCTCTTCTTTTACATTTTTTAGAGAAAACAAAACATTAATTACTACATTAGCATAGCAGTTGACACCAGAACTGTTTTCAAACTGAAAACCAACAACATCTTCAACAGAATCCTCTTTGTTTCTGCTTGTAATTTTAGGTTCATTCACTTTTTGTCTTTTTGCTACAACCTCCCCAGTATTGTTCTCATTTCTTCGTTTCCGGCCTACCAGACGTTTCTCAAACAAAGGAAACTGAGGCAAATGTGGCGCATACTCTCTTCTTAACCTATTGTATTCCTTAACACAATCTAGATCTGCACAAATGTTTCTGACATCACACTCAATCAAGTACAATCCCGATAAAGTTCTAACTCGTGACAATGCCACATATGCCATACCCTCCTTGAACACAGAACTGCCAATATTCACCAATGCAGTGTCTACACTTAAACCTTGCGATTTATGAATTGTCACCGCATATGCCAAGCAAACAGGGAACTGCTTACGGCGAACATATAAGTCTTTTACAAGCAAAAATCTAGCAGAACAACGAGCAATTAGCTGTACTTCCTCAATGCCATCAAATTTAATTTTTAAAAATTCAATTCCATCTCTATTTCTGTATTTCACAAAATCAACAACATTACCCATTGATCCATTTACCAGACCTCTTTCAACATGTAAATTCCTTCTTAAAATTATACGGCAGTTCAAGCACACATTCAGAGTCTTTTCAAAACCTGCAGTTTTAGATATACTCTTCTCTAATGAATCCAATTTTGTTTTCAGATTCTCAGACAAAATAATTGTTGATCCCATATGCTCTACTCTATCAATAGCTTCCACTTTCACAATCTCTTGCTTTTCTAAATGCAACATTTTGTTGTTAAATTTGGCACATTCTGCAAGAGTTGGCATCAAACATATTCCAGATTTCTTATCAGTAATTTTCTGAAAAATATTCTCAGGCACAACATCTTGTTCTGGATATAAATTTGACAGTAATCGTGCATGTAAAGCTTCTTTCCCATGCTCGGTCACTTTTCCAATTCTAACATCTTGTAGAATAGTCTTGTAAACTTCATCCTTTGCCTGACGCATATTTTCATGCAGTTCAGCATAATTGAAGTTTAACCATATATTGACGTTGCCAATGCTGCCTAGGCACTTCCTGGTATCTTCATGCGTGAGCATTTTGAACACAGGTTGCCCTTTCACTGGTGTCAGCTGCAGAAGATCTCCGAAAACAATGATGTGTTTGCCACCAAATAACACATCATACTCTGTTTTGAGAACTTCTTGCATCCTCAAATGCACAAAGGCAAGCATGACATTGGAAACCATGCTTACTTCGTCAATGATAAGAAGTTTCATTTTCCTCAAGATTCTTGAAACTTCAAAACAAGCATCTCCAGATAGCTTGTGATATTCTAATTTGTTGTCATGCTCCACTGGCAGCATCAGTAAACGATGTAAAGTAATCCCTTTAATATTATGTGCTGCCAGTCCAGTTGGAGCAGTGACAACACAAGACAGCGATGACTCTGTCCTTTCCTGCAAATAGCATGAAATTGCTTTAATGAGGAAACTTTTTCCAGTTCCCGCTTCTCCACTCACGTACAGTCGGACAGGCTTCAACGACGTACATGAGCACTCTTTCTTATCATGACTTAATCCATGATCAATTTGCATGGTAACTTCGTCATATATTTTCCTCTGCTCAACGTTGAGTTGCCTTTCCAACTCTTCTAAGTTAACCGCATCCTCTTGAGCATGTGCCATGGCTCTTTCCACCTCATTCATAGCAGTGGCAGCTTCATTTTCAATAAGAGGTCCTCCTAGTGGATCCTGACTCAATGAAGCAGAACTCTGACTGTCCTGAGAACTGTCTCTGGCAATCTCGGCTGCAATCGTTGCTTCCTGCTCAATTTCCGCATTCAACATTTCTACATATTTGGGAAAAGCAGGACATTCTATGGTCTCCTTGGCGGCATTGAAAGAGTCTTCGTAACAGAGGAAATCTCCAAGCAGTTCCTCTTCTGCACGCCAAGGCTTGAAAAGTTGCAAAAGTGCTAAATAGAAAAACTCCTTTTTTTCAGGAGATTCGCCACTCAATTTTCGATGGTTTATCAAGTGGCATTTTCTTTGCTTGACCAGACATCCCTCACTTCCTATTACAGCATACACTCCTTTCTCAGTATCTTCTTTGATGTTCCTCTTGAACATGTAATTTTGCAGAACCTCATACAGACAAACATTCTCTAGGTGACTGCTTCGATTTGGATAATATGTATCCAACATGTTTGTCTTCAAAATGTCGGTACTGTTTGGCTCCTTTTCCGCCAAATACTCAATTTCCCGCACAGGTTTGAGAACTCGATTACGCGTTGCAGCAAGACCAAGACTCGCCCAAACGATACTCCTGGACTTGGCATAGAGACTTGCTGAAGACAACCGGTCAGAACATTCGTACGCTCCGATTTCTCGATGCGACAACATCTTCAGACTGAAACTGTACAACTTCTTGCTGAGGCTCTTTTCATGGGAAATGTCCTCCCACATATCCTTTAATTCTGTCTTCTCTTTTTTGGTGATGTAAGACGTCACATACCGAGCCACAGCCATACAGTTATCAGCCACAAACTGTATATCCATGTTAGCATTCCACATGGACAAAATCACCGGGTTGTAGTCGTTGATGTACTTGGACTCTTCGTTCCTCTTCAAATTGTAAGTGTTTTTAGGTGATTTCTTCATCACATTATGTCGCAGCGAAGACATCAAACTGTTTACTCTTCCTTTAGAAATCACCGGTCGTGGAAAGCCGAAACGACATTTGGTGTAGAACTTGTCTTTGTTTCGGAATTTACGACGGCAGTATTTTCCACATCGATGGCTTTGGAAACGCAGAACTTTTTCTCTTAGGCTTTTCTTCTCCTTTGCGTTTGGAACAGCACACGTAGAATACTGTTGGATGAAACTCATCACTGAGTCTTCTGGATCCGTTCCAAATTTAGGTGCATCCTTGATCCACAGCAACATATGTATATGAGGAGCACCTCTTGCTTGGTACTCCTTTCTCCAGAAGAAATCCAACACCTCTCCAAGAGGTGGATTCTTCTTATTCATGATGAAAGACATCATAGCTTCAAATCTATGATTGAAGTACCTACATACATTGACTGGATCCAAAGAGCACAGTTCTCCGGGTGTCTTGAATTCGATGTTTTCTACGTTAGCATTTGCCTCTCGTAGAAATTCAAGTAAGTCTTCCCAGCCATACTCGGCACAACTCAGAGTGAGGAACCATGTGGGAGTACCTTAGTTCCTCAGCATACATTTTAAATCACCATGACGACGGTACCAGTACTCATTAGTACCACGCTGACACGCCATGAGATTAATCAGGTGAGAATCCAAAATACTATCTTGGACATTCACTTTATCCATAAAATCACTTGCCGAGATGTTTTGCATGTGTATACCACTTTTCAAGATGTGGTTCACTGCATATGATAGTCCAGACAGATCGCTTTCAAACAGGAGATGAAACAAATAAGGAATGCATTGTCGAAACCTAGCATCTCCTGCATACAATCGCAAAGTCCGGTATTCAGAAGCAGGAATTTGATGAGGTCGCTCATCATATCTTCCTCCCTGACCTGTTGGAAAAAGCTGTGGGAAACACCGAGCTTCCAAACTTTCCTCCCAAACACTAATGGGACTCCCTTTGGCTTGTTTCATTTGAAACAACTCAATAGCATTCCCCATGACTTCCTTTGAATGCAAAGGATGAACACTATAATGTTCATATATTTCCTCACTAGTAGAGGGTTCTACTTTCTCAATTTGACCAGCACACAAATCGCTATCCTCTTCCTCACTTACTTCCTCTTCTGCAACATATACATTCTTATAGTATTTATTATTTTTTTTCAAATACAATGTTGCCTTTTTAACTTTCCTAACATCTACTAAATCTTGCCATATTTTCTTATTCTTTGTCGGAACCCCATTAACTAAGATAACCAGAGGTTCCTCTTCCACTTTTTCTACTCCAATTGTGTTAATGTTTTTCTTGAAATCTAGAGGCAAATAAACAACTCTTCCCTTTAATCCTCTCTGTAAATCTGATGGAGGCAATTTCCCTGTCTTTGGCTCCATTCTTACAATAGCCTGAAAGGGATGGATACTTTGAATCAAAATAGATTCATAAGTATTTAAGTCCTTCAATTCAGAAGGAATCTCAACCAATTCCAGATTATTATGAACTGCTCTAGCAGGCATCTGGTTTTGTTTTAATTTGTTACAACAATAAGTACACACACGTTGATCCAATCCCAAATCAAAACAATTTTCTACCATCAAGTATGTTGCAAAATCCTTCCATTCACTATTATTTTCCCTTTCACTTTTTGCATATAAATCCACTAACTTAGTCTGATTCTTATAATAAGTGCGTCTACAACACACACAAGTGAAATTAGGCCTCTCACTTGATTTCATGTCAAACGTCGCAATTTCCCTCTGGAAATTATCTGTACTGGAAACATGTACACTATCTTCCAAATGACCCTCTACTTCTTGCTCAATTTCAACATTCTCCTCTTTACTTCCAAAGTAACAAAACTCAATTTCTTCACATATATTCTTCACATCTATTTCAGAACCATGCAAAAGAGCAGCGCATAATTGTTTCAGCATAATTGCTGGACTCTTAGCATAATACAACAGTCTAACTAACTTCCTCACTTTGTTATGATGCACTGCTAGCATCCTGAAATGATGAAAAACACTCTGGCATACTCTCCTGGAAAGACAAGCCAGTGAATGACCATGCAAACCTGTCACTTCTCTCACTCTGCAAGGATCTAATTCTTGCAACAACCTTATTTTCTGTTTCAAACTTTTCTTGTTAAATGTCCGTACAAAATCACAAAGCAAATTGATGGAATCCTGTCGCACACTGCAAATACTACTACACTTCCAGGTGTACACAGGACCCTTAGCACGTCTTCCTAAAACCTCATTACCTAACAACTCTTCTGCCTCTGTTGTCACAAGTTTTTCTTTTTCAACTGGACAACCATCTTTCACTTCATAAGCACGACCACTGATGTCAACTGCATGCACCAAATCATTATCCTGGAAATAACTCTCTTCATTAAAAAATGCCTCACAGCTTGAACTATGTATCCATTCTCCAGAAAAAACTTCACAAAAATTACTACGATTAACTATTCTCTTCCATCTACTATTTCTTTTGAAATCAAAAATTGCCTTGTTTAGCTTCCTAATTCTATTGATTATCAAAATAAATAACTTACGTTTAATTTCAAAAGCCTGATCAATAACTTTCTCAACTTTTTTTTTTCTCCTATAAAAAACTAATTTCTGTTGACCTTTCTTAATATTTTTTAACAAATTGCCAATTATCCTGTTACGGAACATTCGTTTACGAATCTCCCTAAACTGTTGTTTCCTTCTACTATCATGCACAGATTTATCTCTTGCTCTAGCAGTAACATTTTCATTTGTCCTTTTCTTTCCATTTGATTTACTTCTCATGTTATGGATTGAAACATTTTCTGTACTAATATTTTTTTTATTAGAAATATTTCTTATGAAATATTTAGAGCTCTTACCCGGTGCTTTCTTCATGGCTTGAGAAATCTTTTTGTTAGAGGACTGCTGCGTTTTTTTTTTCTCCTGCTGTCTTTGACGTTTTGCAGCCTTTATCTCTCTTATTTTTGTAGGCATATTGAAATCTTGAAATGATCTGCAGTTGAATCTGAGGAAAAATATAATAAAAAATGTTATTAAACATTATTATCAAACAGTAAATCAGTAATAGTGATCAAAAACATAACACACTACTTGACATTTTAATTTGAAGATTTTTTAGTCATTGCCATTTTTACAATACAGAAATACCAGAAAAGAAATGACATTTATATTTATGTTACCTATGCTATTTTATATGTGAATCTGATCTAATTTTATGAGCATATTTTAATATTTTATTGAAGACACTACACATAACCTGTTTTTGAAGGTGTCTTTATTTTTAAATTAAACGGTTTACCTTTTTACTTTTTATTGATTATAAATTTTAAAAATAAATGTTTATAATTCCAAAGGCTCAAGCAGGTCAGCTTCCCATCCTATATCATATAATTCGGACAAATCTGCATCCTCATCACGCTCTTCTTCATCCTCAGGATTTAAATCATCCAATGGATCAACATCCACTGATGTTTCAATTACAAGTTCAATGATGAGGTCAAAATCAACTGATTGCAGATTGTCGCTCATGTTGAGGTTGTCTTTATCTTTAAAGAAAGATAACAACAATGAGATGTTGCAGAGTAAGAGACAAATCTCACAGATTATAATAGTAAAATTATTTAACAAGAGTAACATTTTGCAGCTATTATTTAGCCATGTCCAGCGATGCTGAGCAGGTGAAGCCTATGTCTAATTTTTCACTGAACAGGACTCATCTGTTCTTAACCTTGGATAAGCCTCAACGACTCTGTGTCCCCTGCACATACTCAAATGTTAAAGTGCAGATTTATATTAAATGGCACATCCCCAGGCATGCACCAGTTAATGTGCACCACTGCTTTACCACCCATGGTGTGCCGCATTTACAATCAGATAGGAGAAAGCTGCTTCAAAACCCTGCGCCTGCTTGAAGCTGGCATAGGTCTTGACGCAGCATTGTAGAGATGGGGCACCCCTGAGCCTTGCTGGAGCTGCATCGCACTTACGATACAACTCCAGCAATGCGCCACCTTTACGGCACAGATGCGTCACGCATCTGTGCCGTTTTTGCCCCATGCTGCGCCGCATTGTAAATGCAGCACAACATGGGTGGCGGAACAGTGGCGCAGGATGACTGTCACATCCCTGGTGATGCGCCACTCATCATAAATCTATCCCTAAGCTTCTTATCTTGTTACAGATGAACTGCCATATGTATCATCAAAATATTTTACATATTATAAATAGCGAATTTTAAGGAATAAATAGCGATTCTTTACTATTCCTAATTTGCAATGAGCAAATTGCTAATTGCAAATTACCCATTCATTTCCATAGGCTAGGAGGCTCATAGGAATTAATGTTGCAATTTGTGATTAGCAATTAGCTCATCACAAAATAGGATTTTTTTCAAGCGTGCAGGGGTATCTCAAGAACACCCTGCTGCACCCCTGAAAAAGAAATTTGGGAGCACATGGCACACCTACATGCCCTAATGGCATGTATGGGCGTCATATGGGACTTTTTTTTTTTTTTTTTTTAAATGCTTTTTGAAAAGAATTCGCAAATTACCACAAACTAGAAGTTGGTGGTAGTTTCCAAATCCTTAATATCATTTTTTACATATTTTTTTTTTGATACATTGCATTTAAGGAATCACAAATTTTGAATTATTGAAATTTTAAGTAATTTCCACATGTGCAGTGTTTTCAAAATATAATTTGAAAATCGTTTTTGGGGAAAAGTAATGGTTTGCAAATTTATGACAAGGACATAATGGTGTATGCTTCTCTATAAGGCATTTCAGTATCTCTAATGTCATTTTTCCCATATTACATTATAAGACCTTTCCCCATGAAGCACATTCCTTGTAAATATGCTCCCACCTGTGCATTGCAAATTTAGATTTTGACTGTTTCAGACACATAGCCATGTTGAAAGTGACCCAAAAAAATTGCAAACGTTTTAAAAAAACACATTCATGTGTCTTAATGACATTTTAAGTCATTTCCCCATGGACAATGTTTTCTAAGTGGCACAAAAGAGGTATACACCTATCATAAATCTGTCCCTAGCATTATAAATGATTAAATCAGGATGACAATAAGATGTGGCCTATCCAGAGGTTTGTTTAAGGTGAGGCCTACTCAGGATTGCAGATTAAAGTTACGCTTGATGAAGAATACAGAGGAGATAATTTATTGTAAAGGCCTACCAATGAAGTAAGTGATTTCTACTTCATTGCACCAGTCATCATAAATGTATCCATAAGCTTCTTATCTTGTTAGACATCAACCGCCATATGTATCATATAACTATTTTGCATTTCCAAAAAAGCGAATTTTAAGGAATAAATAGCGATTCTTTACCATTCCAAATTTGTTTGAGAAAATTGCTAATTGCAAATTACCCATTCATTTCCATGGGCTAGGAGGCTCATATAAATGAAGGTGCAATTTGCGATTAACAATTTGCTCATCACAAATTAGGAATTTATTCCAAAGGTGCAGGGGTGTCTCAAGAACACCCTGCTGCAACCCTGAAAAAGAAATTTGGGGGCATATGGCGAACATAAATTTTAACAACATTTCTTTACCTCAAAAACGATTTTCAAATCATAACTTCAAAACACTACACATGGGAAAATTACTTAAATTGTCCTTAAGACACATAAAAGCGTTTTTTGATTGGCTTTCCTGCATGGTAGGGTCACTTTTAACATGGCTATGTAACATAAACATTCAAAATCTAAATTTTCCATGTACAGGTGGGAGCATATTTACAAGCAATTTGCGCCACAAAGAAAGGTCTGACATTAAAATGGGAAAAATAACATCAGGGACAGTCAATTGCCTTATAAAGAACCATACACCATTATGTCCTTCTCATGAATTTAAAAACAATTCCTTTTTCCCAAAAACGATTTTCAAATCATAATTTCAAAACACTGCACATGAGAAAATGACTTAAAATGTCATTGAAACACATGAAAGCGTTTTTTGATTGGCTTTCCTGCATGGTTGGTTCACTTTTATCATGGCTATGTAACACAAACATTGATAATTAAAATTTTCATGCACATGTAAGAGCATATTTACAAGCAATTTGCGCCACAGAGAAAGGTCTTACACTAAAATGAGAAAAATAACATCAGGAACAGTCAATTGCCTTATAAAGAACCATACACCATTATGTCCTTGTCATGATTTTATAAACAATTCCTTTTCCCCAAAAACGATTTTAAAATCATAATTTCTAAACACTGCACATGGGAAAATGACTTAAAATGTCATTAAAACACATGAAAGCGTTTTTTGATTGCCTTCCCAGCATGGTTTGGTCACTTTTAACATGGCTATTTAACACAAACATTCAAAATCTAAATTTTCCATGCACATGTGAGAGCATATTTACAAGCAATTTGCGCCACAGAGAAAGGTCTTACACTAAAATGAGAAAAATAACATCAAGGACAGTCAATTGCCTTATAAAGAACCATACACCATTATATCCTTGTCATGAATTTAAAAACAATTCCTTTTCCACAAAAACGATTTTCAAATCATAATTTCTAAACACTGCACATCAGAAAATGACTTAAAATGTCATTAAAACACATGAAATCATTTTTTGATTGGCTTTCCAGCATGGTTGCGTCACTTTTAACATGGCTATGTAACACAAACATTCAAAATCAAAATTTTCCATGCACATGTGAGAGCATATTTACAAGCAATTTGCGCCACATAAATCATAATTTTCTCCTTAAAGCACACTATTCTCCATCTAAAGTAAAGAAATATTTTCTCACCTTAGCAAATACTTTGAGTTTGAAAACAGTCTAAGAAACACACCAATTTGTCTTCAGCAGAGCAAAAGGTATGCACTCCAGAGTCTGCAGCTATCAAAAGCACAGAAATGGTGTAATTCTTCACACATATTTCTCATGTCACCCAATCAAAACTCTTCCCTCACTTTTTTTCAAATGAAAACCCTTCCCCCTCTGCCCTTTCTGCCTATTTTCCATAGCAACCACCTCTTAGAGAAACTCTGGTGTTTGCAAATTCACACAACAATGTTGCAATTGAACTCTGAACTCTCAGTGCACCTGCATATCCAGTGCTTTCTTTCATTTAATGATTTTTTATTGACCACTCAAAATACATCTTTCAAACAACACATCTGTACACCCTAACTTTCTGTTTTCATCAATCAAAATCCACCAATCACTGTTACTACTTCATGAACACAGAAACTCCACAGTTTTTTTCATTTCAAACTCTCATTTTTTCAACTGCCATTTCATTGCCACACTTCATCTGACTGCAGGAGAACCTTCTCTCACCATGTTTTCTGTCTGGATTGTTGGTCATAGTTATATTCACTGGGCTCAAAGGTACGTTGAAAGCAGGAATTTACCTAACCTCAATTTACAAGATGTGGAAATTAAGTGGTTTGGCCACAGAGGATTAAAATGTCACCAATTGATACCATTGGTGAAAACCTTTATGCATTTGCCAAAACCTGACCTGTTAATTGTGCACTGTGGAGGTAATGACTTGGGCACTTTGACTGGTGTAGGTCTGGAAATGCTTTTAAAGGACACCTTTGAGCAATTAATGGCACTTTTTCCTCAGACTGCCTTGGTATATTCAAATATATGCCAAAGACAGAAATGGAGGTGGTCAAACCAATTTTGTCCACAAATTGAGAAGTCGAGGAAGCATGTAAACAAATCTGTTTCAGCTTACATGAGAGACCATGGAATGGGCTCCCTGTACAACAATAACTTGCGTTACTACATGCAAGATATCTACAGAGGAGATGGAGTTCACTTCTCAGATGAGGGCAACAGAGTTTTCACTCTGAATTTAAAAATGTGCATTGGTACCTACTTATAAGTACCAAAATGTACCATAAACCCAAAAGCTCTTCTCAGAGCTACCCTACATCTAATCACTCACAATTATTATTTTACTCTAACTTTTTTCACTAATTTTCAACAAAGTACACTCCCTGGGGCGCTACCCGGTACGCGTACCGGGAGCTAACCTCGCGAAAATTTTAAAAAAAAATGTTTTTTTTTCGCACATATAAACCTCCTCAGCCACCCTCAGAAAACCTAGGGGGTCAAGATAAGTCTACCGTGCCCCCTTCTACCCATTCTGAACATTATTTGCCCTCCATCTTGTATCTTAATTCGACCGAAACACAAAATGGTGGACTCCCGGAACGCTTAAGGTACGCGAACCGGGGCGCTCAACGGTTCGCGTACCGGGTCGCTCCCTGGGAAGCGCACCATTAAAAAAGGTGGGAAAGTAGTTCACAGAAAAGCCACTGGAGACAATTTCACCAAATATAGATTAGCTCATACTACATACCAATCCCTACCATTTTCACAAATTTGATTGGAATTCCATTTAGCCATTTAGCCTGTAGACCTCTCTAAATACCGTGAGGTAAATTACTTCACAAAACACATCTGAAATGTTGGAATTGACAACCAATTAAAATGTTACTTTCATTTTCTACTTTTTTTACCTCACATTTGATTGGTTATGTACCCGAATATATATAAAGGAAGAGAAGGAAACACAGCCATTTTGACTACTACTTCCTGGTGTACATTTCAATAGGATTTTCATTAATAACTTCAACTTCTTTTTAAAGGTAAGTTGTTATTTTTAAAACTGAAGTATATTGTGCACTTTAAGTTAATATGGCAAACTTTTTCTGTTAGTTATATACTATCCCTCTGTAGTACTTATAAATTTAGATACACTTTTTTATATTCCTACTTCCACTCTGATACTATACACTGCCCAAAGATAAATTCTCTGTTAAAAACTGCCTATCTAAAATTAATCCCAACAGTGCCCTACCTCTACTAATATATACTTTTTTTATGCAAATTTCAGGAAAAATGGAAAGTGAACAAAACATTTCATTTGAAATTGTCCTTCCAGAGTCCAACACAGAAATCATTGATCCAAATGAGATTGAATTTATGGATGAAACTTGGGACCAAGAACTACTGCAATGTGTACAAGCAGTAGATAACCTCCTTGCAAATGAGGACATTTTACAACCTCAGAGACTACAATCTATATTCCATGATTATTATGAAATTTCTGACAATGAAATGTTAGAAAGTTTAATAAATTATGAAACACAATAAAAAAAGCTTAAAAAAAAAAAAAAAAAAAATAATCAACAAAACCAACAATCAATTAACATACAGCATTTGAAAAGTCTATCATTCATTTTTCATTGTGGTACGCTCCCCAGAACGCTTCCCGGTTCGCGTACCGGGCGCTAACCACGAAAAAAAACAAAAAAAAAATTTTTTGCTTCGCGGGGCCCCTTTAAAGCCTCCACATCAAACCTAGGGGGTCAGCGAGGATCTACTATTCCCCCTTATGGTCATTTGCCCCTTCGCTTTCGCCTCCTCTTGTCTCTCGATCCTACCGAGAGACAAGATGGCGGCCGCTACGGACTGTTTGGAATGTTGACAGACACCGGAGAGCCAATCAACTTCGCTACGCGAAGTTCCCTTACGCGTCAAGTACGCGTACCGGGGCGCTGCCTGGTCCGCGCTTACAGATATATATCTTTTTTTGAACGTTAATTTCTCAAAATCCACTGCAGCACATATATTGAGACCTACAAAAGGCACATCGGGCTACCAGTCCCTACAATTTTGCCAAGTTTCGTGCAAATCCATTCAGCCGTTCGGGCTAAAAGTGAGGCTAACCGCCCTATGGAAAACTCAATGTTAAAAACACGTTTTGGGACCCCCCTTTTTTCTCGGCCCCCCCTGGACCAACTCCCCCCAAATTTCCAGTGGCTGCTCAGAAACAAAATGTTCCATTTTGCTGAAAATTTCAGCCAATTCCGTCCACAAACGCCAAAGTTATTAGACATAGAATTTTCAAAAAACCCATAGAGAAAAAATCCTAACTATATATACCTACTGGCGACCGCCAGTAGGTAATATATATATATATATATATATATCTATATCCTGTCAGTACTTAAATTTGCCAAGCACACATGCGGGCGTATTTACAAGAGCCTTGCACCACAGAGAAATGACTTAAATTTTCCAAGCACTCATGAGGGCTTATTTACAAGGACCTTGCACCACCTTTAAAGTCACTTTTAACATGGGGAAAATGACGTGAATGTGGCTCATAAGCTTTGTAAATTTCCCTCCATGTTGACTATGAAACTCTTGCAGAACATATTGTGAAACCTTAATGACTTCAAGAAACGTGTTTTTAAACCGACAAACAATAGAATTATTCTCCCATATTCATGGTGTAATTTAAATATTTATTTAAAGAAGCACACACCATATTGACGTTCTTATGAAATGTAAAAAGCATTTATTTAAAAAAAAAAAAACGATTTTGTGGTTATAATTTGAAAACACAACACAGCTCCTATGTACAAGCACACCCTGTCAGTACTTAAATTTGCCAAGCACACATTGGGGCGTATTTATAAGGACCTTGCACCAAGAGGAAATGCCTTAAATTAAAATGGGGAAAATAACGTCAAACTGACTCAAAGGCCTTGTAAATATGCCCCAAGCAGCCTATGAAACTCTAGCAGTACATATCAAGAAACCTAATTGACTTCAAGAAACGTTTTTAAACACATCAAGTAAGCTAATTATTCACCGAGATTCATGGGGAAGTGACTTAAAATGCCCTAACACACATGGAAGCGTATTTTTAAGGCCCCTACACCACTTTTGCGTCCCTTTTTTTTTTTTTTTTTTTTTTTAAAACCTTTATTGACATCAAAAGAAGACAGGTCGAGGCCCACAACCAAGCCGGCCGGCCGCAGTGTACAAAACAATCAGGAGTCACCAGGCAAATATTACATAATCAATCAATACAAAATAGAAGGCCGTACAATCGCAATAGGGGAGAAGAGATACAGAAACTAAAGGGCTAAAACACAGGAGTAAATAAGGCTTAATTTTATAATATGGGGAGAGGACGTATGACAGGCTCACTTGCAATACGGAGGCATCCGACATCCCGTAAGCAACCTCAACATTAAGAAGGGGGCATGGGGCAAAATATCAGGGGGACAACACAATGCAGTCAAGAAATCAGGATACGTGAGACACAGTCAGCCCCTGAGCATTATCCTCGTAACACGCCCGCCACCCGAGACACTACCAAGCCAGAACAGAGGGATCGGAAAGACAATGCAGCAAAACCCGCCCGTCATAGTACCCTCTGGGACACAGAAAGGAAAAAAGGGGGAGGGGACTAAGTAGTGAGGGGGGAAGAGGAAGGGAAAGGAAAATGGAGGTAAGAAAAACAAAACAATAAAAAGGGAATAAGGAAATATGAAAAAAGAAAGGTAGAAGACACACCGACACAGGCCCCCCGTGACGGGAAGACAGGAGACAAAAGGATTAGCGGCCCAAGTGGGGGCATGGCGATCGGGAAGAAAGACAGCCGAAATATAGCAGGAGGAGTAACGACGCCATACCCCCACCCGAAACACACCATAGGAGGTCGGGACAGACGCGGCCTCACGAAAAAGAGATACAAAAGGGCCATAGAACCAGAAGACAAACAAAAAATAGAACCCAACCCACCCGTCCCACCCTGCACCCCTGTAGAAGGCTATGGCCTACCCTTCAAACAGCGTGCCTGTCGCCCTAAACCAGAATCCGAAATATAGCGAGAAGAAAGAAAGAAAAACGAGACAAAAAGGCAACAAAAGCGGAGAAAAGAAGACAGGAGGGAGGAGCAGAATAACTATAATCCAAACGGTCGGCCGCAGCCCCCCGCCCAACCCGACAAGCACAATCAAAAACAGACCAGGACGACACCCCATCACGCGCCACAAAATATTAGGAGAAGGGGACCTCCCACCCTCCTACGATCAGAAACAATTGTGCAACGAAATCGTATACCGGGAATCAAGCAGAAGTCGTACATTTCACCCCCAACACTTTCGAGCTACAAACCCCACCCACCACATGGCAATGTATAACCACATACTAAATACGTAATCAGCATATAATCGAGTGGAATGGTGACTAGCATAGCTACGTGGGGGGTAGATAGATCCACAAGTGAGCAGTAGTCCAAACTGAAAGTATCGATGCATCAACAATCGAAGCACGAGCCATGAAAAACAGGAGTTCAGTTGCGCCACTGGAGCGGGCGAGGTGGTCCCAATTATAGACACAGGCAAAGTCATCGAAGCAGGCACAGGAGGAAGTCCACCCATAGTTTCAGGCAACAATGTCGAACAGGGTCGCAGTACGGCATACGAGTCCCCGGGGCCCGAACCTTGAAAAGCAGGGCGCCCCAAAGTCACCAGCACACTACACGATCCTCGATCAGTGGTAGAGACACTCAGGTCAATCGAGGGGGGTGAGGCAATGAAGTCATCGAAACGAGAGGGCGACAAGAAGAAACGGCCGCCCAAAATGGCGGCAGATCGTGGCGGACCCATCGAGACGCCCAGGGCCAGGGAAGCGTGCAGGGATCTCAGGGCTTCCAGGATATCTCTGACTGTCGGCTCACGCCCACCAGATCCGATCCCCACACAATTAGGCAACTCGGGCCCGCCGCCACAGGGTGACTCTCGTTCCGGAGGGCCGGCCGCCATTTCGTGAATCAGCCCAATCGCCGCCCACTAGGACCCCCGGAAATAACAGTTCTCAAATGTAGGACTTTACAAGCGCCGGGGGTCCCAGCAAGGGCGGCCTCGATGCCAAAAGGATGTCCGCCCAAAACGGGTCTCCGCCAGCACCAGCACCGGTGCCCCAAACAAGCGGAGTCCGGGCCCCGAGGACCAGGGCCGCCGAACAAAGCAGCGGCGGGGGGAGACCCCTTCTCAGAATCAGGTCCCGGGGCTTCTCACCCACGTCGGCCGCGCGGCCACCAGGGCAGGCCCGGGTCAGGATCGCCGGGAGCTTCGCACATCGGCTCCCAACACTGGTTCTCGCTCTCGGCCGGGGCCGAGAGCCGTCGGATCCCACCGGCCAGGTCCCGGTCCAAGTCTCGCAGAGGCCCCGATCCTTCGGAGGCCACAACTCCGGAGCCACTGCACGCCGAGACCCCGGGGTCAGATGGTAAGTACAAACAAGCCGTTATGTTTCCAATTCCCCAAAAATGTGCCGTCCCGGGACAGGATAAAAGACAGGATAGGCAATCAGGATGGAGGGCTGCGGGAGCCGAGCTAAAGGGCGACCATTACGGCCGCGAGCTAGGCTCCTCCTTTTGCGTCACTTTTAACATGGCTATGTAACTCAAGGAAACCAAATCTATTTGTAAAACACTTGACACAAAGCAACATTTTAAATACACAACTTTCTTCATAATTTTCTCCTTAAAGCATACTATTCTCTATTTAAATTAAATGAATCTTTTCTCACCTTAGCAAATACTTTTTGAGTTTCAAAACAGTCTCAGACACACACCAAATATTCTTTAGCAGAGCAAAGGGTATGAACTCCAGAGGCTGCAACCAACAATGGCACATAAATGCTGTAATTCATCACACATGTCTCTCATGTCACCCAATCAAAACTCTTCCCTCACTTTTTTCAAATCAACACCCTTCCCCCTTCTGCCCTTTCTGCCTTTTTTCCATAGCAACCACCTCCTGAAAGACCTCTCATGTTTGCAAGGTCACACAATAATGTTTAAATTGAACTCTGAACTCTCAGTACACCTGCGTATCCAGTGCAATCTTTCATAAAATGATTTTTTCTTGACCATTCAAATTACATCTTTCAAAGAATTCATCCATGCACCCTAACTTTCTGTTTTCAGCAATCAAAATCCACCAAACACTGCTACTGATTCATTAGCACAGAAACTCCACAGTTTTTTTCATTACATACTCCTACTGTTTCAACTGCCATTTCATTACCACACTTCATTTGACTGCAGCAGAACCTTCTCTCACCATGTTGTCTGTCTGGATTGTTGGACATAGTTACATCTACTGGGCTCAAAGGTATGCTGATAACAGAAATTTACACAACCTCAATTTACAAAATGTGGAAATCAACTGGATTGGCCACAGAGGATTAAGATGTCACCAATTGATACCATTGGTGAAAACCTTTTGGCATTTGCCAAAACCTGACCTGTTAATTGTGCACTGTGGAGGAAATGACTTGGGCACTTTGACTGGGCTAGGTCTGGAAATGCTTTTAAAGGACACCTTTGAGCAATTGATGGCACTTTTTCCTCAAACTGCCTTGGTATATTCAAATATATGCCAAAGACAGAAATGGAGGTGGTCAAACGAATTTTGTCCACAAATTGAGAAATCGAGGAAGCATGTAAATAAGTCTGTTTCAGCTTACATGAGAGACCATGGAATGGGCTCCATCTACAACAATAACTTGCGTTACTACATGCAAGATATCTACAGAGAAGATGGAGTTCACTTCTCAGATGAGGGGAACAGAGTTTTCGTCCTGAATTTAAGACTATGTATTGCTACCTACTTATAAGTACCTAAATCTACCACAGACCCAAAAGCTCTTCTCAGAGCTACCCTAACTATGATCACTATAAACAAATTTTAAATGTAACTTTTTTTTTACTAATTTTCACGATTTACGCTTTCCGGAGGGCTACCCGGTACGTGCACCGGGCGCTAATCGCGCGAAAATTTGAAAAAAAATGTGTTTTTTTTCGCACATATGTGCCTCCTCAGTCACCCTCAAAAAACCTAGGGGGTCAGGATACGTCTACCGTGCCCCCTTCTACCCATTCTGAACATTATTTGCCCTCCATCTTGTATCTCAATTCTACCGAAACACAAAATGGAGGACTCCCGTAACGCTGCCGGTTCGCGTACCGGGGCACGCACCGGGAAGCGCTCGCTTAAAAAAGGTGGGAAAGTAATTTACAGAAAAACCACTGGAGACACTTTCACCAAATATAGATTAGCTCATACTACATATCAATCCCTACCATTTTCACAAATTTAGTTGGAATTCCATCTAGCCATTTAGCCTGTAGACCTCTCTAAATACCCTGAGGTAAATTACTTCACAAAACACATCTGAAGTGTTAGAATTGACAACCAATGAAAATGTTACTTTCATTTTCTACTTTTTTTACCTGACATTTGATTGGTTATGTACCTGAATATATATAAAGAAAGAGAGAGAAACACAGCCATTTTGACTACTACTTCCAGAAGTACATTGCAAGAGCATTTTCACTGACAACTTAAACTTGTTTTTAAAAGGTAAGATGTTATTTTGAAAACTGAAGTATATTGTGCACTTTAAGTTAATATGGAAAACTTTTTCTGATAGTTATATACTATCCCTCTGTAATAGTTATAGATTTAGATAGACTTCTCTGTTATAGTTATGGATGGATTTAGGCTTGTCTTGTATAATTATGAATTCACTTAGGTTTCATCACATACACTTTTTTATATTTCTACTTCCAGTCTGATACCATACACTGCCCAAAGATAAATTCACTGTTAAAAACTACCTATCTAAAATTAATTCTAACAGTGCCCTATCTCTACTGATATATACATTTTTTTATGCAAATTTCAGGCAAACTGGAAGGAGAACAAAAAGTGTCATTTGAAATTGTCCTTGCAGAGACCAATCAAGAAAACATTGAACCAAATGACATTGAATTCATGGATGAATCACGGGACCATGAACTACTACAATGTGTACAATCTGTAGATTTCCTCCTTCAAAATGAGGACATTTCAGACACTCAAATGTTGCAAGTTATGTTCACTCAAAATAAGGACATTTCGGACACTCAAATGTTGGAAGTTATGTTCACTGAAAATGACGACATTTCGGACAGTCAAATGTTAGACGTTCTATTAAATTTTGAAAAACAATCACAAAAATAAATTTATATTTAATAATAAAAAATTGTTCGAGACTTTAATCATTTTTATATGTAATTCATAAACTAGTACCAAATTGAATATAATGTAAAGTCAGACTTATAGTATACTGTGCAACTTTTTTATGTTACATAGTAATTTTGCTCATAGTTACTTCCTTTCTCCAACTATATTATCTCCAATGTGTATTTAACATCTCTTCATCATCTCCTGCCTCCATATTGTTTCTGCTTTCCTGACACACTATGGTATGAATTCCATATTCCACAATAACTTCTGAAACAACATGCAAGATATCTACAAAGGAGACGGTGTATATTAATTTTTTGACTCTGCATTGGTACCTACATATTGCTACTTAAATTTAAAAAAACAAAAAAAACAACAAAACGAACAATCAATAAACATACAATATTTGAAAAGTCTATAATTCTTTTTTCCTCATAGTACGCTCCCAGGCCGCTTCCCGGTGCGCGTACCGGGCGCTCCCCACGCCAAAAAAACAGATTTTTTTTTTTTTCCCTGCCGAGCCCTTTTAAAGCCTCCACATCAAACCTAGGGGGTCAGGGAGGATCTACTATGCCCCCTTATGGTCATTTCCCCCTTTGTTTTGGCCTCCTCTTGTCTCTCGATCCTACCGAGAGACAAGATGGCGGCCGCTCCGGACTGTTTAGAATGTTGACAGACACCGGAGAGCCAATCAGCTTCGCTTCGCGAAGTTCCGTTACGCGTCAGGTACGCGAACCTGGGCGCTAACCAGAGCGCTGTTACAGATATATATATTTTTTTGAACGTTAATTCATCAAAATCCACTGGAGCACATATATTGAGACCTAGCAAAGGCACATCGGGCAAACAATATCTACAATTTTGCCAAGTTTCGTGGAAATCCATTCAGCCGTTCGAGCTAAAAGTGAGTCCAACCGCCCTATGGAAAATTGCATGGGAAAAACGCGTTTTGGGACCCCCATTTATTCTCGGCCCCACATTGACGAAACCCCCCCAAATTTTCAGGGGCTGCTCAGAAACAAAATGTTCCATTTTCCTGAAAATTTCTGCCAATTCCGTCCTCAAACGCCAAAGTTATTCGACATAGAATTTTCAAAAATCCCATAGGAAAAAAATCCTAACTATATATACCTACTGGCGACCGCCAGTAGGTAATATATATTACCTACTGGCGGTCGCCAGTAGGTATATATAGTTAGGATTTTTTCTCTATGGGATTTTTGAAAATTCTATGTCTAATAACTTTGGCGTTTGTGGACGGAATTGGCTGAAATTTTCAGGAAAATGGCACATTTTGTTTCTGAGCAGCCCCTGAAAATTTTGAGGGGGTTCGTCAAGGGGGGGCCGAGAAAAAAGGGGGGTCCCAAAACGCGTTTTTCCCATGTTAATTTCCATAGGGCGGTTGGCCTCACTTTTAGCCCGAACGGCTGAATGGATTTGCACGAAACTTGGCAAAATTGTAGGGACTGGTAGCCCGATGTGCCTTTTGTAGGTCTCAATATATGTGCTCCAGTGGATTTTGAGAAATTAACGTTTAAAAAAAGATATATATCTGTAACAGCGGACCGGGCAGCGTCCCAGGACGCGTACTTTTCGCGCAACGGAGCTTTGTGAAGCGAAGCTGATTGGTTCTCCGGCGTCTGTCAACATTCCAAACAGTCCGTAGCGGCCGCCATCTTGTCTCTCGGTAGGATCGAGAGACAAGAGGAGGCCAAAGCGAAGGGGCAAATGACCATAAGGGGGAATAGTAGATCCTCGCTGACCCCCTACGTTTGATGTGGAGGTTTTAAAAGGGCCCCGCGGGGCAACAAAAAAAAAAAATAATAATAATCGAACGGCTGAATGGATTTGCACGAAACTTGGCAAAATTGTAGGGACTGGTAGCCCGATGTGCCTTTGCTAGGTCTCAATATATGTGCTCCAGTGGATTTTGAGAAATTAACGTTCAAAAAAAGATATATATCTGTAACAGCGCTCCGCTTCGTGTACTTTTGCGTTACGGAGGTTTGCGAAGCTGATTGGTTTTTCGGCGTCTGTAAACATTCCAAACAGTCCGCAGCGGCCGCCATCTTGTCTCTCGGTAGGATCGAGAGACAAGAGGAGGCCAAAGCGAAGGGGCAAATGACCATAAGGGGGCATAGTAGATCGTCCCTGACCCCCTAGGTTTGATGTGGAGGCTTTGAAAGGGTCTCGCAGGGCAAAAAAAAATATACAGTTTTTTTAGTTTTTTTGCGTGGAGTGCGCCCGGTTCGCGAACCGGGAAGCGTTCTGGGGAGCGTACTTTCTTGAAAATTAGTGAAAAAAGTTAGAGTAAAATAATAATTGTGAGTGATCAGATGTAGGGTAGCTCTGAGAAGAGCTTTTGGGTTTATGGTACATTTAGGTACTTATAAGTAGGTACCAATGCACAGTCTTAAATTCAGAGTGAAAACTCTGTTGCCCTCATCTGAGAAGTGAACTCCATCTCCTCTGTAGATATCTTGCATGTAGTAACGCAAGTTATTGTTGTACAGGGAGCCCATTCCATGGTCTCTCATGTAAGCTGAAACAGATTTGTTTACATGCTTCCTCGATTTCTCAATTTGTGGACAAAATTGGTTCGACCACCTCCATTTCTGTCTTTGGCATATATTTGAATATACCAAGGCCATCTGAGGAAAAAGTGCCATCAATTGCTCAAAGGTGTCCTTTAAAAGCATTTCCAGACCTACCCCAGTCAAAGTGCCCAAATCATCACCTCCACAGTGCACAATTAACAGGTCAGGTTTTGGCAAATGCATAAAGGTTTTCACCAATGGTATCAATTGGTGACATTTTAATCCTCTGTGGCCAAACCACTTAATTTCCACATCTTGTAAATTGAGGTTAGGTAAATTCCTGTTTTCAGCGTACCTCTGAGCCCAATATATGTAACTATGTCCAACAATCCAGACAGAAAACATGGTGAGAGAAGGTTCTGCTGCAGTCAGATGAAGTGTGGCAATGAAATGGCAGTTGAAAAAATGAGAGTGTAAAATGAAAAAAACTGAGGAGTTTCTGTGTTAATGAAGCAGTAAGAGTGATTGGTGGATTTTGATTGCTGAAAACAGAAAGTTAGTGTGCATGGATGAGTTCGTTGAAAGATGTATTTTGAGTGGCGAAGAAAAAATCATTAAATGAAAGAATGCTCTGGATATGCAGGTGCACTGAGAGTTCAGAGTTCAATTGCAACATTGTTGTGTGAGAGGTCTTGCAAGAGGTGGTTGCTATGCAGAAAAAGCAGAGAGGGGGCAGAGGGGGGAAGGGTTTTGCTTTGAAAAAAAGTGAGGGAAGAGTTTTGATTGGGTGACATGAGAGATATGTGTGAGGAATTACAGCATTTCTGTGCTTTTGATAGCTGCAGACTCTGGAGTGCATACCTTTTGCTCTGCTGAAGACAAATTGGTGTGTTTCTGAGACTGTTTTGAAACTCAAAGTATTTGCTAAGGTGAGAAAAGATTTCTTTAATTTATATAGAAAATAGTGTGCTTTAAGGAGAAAATTATGAAGAAAGTTGTGTTTTTCAAATGTTGCTTTGTCTCAAGTGTTTCACAAATAGATTTTGTTTCTTTGAGAAATTGTAATTGGAGAAAATGTGAAGTATTAGTACTGACAGGGCTTTTATGTGCATAGGAGCTGTGGAGTGTTTTCAAATTATGACTTGTAAATCGTTTTTGAGAAAAAGCAATGGTTTTAATATTGATGAGAAGGACATAATGGTGTCTGCTTCTTTATAAGGTAATTGAGAGTCTCTGATGTTATGTTTCCCATTTCAATGTAAGAAGTTTGTCTGTGGAGCAAATTGCTTGTAAATATGCTCCCACCTGTGCATGGCAAATTTAGATTTTGATTGTTTCCGTTACATAGGCATGTTAAAGGTGACTGAAACATGCTGCAAAGGCAATCAAAAAATGCTTTTATGTGTCTTAAGGACATTTTAAGTCATTTCCCCATGTGCAGTGTTTTCAAATTATGAGTTAAAAATCGTTTTTGAGGTAAAGGAATGTTTTCAAAATTTATGTGCGCCATATGACCCCAAATTTCTTTTTCAGGGGTGCAGCAGGGTGTTCTTGAGACACCCCTGCACCGTCGGAAAAATTCGTAATTTGCGATGAGGTAATTGCTAATCGCAAATTGCACCTTCATTCCTATGGGCCTCCTGCTGCATGGAAATGAATGGGTAATTTGTAATTAGCAAATAGGTCATCGCAAACTAGGAATGGTAAAGAATCGCTATTTATTCCTTAAAGTTCGCTATTTAGGAAATGCAAAAAACTTTGATGATACATATGGCGGTTTATCTCTAACAAGATAAGAAGCATAGGGATAGATTTATGATGACTGGCGCATCACCAGGGATGTGTTAGTCATTCTGTGCCGCTGTTCCGTCACCTATGGTGTGCTGCATTTACAATGCGGCGCATCATGGGGCAAAAACAGCACAGATGCGTGACGTATTTGTGCCGTAAAGTTGGCGCATTGCTGGAGTTGTATCGCAAGTGTGATGAAGCTCCAGTAAGGTTGAGGGGTGCCCCTGTCGCAGGGTTTCTGTTCTGACACAGAACTGTGGACAGAGGATTGGAACCTCGGCGAATTAGGGTGTCCCAAAACTCACCTTAGTAATCAAAACCCCTTAGCAAGCTAGGTACAGTGTCACATTGGATATAACAAACTCTCAATGTTTAGACAATCCAGAATATGAACTTATAGTACCTCAGGATACGTGGAACTCATGAACAGTCGGTCGTTATATATTTCTTAGAAACGAGAACATGGAGTTAAGAAGAACACATGTGTATTTGAAATGTTTATTTACTAATGCCGTCTTCTCAGGCGTAGTATCTTAGATTATACAAGTACACATATTATCAGTAGCAAAATTACCAGCATAGTCAATAGTACATAAAAAGCGAATGGTGACAGTATGTTAACATGCTGTAAATGAATAAGAGTTAGCAACACTTATAAGCAGCCGCGGGCCGTGGAGGGAGTTACGGTGGGGCAGGGAGGCGGGGAGGGGGAGGGGCAGGGTGGAGAGGGCTCCACCCTGCCCCTCCCCCTCCCCGCATCCCTGCCCCACCGTAACTCCCTCCACGGCCCGCGGCTGCTTATATCTCACCCTCCCTAATACACATAATATATTATTTGCTAAGAAGGTCTCTTTGTGTTGGTTTAGGGCGTGCCGATACTTTAGTGTCTTAGATTTGAAGGAATCACATCAGCATAGAAAAGATAATCCATATGCCGTGCTTAATATCGCCAACGGCATTGTGCCATAATATTCTAGCATGCGATTGCGGAACAGTGTCAGCAGCTGCAGGGCGGGAGCTTGCACAGGAGGGACATCCATATTTAAAAATGTAAAAAAGCACAAGAGCGTCCGCTGGTAATGCAAGTAAAAATGGGAATCCACGAAGCAGAGTGGAAAAAATAGAATGTAAGAAAGCAGGGATGACTCCAAAGATTTTCTCAAATGAAGTCACGAGACCACTGGTAACAACTTTAAAAAAGTGCGCCAGGCCCTTTGTGGAGGACGCGTTAGAGATAGTCCGAACCATCTTGCTGAAATGGAAAGGCGAATCTGTATTTAAAAGGGTCTGCACCTCTGTACGGGTGTTCGCTGTGTGAAGCACGAAAGTTTCACGGGCCGAACTCAAGGCCACCTCTCTCTGAGACAAAATAGCTCTTATTCTTGCCATGCCGTTGAAATGTGCTCCCAAGGTTGGTATTTGTGGCCAGATTGAAAACTCCCTATGTTCATGTGTGGGAGGAAATAGAACATTTCTGCAGCAAATAACCCGTTCATTTACTGTTACGATAAAATGAATACTTTTAATTAACCCAGAACAATCTTCATTATTGAGCATCAAATAACTACCATTTTCCAAGAACTTGAACGTGGGGATGATAGCAGGAACTGGTGTGCCTTGCAACACGCAAGCCATATTTGGTCGGTGTTTGTTGCATGAACCGTGTAACTGTATGTGCCTACACATTAGTGAAGGATCTGGCATCTCAGTGCATTCCTCTCCATTCAGATAAAGTTCTTGATCATCTTTGAAAATCTGTATGTGTATGGAAGCGACCAGACTTCATGAAGAAAACCACTACCTAAAGGTTAATAACGACCTATTGGTATATATTTCATACAATTTGAAAACTTATATAAAGCAAAAGGCAGCGTTATTAAACCGTGGATAAGGCACGTTGCCAAAGCAGTCAACCTTTTGGATTTATACTGGAAATGTTAAAGGAAGAATTACGGAGTAGGGCCTGTAAATCTTTAATAGACAACGAGTAAAATTACTCCAACCATCATATTCCTCTAACTCCGGGATAGTAGGGGTGTTTAATTTTTTAGAAGTAGCCAATCCAAAGCATTTGGTCTGGGAAATTGTTTCATTCACAACCGTGGATAAGGCACGTTGCCAAAGCAGTCAACCTTTTGGATTTATACTGGAAATGTTAAAGGAAGAATTACGGAGTAGGGCCTGTAAATCTTTAATAGACAACGAGTAAAATTACTCCAACCATCATATTCCTCTAACTCCGGGATAGTAGGGGTGTTTAATTTTTTAGAAGTAGCCAATCCAAAGCATTTGGTCTGGGAAATTGTTTCATTCACAAACAACATATGTTTTGGGATGAGACATGCACGGTGGAAAGCCTCAGTGCCTTGTACCTGCCAGGTTCGTGAACCCCAAACTGATGTAGATCCTGGATATTTTTACTCTGTATTACGTTAGCATGGTCTCATTACTGGTTTAAACGCCATTTTTCCTTTTTTGTAACTTCTGCACACGACACTTAGTTGTTGCTTTAGCTTTCAGCCTACCTGCGTCAAGATCTATGCCTGCTTCAAGCAGGCGCAGGGTTTTGATGTAGCTTTGTCCTATCTGATTGTAAATGCGGCACACCGTGGGTGGCAGAGCAGCGGTGCACGTTAACTGGTGCATCCCTGGGGATGTGCTAGTTAATATAAATCTGCCCCTTTACATTTAATTATGTGCAGGGGACACAGAGTAGGTGAGGTTTATCCAAGGTTAAGAAGAGATGAGTCCTGTTCAGTGAAAAATTGGAGATAGGCTTCAGTATATTATATACTTAAGTAGTGTGTTAAGTTTTTGATGACTGTTATTAATTTACTGTTGGGTAATAGTGGTTAATAACATTTTTTATTATATTTTACCACAGATTCAACTGCAGATTATTTCAAGATTTTAGGATGCCTAGCAAAGAAAGAGTAAGAAAGGCTGCAAAACGTCAAAGACAGCAGGACCATGGAATAATGCAGCAGTCCTCTAACAAAAAGATTTGTCAAGTCACCAAGAAAGCACCGGGTAAGAGTCGAAAAACAGTCATAAGAAATATGTGTAGTAAAAAAAATATTACTACAGAAAATGTTTCAGTCCAGAAAAGGAGAAAGAATTCAAATGGTAAGGAAAGGCCAATGAGAAATGTTACTGCTAGAGTAAGAGATAACTCTATGCATGAATGTAGAAGGAAACAACAGTTTAGGGATATTCGTAAACGAATGTTCCGCAACAGGATAATTGGGAATTTGTTAAAAAATATTAAGAAAGGTCAGCAGAAAGTGGTTTTTTATAAGTGAAAAAAAAATAGTTGAGAAAGTTATTGATCAGGCATTTGAAATTAAACGTAAGTTATTTATTTTGACAATCAATAGAATTAGGAAGCTAAACAAGGTAATTTATGATTTCAAAAGAAATAGTAGATGGAAGAGAATAGTTAATCGTAGTAATTTTTGTGAAGTTCTTTCTGGAGAATGGATGCATAGTTCAAGCTCTGAGGCATTTTTTAATGAGGAGAGTTATTTCCAGGATAATGATTTGGTGCATGCAGTTGACACCAGTGGTCGAGCTTATGAAGTGAAAGATGGTTGTCCAGTTGAAAAAGAAAAACTTGTGACAACAGAGATAGAAGAGGTGTTAGGTAATGAGGTTTTAGGAAGACGTCCTAAGGGTCCTGTGTACACCTGGAAGTGTAGTAGTATTTGCAGTGTGCGACAGGATTCCATCAATTTGCTTTGTAATTTTGTACGGTCATTTAATAAGAAAAGTTTGAAGCAGAAAATGAAGTTGTTGCAAGAATTAGATCCTTGCAGAGTGAGAGAAGTGACAGGTTTGCATGGTCATTCACTGGCTTGTCTTTCCAGGAGAGTATGCCAGAGTGTTTTTCATCATTTCAGGATGCTAGCAGTGCATCATAATAAAGTGAGGAAATTAGTTAGAATGTTGTATTATGCTAAGAGTCCAGCAATTATGCTTAAACAATTATGCGCTGCTCTTTTGCATGGTTCTGAAATAGATGTGAAGAATATATGTGAAGAAATTGAGTTTTGTTACTTTGGAAGTAAAGAGGAGAATGTTGAAATTGACCAAGAAGAAGAGAGTAATGTGGAAGATAGTGTACAGGTTTCCAGTACAGATAATTTCCAGAGGGAAATTGCGACGTTTGAGGTGAAATCAAGTGAGAGGCCAAATTTCACTTGTGTGTGTTGTCGACGCACTTATTATAAGAATCAGACTAAGTTAGTGGATTTATATGGAAAAAGTGAAAGGGAAAATAATAGTGAATGGAAGGATTTTACAACATACTTGATGGTAGAAAATTGTTTTGATTTGGGATTGGATCAACGTGTGTGTACTTATTGTTGTAACAAATTAAATCAAAACCAGATGCCTGCTAGAGCAGTTCATAATAATCTGGAATTGGTTGAGATTCCTTCTGAATTGAAGGATTTAAATACTTATGAATCTATTTTGATTCAAAGTATCCATCCCTTTCAGGCTATTGTAAGAATGGAGCCAAAGACAGGGAAATTGCCTCCATCAGATTTACAGAGAGGATTAAAGGGAAGAGTTGTTTATTTGCCTCTAGATTTGAAGAAAAACATTAACACAATTGGAGTAGAAAAAGTGGAAGAGGAACCTCTTGTTATCTTAGTTAATGGGGTTCCGACAAAGAATAAGAAAATATGGCAAGATTTAGTAGATGTTAGGAAAGTCAAAAGGGCAACATTGTATTTGAAAAAATATAATAAATGCTATAAAAATGTATATGTTGCAGAAGAGGAAGTAAGTGAGGAAGAGGATAGCGATTTGTGTGCTGGTCAAATTGAGAAAGTAGAACCCTGTACTAGTGAAGAAATATATGAACATTATAGTGTTCATCCTTTGCATTCCAAGGAAGTCATGGGGAATGCTATTGAGTTGTTTCAAATGAAACAAGCGAAAGGGAGTCCCATTAGTGTTTGGGAGGAAAGTTTGGAAGCTCGGTGTTTCCCACAGCTTTTTCCAACAGGTCAGGGAGGAAGATATGATGAGCGACCTCATCAAATTCCTGCTTCTGAATACCGGACTTTGCGATTGTATGCAGGAGATCCTAGGTTTCGACAATGCATTCCTTATTTGTTTCATCTCCTGTTTGAAAGCGATCTGTCTGGACTGTCATATGCAGTGAACCACATCTTGAAAAGTGGTATACACATGCAAAACATCTCGGCAAGTGACTTTATGGATAAAGTCAATGTCCAAGACAGTATTTTGGATTCTCACCTGATTAATCTCACGGCGTGTCAGCGTGGTACTAATGAGTACTGGTACCGTCGTCATGGTGATTTAAAATGTATGCTGAGGAACTTAGGAACTCCCACATGGTTCCTCACTTTGAGCTGTGCTGAGTATGGCTGGAAAGACTTACTTGAATTTCTACGAGAGGCAAATGCTAACGTAGAAAACATCGAATTCAAGACACCCGGAGAACTGTGCTCTTTGGATCCAGTCAATGTATGTAGGTACTTCAATCATAGATTTGAAGGTATGATGTCTTTCATCATGAATAAGAAGAATCCACCTCTTGGAGAGGTGTTGGATTTCTTCTGGAGGAAGGAGTACCAAGCAAGAGGTGCTCCTCATATACATATGTTGCTGTGGATCAAGGATGCACCTAAATTTGGAACGGATGCAGAAGACTCAGTGATGAGTTTCATAGAACAGTATTCTACGTGTGCTGTTCCAAACGCAAAGGAGAAAAAAAGCCTAAGAGAAAAAGTTCTATGTTTCCAAAGCCATCGATGTGGAAAGTACTGTCGTCGTAAATTCCGGAAGAAAGACAAGTTCTACACCAAATGTCGTTTCGGCTTTCCACGACCGGTGATTTCTAAAGAAAGAGTGAACAGTTTGATGTCTTCGCTGCGACATAATGTGATGAAGAAATCACCTAAAAACACATACAATTTGAAGAGGAACGAAGAGTCTAAGTACATCAACGACTACAACCCGGTGATTTTGTCCATGTGGAATGCTAACATGGATAAACAGTTTGTGGCTGATAACTGTATGGCTGTGGCTCGGTATGTAAATGTAAATGTAGTTGAGCTTATATAGCGCACAGCTACCCGCAGTGGGTTTCCCGGCGCTTGCTTAGGGAACCCTTCCTGGTATTCCCCTGTGAGATAGCAGGGTATCCACAAGGTGAAAGTCAGGCATCCCGCCGCGAGGGGCCGTTGTGGAGATTAAGCAAGCTATTGCCCAGAGTCGCAGAGTGTGAACCCATGAGTCGAGGAGGCATCGGGGCGAGAATTATCGAGTCCGTGGAATTTTAAGCCCAAGACCTGCCGAGGCGGGGAATTGAACCCTGGTCCAGGACCGATCTCAGCTTCCGGGTCTGCTGCCTCTAACCCCTGAGCCACACTTCTCCACATGTGACATGTGACATCTTACATCACCAAAAAAGAGAAGACAGAATTGAAGGATATGTGGGAGGACATTTCCCATGAAAAGAGCCTCAGCAAGAAGTTGTACAGTTTCAGTCTGAAGATGTTGTCGCATCGAGAAATCGGAGCTTACGAATGTTCTGACCGGTTGTCTTCAGCAAGTATCTATGCCAAGTCCAGGAGTATCGTTTGGGCGAGTGTTGGTCTTGCTGCAACGCGTAATCGACTTCTGAAACCTGTGCGGGAAATTGAGTATTTGGCGGAAAAGGAGCCAAACAGTACCGACATTTTGAAGAGCAACATGTTGGATACATATTATCCAAATCGAAGCAGTCATCTCGAGAATGTTTGTCTGTATGAGGTTCTGCAAAATTACATATTCAAGAGGAACATCAAAGAAGATACTGAGAAAGGAGTGTATGCTGTAATAGGAAGTGAGGGATGTCTGGTCAAGCAAAGAAAATGCCACTTGATAAACCATCGAAAATTGAGTGGCGAATCTCCTGAAAAAAAGGAGTTTTTCTATTTAGCACTTTTGCAACTTTTTAAGCCTTGGCGTGCAGAAGAGGAACTGCTTGGAGATTTCCTTTGTTATGAAGACTCATTCAATGCTGCCAAGGAGACCATAGAATGTCCTGCTTTTCCTAAATATGTAGAAATGTTGAATGTGGAAATTGAGCAGGAAGCAACGATTGCAGCCGAGATTGCCAGAGACAGTTCTCAGGACAGTCAGAGTTCTGCTTCATTGAGTCAGGATCCACTAGGAGGACCTCTTATCGAAAATGAAGCTGCCACTGCTATGAATGAAGTGGAAAGAGCCATGGCACATGCTCAGGAGGATGCGGTTAACTTAGAAGAGTTGGAAAGACAACTCAACGTTGAGCAGCGGAAAATATATGACGAACTTACCATGCAAATTGATCATGGATTACGTCATGACAAGAAAGAGTGCTCATGTACGTCGTTGAAGCCTGTCCGACTGTACGTGAGTGGAGAAGCGGGAACTGGAAAAAGTTTCCTTATTAAAGCAATTTCGTGTTATTTGCAGGAAAGGACAGAGTCATCGCTGTCTTGTGTTGTCACCGCTCCAACTGGACTGGCAGCACATAACATTAAAGGGATTACTTTACATCGTTTACTGATGCTGCCAGTGGAGCATGACAACAAATTAGAATATCACAAGCTATCTGGAGATGCTTGTTTTGAAGTTTCAAGAGTCTTGAGGAAAATGAAACTTCTTATCATTGATGAAGTAAGCATGGTTTCCAATGTCATGCTTGCCTTTGTGCATTTGAGAATGCAAGAAGTTCTCAAAACAGAGTATGATGTGTTATTTGGTGGCAAACACATCATTGTTTTCGGAGATCTTCTGCAGCTGACACCAGTGAAAGGGCAACCTGTGTTCAAAATGCTCACGCATGAAGATACCAGGAAGTGCTTAGGGAGCATTGGCAACGTCAATATATGGTTAAACTTCAATTATGCTGAACTGCATGAAAATATGCGTCAGGCAAAGGATGAAGTTTACAAGACTATTCTACAAGATGTTAGAATTGGAAAAGTGACCGAGCATGGGAAAGAAGCTTTACATGCACGATTACTGACAAATTTATATCCAGACGAAGATGTTGTGCCTGAGAATATTTTTCAGAAACTTACTGAGAAAAAATCTGGAATATGTTTGATGCCAACTCTTGCAGAATGTGCCAAATTCAACAACAAAATGTTGCATTTAGAAAAGCAAGAGATTGTGAAACTGGAAGCTATTGACAGAGTAGAGCATATGGGATCAACAATTATTTTGTCTGAGAATCTGAAAACAAAATTGGATTCATTAGAGAAGAGTATATCTAAAACTGCGGGTTTTGAAAAGACTCTGAATGTGTGCTTGAACTGCCGTATAATTTTAAGAAGGAATTTACATGTTGAAAGAGGTCTGGTAAATGGATCAATGGGTAATGTTGTTGATTTTGTGAAATACAGAAATAGAGATGGAATTGAATTTTTAAAAATTAAATTTGATGGCATTGAGGAAGTACAGCTAATTGCTCGTTGTTCTGCTAGATTTTTGCTTGTAAAAGACTTATATGTTCGTCGTAAGCAGTTTCCTGTTTGCTTGGCATATGCGGTGACAATCCATAAATCGCAAGGTTTAAGTGTAGACTGTGCATTGGTGAATATTGGCAGTTCTGTGTTCAAGGAGGGTATGGCATATGTGGCCTTGTCACGAGTTAGGACTTTATCGGGATTGTACTTGATTGAGTGTGATGTCACAAACATTTGTGCGGATCTAGATTGTGTTAAGGAATACAATAGGTTGAGAAGAGAGTATGCGCCACATTTGCCTCAGTATCCTTTGTTTGAGAAACGTGTGGTAGGCCGGAAACGAAGAAATGTGACCAATACTGGGGAGGTTGTAGCAAAAAGACGAAAAGTCGATGAACCTGAAATTATAAGCAGAAACAAAAAGTATTCTGTTGAAGATGTTGTTGGTTTTCAATTTGAAAACAGTTCTGGTGTCAACTGCTATGCTAATGTAGTGGTTAATGTTTTGTTTTCTCTAGAAAATGTAAAAGAAGAGATTGTGGTCAATTCTGATCAAAGATTTTGCAGTTTGTTAAATTCTGTGTTAGAGAAATGTAGCACTGATAGAACAAACATAGAAAGTGTGTCTGAAATTCGAAATCTGTTAGACAGATGTTCAGGCCAAACACAATTCTCTCAAAATAGTCAGCAAGATTGTCAGGAGTTTTTAATGTATATGCTTGATGTATTGCATGATGAAGGTGTAGATGTAGATCACCTGTTTGGGCTTTCTTATCAATGGCAGCATGACTGCGAGAACTGTAGGGTATCAAGTACTACTAGTGTAGACTCAGAAAGATTTATATATTTAACTTTGCCAGACAGTAAATCAGTCTCTTTTAATAAGCTAGTAAAAGCAGCTGATCACAACATGGAGTGTAGCCAATGTAAATCTGAAATGATGTCCACATTATTTATACGAACATATGGCCAGTATGTCATTTTAATGTTCCAACGATGTAGGCCTGATGGAACAAAATTGACAACTTTAATTAAAAATGTTGTGGCTTCACAGTTGTCAATATCAGGAAGGACTTTTGTAACTGTAGCAATTATATATCATGATGGTCCTTCAATAACATCAGGACATTATACAGCTTATTTAAAGTGTAGAAATGGCTGGTCATTCTGCAATGATTCTGTTTTAATTTTCAAAAAAAAATTGCCGTATGACCTTAAAAACTCTTACCTGGTGTTTTTAAAACCAAAATTTTAGGGAAAGAATCTCGGGATGTGCTCTGAGGAATTTCAAGAAGTTCTCATGGCTCCTACACGATTTGGCCTTGAGGATAAGTGTAGTACAGAGACATAACTTCTTACCATAACACTGGACGTTATGGAGAAATACGTGCACTTTGAATGAGTTCAGAAAAACTGTTTCTTTTTATAAGCTAATTGAAGCAGCCATTCAAAACATGGAGTAGAGGGAATGTAAGTCTGCAATGCTGTCTACTGTTTTACATTGCTTTGTGATTAAAAGTGATGTAGAGAATTAAATAATTGTACTAGTCATAAAGGTAGTGTAAGTCTGCTTCATAGTAAGCAGTATCAGTGTGATAGGAAATGTAGAACATGATTGAGCAAGAAGGGGAAGATATTACTAGTCCAGGATTGTGTAAATGATCTTCAACATTTTAATTCTGAAAGTTGCGGAAATGCGAAAAGACGGGATTGGCTAACAAGAAATCCAAGAGTTATACATGGCTCTGACAAGATTTGGCCTTGGGGAAACTTGTGGTAGAGAGCAAGAAGTCATTTATTGTATGTAACATGTTTTTGAAAACGATGGAGGTTTTCTTTCAGAAAGTGGCGGGTTGAAAGTAATAACAGCACAACAGAGTGTAAGCTGTTCATAGGACATCCTTGGCCGTCATGGAAAGTAAGTTAACTTTAAGGAGTTCTGAATTCTGATTTGTAATGTTGTATGGGTTTTTTAAACACAATCATTTTGATTGTGTTTTTTTTCCCCGCTGTTATATGATGAATACCTTCAAGTCACTGTTTTAGTGAAATTTGATACATTCTGAGAACAGCAAAAATAAACCATTTAACATGTATAATTAATTCTGTTCTGTTTGCATTTATGATGTACATGTAGAACTGTGTAGGAGGCATGGAGAAGGTGAGGCTTCTGTAAGTGTCAAAGTTGTTGCATACAGTGCTCATATTCTACGTAGTCTTTTATATTTCATTACTTTCACTGTTTCTGACTGATCTAAAAATTTTTTTTTAAAAAGAACAGTAAGTATAAGGGAAGGAAACAGACAGTTATGTTAAAAGAAACACAGCTATAGGGAATAAACTAGGGATACTGTTACCCGCAATCCTCTGCTGATGATGTCACTGAGCATGTCATGAATGATGTAATATGTGACATCATCAGCAGTGGATTACGGGTAATAGTATCTCTAGTTTACTCCCCTATAGCTGTCTTTCTTTTAACATAACTGTCTGTTTCCTTCCCTTATACTTACTGTTCTTTTTTAAAAAAAAATTTTTTGGGTTCGCTTCCGGTTCGCGTACCGGGGAGCGAACTGGGAAGCGAACTAAGAGAAATAGAGGTTGGCCCAGTTGCAAATATTGTACCAATGTTTTAATAACGGGGAGGTAGTTCTGAAAAGAACTTTTTTTTTAATTGTTTTTGTTGTTTTATATTTTTTTTATTATTTTTCTGAACATTTTTTTACTTTTTTTGAATTTTTCTGAACAGTTTTATATTTTTTTTGTTTTTTTTCGGAGGGGGCAACGAAAACGATTCATTGTAAAGGGCTCAACAGGAGCAAGAAAACAAAAAAAAAGAATTTATTGTTTGGGGAGTTTCGGACAAACATGAGCATGATTGTCAATAGCTCTGTTGATCAGAGTGATGCTACTTTCTCCGTAGCAAATGAATCCACTGCAATGTACGCAGACTTGTTTTACTTCACAAAATCTCGTTTGTATATTTGGCACCATCTCCCTGCCCTCTGGTCCCGTTACTTCCGGTACAACAGATCTTCTGGCCATAATAGGGAGATTATCTAGGTCGTCCTGTTCCTCTTCTTCCTCTTCTTGCTGAATTATAACTTTAGCAGGTGGTCCACTCTTCCTTGGATGTGGTGGAGGTGGTGGGGAAGCACCAGCTGAAGCTAGTAAAGAAGCCATTGCTCACTGGTAACAAAGGGTCTTTCTCTCACAATGATGAAAGTCAGAGTGAGGAAAGAAGGAGGGATTTTCACCATTTGGGAAAAAAAATAGTTCTCAACCAATGAAAAGTGTTCATTTTAGATCATATGACCTAGTCTTACATCATTAGGAAACCGAAAGTGAAATGAACCAATGAAAAGTGTTATTACCAAGTCACATGACCTGCTGTGTTTACGTTACGCGCTTTGCAGGGCCTCCCGGTTTGCTTCCAGAAACCTGTGCTTTGCGACTCGGTAAGCGTACGAGTTCGCTAACGTAGCACGTCATATGACGTATCACGCGACAACGCGAAACGTCATGCGGACGGGAGGCGTCACGATGTTGTTTTCTAACGCGGCAGTTGCGGTAAAGAAACGTTTACCGGCTCGCGGTCTATTTCGCGGCATCAAGGTCAGCTAACGGGAAGCTTCCCGATTCGCGAAGCGGGAACGAAGAAAAAAAAATATTTAAAAAAAAAGTTATTAATAAACATATAAAATATATTTTTGAATTTAAAGAAGAATACATTTTACAGCTACAGATATTAGCTGTTAAAAAACCAATGAAATTCACTGAAAAAACCATAGGTTATAGACCATATATAGTTAGGAATTAGCATTTACAAAACCTTGAAAATTCACTGAAAAAACCATAGGTTATAGACCATATATAGTTAGGAATTAGCATTTACAAAACCTTATTTTACTCACACAAAACCATTGAAATTCCATATATAGTTAGTTGCACTAACTATATATCGCGCACCCGCAATCCACTGCTGATGATGTCACATATTACATCATTCATGACATGGTCAGTGACATCACTGATGACATCACTGATGACATCTCAAATGACATCACTGATGACATCACTGATGACATCTCAAATGACATCACTGATGACATCATGACACACCAATACCAGTTACTACATACGCACTCACTGATTCCTACGTCTACACACACATTCACTCATTCACCCATACAATCACTCATACATACAGTCACTCATTATTACAACACTATCATATGCACTCATACACCTATGCAGACAGTCACACACTGCCACTCATCCATGGAGTTACTCACACACCAAGTCAGTCCTGTAAAGAATCAATCACACTTCCATTTCTTCATCTATACAGTTAAACACAGAACACCATACTTCAGTGACATCACTGATGAGATCACTAATGACATCTGAAATGACATCACTGATGACATCTCAAATGACATCACTGATGACATCATGACACACCAATACCAGTTACTACATACGCACTCACTGATTCGTACGTCTACACACACATTCACTCATTCACCCATACAATTACTCATACATACAGTCACTTATTATTAGAACACTATCATATGCACTCATACACCTAGTCAGTCCTGTGAAGAATCAATCACACTTCGATTTCCTCATCTATAGTTAAACACAGAACACCATACTTTTCACACATATACTAACACATACTTACTCTCTTATACAATCACTGATACAAGTACACATTGATATGCACAGAGTCACACACCTCCCAGCCAGCCACACACACACTCAGTCTTCCATACATCCACTCATTCTTCAATATGTAAAACATATTTAAACTTTACAAAAACACACAGTCACTGGATGTTGTCATCAGTGATGTCATCAGTGATGTCATTTGAGATGTCATCAGTGATGTCATCAGTGATGTCACTGACCATGTCATGAATGATGTAATATGTGACATCATCAGCAGTGGATTGCGGGTGCGCGATATATAGTTAGTGCAACTAACTATATATGGAATTTCAATGGTTTTGTGTGAGTAAAATAAGGTTTTGTAAATGCTAATTCCTAACTATATATGGTCTATAACCTATGGTTTTTTCAGTGAATATATATATATATATGTATATAATGTATATAATGTATACATTTTTAATTTAGGCTAATAAAGTGCTCCTGGGTTAAGTGGGATGAGTTGGGAGCATTTTTTGAGACCTGCGCTGTCTCACTCCCTACATATTAAAGCAAGCAGGTGCATGCAATGACATAGACTATGAAATGGCTTTTACTTGTAAATAAATCCTGTATCTGCCACGTATTTCCATCCACCATTTTGATATGTTGGATACTTTTGGCAATTTAGCACACTTTGCAGTAATGGCATTTTTTTAAACCCTCACTTTGCAGCCATAGTTTGTTTTTCTCTTTTTGAAAGTGACTATGTGGCAGACGACCTCTCACATTTGTTGCTCTTTTGTATGTTATATTTGGAGCTGTCCCTATGATTTTACCAACTGTTGAGTCAAGATGTAGAATTTTTTAGTTTTTCTTTATGATCTCTCTGATTTCATCCAGATCTTTTCCACAAACATGTTATGTTGTGTATAGTGGATATTCCTGTCTTTCAAGTAAAATTCGCAAGCAGTGATTCCAATTTCATGATAAATGTTTGTGTACAAAGATATCACGTCCATTTTTATCAATCTATATGTTTCTCGCCATGGTGTACAGTTTAGGTGTCTCAACATATCGCTCGTATCTTCAATATAAAAACTTAGATTTGAAACAAATGGTAGTAAAAATGATCTATATAGTTCGCTACAGGTTCTAATAAAGATCCATTTACAGATATTATTGGATGTCCTGGTGTTCTAGTGTGGTTTTTATAGATTTTGGTAGGAAATACAGTGTGGCTGTCATTGGATATTGAGTAGTTAGATATTTACATTCATCATGATCAATAAGATCCATAGTTAGCCATTTTTGTACTTTTTCATGCAAGGCAACTTTCATATTTTGCATGGGATTAGATTTCATAGTAAAATGTGTCATTTAGTTGGTCATGCGCAACATTTACATAATCTAGCTTGTCCCAAATAATAACATTTCCTCCTTTGTTTGTGATTTTTATTTCTATTTGATCATCTTGTGTTACATTCATTAGAGCTTTTCTTTCATCCATGTTTAAGTTGTTGTCATTTCTCTTTCTTTTCAATTTATAGGTGTCCTGTTTGATGGCATCATCGAAAATATCTATTTTGTTGTCAGCCAGCAATTGTGGATAGAAACTTGATTTTTTTTTCTGACTTATTCCTGCTCCTAGTTGGATACAAGCTTCCTCCAGATTCATGTTTTTTGTATTGTAAACATTTGTACGTTTTTTTTAAATCCCTGGATACGCGTAGGGTACACGTACCCTGCCGATCCCCCCCAAAAAAATTACGCACCACTCAGCAAACACGTCCCCTTGAGGATTTGCAGAGGGGGAACTAATTCCCCTTGAATACTTGGGGTCCCTGGGGGCCAACTAGCCCACCAGGAACCTCCAGTATGCGCCAGGGGGCTGTTTGTTTGTAATTTCATGTGGGGGACTGATATATATATATATTACCTACTGGCGGTCACCAGTAGGTAGTTATAGTTAGGATTGGCTACCATAGCAAATCCACACCATTCTATTGGGAATAACTCTGGCGCCGGTTGAGGAATTTGTGTGTAATTTTCCAAAATTTTGGCCAGCTCCGCTCTGCTCCTTCCCTGGAAGTTTCGGGGGGATTCGTGAAGTGGAGGCTGAGAAAAAAGGGGGTCCCAAAATGTGTTTTCCCCATGTTAATTTCCATAGGACGGTCTGACAAATCTACAGCCCGAACGGCCGAACGGAATTACGCCAAACTTGGCAAAATTGTAGGGACTGGTATGCAGATGTGTCTTTGCTATATTTGGTGAAAATTGCTCCAGTGGTTTTTTTGAAAATTAACTTCAAAAACACATATATATCTATAGGCGCGCTCCAAACGCTCACCAGTACGCATACCGGGGAGCGCACCCGGCGCGCTACAGGAGTGCGCGAGCGGAAAGCTGATTGGCTAACGGGTGTCTGTCAACATTCTAAACAGTCCGGAGAGTCCGCCATCTTGTGTGTCGGTAGAATTGAGACACAAGAGGTGAAAAATAAAGGGGGAAATAATTAAAAGGGGGCAGAGTAGATACCCCCTGACCCCCTAGGTTTTCTAAGGGGGGCCTAGAAGGAGCGGAAAGCTGATTGGCTAACGGGTGTCTGTCAACATTCTAAACAGACCGGAGAGTCCGCCATCTTGTGTGTCGGTAGAATTGAGACACAAGAGGTGAAAAATAAAGGGGGAAATAATTAAAAGGGGGCAGAGTAGATACCCCCTGACCCCCTAGGTTTTCTAAGGGGGGCCTAGAAGGACCCTGAAGGGCAAAAAAACGTATTTTTTGGGGAAATTTTCATGGGGTGCGTTCCCAGGTGCGCGCTCCGGTACGCGCACCCTGAGCGCACCACAGGGAACAACAGTGTAAAAAATGTATCATAAAAAAGTAATTTAGAGTGCTTAGGGGTAGGGTAGCTCTAAAGAGAGCTGTTGTGTTATGTGGGTGTTTTTTGTACCTACAAGTAGGCACCAATGCAGAGTCTTATATTCAAGAGGAAAACTCTATTCCCCTCATCTGTAAAATGTACACCATCTCTCCTATAGATGTCTTGCATGTTGTAACGCAAGTTGTTGTGGTAAATGGAACCCATACTATAGTCTCTGAGGAAAGCAGAAACAGATTTATTTACATGTTTCCTTGCTTTTTCAATCTGTGAACAAAATTGGTTGGACCATTCCATTTTTGCCTTTGGCATATATTAGAAAATACCAAGGCAGTTTTTGGAAAAAGTGACATCAATTGCCCAAAGATGTCCTTTAAAAGCATTTCCAGACCTACCCCAGTCAAAGTGCCAAAGTCATTGCCACCACAGCGCACAAATATAAGGTCAGGGTGTGGTAAATGCATAAAGGATTTTACCAATGGATTCAATTGGTGACTTCTCAATCCTCTCTGTCCAATCCATACAATGTCCACATTTGGTAAATCAAGGTTGTAAATACCTCTGTTAGCTGCGTATTTTTGACTCCAGTGGACATAGCTATGACCCACAAACCAGACTTTTTGCATGTTGAAGGTAGATGTGCTTCTAGTCAGATGAATTGTGGAAATGAAATGGCAGTTTGAAAAAAAGTGCTTGGGAATCAGTGCAGTTGAAAAACCAGAAATGATTTGTGTTTTCTTAAAAATCTCCACTGAAAATTAGGCTGCATTCTTTTTTTTTGTAAGAAGTCATTTAAATGGTTGAGAAAAAGTCATTTAAAGAAACATTGCATTTCATTAGCTAGTAGATTGAGAGGTCAAACAACCTTGATGGATTTTTTTGCAACATAGTATGATGAACTTGTGAACTGTGTTCTGGTTTAAGAGGGAGTTACCATGGTTTCTTGGTGAATGAGTGCTGGGGGATGGGTGAATGTTATGTGAGTTTCAAAGTCTTGAAATGTACAACCAATTAAAATGTGCAGTTTGGTTTTGAATTTGTGTGGGAACAATTTTAATCGGTTAGGTACAAGAGTATGGGTCTGAAATGAGAAAGAATCGATGCCATTATTCTTTTCTTCCTCTCTCTTCCCATCCTTTGCTCTTTCACTGTTTTTCCTTCCCTTACTGTCCTTACTCCACTTCACTAATTCCTTCTCCTACTCCCCCTGTCCTCTTACTTCTACACTCCTCTTACCTCATTCTCTCTCTGTTAGCCTCATTCTCTCTGACCCCTTAGTCTGTCACTCCTCTTCTATCACACTCACTCCCTATAACACAGCCACACTCCCTCACTTATGTTTCTTTCCTCTCTCACTCACTTATGAGAAATGACGCATTGTTGCGTGAAAGCAGTGATGCATCACTTCTCAGTGCGCTCTCCTTCGACATTCCTGATGCGTCATATTTATTGTATGACGCATTATGTCGCAAGGAGTTACAGATACGTCAGTATTTCTGACGTATTTGTAAGCGCAAAAGTGATGCATTGCTGGAGTTTGTCACAAAATTGCATTGCAGAGAGGTATAAAAAGGGGCGTGGCCTCTTTAAACATCTCTGCAATGCAGCCCCCTGGCGCATACTGGAGGTTCCTTGTGGGCTAATGGCCCCTCAGGGACCCCCGGTATTTAAGGAGAATTATTTCCCCCTCTTCAAATGCTCAAGGGGACGTGTTTGGTGAGTGGTGCCGTAATTTTTTGGAGGGGATCGGCAGAGTACACATACCCTCCAGGGATTTAAAAAAAATATTAATGTTTTTGGGCCTTGGTGGTCCTTGTGGGACCCCCTGAGCAGGCCTAGGGGGTTAGGAAGCTCCAATGTGCGCCAGGGGGCTGCCTGGCAGAGAGGTGTAAAAAGGGGCATGGCCTCTTTACACGTCTCTGCAAGGCATCCCCATGGCACAGTTGCAGAGGGCGAACTAATTCCCCTTGAATACTGGGGGTCCCTGGGGGCCAACTATCCCACCAGGAACCTCCCGTATGCGCCAGGGGGCTGCAATGCAGAGAGGTGTAAAAAGGAGCATGGCCTCTTTACACGTCTCCGCAAGCCAGCCCCCTGGCGCATACTGGAGGTTCCTGGTGGGCTACTTGGCCCCCAGGGACCCCCAGTATTCAAGGGGAATTATTTCCCGGTCTGCAAACGTGCCACGGGGCACGTTTGCAGAGTGGGGCCTTCATTTTTTGGTTGGATCGGCAGGGTACGCCTACCATATGCGTATCCGGTGATTTAAAAATAAAATATTAATTTTGGGGGCCTTGGGAGTCCTTGTGGGACCCCCTAAGCAGGCCTAGGGGGTCAGGGTGTTTCTACCCTGCCTCCTTTTCACGTTTTTTGTGTTTATTTTTCTGTTTTTTGTGCCTCGGTTCTACTGGGGCACAAGATTGCTGCCAACACTGCCTGGTTTCGAGTGATGACAGACAGTTGACAGCCAATCAGCATGCAGCTCATGCTCATAATTGTACGTTTAACAGTTTGTTTACCGTACGCGTACGGTACTTCACCTATAGATATATCCATGATTTTACTTTTGATTTTCTCAGGAACTACTGAATGGATTTACACCAAAAAGCATGATCTGCGAACCAAACTCTACCTTTTTGCCAAATTTGGTGTAATTCCGTTCAGCCGTTCGGGCTGTAGCCCTGGCTAAAGGTCCTATGAAAAATTGCATGGTGAAAACACGTTTTGGGACCCCCCTTTTTTTTTAGCCCCCGCTTCACGAATCACCCCCAAACTTTCAGGGAAGGAGCGGAGCGGACCAGCCCATTTCTTCGAGAATTTTGCGTGTATTCGTTGACCGGCCCCAAAGTTATTCCAAATAGAATGTTGCGGATTTCCTATGGAAACTAGGTCCTAACTATAACTACCTACTGGCGACGACAGTAGGTAATCACCTACTGGCAGTCGCCAGTAGGTAGTTATAGTAAGGATCGATTTCCATAGGGAAATCGCTATATTCTATTTGGAATAACTTTGGCGCCGGTTGAGGAATCAGCCTGAATTTCTCAGCAACTTTGCCTCGCGGCTCTCCGCTCCTTCCCTGAAAGTTTGGGGGGGATTCGTCAAGCGGGGGCTGAGATAAAAGGGGGGTCCCAAAACGTGTTTTCCCCATGTTAATTTCTATAGGGCGGTCTGTCGCACTTTTAGCTCGAACGGCTGAATGGATTTTCACCAAACTTGGCAAAATTGTAGGGACTGGTAGCCCGATGTGCCTTTGCTATGTCTCAAGATATGTGCTCCAGAGGATTTTGAGTAATTTAGGTTCAAAAACATTTATATATCTGTAAGCGCGCCCCGGTGCGCGTACCGGGGAGCGCTCCGGGCGCGCCACGCGACCTGCGCACGGGAAGCTGATTGGCTCTTGGGTGTCTGTAAACATTCGAAACAGTTCGCAGCGGCCGCCATCTTGTGTCTCGGTAGGATCGAGACACAAGAGGTGGCAAAAAACAAAGGAGGAAATGACCAAAAGGGGCCAGGGTACACCCCCCCTGACTCCCTAGGTTTGATGTGGGGGCCATAAAAGGGTCCCTCGGGTAAAAAAATCGCGGGGGGAGAGCCCGGTACGCGCACCGGGGAGCGTACCGGGGACCGGACTTTGGTGAAAAATAGTGAAAATAATAGTGTAAAATAATCATTTTGAGTGATTACAGGTAGGGTAGCTCTGAAAAGAGCTTTTGGCTTCTGTGGCTGTTTTAGGTACCTACAAGTACGTCCCACACACACCCACACGCACACAACCCCACACCCCCACACCCACACACTCCCCACACACACCTCACACACGCACACCTCCACCCACACCCAAACACCCCACACCCCCACACCGACACCTTACACATCCACACCCACAACCAAACATCCCACACACCCAGACACACACACACACCTCACCCCCCAACACACACACACGCACACACAGATACCTCACAGACACACCTCACACATCCCACACACCTCCCCCCAACACATACACGCACACCTCACAGACACATCCATACATCCCACACATACACACACATCCTATACAGATACTCCCCACACCCACACACACCCCACACACACCTCACACACCCACACGTCCACCTACACCGAAACACCCCACACACCCACACCCACACAAACACTTTACACACCCACATCCCCACCCACACCCACATACCCCACACAGATATACACCTCATCCCCCCAGACACACACACATACACACCTCACAGACACACCCCGCACATCCCCCACACACACCTCCCCCACCCCCACACATGGGGAAAACTCAGTGAAACACTAAAATAATAATTTAAAGTGCTTAGAGGTAGGGTATCTCTGAATAGAGTTGTTGTGTTGTGTGGGTGATTTAAGTACCAACATGTAGGTACCAATGCAGAGTCTTAAATTCAATGTACACCGTTTACTCTGTAGATAATTTGCATGTTGTTATAGAAGTTATTGTGGTATATGGAATCCATACCATAGTCTGTCAGGAAAACATAAAGAACATGGAGGCAGGAGATGAAAAAGAGATGTCAAATACACTTTGGAGATAATATAGTGGGAGAAAGGAAGTATCTATGAGCAAAATTACTATGTAAAACAAAAAAGTTGCACAGTATACTATAATTTTGACTTTACATTATAATCAATTTGGTAGTAGTTTAAGATTTACATATAAAAATGAATAATGTCTCAAACAATTTTAGAATTATTAAATATAAATTTATTTTTGAGATTCATTTTCAAAATTTGATAGAACGTCTAACATTTGACTGTCCGAAATGTCCTCTTTTTGAGTGAACATAACTTCCAACATTTGACTGTCAGAAACGTCCTCATATTGAATTAACAAATCCACAGATTCTACACATTGTAGAAGTTCATGGTCCCGTGATTCATCCATGAATTCCAAGTCATTGGGTTCAATGATTTCCTCATTGTTCATCTCTAGGACAATTTCAAAGGAAACGTTCTGTTCTCCTTCCATTTTTGTGCTGAAATTTGCATTAAAAAAATCTGTAGAAATATGGCACTGTTGGGTTTAAGTTCAGACAGGTAGTTATGATTTTTTAACAGTGAAGTTAACTTTGGGCAATGTATGGTAACAGGCAGGATGTAGAAATATAAAAAAGTGCCTGTGAAGAAGCGTAAGTAAATTCATAATTATAGCAGAGAAGCCTAAGTCAATCCATAAATATAACAGAGGAGCCTATCTCTATCTATACCTATAGCAGAGGGACAGTAAATAACTATCAGAAAACGTTTTTAAAAAATAACTTAAAGTGCCCCTTACAAATTATCAACTTACTTTACAGAGAGGTGAAGAAGACAAAATGAGAAAATCCTTTCAAGATGTACCTCAGGTAGTTGTAGTCAAAATGGCCGTGTTTCCCTCTCATTTTTCATTTATCTTCATGTACATAACCAATCAAATGTCAGGAAAAAAAAATAGAAAATGAAAGTAACATTTTAATTGGTTGTCAATTCTAACACTTCAGATGTGTTTTTGTGAAGTAATTTACCTCAGGGTATTTAGAGAGGTCTACAGGCTATATGGCTCAATGGAATTCCATCAAATTTGGGAAAATGGTAGGGATTGGTATGTAGTATGAGCTATTCCATATTTGGTGAAAGTGTCTCCAGTGGTTTTTATGTAAATTAACTTTTAACAGTTTTTTAGAGCGCTTCCCGGTGCGCGCCCCGGTACGCGTACCGGCAGCGCTAGGGGAGTCCTCCATTTTGTGTTTTGGTAGATTTAAGACAGAAAATGGAGGACAAACAACGTTGGGAATGGGTATAAGGGGGCATCGTAGGCACTCCTTGACCCTCTAGGTTTTCTGAGGGGGTCTTAGGAGGCCCAAATAGGCAAACAAAAAAAAAATGTTTTTATTTTTCGCGGGACGAGCGCACCGGGAAGCGTACCGGGGAGCGTACTATGGTGAAAAATAGTGAAAAAAGTTAGAAAAAGATAATCATTTGGAGTGATCAGAGATAGGGTAGACCTGAAAAGGACTTTTGGGTTCTGCGGCTGATTTAGGTACCTACAAGTAGGTACCAATGCACAGTCTTAAATTCAGGAGAAATATTCTATTCCCCTCATCTGAAAAGTGCACACCATCTTCCCTGTAGATATCTGTAGATATCTTGCATGTTGTAATGCAAGTTATTATTGTATATTGAACCCATTCCATAGTCTCTCATGTAAGCAGAAACAGATTTATTCACAGGTTTCCGTGCTTTCTCTGCACTCTTAGACACAAGCCTCACCACCTACGCTCCCCAGGAAAACCCAAACAAGTACCTTTTTGCCCCATATTTAAAAATTGATGCATGTAGGTAGATGCGTCACTTTTTAAACCTCTGCACCACATTATAATCAAAAATGTAAAAACCATTCATTTTCTCCAAAATCGTTTTTGACATCACATTTAGGAAACACAGCACAGATCCTATTTACAATCATCTGCCTCACAGCAGGGAGAAGACTGAGGCAAAATCTTGCACCTGCCTCACAACAGGAATAAGACTGAGGCAAACGCTTTCACATGGAGCTTCACAATTTTATAAAATACAATTCTATATATCTATATAACTCAATACTTTCTCGGGAAGCATAGGTGGTGAAGCCTGTGTATAAGAGTGCAGTGGACTTAGACATAGGTCTCATCTTCTTTGTACTTGTGGACAGAGCTGTCTTCCACTATACTCTTCAATACAGGCCTCACCTTTTGTGCACCCCTGGAGAATCATCACCTGATCTGTAACCCTGTATAGATCGTTTGCTTTTTGTCATTGCTTTGTTGTTTGGTAATAGTGGTCTATAATGTGCTACTTTTTTCTTTAAGACAGATTGAAATCGTTATTTGAAGAGTTAGCAAAGATGCCCACAAGGGAAAGGACAAAGAAACAACGTAACCGGGAAAAATCAAAAACAGCAACGGAATTACAGCACTCTTCCACAACAAATTCTTCAAAAAACAGGAACCAAGCTCCTGGTAAGACAACTAAGTCTTTTTTACGTAACATATGTACATCAAAAAAAAATGGTGGACAGCATGTACAAAAAGAAAATGAGAGAGTAAAATTGAAAAGGAAGGAGAGAACTTCAAAGAATCCTAAAACTGGAGCAGGAGAGAATAATATGTATAGGAATAGAAGGCAGAATCAGTTTAGAGACATTCGTAGACAAATGTTTCGCAATAGAGTGGTTTTAAATTTGTTAAAAAACATTAGGAAAGGTAAACAGAGAGCTGCTTTTTATAGGAAAAAGAAAAGTGTAGAGAAGATTGTTGATCAGGCTTTTGAAGTTAAGAAAAAAGCATTTATTTTAATAATCCATAGAATTAGGACACTTAACACGACAATTGATGTTTTCAAATCAAACAGTAGATGGAAAAGAGTAATTAATCAGACACATTTTTGTAAAGTTTTTTCTGGAGAATGGATGCACAGTTCAAGTTGTGAGCCATTTTTTAATGAGGAGAGTTACTTCCAGGAGAATGATTTAGTGCATGCAGTTGACACCAGTGGTCGAGCGTATGAAGTGAAAGACGGTTGTCCGATTGAAAAAGAGAAACTTGTGCCTAGAGAACTAGAAGAGGTGTTATCTGATGGAGTTTTAGGGAGACGTACTAAGGGTCCAGTGTACACTTGGAAGTGTAGTAGTATTTGTAGTGTGCGACAGGAATCAATTGATTTGTTTTGTAATTTCTTACGTACATATAGTAAGAAAAGTATAAAGCAGAAAGTGAAGTTGTTGCAAGACTTAGATCCTTGCAGAGTGAGAGGAATCACAGGTTTGCAAGGCCATTCACTGGCTTGTCTTTCTAGAAAAGTCTGTCAGAGTGTTTTTCATCATTTTAGGATGTTAGCAGTGCATCATACCAAAATGAGGAAATTAGTGAGAATGTTGTATTATGCAAAAAGTCCCGCACTTAAGCTTAAACAATTAAACAGTGCTCTTTTGCATGGAACTGAATTAGATGTGAAGAAGATTTATGAAGAAATTGAGATATGTTATTTTCGTGAAAAAGAGGACAGTGTAGAAACTGAGACAGCAATTCAAGGTAATGTGGAAGACAATGTACAGATTTTAAATACAGAAAAGTTTGAGAAGGAAATTACCAGGTTTAAGGTGAAATCAAGTGAAAGGCCGAATTTTACTTGTGTGTGTTGTCGACGGACTCATTATAAGATTCAGACTAGGTTAGTTGATTTATATGCAAAAATTGAAAAGATGGATAATTATGAGTGGAAAGATTTAGCAACTTATTTGTGGGTGGAGAATTGTTTTGATTTGAGTTCTGATCAGCGTATTTGTAAATATTGTTATGATAAATTAAATCAAAACAGAATGCCTGCTAGAGAAGTTCATAATAATCTGGAGTTGGTAGACATTCCTCGTGAATTGAGGGATTTAAATACATATGAGTCTTTTTTGATTCAATGTGTCCATCCTTTTCAGGCAATTGTTCGCATGGAGCCTAAGATAGGGAAATTGCCTCCTACAGATTTGCAAAGAGGATTAAAGGGAAGAGTTGTTTATTTGCCCCTAGATTTGAAAAAAAATATTGATACAATTGGTATAGAAAAAGTAGAAGAGGAACCTTTAGTTATAGTTAATGGGGTTCCAACAAAGAGTAAAAAAATTGGGCAAGATTTAGTGGATGTTAGGAAAGTCAAAAAGGCAACGTTGTATTTAGTCAAAAACAATGAGTACTACAAAGATGTATGTGTTGCAGCCGAGGAAAAAGCTGCAGATGAAGACAGTGATTGTTCAGGCGGCCAAATTGAAAAAGTTGATGTGTCTAGAAGTGAAGAAATATATGAACATTATACTGTTCATCCTTTGCTTTCCAAAGAAGTAATGGGGAATGCAATTGAATTGTTTCAAATGAAAACAGCAAAAGGAAGTCCCATTAGTGTATGGGAAGAAAGTTTGGAAGCTCGTTGTTTTCCACAGCTATTTCCAACAGGTCGAGGTGGACGATATGACGATCGACCACTTCAAATTCCTGCATCTGAATATCGAACTGTAAGATTATATGCTGAAGATGCAAGGTTTCATCAATGCATTCCCTATTTGTTTCATCTACTGTATGAAAGTGACTTGTCTGGGCTTTCTTATGCAGTAAACCATGTACTGAAAAGTGGAGCACATCTGCAAAATGTTTCGGCGAGGGACTTTATGGAGAAAGTGAATCTGCAAGATAATATTTTAGAATCTCATCTAATCAATCTCATGGCATGTCAGCGTGGTACAAATGAGTATTGGTACCGTCGCCATGGGGAATTGAAATGTATGCTAAGAAACTTAGGAACTCCTACATGGTTCCTCACTCTTAGCTGTGCCGAGTATGCATGGGAGGACTTACTTCATTTTCTACGAGAGGCCAATGCTAATATACAAAATATAGAATTCAAAACACCTGGAGAACTGTGTTCTTTGGATCCAGTGAATGTATGCAGATATTTCAATCATAGATTTGAAGCTATGATGTCTTTTATTACCAACAAAAAAAATCCTCCCCTTGGAGAGGTTTTGGATTTCTTTTGGAGAAAGGAGTATCAAGCAACAGGTGCTCCTCACATACATATGCTGCTATGGATTAAAGATGCACCAAAATTTGGAACAGATTCAGATGAGACAGTGATGAGCTTCATTGAAAAGTATTCAACATGTGCTGTTCCGAAAACTACCGAAGAAAACAATTTAAGGCAACAAGTTTTACGCTTTCAATCCCATCGTTGTGGAAAGTACTGTCGTCGAAAATTCAGAAACAAGGACAAGTTCTACACAAAATGTCGTTTCGCTTTTCCACGACCAGTGATTTCTAAAGGAAGAGTAAATAATTTAATGTCTTCTCTGCGACATACTGTGACGAGAAAATCACCAAAAAATACATACAATTTAAAAAGAAACGAAGAGTCCAAGTACATCAATGACTACAACCCAGTGATTTTGTCCATGTGGAATGCTAACATGGATATTCAATTCGTTGCTGACAACTCTATTGCTAAAGCTCGATATGTTACGTCTTACATCACAAAAAAAGAAAAGACAGAACTGAAGGAAATGTGGGAGGACATTTCACATGAAAAGAGCCTAAGCAAGAAATTGTACAGTTACAGTCTGAAGATGTTGTCGCATCGAGAAATTGGAGCATATGAATGTTCTGATAGATTGTCGTCAGCACGTCTCTATGCCAAATCTAGAACCATCATTTGGGTGAGTCTAGGTCTTGCTGCAACACGAAATCGAGTTTTGAAATCTGTACAAGAGATAGAGTATTTGGCGGAGAAAGAACCAGAAAGTACAGATATTTTGAAGACAAACATGTTGGATACATACTATCCAAATAGAAGTCCTCACCTTGAGAACGTTTGTCTCTATGAAGTTCTGCAAAGATATATTTATAAAATAAACATCAGAGAAGATATCAATAATGGAATATATGGAATCATTGGATGTGAAGGATGTCTAGTGAAACAGAAAAAAGGTCATTTGATTAATCATCGAAAATTGAGTTGTGAAAATCCAGACAAAAGAGAATTTTACTATTTGGCTCTTTTGTAACTCTTTAAACTATGGCGAGAAGAAGAGGAACTACTTGGAGATTTTCTCTGTTATGAAGACTCTTTTAATGCTACGAAGGATACAATAGAATGTCCTGTTTTTCCAAATTATCTGCAAATGTTGAATGAAGAAATAGAGCAAGAATCAACAATTGCTGCAGAGATTGCGAGAGATAGTTCTCAAGGCAGTCAGAGTTCTGCTTCATTGAGTCAGGATCCACTAGGAGGACCAATTATCCAAAATGAAGCTGCCACTGCCATGGATGAAGTGGAAAGAGCTATGGAGCAAGCTCAAGAGGATGTAATTCATTTAGAAGATTTGGTGAAACAATTAAACCTTGAGCAGAAACTGATATATGACGAAGTCACAGAACAGGTTGAACATGGATTGAGACATGAGAAGAAAGAGTGCTCATGTACTTCATTTAAGCCTGTCCAACTGTACGTGAGTGGGAAAGCGGGAACTGGAAAAAGTTTTCTGATTAAAGCAATTGCATCTTATATGCAGAAAAGGACTGAATCACCGCTGTCTTGTGTTGTTACCGCTCCAACTGGGCTGGCAGCACATAATATTGAAGGGATTACTTTACATCGTTTAATGATGCTGCCAGTGGAGCATGATAACAAATTGCAATATCACAAGCTATCTGGAGATGCGTGTTCCGAAGTTTTGAGAGTCCTGAAGAAAATGAAACTTCTTATCATTGATGAAGTAAGCATGGTGTCAAATATAATGCTTGCTTTTGTGCATTTGAGAATGCAAGAAATTCTTAGAACAGACTATGATGTTTTATTTGGAGGAAAACATATTATTGTTTTTGGAGATCTTCTGCAGTTGACTCCAGTGAAAGGACAACCTGTGTTCAAAATGCTCACACATGAAGATACCAGGAAGTGCCTAGGAAGCATTGGAAAAGTTAATATATGGTTAAACTTAAAATATGCAGAACTGCTACAAAATATGCGGCAGGCAAAGGATGAAGATTATAAAAATATTTTACAAGAAGTAAGAGTAGGAAAAATAAGTCAACAAGGGAAAGAAGCTTTACATGGATGGTTCATTTCTAATTTGTACCCAAATGAAAACATTCTTCCAGAGAATATTTTTAAGAAAATTAACGAGAAGAAATCTGCCATATGTTTGATGCCTACTCTGAAAGAATGTTCCATGTTCAACAACAAAATGCTGAAGTTAGAAAATGAAGAGATAGTGAAACTGGAAGCTATAGATAAAATAGAGCATATGAGAGCAACAATTATTTTGTCAGAAAATTTGAAATCAAAATTGGATTAATTGGAGAAGACTATATCTAAAACTGCTGGTTTTGAAAAGACTCTGAATGTGTGTTTAAATTGTCGTATTATTTTGAGAAGGAATTTAAATGTTGAAAGAGGTCTGGTAAATGGAGCAATGGGTCATGTTGTTGGTTTTGTGAATTACAAAAATAGAGATGGAATTGAAATTTTAAAAATTAAATTTGATGGCATTGACGAAATAGAACAAATTTGTCGTTGTTCAGCTAGATTTTTGCTCGTGAAATACTTATATGTTCGCCGAAAACAGTTTCCTGTTTGTTTGGCATATGCAGTGACAATTCATAAATCTCAAGGTTTAAGTGTAGATAGTGCTTTGGTGAACATTGGAAGTTCTGTGTTTAAAGAGGGTATGGCATATGTGGCATTTTCACGAGTGAGAACTTTATCAGGATTGTACTTGATTGAGTGTGATGAAACAAAGATTTGTGCTAATCTAGATTGTGTTAAAGAATACAATAGGTTAAGAAGAGAGTATGCTCCACATTTGCCTCAATATCCTCTGATTGAAAAACGTGTGGTAGGCCGAAAAAGAAGAAATGAGAGTAATTGCAGTAAGGTAGTAGCAAAAAGACAAAAAATAGATGAAACTGTAATTGTAAGCAGAAAGAAAAATTATTCTGTTGAAGATGTTGTTGGATTTCAGTTTGAAAACAGTTCTGGTGTCAACTGCTATGCTAATGTAGTAGTTAATGTTGTTTTTTTTCTTCAAAATTTACAAAAACAGATTTTCGAAAATCGGGAACAAACATTGTGCTGTTTATTGAATTCTGTGTTAGAGAAATGTAGTAGTGATAGAGGAAAAATAGAAAGTGTTTCAGAAATTAGGAATCTTGTAGACATATGTTCAGGTCAAAATCAATTTTCACAGATAATTCAGCAGGATTGTCAGGAATTTTTAATGTATATGTTTGATGTATTGGAAGATGAAGGAGTAGATATAAAAAATCTTTTTAATCTTTCTTATCAATGGCAACATGACTGTGATAACTGTGCTTCATCAAGTACTACTAGAATAGACAGTGAAAGATTTATATATTTGACTTTACCAGACTGCAAATCAGTGCCTTTTAATAATCTAGTTAAAACAACTGATCACAATATGGTGTGTACCCAATGTAAGTCTACAATGCTGTCCACATTATTTCTACAAAATTATGGTCACTATGTCATTTTAATGTTCCAACGATGTAGACCTGATGGAATTAAATTGACAACTTCTATTAAAAATTTCGTGGCTTCTCAGTTATCGATATCAGGAAGAACCTTTGCAACTGTAGCTATTATTTTTCATGATGGTCCTTCTACAACATCAGGGCATTACACATGCTACTTAAAAACTTCTAAAGGTTGGACCCAATGTAACGACACTCATTTGACTTTCAAACAACGTTTGCCTTTTGGCTTTATAAATTCATACCTAGTGTTTTACAGCCAAAATTTAGGTAAAAGTAATTGGCATATGAAGACGGGAGTAGATTATAAAGGTTATTTTGCTGTTTAAAAATATATTCTGAGTAAAAGTGTTCCAGGCAATATAAAAAATTGACTTGTCATATAGGTACTGTAATTGGATCTCATAATAAGTGATGTTAGTATTATACAAAATGATGAACATGAGTGAATCATAGATGGTTTTACAAATATTTAAATGTTGTGAAAATGTTGTAGAGCCTTTCTTTCAGAACGTCGGGAAAAGATCATTTCAGAGTGCCTTACAATTAATTTGAACAAATACTCATACATCTGACACTATTTGGCCAAATGGAAAGGTGCAGGAATGAGTAAAGAGTCATGACTGAAAAAAGGAGTATATGAAAATATTGAAAATATTTCAGATGTTCTTGAAGCTTTTCTTCTAGAAAGTCGATGAAATGGATTTTTAAGTGAACGGCAAAGTACTTTCCAACGCGAAAAGGACCACCATGATACAGTATTTGGCCTCAAGGAAAAGTAAGTCAATCTAAGATTAGCGTAGATTTGTGATTTGACAGTATCTAAGGTCTTTTTTAAAACACAATCTTTTAGATTGTGTTTTTTTTTTCCCGCTGTCATATGATGAGTAATTTTAACTCACTCTTTTAAGTGAATTTCAATATATTCTGAGAACAGCAAAAATAAACTTTGTAACATGTTGTACAAGTTATTTTATACTTTGGATTGTGTAAATTAAATTGTATTCCATTCTCTGACATTTACTTTCCTTTTTCCATCCTCTTTCACCTCTTTTTACTCACTTATAATGTCTTTCTCTCACTCTCTGTAACCCCCGTTCCCTTACTCCACTTCTTTGACAATCCCTCATTTTCATTTCAACTATGTGTATCCCGTCTCTCCCTTGCATAACTTTTCAGCTTTCTGTCTTTCTGCTTTTCTTTTCTTTTCCGTATTTTCCTCCTTTGCTCTTTTAGTAATTCCTGTTTACTCACTCAGCAATATTATTGCACTCTATCACTATATATCACCCACTCTCCCTCACTTATCTTTGTTTGCTCCTTACTTTTGACCTCTTCTCTCTGTTTTTCGTTCACTACTTCTATGTGCTCAGTGCCTCTCTCTACTTGTGTTATTTTCACTTGTGTTTATCTACCTTCTATCACTTCTTTTACAACAACTTCACTGCTCCTCTCTCATCGTTCTTCATCCCATTTCTTTTACTCTGCTTCCATTACTATCCTTCATTTCCTTTCTTTCAATGTCCTTCTCTTTACTTTCATCACCAAATTATTTTTTCTCAGTACCACTGTTTTAGTCGTCTTCTCCTCTCTTTCCTTCTTTTTCCTCACTTACTCATTTCCTTTTCTCACTGATTGTACTCCACCTCACTCAGTTTTTCTCTTAGTGTGTCTACCTTATAACTTCCTCAGTCCATTTCCTTCAATCATTATCCTGTCTCCCTTCATCCTTTCACTCTATGACTGTTCTTCACTTACTCTCAGTTATCTTCTATTCCTCATTCTTCTAAATGCATCCTTAATTAGACTGTTTTCTGTCTCAGTCATTATCTTGTTACTTACTTCTGTTTCCTGGTTTAGTTTTGCTAACTCACATTGTTTTAGTATCTTTCTTACCTTCAGTTCATTTCTCTGTTCTTCTTTCTCTTTTTCTCAGTGAATCTATATGCCTTACTCTTTGTAATTTGCTCTCCTTCTATTTCTTTTTCCCTCTTTTTGTCCTTCTACCTTAGCTTATTTCCCTTTCTGTGTTCTTCACTCTAACTTTATTTCTAAAAAGAGTGTTATGATTTTTAACCTCTTCATTTGTATCTTTTAATTTAAAATACATATTTTACTAATTATAACTTATTTTTTCTTCTCTCTTTCAGAGATAACAACTGTAGTAAAAAAAATTAAAGTTACATTTATTATATGGTAAGTATGACTAAAAAAATGTAGTTTGTTATCACCCTTTGCTTTAAGGTCACTAACATTTTCTCAATCTACCTCACTCCTGTGTTTTTACTCTGCTTCTCTCACTTATTCTTATTCTCCATGTTTACTCCCCTTTCCCTATTTACCCTCTCATATTCAACCTATTTTGATCCCTATTCTTTACTTTACTTACCCTCTGTTCCCTTCCTTTGCTTCTTCACTCATTCTCTTTTTCTTAATTATTTACCTTACTCCTTCACATATACCTCATCCCCCTCCCAACACATACACACACCTGTAACATACACCCCACACACACCACACACACACCTCGTACACACAAAAAATGCTCCCACACACACTCCTCAAACACACACACACATTCCATACACACACATACATCGAACTCATATACAACCCACACTCATACACTTCTCACACATATTTCACACACCCTCATCTCTACCCACACCAAAACACTCCACACAACCACACCCACAGACACACCTTACACACCCACACTCCAACTTACACCCACTGACTCCCTGTAAGTCACAATAATTTCAAAAAGGGGGTGGTGATGGACAGAGTATCTGAGTTAATCAAAACACTCCTACCCAGTCAACAGATCAGGGCTTGATCCATCACCGATTTTTTTGCTCACTGCACCATCCCAGTTCAGAACCTGGCTATATGCATACTAGTCTGTCCCTGGCCATGTGAATCGTTTTGGCCACCATAAGTGTGGAAGGGTATGCTCAGCTGTGAGTCCCTTGCTCACTGCACCATCAGGATTCAAGCAAGCCGGGCCGAAGACGGCTGTAATGCCAGAAACCGGTCCCCGGTCCCCGGAAGCTTGTTTCCTTTCCAGTAAAGAATTGGTTTGGTAGTTTGGTCTGCCCTGTTCCCATGATGCACTGGGCCAGGGACAGACTAATTTGCATGTAGCCAGGTTCTGAACTGGGATGGTGCAGTGAGCTAAAAAACGGTGATGGATCAAGCCCTGATCTGTTGACTGGGTAGGAGTGTTCTGATTAACTCAGATACTCTGTCCATCACCACCCCCTTTTTGAATCCCTGTAAGTCACACACACTGCATAACTTATCTTTTTTTGCTGTTTTACTCAAGCCCATTCAGGCACTGTTTCCTTTACTCTCTTTGTCACTCCCCATGTGTTATCCTAATTCAATATTTCTCCCTCTTTAGTTATGCACACTACTTTTTCTCTCTCTCCCTCACCAGTGTTATTTAAATCTGGTTCCGTTATTACCTTTTATTTGTACATCATTTTTTCTCTTTCCTTTTACTCTTTACAGCCACTCACATTCTTTATGTGCCTCTGCTTTAGTATTCTTCTTCTCTCTTTCTTTGTTTCACAGCCTTATATTTTTTTCATTTTCTCTCTTACACTTTCTTATATCTTTTACACTGTTTTACTATGTATTACACAGTACCTCTGTGTTACTCCCTCTTGCTGTCTGTCTCTTAACATTACTCTCTCTTTCTCTTTCTCTTATGCACTCCTTCTCTTGTTTTTTTTCTTTTTTTTTTTGATTGCGCTAACGGGGCGCTCACCGGTGCGCGCACCAGGAAGCGAACCCATGAGAAAAATGAAGTCAAGAGTGCTAAAAATTTTAGTAATTTTTTTAAAACGGGAGGTAGTTCTGAAAAGAAGTTTTTTTTAATGTTTTTGTTGTTTTATATTTTTTTTACTATTTTTCTGAACATTTTTTTTTTTTGATTTTTTTAACACTTTTATAATTTTTTGGGTGTTTTTTGGGGGGAACAACAAAAAAAGGAATTACAAATGGCTCAACAGGAGCAAAAAATAAAAAGATTTATTGCTTCTTCTTTTGGTTACATTGATGGTTTTCCACCGCATTGCTTATTAAGATCACGCTTAGTTCCCCATAGCACAGTGTCTTGCCACAGAATACACATACAAATTTGAGACTGCCAACATTTTTTTGAACATTGGGCACCATTTGCCGTCCTTCAGGTGCTGCATGTGATACTTTGGCAGAGGAGGTGCTGGGCTGTGGATTCTTCTGATTTTGCGCCATGGCACGAACCTCTGCTTGAGCAAGATTATTAGGATGCAACCTTTGCATGTGGCTCAACATAGTATAATTGCCGAATGAATATTTCTTCTTGGGATTGCCCCTGGAAAGGATATCTCCGCAAATAAGGCACTTAACCTTAGGGGCATTCACTTTCTTCTGCCCAGGAGGGTGGGAGAAGAAGTCCCAAATAAAATGCACTTTTATCTGACTCTGTCTTGGCTCTTCAGGCAAAAATTGCCTGCGTTGTTCCTCCTCCTCCTGTTCTTCCTCCTCATCCTCTTCTTGTTCAGGGACAAGGAACTGGGATGGTGGTCCTTCCTTTCTAGGTGGTTGTGGTGGTGGAGGGGGTCCACCAGCTGCAGCTACTAATGATGCCATTGCCAGAATCAGATACAGGTCTTCCTCTCTCAAAGTAGAAAGTCAGAGTGAGGAAAAAGGTGGGGGCTTTCATCATTTGAAAAAAAAAGTGTTCTGGACCAATGAAAAGTGTTAATTTCAAGTTACATGATCCAAGCTTTCATCATTTGGAAAGCAAACCTGATCTGCACCATTGAAAAGTGTTATTTTCAGATCACATGACCCGACGCGCTTACGCTACGCGCCCCGGGGCGCGCCCCGGGGCGCATCGCGTAAGCGCGTCATGATGTTGCGTGATCGTATGCGATCGCGTGGTTCCGGGTGCGATTACGCAGAGCGTCATATGACGCATCACGCGACTACGCGAAACGTCATGATGTTGTTTTCGTTCGCGGGAATAGCGCTCTCGGGACGCTCCCCGGTACGCGCCCCGGGGCGCTTCGTAACATTGCGCTCACCAGTACGTTCACCGGTACGCGCCCCGGGAGCGCCCCGGGGCAAACAATAAAAAAATATATATATATTTACACAATTTAAAATTTGTTATAAAAATTATTACTTTCATACCTATAGATATTTGCTATTAAAAAACCTATGAAATTCACTGAAAAAACCATAGGTTTCACACCAGTTATAGTTAGGAATTAGCATTTAAAAAACCTATTAAATTCACTGAAAAAACCATAGGTTTCACACCAGTTATAGTTAGCTGGAAATTTTACTCGCATAAAACCATTGAAATTCCCATGTTATAGTTAGTTGGACTCACTATAACTTGCGCGTGCAATGCACTGCTGATGACGTCACATATTACATCACTCATGACATGGTCAGTGACATCACTCATGACATCACTGATGACACCATCCTTGTGACAGAGTGACAGACCTCCTTTCACTGTAATGTAACCCTTGAAACACATATTCAAAAATAGAAACTAAAATTTTCAAAAAAATGGAGATACCCATTCCAGTTACAACAACCAATTCAATAATTCCACCATCTATATATACATCCACTCATTCACCAACAGTTCTATATAGTCACTCATACATATACTCACTCATCATATGTAGTGATACACCTATACATCCTGTTACACACTGACAGGCATCCAAAAGTTACTCACACACATACTCACACATGCAAATAAACTATTGAACATCCATTCATTAGCATATACAGCTATTCACACACTACCACTTTACATCTAAGGAAACTTAGACAAACTTACGCTCTTAAACAATCACTTATAGAAACACATACTAATTTAAACAGGAACTTTTAGAATCCCTCACTCTCACATATACTCACTTATATACATCAGTATTCACATATACTAGATTAAAACATATGTAGTTACTGATAAAGACACTAGTGAGACAGTCATTCACTCACTACCACACACATATACACACTCATCCACCCATACAGTCCTGCACATATGCTGTCTTCAAAACACATACAAAGAGAGAGTCAGTCATTCATGCATCTATGTGCTAAGTAACACCCCCACCAAACATATAGACACTCATATTGATATTAAAAAAAATCTAATAACCCATATACCTACACATGTAGCTACTCACCAACCCATGCAGCCACTTATACACAAAGTGAAACATTAATACATATATTTAAATATTTAAACATTACTCACTAATATTTATTTTTCAAAAAGAAACACATTTACTGGATGGTGTCATCAGTGATGTCATGAGTGATGTCACTGACCATGTCATGAGTGATGTAATATGTGACGTCATCAGCAGTGCATTGCACGCACAAGTTATAGTGAGTCCAACTAACTAGAACGTGGGAATTTCAATGGTTTTATGCGAGTAAAATTTCCAGCTAACTATAACTGGTGTGAAACCTATGGTTTTTTCAGTGAATTTAATAGGTTTTTTAAATGCTAATTCCTAACAATAACTGGTGTGAAACCTATGTTTTTTTCAGTGAATATATATATATATATACATATATATATATATGTATATTACCTACTGGCGGTCGCCAGTAGGTATATATAGTTAGGATTTTTTCTCTATGGGTTTTTTGAAAATTCTATGTCTAATAACTTTGCCGTTTGTGGACGGAATTGGCTGAAATTTTCAGGAAAATGGCACATTTTGTTTCTGAGCAGCCTTTGAAAATTTGGGGGGGGTTCGTCAAGGGGGGGCCGAGAAAAAAGGGGGGTCCCAAAACGCGTTTTTCCCATGTTAATTTCCATAGGGCGGTTGGCCTCACTTTTAGCCCGAACGGCTGAATGGATTTGCACGAAACTTGGCAAAATTGTAGGGACTGGTAGCCCGATGTGCCTTTTGTAGGTCTCAATATATGTGCTCCAGTGGATTTTGAGAAATTAACGTTTAAAAAAAGATATATATCTGTAAGCGCGGACCAGGCAGCGGTCTGGTTCGCGGACTTTTCGCGCAACGGAGCTTTGTGAAGCGAAGCTGATTGGTTCTCCGGCGTCTGTCAACATTCCAAACAGTCCGTAGCGGCCGCCATCTTGTCTCTCGGTAGGATCGAGAGACAAGAGGAGGCGAAAGCGAAGGGGCAAATGACCATAAGGGGGAATAGTAGATCCTCGCTGACCCCCTAGGTTTGATGTGGAGGTTTTAAAAGGGCCCCGCGGGGCAAAAAAAATAATAATAATAATAATCGAACGGCTGAATGGATTTGCACGAAACTTGGCAAAATTGTAGGGACTGGTAGCCCGATGTGCCTTTGCTAGGTCTCAATATATGTGCTCCAGTGGATTTTGAGAAATTAACGTTCAAAAAAAGATATATATCTGTAACAGCGCTCCGCTTCGCGTACTTTTCGCGTTACGGAGGTTTGCGAAGCTGATTGGTTTTTCGGCGTCTGTAAACATTCCAAACAGTCCGTAGCGGCCGCCATCTTGTCTCTCGGTAGGATCGAGAGACAAGAGGAGGCCAAAGCGAAGGGGCAAATGACCATAAGGGGGCATAGTAGATCGTCCCTGACCCCCTAGGTTTGATGTGGAGGCTTTGAAAGGTTCTCGCAGGGCAAAAAAATATATACCGTTTTTTTAGTTTTTTTGCGTGGAGTGCGCTCGGTTCGCGAACCGGGAAGCGTTCTGGGGAGCGTACTTTCTTGAAAATTAGTGAAAAAAGTTAGAGTACAATAATAATTGTGAGTGATCAGATGTAGGGTAGCTCTGAGAAGAGCTTTTGGGTTTATGGTACATTTAGGTACTTATAAGTAGGTACCAATGCACATTCTTAAATTCAGAGTGAAAACTCTGTTGCCCTCATCTGAGAAGTGAACTCCATCTCCTCTGTAGATATCTTGCATGTAGTAACGCAAGTTATTGTTGTACAGGGAGCCCATTCCATGGTCTCTCATGTAAGCTGAAACAGATTTGTTTACATGCTTCCTCGATTTCTCAATTTGTGGACAAAATTGGTTCGACCACCTCCATTTCTGTCTTTGGCATATATTTGAATATACCAAGGCAGTCTGAGGAAAAAGTGCCATCAATTGCTCAAAGGTGTCCTTTAAAAGCATTTCCAGACCTACCCCAGTCAAAGTGCCCAAATCATTACCTCCACAGTGCACAATTAACAGGTCAGGTTTTGGCAAATGCATAAAGGTTTTCACCAATGGTATCAATTGGTGACATTTTAATCCTCTGTGGCCAAACCACTTAATTTCCACATCTTGTAAATTGAGGTTAGGTAAATTCCTGTTTTCAGCGTACCTTTGAGCCCAATAGATGTAGCTATGTCCAACAATCCAGACAGAAAACATGGCGAGAGAAGGTTCTCCTGCAGTCAGATGAAGTGTGGCAATGAAATGGCAGTTGAAAAAATGAGAGTGTAAAATGAAAAAAACTGAGGAGTTTCTGTGTTAATGAAGCAGTAAGAGTGATTGGTGGATTTTGATTGCTGAAAACAGAAAGTTAGTGTGCATGGATGAGTTCGTTGAAAGATGTATTTTGAGTGGCGAAGAAAAAATCATTAAATGAAAGAATGCTTTGGATATGCAGGTGCACTGAGAGTTCAGAGTTCAATTGCAACATTGTTGTGTGAGAGGTCTTGCAAGAGGTGGTTGCTATGCAGAAAAAGCAGAGAGGGGGCAGAGGGGGGAAGGGTTTTGCTTTGAAAAAAAGTGAGGGAAGAGTTTTGATTGGGTGACATGAGAGATCTGTGTGAGGAATTACAGCATTTCTGTGCTTTTGATAGCTGCAGACTCTGGAGTGCATACCTTTTGCTCTGCTGAAGACAAATTGGTGTGTTTCTGAGACTGTTTTGAAACTCAAAGTACTTGCTAAGGTGAGAAAAAATTTCTTTAATTTAGATAGAAAATAGTGTGCTTTAAGGAGAAAATTATGAAGAAAGTTGTGTTTTTCAAATGTTGCTTTGTCTCAAGTGTTTCACAAATAGATTTTGTTTGTTTGAGAAATTGTAATTGGAGAAAATGTGAAGTATTAGTACTGACAGGGCTTTTATGTGCATAGGAGCTGTGGAGTGTTTTCAAATTATGACTTGTAAATCGTTTTTGAGAAAAAGCAATGGTTTTAATATTGATGAGAAGGACATAATGGTGTCTGCTTCTTTATAAGGTAATTGAGAGTCTTTCCCATTTCAATGTAAGAAGTTTGTCTGTGGAGCAAATTGCTTGTAAATATGCTCCCACCTGTGCATGGCAAATTTAGATTTTGAATGTTTCCGTTACATAGGCATGTTAAAGGTGACTGAAACATGCTGCAAAGGCAATCAAAAAATGCTTTTATGTGTCTTAAGGACATTTTAAGTCATTTCCCCATGTGCAGTGTTTTCAAATTATGAGTTGAAAATCGTTTTTGAGGTAAAGGAATGTTTTCAAAATTTATGTGCGCCATATGACCCCAAATTTTTTTTTCAGGGGTGCAGCAGGGTGTTCTTGAGATACCCCTGCACCGTCGGAAAAATTCGTAATTTGCGATGAGGTAATTGCTAATCGCAAATTGCACCTTCATTCCTATGGGCCTCCTGCTGCATGGAAATGAATGGGTAATCTTGCTGAAATGCAAAGTCGAATCTGTATTTAAAAGGGTCTGCACCTCTGTACGGGTGTTCGCTATGTGAAGCACGAAAGTTTCACGGGCCGAACTCAAGGCCACCTCTCTCTGAGACAAAAGAGCTCTTATTCTTGCCATGCTGTTGAAATGTGCTCCCAAGGTTGGTATTTGTGGCCAGATTGAAAACTCCCTATGTTCATGTGTGGGAGGAAATAGAACATTTCTGCAGCAAATAACCCGTTCATTTACTGTTACGATAAAATGAATACTTTTAATTAACCCAGAACAATCTTCATTATTGAGCATCAAATAACTACCATTTTCCAAGAACTTGAACGTGGGGATGATAGCAGGAACTGGCGTGCCTTGCAACACGCAAGCCATATTTGGTCGGTGTTTGTTGCATGAACCGTGTAACTGTCTGTGCCTACACATTAGTGAATGATCTGGCGTCTCAGTGCATTCCTCTCCATTCAGATAAAGTTCTTGATCATCTTTGAAAATCTGTATGTGTATGGAAGCGACCAGACTTGATGAAGAAAACCACTACCTAAAGGTTAATAACGACCTATTGGTATATATTTCATACAATTTGAAAACTTATATAAAGCAAAAGGCAGCGTTATTAAACCGTGGATAAGGCACGTTGCCAAAGCAGTCAACCTTTTGGATTTATACTGGAAATGTTAAAGGAAGAATTACGGAGTAGGGCCTGTAAATCTTTAATAGACAACGAGTAAAATTACTCCAACCATCGTATTCCTCTAACTCCGGGATAGTAGGGGTGTTTAATTTTTTAGAAGTAGCCAATCCAAAGCATTTGGTCTGGGAAATTGTTTCATTCACAAACAACATATGTTTTGGGATGAGACATGCACGGTGGAAAGCCTCAGTGCCTTGTACCTGCCAGGTTCGTGAACCCCAAACTGATGTAGATCCTGGATATTTTTACTCTGTATTACGTTAGCATGGTCTCATTACTGGTTTAAACGCCATTTTTCCTTTTTTGTAACTTCTGCACACGACACTTAGTTGTTGCTTTAGCTTTCAGCCTACCTGCGTCAAGATCTATGCCTGCTTCAAGCAGGCGCAGGGTTTTGATGTAGCTTTGTCCTATCTGATTGTAAATGCGGCACACCGTGGGTGGCAGAGCAGCGGTGCACGTTAACTGGTGCATCCCTGGGGATGTGCTAGTTAATATAAATCTGCCCCTTTACATTTAATTATGTGCAGGGGACACAGAGTAGGTGAGGTTTATCCAAGGTTAAGAAGAGATGAGTCCTGTTCAGTGAAAAATTGAAGATAGGCTTCAGTATATTATATACTTAAGTAGTGTGTTAAGTTTTTGATGACTGTTATTAATTTACTGTTGGGTAATAGTGGTTAATAACATTTTTTATTATATTTTACCACAGATTCAACTGCACATTATTTCAAGATTTTAGGATGCCTAGCAAAGAAAGAGTAAGAAAGGCTGGAAAACATCAAAGACAGCAGGAGCATGGAATATTGCAGCAGTCCTCTAACAAAAAGATTTGTCAAGTCACCAAGAAAGCACCGGGTAAGAGTCGAAAAACAGTCATAAGAAATATGTGTAGTAAAAAAAATATTACTACAGAAAATGTTTCACTCCAGAAAAGGAGACCGAATTCAAATGGTAAGGAAAGGCCAATGAGAAATGTTACTGCTAGAGTAAGAGATAATTCTATGCATGAAAGTAGAAGGAAACAACAGTTTAGGGATATTCGTAAACGAATGTTCCGCAACAGGATAATTGGGAATTTGTTAAAAAATATTAAGAAAGGTCAGCAGAAAGTGGTTTTTTATAAGAGAAAAAAAATAGTTGAGAAAGTTATTGATCAGGCCTTTGAAATTAAACGTAAGTTATTTATTTTGACAATCAATAGAATTAGGAAGCTAAACAAGGTAATTTATGATTTCAAAAGAAATAGTAGATGGAAGAGAATAGTTAACCGTAGTAATTTTTGTGAAGTTTTTTCTGGAGAATGGATGCATAGTTCAAGCTCTGAGGCATTTTTTAATGAGGAGAGTTATTTCCAGGATAATGATTTGGTGCATGCAGTTGACACCAGTGGTCGAGCTTATGAAGTGAAAGATGGTTGTCCAGTTGAAAAAGAAAAACTTGTGAGAACAGAGATAGAAGAGGTGTTAGGTAATGAGGTTTTAGGGAGATGTCCTAAGGGTCCTGTGTACACCTGGAAGTGTAGTAGTATTTGCAGTGTACGACAGGATTCCATCAATTTGCTTTGTGATTTTATACGGTCATTTAGTAAGAAAAGTTTGAAGCAGAAAATGAAGTTGTTGCAAGAATTAGATCCTTGCAGAGTGAGAGAAGTGATAGGTTTGCATGGTCATTCACTGGCTTGTCTTTCCAGGAGAGTATGCCAGAGTGTTTTTCATCATTTCAGGATGCTAGCAGTGCATCATAATAAAGTGAGGAAATTAGTTAGAATGTTGTATTATGCTAAGAGTCCAGCAATTATGCTAAAACAATTATGCGCTGCTCTTTTGCATGGTTCTGAAATAGATGTGAAAAATATATGTGAAGAAATTGAGTTTTGTTACTTTGGAAGTAAAGAGGAGAATGTTGAAATTGACCAAGAAGAAGAGAGTAATGTGGAAGATAGTGTACAGGTTTCCAGTACAGATAATTTCCAGAGGGAAATTGCGACGTTTGAGGTGAAATCAAGTGAGAGGCCAAATTTCACTTGTGTGTGTTGTCGACGCACTTATTATAAGAATCAGACTAAGTTAGTGGATTTATATGGAAAAAGTGAAAGGGAAAATAATAGTGAATGGAAGGATTTTACAACATACTTGATGGTAGAAAATTGTTTTGATTTGGGATTGGATCAACGTGTGTGTACTTATTGTTGTAACAAATTAAATCAAAACCAGATGCCTGCTAGAGCAGTTCATAATAATCTGGAATTGGTTGAAATTCCTTCTGAATTGAAGGATTTAAATACTTATGAATCTATTTTGATTCAAAGTATCCATCCCTTTCAGGCTATTGTAAGAATGGAGCCAAAGACAGGGAAATTGCCTCCATCAGATTTACAGAGAGGATTAAAGGGAAGAGTTGTTTATTTGCCTCTAGATTTGAAGAAAAACATTAACACAATTGGAGTAGAAAAAGTGGAAGAGGAACCTCTGGTTATCTTAGTTAATGGGGTTCCGACAAAGAATAAGAAAATATGGCAAGATTTAGTAGATGTTAGGAAAGTCAAAAGGGCAACATTGTATTTGAAAAAATATAATAAATACTATAAAAATGTATATGTTGCAGAAGAGGAAGTAAGTGAGGAAGAGGATAGCGATTTGTGTGCTGGTCAAATTGAGAAAGTAGAACCCTGTACTAGTGAAGAAATATATGAACATTATAGTGTTCATCCTTTGCATTCCAAGGAAGTCATGGGGAATGCTATTGAGTTGTTTCAAATGAAACAAGCGAAAGGGAGTCCCATTAGTGTTTGGGAGGAAAGTTTGGAAGCTCGGTGTTTCCCACAGCTTTTTCCAACAGGTCAGGGAGGAAGATATGATGAGCGACCTCATCAAATTCCTGCTTCTGAATACCGGACTTTGCGATTGTATGCAGGAGATCCTAGGTTTCGACAATGCATTCCTTATTTGTTTCATCTCCTGTTTGAAAGCGATCTGTCTGGACTGTCATATGCAGTGAACCACATCTTGAAAAGTGGTATACACATGCAAAACATCTCGGCAAGTGACTTTATGGATAAAGTCAATGTCCAAGACAGCATTTTGGATTCTCACCTGATTAATCTCATGGCGTGTCAGCGTGGTACTAATGAGTACTGGTACCGTCGTCATGGTGATTTAAAATGTATGCTGAGGAACTTAGGAACTCCCACATGGTTCCTCACTTTGAGCTGTGCTGAGTATGGCTGGGAAGACTTACTTGAATTTCTACGAGAGGCAAATGCTAACGTAGAAAACATCGAATTCAAGACACCCGGAGAACTGTGCTCTTTGGATCCAGTCAATGTATGTAGGTACTTCAATCATAGATTTGAAGGTATGATGTCTTTCATCATGAATAAGAAGAATCCACCTCTTGGAGAGGTGTTGGATTTCTTCTGGAGGAAGGAGTACCAAGCAAGAGGTGCTCCTCATATACATATGTTGCTGTGGATCAAGGATGCACCTAAATTTGGAACGGATGCAGACGACTCAGTGATGAGTTTCATAGAACAGTATTCTACGTGTGCTGTTCCAAACGCAAAGGAGAAAAAAAGCCTAAGAGAAAAAGTTCTACGTTTCCAAAGCCATCGATGTGGAAAGTACTGTCGTCGTAAATTCCGGAACAAAGACAAGTTCTACACCAAATGTCGTTTCGGCTTTCCACGATCGGTGATTTCTAAAGGAAGAGTGAACAGTTTGATGTCTTCGCTGCGACATAATGTGATGAAGAAATCACCTAAAAACACATACAATTTGAAGAGGAACGAAGAGTCTAAGTACATCAACGACTACAACCCGGTGATTTTGTCCATGTGGAATGCTAACATGGATATACAGTTTGTGGCTGATAACTGTATGGCTGTGGCTAGGTATGTGACATCTTACATCACCAAAAAAGAGAAGACAGAATTGAAGGATATGTGGGAGGACATTTCCCATGAAAAGAGCCTCAGCAAGAAGTTGTACAGTTTCAGTCTGAAGATGTTGTCGCATCGAGAAATCGGAGCTTACGAATGTTCTGACCGGTTGTCTTCAGCAAGTCTCTATGCCAAGTCCAGGAGTATCGTTTGGGCGAGTGTTGGTCTTGCTGCAACGCGTAATCGAGTTCTGAAACCTGTGCGGGAAATTGAGTATTTGGCGGAAAAGGAGCCAAACAGTACCGACATTTTGAAGAGCAACATGTTGGATACATATTATCCAAATCGAAGCAGTCACCTCGAGAATGTTTGTCTGTATGAGGTTCTGCAAAATTACATATTCAAGAGGAACATCAAAGAAGATACTGAGAAAGGAGTGTATGCTGTAATAGGAAGTGAGGGATGTCTGGTCAAGCAAAGAAAATGCCACTTGATAAACCATCGAAAATTGAGTGGCGAATCTCCTGAAAAAAAGGAGTTTTTCTATTTAGCACTTTTGCAACTTTTTAAGCCTTGGCGTGCAGAAGAGGAACTGCTTGGAGATTTCCTCTGTTACGAAGACTCTTTCAATGCTGCCAAGGAGACCATAGAATGTCCTGCTTTTCCCAAATATGTAGAAATGTTGAATGTGGAAATTGAGCAGGAAGCAACGATTGCAGCCGAGATTGCCAGAGACAGTTCTCAGGACAGTCAGAGTTCTGCTTCATTGAGTCAGGATCCACTAGGAGGACCTCTTATCGAAAATGAAGCTGCCACTGCTATGAATGAAGTGGAAAGAGCCATGGCACATGCTCAGGAGGATGCGGTTAACTTAGAAGAGTTGGAAAGACAACTCAACGTTGAGCAGAGGAAAATATATGACGAACTTACCATGCAAATTGATCATGGATTAAGTCATGATAAGAAAGAGTGCTCATGTACGTCGTTGAAGCCTGTCCGACTGTACGTGAGTGGAGAAGCGGGAACTGGAAAAAGTTTCCTTATTAAAGCAATTTCATGTTATTTGCAGGAAAGGACAGAGTCATCGCTGTCTTGTGTTGTCACCGCTCCAACTGGACTGGCAGCACATAACATTAAAGGGATTACTTTACATCGTTTACTGATGCTGCCAGTGGAGCATGACAACAAATTAGAATATCACAAGCTATCTGGAGATGCTTGTTTTGAAGTTTCAAGAGTCTTGAGGAAAATGAAACTTCTTATCATTGACGAAGTAAGCATGGTTTCCAATGTTATGCTTGCCTTTGTGCATTTGAGAATGCAAGAAGTTCTCAAAACAGAGTATGATGTGTTATTTGGTGGCAAACACATCATTGTTTTTGGAGATCTTCTGCAGCTGACACCAGTGAAAGGGCAACCTGTGTTCAAAATGCTCACGCATGAAGATACCAGGAAGTGCTTAGGGAGTATTGGCAACGTCAATATATGGTTAAACTTCAATTATGCTGAACTGCATGAAAATATGCGTCAGGCAAAGGATGAAGTTTACAAGACTATTCTACAAGATGTTAGAATTGGAAAAGTGACCGAGCATGGGAAAGAAGCTTTACATGCACGATTACTGACAAATTTATATCCAGACGAAGATGTTGTGCCTGAGAATATTTTTCAGAAAGTTACTGAGAAAAAATCTGGAATATGTTTGATGCCAACTCTTGCAGAATGTGCCAAATTCAACAACAAAATGTTGCATTTAGAAAAGCAAGAGATTGTGAAATTGGAAGCTATTGACAGAGTAGAGCATATGGGATCAACAATTATTTTGTCTGAGAATCTGAAAACAAAATTGGATTCATTAGAGAAGAGTATATCTAAAACTGCGGGTTTTGAAAAGACTCTGAATGTGTGCTTGAACTGCCGTATAATTTTAAGAAGGAATTTACATGTTGAAAGAGGTCTGGTAAATGGATCAATGGGTAATGTTGTTGATTTTGTGAAATACAGAAATAGAGATGGAATTGAATTTTTAAAAATTAAATTTGATGGCATTGAGGAAGTACAGCTAATTGCTCGTTGTTCTGCTAGATTTTTGCTTGTAAAAGACTTATATGTTCGTCGTAAGCAGTTTCCTGTTTGCTTGGCATATGCGGTGACAATCCATAAATCGCAAGGTTTAAGTGTAGACTGTGCATTGGTGAATATTGGCAGTTCTGTGTTCAAGGAGGGTATGGCATATGTGGCCTTGTCACGAGTTAGGACTTTATCGGGATTGTACTTGATTGAGTGTGATGTCACAAACATTTGTGCGGATCTAGATTGTGTTAAGGAATACAATAGGTTGAGAAGAGAGTATGCGCCACATTTGCCTCAGTATCCTTTGTTTGAGAAACGTGTGGTAGGCCGGAAACGAAGAAATGTGACCAATACTGGGGAGGTTGTAGCAAAAAGACGAAAAGTCGATGAACCTGAAATTATAAGCAGAAACAAAAAGTATTCTGTTGAAGATGTTGTTGGTTTTCAATTTGAAAACAGTTCTGGTGTCAACTGCTATGCTAATGTAGTGGTTAATGTTTTGTTTTCTCTAGAAAATGTAAAAGAAGAGATTGTGGTCAATTCTGATCAAAGATTTTGCAGTTTGTTAAATTCTGTGTTAGAGAAATGTAGCACTGATAGAACAAACATAGAAAGTGTGTCTGAAATTCGAAATCTGTTAGACAGATGTTCAGGCCAAACACAATTCTCTCAAAATAGTCAGCAAGATTGTCAGGAGTTTTTAATGTATATGCTTGATGTATTGCATGATGAAGGTGTAGATGTAGATCACCTGTTTGGGCTTTCTTATCAATGGCAGCATGACTGCGAGAACTGTAGGGTATCAAGTACTACTAGTGTAGACTCAGAAAGATTTATATATTTAACTTTGCCAGACAGTAAATCAGTCTCTTTTAATAAGCTAGTAAAAGCAGCTGATCACAACATGGAGTGTAGCCAATGTAAATCTGAAATGATGTCCACATTATTTATACGAACATATGGCCAGTATGTCATTTTAATGTTCCAACGATGTAGGCCTGATGGAACAAAATTGACAACTTTAATTAAAAATGTTGTGGCTTCACAGTTGTCAATATCAGGAAGGACTTTTGTAACTGTAGCAATTATATATCATGATGGTCCTTCAATAACATCAGGACATTATACAGCTTATTTAAAGTGTAGAAATGGCTGGTCATTCTGCAATGATTCTGTTTTAATTTTCAAAAAAAAATTGCCGTATGACCTTAAAAACTCTTACCTGGTGTTTTTAAAACCAAAATTTTAGGGAAAGAATCTCGGGATGTGCTCTGAGGAATTTCAAGAAGTTCTCATGGCTCCTACACGATTTGGCCTTGAGGATAAGTGTAGTTCAGAGACATAACTTCTAATCATAGGATTGGACATCATGGAGATGTATGTGCACTATGAATGAGTTCAGAAAAACTGTTTCTTTTCATAAGCTAATTGAAGCAGCCAATCAAAACATGGAGTAGAGTGAATGTAAGTCTGCAATGCTGTCTACTGTTTTACATTGCTTTGTGATTAAAAGTGATGTAGAGAATTAAATAATTGTAGTACTCATAGAGGTAGTGTAAGTCTGCTTCATATTAAGCAGTATCAGTGTCATAGGAAATGTAGAACATGACTGACCAAGAAGGGGAAGATATTACTATTCCAGGATTGTGAAAATGATCTTCAACATTTTAATTCTGAAAGTTGCGGAAATGCCAAATGATGGGATTGGCTTACAAGAAATCCAAGAGTTATAAATATCTCTGACTAGATTTGGCCTTGTGGAAAATAGTGGTAGAGAGCAAGAAGTCATTTATTGCATGTAACGTGTTTTTAAAAACGATGGAGGTTTTCTTTCAGAAAGTGGCGGGCTGAAAGTAATAACAGCACAAAAGAGTGTAAGCTGTTCATAGGACATCCTTGGACGTCATGGAAAGTAAGTTAACTTTAAGGAGTTCTGAATTTTATTTTCTGATGTTGTATGGGTTTTTTAAACACAATCATTTTGATTGTGTTTTTTTTTCCCCGCTGTTACATGATGAATACCTTCAAGTCACTGTTTTTAGTGAATTTTGATACATTCTGAGAACAGCAAAAATAAACCATTTAACATGTATAATTAATTCTGTACTGTTTGCATTTATGATGTATATGTAGAACTGTGTAGGAGGCATGGAGAAGGTGAGTTTTCTGTAAGTGTTAAATTTATTGTATGCAGTGCTGCACTTCTACGTAATCTTTCATATGCTGGACTACATCTGCACAATGAGATACCTAAGCAAAGGAAACACAAGTGATGTGATTGTGAAATGAGCAAAATAAATTGCACATATTTCAATTACATCACTTGAGTTTCCTATCATTACGAATCACATTGTGCAGATCAAGTTTAGGTCTGTCCAGGGAAACATAGGAGGTTTCTACTTTGTTGAAGAGTGCAGTGGACATGACTCACTTCATTAGTAGACTTTCACAGATATTATCTCCTCTGTACACTTCAACAAGTGTAAATCTCATCTTGAACTCTGAGTAGGCCTCACCTCAAACAAATCTCTGGATAGGAGACATGTTATTGGCATACTGAAGCGACACTTTTCTGAAACAAGAGCAATGCAAAAGATGCACCATGTTTTAAGATAGTCCTCACTTCATCTGCATCAAGATACTGTTAGTTTAAAATGTATATCTTTAGCATTGTGTAGAGGACCTGGAGAAGCAGAAGCTTCTGTCAGTGTCAAAGTTGTTGAAAAACTATTTGTCCTTCAATATTTTCCCTTGTCTTTTGTAATTTTTAAATACATATTTTAATTTTTTTTTAAATGTTGGTTCTCTCTTTCACAGATTGAAAGTATAGAAATAAAATGTGATTAATTTAACAGCAATTACAAGGTAAATAGTTGTACTCTTTTCGTTACATTTCTATCACATTCACCTACTATTAGATCCACTGCTTCACTTCTTTAATCCTCAGTTTCCTGCCTTTGCTACTTTCCTCATTCCTTTCTCTATTACCTATTTACTCAACTCCTTCCACTCTTTTTCTCAGTCCCTCTGTTCTCATAGTTCCTCAGTCTTGTTCACTCACTCCATCTCTATTACTCTTAGTGTCTGTGAATTACTTTCCCAACTTTTTTTTTTTGGGGACCGCTTCCTGGGAAGTTGCCCGGTTCGCAAACCAGCAGCGTTATGGCAGTCCACCATTTTGTGTTTCGTTCGAATCAAGATACAAGATGGAGGGCAAATAATGTTCAGAATAGGTAGAAGGGGGCACGGTAGATGTATCTTGACCCCCTTGGTTTTCTGAGGGTGGCTCAGGAGGACCATAGTTCTTCACTCTTGTTCACTCTCTCTGTTTCTATTAATGTCACTGTTTATGACTGATCAAAAAAATGTTTTTTAAAAAAGAACAGTAACTATAAGGGAAGGAAATAGACAGTTATGTTAAAAGAAAGACAGCTAAAGGGAGTAAACTAACGATACTGTTACCTACAATCCACTGCTGTTGATGTTACTGACCATGTCATGAATGATGTAATATGTGAAATCATCAACAGTGGATTGTAGGTAACAGTATCCTTATTTTACTCCCTAGAGCTGTCTTTCTTTTAACATAACTGTGTATTTCCTTCCCTTATAGTTACTGTTCTTTTTTAAAAAATATTTTTTTGGTTAGCTTCCGGTACGCGTACCGGGTAGCGCTCCGGGAGCGAACTAAGAGAAATACAGGTTGGCAGAGTTCCAAATTTTCTACCAATTTTTTTATAATGGGGAGTTAGTTCTGAAAAGAACTTTTTTTTTATGTTTTTGTTGTTTTATATTTTTTTTAGTATTTTTTGAACATTTTTTTACTTTTTTTGTATTTTCTGAACGTTTTTAAAAATTTTTTGGTTTTTTTGGGGGGGGGGGAAACAAAAACGATCCATTATAAAGGGCTCAACAGGAGCAAAAAAAAAAAAAGAATTTATTTTTTGGTGCGTTTTGTGCAAACATTAATATGATTTTGAATTGCTCGCAAAATCAAAGTGATGCTACTTTCTCTGTAGCAGATGAAAGCGCCACATTCCACGCACACTTGTTTTACGTGACCAAACAACATTTGGATGTTTGCAATCACCTCCCTCGCCTCTGGTCCCGACACCTCTGGAACCACCGATCTTCTTGCCATTTGGAGGGGATGTTGTTGTTGGTCACGTAGCTGGGCAGCACTATAGTTATTTGGGTGCCACCTACTCATATGCCGATGCATAGTATGATTCCCATAACTATATTTTTTATCGGTGCCCCTTGACAATCTGTCACCGCATATGCGGCAAAACACGTAACGAGCATTCACTTTCTTTTGCCCCTCAGGAATTCTGTAGAATTGCCAGATATAATTCTCCTGTCGATTGTACCTCCTGGGCTCCTCTGGCAAAAACTCATGCTCTTCCTCCTCTTCCTCCTCTTCCTGTTCTTCCTCTTCTTGCAGAATTACTTCTGCAGGTGGTCCTCTCTTTCTTGGATTTGGTGGAGGTGGTGGGCTAGCACCAGCTGAAGCTACTAATGAAGCCATCACAAAGTCTCAATAAAGGGTCTTTCTCTCACCAAGATGAAAGTCAGAGTGATGAAAGAAGGAGGGGTTTTCATCATTTGGGAAAAACAAAAGTTCTAAACCAATGACAAGTGTCCATTTTAGATCACATGACCTTGTATTACATCATTAGGAAACCAAAAGTGAAATGAACCAATGAAAAGTGTTATTATCGAGTCACATGACCTGCTATGTTTACATTACGCGGTCGGCGCCGCGCCGCGGATCGCTTCCGGTTCGCGTACCGGTGCGCTTCCGGGTACGCTAACGTAGCACGTAATATGACGTATTACGCGAGAACGCGAAACGTCATGCTGACGCGACGCGTCACGATGTTGTTTTGTAACGCGAGAGGTGCGCTAAAGGAACGTTTACCAGTTCGCGTACCGGGTCGCGCCTCCGGATTGAGCTAACGGGAAGCTAACCGGTACGCGTACTGGGAGCGAAACAAAAAAAAATAAAAAAAAAATTGTATAAAAAACATGTAAAAAATATTTTTCTTTTTAAAGAATAATACATTGTAAAGGTTTTGATATTAGCTATTAAAAAACCAATGAAATTCACTGAAAAAACCATAGGTTATAGACCATATATAGTTAGGAATTAGCATTTACAAAACCTTAAAAATTCACTGAAAAAACCATAGGTTATAGACCATATATAGTTAGGGATTAGCATTTAAAAAACCTTATTTTACTCACACAAAACCATTGAAATTCCATATATAGTTAGTTGCACTAACTATATATCGCGCACCCGCAATCCACTGCTGATCATGTCACATATTACATCATTCATGACATGGTCAGTGACATCACTGATGACATCACTGATGACATCTCAAATGACATCACTGATGACATCACTGATGACAACATCCAGTGACTGTATGTTTCTGTAAAGTTAAAATATGTCTTACATATTGAAGAATGAGTGGATGTATAAGTGTCTGGATGAAGGATTTAGTAGGTGCGTGACTGACTGTATGAGTGAGTGATTAAATGTGTCTCACTGAATGCATGGGTTAGTGACTAAACTGTCTTAATTTGTGCATCATTATGTCTGTTGTGATGTAAACTGCTGCATGTGTTGATCATTAGCTATACGAGAGGCTATATGTGTTATTAATTGGTTGCCCAAGTATTTCTATGGGACATTGAGTTTGTGTGGGAGTGGCTGGAAGGTGTGTGACTCTATGCATAGATGTGTGAGCAGTTTATTCACTAGGTGTATGAGTTCAAGAGTGCATGTGGAAACAGCTACATGGGCAGTTGACTGTGTGCATGAGTGTATTGATGAGTGAATGGATATCTCAATGCTACATGTCATAGTAAGTACATATGTAAAACACAGTACATGTGAGAGTTGGCATATATAAATAACTGTGCATGAGAGCCACTGAATGAGTGAGTGGTTGTATCGATCATTGTGAACTTGTATCAGGGATTGTATAAGAGAGTAAATATGTGTTAGTATATGTTTCAATAAGTAAGGTGTGTTTAACTGTATAGTTGAAGAAATGGAGGTGAGATTGTTTCTTTGCATGACTGACTGGGTGTGTGAGTAACTCCATGGATGAGTGGCAGTGTGTGAGTGTCTGTATACACTGAGTGTATCTAAGGTTATATTAGAGTCTGAAGAGGTTTATCGTATTAGCACAAGAATGATGTCAAATGAGATGTCATCAGTGATGTCATTTGAGATGTCATCAGTGATGTCATCAGTGATGTCACTGACCATGTCATGAATGATGTAATATGTGACATGATCAGCAGTGGATTGCGGGTGCGCGATATATAGTTAGTGCAACTAACTATATATGGAATTTCAATGGTTTTGTGTGAGTAAAATAAGGTTTTTTAAATGCTAATCCCTAACTATATATGGTCTATAACCTATGGTTTTTTCAGTGAATATATATATATATATATATATATATATATATATATATATATATATTACCTACTGACGGTCGTCAGTAGGTATATATAGTTAGGACCTAGATTTCATAGGAAATCCCCAACATTCTATTGGGAATAACTTTGGCGCTGGTTGATGAATCTTTGCAAATTTCTCAAAGAAGATGGCTCGCTCCGCTCCTCTCCTTCCCTGAAAGTTTGGGGGGGATTAGTCAAGTGGGGGCTGAGAAAAAAGGGGGGGTCCCAAAACGTGTTTTCCCCATGTTAATTTCCATAGGACCTTTAGACACGGCTACAGCTTGAACCGCTGAAGGGAATTACACCAAACTTGTCAAAATGGTAGTGTCTGGTACGCAGATCACACTTTTGGTAAAATAGTGTAAATCCCTCCAGTGGTTCCTGAGAAAATTAAAAGAGAAAACAGTTATATATCTGTAAGCACGCACCGTGCGCGCACCCCGCGATTTTTCGGAAAAAACATTGGGGGTGGCTTGGGGGGCTTCTCCTTTTATTTTAATCTGTTTTATTTTAATTTTGAGGGTGCTCACCCCTCGTTTTACCCCCGAGATCACCGCCGCGGCCCGAGCCGCCTCAAGATGGCCACTGCCTGGTTGTGGGCAGGGCCGGGAGGACGTGGTTTCCGCTTCCCCCTGCCTGGGGGAAGCCTTTGATGTCCGGTCTCCCGTGCCGAGGGGGAGACCGGGTGATGCTGGCCTGTGGAAGAAGTGTGGGCTGGTGCGGGGCTCCCGTGTGCTGAGGGAGCCCTGGGAAAAGAGGAGACGCCGTGGTGTTGGGAGAGCAGTGGCGTGTTTTTCTAGGCGACGTTCAGGTAAACACATTTTGATAAGCACCCCACGGCCATGTAATTCGCCTCTGTTCACCGCGCTTGTATGTAAATATAGCGTGAGTTCGTACAATGCAAACCTGCCCGAGCATGGGATCCTTATCAGTAGGTGTGGCAGAATCCTGGAAGAGCCTCAGAACCGACCGTGTTACGGATTAACTATCTCCCTGGGCTCAATGCAGAGAAAATGCCTCACCTTGGGTAGGTCCCTTGAGGGGGAGGTGTGGGATTGTGTAGGCAAGCGTGTGAGGCTGACCCTCACATTCCCTTCAGGGCATGCATTTTTCTGCTGCACGCATGAGCCAGATTGCGAGTTTCCTCGACCGTCTGGGCGCTTCGGAATACGTTCATTGGAAAACAGGCTTGACAACTTTTCCTGCCCAACCCATTGCAGCACATCCTGTGGGTGGGATGGGAGTGCCCGCAGTCAAGAAAAGAGATCCCATCCTACTCCTGAAAGCGAATACATGTCCCCGGAACATCAGACACCATGTCAATTGTCCTCCTCGTTCAACAGCGGTGCCCGGACATTTCATTGTACATTCACAATGGCAAATCACCCCAGCCTCTCACTACAGGAACGTAATCATTATAAATCACAGGGAATTGCCGTAAGCACGAACAGTTAATAAATTGAACTGTATTTCTTCACAAAGTTGAAACTAGTCATTGTTAAAATTCAAATCAGTTGTAAGTGCCCACAACCAAACCAGCATCAGTCCACTCCCTCAAGTACTGCATTTACGAACTTGACTGCATGACTCTCTAGCTGCACACCACTACTGTTAAATGAATACCTGATTTACACAAAATCGTAAACTCATCGCGGAGGAGATGGAAGAAAACAATGTGTGTTCATTGTTAAGAATGCTTACTCTTTATGACAGCTTATTATTGCACCGGCCGGGCAGCATTACCTATGCGAAACAACTCCCGTTTGTGATTCAAGGAATTAATTCCGTGTTGCGAATGTCATCAGTGATGTCATCAGTGATGTCACTGACCATGTCATGAATGATGTAATATGTGACCTCATCAGCAGTGGATTGCGGGTGCGCCAAATATAGTTAGTCCAACTAACCATATGGGAGGAATTTCAATGGTTTTTTAAATGCTAATTCCTAACTATATAAGGCCTAAAACCTATGGTTTTTTCAGTAAATAAATATATATATATATATATATAGATAGATATATATATATATATGTATATATATATATTCACTGAAAAAAACCATAGGTTATAGACCATATATAGTTAGGAATTAGCATTTAAAAAACCTTATTTTACTCACACAAAACCATTGAAATTCCATATATAGTTAGTTGCACTAACTATATATCGCGCACCTGCAATCCACTGCTGATCATGTCACATATTACATCATTCATGACATGGTCAGTGACATCACTGATGACATCACTGATGACATCTCAAATGACATCACTGATGACATCACTGATGACAACATCCAGTGACTGTATGTTTCTGTAAAGTTAAAATATGTCTTACATATTGAAGAATGAGTGGATGTATAAGTGTCTGGATGAAGGATTTAGTAGGTGCGTGACTGACTGTATGAGTGAGTGATTAAATGTGTCTCACTGAATGCATGGGTTAGTGACTAAACTGTCTTAATTTGTGCATCATTACGTCTGTTGTTCTGTAAACTGCTGCATGTGTTGATCATTAGCTATACGAGAGGCTATATGTGTTATTAATTGGTTGCCCAAGTATTTCTATGGGAGATTGAGTTTGTGTGGGGGTGGCTGGAAGGTGTGTGACTCTATGCATAGATGTGTGAACAGTTTATTCACTAGGTGTATGAGTTCAAGAGTGCATGTGGAAACAGCTACATGGGCAGTTGACTGTGTGCATGAGTGTATTGATGAGTGAATGGATATCTCAATGCTACATGTCATAGTAAGTACATATGTAAAACACAGTACATGTGAGAGTTGGCATATATAAATAACTGTGCATGAGAGCCACCGAATGAGTGAGTGGTTGTATCGATCATTGTGAACTTGTATCAGGGATTGTATAAGAGAGTAAATATGTGTTAGTATATGTTTCAATAAGTAAGGTGTGTTTAACTGTATAGTTGAAGAAATGGAGATGAGATTGTTTCTTTGCATGACTGACTGGGTGTGTGAGTAACTCCATGGATGAGTGGCAGTGTGTGAGTGTCTGTATACACTGAGTGTATCTAAGGTTATATTAGAGTCTGAAGAGGTTTATCGTATTAGCACAAGAATGATGTCAAATGAGATGTCATCAGTGATGTCATTTGAGATGTCATCAGTGATGTCATCAGTGATGTCACTGACCATGTCATGAATGATGTAATATGTGACATGATCAGCAGTGGATTGCAGGTGCGCGATATATAGTTAGTGCAACTAACTATATATGGAATTTCAATGGTTTTGTGTGAGTAAAATAAGGTTTTTTAAATGCTAATTCCTAACTATATATGGTCTATAACCTATGGTTTTTTCAGTGAATTTTCAAGGTTTTGTAAATGCTAATTCCTAACTATATATGGTCTATAACCTATGGTTTTTTCAGTGAATTTCAATGGTTTTTTAATAGCAAATATCATAAGCTGTCGAATGTCAAGTACGTGGTAAGTGAAAACATTTTCGTGTTTATGCACACTGATCTGCTTTGAATGGTGCCCCCCCCCCCTCATTTCTATTAGGAGTACTCTCTCTTTGCAGATAGTGAAAGGTAGTTAACGCAGGTCTTTGCCCCCATTGTAATCCGTCGTGCCTGCTTCTCTCTCCATTTGATTGATTGTTATCCAAGTATTTACTGTTTTAGAATTAGTTCTCTTTGGTTCATTCTCTATTTACAAACAAACACAGAGTCGCAATACTCTGTTTAGTCTTTGCAGATAACGAAAAATCGTGTAAAAAAAAAAGAAAAGGAATCGAGCAAAATCAGTAGGCCACTAATGGGATCTCTTTTTGACCTCGCTAAAATAGAAACATTAGGAACAACCCCTCATGACAAATACAAAACTAGTGAGATGAACTGAACTCCACACAATGATGGCTGCAAAACAGCTCGGCTCCGCCACCCACCCCGCCCAAAATAACGATAAAGAACGGCTGCCATGATTGGTTGCGGAATGACCACGACGGAGCTACGAAATGGTGCTGCTCTCATGCTAACCCCAGCTTCAGTCTGAAACATCCAGAAACACTGTAGACTACCAATTCGATCAGTTCCGGTAGCGCCCCAATGTAACCCGGTAGAGAAGAACTAGCTCTCCCCTCTTTGACTGATGGTTCTTGTTGCCTGTCCCTTCTGTTGTCATTTAACAGAACTATTTAGCCTGCTGAAAGGGGTTGTGTTCCGACCGCTGGTTGGTGGAGACATTTTGACTATATTCTGTACCTGCGTTGTCGCGTAATGCGTCATGTGACGCGCCGCGTTAGCGCATCCGGAAGTCATCCGGGGCGCGCAGCGCGTAACGTAAGCATAACAAGTCATGTGACTTGTTAATAAAACTTTTCATTGGTTCATTTTACTTTTCTTATTGTAATGATGAAAGGCTTGGTCATATGACCTAAAAATTACGCTTTTCATTACTTCCGAACATTATTTTTTCTTAAATATATGTTATAATGTTCCAGGCTAATGTACTTTCCCGGAAATTTTACAACTGTCCTGCAAGTAAAATATATTCTTTTTTCGAGAAAAAGAGCGTTTCTTCGTCCCATGACGGAGCCGTTGAGCAAAAGAGGGTCGACCTGCTGTCTTAGTCGCCGATACGCCTGAATATGAGATTCTTATCGATCACTTTATGTTGCAGGAATAGAAAACACAACAGCCCTTGACCATTTATCTTTACTGCGTTCCTTCGTATTATACCTGTTACCCTTCATGTAATTGGTCTGCTTTATTTCACTTGCCTTTTAATGATTCTAAAACAGTCACTATTATTAAAAACTTTACCAATGTATATACTACTACCATGTTTTCTTTTAAAAACCTTTATTGTGAAAATTTCATTATACAAATACGAGCCTATAACCACGTGGGCCTGCCACAGAGCAAACTGTAATCGTATATGATGAATAGACATTTACACTGTAGAGGAACGTAACGGGCGGGCCATTAGGTTGCAAGAACTAAGGTGTCTAACAGTTACGGAATCGGTGGACGTACATTTTATAATTAAAATACGACAGGGCCAGTTACAATAAAATTATCTAGATATACATTTGCGGGCAAGTACCATGGGTGACGTTAATTCGAACTTTCAACAGTACAGTAATCAATAACACATCAGAACTTAATATCAATAGGGATGTCGAAATATTCAATCAATTCTCGTCCCCGCCCGCCATGTGCTTCAAAACTGCATACGTATCTCGTGATTTCAAGGTTCTGCAACCAGTACACAACAAGGAGTTACGAGTCCCATTTATTCCGGCGCCATTTTGGGCGAGGACGGGCAGGTCCAGGATATAGTCAAAATGTCTCTACCAACCATCGACTATGATGATGTTCATATGCTGTATTTATTAGAGTAACACTCATCTGTCCACATGAAATTAATTTGCCACAATCTAAACATGTCATTTTAATCTTTCCAAAGTTCTTCTAAATATTTGGGACCGTTTCCCTTGCCTCTGAAGCTCTCAGTGCCACTTCTTTGATGAATGTACTAGCAGGTCAGGGGTTCTCCTCCAAATCTCTCTTTTATGCAGCACTATAATTAATTGGTGCCACCTCTCCATATGACGATGCATGGTATAGTTACCACAACTATATTTTTTTTCGGTTCCTCTGGAGAGTTCATCGTGGCAGATGAAGCGTGTAACGTACCGGGCATTTACCTTTTTTTGCATGTACAGGAAAGGAAAAAAAAATCGAGCGTCCGAGTTCTAAGGTGTCCCAGGGCCATTTTGGTGGACCAGGCCCAAATCCAAAGAACAGCCATCTCACAGGCTAATGGGGCGACCCACGCCGAGTTTCAGCATTGTAGGATGACCACACAAGTACAGCAACTTGCTAGACATCACCTCGGTGCCATCCGGATCTCGGCGCCCCACTGCAGATGAAGTGCCTCTCAACTATGAAACCACCACGGTGACATCCGGATCTTGGCGCGTTGTGCTGCCTTCGGCCTATTCGCACATCGGTCCGCTACTGACGCCATCTCACAGGCTAATGGGGCGACCCACGCCGAGTTTCAGCATTGTAGGATGACCACACCAGTACAGCAACTTGCTAGACATCACCTCGGTGCCATCCGGATCTCGGCGCCCCACTGCAGATGAAGTGCCTCTCAACTATGAAACCACCACGGTGACATCCGGATCTTGGCGCGTTGTGCTGCCTTCGGCCTATTCGCACATCGGTCCGCTACTGACGCCATCTCACAGGCTAATGGGGCGACCCACGCCGAGTTTCAGCATTGTAGGATGACCACACCAACTTGCTAGACATCACCTCAGTGCCATCCGAATCTTGGCATCTCAACGCCTAGTGGTATCTTCCATACAAAAAATATTGTTACGCTGCCTTTGGCCCCATTCGCACATCAGTCCGCAACTTAGACATCACCTCGGTGCCATCCGGATCTTGGCATCTCAGCGCCTTGTGGTGTCAGTCAGAAAATATTGTTGCGCTGCCTTTGGCCCCATTCGCACATCGGTCCGCTACTGACGCCATCTCACAGGCCAACGGGGCGCCCCACGCCGACTTTCAACATTGTAGGATGGCCACAGAAGTGCGACAACTTACTAGACACCACCTCGGTGCCATCCGGATCTTGGCGCGTTGTGCTGCCTTCGGCCTATTCGCACATCGGTCCGCTACTGACGCAAACTCACAGGCCAACGGGGCGCCCCACGCCGACTTTCAGCATTGTAGGATGGCCACACCAGTGCTGCAACTTGCTGGACACCACCTCGGTGCCATCCGGATCTTGGCGCGTTGTATTGCCTTCGGCCTATTCGCACATCGGTCCGCTACTGACGCCGCCTCACGTGCCAACGTATTTTCTCCGCATTTTATACCCTATGCCGCATAACAGGTCATGTGACTTGTTTATAAAACTTTTCATTGGTTCATTTTACTTTTGGTTTCCGAATGATGGAAGGCTTGATCATATGACCTAAAAACAACACTTTTCATTGGATGAAAACTTTTTTTTTCCCCCAAACGATGAAAGCCCCACCTTGTTTCTGGATGTTTCAGACTAAACTGGCGTCAGCATGAGAGCACCACCATCTCGTAGCTCCGTCGTGGTCATTCCGCGAGCAATCATGGCAGCCGCTCCCCACCAGAAGCCTGCAGGAGTCGGGGCCCCCAAAACTTTTGATGAATTCTCAAGGCGGAGGGGACGCTTTCGAGAATGGGGTCCAAGACCTAGCAGACAAGCGTCCGATTTCCAAGGTGTCCCAGGGCCATTTCAGTGGACCACGCCCAAAAAGGAAAGAGCCTGCCGCCATTTTGAGAGTCCTGTGGCAGCCGCCTATCGCTGCACCGCAAGAGTGGGCGCAACTCAGCTGAATGGCGGATTTTGACACAGTGGACCAAAAGCGGACGGAATGGCAACTGAAACGGTAAAGGGGCGCCCCACTAAAACAGATGAGACTCCACCTGGAGAGGCCCGTTCACGCCGCCTCCCCCGGGGCGCTCCACGCCGTTATTCGGAGCAGCATTGTAGGATACCAAAACCAGTGCGGCAACTTACTGGACATCACCTTGGTGCCATCGTTCTGCTGCCTTGGAACTATTCGCACAACAGTTTGCTACTGATGACCCACCCCCCGCGACGCCCCACGCCGTTATTTGCTGGGTGGCAACTTACTAGACATCACTTTCGTGTCATCTAGATTTCGGCGCGTTCTGCTGCCTTGGAACTATTCGCACAACAGTTTGCTACTGATGACCCACCCCCCGCGACGCCCCACGCCGGAAATCTGGACGTTGTGCTGCGTTGGGACTATTCGCACAGCCGACCGCTACTTCGTTGTTTTTCCCTAAAAATGTTTATATGTTATTACTATTTTTGTTTTCTTGTATATATTTATAAATTATTAAAGTTTTATAATCTTACTACTTTGTCGGAGTGCTATATATTTTTAATGTGACACATAATTGTAAAAACTTTGATGTACAAAGAGTCATCCCTGGAATCTTCCGCTTCACGCTCGGTCCCCTCCCCAATCACAATACAGGATGGTTTTCAGATAATAGCAACGCTTCTGCTGTGACGGATCTCATCGAGTGTGGGCCTTGATCTACTATAACTCCTTTGAAGAGGGGTGATTCTTTACAGCTGTGGCCATAAACTACATCTGCAGGGCTAGCTGATAGCCTAGGACCGGCCTGGACAATCGGACACAGAGGAAAAGGAGTGTCAGAGGGTGCGGTAGTGAATAGGGCGAAAGGGAGGTGTCGGGCGGGCACAGGGTGTGATTCTCAGGGAAGAGCAGCGCAGATGGGGGGAGGTTTATTACCCATGCATAAGACAGAGAGCGGGGGTGACCACTGCCTGGGTGAGATGCTTGCGAGGGTGGGGAGCCATGCTAAGGATCGACAGCGTGCACAGAGTGGGTCTGGTCAAGGCATCTAAAATGGCTGCCGTGCACGACAAAAGTGTGGCATTTGAAAAAAGACAAGATGGCGCACACAATGTTTTTCAACAATTCCTGATTTCCTTCGAATCGAACGTTAACAGACGTTGGGGCATATTACCAAAGTTAAGCGATATTTATCCCTAACGATGCATTGCAAAGATTTTTTTACCGTCAGAAATTATCGCAGATAAACCTTGCTATTATCAAGGTTTATCGCAAATACGATAAAAAACGAGCGCAATGCATTAATATCGCTGAAAACTCCGCGATATTCATGCATTACCGAGCTAATGCTCATAGCCATGTTATCCACCTCCCATTGGATAACATGGCTAAGAACTGCTCAGGGCAGCTGTTACTTTTTGGAGATATTCGCGCTTATCTCGAATATTTCCAAAAGTTGATAATAGGAGATAGCGATGTTAGCGACTGTTTCCAGTCGCTAACATCTTGGCATGCCCACTTTGCATGTCATTAGTGATAAATATCACTCACATGCAAAGTGGGACCCAAGATGGTCGCTATCTCCTACTAGCCGTCGCTAACTGGTGTTAGCAACAGCTAGGTAATACAGATATAATTTTATCTCCGCGAAGCGGAGCGCTGTTACAGATATATATCTTGTTTTTGAACGTTAATTTCTCAAAATGCACTGAAGCACATATATTGAGACATAGCAAAGGCACATCGGGCTACCAGTCCCTAATATTTTACCAAGTTTCGTGCAAATCCATTCAGCCGTTCGATTATTATTATTATTTTTTTTTTTTGCCCCGCGGGGCCCTTTTAAAACCTCCACATCAAACCTAGGGGGTCAGCGAGGATCTACTATGCCCCCTTATGGTCATTTGCCCCTTCGCTTTGGCCTCCTCTTGTCTCTCGATCCTACCGAGAGACAAGATGGCGGCCGCTACGTACTGTTTGGAATGTTTACAGACACCGGAGAGCCAATCAGCTTCGCTTCGCAAAGCTCCGTAACGCGAAAAGTACGCGAAGCGGTGCGCTGTTACAGATATATATCTTTTTTTTAACGTTAATTTCTCAAAATCCACTGAAGCACATATATTGAGACCTAGCAAAGGCACATCGGGCTACCAGTCCCTACAATTTTGCCAAGTTTCGTGCAAATCCATTCAGCCGTTCGATTATTATTATTATTATTTTTTTTTGCCCCGCGGGGCCCTTTTAAAACCTCCACATCAAACCTAGGGGGTCAGCGAGGATCTACTATGCCCCCTTATAGTTATTTCCCCCTTTGTTTTGACCTCCTCTTGTCTCTCGATCCTACCGAGAGACAAGATGGCGGCCGCTACGGACTGTTTGGAATGTTGACAGACGCCGGAGAACCAATCAGCTTCGCTTCACAAAGCTCCGTTGCGCGAAAAGTCCGCGAACCAGAGCGCTGCCCGGTCCGCTGTTACAGATATATATCTTTTTTTAAACGTTAATTTCTCAAAATCCACTGGAGCACATATATTGAGACCTACAAAAGGCACATCGGGCTACCAGTCCCTACAATTTTGCCAAGTTTTGTGCAAATCCATTCAGCCGTTCGGGCTAAAAGTGAGGCCAACCGCCCTATGGAAAACTCAATGTTAAAAACACGTTTTGGGACCCCCCTTTTTTCTCGGCCCCCACTGGACGAACCCCCCCCAAATTTTCAAGGGCTGCTCAGAAACAAAATGTGCCATTTTCCTGAAAATTTCAGCCAATTCCGTCCACAAACGCCAAAGTTATTAGACATAGAATTTTCAAAAAACCCATAGAGAAAAAATCCTAACTATATATACCTACTGGCGACCGCCAGTAGGTAATAAATATATATATATATATTACCTACTGGCGGTCGCCAGTAGGTAGTTATAGTTAGGACCTAGTTTCCATAGGAAATCGTCAACATTCTATTTGGATTAACTTTGGCCCTGGTGGATGAATCTTTGCGAGTTTCTCAAAGAAGATGGCTCGGTCCACTGCGCTCCTTCCCTGAAAATTTGGGGGGGATTGGTGAAGAGGGGGCTGAGATAAAAGGGGGGTCCCAAAACGTGTTTTCTCCATGTTATTTTCCATAGGACGTTTAGACACGGTTACAGGTCGAACGGCTGAATTGATTTATAAGAAATTTGGCAAAACTGTAGAGTCCGGCTCGCAGATTACGCTTTTTGTGGAATGGTGTAAATCCGTTCAGTAGTTGCTGAGAAAATTAAAGTTAAAGTCAATTATATATCTATAAGCGCGGACGGGTGCGCGCACTCAAGCGGCTGCGCGCAAGCGGAATTTTTTTTTTGCTGCGTGACGTCTGTTAACGTTCGATTCGAAGGAAATCAGGAAGGGGTTGATTCCGATCCGGTAAAATGCGCTCCGAATCGTCGTACGGAGTGTTTTTTCCCCGTACCAATCGTACCCGTAAACGTCCCGTACGTACGACGAAGTACGATCCGTACCAGGAGCCGAACTCCGTACGAGTCGTACAGGACTCCGTACGACTCAAATCTCCGTACGAGTCTCACTCGGAACCCACTGTACACGACATCACTACTGTTCGCGGCTGGTTTTTATGACCCAGCAAGTACGATTTGTGTCGGGTATGCACCGTACGACCCTTTTCCTACGGGAGCCGAAAACAGTCGTAAACGCAGAGTTCGCGCCGAAACAGGTACGGAACGCCCCCCCGGGTACGGCACGTACCCCGCATGATCGCAGGGGTACGCGCCGTACCCCTGTGATCATGCGGGGTACGTGCCATACACCCAGCGTACATGGGGTACACACCGTACCCCATGTAAGGTGGGTGTACGGCACATACCCCATGTACGCTGGGTGTACGGCACGTACCCCGCATGATCACAGGGGTACGGCGCGTACCCCTGCGATCATGGGGGGTACGCGCCGTACGGTGTGTAGGTGATTGTGCGCTTTTCCGTACGAATCGACGTGTACCGTACGAATCGCGACCGGGCCGGACGATCGGAATCGTCCGGTCGTACGGCGTCCGTACGAGTCATACGGAAACGGCTCCGGATACGAATCGTACGGACGGGGATTTTACCGGATCGGAATCGACCCCGAAGTGTTGACTGCCATTTTGTCACTGCGAGTAAAGATATTGTCATTTCAAAGCGTTGGAACATGGAAAGGGGAGAAGGTAGAGATTGTTTTGCTGCGTAGGTTTTCTCAGGGTGTGCAGTAAGGTCCTTAAAGGCGAAAATATATATTTTTTTTTCCCGAAAAAAAGTTGCGGGGTGTCCGCACTCGGGCGCGCACACCTATTTACAAGAGTTTGAAAATGGAGATAAATCAGAAGTTTGAGTGCTTTGATATAAGGTGGCTCTGAAAAGAGCCCTTGTGTTTATTGAGTTGTTTCTGCATTTATAAGTAAGTACCGATGCAGAGTCTGATGTTGCAGAGGAAGATTTTGTTTCCCTCATCCGTGAAATGAACACCATCTGTCCTATAGATGTCTTGCATGTGGTAACGCAAGTTGTTGTGGTAAATAGAACCCATGCTATAATCTCTGAGGAAAGCAGAAACAGATTTATTAACATGTCTCCTTGCTTTCTCAATTTGTGCACAATGTTGATTGGACCAATTCCATTTCTGTCTTTGGCATATATTGGAATATACCAAGGCAGTTCGAGGAAAAAGTATCATCAATTGTCGAAAGGTGTCTTTTAGAAGCATTTCCAGACCTACCCCAGTCAATGTGCCAAGCTCGTTCCCACCACAGTGCACAATTATAAGGTCTGGTTCTGGGAGATGCATAAAAGTTTTCACCAATGGTATTAATTGGTGACATCTTAATCCTCTTTGCCCAATCCACGTTATCTGCACATTTGGTAAATCAAGGTTGGAAATTCGTCTGCTTGCTGCATATTTTCCACTCCAGTGAATATAGCTGTGTCCTAAAAGCCAAACCTTCATTTTCAAGGCAGATGCAGTCGTGCTCCGATGGGTTGTGGAAGTGGAATGGCAGTTAGAAGCTGAAATTCAGGATAAAAAAATGGATGAGGCTTGGTGTGGTTGAAAAACAAAAGATGATTGGTTGATTCTAATACGTGAAGATTGAAGACTACGTTGCATGTTAATGTTATGTAAAAGAAAAAGTAGTATTGGGTGTGAAAAAAATGACATATAACAGAGCTGTGGATAGGCAGGTGTTTCTGGAGGGAAAACAGTGTTGTTAGTTTGCTGTAGAACGTTGAGATATGAACTTTTGACCTGTTCCTTCAGCCAGGTGCAGAATGAGGTGTTACCATGGAAACAGCCAGAGATGGCAGTGGGTGATGGGTGACTTTTATGTGACATTGAAAATATTGTGAGGGACAACCAACTGAAATGTAAATTTGAATACAAAATTTTGCGGGAGGAAATATGATTGGCTGAAGAGACATATATGAGTCTGTATTGACTGGATATCTGTGCCATTGAATTTTGGTTGCAGTGATAGCAGCATAATTGAGACTTCCGTCAAACGAATATCTATTTTGTGACTGTCACTGTTGTACATCATACAAAGCATTGGTAAAGGTAAGTCTGTAACTGTTTGTTTTGTCATGTACTGTAAAAGAAAGGGTTCACGGGCTGTTATAGGCCTGTGGGTTCTAGTATGAGTAAATCAGGTCGACAAAAGAAAATATTAAGTTAGTACAGCTGAAGTTACGTGGAACTCATGAATACTGTTTCAATATACAATCATTTTAGTTGAGATTATGGATTAAAAGAGAGAACGTGTATATTTGAAATGTTTATTCAGAAATGCACAGTTTTCAAGGCAAGTTTCTTATCTAATACGAGTGCAGACATTGTAAAAAACAAAGTAATCGGTATAGCCACTAGTACATAAAATACAAACGGTATAGTTGATGAAAAATGAATATGATTTAGCAAAATTAATTATACACTCTTATGAGGAAGTATATTGGGGCAGATTTATGAAGGCCTTGCGCCGCCGGTGCGTTACTTTTAACATAAATAAGGCTCATTATATGTTAATAAATGGATGAAGGTCTCTGGCCTTTCAGTTTAGGAATGATACATGAAAATGCTAGTGGTTAGACCAGTGTTTCCCAAACTGTGGTCCGCGGACCCCCAGGGGTCCTTGACCCATTCTCAGGGGGTCCGCAGGCTGCAGTTTTAAAAGCACTTCAAAGTTCCTTGCAGAATTATCAGTTTTGGAGCAACAATAAAAGTGTCAAGATAACACCAGTGATTAATGTACCTGCTGGAGAGAGGAGAGTTTTGTCCAGTGGCAACTTCAACTTATCTAATGTAGCACAGAGGGTTACTGCAAAGAATATGTACCATGTATTTAATTTAAAAAAATGTTATATGCATAGGTCAGTGGGTTACTTACTGCTTTTGTAAGTAACTTATTTTTCGTCCCAGATTGTCGTATCCTTGTGCATAATAAGGTCTTCATTTACTATTCTTTGAAAGCTAATAAAATTCAATCTGTAATGATAACTGTGTTGTAGACTGCACCATTGTTTCCCAAAACCCTTTGGGGGAGAGCATTCCAAAGCACCCTCTGTAGTGGTCAGGCTCACTCATTGCACTTGGTATACACCGTATGGGGACTGGTCTGAAAACATTTTCCAGGGCTGCGTTTGGTTTCCAGACTGGCCCTTGCAGGAGCAGGAGCCTCGAACAGCAAAATAAAACCAGCCATGTAAAGGTTTGTCACTGGGATGCAGCACCAATCTTCCCATTAAATTATTTTGGTTTTTGTAAATTCACAGAAGTGGAGGAGCGTGTCGTTATCCTCCTTGGCTTAATGACACGGTCCACCACTTCGGAAACGAGGGTTTTGGCCATATTTACAAGAATATGGTGCAGCGGTGTGTTTCCCCCTGCTCTTGCGCTACACTTAGCAGGGTAGCGGCAATGCAGGCACCCTTGCACCATAGTGCAAGTGTGACTGCGTGCAGGGGAAGATTGTTTATGTACAGGAAGATCCTCCTTCCTGAACATAAAAAATCCAAGGCGTTTTGCTTTTTCCATGTGTACTGCATAAGGCAGCACACATGAAAAAAGCAAAATCGAGGAGAAATAAAGCATTTATCCTCGTTTCGTCAAGTTAAGTCCAGGTGTTTCCTGGTTTTAATTATGGCGCAGTCTCCTATTTACGCTGCCCTTGTAAATAGGAGGCAGCGTTAAAAAATCAATGGCTGTTGCAGTGGAACGCCCATCGCAACACCCACTGCCCACCTCTTTCACGTTAAGTATTGCATGAAAGTGGTTCTTATTTGCAAAGCAGCATTAAGCCATAGTAAGTGGCTCAACGGTGCCTTGTACATAGGGCGAAACCCATATCGCCACGGGAATATCGCAAAAAGTGACGTTCCCATGGAGATAGGGGCTTGTAAATCTGCCCCAAAAATTGTTAGTAATTCGAGTTTTTCTTTTGTGTACACCTGAAACAATTTCCCTGAGTTATGTGGCATACAAGGTAAAACAGAACACCGGGACCTTTATCGATTGTGTTATGTTGCACAAAAGAAAAAAATACACGTAACAGACTTGGATCATTTACATTTTCACTATTTCTGGGCACTTTGCTTTTTGACCTTTCAGTAACCGACTTGCTTTATTTCGCCTGTATTTTACGTAGATCGGAAACAATGGCTATGTATTCGAACTTACCAATTCAAGAGCTACTATTATATTTGGTTTTCACAAAATCTTTATTCAAAAATGATGACGTACAAATGCAGGCATACAACCACGTAAGTGATGACGCACAAATGCAGGCCTAAAACTACGTGGGCCAGCCACGGAGCAGACATGGGCTGTATAAGAGGGCATATTTATCTGAGGAAAACATAACTGAGTCGGTGGTCATTTTATTTCATCAAGGTACGATAAGTGCAATAGAATCATATCGAAAATTCATTGTGGGCAAGTACCATCAGTGTTGAAAAATCGACCTTTCAATAATACTGTAATTAATGATGCGTCAGAACTTAATATCAATTCATTGTCCGAATGTTCAAGCAATACTCATCCCCTCCCGCCATGTGCTTCAAGAACTGCATCAATATTTCATGATCTGAAGTCTGAGCATCCGGAACACAACGGGGAATTGCGAGTTTCGTTTATATCGGCGCCATTTTGGGTGGGGTCAGGCGGGCCCAAGTATAGTCAAAATGTCTCCACCAACTCGGGGTTGGACCAGAATCTCTTTCGGCAGTCCAGAAGTTCCGTTAAGGGGCAACAGAAGGGACCGGTGACATGACCCATCAATCAAAGAAATTGAGGGGCAACAATCTTTCCTACCGGGTCATACTGATGTTCCACCGGAACCGATCGAATCAGTAGTCTGCAGGATTTTTGGTCATTCAAACTGAGGCTGGCGTCAGCATGAGAGCGCCAACGTCTCGTGGCTACGCTTTGGTCGTTCTGCGGGCAATCATGGCAGTCCTTTTCCATCGGGGGCGGTCGGAGGCCCGCGGAGGCCGAGGGCCCTCCGCAGCTCTCGTAGAATCTTCAAAGTTGAGGAGAACGCCTCTGGACAGGTGTCTTCCATTCAGAAAATATTGTTGGCAGCATTTTGAAAGGAAAGACAGGGGCCCATTTTCTGGTTAACAGGCGACCAGGCCAACTTTTCACGCCAGGCCCATTCCTGCAAAGTCGACCGCCATTTTTAGGAGATCTGCAACCACCGGCAGTCACCGGGTTGCAGGAGCAGATGGACTCAAGCCTGTCGGGCGAAGCATCGTTGCACCGCCACAGTGGACGAGACCCTGCTGGGTGAGTGGAGCGTCGCTGTACCGTAAGAGTGGGCGAGTCCTTTGCGGGGCGCGTGGAGCGTCCCTATACAGCCACAGTATGCGAACCCTTTGCTGGGCTCGTGGAGCGTCCCTATATCGCCACAGTGGACGAACCCTTTGCCGGGTGCGTGGATCGTTGGGGGTGCAGCTGAGGGGCCTCCACCTGGGGAGGCGGGAGAGGCTCGTCCGCGCCACCTCTCCCTCCCAGTGCACCCCACGGCGTCTTGCTGACATTTGTTATGGCCGGACCAGGCGATGAAGAGAGGTGGGGGTCGGAGGCATATGCAAGACATCCCCCCCTTGTGGCCTGCAAGGCGCCGAAAAAAGAAGAGAATGGGAAGACAACTTCATCTCGGGTCGGGCCCATGCCTTCTCTGGCCGATGGCGGCCGGCCGCTCTTTGCCACGGCCCCAGGAACGGATCCCTTGGTTCATCCTGGGGACAGGCCTTGGCGCGTGGTGTCGCCTCCGGACTATTCACGTAATGGTTCTCCACCCCAGGCCGTTGCCGACGGCTTTTATAGACTTTCTGACGCTCAAAAACCCTACTAGAAAGCAGCCCAAAAGTAGCCCAACATTGCTACTTTGGGGGAGGAGGGACAGGGACGGCGTCAAGTAGACGGCGAAATGCATTGTGGGTTTGTTTCTGCGGCCGTTTGTCATGTAAATAGTTGTTTTAATATATTTTTGTTCAACAATAAAAACGTTTTAACCTGTTATTTTGCTGTTGTGTGGTATATTTCTAATATTTGTCGCTCTGATGTCGTTTCCACTCCCAAATGTAACATGTGATTGTAATCTACAGCCGGACATTCCGACAGGACATGAGAGCAAAAGGGGGGGGGTTAGATCTGAAGTTGGGCAGGCGATAAGATCACGTTTTGCTATGTGGGGCTATCTATGTTCGTGATGGGGCCTAAAAGGGGGCAAGATGGAGGGGCCACTGTGCCGTGACTTTCGCTTTAACTCCAACAGTGGTGAGGGTGAACACAAATGAACGCCGCTTATGTACATATACATTTTCATTTTCTACACCACATGAAACCTGCGTCAGGTTTCATATAGGCGTTTTGTTGCAGGGTGGGCATTCATTTGCATGAAAGCCCTGTAAAACTAACACAGTGAAATTTAGAAGATTTCACTGAGTCAGCTTTATAGCATTGCTGAATCAAATCCTTACGCCTGTTTGAAACAGGCATAAGGAGTGATGCACCATGCAATTTGTGGCTTGCTCCTGTGCATTGCAGTAGACATGTCGCGCTTACGATGTGATTCCTGCAATGTGCTGCTTTTGCGGCACAGATGCGTGACGCATCTGTGTTGTTTTTGCTCAATGGTGCTCCACATTGTAAATGCGGCACACCATGGGTGGCAGAGCAGCGGTGCACATTAACTGGTGCATCTCTGGGGATGCGCCAGTTAACATAAATCTGCCCCTTTACATTTAAGTATGAGCAGGGGACACAGAGTTGGTGAGGCTTATCCAAGGTTTAAAAGAGATGAGTCCTGTTCACTGAAAACTTGGACATAGGACTCACCTCCTCAGCATCGCTGGACATGGCTAAATAATAGCTGCAAAATGTTACTCTTGTTAAACAATTTTACTATTATAGTCTCTGAGATTTGTCTCTTACTCTGCAACATCTCATTGTTGTTCTCTTTCTTTAAAGATAACGACAACATTAACCATGAGTGATAATGAGCAATCCGTTGATCTCGATCTTATCGTTGAACTTGTCATTGAAACGTCAGTGGAACTGGATCCCTTAGATGATTTAAATCCTGAGGATGATGAAGAACATGATGAGGATGCCGATTTGTCAGAATTGTGTGACATAGGGTGGGAAGCTGACGTGCTTCAGCATATGGAACTATAAACATTTATTTTTAAAATTTACTGGAAATAAAAAGTGAAAATGTAAACCGTTTCATTTAAAATTAAACATAACTTGAAAAACAGGTTATGTGTAGTGTCTTTAATAAAATAGTCAAATATGCTCATAAAAATATTTCTTAACCAATGAAAAGCTTTATTAACAAGTCACATGACCTGTTATGCTTACGTTACGCGCTCCGCGCCGCACCCCGGATTGCTGGTCTTTCAAATTGAGGCTGGCGTCAGCATGAGAGCGCCAACGTCTCGTGGCTACGCTTTGGTCGTTCTGCTGGCAATCATGGCAGTGCTTTTCCATCGGGGGCGGTCGGAGGCCCGCGGAGGCCGAGGGCCCTCCGCAGCTCTCGTTGAATCTTCAAAGTTGAGGAGAACGCCTCTGGACAGGTGTCTTCCATTCAGAAAATATTGTTGGCAGCATTTTGAAAGGAAAGACAGGGGCCCATTTTCTGGCGACCAGGCCAACTTTTCACGCCAGGCCCATTCCTGCAAAGTCGACCGCTATTTTTAGGAGATCTGCAACCACCGGCAGTCACTGGGTTGCAGGAGCAGATGGACTCAAGTCTGTCGGGCGAAGCATCGTTGCACCGCCACATTGGACGAGACCCTGCTGGGTGAGTGGAGCGTCGCTGCACCGCAACAGTGGACGAGTTGTTTGCCGGGTGCGTGGAGCGTCGCTGCACCGCAAGAGTGGACAAGTCCTTTGACGGGTGCGTGGAGCATTGGGAGTGCAGCTGAGGGGCCTCCACCTGGGGAGGCGGGAGAGGCTCGTCCGCGCCGCCTCTCCCTCCCAGTGCACCCCACGGCGTCTTGCTGACATTTGTTATGGCCGGACCAGGCGATGAAGAGAGGGGGGGATCGGAGGCATATGCAAGACATCCCCCCTCGTGGCCTGCAAGGCGCCGAAAGAGGAAGAGAATGAGAAGACAACTACATCTCGGGTCGGGCCCATGCCTTCTCCGGCCGATGGCGGCCGGCTGCTCTTTGCCACGGCCCCAGGAACGGATCCCTTGGTTCATCCTGGGGACAGGCCTTGGCGCATGGTGTCGCCTCCGGACTATTCGCGTAATGGTTCTCCACCCCAGGCCGTTGCCGACGGCTTTTGTAGACTTTCTGACGCTCAAAAACCCTACTAGAAAGTAGGCCAACATTGCTACTTTGGGGAAGTAGGGACAGGGACGGCGTGAAGAAGACGATGAAATGCATTGTGGGTTTGTTGCTGCGGCCGTTGGTCATGTAAATAGTTGTTTTAATATATTTTTGTTCAAGAATAAAAACGTTTTAACCTGTTATTTTGCTGTCGTGTGGTATATTTCTAATATTTGTCGCTCTGATGTCGTTTCCCCTCCCAAATGTAACATGTGATTGTAATCTACAGCCGGACATTCCGACAGGACATGAGAGCAAAAGGGGGGGGTTAGATCTGAAGTTGGGCAGGCGATAAGATCACGTTTTGCTATGTGGGGCTATGTATGTTCGTGATGGGGCCTAAAAGGGGGCAAGATGGCGTCGAGCTCGGTTTCTCTCACTAGTTTCATATTTCTCATGAGGGGTTGTTCCTAATGTTTCTATTTTAGCGAGGTCAAAAAGAGATCCTATCAGTGGCCTACTGATTTTGTTCGATTCCTTTTGTTTTCTCTAACGATTTTTAAGTTAAAGTTTGCTAGTACGATACAGCGGCTAGTCCGCATTTTATATATATGTCTTTTTTATTAGGGGTGTCCTCCGGTGGAGTCGGACGATCTACCTCTAATAAACGGTAAGTGTTCCTCTATTGGAATGCGTCTTGAAAGTGGCTGACTGTAATGTATGATATTTCACTCAGTGACTTTCAGGCCCATGCTGTTTCAAAACTGTGCATGTGCTTGAAGCAGGCGTAGGTATTGACGCAGCATAGAAACTACTAAGAACCAATTGGAAGTGTTGTTTTCAAGTCACATGACTTCACATGCTCGTCTCAGGACGTGTACGTGGTGATAGTATCTAGTCACGTACGCCATTTGGAAGTAGCGGTCTAATTTAACGAAGTTTCAAAACCTGAAAAGGAGTAAACTCAAACATATCCGGATTTAATATATCTTTTGAGCTCGATTCAAGCATACAATTGTTAAAGTATAAAACCTTTTACATTTTTTTTTGAAAATAGCAAGGTGTGTACATTCGGTCACACACGAAAGTTTAAAAAGACATTCGGCTCCATTTAATGAAAATTTTCATAATAATAAAAAAGAAGCCTAGGTTTAGTGTCTTTGACGTAGTATAAGTTCTTTGATGGGTCTATGAAGAAATTTAATAAGTTGCAATTGTAAAGTTTTCTCGAAATATATAGGCGAGTGCGCGCACACGGTCGCGCACGAACGAAAGCCAAAAAAACGGAGATAAACCCCCTTTATAATATGCTCCTGGAGCTCTTTTTGGTACAATGAGTTAGTTCTGAAAATAACTTTTTTTTTTTTTAAAAACAAGTGTTATGTTGTGTTTGATTTTTTAAACTTGCAACAACATTTTCATGTGTGACACAGGATCGAAATGAAATGAAGAAATGTATCTTTTCTCGGGGCATTTATGACTCTCAATTTTTAGTTTAGTAAGAATGAGGCTCTGCTCTCCGTACAGAAGAATTTCTCCACACTCATTGCATTTCATGTGCACCTTTGCAAGATATGGTCTCAAGTCCATCACAGCACTCGATGGAGATACAGGTCGTCCACCAGAAGATGTGCTGGCCACCTCTGATGGTAATAGCGTGGCCAGGGCTCTTGTCGATGCCTTTGCAAATTCAACAGGGTGCACTTGTTTGACATGCCGCACCATGGTATGTATGGAAAAGGAATATTTTTTTCTTGGATTTCCTCTTGAGAGAACCGAATTGCATATCGTTCAGGTAACTTTTGGCGCATTAACTTTCTTTTGTTCTTCAGGATAAGTGAAAAATTGCCAAATAAAAGATTCCTTTTTTCTTTTTGAAGGTAGTCGCTCATTTCCTTCAGATTCGGAAGATGAATGCGGGGCGGCAGCCATTTCAGCAAAGTCTTCCGAAGGGTGTTGAACGTTGTTCTCTTTTGAGAGTAGAAAAGATAGTGAGAGAAGTGGGTGGAGTACTCCGTGTAAATTGCAGAATAGAAACTACTAAGAACCAATTGGAAGTGTTGTTTTCAAGTCACATGACTTCACATGCGCGTCTCAGGACGTGTACGCGGTGATAGTATCTAGTCACGTACGCCATTTGGAAGTAGCGGTCTAATTCAGCGAAGTTTCAAAACGTGAAAAGAAGTAAATTCAAACATATTCGGATTTAATATATCTTTTGAGCTCGATTCAAGCATACAATTGTTTAAGTATAAAACCTTTTATATATTTTTTTAAAATACCAAGGTGTGTACATTCGGTAACACACAAAAGTTTAAAAAGACATTCGGCTCCATTTAATGAAAATTTTCATAATATTAAAAAAGAAGCCTAGGTTTAGTCTCTTTGACGTATTATAAGTTCTTTGATGGGTCTATGAAGAAATTCAATAAGTTCAGATTGCAAAGTTTTCACGAAATATATAGGCGGGTGCGCGCAGTCGGTCGCGCACGAAAGCTTGGATATGCGCTATCCATTTTATTGAGAACTGTTGCCGAGAGTGCGCACACCGGGTCGTGCACGAAAGTTTAGAAAGGCTATTTTTATTTATAGACAAATTTTAATGCGTTGAAAAAAAGGCAAGGTACATACTTTCTAATTCTGTATCGCTTTACAAGGAGTCTCTATGCAACTTGAACAAGGAAGAAAACGGATTTTTTCCGAAAAAAATATTGCCAGAACTTTATTGACAAAAGTATAGGTTGCATACACGAGATATTTCTGAATTAGCATTTTAAAAACCAATGAAATTCACTGAAAAAACCATAGGTTTTACACACGTTATAGTTAGGAAGTAGCATTCACAAAACCTATGAAATTAACTGAAAAAAACATAGGTTTGACACCAGTTATAGTTAGCTGCAAATTTTACTGATATAAAACCAATGAAATTCCACGGTATAGTTAGTTGGACTCACTATAACTTGCGCGTGTAATGCACTGCTGATGACGTCACATATTACATCACTCATGACATCACTGATGACACCATCCTTGTGACACAGTGACAGACCTCCTTTCACTGTAATCTAACCCTTGAAACACATATTCAAAAATAGAAACTAAAATTTTCAAAAAAATGGAGATACCCATACCAGTTACAACAACCAATTCAATAATTCCACCATCTATATACACATGCACTAATTCACCAACAGTTCTATATATTCACTCATACATATATTCACTAATCATATGTAGTGATACACCTACACATTCTGTTACACACCGAAAGTCATCCAAAAATTATTCACACACATACTCACACATGCAAATAAACTATTGAACATCCATTTATTTGCATAAACAGCTATACACACACTACCACTTTACTTCTAAGGAAACTTACACATACTTACTCTCTTAAAAAATCATTTATAGACAAATACTAATTTAAACAGGAACTCTTGCAATCCCTCACTCTCAGATATACTCACTTATATACATCAATATTCACATATACTAGATTAAAACATATGTAGTTACTGATAAAGACACTAATAAGACAGTCATTCACTCACTAACACAGACATATACACACTCATCCACCAATACAGTCCTGCACATATGCTGTCTTCAAAACACATACAAACAGAGACTCAGCCATTCTTGCATCTATGTAGTAAGTAATACCCCCACCAAACCATGCAAACACTCATACTGATACTAAGAAAAACATCTAATAACCAATATACATACACATGTAGCAACTCATTAACCCATGCAGGCACTTATACACAAAGTGAAACACTAATACATATATTGAACTATTTAAGCATTACTCACTAATATATGTATTCACTAAGGTATTCAATAATATATACATATATAACACATATTTATTTTTCAGAAAGACACACATTCACTGGATGGTGTCATCAGTGATGTCATGAGTGATGTAATATGTGACGTCATCAGCAGTGCATTACACGCGCAAGTTATAGTGAGTCCAACTAACTATAACGTGGAATTTCATTGGTTTTATATCAGTAAAATTTGCAGCTAACTATAACTGGTGTCAAACCTATGGTTTTTTCAGTGAATTTCATAGGTTTTGTAAATGCTACTTCCTAACTATAACGTGTGTAAAACCTATGGTTTTTTCAGTGAATATATATATATGTATATAATGTGTACATTTTTAATTTAGGTTAATAAGGTGCTCCTGGGTTAAGTGGGATGAGTTGGGAGGGTTTTTTGAGACCTGCACTGTCTCACTCCCTACATATTAAAGCAAGCAGGTGCATTCAATGACATAGACTATGAAATGGCTTTTACTTGTAAATAAATCCTGTATCTGCCAAGTATTTCCATCCACCATTTTGATATGTTGGGTACTTTTGGCAATTTAGCACACTTTACAGTAATGGCATTTTTTTAAACCCTCACTTTGCAGCCATAGTTTGTTTTTCTCTTTTTGAAAGTGACTATGTGGCAGACGACCTCTCACATTTGTTGCTCTCTTGTATGTTATATTTGGAGCTGTTCCTATGATTTTACCAACTGTTGAGTCAAGATGTAGAATTTTTTAGTTTTTCTTTATGATCTCTCTGATTTCATCCAGATCTTTTCCACGAACATGATGTTATGTTGTGTATAGTGGATATTCCTGTCTTTCAAGTAAAATTCGCAAGCAGTGATTCCAATTTCATGATAAATGTTTGTGTACAAAGATATCACGTCCATTTTTATCAATCTATATGTTTCTCGCCATGGTGTACAGTTTAGGCGTCTCAACATATCGCTCATATCTTTAATATAAAAACTTAGATTTGAAACAAATGGTAGTAAAAATGATCTATATAGTTCGCTACAGGTTCTAATAAAGATCCATTTACAGATATTATTGGATGTCCTGGTGTTCTAGTGTGGTTTTATGGATTTTGGTAGGAAATACAGTGTGGCTGTCATTGGATATTGAGTAGTTAGATATTTACATTCATCATGATCAATAGGATCCATAGTTAGCCATTTTTGTACTTTTTCATGCAAGGCAACTTTCATATTTTGCATGGGATTAGTTGTTAATCTTTCATAGTAAGATGTGTAATTTAGTTGGTCATGCGCAACATTTACATAATCTAGCTTGTCCCAAATAATAACATTTCCTCCTTTGTTTGTGATTTTTATTTCTATTTGATCATCTTGTGTTAAATTCATTAGAGATTTTCTTTCATCCATGTTTAAGTTGTTGTCATTTCTCTTTCTTTTCAATTTATAGGTGTCCTGTTGGATGGCATCGTGGAAAATATCTATTTTGTTGCCAGCCAGCAATTGTGGATAGAAACTTGATTTTTTTTTTCTGACTTATTCCTGCTCCTAGTTGGATACAAGCTTCCTCCAGATTCATGTTTTTTGTATTGTAAACATTTGTATTTTTTTTTAAATCCCTGGATACGCGTAGGGTACGCGTACCCTGCCGATCCCCCCCAAAAAATTACGGCACCACTCAGCAAACACGTCCCCTTGAGGATTTGCAGAGGGGGAACTATTTCCCCTTGAATACTGGGGTCCCTGGGGGCCAACTAGCCCACCAGGAACCTCCAGTATGCGCCAGGGGGCTGTCTGTTTATAATTTCATGTGGGGGACTGATATATATATATATATTACCTACTGGCGGTCACCAGTAGGTAGTTATAGTTAGGATTGGCTACCATAGCAAATCCACAACATTCTATTGGGAATAACTCTGGTGCCGGTTGAGGAATTTGTGAGTAATTTTCAAAAATTTTGGCCAGCTCCACTCCGCTCCTTCCCTGGAAGTTTTGGGGGGATTCGTGAAGTGGAGGCTGAGAAAAAAGGGGGTCCCAAAACGTGTTTTCCCCATGTTAATTTCCATAGGACGGTCTGACAAGTCTACAGCCCGAACCGCTCAACGGAATTACGCCAAACTTGGCAAAATTGTAGGGGCTGGTATGCAGATGTGCCTTTGCTATATTTGGTGAAAATTGCTCCAGTGTTTTTTTTGAAAATTAACTTCAAAAACACATATATATCTATAGGCGGGCTCCAAACGCTCACCGGTACGCGTACCGGGGAGCGCACCCGGCGCGCTACGGGAGTGCGCGAGCGGAAAGCTGATTGGCTATCGGGTGTCTGTCAACATTCTAAACAGTCCGGAGTGTCCGCCATCTTGTGTGTCGGTAAAATCGAGACACAAGAGGTGAAAAATAAAGGGGGAAATAATTAAAAGGGGGCAGAGTAGACACCCCCTGACCCCCTAGGTTTTCTAAGGAGGGCCTAGAAGGACCCTGAGGGGCAAAAAAACGTATTTTTTTGGGAAATTTTCGCGGGGTGCGTTCCCAGGTGCGCGCTCTGGTACGCGCACCCTGAGCACACCACAGGGAAAAACAGTGTAAAAAATTTATAGTAAAAAAGTAATTTAGAGTGCTTAGAGGTAGGGTAGCTCTAAAAAGAGCTGTTGTGTTATGTGGGTGTTTTTTGTACCTACAAGTAGGCACCAATGCAGAGTCTTATATTCAAGAGGAAAACTCTATTCCCCTCATCTGTAAAATGTACACCATCTCTCCTATAGATGTCTTGCATGTTGTAACGCAAGTTGTTGTGGTAAATGGAACCCATACCATAGTCTCTGAGGAAAGCAGAAACAGATTTATTTACATGTTTCCTTGCTTTTTCAATCTGTGAACAAAATTGGTTGGACCATTCCATTTTTGCCTTTGGCATATATTAGAAAATACCAAGGCAGTTTTTGGAAAAAGTGACATCAATTGCCCAAAGATGTCCTTTAAAAGCATTTCCAGACCTACCCCAGTCAAAGTGCCCAAGTCATTGCCACCACAGTGCACAATTATAAGGTCAGGGTGTGGTAAATGCATAAAGGATTTTACCAATGGTATCAATTGGTGACTTCTCAATCCTCTCTTTCCAATCCATACAATGTCCACATTTGGTAAATCAAGGTTGTAAATACCTCTGTTAGCTGCGTATTTTTGACTCCAGTGGAGATAGCTATGACCCACAAACCAGACTTTTTGCATGTTGAAGGTAGATGTGCTTCTAGTCAGATGAATTGTGGAAATGAAATGGCAGTTTGATTATGAAAAAAAGTGCTTGGGAATCAGTGCAGTTGAAAAACCAGAAATGATTGGTGCTTTCTTAAAAATCTCCACTGAAAATTAGGCTGCATGCTTTTTTTTGTAAGAAGTCATTTAAATGGTTGAGAAAAAGTCATTTAAAGAAACATTGCATTTCATTAGCTAGTAGCTTGAGAGGTCAAACAACCTTGATGGATTTTTTTGCAACATAGCATGATGAACTTGTGAACTGTGTGCTGGTTTAAGAGGGAGTTACCATGGTTTCTTGGTGAATGAGCGCTGGGGGATGGGTGAATGTTATGTGAGTTTCAAAGTCTTGAAATGTACAACCAATTAAAATATGCAGTTTGGTTTTGAAATTGTGTGGGAACAATTTTAATCGGTTAGGTACAAGAGTATGGGTCTGAAATGAGAAAGAATCTATGATATTATTCTTTTCTTCCTCTCTCTTCCCATCCTTTGCTCTTTCACTGTTTTCCCTTCCCTTACTGTCCTTACTCCACTTCACTAATTCCTTCTCTTACTCCCTCTGTCATGTTACTTCTACACTCCTCTTACCTCATTCTCTCTCTGTTAGCCTCATTCTCTCTGACCCATTAGTCTGTGACTCCTCTTCTATCACACTCACTCCCTATAACACAGCCACACTCCCTCACTCATGTTTCTTTCCTCTCTCACTCACTTATGAGAAATGACGCATTGCTGCGTGAAAGCAGCGATGCATCAATTCTCAGTGCGCTCTCCTTCGACATTCCTGATGCGTCATATTTAATGTATGACGCATTATGTCGCATGGAGTTACAGATACGTCAGTATTTCTGACGTATCTGTAAGCGCAAAAGTGATGCATTGCTGGAGTGTGTCACAAAAGTGACGCAACTCCAACAATCACTCCTTTCACAATGGGCCAACCCCATGTGAAAGGGCCTGCATCAGTCTTACGCCAGCTGTGAGGCAGGTGCTAGATTTTGACACAACGGTGTCCTAAAAGTGACACAGTGAAATCTCATAGATTTCACTGCGTCACTTCTATCACCCTTCCTTGCGTCAATACGCCCCCTTTGCATACATTACACCTGGCACAGGTATAATGTGGTGCAGGGGTTTACAAAGTGATGCATCTACCTAGATGCGTCACTTTGTAAATATGACTCAACAAGGTGCATTTTTTACACCACTGGTGCGTCGCAAAAAGTGACGTACTGGCGGCGTAAAAGTGACGCATGGCCTCATAAATGAGGCCTTCAGTCTTCTACTCTCACCTTTTCTTTCACTTTCTCTGTCTCTTCACTCCCTTACTCACCTTGTCTCACACTCACTTTTCTTTATCCAATCTCTATCTCCACTCTCGCAAAGAGTTACAGATACGTCAGTATTTCTGACGTATCTGTAAGCGCAAAAGTGATGCATTGCTGGAGTGTGTCACAAAAGTGACGCAACTCCAACAATCACTCCTTTCACATGGGGCCAGCCCCATGTGAAAGGGCCTGCGTCAGTCTTACGCCAGCTGTGAGGCAGGTGCTAGATTTTGACACAACGGTGTTCTAAAAGTGACACAGTGAAATCTCATAGATTTCACTGCGTCACTTCTACGACCCTTCCTTGCGTCAATACGCCCCCTTTGCATACATTACACCTGGCGCAGGTATAATGTGGTGCAGGGGTTTACAAAGTGATGCATCTACCTAGATGCGTCACTTTGTAAATATGACTCAACAAGGTGCATTTTTTACACCACTGGTGCGTCGCAAAAAGTGACGTACTGGCGGCGTAAAAGTGACGCATGGCCTCATAAATGAGGCCTTCAGTCTTCTACTCTGACCATTTCTTTCACTTTCTCTGTCTCTTCACTCCCTTACTCACCTTGTCTCACACTCACTTTTCTTTATCCAGTCTCTATCTCCACTCTCGCAAGCAGTTACAGATATGTCAGTATTTCTGACGTATCTGTAAGCGCAAAAGTGATGCATTGCTGGAGTGTGTCACAAAAGTGACGCAACTCCAACAATCACTCCTTTCACATGGGGCCAGCCCCATTTGAAAGGGCCTGCGTCAGTCTTACGCCGGCTGTGAGGCAGGTGCTAGATTTTGACGCAACGGTGTCCTAAAAGTTATACAGTGAAATCTCATAGATTTCACTGCGTCACTTCTACGACCCTTCCTTGCGTCAATACGCCCCCTTTCCATACATTACACCTGGCGCAGGTATAATGTGGTGCAGGGGTTTACAAAGTGATGCATCTACCGAGATGCGTCACTTTGTAAATATGACTCAACAAGGTGCATTTTTTACACCACTGGTGCATCGCAAAAAGTGACGTACCGGCGGCGTAAAAGTGACGCATGGCCTCATAAATGAGGCCTTCAGTCTTCTACTCTCACCTTTTCTTTCACTTTCTCTGTCTCTTCACTCCCTTACTCACCTTGTCTCACACTCACTTTTCTTTATCCAGTCTCTATCTCCACTCTCGCAAGGAGTTACAGATACGTCAGTATTTCTGACGTATCTGTAAGAGCAAAAGTGATGCATTGCCGGAGTGTGTCACAAAAGTGATGCAACTCCAGCAATGCATCCTTTCACATGGGGCCAGCCCCATGTGAAAGGGCCTGCATCAGTCGTACGCCTGCTGTGAGGCAGGCGTACGACTGTGGCACAATGGCGTCCTAAAAGTGAAGCAGTGAAATCTCATAGATTTCACTGCGTCAATTCTACGACCCTTCCTTGCGTCAATACACCCCCTTTGCATACTTTACACCTGGCGCAGGTATAATGTGGCGCAGGGGTTTACAAAGTGACGCATCTACCTAGATGCGTCACTTTGTAAATATGACTCAACAAGGTGCATTTTTTACACCACTGGTGTGTCACAAAAAATGACGCACCGGCGGCATAAAAGTGATGCATGGCCTCATAAATGAGGCCCTCAGTCTTCTACTCTCAGTTTTTCTTTCACTTTCTCTGTCTCTTCACTCCCTTACTCACCTTGTCTCACAATCACTTGTCTTTATCCAGTCTGTATCTCCACTCTTTCCTAAACATCACTGCTCTTTTCTTACCCTTCCACACCCCCATTCCTTTACTACATTTTCTTCACTTATCCTCATTCCCCATGTTCACTCTCCTTCTCCTCACTCACCTTCCCCATACTCACCTTCTTTCAGTCCCCCTACTTCACTCCCCTTCCCTTCTCGTCCCTTTCTTTGCCTTCTCACTCATTTTCCTCTCCTCTCTCACTGCACTCCACTTCAGTTACTCTTTTTCATTTTTTTAAGAATACAGCTCTTTTTTGAGAATTGGAGGTAGTTCTGAAAATAACTTTTTTTTTCTTCTTTTTTCATTTTTTTTCAACAAAAACAGGAAACGGCAAACTGCTCAACAGGAGCAAAAAGAAAAAATCTAACTTAGGGCTGGGGACGGCAGCGGTGGTACTCTAATGCTCGAGCAATGATGATATTACTTTGTTCCCCGTAACAAAGTAGAGCATCACAATGTTTGCATTTGATGGAGGCCTCCTTAAAAATAGGATGAATATTTGGGATCAGCTGCTCTGGTCGCCCCCTCACCGATGCAGTTGCTCCTCCAGTTGAAGTAGAGGCACCATCCCCTGGAGCCTCTCGTGCCAGAGCCCTGACACTCTCCCGGGCATAATTCTGAGGGTGCCTCCTCTGGACGTGCCAGATCATGGTCGAATTTCCAAATGAATATTTTCTGGTAGGGTCACCCCGTGACAGGACAGAGTGACAAATCCGACACTCCACCTTTGGAGCATTTACTTTTTTTTGTCTGCAGGTATGGAAAAAAAATTCCATATAAAATGCTCCTTAACTCTAGGCTGAGGAGCCTCTTCTTACTGGTATTTGTGTGTCAATAATTTCAGGAATGGTAGTTTGTATTTAACACTGGGTGTATCAAAGGTTAGATTAGAGTGTGAGGAGGTGCATCGTATTATCACATGGATGATGTCATCAGTGATGTCATTAGTAATGTCATTTGAGATGTCATGATTGATGTCATCAGTGATGTCATTTGAGATGTCATCAGTGATGTCACTGACCATGTCATGAATGATGTAATATGTGACATCATTAGCAGTGGATTGCGGGCGCGCGAGTTATAGTGAGTCCAACTAACTATAACGTGGGAATTTCAATGGTTTGGCATGAGTAAAATGTTCAGCTAACTATAACTGGTGTGGTTTTTTCAGTGAATTTGAAAGGTTTTTTAAATGCTAATTCCTAACTATAATGAGTGTGAAACCTATGGTTTTTTCAGTGAATTTCAAAGGTTTTTAAATGCTAATTCCTAATTATAACGATTGTGAAACCTATGTTTTTTTAGTGAATTTCAAAGGTTTTTTAAAAGCTAATTCCTAACTCTAACGTTTGTGAAACCTATGGTTTTTTCAGTGAGATATATATATATATATATATATATATATATATATATATATATATATATATATATATATATATATATATATTCACTGAAAAAAACATAGGTTATAGACCATATATAGTTAGGAATTAGCATTTACAAAACCTTGAAAATTCACTGAAAAAACCATAGGTTATAGACCATACATAGTTAGGAATTAGCATTTAAAAAACCTTATTTTACTCACACAAAACCATTGAAATTCCATATATAGTTAGTTGCACTAACTATATATTGCGCACCCGCAATCCACTGCTGATGATGTCACATATTACATCATTCATGACATGGTCAGTGACATCACTGATGACATCACTGATGACATCTCAAATGACATCACTGATGACATCACTGATGACAACATCCAGTGACTATGTTTCTGTAAAGTTAAAATATGTCTTACATATTGAAGAATGAGTGGGTGTATAAGTGTCTGGACGAAGGATTTAGTAGGTGCATGACTGAATGTATGAGTGAGTGATTAAATGTGTCTCACTGAGTGCATGGGTTAGTGACTAAACTGTCTTAATTTGTGCATCATTATGTCTGTTGTTCTGTAAACTGCTGCATGTGTTGATCAGTAGCTATATGAGTAACTATATGGGTTATTGATTGATTGCCCAAGTATTTGCATGGGAGACTGAGTGTGTGTGTGGCTGGCTGGGAGGTGTGTGACTCTGTACAGATCAATGTGTACTTGTATCAATGATTGTATAAGAGAGTAAGTATGTGTTAGTATATGGTTGAAAACGTAAGGTGCTCTATGTTTAACTGTATAGAGTAGAAAATGGAAGTGTGATTGATTCTTTACAGGACTGACTAGGTGTGTGAGTAACTCCATGGATGAGTGGCAGAGTGTGAGTGTCTGTATAGGTGTATGAGTGCATATGATAGTGTTCTAAACATGAGTGATTCTATGTATGAATGATTGTATGGGTGAATGAGTGAATGTGTGTGTAGACGTAGGAATCAGTGAGTACGTATGTAGTAACTAGTATTGGTGTGTCAATGGTTTCAAAAATTATACTCTGTTTTTAACACTGGGTGAAACAGAGGTTATATTAAAATGTGAGGAGATGCATTGTATTGTCACATGAATGATATCATCAGTGATGTGGTCATTGATGTCAAATGAGATGTCATCAGTGATGTCATTTGAGATGTCATCAGTGATGTCATCAGTGATGTCACTGACCATGTCATGAATGATGTAATATGTGACATCATCAGCAGTGGATTGCGGGTGCGCAATATATAGTTAGTGCAACTAACTATATATGGAATTTCAATGGTTTTGTGTGAGTAAAATAAGGTTTTTTAAATGCTAATTCCTAACTATGTATGGTCTATAACCTATGGTTTTTTCAGTGAATTTTCAAGGTTTTGTAAATGCTAATTCCTAACTATATATGGTCTATAACCTATGGTTTTTTCAGTGAATTTCAATGGTTTTTTAATAGCAAATATCATAAGCTGTCGAATGTCAAGTACGTGGTAAGTGAAAACATTTTCGTGTTTATGCACACTGATCTGCTTTGAATGGTGCCCCCCCCCCCTCATTTCTATTAGGAGTACTCTCTCTTTGCAGATAGTGAAAGGTAGTTAACGCAGGCCTTTGCCCCCGTTGTAATCCGTCGTGCCTGCTTCTCTCTCCATTTGATTGATTGTTATCCAAGTATTTACTGTTATAGAATTGGTTCTCTTTGGTTCATTCTCTATTTACAAACAAACACAGAGTCGCAATACTCTGTTTAGTCTTTGCAGATAACGAAAAATCGTGTAAAAAAAGAAAGAAAAGGAATCGAGCAAAATCAGTAGGCCACTAATGGGATCTCTTTTTGACCTCGCTAAAATAGAAACATTAGGAACAACCCCTCATGACAAATACAAAACTAGTGAGATGAACTGAACTCCACACAATGATGGCTGCAAAACAGCTCGGCTCCGCCACCCACCCCGCCCAAAATAACGATAAAGAGCGGCTGCCATGATTGGTTGCGGAATGGCCACAACGGAGCTACGAAATGGTGCTGCTCTCATGCTAACCCCAGCTTCGGTCTGAAACATCCAGAAACACTGTAGACTACCAATTCGATCAGTTCCGGTAGCGCCCCAATGTAACCCGGTAGAGAAGAACTAGCCCTCCCCTCTTTGACTGATGGTTCTTGTTGCCTGTCCTTTCTGTTGTCATTTAACAGAACTATTTAGCCTGCTGAAAGGGGTTGTGTTTCGACCGCTGGTTGGTGGAGACATTTTGACTATATTCTGGACCTGCGTTGTCGCGTAATGCGTCATATGACGCGCCGCGTTAGCGCATCCGGAAGTCATCCGGGGCGCGCAGCGCGTAACGTAAGCATAACAAGTCATGTGACTTGTTAATAAAACTTTTCATTGGTTCATTTTACTTTTCTTATTCTAATGATGAAAGCCTTGGTCATATCACCTAAAAATTACGCTTTTAATTACTTCCGAACATTATTTTCTCTTAAATATATGTTATAATGTTCCAGGCTAATGTACTTTCCCGGAAATTTTACAACTGTCCTGCAAGTAAAATATATTCTTTTTTCGAGAAAAAGGGCGTTTCTTCGTCCCATGACGGAGCCGTTGAGCAAAAGAGGGTCGACCTGCTGTCTTAGTCGCCGATACGCCTGAATATGAGATTCTTATCGATCACTTTATGTTGCAGGAATAGAAAACACAACAGCCCTTGACCATTTATCTTTACTGCGTTCCTTCGTATTATACCTTTTACCCTTCATGTAATTGGTCTGCTTTATTTCACTTGCCTTTTAATGATTCTAAAACAGTGACTATTATTAAAAACTTTACCAATGTATACACTACTACCATGTTTTCTTTTAAAAACCTTTATTGTGAAAATTTCATTATACAAATACGAGCCTATAACCACGTGGGCCTGCCACGGAGCAAACTGTAATCGTATATGATGAATAGACATTTACACTGTAGAGGAACGTAACGGGCGGGCCATTAGGTTGCAAAAACTAAGGTGTCTAACAGTTACGGAATCGGTGGACGTACATTTTATAATTAAAATACGACAGGGCCAGTTACAATAAAATTATCTAGATATACATTTGCGGGCAAGTACCATGGGTGACGTTAATTCGAATTTTCAACAGTACAGTAATCAATAACACATCAGAACTTAATATCAATAGGGATGTCGAAATATTCAATCAATTCTCGTCCCCGCCCGCCATGTGCTTCAAAACTGCATACGTATCTCGTGATTTCAAGGTTCTGCAACCAGTACACAACAAGGAGTTACGAGTCCCATTTATTCCGGCGCCATTTTGGGCGAGGACGGGCAGGTCCAGGATATAGTCAAAATGTCTCTACCAACCATCGACTATGATGATGTTCATATGCTGTATTTATTAGAGTAACACTCATCTGCCCACATGAAATTAATTTACCACAATCTAAACATGTCATTTTAATCTTTCCAAAGTTCTTCTAAATATTTGGGACCGTTTCCCTTGCCTCTGAAGCTCTCAGTGCCACTTCTTTGATGAATGTACTAGCAGGTCAGGGGTTCTCCTCCAAATCTCTCTTTTATGCAGCACTATAATTAATTGGTGCCACCTCTCCATATGACGATGCATGGTATAGTTACCACAACTATATATTTTTTCGGTTCCTCTGGAGAGTTCATCGTGGCAGATGAAGCGTGTAACATACCGGGCATTTACCTTTTTTTGCATGTACAGGAAAGGAAAAAAAAATCGAGCGTTCGAGTTCTTAGGTGTCCCAGGGCCATTTTAGTGGACCAGGCCCAAATCCAAAGAACAGCTATCTCACAGGCTAATGGGGCGACCCACGCCGAGTTTCAGCATTGTAGGATGACCACACAAGTACAGCAACTTGCTAGACATCACCTCGGTGCCATCCGGATCTCGGCGCCCCACTGCAGATGAAGTGCCTCTCAACTATGAAACCACCACGGTGACATCCGGATCTTGGCGCGTTGTGCTGCCTTCGGCCTATTCGCACATCGGTCCGCTACTGACGCCATCTCACAGGCTAATGGGGTGACCCACGCCGAGTTTCAGCATTGTAGGATGACCACACCAACTTGCTAGACATCACCTCGGTGCCATCCGAATCTTGGCATCTCAACGCCTAGTGGTATCTTCCATACAGAAAATATTGTTACACTGCCTTTGGCCCCATTCGCACATCAGTCCGCAACTTAGACATCACCTCGATGCCATCCGGATCTTGGCATCTCAGCGCCTTGTGGTGTCAGTCAGAAAATATTGTTGCGCTGCCTTTGGCCCCATTCGCACATCAGTCCGCTACTGACACCATCTCACAGGCCAATAGGGCGCCCCACGCCGACTTTTACCATTGTACGATGGCCACACCAGTGGCACAACTTCCTAGACATCACCTCGGTGCCATCCGAATCTTGGCATCTCAACGCCTAGTGGTATCTTCCATACAGAAAATCTTGTTACGCTACCTTTGGCCCCATTCGCACATCGGTCCGCAACTTAGACATCACCTCGGTGCCATCCGGATCTTGGCATCTCAGCGCCTTGTGGTGTATTCTCTTCAGAAAATATTGTTGAGCTGCCTTTGGCCCCATTCGCACATCCATCCGCAACTTACACATCACCTCGGTGCCATCCGGATCTTGGCATCTCAGCGCCTTGTGGTGTCTTCTACTCCGAAAATATAGTAGAAAATATTGTTGAGCTGCCTTTGGCCCCATTCACACATCAGTCCGCTACTGACACCATCTCACAGGCCAACAGGGCGCCCCACGCCGACTTTTACCATTGTACGATGGCCACACCAGTGCCACAACTTGCTAGACACCACCTCGGTGCCATCCGGATCTTGGCATCTCAGCGCCTTGTGGTGTCTTCAAATCAGAAAATATTGTTTCGCTGCCTTTGGCCCCATTCGCACATCGGTCCGCTACTAACGCCATCTCACAGGCCAACGGGGCGCCCCACGCCGACTTTCAACATTGTAGGATGGCCACAGAAGTGCGACAACTTACTAGACACCACCTCGGTGCCATCCGGATCTTGGCGCGTTGTGCTGCCTTCGACCTATTCGCACATCGGTCCGCTACTGACGCAAACTCACAGGCCAACGGGGCGCCCCACGCCGACTTTCAGCATTGTAGGATGGCCACACCAGTGCGGCAACTTACTAGACACCACCTCGGTGCCATCCGGATCTTGGCGCGTTGTGCTGCATTCGGCCTATTCGCACATCGGTCCGCTACTGACGCAAACTCACAGGCCAACGGGGCGCCCCACGCCGACTTTCAGCATTGTTGGATGGCCACACCAGTGCGACAACTTACTAGACACCACCTCGGTGCCATCCGGATCTTGGCGCGTTGTGCTGCCTTCGGCCTATTCGCACATCGGTCCGCTACTGACGCAAACTCACAGGCCAACGGGGCGCCCCACGCCGACTTTCAGCATTGTAGGATGGCCACACCAGTGCTGCAACTTGCTGGACACCACCTCGGTGCCATCCAGATCTTGGCGCGTTGTGTTGCCTTCGGCCTATTCGCACATCGGTCCGCTACTGACGCCGCCTCACGTGCCAACGTATTTTCTCCTAATTTTACACCCTATGCCGCATAACAGGTCATGTGACTTGTTTATAAAACTTTTCATTGGTTCATTTTACTTTTGGTTTCCTAATGATGGAAGGCTTGATCATGTGACCTAAAAACAACACTTTTCATAGGATGAAAACTTTTTTTTTTCCCCAAACGATGAAAGCCCCACCTTGTTTCTGGATGTTTCAGACTGAAGCTGGCGTCAGCATGAGAGCACCACCATCTCGTAGCTCAGTCGTGGTCATTCCGCGAGCAATCATGGCAGCCGCTCCCCACCAGAAGCCTGCAGGAGTCGGGGCCCCCAAAACTTTTGATGAATTCTCAAGGCGGAGGGGACGCTTTCGAGAATGAGGTCCAAGACCTAGCAGACAAGCGTCCGATTTCCAAGGTGTCCCAGGGCCATTTCAGTGGACCAGGCCCAAAAAGGAAACAGCCTGCCGCCATTTTGAGAGTCCTGTGACAGCCGCCTATCGCTGCACCGCAAGAGTGGACGCAACTCAGCTGAATTGCGGCTTTTGACACAGTGGACCAAAAGCGGACGGAATGGCAACTGAAACGGTAAAGGGGCGCCCCACTACAACAGATGACACTCCACCTGGAGAGGCCCGTTCACGCCGCCTCCCCCGGGGCGCTCCACGCCGTTATTCGGAGCAGCATTGTACGATACCAAAACCAGTGCGGCAACTTACTGGACATCACCTTGGTGCCATCGTTCTGCTGCCTTGGAACTATTCGTGCAACAGTTTGCTACTGATGACCCACCCCCCGCGACGCCCCATGCCGTTATTTGCTGGGTGGCAACTTACTAGACATCACTTTCGTGTCATCTAGATTTCAACACGTTCTGCTGCCTTGGAACTATTCGCACAACAGTTTGCTACTGATGACCCACCCCCCGCGACGCCCCACGCCGGAAATCTGGACGTTGTGCTGCGTTGGGACTATTCGCACAGCCGACCGCTACTTCGTTGTTTTTCCCTAAAAATGTTTATATGTTATTACTATTTTTGTTTTCTTGTATATATTTATAAATTATTAAAGTTTTATAATCTTACTACTTTGTCGGAGTGCTATATATTTTTAATGTGACACATAATTGTAAAAACTTTGATGTACAAACAGTCATCCCTGGAATCTTCCGCTTCAGGCTCGGTCCCCTCCCCAATCACAATACAGGATGGTTTTCAGATAATAGCAACGCTTCTGCTGTGACGAATCTCATCGAGTGTGGGCCTTGATCTACTATAACTCCTTTGAAGAGGGGTGATTCTTTACAGCTGTGGCCATAAACTACATCTGCAGGGCTAGCTGATACCCTAGGACCAGCCTGGACAATCGGACACAGAGGAAAAGGAGTGTCAGAGGGTGCGGTAGTGAATAGGGCGAAAGGGAGGTGTCGGGCGGGCACAGGGTGTGATTCTCAGGGAACAGCAGCGCAGATGGGGGAGGTTTATTACCCATGCATAAGACAGAGAGCGGGGGTGACCACTGCCTGGGGGATATGTTTGCGAGGGTGGGGAGCCATGCTAAGGATCGACAGCGTGCACAGAGTGGGTCTGGTCAAGGCATCTAAAATGGCTGCCGTGCACGACAAAAGTGTGGCATTTGAAAAAAGACAAGATGGCGCTGACAATGTTTTTCAACACTTCCTGATTTCCTTCGAATCGAACGTTAACAGACGTTGGGGCATATTACCAAAGTTAGGCGATATTTATCCCTAACGATGCTTAGCAACGATTTTTTTACCGTCAGAAATTATCGCAGATAAACCTTGCTATTATCAAGGTTTATCGGAAATACGATAAAAAACGACCGCAATGCATTAATATCGCTGAAAACTCAGCGATATTCATGCATTACCGAGCTAATGCTCTTAGCCATGTTATCCACCTCCCATTGGATAACATGGCTAAGAACTGCTCAGGGCAGGTGGTAGCTTTTAGAGATATTCGCCCTTATCTCGAATATTTCCAAAAGTTGATAATAGGAGATAGCGATGTTAGCGACTGTTTCCAGTCGCTAACATCTTGGCATGCCCACTTTGCATGTCATTAGTGATAAATATCACTCACATGCAAAGTGGGGCCCAAGATGGTCGCTATCTTCTACTAGCCGTCGCTAACTGGTGTTAGCAACAGCTAGGTAATACACATATAATTTTATCTCCGCGAAGCGGAGCGCTGTTACAGATATATATCTTGTTTCTGAACGTTAATTTCTCAAAATGCACTGAAGCACATATATTGAGACCTAGCAAAGGCACATCGGGCTACCAGTTCCTACAATTTTGCCAAGTTTCGTGCAAATCCATTCAGCTGTTCGATCCTACCGAGAGACAAGATGGCGGCCGCTACGGACTGTTTGGAATGTTTACAGACACCGGAGAGCCAATCAGCTTCGCTTCGCAAAGCTCCGTAACGCGAAAAGTACGCGAAGCGGTGCGCTGTTACAGATATATACCTTTTTTTGAACGTTAATTTCTCAAAATCCACTGGAGCACATATATTGAGATCTAGCAAAGGCACATCGGGCTACCAGTCCCTACAATTTTGCCAAGTTTCGTGCAAATCCATTCAGCTGTTCGATTATTATTATTTTTCTTTTATTTTGCCCCGCGGGGCCCTTTTAAAACCTCCACATCAAACCTAGGGGGTGAGCGACAATGTACTATGCCCCCTTATGGTCATTTGCCCCTTCGCTTCGGCCTCCTCTTGTCTCTCGATCCTACCGAGAGACAAGATGGCGGCCGCTACGGACTGTTTGGAATGTTGACAGACGCCGGAGAACCAATCAGCTTCGCTTCACAAAGCTCCGTTGCGCGAAAAGTCCGCGAACCAGTGCGCTGCCCGGTCCGCTGTTACAGATATATATCTTTTTTTAAACGTTAATTTCTCAAAATCCACTGGAGCACATATATTGAGACCTACAAAAGGCACATCGGGCTACCAGTCCCTACAATTTTGCCAAGTTTCGTGCAAATCCATTCAGCCGTTCGGGCTAAAAGTGAGGCCAACCGCCCTATGGAAAACTCAATGTTAAAAACACGTTTTGGGACCCCCCTTTTTTCTCGGCCCCCACTGGACGAACCCCCCCCAAATTTTCAAGGGCTGCTCAGAAACAAAATGTGCCATTTTCCTGAAAATTTCAGCCAATTCCGTCCACAAACGCCAAAGTTATTAGACATAGAATTTTCAAAAAACCCATAGAGAAAAAATCCTAACTATATATACCTACTGGCGACCGCCAGTAGGTAATATATATATATATATATATATATATATATATATATATATATATATATATATATATATATATATATATATGTAGATAATGTATACATTTTTAATTTAGGATAATAAGGTGCTCCTGGGTTATGTGGGAAGAGTTGGGAGGGTTTTTTGAAACCTGCGCTGTCTCACTCCCTACATATTAAAGCAAGCAGGTGCATTCAATGACATAGACTATGAAATGGCTTTTACTTGTAAATAAATCCTGTATCTGCCAAGTATTTCCATCCACCATTTTAATTTGTGGGTACTTTTGGCAATTTAGCACACTTTGCAGTAATGGCATTTTTTTAAACCCTTATTTTGGAGGCATAGTTTGTTTTTCTCTTTTTGAAAGTGACTATGTGGCAGACGACCTCTCACATTTGTTGCTCTCCTGTATGTTATATTTGGAGCTGTTCCTATGATTTTACCAACTGTTGAGTCAAGATGCAGAATTTTTTAATTTTTCTTTATGATCTCTATGATTTCATCCAGATCTTTTCCACGAACATGATGTTATGTTGTGTATAGTGGATATTCCTGTCTTTCAAGTAAAATTCGCAAGCTGTGATTCCAATTTCATGATAAATGTTTGTGTACAAAGACATCACGTCCATTTTTATCAATCTATATGTTTCTCGCCATGGTGTACAGTTTAGGTGTCTTAACATATCGCTCGTATCTTTAATATAAAAACTTAGATTTGAAACAAATGGTAGTAAAAATGATCTATATAGTTCGCTACAGGTTCTAATAAAGATCCATTTACAGATGTTATTGGATGCCCTGGTGTTCTAGTGTGGTTTTTATGGATTTTGGTAGGAAATACAGTGAGGCTGTCATTGGATATTGAGTAGTTAGATATTTACATTCATCATGATCAATAAGATCCATAGTTAGCCATTTATGTACTTTTTCCTGCAAGGCAACTTTCATATTTTGCATGGGATTAGTTGTTAATCTTTCGTAGTAAGATGTGTCATTTAGTTGGTCATGCGCGACATTTACATAATCTAGCTTGTCTCAAATAATAACATTTCCTCCTTTGTTTGTGATTTTTATTTCTATTTGATCATCTTGTGTTAAATTCATTAGAGATTTTCTTTCATCCATGTTTAAGTTGTTGTCATTTCTCTTTCTTTTCAATTTATAGGTGTCCTGTTGAATGGCATCGTGGAAAATATCTATTTTGTTGCCAGCCAGCAATTGTGGATAGAAACTTGATTTTTTTTTTCTGACTTATTCCTGCTCCTAGTTGGATACAAGCTTCCTCCAGATTCATGTTTTTTGTATTGTAAACATTTGTATTTTTTTTTAAATCCCTGGATACGCGTAGGGTACGCGTACCCTGCCGATCCCCCCCAAAAAATTACGGCACCACTCAGCAAACACGTCCCCTTGAGGATTTGCAGAGGGGGAACTATTTCCCCTTGAATACTGGGGTCCCTGGGGGCCAACTAGCCCACCAGGAACCTCCAGTATGCGCCAGGGGGCTGTCTGTTTATAATTTCATGTGGGGGACTGATATATATATATATATTACCTACTGGCGGTCACCAGTAGGTAGTTATAGTTAGGATTGGCTACCATAGCAAATCCACAACATTCTATTGGGAATAACTCTGGTGCCGGTTGAGGAATTTGTGAGTAATTTTCAAAAATTTTGGCCAGCTCCACTCCGCTCCTTCCCTGGAAGTTTTGGGGGGATTCGTGAAGTGGAGGCTGAGAAAAAAGGGGGTCCCAAAACGTGTTTTCCCCATGTTAATTTCCATAGGACGGTCTGACAAGTCTACAGCCCGAACCGCTCAACGGAATTACGCCAAACTTGGCAAAATTGTAGGGGCTGGTATGCAGATGTGCCTTTGCTATATTTGGTGAAAATTGCTCCAGTGTTTTTTTTGAAAATTAACTTCAAAAACACATATATATCTATAGGCGGGCTCCAAACGCTCACCGGTACGCGTACCGGGGAGCGCACCCGGCGCGCTACGGGAGTGCGCGAGCGGAAAGCTGATTGGCTATCGGGTGTCTGTCAACATTCTAAACAGTCCGGAGTGTCCGCCATCTTGTGTGTCGGTAAAATCGAGACACAAGAGGTGAAAAATTAGAGCTTTTCTTTCATCCATGTTTAAGTTGTTGTCATATCTCTTTCTTTTCAATTTATAGATGTCCTGTTTGATGGCATCATGGAAAATATCTATTTTGTCGCCAGCCGGCAATTGTGGATAGAAACTTGATTTTTTTTATGACATATTCCTGCTCCTAGTTGGATACAAGCTTCCTCCAGATTCATATTTTCTGCTTCACTTGTTGTGTCCAGATTTATTAGAGTCATTAGCCCTGCTGAGACTTGTGCTGATAATATTGAGCTTGGAGTTGCCACTGATTTTCCATATTGTGTCAGATCCTTTTTTTAAAAAGATTTTGGCCTTGTTTTCATAAGGATGTTTCTGCTTCCGTCATTGTTCTACTTGACAGATTTATAATTGATAATTCCTGCGTGTGTGTTAAAATATTTTCCTCAAGTGCATACTCTGTGTAGTTGTTCCGACTTTTTCTATTCCGCTGGCCCCTCTTGCCTCTTCTTGTTTGTTTCCATATGCAGAGGTTTTGCCTCTTCCAATTCCTCTGCCTCTCTAGCTCTGCGACTTTGGGCCCATGCTTTGTTCCCATTGGCGTTGTTGCAATACCAGTCGTATGTCTCCTAAAAAGTCTGTTTAGTTAACCATGTTCTTGACTCCATTTCTCCTTCACTTAGGTCTGTTGAGGTTAGGGAGGACAGACTGTCAGAAGTATTTGCCATGTTGCTTAGCTTGTCCTGTTGTTTCAATAAATCAAAATTTTCACCCGTATGTAAAGATTCTGCCTTCTGCGTAGTCATCTTTATCATGCTGGAATTTAGTACGTTTGTGTGTCTGGACGGATTCTTCATGTGCCTCTATCTGTTTTTCTAGATCTAATTTGAAATTCTTCATCTCTGGATTTAGATCTGCTGCAGCTAATTTCTTTTCCAACTCTAATAGCTGATCTTTTACTTTTTTTAAAGTAATTTCAATATTCTTAATTAATATTGCCATTAATCATAGAGAAGAGTTTAAAATATATTCACCCCATTCATGCAGAAGCTTGTTGCTGGAATCTTGATGGCTGGGCTTTAGAGTAATTCTCTATCCTCTCGGGACTCTTTCCCACAATTTGAGTTGTGTTTTTATGTCCGATTTTTTGTAGCCTCTTATATCGCCCCCACTGGTGCTTGACAATTTCATTGATCAAGCATCAAACTCACAAAAAGGAGCCCACTATTCGAGATTTACTCATAAATCAAGGGCAGATACAAGGATTAACGGCCACTCAGCAGTAACAGTGGAAAATATTTGTTAGTAAAAAATGGTGCAAAGCGGAAAATTACATACAAAATTGTTTAGGAACACAGAAAATAGAGCAACGGGAAGCTAAATGGCATGAATTATTGCCTTCTTTTTTTGAGAGTGAAACATCAGAAACCAGTGGGTGCGATAGAAGAGGACACAAAAAATCAGACATAAAAACAAAACTCAAAAACTCTAGTTTTATATAGTGCTAGCTAGACCCGTAGGTTTCATATCAATTCACATGATCGTGCTAGAATTACAGTAACACAGTCATGTAATGAACATATGAGGCTAGAGTTCAATAGATAATGGTACCCATCAAAGGTGATAATAGAGTGACCAACACTAGAGACACAATTTGAGATTATATAAAAGTCAGAGAAGCAAAAGAACTGCCGCTTTAGACAGAGGGTCTAGATTTGATCAAGCAATACTTTACTAATATCCATAAACTAGGAATTAAAGGAGTTGTTGAGGAGGAGGAGTTTCAGGTTTCTCTAGAAGCTAAGCAAGGAAGGGTTGCATCAAAGGTCACGTGGTAGAGAGTTCCATATGCTTGGAGCATTTCTGGAAAAAGAGCGCAACTTGGTTGCTATCTTTTTGAGAATGGGAGGTAGGAGAAGAAGAGTATTGGAGCTTCTCAATGCTCTAGTAGACCCTGCTTTTGACAGCATGTTCTCTTAGTAGTTTAGTGAATGAGAGGTAAGGGCCTTGTGAATGATCCATGCAGTTTGAAGGTGCATCTTCCTTCAATAGGAAGCCAGTTTAGGCTCTTGAGTGTAGGAGTGATGTGTTCAAAAAGTTCAATGTCTGCAATGAGCCAGGCTGCCATGTTAAGAACTAATCCCAGGGGGGCGAGGTGAGTTTTCAGCCTCCCAGTGAGAAAGGCATTACCATAGACTAGTCTAGAGAGGACCAAAGATTGCACCACATTCTTTAAATCATCAGCGGAAATAAATTGTTTCATTTTCTTGAGGTTTTTGAGTCTGTACAGCGCTCCTTTTGCTGTATTTTTGCTGTTCCCTATCATTTTACATGTTGTTCTCCAGGACGAAGCCAAGGGATTTTGCAAAATTGGATAGAGTAAGCAAGCAATTTAAAGCATTTAGGTTGATTAGCCATTTGTGTATTGGAATGTGGTTACTTTTGCGGGAGAAAAGAATTACTTCTGTTTTGATGGCGTTTAGCTTTAAGTGAATGGCGTAAAACAAGGATGAGATGTTGAATGTCAGTGGGTGATTTGATATTGTAGTAAAGTTGAGTGTCATCAGCATATAGGTCGTATTTGATCCCTGCCGTTAAAGGTTCCATGAAGAGACTGAAATCTTAGGGGGATAGAATTGAGCCCTAGATTGATTTGTGTGGGTTTAGACAGGTACGAGTTGATTTTGATTTGTTGTGAGCGGTGTTGAAGGTAGGAAGAGAACCATTTCAGTACGGTGCCATTCAAACCGAAATACAACTTAAAAGATTCAAGTAAGGCTCGTCTAAGTCTCTGTGGATGTCATCAGATATGTACAGCATGGCTGATTGGGTACTACAGCCTTTCTTAAACCAGGATTGGAAAGTGTCAAGGAGGGAGAATTTTTTGTATTTGATGATTACGTTGCCGTACAACACATTTTCCAAAGTCTTAGCAAAGAACGGGAGGTTGGAGATAGGTCTGAGCTTGTTGAGATCAGTGGGTATTTTGGGGAATGGTTGTGAGTTGTCCTAGTTGGAGAGAGATTGGCCCACAACCTGTTCTGAGAGATGTGTTGATGATGAGAGTCCAGAACGGGGTGATGATGTGGTTGAGATTTTTCACCATCATGGATGGGAGGGGATCCTTGGTGTGGGTTGTTGACTTTAGATTCCAGATTATATAGAAGACTTCCTTTTCAGTCATGGGTTTGAAGTATGACCAGTTGGCGCTGTTTTTTCAGTTTAGGGAGATTCAGGGAGTCGTTAGTTCTTCTCTTTGTCATTTGGTCGGCAACAGGATCTGGAGATGGACCAGCCATGAAGGGAGGTGGGATGGTGAAAGTGGAAAGGACAGAGGAGAGGAGACTTGTAAGAAGGATTGCTCAATTTTTACGACTTTGTCAGCAAAAAAACTAGCGATTTCTTCACATCGTTTGTTTTTGGCGATTATATGAGTTGTAGTGTGAAGTGAGCTCTTCTGCGGTAGACAAGAAGGGGAGACACTAGTTGATCAAAAATTTTGGATTTAAGTTCAAGAATTGAGACTTGTTTGATATTTCAGGTTAACAGCTCAGGTTTGTTAATAACATCAGGGTGGGGTCTGGTAGGGGTATTGATGTTGAAAAGAATTAGATGGCTGTCAGACCAGTCAATAGGTGAGATGAAGCTGATGGAGATAAGGTAATTTTTTGGTATAATCACGTCAACGGTGGAGCCTTTGAGTTGGGACCAGATGTAAGACCATTTTATTTTGCACCTCGCTATTTGCAACTAATTGCGAGGAGCAATATAAAATGTACCGCAGTGTTTGCAACACTGTGCGATTCCCAATGGGGTTGCAAATTGCGCTACTCAGTAATATTAATGAGCATCTCGCAATTTATGAGCCCATTGGAAATGACAGGCCCTCCCAGGGATGGTGGCCTGCTGGGCTAAGCAGACCACCATGTCTGGGGCTCCTTTTAAATGAAGATGTTGTTTTAAAAATGTAGCCCGTTTTGCTTAAAGAAAAATGGAATGCATTTAAAAAAAAAAAGAAACATTTTTATTTCATAATTTAAGGGCAGGAAGTGGACCCAGGGACCACTGACTGCCCTTAAAATATATTTTTGCATGCATTTGCAAAGGGGAAGGGGTCCCATGGGGACACCCTCCCGTTGGTGAATGTATTACCACTTACTTGAAGTAGGTGGTAATTGTGAGTGTTTTGCAATCGCAAATGCAGTCGCAAAACATTAGTACATGGTTTTGAGATTCAGTATTTTGAAGGGAACACCCCTTCCAAATAGCGAGTCGCAAAACCGATCTAGCGAGTTGCAAAAAATTGCAACTCACTAAATAGGCTTTGTACATGGCCATGATGTTTTTGCATGCGCAAACGGGTTTGCAGAGTTTATATAGGTTGTTAATTTCCAGCAGGTTTGGTAGTAGTCAGATTGAGGTGTCTTCTGTGTTGTTCCAATGGATGTTTAAGTCTCCCAAGAACACATCCTTTTTCTTGTCTGTTAGGGAGAAGAGAGTAATTAGGTCTGACACCTCTTCTACAAAGAGGGATCATTCAACAGGAGGATGGTAGATGATGTGGAATTTGATAGGATGGGAGCCTTGGTTTATAAGTTCCACTCTGAAGTATTCAAAGGTTGAGTATTCTGCCTTACTTAAAGGTAGAAGGTGGTGTTGTCATTAAGCCAGGATTTCATGAGGAAGGCAAATCTATTTCTTCTCTAATGATAGATTCAGTGATTTCAGTAGCGTGCTTTGCTGCTGATCTACAGTTGAGGATCATGCAATAGAGAGGGCAAGGCTTATGCTTCGAGCAAGGAAGAGTTAGAATGGCGGTGAGTTGAGCTGGTGGTCTGGGCTCATGTATTGTTGAGGGTAATCTATTTGTGCTGACAATTACTGGGATAGTGCAGGGGGTTGGGGAGATTTAGTCAGGTGCTTCGTAATGTAGGATTCACTGAGAGCAGTGGCTTCAAGTTCAGAAATGGTGTGTTGGGCACAATGGTGTATTGTGGGCCAGATGACTTAAAGGAGTGAAGGCCCAGGGGATATAATGCATGGCTGAGGTGAGTGCGCCAGTGAGTGGAGGTACTTTAGAACTCTCGGTGTGATATCTGGGTAGCATGGTCTATTGAGAATTGTCATTAGCCTGTGAGTCAAGTTTCTGTTCCAAGCGGGACAAGATCTGTGTGAAAGTGATGTTGGCACTATCAGCAATGCATTAGGGATGATAAGAGTCTAGTCCTTGGAGATTTGGAGAAGACCGTTCTTTAATATGTGTGAGTTCCTTATCATTGGGACTAGGCTTTGTGGTTAGCTCATATGGGCTGAGTAGGGAAGTTAATGGTAGGGAGGGGCACGCAGGCTACAGGTATATGTGTAGCAGGTCTCGCAATGAGGTCTGAGTTGCTGGGATTGAGGTGTCCCATGTTTCGATTCAAAACCCTTGAGGTTACTAGTTAGGGTGGGCAGAGGTGTCAACTCATTGAAAGGCGTAGGTACGCTGTGAGTGTTGGAACGGGAAGTAAGACTACTGGTCAGGTCGCAGGGTAGTTCCGAGCCGGAAGGTGAATTGGAGGGTGCATTTCAGGGAAACAAGTCAGAGGTCCTGGGGATGATCAAGATCTACCTGTGGTGATAGCGGTTTGAAAAATGACAGAATAAGGAGAGGTGTGGGTCGGTTGGTCGCTTGAATAAAGATGTTACCTATCTTGAAAAAGGATATATCAATTTCACCTCTAAAAGAAGAGGAGGGGGACGTCATCAGTTTTGTTCGGTAGGAATGGTCTTGGTTAGTTGCAGGAGGGGAAGGCAGATTTTTTTTTCCATTTTCGTTGGGCGTTTGTAATAGATGACTAAATTAGTTTTCTTGTAGCCATTGGACAAATTGTAGTAGGTACCTGCAATTCAAGTTTCAGGGTGTTGTTTCAGAAGGGTGTTTGAGATTCTTCTTCGCATTTTCTGAAACATTTATAGAATAATTGATAGTCCAAAAGTTTGGACCATATCTGACCAGTGTTGGGTCGAGAGTTTTATGGGGGGAGTATTGTAATCACCATAATCGTGGATAGTTTCTTGTTGAGGGTGCAACAAACGGGAGTACGACTGTGGTTAGAGACCGGTGAGGTGAAGGTTTAACGAAGAGTACGTAGCCATACGGATGTGAGTAGTATAAATTAAGCCCAGGCAGTACAGTACTGTCACAAGGAGCTAACGTCCAGCTGAGGGTGTTTTAGCATCTGCAGGGTATTCCTGGAAGAACAGTGATAAAAGGGAATGAGAGGGAGAGCTGTTGTGAGGATTAGTCTTACAGTTTTTAGAATCCTTGATTTTCTAGAGAAATTGTCAAGTATGAATAAATGCATCTTGGCTTTATACAGACAACTGTTGTCACTACAGGCCTTTTGCTGGCACCTTTGAAAATGCAACTTTGTAGTAAAGGGTCGCATTATCTGCGCATGATTGGCCATTGCAGGTAATGTACTTGCTAGACATTTGCAATTACCTGGTCACTCTACATTTAATTAAAAGTGCTGATACTGTCCATTAATATTATAGAACAGAAGCGCTCTAATAAATGTTTGCAATTTAAAATATACATTGAACTAAAATGTGCTTTTCACTTTCTTGTGCTTTTTCTCTGTCACCTATTTTGTCTTTCTTTCTCTTGCTGTCAGTCAGGCACACACTCTTGTTTTCTCTACTTTATGCTCCAAACAGATCAGGGAAAATTTAATGTAGTGAATGTAGTAATGACTCTAGATGAGTTATTTTGGAGTGTGATAATTTGTCACCACATTTGATCCAACCCCTGATTATGGTCTCAAGGTGCCCTAATATCCAACGTGCCCAACAAAACCAAAACATTTCATATAATTCACATTTTACCCGGAAAATGCTGTGGGATCTGTGAGGTCATTGTAAACAAAGAATTTATGAATGACTTTCATGGAGAGTATAATCATGGCTTTATAATTAATGCAAATTTTTTTGTTTTTGTTATATTGTCTTTTGAAGTGAACCTGATGTACTAGATGTATTTAGGTGACTCCAATTTCTCCCAGTACAACAATTGGAAGTGTTGTGAAACTATACATTTTTAAATTAAAAAATATCCATTAATATGAAATGGAGGATTGTACTGTGGAAAGTCAAAAGAGCGGACCAAATGCCACTTTCCTAATTTTCCAAGAAACGAGGTGAGCCAAAACTGGTTTGTGTTTGAGATTCTTCTTCGCATTTTCTGAAACATTTATAGTATAATTGATAGTCCAAGAGTTTGGACCATATCTGACCAGTGTTGTATGGAGAGGTTTATGGGGTAGCATTGTAATCGTGGCTGGTTTCCTGTTGAGGGTGCAACAAACGGGAGTGCGACTGTGGTTATGAGACCGAGAGTGCAGATCCATAGGGAGGTGAGTAGAATAACTTTCCAACATGCTAAAACATACAGCCATAGCATTGAATTCCATTTGTAAACATCAATAATGCAGATAGAAGGTTTATTAGTGGAGACAGTTAATAATTAAAGATTACATTGTCTAGTATTTTATTCATCACAAATATGACTTAGATCGAATTCTGAAAAAATATTTTTTTCAAAACATTTTCATGTAAAAGAGTCAACCTGTATAGATTTGGAAAGTAAAGTGATACACGTAATGATTTAAAATCCTTGTTCTTTATAATATTGGGCGCGAGAAACTATATCATTGGAATAGCCACTGTTGTCCACGTCTGCGTAGCTGTGGATGTTTCCAGCGCCAACAGCATATGCAGCAATTCCACCTACAGTTAAAAATAAATAAAACACAGAAATAAACGTAATTATTTTCCACAAGTTTGTTTAACACACACAAAAAAAAATTGTAATTATTAAATAATGCACCTTTTACAGAATGCAGGCTGCTCTATTTCTTACATAGGTCACGCAGGTGGAGAGCGATCTTTGCTCCAATGTTGCTGAGACAGTATTGACCAGCCACAGTTTATGGAGAAAAGTCTTGTACCTTATCCTGATCTAATTGTTTTTCTCAGAAGAATGGGGCATGAAACATGTACTCCTTGGCCATTGTGGCTTCCAGAGTGCGAATGGGCATGCCACTGTCATAACTCTTTTTTAAAAAAACAAGGCTGATCCCACATCAGTGGTTAACTTCCTCCTAATATCCCTTTTGTATTTCATTCCTAAAATCATGAAATCACTGTACATTTGCAATTTTACACATTTGGGCACAGTGCTGGGCACACGTAGTGGGGATATCAAAATGTTAGTGTAAGTCTTATCTATACTACTATTATAAAGGAAGAACTTTGAACCTTTGAGGCGGGTAAACTCGGGAACCACAGCGCCAATCCACACACCCGATACATTGTTGTAATCGTCAGGGTGTGCAGATGGTCATAGGCTATGTAAACTTAATAAATATACGTTATTTAAAAAATTTACCGAAAAAAAAGTAGTCCCTTGGAAGAAGTGCCGGCCGCAACGTGCGTGCCTGACGTGAGGAGCAAGGGGAGGAGCGGTGTCCAGGAGCGCGAGGAGGACCGGCGGACATGGTGCGGGGAGGAGCGGTGAGGAGCGGCGGACAGGAGGTGAGGAGCGGCGGACAGGCGGTGAGGAGCGGCGGACAGGCGGGGAGGAGCAGTGAGCGGCGGATGAGGTAGGTTATTTATTTAGGAGCGGTGAGCGGCGGAAAAATTAAGCAAAAATGAAAATCGTGAGCAAGAGGAAGCAAACGAAGCGTTACAAAAGTGAGCGAAACGGTGCATTACAGGAGGAAAAAGTTACGTGTGCAGGTTACAAAAGCGTACATCGTGAGCAAGAGGAAGCAAACGGAGCGTTACAAAAGTGAGCGAAACGGTGCTTTACAGGAGGAAAAAGTTATGTGTGCAGGTTACAAAAGCGTAGAAAGTAAATATAGAGGTATAGGAGGAAAAAGTGACGTGTGCAGGTAGCAAGAGAAAGCAAACGGGGCATTAAAAAAGTGAGCCAAACGGTGCATTACAGGAGGAAAAAGTTACGTGTGCAGGTTACAAAAGCGTACAAAGTAAACATAGAGGTATAATACTGCAATATATGGAGGAAGGCTCCGGGGGACCCACGGAAAACGTCGGGGTACGCAGGGGCCCTGAAGCCTAATTGCTCCCGGACAACGTCGGGATGGGCTGCTAGTAAGTATTATAAATGCAGTGGTCGACACCAGTGTATATTTAAAATGTTTTTTATCATGAAGCAACAACTGTATTGAACCAAACAACCAGCTGACACGTATTTCATCACTAGGAGTGGTCCTGTGACTCTTCAGGGCTGGGAAGGATACAAAACACTGGGTGAGGGATACAGGGGAAACAGAAGGTAATCTAGTAGTTGTCATAAAGAGGAAGCAGTTGGAGAGGGATCACCCTTGCTGCATCTGAAGAGAATTGCAAAACACAAAGCATATGGTGAAAAGTGACTGTTGTAAGTGTGCGCTCTCCTGGGTTGGACATCATGAAAAATGCTCAGGAAAACACAATACATAGAGTTACTGTTGTAAGTGTGCCGTTCTCATGGGTTGGACATCATGAGAAATGTCCGGGAAAACACAGTACATGAAGTGATGTGACAAGTTATACAAGTGTGAGCAATTGTGTTTGAGTGGCAGGAATGGTGTCTAGTAGTCACTTAGATGCCCAAAATAAGCAAGTGGACAATAGAAAGAAGCACAGATCAGCCGCGGTTGGTAAACCGTATAGATGATGGAAATGAACCTACTGCAAAAATTGGCATGGATGATATCTCTCATTAGCTCATAAAGGTAAGTCAGTACCTGAAAAAAAACAAGTGGACATGGTATACAAACACAGATCAGCGGCATTTGACATTGCGTCTCGATAAAGGAAAGAATCCTAATGTAGTAAGAGAACTGTATTGCAGGGCAGAGAGACTGTAAGGAAATGAATGGGTATGGGATACTGAGGAGACAATAAAATGTGAAGCATACTAGATATGCTGGGTCAGCAAAACGAATAAGGTGGAGGTAAGCTGGTTACCTGTTCCGTGTTTGGAGGAGTAAGGGGAGCAGGCCCCTGTGTAGAGAAAAGACACAAGTGGAAACAGGGATAAGTCAAAGGACATGGACACAAGGTAGGGGCATCCTACTGAGGGGTGGTAGGTGGGTCTGACAAAAACACTCACCTTGAAACCGGTGATATTTCCAACATGGTCTGAGGTGTGCGGTGGACTCAATTTGATGGATGGGTAGGAATGTATTCGGTCG